>NW_023416368.1:5857500-7057500 GCF_014108235.1 Myotis myotis | reverse complement strand
TGCCTGTTCCTTCGCAATGGTTTAGATACAAGGGTACAGATACTGTCTGCGAGGATAGACTGGCTCTGAATGGTGATGAGCAGTGGATATACACAGTGGCTGCTCCTCTTGGAAAACTGGGAAGGGACGTGTGCATGAAGGTTTACTAACCTTTCCAGGGGTGTAGATTAATTTAGACTGTTTGCTGGGACTGTTTGAAGTAGCTACAGGAAAATGCAAACATTCTCAGACTTGTGGGAAGGTCATAGTGTAGCCAAATATTGCCACTTTTAATTGAGCACAGAACACCCAGATGTCGGGACTGAAGGGGACCAGAGGGAGCATCTAATTAAAAGGCCTCATTGTTCAGATGAGGTAACTCAGGGGTCAGAAATGATCTGCCGACGGCCAGGCCATGAAACTCACAGTAGCCTGGGCAACAGCCACTTATCCTTTCCATTTACATAAGCTAAATAAAAAGTCATCTTAAGGGAATAGAAAACACATCATCTGGCGGAGGAAGAAAAGAGACTATGCAAAATTTGAATGGAGATTAGTTAAATGTAATTATTGTTTATGATGAATAGATTTTTCTTTTGTCCTGCCTAGCTGTCTAGACATTTAATAATTTTTGTCTTCCTAGAGCTTAGAACATTTGCTTAAGATAGATGTTAAAAAAAGGAGCAAAAAGGTGGCAATGGATGAGCCTGCCTTATTCTTTCCAATGTCCCCTGCCTTTTCCAGGGGAGTTTTTGGAGGGGATGTTTCACACCGAGGTAAAGGGCATTTTCTGTGCTCGCTCCTGAAGATTCTGCCATTTGGTGAAAATATGTAGTTCTGAGGCTCCTGGGTGGAAGGAATTGACATTTCTATAAAAGAAATGCCCAAGGCCCTGCCTAAGTGTAGGGGCCTTCTGACTTCCAGGCCTCCCATCCAAAAATCTCGGGATTCTGCTGCAGAGAATGAGAAGAATTTCAAAGAAGACACAGGCAACCCAATTAGGCTGCCCTTTTCATCCGAGAGACACGTAATAGAGAAAGCAAAACCATACACTTTGGACAAAATTAGATGTCATCAACTCAAATGACTGCTTTTGACCGCATTTCCACCCGGCCACTGAAATGGGCTTCCCGCTCAGGGGACATTGTCGTTCTAGTAATAACGGTATTGAGGCCTTGGATTCGTACAGAGCTCTGCAGTCACAAAAGGCACTCACATATATTACCCCGTCTGCTCCTTGTGGCAACTCTGTACAGGGATAAGAGTCCCCACCCTCTGGATGAGGAAACTGAGCCCCAGACAGGTTAGCAGACAGCTGACTTGGGGGTTTTGACTGCTCTCACTATTATATGATGCTTTCCTTCTATTACTTATAAAAACCCACTTTATTGCAGCAGCCTTTTCCCGCTGCTGGAAGGAAATGGTGTGCTTGGAAATGCAAAGTGCTTAGCATGTTTTTTTACGGATAGTAAGTGCTTGGCCTGTGATAGCTGCTGTTGAGGAAGAGGCATTGAGGTGCAATAATCAGGACCACAGGGTTTGGGGTCAGAAAGGTCTGGACTTGAGTCCTGAGCCTGAGCCCTTCTCTGAAAATGCTGTCTGTGAGCCGGGTCCCGGGGCTTAACTTCCCCAAGGACATGAATGCCTACCTCATAAGGTGAAAGTTTGAAATGAGATGCCAATGTGCACGCAGAGCTCGGTAAGGTGCCAGCGCTCAGCGTTCAGTGAGTGTAGGATCATTATCAAAAGGATGTGCTCAGAGGCCTTATTGTAAGAAAGCAAAGCCACGCCTGCCTTAGAACCAGATGTTAACGTCTCACAGTTAAACACCTTGATATTTAAGTCTCGGGCATTGAAAGGCCTCCTGTCTTTGCCTCTCTCTTGACTTTCTGCCTCTAAGAGAGTTTACTAGAAGGTTCTGTGGACCCGTAGCTTCTGCACGCCACAGCCGGCCTCTGCTGTGGCCAGGTACCTGTATATGATGCACGCCGTGTTCTGGCAGGTACTGCAATTGTTGAGATCTTGGCCGGTTCGATAAAAGTTGCGCCTGCAAGATAGAGCATTTGCTGGGTAAATCTGTGGGCGAAAGTCCCAGGGGATGCACGCATCCTACTGACTCCTTCCCGTAGTGTGGCACTGCCCCTCCCATCGAGAGCCGTGCCCTGAATCCACGTGACCATTACAAATACACAAGGAGCCGTGATAATGGGGCCTCGTGTTTCCAGAGGGTTTATACATGTGTATGCGCTTTCAAATCTGTGGGTTTCCTCATGCTGACAACAATCCCAGGGACGAGTCGGCTCTTCTTCACCCCTCGTGACAGAAGCGACACTGCGGGACTTCGCAGAGAGTGGAGGGAGGTTGTGAAAACTCCCGACCCCTTAGTCCGGGGCGTCTCTCTCTGGGCCACCCCGGTGCTGTTCTCTCACAAAGCATTACTGACTCTGATTTCTATCAGCAGATGTCACTTAATTTCCTCAGCTCTCTCCTTCCCTTGTGTGGGTGAGCGTCACCATTCCTTCCTCTCAGTCTTCAGGGAGCACATTTTCGAGGGACGAACACGTCACACCTAAGTAAATAACTGCCTTCCCCTGCCCAGGCTGGTTCTGAGTCACCCAGGAAAGCACCATGTGCCTTTTTCTCTCTGCAGAACTGTGATCTCGTTGCAGTTTCTGCCGACTTGGTCAGCGGTGGCCTGACCCACACTCTGAGACTGGTCCGTAAAGGGCAAGGCCCACACCCTGAGACTGGTCCGTAAAGGGCAAGGTCCACAGGAAGCTTGGTGGCCACTGCGAGTCCTTTGTGACAAACACACAAATAACCAAAATCCGTTGCAAATGCAGTGACTGGCTTCGAGGCTGGGGTGGGGGCAGTACCTGTGTGCTATCACTTCCCCCCACCATTTATCAACTGGACCCACATCTTACAATCCTTTTAGGCCCGGCTGCTTCCTCGCCCCCTTATCTCTAGTCTGTTGATATTTGGAAACAAAAACAAATAGCCATGGGAATCCACCAAAGCCTAGAATTGAATGAAGCCCAGTTGGAGTTAAGGGAGGCCATTGCTTATGATTTGGGGAAACAACTGAGATGCAAATATTTTGGAGACATTTTACTAATGGAAACCAATGTTCTCTGTCTGCTCCTCTCCTGGCAAACGACTTGACCCAGTAGTTTTTAACATAAAAAACAAATCACCTTACCCTTCTGTGAGAGCCCGAGCTTTCTCCAAGTCTTGAATTACATTCAGAAGGACTTTAATTTTCTCTTGGTTCGAGTGCAGGGACTCTTCCACGGACTGCAGCCGGCCTTGGAGGTCGCAGAGCTCGCCCCGGGCCAGGTGGATCTGGTTAAGCTCCCTGTTGCTCTGAAGTTTGGTCTCCCTCCTTGGATGAGAGGACGGGAGGTGATCGTTTCCTGGACAGTTTCGAAACTCCAGGGTGTCCGACTGGGTGGGGTTCCTTGCGGTCCGCTCCTGACACGCAGCGGCAGGTCTGGATGGGTGGTTAGGTTTGAGTGGCGGCGGGTCCTGGTGATGGCTGCTCGATGACGAACAGTCCGAAGCCCCTCCTGGATGGGCTGGCTGTCCGTGGGAGCCTAGCGAGGGGGAGCCGTGAGTCCGTGGAGGCGAGGGGACACACGCTTCCTTTAACAGCGATGACAGTGGGCCAAAGTCTGTGTCACCAGAGTTGTCTTTGGGCAAAAGCAATTCAGGTTTAAGTTTCCCTGTGCCTGGCATGGGGTTGGCACCGCTGGTGGTGTTCAAGCAGGAAGGGGGTCTCTCTGAATCTGACGGCAGCATTCTTCGTCCATCACCGGGACACGGGTCCACCAATGGGTGGACGGAGTTGCTTATCTCCGCGGACCTGTCCTGGCTGAGAGCGGGCTCCCCAGTCGCCCAGGCCGGGCTGTGATAGATATCCTCTGGGACCTGAATGGCAGCGGTTGCTCTCTCCAAGGCTCTCCCAGCTCCTGCTTCCAGACATATGCTCACCGGCCCGTTGCTGTGCACCTTGGACATTCGAGGGAGAAACGGGTGGGACACCTGGACCCTTCGAGGCCCGTCCTCCAGATGCTGAGCCAGCCGCAAGCAGGCGAGGTCGGAAGCCACCGCGTCCTGTTCCGAGAGGTTGCCGTTGACCTGGATGGCACTTTGGAATGCTGCTGGCATTTCCACCAGGGACTTACTGGCTGTGAGTCTCTTCCTCTTGAAGATCGGGAAATGCTTCCTGAGACTGGGGGAGGTTTGGATTGCCATGTTCCGAAAGCCCCCTGCCTTCTGGGACCTGGGGAAGGAGAGGGAGTAGGCGGGAAGGGGGTGGTGTCTGGGGGCTTGGGTCTTGCCCATCACAGCCGGGTCCTCGGTTGTGTGGACGTCGACCCCAGCCAGGCCAGGCGGGGGCTTGCCGGTCCCATCTTCCTTGAACCGCACCTGCTGAGACTTGCTGCGGCGGTGGTGCGGCTGCTTCGCCAAAGCCACTGACTCCAGGCTGTTCCGCTTCAGAAGCACCGGGCGCATTTTTATATTTTGCTGGGCCATTGAGCCTCAGTTGGCAGGATTGGGACCATACACGTGTCCTGGGCACATGTCCTTAGGTCTTGGGAGCAGCCTCCAGTGCTGGCATCTCAGACACAGACATCTGCCAGCCGAGATGGAGCGGCCCTTTCCTCGGTGCCGAGGAGGCCGTGTGGGCCATCCCCAGCCGGTGGCTTCCGCTTGGGAGCTATCCGCAATGCTTCTCCTGCAGTTACAATATTATTTCATTGCGGTGATAATTGCCACTTAGATAAACAATGAGTTAGGCTAATTATTAAACATCCGATCTACCAAGAGAGCTGGTGGGCTGTTTATCAAAGAGAGGCTGGCAGGCGGCTCCGATCCTGGAAAAAGCTTGCCGCCTTGAACAAAAAGACAACAAAAGTACCATTTAGGGGATAGCGCCAGACTCCCGATGTGTGAATTCCAAAGGAGACCTGCTATGTCTGGAACAGGCGGCTTCCCTTCCCGGAGCATCAGTTTCCAGTGTAAAACTATGGGGCACTTACACACATCTTCTGGCCAGGGCATGTAAGCAGATGGCGAAATCAGAGGCCTGGGGGTCAGCTTCTTTGATGACCCATGATGCTCCTAAAGGAGCCGCCCCGTTTCTGTCAATCACAGATCCCACCCTCAGAGCCATTGTGTCCTTTCATACTCTGCCCCTTTCCTGCAGCCTGGGACACATATCTTCCTAAACAGCCTCACAAAACCCGGTGGGGTGTGACCAGGACAGGTGTGAGGCATCTGAAGCCATGCAGAGCGCAGAGTCCCTGTCGTGGTTCACACGCGGCTCAAGTTCATAGGTGGGCAAGTGATCCGTGGCTGTAGCCTCTGGGAGTCGCAGCTGAGAAAGGCTGGCCCTTGGCCCTGGGGACTGGGGGTCTGAGGCTTGGCTGTCGTTGCCAGCGGGCAAGGAGAGTCTGAAAGGGAAGAGACAACAACTGAAAATGCAGTTCCTGAGGACCTGGGATTCTCTCCAAATTCCATCCACCCAGCGGGTGCTGCTGAGTGGAGGGTCTAGGAGCAAGTCAGTCACGCTGTCCTTCCTTCTGTTCCCCTGTCACCTTGTGGCTACAGGGTCTCGGCACTAAATGCCCATCTGCCCGGGTCATTTCCTCCTTCACTCCTGGGCATCACTAGCCAACTCCTATTCATCCCTGAAGTCCCAGCTTAAATGTTACTTCCTCGGGGAGCCTTCCCAATGACTCCTCCCTTATGTACACCTCCAGTGCTAGACCATTACACCTTCCCATCACATACTTCATAACAGCTATTGCAGCTGTCCTTAAATAATCATTTGTGTGTAATCATTTGATGTGCGTATTCATTTGATGTGCTGCTCCCCTGTAAGCTCCAGGATGGCAGGGCCAGAGCCCTCTTGGGTATTCCCAGCCCCCCTTGGGCTCATTGTGGGTGCTTCATGGGCATGTGTTCATAGAGTAGATGGCTGGATGAAGTTGCTTTGGAAGCAAAGGAGAACCCGGGCACCGGGGTGCTAGGATCCCCTGCCAGGGCAACGGGACAGTGAGCTCTCTCTGCTATGACTATAGCATTTACTTGGGGACAAGATCTTCCCTAATGTCTTCATTTTTTAAATTGCTTTCCAGGAGATAAATGTGCATAAAATTCTCTTTGGGAAGTGTGCCTTGTAACAATATCAGTTGCCATTTATTGAACACTTATTTTTACTGTGCTGAGGGCTTTCCATGCATTAATCATAACAACTCATTTACTGAGAACTCACTAATGTGCCTGGTGCTGCTCTAAGCTGGAACTCATTCATTCCCTACCCTGTAGAGGTGGAAACTATCATTATCTGACATCATCCCCCTTTTACAGTTGGAGAAACTGAGGCCCAGAAAGGTTAAGTAACTTGCTCAAGGACATGTAGCTAGTGGTAGAGTCAAGATCTGAACTTGTACAGTCTGGTACCCCAGTCTGGGCTCTTAACCTCTACACTTCATTGCCTTTTCATTATTGCATTATCTCACTTAATCCTTACAACAAAACCTTTCAGGTGTCAGGATTCTTATTGGACTGATGGGGAAACTGAGGCTCAGAGAGAGTAAGTACTCAGTGGAGGAACTGAAATATGAACCCAGGCATCTGTGATTCCAAAGCTTGGGTTCTTAGCCATGAGGTTATGACTTTGTCCCCTTGGGATCTGCCCTGAGTGCAGACAGATGATATCAGTGATTTGAGAAATGAGGTGGAAGGCCCCTGCAGGCCTAGAGAAATGCAAAGGACCATCCTCTACATGGCAAAGTGAACCTACTCACTACAAGTTCAAGGGATCACACTGGGGTCAGACAAGTTGGAAGCATGCCTGGGTTGACCAAAGGTTTTTAAAGGAAAATGAATGTCATAAAATAGCGCACATTCTGTCTATGGTTCTCAGCCTTAGAGTCTTCTTCTTTCTCCAGGGATTACTAGGTAATGACCAGGGCAATTTCAGCTTTCCCTGCTCCCGGGTCCCTTGAGAAGGACCAACTAACCCAGCGAGGTGGGGCAGTGAGTGGCCAGGCCTGAAAGAGGACAGGATCCATCTATAATGCAAATGACTTGTCAGCTTGTCATGAGGCCCTGCTACTCCTCTTGTGCTGCAGAGCCTAGATATTTATTTGTCTACTTTTATGGATTTATTTAGGTAATTGTCCTCCACCTTTTCCCTCTCCCTATCTGTTCATTAGTGTTTTATTCTGGTAAAGTTAACTCACTTTGACTATAGTGGTCTGAAGCTGGTTTTCATAAGCTAATGTTTAGTGAACATTGGTTATGTGCTGGGCAATGTGATAGCTGTTTTTCATTCACTTTCTTCTTTAATCCTTGTGACAACCATAGAGCCAGGTACTATCAGCATCTCTTTTTATAAATCAGGAAACTGAGGCACAGGAGGTTAAGTAATTTGCCCCAAGTCATTCACCTGGTAAGTGCCAGAGCTGACATTTGAACTCGAGGAATGACCCTGTGCCCAGGCTCCTGACCACTGCACTTCCTTCTGCCTCCTCCAGGACTGGAAAGGGACTTCTGGTGCAAAGCTGTCAGGCAGGTTTCAAAGTCCCTCCCCACTTCCCTTCTGAAAGTCAGCCATTATTCTGGTTTTAGCCCTGCTTTTTCTCCAGGAATTTATGTATCCTTGAGATGTTTTCTTTTGAGCTTCAAAAACAGTTGGTTTTCTATTTTTAAAGATATTACATGTGCATTGCAAACATTCAAATAATGAAGATTAACAAAAAAGGAAGAAAAAAAATCATCTGAAATCTCGCCATCCATAAAGAGCCACTCTGTATGCATACGATTCAGGTCACCAGACCCACATTCACGCACATTGCACACCCATGCAGGCTCACGGGAAGCCTTTAAAAAAACTGAACAGCATGGAGAACATTTTATATTATGGCTAATAGATTCACACCCTCCTTTTAAGTAGGCGAACCAGACTCTGTTGTCTAGTTATACCATGATTTTTTTAAATGCTATCCTTTTGTGGATATTAGGTTGTTTCCAGATATTTGGTATTACGAATAATCCTGTAAGTAACTTTTTTTTTTTGGTGAACCTTGGAGTAAATTCCTAGAAGAAGAATTAGTGGGTTAAAGTACCCATACACTTTACACTTTGTTGATATTATTGCTTTTCCTTCCGGAAAGTTGTGTAACCCCACTATTACTGCATGAGACGCCTCTTTACCAGAGCCTCTTTGTCACTGTGTTTGGTCATTTTCTGACGACTTTTTTCATCATTGCCAATAAAATGGGAGAACAACTTCTTATTATGCAATTTATTTAAAATTTGGCATTTTTCTATATATGTATTGGTTTTACACTACCTTTGGTACACGTAAAGAATTAGAAGTTAAACGTGATCATTTGAACAATTAAGCGAATATGGAAACTCTTGTGTCTTAGACATAACCTAGGAAGTATAGTAAATATAATATAACAATTTTCACTTAAAAAGTTTAATATTTATATTTCAATTCTTCTGCCCCACTGCCCACCAAGACCTTTGCACAGACGTGTTCTGGGGAGTACACCTGGCTAAAGGGAATAGCCTTTTATAGGCCTCAGGTCTCACAGGCTCCCAGCTCACCACTAATTGATAGGGGGTTCCCTGGGCCTTGGTGGTTAGGGCTTAATTAACATCCTGGCCAGAGTCCAGAATCGCTCCCCGGAGGTGGTTGTGGCAGCCCGTTGAACACCGTGGCTGGGAGTTATTGCTGATCTTTTTATTGTTATTGCTGTGACATTTTATTCTCTCCTCTCTTGATTGTTGACTTATTGAACACCAGCGACTGTTTATGTTCCAACCATGAACTATGCGTGGTCCACATTGGATGGTTCTCATGAAATCATGCCCATTTGGTAGCTACCAAAACATTTAGCACTATCTCTGTAGGGCATAAACTTTGGACTTTCTCTGGAATAGACTCCCAGCTCTCTGCTGTGGCTTTTCGGCTCTACAGTGAAAGATTGAGTGCATAGGTGTTAGCCTATGTTTGACTTGACTAGCATCTTCCACTTCCTGACTGTTGGCCTGGAACAAGTGCCATGGCCTTTGTAAAACCACATAGAGTTGTTGTGAGAATTAAATCAGGTCATCTACATAACATGGCCGGCATGGTCCATGTCAGCTCGTCAGCTAGAACCCAACGGGGACCATGAGGTACTCATGAGAGTATCTGCTCCTTGCACTTGCCCTCTGGAGAGTAAACTAAGGTACATTTTCAGGATGCAGTGTGCCAGGATGGCATTCCCAGGAATCCTGCCCTTCTCCCTGCCTGTCCATACTTCATGTACCACATTGACATTGCACTTACCTCCCCGAACAGTGATTATCTGCTGACCTTCAGCCTCCTCAACTAGACTGCAAGCTCCTGAGGGCAGACACCGGTCACAGTCCACTCTGAACCCCTGGCCCTTACCCCCATCTTGATACAGAGCCCGTGTTAAGTGAACTCTTGTCAAAGGAATGAATATAATCCCCTATTACCTGTTTGCCTTAGCTTCTATAGCATGGAATAGTTGCATAGTTGGCATGGAATAAATATTTGTGTAACTAATTATTAAATGACAAATTAATTCATTTCCAACTTTCTCTTTCAAAGATATACAATCACTAGGTCTCTAGGATGAATGAAATATGTCTGTCGTTTAGTTACTATGTCCATGACTTATTGAGTTTGGTGAAACCATATTGAGAAGCCGCTATGACCTGGGCGCTGTGATAAACATGGCGGGGATGGCAGAAATGAATAAGGCCTGAGTCCTGTCGCAGCGCTAAGAAGGGGCCTTGAAGAGCCACCTCAAATAGAACCAGTACCTGGAGGTGGTGCATAATGCTGTACAGAGAGGGGATGGCGCGGATGGAGGAAGCTACACGATTCATCTCATGTGTTCAGATCTGGCTTCAAGCATCAGCGGCACTTACATTTTAAATGGGATTTACGCTTCAGCCTTTACTCCAGGAGTCAGCAATTTTTTTTCTCTAAAGGGCCAGATAGTAAATATTTTCAGCTTTTCTGGCCTTACAGTCTCTGTCACAACTATTCAACTCTGTGTGTGGCAGGAACGCAGCCACAGACAATATGACAACAAATGGCTGTGACTGTATTCTAATAAAACTTCATCTATAAAACGGGCACCAGACCAGATCTGGCCTGGGGGTGGGGACAGGCACAGCTCGCCAACCCCTGCTTTGGGCAATGGTTTCTGAGTGGGAGAAACCTGATTAGGTTTTTGTTTTTCAGGGAAAGCTCTATTTGCTGACACCTTGCTATCTCCTTTCTCCTTCTGTACTTCAAGTCAGTAATAATAACCCTGCCTATTTATATCACACTTTACAACGTACGAAGCATTTTCAAATTCCTTGTAATCCCTACTAAGCAAGCTGGGAAGATTTACCCCGGTTTTAAAGAAGCAGAATCAGCTGCAGAAGAGTTAGGTGGCCTGTCGTGAGTCACAGAGGTGGGACTGGAACCCAAACCCTGGTGCTAGGCTCAGGGCTCCAGTGGAGACCCCGAGTTCCCCGCTCCATTTGGCCCATCAGATGTCTCCCCAGCATTTAGCCCAGCCGTGGGCAAACTACGGCCCGCGGGCCGGATCCGGCCCGTTTGAAATGAATAAAACTAAAAAAAAAAAAAAAAAAGACCGTACCCTTTTATGTAATGATGTTTACTTTGAATTTATATTAGTTCACACAAACACTCCATCCATGCTTTTGTTCTGGCCCTCCGGTCCAGTTTAAGAACCCATTGTGGCCCTCGAGTCAAAAAGTTTGCCCACCCCTGATTTAGCCAGACAGATGTCTAACCATTGAATGTGTTGCTCATGTTTCCCCAGCTAGAGGATGCGTTCTTCTCTCTCTCTCTCTCTCTCTCTCTCTCTCTCTCTCTCTCTCTCTCTCTCTATCTCTCTCTCTCTCTCTCTCTCTCTCTCTCTCTCTCTCAGACTGCATTCTCAAAGGGTAGGAATATGTCTTATACTTTTATATCTTCCACAGTATAAGTTTGTAGGAGGCACCATAAAAATAACTACTGATCGCTTACTCCTGGGTCTTGGGGTTCTTCACATCAAAGTTCCCTTCACTTCCATCTGTATTCAGCTGCTTGGTGGGCAGATGCTGGCGAGCATCATCCCTGCCTACCCATCTGAAATCAAAGAGTTCATGTCCGTGGTCCAAGATTTTGTCTTTTCAACTTGAAAGTTGCCTCAGCAGCTTTCTCAATAAGGAGAAGAGGGGCTGATAAAATTTGGGGGGGGGGTGGTCCTGTGTGAATCTGCATTTTCCCCCAAATGGTCAAGAAGCCACCGGGAACTGGCTCTCTTTTTGCCTCCTGGAATTACTAAGCGTGGGTTGACTTGGGGGCAGAATTAGGCACCAAACGATAAGAATCAAAACTCATATATTTGGAGCCTAGAAAGATACAGCAATCATGAAATCTTCTCAGTTTTAAATAAGCCATGTTTCTCCTCTTCTCAGTTTCTGCTATTTGTACCCAAGTCTCCATCATCTCTCATTTGTGCCACCAAAAGCGAGGTCTCCGGCCTTGTCTGTTTTGCCAAGCACCCTCCACATGGCAGCCAGAGTGATCTTTATAAAATTTAATCAGATCATGCCAGGCCCCTCTCTGAAACCCTCCAAAGGCACCCCATTGTATTTAAATTAAAATCCAAAGTCTTGACAAAATCTGCAAGACTCTACATCATCTGGCCTTGCCTGCCACCCCACCCATCTCATCTCCTGCCACTTTCCCCTTCCTTTCTCTGACCTGGTCCCCGACACTGGACATGCCCCATTCATTCTCGTCATCTGTCCTCCTCGCTGGCTGTTCCTTTTGTCTGGACTGCTCTTCCCCTTTCCAAGGCTGGTCTCCTCACCCAGGAAGCTTCAGCTCCAAGGATGCCATCTCCAGGAGGCCCTCCCCAGCCTCCTCTCCCTCCCATGGCTCTCTGTTCTGCTAGCTTGTTGGTTTACTTGTTGATTGGCTGATTCCATCCCATTTTTTGAGGAACCTCAGTAAGCATTTGTTGAAAGAATGGGTGAATGAATTCTTATAGTCAGAGTCTTCAAGGAATCATACAACCTTAGAAATAGAACAGAGAACTTCAAAACTTTCCACCTTGGGGGATGTCCCATTCAGTGGTTTTCAGTTCTCCTTCAGCAGTGGAATCTTATTTCTAAATCCACGCTTGTTCCCCATCCTAATATCTGGGACAGAATAAAGCCGAGCTGTTCTAGAAAACAAGGGAAGCTGTGCACTCCCGGTCACTCTGAGCCACACCCTGGAACCCCAGGGCTCCAAGCAAGCTCGGTTTGAAAGCCACTGAGACAAGTCCTCTCATCCTACAGACGGGGAAACGGAGGCTCTGAGCTCTCCTCTACCTATAAGGTCCTCAAGAACAGGGACGCTGTCTCGAACCCCTGCCCCCAGCACGGTCTCAGGCAGGGCAGGAGCTCAGGGAACATTGCTGAACTCTCAGACGACCCACTGAGTTTGCAGGCAGTAGTGGAACACGATGCTGTGTTGAAGGCCTCTGTCCTCCAGGGCAGCAGTGATGGTGGAGGGACCATGGCCTCCACCTGGTTCAGGGGCAGGCGCCTCCTTTAGAACCACACCTCAGGGAGAAACTGGCTTCCTGCTCCCGGAGGCCTCACGTGGAGGGCAGGCCACCAACGCTATTTCCTTCCTTCCTACCACTCTAGCCCTCTGATTGCATTTGTCAAAAACCCAGGGAGGATATTATTCCTCAACCTCCTCTTCATTCGCAATCTCATTCTTCTCCTCTTCCTTTTATTAAAAAAAATCATAAAATATTTCAGGCATGAAAATCAGCCTAGAGGAGAGTGTGGTAAACATAATAAGCACTGAACCTGAAGCCTAGCTTCAGAGCAGAGCTGCTACAAATCCCCCTGAAGCCCTCGCCCTCGGCTCTCCCTCTCTCTCCTCTCTCCTCTATTTCCCGCTCCCGTCTCCCCCTCCTTCTCCCCCTCCTTCTCCCCCTGTCCTGTTTTCTCCTGCACTTTGCCTCCTCCTGATTCTATTCTCCACCTCCTCCCCAGCTCTTCACCCTGCCGCCTCCCTTGTCCCGCATTGTCACACCCCTGCCTCCGCATCCTCGTCCCCTTCTCCCTTTCTTTTCTTCCTCTCGGCCCCCTCTCTTGCCTTCTTCTTCTCTGTGTGTCTTTAGAGAGCGCTTCTGGGTCAGTGATTCATGCCTTTAGCTGTTCAGTGTCAAGATGGGAACACAGTATCTCTTGGATTTGCCTCTCCTACAGACCTCAGGGGACTTGCCCTGCAGGGACAGTTCTCTGGGTCACATGTTCCGGGCCAGAGGCACTGGATGCTCCTGTCGCTACTTCTGAAAAGCCACCTCCAGCTTGCTCTCTCCCGGGTGAAAGCGTTACCACCATCAGATGCAATGGCTGACCAGCTGGCCCAGCTTTTTCTCCTAGAGGAGAAGCAGTGGATGGGGGAGCTCTGTATTGGACACGGCTCGGTGGATTCCTTCCAGGTGGCTTTTCTGGTGTCTCTCCCAGCATTCCTACTTCACTACTTCACTAGGCACATTTTCTTCCCATTTTTTAGGTTGTACTCCTTAGACTTTTAAAGCATCTGATTTCCTCTTCCTGGGGTCAGACGCTAGGGGAGCTGCCTGCTCAGACATGGAAAAGAGCCTTTTGGATTTTGCCGGGGTCCGGCCCCAGCAGGTCCAGGGGTCCCCAAAGGTGTGGACGGAGTCGGCGAAGAAGGAATGACGCGGAGACAGCGTTCAGTTGATCAGCAGCCTCACCAGGATCTCTAGCCAGGATCTCCAGCCAAGTTCTGGTCTGGATCTCCAGAGAGGTTCTGCTTTGGATCTCCAGCCAGGTTCTGTGTCCATGTTCTCTTGCTAGGTTTTCCAGGTTCTCCAGCCAGGTTCTGTAGCCATGTTCCCTCGCTAGGTTCTTCAGCCAGGTTCTGTCCAGGTTCTCCAGCCAGGTTCAGTCACCAGGTTCTAGTCAGCTTCTCTTGCCAATTTCTGTAATCAGGTTCAGTCCAGGATCTTTTGCCATGTTCTCTCCAGCGAAGTTCTTCTGTCTGTGGGTTCTGTGTAGGTTCTGTGCCTCCTGGTTCTGTCTTCTTAGTTCTGTGTTCTAAGTTCTGTGTCTTGCTGTCTTGTTACATCTGTATTTATACCACTTGATTCAATCCTATCAATCTCTATTACAAAGGTTAGGACGTTTCTTATCTCCATTCCAGGGAGTAAAGATTATGTAGCTTAAGCATGATTGTTCATAGTTAAAGTGATTAATTACCCGCCTGGCACTTAGTTGAGGGGTTTTATTCCCTCCCTAACTTCAGGGGAAAATCCCTACCTGGGGAAACAACCTTTCTCAGAGAGGAGACCTTGGTTAAAACACATAGTGCCAAGGTGAGCAAACATATTAAGAACAGTATGCCATATATGCCAGGTCCTTTGAAACAGCAAGGATGGACCGGCTCCCGACAAATTCCCCCTTTTTTATTTTTTAAAAGCAGGCATTAAAAAGAAAAACCCCAAATGCTCTCTTGTATCCATTTTAAGAGTAGGATTGGCGCTTTCCGCTATTACCTGAGTCCTGATCTATCACTCCAGGGAGAGCTTGCCAATCCTGCACTTTCCCGGGGTGGAAAGGCTGCAGTGGGGTTAAGGATAAGGATCCTTGGGCCTAGCTCCTCCCATGCCTTTACATTTACCTTTCCTTCCTCAGAAAAGCATGGACATACTTCTTGTATAAAACGTTCTGTCTGACTGGGAGTAACCTTAATTCCTCTGCTACTAAGCATATGTGTTAAAAGATCAATACAGAGTCTTCTTTCTTTGGACTCAGTATGGCACATCTTCTCAATCTAAGTTCTGTACTATCCACCTTCTTACCCTACTTATCCTCTATAGGGGGGTCTGCAGTACCCTGGTGGAGTCCTATCCGTCCCGAGTGTGGGGTTCTCAATGGGGGGGGGGGGAGCTTACCTAGGGGAATCCTGTTCCAGGGGTTCCCAAAGGTGTGGACGGAGTCGGCGAAGACTATCCACCCTCTTCCTACGGTGGAGTCCAATCCATCCTGAGTGTGGGGCTTACCTAGGGGTCCCTGTTCGGGCACCAGATGCCGGGGTCCAACCCCAGCAGGTCCAGGGGTCCCCAAAGGTGTGGATGGAGTCGGCGAAGACTATCCACCCTCTTCCTACGGTGGAGACCTATCCATCCCGAGTGCGGGGCGCTTACCTAGGGGTCCCTGTTCGGGTGCCAGATGCCGGGGTCCAACCCCAGCAGGTCCAGGGGTCCCCAAAGGTGTGGATGGAGTCGGCGAAGAAGGAATGACACAGAGACGGAGTTCAGTTGATCAGCAGCCTAGCCAGGATCTCTAGCCAGGATCTCCAGCCAAGTTCTGGTCTGGATCTCCAGAGAGGTTCTGCTTAGGATCTCCTGCCAGGGTCTGTGTCCATGTTCTCTTGCTAGGTTCCCCAGCCAGATTCTCCAGGTTCTCCATCCAGGTTCTGTAGCCATGTTCCCTCGCTAGGTTCTCCAGCCAGGTTCTGTCCAGGTTCTCCAGCCAGGTTCAGTCACCAGGTTCTAGTCAGGTTCTCTTGCCAATTTCTGTAGTCAGGTTCAGTCCAGGATCTTTTGCCATGTTCTCTCAATCTAAGTTCTGTGTTCTAAGTTCTGTATTCTAAGTTCTGTGTCTTGCTGTCTTGTTACATCTGTATTTATACCACTTGATTCAATCCTATCAATCTCTATTACAAAGGTTAGGACGTTTCTTATCTCCATTCCAGGGAGTAAAGATTATGTAGCTTAAGCATGATTGTTCATAGTTAAAGTGATTAATTACCCGCCTGGCACTTAGTTGAGGGGTTTTATTCCCTCCCTAACTTCAGGGGAAAATCCCTACCTGGGGAAACAACCTTTCTCAGAGAGGAGACCTTGGTTAAAACACATAGTGCCAAGGTGAGCAAACATATTAAGAACAGTATGCCATATATGCCAGGTCCTTTGAAACAGCAAGGATGGACCGGCTCCCGACATTTTAAAGCATCTGATTTCCTCTTCCTGGGGTCAGACGCTAGGGGAGCTGCCTGCTCAGACATGGAAAAGAGCCTTTTGGATTTGACATCAAAGGAGTAACGGTGTGTCGGATGGCAGTGGGGACACAGTAGTGATTGTCTGTCTCCCCCCACCCCCAATCAGCTCAAGTCAGAACAGCCAGCAAGAAGCTCGGGGGGCGGGGATTTGCACGTCTGGACATGGGTGCACTAGTGGGGCACTGAGTTGGCCCAGGACTCTGCTAGGCTCCTTTTCAACATCAAGGTGATGACACTCAACAGGGGGAGGACCCAGTTGCAGTGGAGGAAGGCGGGGAGCTCCATCTGAGCATCTCTTCTTTGGTTTGGGGCACCTGAGACCTCTGTTTCCCCTCTTAATTAGTTGGAGTTTGCACTTGGTAACATCACCCTACCGCCAAAGCTGTTATGAATAAAATTGGAAAATCTTCCCACTCTGAGGAAATCTATGCTCCCGTGTAATCCAATCATACACATTTGGTTGATTAAAACACTAGAACTTATACTCAAAAGAAAAATGACTCCCGGGACCCTCTGCTCGTTAAAAGCACTGCCAAGGCCTCCCAAGCATCTTAGGCTCGCCGGCCCATGTTGACCTCACACCAAGTCCACCAGGACCAGGCTTTATGGCTCCCGTGTTGCAGATGAGGAAACTGTAGGGGGGAGGGGAAGATTGGCTCAAGATGAGTGTGGCCTGGCAGGACCAAAAGGACCTCAAAATTTTATTAGGTCAGGAGCTTCCATGGGGCCTGGAGGGAGGCCAGTGCCCATCAGCGGTGCCTGGGGTGAGGGCCAGCAGAAACGTCCACAGCGACGCACCCATCACACCCGCCAGGGACAACTGTCAAGCCCTGGGCTCTGCAGTGCTCCATCCACCTCGGTGCCGCACAGCATTGGCAGGCAGCTGCGGCGAAGGCTTCCGCTTCTGGATCCCTGCCTGCACTGCAGACTTTTCACAAGGAGCAGAGCAGGGGGAAGCTGATAGTCTGATCTAATCACAGATGCACTGAGAGCTCAGGGGTGGCCGGCAGTTTGCAGGGGCACAGGACTCCAGGGCTGCTCATGAGCCCATCCCTCATTCCTTGGACCAGCAAATGGTGTGCCCAGCCAGTATCACGTGTGGCACATAGTAGGTGCTCACTAAACAGGGGTTGCCACTGTTCTGTTTTTACCATGATTACCACTATGCATTGGGCCCCAGGTCACACAGAGACAGGGCAACATCCCAGGATTTGAAACTCCCTACAGGGGTTGTGGCAAATCTCAAGCAGCTGCCTAGCTTGCACCCAGCTCCAGCCCCCTTCTCATGCTCCAGGGTAAGAGATGGAGAAAGGCACGAAGATGGGCAGCCCCATCTGAGGGCTCCTCACCTAGCCACCTGCACTCCCCGAGTCTTCTTGCTGCCCCTATCCTGAAGAGAGGCAGGGCATTCCTTTTTCCTCTCCTGCTGAGAGGAGGTTCCTCCTAGAGCCCCCACAGTGCCCCATCATCACCCCAACTCCAGCCACTGGGGGCCATGCCCTCTCCCCATACACCCTACCTAACCACAGCCCCCAGTAGTAGGAGTGGTATTCTATCTCCTGCAATGGCATACATATAATTATTTGGTGGGGCCTTTTTCCTACGAAGAGTTATTCCCGTGTTTGCACCTCTACTTGCTGAATGACCTAGAACAAGTCACCTGATCTCTGTGAGCTCAGTTTCCTCGTTTTAGAATGAGACTATTTGGCTTATGTCATGAAGCATCTGGCACGTAATAGGTATAGTAAGGATCAGCCAGCAGACCTCTTGGCTTCCTTCCTCCTTCCTGTTTTCTGGCGCGGACATTGTCCCGATGCCCCCTCTCCACCTTGCCTTGCTTGAACATGGACCTTTGTACAGATGGTCTCAAGCCAAGCCTGGCTGCCCTCCATGATCCCTGCTGGGCCGATGACTGCATCTCGGTGGTTTGTTTGAGCCTGGCTTGCTGGACGGGGCACAGGATTGGGAGCACCTAGAGCAGACAGGCAGATGAGAGGGAGCCAGACACCACTGCTGTGGGGGGCAATAGTGAGCCACCCCCCAGAGCCACATCAACATTCCCTGTAATGAGGTCCAGGACCTTACAGGTCCGGGGTTACCAGGAATGGCTCTTTTCACCTGCAGGACCAGGACCCCTGAAGTCCATGCGGGGCAGCTTGCAGTGGTTTGATCATTAGGTAGTATGGCCTGGTGGATGAGGGCACACATTTTGAAGACAGACAGCCTAGGTTTCTAGCTGGCTCTGGCATTTTCTGAATTTATGAAGTAGGTTAAAGAACTTAACCTCTTTGTGTTTTGGTTTCCTCATCTGTAATAGACAGCTAATAATATGACTGTATAAGTTGTAAGATTTAAGTGCAGCCATGCTTTATAGCATTCAGAAAGGTACCCGTCAGGCCAGAGGCACTTGGTAAATGTTGGCTCCTTTTATCATGACTAGTATCATTATTCTTGGCTTCACCATAATTATTATCAAAGTGTGAGAACCAGCAAAGACTTCCATCACTTACCAGTTGTGCCACTCAAACTCTCACCAGTGAAATGCAAGTATTTATCATTCATCCAGAGACTGCACAGAGTGGGTATGAGGACTGATAAAATAGAAGTGGATGTGTGAGACAGTTACAATAAAAAGCAGATGCTATAAAACCAAAGGCAATAGTAACTTATGGAAGATGGGAGGCAAACAATAAAGTTAGGAAAGAAGAGAAAACCGAGCCTAAACCTTGATGTGAGCTTCCTAGTAAACCATGGTGAAAAGGGAAACCAAAGGGGACATCATTATCATTACTTAGTGCTGGGAAATATATTATTTCATCAGTAGAGACTTTAGCTTTAAGAAAAACTTATCATAAGTATATTCATTATGACTTTGTTAGCAAGTCTCAAATTTCAGTCCTAAACTCTAAGAGAAAAGAGAATTCTGATGACATTTGAAAAGTATCACAGTAAAAATGGTTGCAGGAATGCGAGCTCCTAACCCAGAAAAGGGAAATGGTTGGGGGGAGCATGATGTTCCCTTTGAAGACTTCACTACAACATCAGTGCGGAGTAGCATTGTTCTGCGATGCTTCTGAAAACAGAATCAGAGCTCCATGGTTGCATGCCTTGAGGAGACAAATTGAGTTTCAGCTAAAAACATAAATTCACTCAAACTGAAGTAATCCAAACATGTGGCAGACTTGCCTGGGAAGGTGTGAGCTCCCTGTTCAACCTAATGTTTGTGCAGGTGGTCCCTGCTCAGGGCTATGTGGGGAGGTCCACTGTGCTGTCAGGGAGCATAGAGAGGACCCTGTATCCCAGGCCACTCTCCTAGTCCCCAAGTCTGTGTCATGTAGGAACAGCCTCCCAGAGGAAGAGGCCAGCCTTTCTCCCTTGAATCTGGCTTAACAACTCTAACAAAAACCACTCCCTACAAGGCCACTCACTCAAAATTCAGGGGGCAGGCTGGGTAGAACAACCAGATTGCTTTTTAAGATGATTATTCAAGATAAAGACTATTAGGAAATTATTTGGCCAAGCAATTCTCAGCATATTTGGGGGAATATTCCCCTTGTCAGAAGTGACTTTCACCTGCCACCAACCTCCCTGTGTGTCCCAGTTGCCACCAGCATAAGCAAGTGTGCAACCCCAAAACCCCACAGCCCTGCTCAATTCTCCACCCAGGCACTCATCGACTGGGCTGCCAGTATCTTCCTCACCTGGAATCCTCTTGGGCAGGGCCATATCTCACTTAGCATCATACGATCAGTGTCTATGGCAGGGGTGGGCAAACTTTGACTCGAGGGCCACAATGGGTTCTTAAACTGGATCGGAGGGCCGGAACAAAAGCATGGATGGAGTGTTTGTGTGAACTAATATAAATTCAAAGTAAACATCATTACATAAAAGGGTACGGTCTTTTTTTTTTTTTAGTTTTATTCATTTCAAACGGGCCGGATCTGGCCCGCGGGCCGTAGTTTGCCCACAGCTGGTCTATGGAGAGCCCGACTGCCTGGGTTTGAGTTCCAGCTCTACCATTTACTGGCTCTGAGTTCTCTGAGACTCATTTTCCTTATTGATAAAGTGGGATTGATAAGAGTAACCACTAAACACACATATACAATTATCTATATATATAAAACTCTAATATGCAAATTGTCCCCTGGGGAGTTCTATCTGGAGACTGGGAGTTTGATTGCTCGCTATGACATTTGCTGACCACCAACAGATGGCGCAGAGCGAAGGGAGGCCCTGACCAGCAGCTGGAAGGCCCCTATCAGCCCTGATCGCTGGCCAGACCTTGGGACCCTACCCGTGCACGAATTTTGTGCACCGGGCTTCTAGCAGTTATATAAGATAACAAAATTAAGCTTTTAGCATAGTGGTTGCCTTATCTATTGCATCAAGGGTTGGAGAATTATTTCTTCCCTCCAGGGTCAGATAGTAGATATTTGCAGCTTTGCAGGCCATGTGGTTGCTGTTACAACTATTCAGCTCTGTCATTGTAGCCATAGATAGTGCATGGTGCTATTCCAATAAGCCTTATTTACACAGCTTGTGGGCGAGACATAGGCCATCGTTCGCTGATCCCTGTAATTATATGAAGCAGCGAGTGAGATGACCAGATGGAAAATTACAGCGACCACAGAGGCTAAAGGGAAGAAACAAAAGGGGGTGGAATGCTGGTTTCAGCAATATCCCCCAGTGGGTAAGAGCTCAGGCTGTAAAGTCAGATAGACCTGGGTTGAAGTCTGGTTTGAGTGAATGGTGTATGCTCTCTGAGCCTTGGTTTCCTAATATATCAAATGCAAAATGGCAAGTAAAGGGGACCTCTCTCAAAGGCCGATGTGTGGATAATGAGACATATTGCCAGGCATTTAGTAGGAGCCCAATAAATGTTGGCAAATAAGGATGATAATGACAGAGTGACTTTTTCACTGAACTAAACCAAATTGAACCACGGCCTTGCCTTACTTCAAGCAGATGGTATGGCTCATTAGGTAAAGTACAGGCTTTTGATTCTGGGAGTGCCTGGCGCCCTGCCTTGAGTCTCCTCTTCCACTGTCTGTAAATGGGGCTGGTCCTCACGGCTTTTCCCTAGAGTGGCAGCGATAATGAGACCATGGAGGGAGAGCCTGCCTACCACCTGCCTAGCAATATCATGCCACGTCAGCACCGGAATCAATGACTGCAGTCCCTGTGTGTCAGAAATGAGCCTTGGCCTTTCAGTCTTGCCCTCCTCAGAGGATCTGAGGCGAGCAGGGCCGAAGGTCAGTCACGGAGAATATGAGTTTCTGTCTGGGCTGTGCACAGCCGCTTGGAGACTCGGGTTTGGGGCAGTTCTGGGAAGGCCCTTGGCTTTGGATTGCTTTTGTTTGATATTAATGTCCTGCAGATGGGCCTTTCTGCAGATCATTTTGTTCAGGGAAGATATTGCTGTCAAAGGTGAGGCTCACTGTGTTCCTTCCCACTCGTCTTGATGCAGGAAGACTGTCTAACAAATGGGTCTCCCCAGTGTTCATATTGTGCTTTTAGTTTAAATCTGGTTTTCATTCCTTACTTTCTGTGTCTCACATTTCCCAGAAAAAAAAAAAATCTTTGGACACTTATAGCCCTAATTAATGTTATCAAGGCATCTCTGCCTTAATCATCTACTAATTGGTATTGATTGTTTTATGTCATCTCTCTCCACAGAGTTATGGGAGTCTCACAAAATGTCCTGTTTTTCCCAACACTAGAAACCCCAATCTTTCTTTTTCTTTATTTTCCTCCCTCCCTTCTTCCCCCCCCCCTTTTTTCCTCCCTTTCAGTATACTTCTATTAGTCACCCACCATGTGCCAAAAATTGTATTGGGCATTAGGATTAACTTCAAGTCTAAAGGATGAGATGGCACGTTACAGATAAGGTGGTAAGAGGCAATCTCTAAGCAAGGTCAGGTGGAAATCTCCCTTTGGGGCCTTTAACCTGTTGCTATAGTCAGGAAATGCTTCCTAGTGGAGGGAACACCAGAGCTAGGCTTTTTAAGATGCACAGGAGTTCAAGTAGGTGAAGAAGGAAGCAACAGACTCAACAGAGGGCCTAGTCTAGACCAGGAAATCAAAGTTGTTCCTTTCACCAGAACTTGGTTATTGTGGCAGGGCAGGGGCCAGTGGCAAGTATCTGGAGAAGACTGGCTGGCAGGAGGCAGGGCACAAAGGATGTCTTAGGTCACACAACATCTACTTTCAACATCTGAAAAGGTAGGTGAACTGTACATTTATGAAGCAAACGTAAATGTCAAGTTTCTTTGTTTGGGCTGTAATTGTGTCAAGAATGTGTCTCCTTGGTCCATTACTACTAATTAGAAGCTTTGATTCTTAGTGATACATGCCTGTGATGAGTAAAGTGATAAAATAAGTTAATTGTGACCTAATATATAGAGTTTTCTACCCACTATCTTTCAATACTCAACTCTGTGGGGACAGAAAAAGCAACTAAAGGGCTCTTGGTGGTGAAAAAAACTGGAAAGTATTTCCTCCTAGTACCAAGATGCATATAAAACCTGCTTTAGAATTGAATGCAAGTAAACTGATAAACAACAACAAGCAGATAATTTATTAGGAGTTCTGCTCATTATGGAACTTAGTTGTGGGTAGAAAAGATCAATATT
This sequence comes from Myotis myotis, assembly GCF_014108235.1. Taxonomy (NCBI): domain Eukaryota; kingdom Metazoa; phylum Chordata; class Mammalia; order Chiroptera; family Vespertilionidae; genus Myotis; species Myotis myotis. Next base: position 7,034,748 of record NW_023416368.1, on the reverse strand, counting down.
AAGCAAATAAACACACAAATAAGTATGTAATTATAAAATGCGCTAAGTGTTGTGAGAAAAATGGAGTCCTATGAGAAAATAATAGATTGCGTTTACATCAGAGGTAAGGAAAGTACTTTCTGAGGAAGTTCAACTTGAGTTCAACTTTAAGTACAGGAGGGATGGTAAGCATTACCAGGGTGAAGGGATGGGCATGGAAATAGGGTGTTCTAGGCAAGAGAATACTGTGCACACTGGTCCAGAGACCATGTTTGGTCTCTGTTCTAGCTAAGTAAAGGCCACTGAAGAGATGGACTGGAGCCATAATGTTGGTCCCAAAGGCCATGACAAACCTTTATGTTGGTTCTGAAAACATCCGAATGATTTTTAAGAGTTTTGGATGGGACAAAAGTTAAATCAGGTGACCAGAGAGGTGGTTATTACAGTCATTCAGGTATGAAATTGTAGTGATTGGACTAGGTGTTAATAGTGAAGATGGTGTGAATTGGATACATTAAAAAAAATGCTTTTGGTAAACTTGGTAATAGATGAGTGAGTGTGGGAAAGATGTAGAGCAAGGAAATTAATTTGAGTTGACTTGACTTGGAAACCAAGATTCTGAGCTAGCTAGACTGATAGCTTCATCTAGTGTTTGCCAGGCCACTTGGAGGGGTTTTCTGGCTCCTCTAGGCCATGGGCTATGATGTGACCACCATGTTTGCTTAGATCTTTTGGCCAACTTATAAGCCTACAGCTCTGGGGACAGTGATGTCCTCTCCTTTCCTCATGTTTAGCCCATGGGTGGTGTGCACCACACCATCTAAGACACCATCCTTCAGAGGAGAAAGACCACCCAATGCCCAGGCAGTCAAACCATTCGGTTCTCAGCTCTGTATGTACCATGGGGCCATGATACAAATGAGACTGCATCTTGACCTGCAGGGATTATGCTGTCTATCATGGCAAAAACACGGAAGGACCAGGAAGAGTGCAGGGGAGTCATAACACATTAGTCTGGGCATGTGTTCGCTCCCCCAAAAGGAGAAAGGTCTGCAGGGACTAGATCCCGTGTGTCAGGGAGTTTGGACTTCACCCTGAGGCAATGAAATTCTCCCGTGGGTTGAGGGGCGGAGAAGGTAACACGGTCTCTGGGCAGTCTGGATCGTTTGTACATTTCTTGGGATAAAGAGATGTGCTGATGGAGTCTTTGGTGAGAGGCCTGAACGTCTGGGCCCTGGGGAAGTGGCTTTGTTTGGCTCCGAGGAGGGCTTCCCTCTGAGCCTTAATGGAAGTTGTTCCTCCACCTTTTCACATCCGGCTTGCCAAGTACATAGATGTGTTTTATTTTTTAAAGAGCTACTTGTTCCCTTTATATCATCTACCTGTCTGTGGGATTTCTACCACAGTGTTCAAAGCACATCCAAGGTCTCACTTCTGGGCAGCTTCTCTGTAATGGGAGTGTCGGGGAGGGATGCAGGTGGGCGCAGGAGGGCCTGTGGGAACAAGGAAGCAAGAGGCTGGCAGGAACTGTGGACCATTAGGATGGCAGTGACCTCAGGAGCCCCCTCAGCTCATCCTTTAACAACTGCACAGAGACCTCCCGATCGATTCCTCCCCTGGTGAGGGCTCCATGGTCAATTAAGAAGGCTCCCCATCAGTTAAACGGGCAGTGACAGTCTGATACAAACACTGCGGGTGGCCACAGCTCACCAAGCAGTAACTGTATTAGCCACATAGGAATTTCCATCAGTATCACCTTATGGAGCTCATTTGTGGGCTTATTAACCCCCAAATCACTCCTAACAAGGATCCATCTCCATGTGGGAGTGCCTGCAGAGGACTAGGGTACCATTACAATTCCTCCTCAACCAAAGCAGTTCAGTATTAGGAAAGGAACCGGCCTCTGGAACCAGGGAGACCCTGGTTTGGATCCCTGCTCTTCCACTTTTAAGCTGTGTGACCCTGAGCAAGTAACTGAACCTCTCTGGGCCTCAGTTACTCAGTTACAAAACAGAGATACAGGTCATAACCCTCCCACTGGACTGTGGTCAGGATTATTTGAGGCCATACAGAGTGTTCAGTAAATACAAGGTACCGTTATTACCATTATTTTTATAGGGGGTTTAGTAAGGATTGCAAACCCAAATGCCTTCAGGATAACACAGGCGAAGCAAGCTGGGAAAATGGGAAGAGAGAAAAATGCCATCAGGGGGGCCATTGCTGCTCAGCCACAGCCTTCATTATTAAATGAGATTCGGTGTTATTACAGCCAGCGACTTTTTCAGAAGCAGCCAGAATTTAGTGTTAAATATCCCAGATTTTAATTGTTGGTGAAGGATTTAAAATTTTTAAATAGTTTACATGGAGTGGGGGGCATACCAAGCACATCTGAGAAAGCTGCCCCCTTGCCACCTCTGGGTTTTCCTTCCTGCGGGAACTGAGGTGAAGTTGGGTCCTAAACATAACTCACTCCAGGCGGCCAGGCAGGACCACCCTGGGAGCGGACTCTATGCAGGGCGGAAGCCAGGGAAGGCCCACCCCTCCCAAGGTTGTAACGTGTCATCAGGCCCTGTGTATGGAAATAGAGAGGCAGGGCAGGGATTGGACACATGCACTGTGTCATAGGCTGTGGTCCAGGGTCCCAAGGAGGTGACTAGCAGAATGGTGGTGTCTATATCCAGGTGTCCAAGTCAGTCGTGTGCCGTGCCCACCGTGGCTGTGAATTGGCTCCTCTGTGTGGTTCAGACTTGAACAAAATGAGATTACTCGGGGGTTACTATAGCAGCCAGGGAATTCTCACTTTCTGACAAGAAGGCATCTAAACAGTCGTTTGCAGAGTCAAAATGGTTTCCTAAATCAAGTCTCTTGAACCTAACTATGACTGAAATGTCTGATGCCTTCAGAAAGCCTCTGTTCTCTTTACCCACAAATGTTGCCTCTTGGGCTAAGTGGCAACTATTAGTAGATAGTGGCATAGACTTAGGAGATAGACTAAGTGGCAACAATTAGCACCCTATCTACTTTCAACTGTTAGCTATTGAATGCTAGCCATTGGTACAAACTGCCTTGTGTAATCCTTTGTCAAATGACTTAGCACAATTATCACCCTCATTTTACATATGAGGAAACAGGCTCTCTCAGCAAGCAGCAGAGCCTATATTTGATCGCAGAACTTTCTGACTATCCAAGGCCCCCTGCACAATGGGGCCTACCCTTGGAAGTAGATAGGGTGCTAATTGTTAATGAGTATGAAGACATCTTTCTTACACTGAACATTATTAAGCAGTCCTGAGTTTCACCTTTGCATTACTTCAGTAAGTCATTCAATAAATACTGATTGTCTACCACACACCAGGCATTGTGCAGAGGGCCTTGGATAGTCAGAAAGTTCTGTGATCAAATATAGGCTCTGCTGCTTGCTGAGAGAGCCTGTTTCCTCGTATGTAAAATGAGGGTGATAATTGTGCTAAGTCATTTGATAGTCAAAGGATTACACAAGGCAGTTTGTACCAATGGCTAGCATTCAATAGCTAACCGCCACCCAATGACCATTCATGTCAATGATCACAACCATCAGGGTTGCTTCTGTTATCCCCACTTCCAGTAGAGGAGGAAACCAAGTTGGAAAATGATGAATGAACTTGTCCATGGTTACACACCTAGCAAGTTAGAGTTGGGATCAGCCAGTCACCAAAGCCCACTGTCTTTTCACCAAATCACCCTGCCAGAGACACACATTCCTGGTCTCACTGCTGTCCTGAGAGAGAATTGGGAGCAGCCCTAAGTCTGAGCTCTGTAAAGACTCCGGGGGATTTGAGGCTGAGGAACAGACCACCAGCCAGCTCTCTCTTGCTGGAAATGTGCACACGGGCCATGATTAGGGCGCTGAGAACACAAATGCTCTTTATAGGGAAATGCTATCATTCAGTAAATATTTATCAAATCTTTCTCTGAGCCAGGCAATGTCTTTGTCAATGTCCTTGAACCCAGCCGGGAGCAGAGCAGAGCCACTTTTTTGTGGAGCTTACAGTCCGTCGCCGTCCTGCAGATGGAAAGTTGTGCAGCTATAAATGTGAGGGTTCAGAAACCCCAATCAAAGCAAAGCAGAAGATGTGGCCAGCAATGCATTGGGGACCCACAACTGATGGCCACTGAGGGGTTTGGTCACTAATGAAATGGTATTGCGCTTATCAAGGAGCAACTTGGTTTTGCATTGGCTGTGCAAATTAAGGTGCCGGGGCCAAATCGCCAATCCCAACCTTAAGAGAAGAGCCTGCTTTCATCTAGAAGCACTAACACTGCATTTCCGGGAGGGAGATTGTTTTTGGCCATTTCTGCTTCTCTGTTTACTCTGTGTTCAGACCAAGTGCCTGATAATTGGGCTCGTGCAGAGAAGGAGCTAGTCTGCAGCTTGTTTGCTTGGAACGTTTTAGAAAGCCAAAGTGGTTAATGATGATGGTAACTACCACTTAGTGAAGACTGTTTGCCGGCCCAGATAAATGCTTTACATATATCGCCTAATTCAACCCTCACAAACAACCCGGTACAATTGAAGGTGCAATTATTACTGTTTTGCACATGAACAAATGAAGGCTCAGTGAGGTCAAATCTTTGTTCAAGGTCCCCCAGCTGGGAAATGGCAGAGAGGCAACTGAACCAGGTCTCACTTTCTCTAGAGCTGTGGTTCTGTTCCAGGGGCAATTGTGACCCCCAGGGACATTTAGGAAAGTCTGGAAACATCCCTGGTGTCACACCTGGGAGGAGGTTGATACTGGCATCTAGTGAATAGATAGGCCAGGGATGTGCTAAACATCTTACAATACCAAGGACAGTCCTGAAGTGAAGAGTTGTCCGGTCTACATCATGTCAATGGAGCTGCAGTGGAGAAACCCTATATACTAGTAGAGTCTCAGCACTTACCATTGCCCTGTCCCATCCCTAAACATCTTTCGTGCAAGCACTTCCTGTTGAAGCGTTTTGCATTCTATAAAATCTTCCCAACCTCTGTTGAAGTGTTGTGTTTGCATCCTCAGTGTCGCTCTGTTTTTATCTAAGAACTTGTGATGGAACAATTTAGATCAAGCCATCCCCAGAAAAAGCTTTTAATGAACAGCAAAACAAGGGAAACCCCCAATGGATTTTACAGCCCCATTTCAGCTAAGGTTCAAGTTCACTAATGCTGGAAGGGAACTCATTAGAGTCTTATAGGCTGCAGGACAAATATTAATGGCTTCACCTTTCATTTAAGCCAGGCTTTATTTTTATAGCTTGTCCTTTGGCAGCAACTCGATTTATTAAGACATTTTTAACAGCTGAGGAAAATAACAAAGTACACAAGCTCATGTGATTCTTGTGCAATTTGTAAATATAATTCTGACTCCTCATGTGCTATTGGCATCCTCGTAGATGCTCTAGGAATATGCTTCTCTCTGCTCTGTGTTTTACAATTGACTCTCAAATCAGGACATTTGGTCTTTTAAATGTTGTCCCCAAGTTATGTGATGGCCCAAGGTTGGAATGAATAGAGGAAGAAACACAAATAAATCCCCCCCTTCGAGGGGAAGAAATTCCTCAAAGTACACGGGTCTTGGATGGTGCTCTTGGATGTCTTTACCCATAAAGACAAGTGACTGACTGCGAGATGGACTCATGACTGGACATAAATAACACATTAGAGCAGAGAGACCTAACAGACACGGACAGAACTTGCCGTCCGGCAGCAGCAGAATACACGCTCTTCTCAAGTGCACAGGAATACGCTCCAGGATAGATCGAATGTTAGGCCACAAAACAAGTCTTAATAAATAAATGTAAGAAGATTAATGTCATGCCAAGCATCATTTCCAACCACAAGGGTGTGAAGCCAGGAGTTAACCTTAAGAAGAAAACTGGGAAATTCATAAACACGTGGAGATTAAGCAGCATGCTTCTGAACAACCAATGTGTCATGGAGGAATCAGAAGAGAAATGAAAAAAAAATCCTAAAAATGGAAATACAACATACTGAAACTTATGGAATCTGGGTGTGTGTTTTTCTATTCCCAATTTATTTTGCGGAGTCAGTACAGATGAAAAGACGGGTTAGTAGCACAGATTTAGGAGTGCGACATCCCCCAGTTTGTATCCTGACTCCACTGATTATTAGCTGTGTGACCATGGGCAAGTTATTAAACCTCTCTGAGACTTAGTCTTCTCATCTGTAAAATAACAAAAACAATAAACAACCTCATAGTCCTGTAAGGAATAATAAGTGAGACGAGTAGGAATGAGACATTATTAACACAATGTCTCATTCTGTGCTTGCTGGGATGCAGCAAAAGCAATTCTAAGAGGGAAGTTTATAGTAGTAAATGCCTGCATTAAGGAAAAAAGAAAGATCTCAAATAAACAATTTAACTTTACACTTCAAGGAACTAGAGAAAGAACAAACTAAGCCTAAAGACAGAAGGAAGGAAGGAAATAATACAGGTCAGAGCAGAAGTAAATGAAATAGAGACTCAAAAGAAAATAGAAAAAAGCGATGGAACTAAAAGGTGGATTTTTTTTTTTTTTTGTAAGGATGAACAAAATAGACAAACCATTAGCTAGACTTCACAAGACAAAAGAGAGAGGACTTAAATAAATAAAACCGTAATTGAAAGAGTAGGCATTACAACAGATACAAAAGATCATAAAAGACTACTTGAGCAATATGCGTATCCTCTTATAGCAGAGCAAGAATTCCAATTCAAATCTGCTCTCCAAGCCCATACATCTACTTCATTTCACACCGAGAATCCTCAATAAAAAGAAGAGCTTTGATTGTACCCCTAAGTTGATGTCTTTGAATAAGATACATTCCAAGGTCATCACTTACAAGGATTATTATCATCAGTTTGGAGCTTTTGGAAGGATTTGAGTGGATAATCAACAGCAGAATCTCACAAGACATACTTTATGCTAAATATCACCGAGTCCTTTCCTGGGGCCGAATCCTCGCCTCTTTCCTATCACACAGTCACCGCTTGTACAGCTTGAGTTACAAAATGCCACTCGAGTCCCACACCAGCCTTGTTCCTTGTAACTCTGCAAGTCACCAGGGTGCCTTTCTTCCAGCCCTTGGAACAGGTTCACCGTGGAATAGCAGTGATGACACTAAAGTCTATTGATGGCACCAAAGCCAGGCCTGCCTCCATGTCTGTGGCCCGGTGTTAGCCTAACCATATGTATTTATGACACATCTTCCTGGCCCAGATGGCTTTCTCAGCTTTATTAGAATCAGAAACCCAGATCCCATGTCTGCCCATTTACAAGAAAGAGGGGAGTCAGCCCAGCCAGTGTAGCTCAGTGGTTGAGAGTTGACCTATGAACCAGGAGGTCCTGGGTTACAGGCTTGATTCCCAGTGTGGGGCGTGCAGGAGGCAGCCGATCAATGATTTTTTTTCATCACTGATGTTTCTCCCTCTCTCTCTCTCCTTCTCCCTTCCTCTCTGAACTAAATAAAAATATATTTTTAAAAAATAAAAATAAAAAAAAGAAAGAGGGGAGTCATCAAACAGGCACCTAATTGCTAGATGTGGCCGCCTGGGAGAAGCAGGACATTTTCCCCAGGGAGCTGCCACATGGAATATGTAAAGAACATTTCTTTTGAGCCTGAGATTACATAGGCAAGGTCACTACAAAGTCATTTAAAATTGCACTTCCAGACAGTTCGATGGTGAAGGACCTTTCTGCTGATTTATTGCTTACTCTTTTAACTTTTTAAAAAAGATCAGCAGATTGATTGTGCTGCCTATCGTTGGAGACGTGCTTACTTTTTCTAGGGTCTGATTCATAAAACATCGCTGACCTGCTTTCCGCACTATTCCATTATTCCCTCTGTGCCAGGGAGCTTCTGGAGGCTGTAGCACTAAGCCTTTAGCTCTCAGTGAAAACAGTATGCGCATTCTCAGCAGATGACCCGGAAGGGGGCATGGCAATGAAGTCCCCCAAGGGAACCATTGCCCCTCCAGCTAGAAGATGAGAAAGGAAGCAAAGAAGTGATTTCAAGTGGGATCCTGGAGGCATTTAGACTGATGACCATGAACTTTGCGGGTCGCAGCTTTCCAGAGAGCATGGCAGGTGTGCCTTCTGCCTCTGGTGAGGCCACTGGTTCCGGTCTCTCTGGACCCTACACCGTCTCCAGCACACTCACTTGGTCTATCATTTGGAGTGGGCTCTCCATCTGCCCCTGGGCGCTATTTGAGCAAAACACCATCTCTGAGCCCTTTGTATATTTTTTGGGATGTGAGTCACCTGGAGATGAGAGTGACACGCAGATCCCTTGGGTCCACCCGAGGTCCCCTGGAAAAGTATTTTTCCATTTTTGTTGATGCTCATTAGCAAACTTGCAGTAGCTGTGGTTCTGGCCGCTAAGAATATCTCAATGACTTCATTTCTTTTCTGGGTTTATTCCTTCATTAGTGCTTTTATTTCATTGTATTTTATGCTGACAAAAATGGCCCCTATCCAGTTAATTTATTTAACAGGTCGGGTGTGTACTAGGCTTAGAGGCAGGGAATTAGAAAAGAATGATGGTTATTAATTTAAGTTTTATGGCTTTCCCAAGTCGTTATTAAGGCCGTGCCGCATCCTACACACATACAGACCTTGTACAAATTGCTGTTTATAAGAGAACACGCTCTTGGCTTCCTTTTCATGTTGTGGTGCTCACAACCCATCAGGGGCCAAGAGTCGTTCCCACTGCGCTTAGTACATAAAATTGCCCTCCCTGTTCCGACCAGGGGATGTTTAATGTGGTCAGTGACATTTTTCCAAGTCTGTTTATTACCTGCGGTGAGAGTTCCTCCGAGACAATTTCAGATAAAACTTTAGGAGTAATTATGCTTTATGAGGACATAATGTCCTTCAGGCTTAATTCCACACGATATTAAATCAATGCTCCCATTCAATACTTTCCCATTTGGGTTCAAGTTAAAGGGCACAATATTAAAGTTTCCCACAATTAGCCAAGAAGTTGATGCTGCAAAAATGGTAAAAACTGACTCCAGGCCCTTTGCCTCATTGTGCACAATCCATACAACATGGGAGCTGTTTTGAGTCAGCAGCTCCTATCAAGTGCTGTGGACAGCCTGACGTCCTATCGTCTTTACTTCCAATGTACCACAGGGCTATTGCACGTCTCTGTGCTTTCATTCGCATGCTATTCGCTGGGTCAAAATCGGTGTCTTTCTCTAGTGTGATGTTTTCATCTGAGATCGCTGAGACTGGAGGGCCTGGGCTAACGGGGTACCAGGGCTCCTCAGGCTGGCGAACAGCCAAAGCACCTCGCTCCTTTAGAGAGCGGCATCTCCTGAAGGACTCGATGATGCAAGGGACCCTGGATATGGGAAGAGGAAAGCCTCATTTTCTTCTGCTTCGAGGTCTATTGTTTTTCCTTTCAGCTGGAGGCCAGGCCATTACTTATTTTTGGTTAGAAAATATATTGGCTTTTTTACACACACATAAATGTGTTGACCTTCGCTCTCGATATGAAGGTGTGCTCTAAACATGAAGATGGGTAACCCAGGGTCACTGAGCGAGCTCTGGGAAAGGAGATGTGGTACCACAAAAGATGGGCCAGCCTGTTTGTAAGAGAGAAATAAACATCTACCTAGTCCCTGCTACAAAAGGGAAGAAACGCTATTGGCTTCCTTGGCTGAAGGGTGACTCCTTGTGCCTGCCCTTTCCTGTTATCTGGTGCTTTCACGATTGTTGCTCTGTTTGCAAAGGGTCTTAAATAGGCTCAGCTGCACACAGGTTCATCTTTTGCTGTGTGCTGAGCATGCATGTGTATGGACATGTGCACATGTGTTTTCTTGGGGTCTCACTCAGACATGGCCATTCTCCTGTACCCTTTCAATCCCTGTCATACATCACTAACTCTGTCTACTGAAGTTCACATCAGAAACAGAATTCTTTACGTGTTGCTGTGTGTGGTGGAACATTGTATGTTTGAGTCTGTGTGTGAACATTCACGTGTATTGCATTATATGCTTGATGTATGAGTGGTCCAGTTCATTACCCACTGCCACTAGTTTTCAGGAAAGAAAGGAAAACCAAAATTAGCAGCAGCAGCAGCAGCAAAGTGAAGATTTTTAACCAGAATGTTGAGGGTTTTTTCATAGGAGGTGACTCCTTTTTTTCTTCTTTCAATCAACTCATTTGAATAGATTACTTAATTAGCATTTATTGTTTGTAAAATTCTTTGTCCAGATGTAACATTTTAGGGCCTGCAATTTTAAAGAAAGACAATTTAATGGGTGATAAGCTGATATAGAATTTTCAAATTGATTTCTTGGAAGTAAATTGTTCTTCAATTGTAGTGCCTTCTCTACTCTCATTAGACACCAAGGATTCTTTTTAAATGCATTCATAAGTATTAAAATGTTGTCTCCAGCTTCCTGTCATTTGAAACAGGTCATAACTTCAGGCACAGACATTTAAAGGACAGCTATTCTGTTTCATTAGTGGGGAGGAGAGTTGGAATGTGCTGTAGGCGTGTAGAGAGCTTTGAAATTTCTGATAGAAGCCATGTGGCTCTTCTCATCCCAAGAGTAGAGATAACCTTTCTCTTGGTCCACAAAGTTGCTTCCTTTAAGTTTTGCTCTGCCTGAGCCTTATTTATCAGCTCGATATATGGCAAGGGCAAGTAGAGCCTCGCTAGAACCCCTTTACAATTCCCTGACACCCCACTGTCCCCAAGGATGCCTTGGGGACAGAGCAAGCTCATTCCCAAGGAAACTGGCCACCAGTAGAGTACGCGTAGGCTCTATTTGCAACTGGCTTTTTTTCCTTCCTTTTAGAAGATGGTACTGAAATGTCCTACTTAGAAGGCATGCAAGAAAATCTGAAATAAAATAAAAACAAATAAGCTTGCTAAGATGTCCTCTGATATGTGTGTGGTTTTTGGCTTTCTGGAAGTGAGTAGTTTATGAGCAGAGATATTTCACACTCTGCTATAGAGACTTTAGTGGGATAGTGTGGTCTTATCGTGGCTTTTGCATAGAAATTTTCTAGTCAGAATCAGTCTAAAAAAATTATCTCACTGGTCTAACCCTCTCATATTATCAACAAGAGATTAGATGCTTATATAATAAAAATGGCAATGTTGGCCCCATTTAAGAACTTTTGAGCAAGAGATTCTGAGAAAATTATCTCTCTTTTTTTATTTGTTAATTTTTACCTGAGGATATATTTCCCATTGATTTTTAGAGAGAGTGGGAGGGAGGGAGGAAGGGAAGGAAGGGGGAAGAGAGAGAGAGAGAGAGAGAGAGAGAGAGAGAGAGAGAGAGAGAGAGAAACATTGATGTGAGAGAGCCACATCAATTGGTTGCCTCCCACATATTCCAAGACCGGGGCAGGGATCAAATCTGCAACCCAGGTACGAGCCCTTGACCAGGAATTGAACCTGTGGCCCTTCAGTGCTTGGGGTCAACACACTATCCACTGAGCCACACAGGCCAGCATGAACATATCTCTTTTAATCCCCAGTCTGGCTGCCAAACTGATAAAATAGGTAGAATTAGGACAATTTCTACAAATAAGGAAAAAGATTCAGAAAACTCAAGCAATTGACCATATCTCACAGAAGGTTGGTGGCAGACTTGGATTGACACCCCAGTTTACTGAGCATGCCCTTTCGGGTGAAGCTCTTGAGTGAAGAAACAAATGCCTGCCCTCGTTCCTCAGAAGCTCTGTGGTGCGGGTGTCTTCTGGATTCCACTGCCTGAAGACAGACAGCCCTTTAAATCTCCCATCAACCTTCTCTACTCTCTTTGACCTGCTTTTCTCCCACTCCCATGATTTGTTGATTTGCAACTTGATTCCCCCTCATGCTATGTCCTAAAGCTCAAGTAGTCTTACTCCACCCTTAGGACTCTTTATTGTCCTTATCAATAACCTTCTCTTCCTCAGCCTCTGCTGGTTAATCTCACTGATTCCTTCATTCTGTCAAGAGAATGATATTGAATACTCCGAGTCCTGAGCTGCACTGGAGTATATCAGTGAACCAGACTTTTAGGTTCCTGTTGAAGGAGCTTATGCTTCTGGTGGAAGGATCATTGGAAAACACTGAGTGTAGATTCAGAAGACCACGGCCAAATCAGAATGTCAAAGCTAGCAGATGTGGCAAGTGGTTATTTTTAATTTGGCCTACACAGTGCCTTAAAAATGGAATTAACTGGTAACATTTTAAAACCAAGAGATTACACAGGGAAAACCATCTGGATTTCCAGCGTCTTAGGGATGACCTGGGCCCACAACCCCACAAGGCACCACTCTACAATCCCTATGATATGAGCAGCCATGCCCCCTTTGAGTGGGGTTTCACTCACACTTTCTCATGCCCAGCCAGCTGGGCTGACTCACACAGTCTGCTGACGGCTGTAGACACTTCAGATTTTGCAATGCCCTGAGTAAATGGTCTCAAAAGTCCCTTCACATCCTGACACAGCTGTGGTTGTCCGTTTTCCCATGGCACCATGGTGGCCTCTCCCACAGATGGCACCTGGACCCCAGCCAACAGCCAGCCCAGGAGAATCTGTGTGGAGCCATAGGAGCCTGGCTCATTACAGGACAAGCTCAGAGCACATTCAGACCCTGGACAGCGACCAGCTGTTCTCTCCCCAGCGCCATTTATTACCCATTTCAGCCCTTGATGTTGCGTTCCCTGTTTGAACTTTTCAAGAGATTTAGTACAAGTTAATAAAATCAACAGAACCAGAAAATGTTAAATTATCTCTGGTAAGAGCCAAGTGAATTAGAGGTGAATAAGGAATAAACTGTTGAGCAAAAGCAAACGAAGGTTGCTTGATATTTGGGGGCACTGATGCTGATGATTAGTATGTATTTTTACAGTTGGTTTTGGAATTTTCAAAATCTTGACTCAAAATCAGCAGCAGAAGCAACAACAGCTAACAGGCCCATCTCCCTGAATGTAGCCCACTACTCTCATCTAACAGAGGGGAAACCGAGACCCAAGGAGACCAAGTCACTGTTCAAGGTCATCTAACCAATGTATTCTATCAATCACATATTTTAATGAGTTTGGCTCATTTCTCCATTTGCCTGACCATGTGGAGAAATGGTTTGGGCAACTGACAGAAGCCACACACACACACACACGCACACACACACACACACACACCCCTAGTGTAAAACTTCTGCAAATAAAGTCAAAACCTCCATTGTCAGGGGTTGAGCAGATCCCTTTCCCCCCACTGGCATTCATTAGCTAGATCTATTTTCAACATTTAAAGGAAATTTTTATTATGATCAACTCATCCATATTAAGCCAACAAGGACAATGATCTTTTACTAAAGAGTCCACACAGGGAATTGAAATCATACACCAAATGCACATTGGTAAAAAAAAAAAAAAAAAAAAAAAAAAAGCAAGTCAACTATAAAAATACATACATACATACATACATACATAAAAATACAGAACATGTAGGTGTGAGATTGGTGTTTTGAGATTTCATCTCTATGACAATTCTCATTGAAGAATATAATTTGGTTTAGAAAAATAATCTATCGGGAAAAATCCTATTTCTCAAAAAATGCCATGCTAAATTCTGTAAGGGTATAAGAAATACTTCACACTAGACTTGAAATGTTTCAAAGCTCTTTGATTCTTCCTTTCTTATTTTCTTATGTTTGTGCTCAGATACAGCACAGGGAAATCTTACAGCAGCATGCGGGTCACCCAGGCAGTCAATGAGAATTCGAGCTGGATTTGAGGTCTTCCTGACCCCCAGGCTGAAGCGGGGGCTGCAGAAATTCTGAGGGTAGAGTCCTCTTAGAGCATAAGAATCACAAAGACCCTCTAAATCAGCTGTCAGTGACTAGATGTGGGATGAAATGATTGTGTTTGTCAGAACAGGCACTATTATTTATGACCCATGTCTACGCATGTGTGGAACGAAGGGACCAGCCACTTGGCGGAGCCCTTTTTCAGCATCCCCTTGGTCACACTATGTTCCTGGCACTCCTGGTTACCCCTGTTCTGGAACTAAAGAAACCTTCCTTGTCCCCCTGTGGGGACACAAGTTTCGAGTGGTGAGAGCAGCTAGCAGAGTGGTAAGGGCATTAGGTTTGAACCATGGCTCTGCCACTAGCCATAGGACATTTTTTGTACCTAAGTTCCCTCATCTATAATATGAGGACAATGACACTACCTCTCTCATAGAACTGTTAGAGGGTCCAAAAAATTAATGCATATAAACCTGGCACATTTCGTGTTGAATTAGGTTAGAGGTTATTAAATGACATTTCAAAGTATAAGCTATTGCTTTTAATAACAACAGCTAGGATTTGGAGACCTTTTATGTGCCAGGCACTAGTCCAAGACGTTAGCATATATTAAGTCACTTAATCTTCTGAATATATGAGGTATACATACAGAATATGCAAGATAATACTATCTTATCTCTATTTTCAGTTGACAAAACTGAGGCATAGAAGTATTGTATTATGCCCAGGTCACACAGCTGGTAAACAATGGATCCCAAACTCGAAATCAGGCATCAGTCTTTGGAACCCCATGGCCTTGACCACTATGCTGCAAAGAGACAAAACCACCTTCAAAGTCCAAGGTTGAATTCATTCATTGTGGATATGCTGGGTCTCTGGGCCTCTGGGACAGAGATGGGCACATGTGTTGCTCCCTCAATACCCCAAGTTTAAAGCTGGTGGGGCTGATATAATCATGCCATCAAATCACAGTGTTTCCGGGTACAAATGATACAACCTCTTTAGTGAAGAAAAATCCACAGCAACCAGTCTGGCTGGGGATTTTTGGTGCTTGTTGCTTGCTACCAGGTGTTTTCAGTTCCTCTCACCAGTGTTGGCTCCCCAACTAGATTATAAATTCTCGGTAAATTAGGCTGTGTTTCTATAACGGCCTGTCTCCCAGGACACCCCTGATGAGTGTCGGACACTCTAAGGTTCAATAAATAGCAGTGAGTGGATTGATTGCACTTATTTTGCACCTGATAGCAGCAATCCTTGTTGCTCATCGATTTGTTCACTAGTCAAGGTAGGAATTCTAGAGTTTGCTTGGGTGGAAAGTTGGAGCTCTAGTGCTCCGTAATTCCTGCGGATATCAGTGGAGCAAATCACTTGTTGATAATCACAGTATCCTATCTCTTTATGTCCTCAAAGAAAGCTCTTTACTGAAGGGAGGCTCTGCTGATCATCTTTGATTTCCAATCAAGAGACTTTTAAGATAAAGTACAAATTGAATGTTGTTTGCTCTTGATTACTTAATGGATTGTTTGCTGTTTTTTTAGTGATTGTGAAACACGAGAAAGTCCCAAAGGAACCAGATATGCATAAAAAGGAGGAGCAGCAAAGAGATCGGGTTCATAGGGTAGGCCCACATAGAGTAACTGAAGATGACAGAAGCTATAGTGCAACCCTCAAAGGGCCTTTTTCTGGCCACACAATGTAGAAAATGATGATCTCGCAGTGGAGAGAGAGACTGGTAGGTATTTCAGGAGGAGCTGTACTACAGCCGGTCATTCCCTTCCACTGCTCTGGACTCTGCAATGGGACATTAAGTAAAGAATGGTGCCATAGCTCCGGGGAGAGAGGCTTATAAATGACAAAACTAGGATTGGAAGAAACCCTGAGCTGATGTGTGCCCTCTGTGAATGAATCGTGCCTTTCAGCAAGGAAAGGTGTTTAGCTGGCCTCTGAGATGTTGACATTCTAGCCTTCATTTTCCAGGGGAAAAGTTAAACGTTAGATAGAATTTGGAAGCTTCCCATTCAATTTGCTATGGATGGCATCTGTCACGATCATTTAACAAACAAACAAACAAACAACCAAACAAAAATGCTTCTTGTCTAGGCAGACCATCCATTGTGGTTGCCCAGAACAGTCTCAGCTTGTGCCTGTGGTACTGGTATAACGATTAATTTTTTTAAATGTCCTTGTTTGGACAATAAATAAAACTCTAGCTACAGCACAGTGATCCCACTGCTCTGTATCTAACCTAGAAAAGTACTCACATGTGCACAAAGAGGTGATTGCAGCTGTGTTTGTGATATCACAACATAGAAAACCACATGAGTGCCCCCCAGAAGGAGAATGGCCAAGTGAGCACAGCATGTTCATCCTAGGAGTACCATCTTGCAATTAAAAGCAGGTGAGAGCCTGGCTGGCGTGGCTCAGTGCTTGAGTGTCAACCTATGAACCAGGAGGACATGGTTTGATTCCTGGTCAGGGCATAAGCCTGGGTTGCTGAGCTCAATCCCGTGTGGGGTGTGCAAGAGGCAGCCAATCAATGATTCTCTCTCATAATTGATGTTTCTATCTCTCGCTCTCCCTTTCCCTGCCTCTCAGAAATCAATAAAAACGTATTTTAAAAAATAATAAAATAAAAGCAGGTGATAGATCTGTATATACTGAAATTAATAATTCTCCTAGACAGATCTCAAGGGAAAAAGACAATTTTCAGACTATTGTTCAATATGAAAAATGTGTAGGTTACTTTAAAAATGCAAACTAATTTAAAATATATCGTAGGAGGTCACATATATGAGTATGTAAAGATAGAAAAATGAAAGCACATTCATCAAACTAGTAATGGGGTGAAGCTGGATAAAAGTGATGGGCCGGAATTCGATACGGTGGTCATGGATGACAGTAACAGGCACATTTCAGCTTTTCCACAAGGACACTATCATCTCATATTGCTTGTGGAATCGATCAGTGATTTTCAATATAATTTTAAATTTGAAACAATGTTTAAGAGGTGATGTCACTCAGTTCAGCGTGCGGAATGGAGTCATCTGGGGCCCAGAGGAGCCACATAAATTTTCTAGGGTCACATCATGTGTATGCGGCAGAACTAAGGCCCCAATGAGTCTTCCAGCTCCTGTTTCTCCTGTTTCTTATTCCATGGCTGGCCAGCACTCTCCCCCGAGGTATACGAAGATTTATTAAGTTGACTCAACTCCATGAAAATGAGTGGCTGGACACAAACTTAACCATGCTCATCAAATTTTACACCCTCCAAAGCCCAGACGGAGAAGTAACAGCCGGGGCTGCTGAGCCCATCCGTATCCCCCAGACTGGCGGCCACCTGGCGTTCCCTGGCGTCTGCTGTCTGGTTTTGTTGGACCTAATTTCCTAATTCTCCGGCATATATTAATTTGATGTGGGCATTCGGTGCTCATTACTAATTGGAAGAAGGGGCAAGGATGTGGAGAGTAGGGTTTTTCTGACATATTTTCACGGCAGTGATCATGGGGTCACCTGGCCTGGCTTAAGCAGGCCAAGTAAGCAGTACGCTCAGGGCTTTTCCTCCCCAGCAGTTCTCTGATCCCCAGTGAAACCTCCTAATGTGTAGGTAACTGGAAGCAGTTACACACGATTTCCCCTGACTGTGTGTGTGCTGACAGGGATCAGGCTGAGTGAGGTTTGCTGATGCTATAGAGGTGGACGCTTGGACACTGGCCAGCAGGTCAGTATTGGTGAAAGGATTAGTGCAGAGGCTTTTATTGAACTTGCTTTTTGCATTCCTAATTTTCCTGAAATTATACCAAAGGACTACACTTTCTGTTCATCATGAATAACCATCCTAGCAGTAACTGCCATCGATGTTGTTGAATTTAGAACCCAGTCCTTTAGGTGAATTATGTCCCTTCATGCCTAAAACACCTTTATGAGAGATTATTTTATTTCCACTGCATAAACACTGACAAAAAGATTGGTTTCTTAAAGTTTAGCAACGTGGGAAGGTCACACAGGAGGAGACGGAGCTGGGTTCGACCCCAAGCAGTCACAGAGCCTCCGCTCTTCACCCCTAACCCAAAGTGCTCCACAGAATAGAATGTAATACGAGAAGATCAACTATTATGTAAGATATGATTGCATGCAGTTAGCTATGCGGGGACTCATTTGCATACTTTGATTCCAGAAATGCCAAGGGGGAAACACTTTCTCTGAGAGCTGTTAGGAAAATTCCAGAAACTTGGTGGGTTTGGGAAGAGTTTGCAAGCTGCTTCCCCACCCGCCCTCTTTCTTGGCTGAGTTTGCTGGCTGGCCCTCACACTTGCCAGACAAATTCAACTGCAGATCTCACTGCTCCCCACTGAGGGAGCACACACATCCCTTCCTGAGTAACTGACGGGCGTGGTAGGAGGCATGGCCATAACTCAGCTGAAGGGTTCTGCAGAATTCACAGAAGCAGGTGAATTAGCCCAGCCCAGTAGCAGGTGATGGACGGCCGTAGCCCTGGAGAGCACACAGCTCTGTGCTTATTCCCATTTCCGCAGACTTAATTTATGGCTGGGACGCGGCCCTTCCCTGGACTTACAGGAAGGCTGCTGAGCAGCTGAGCTCACTGTGGTCTATGTGGAAGGATCTATGTGGAGGTTTCTGACCTCCATCCAAAGGCATCCGGAGCTCCCCGCAGCCCAGTAGCAGAAAGTTCTTTCCCTGGAGTACGGTAGCTCTTCTTGTCAAAATATGTTTGCTAAATGAACTCAGATTCATTTTATTAGGCCTTTAATCATAGAAACTTTCTCAATGATCTTTACCAGGATACTATTATCCCTCTTCGTTACCTTTCTGCTCCTTCTACAAATGTTTAAAGAAAGAGTCCCCGCGCCGGGGTCTTACTGCCGTAAAGGAAAAGCAAGTCGAGTCATGGTTAATAGGAGTGAATTTAATGTAAACCTAGGAAGGTGTCTGGAATGGGGAGGGGACTCAGGGAATCATCGTGTGATCTGAACTAAATCCATATTGTGCCTAAGAAGAGATTTGGGATTATAACGTCCATGATCATCATTTTCTAACAAATCTTGGTGTTAGTAGCACCCCACTCTAACCAAACTGCCCTAACACAACATAATCTTCATTTGTAATTTTTAAATTAAATCTTCATTGTTGAAAATATTATATATGTCCATCTTTCCCCCCATTAACCTTTTCTAGCTCCCCACCCCCACCCCAGGCCTTCACCACACTATTGTCTGTGTCCATGGTTTATGCATCTATTGTTGCTCTTTGGTTGATCTTTCCCCACCCACCCACTCCTGCCTTCACTCTGAGTTTATTTTGTTCATTAGATTCCACATATGAGTGAGATCATGTGACACTTGTCTTTCTCTGACTGGCTTATTTCACTTCATTTTTCTTTAATCATATGTTTTCGCTTTCTTAGCATCAAGTTTCAAGAGGCGATCGATGAGCCTGGCTTTTTGAGCAATTGGGGACTGCTTCAGTATTTTTTAAAGATGAAAATTACATTGAAATCAAGCTTTCCCAAACATATTCCTTGGACACCCAGGCCCCCGGACCAACAGTTTTGTGGTTAGGTTCACATGGAGAACTCTGCCTCTTTACCTCTCTGAGGAATGCGCCATACACAGTAAGCGCACTAGGAATGCCTGCATCCAGCAAGGATGTCGGTCTAACTTGGTTTAACTCAAGATTTTCCAAACTCGCCTCCTCAGAGCCCTTCCTCGCCCTATGGGGAGGACGTGCCAGGGGAAGCTGCCTTCAGGATGGGATCACACCCCGTACTTGGAGACGCTTCCACTGAGGAGGAGGGCCCCCTATTCGGAACAGGTTGCAAACAGCATTAATGACAAACGATCTTTCCCCAAGATTAACTGAATGTTTAAGTTCTTCGATTGAATAGTGCGCAATCACAAAATGTCCCTTTGAGAATGGAGGGATGACCTTAAAAAAAATATTTCTGTGTCTGTTGGAATGCCATGTACATCTCAGGACTGGGCAAATATTATTTGAGAGCTTTGCCATAACCCTGGTGACCTTTCCATCCGGTTCACTCATTTCGTGAGCTTTAATGCCATTCCACTTTGGAGAGAATGTTAACACAAATTGCAGTCATGTCACTCTTTGGTGTTTGCAAAGCTTTGGGAGGAAGCTTTTTGAAAAGAATGCCACTAGAGCGTCTGCATTGCCTACAGTATTCATGGTTTCCAACAGGTCACTCCTCCCATTTCATGTATGAAACGGTGGAGCCTCAGGGCAGAAGATCCCAAATTTATGCAGGTGGAGCCATGGCAATATTCACCTGGGATCCCAAGAAATAATGTTAATAAATAAAAACAATGTCAACCAACTGCAGCTATTAGCTGAGTGATCTGGAACTGGTTCATCTGGTCAGGTTAGAGCTGTCCTGATGCCCTCGGTGTTACTCTGGGCACCAGGCCTGATAGCTTAAATTATCTCAAGGTAGATATTAGTAGACACTGACCATTACCTTTATAATACTAACAGAAATGGGAAAAAAATCCTTAATAATTGAGGATTTTGTAGTATACAGCGGGTCACCTACATTATCTTTCTAGGCTGGCAGAGTTAACTCAGTTTATAGATTTTCAGGACTCAGAGAGGTTGAGTGATTTGTGTATGGTCACACAGCTAATACATAGCAGAGTTGGAACCAGAACCTAACCCACAGTATTGTACTGTCTCGTTCCACAGAGCTCCTCAGGCAGAGTTTTTGGATTGGGTGTAACCCACCTCTTTGGGGTATCTGCTACATTCTGTAGGGTTTTCTGAGGGGAATCATTTGGAAGGGAGTTTGGAATTTGTATGTTCAGGTTGAGTAATCACTTTATTTAACAAATAACCTATGTAGGCTTTACTGTCCTAGCAGGTTTGTAAATACCAAGTTGTGAAGTTCTCTCACCAATCCTACTATGCAGATATAATTTTACTCCCTCGTACAGACATGGAAACTAAGTCACTCCCCTGAGGACACAGAACCACCACCTATGAGAACTAATCAATGTGTCTCTTTCACATCTTTCTCTCTTTCCCCGCCCCTCCCGTTCTCGGGGGTCTATGAGGAAAAAAGGGGATAACTGTAATACTTTCAACAATCAAGATAAATTTTTAAAAAGATAAAAATAAAATCAGGTGGAGTGTGCTTCACATTGGGAGATATTCTGAACATGGTGTGTCTAGATGGTAAACTTATATGCTTTGGTCTTACTTTGTCAGTCATACTTTCACATATTTTCTAAGTTTTCTACGGTATTTGTGTGTCACTTTCATAATGAAAAAGGGCATACACAGAAAGCATTCTTCTAGCGTAGGGCTGCTCTAGATGCTGCAAGATACATTGGCAAACACACCATCATACAAATGGAATGCTGAGCCAGGACACTTGTCATTAAGCCCCATTCATTCCTTTTTGCACACGTCTTTGGTGACCTTGGGCATATCCCTGCACTTCTTTGAGCTGCTTTCTCATCTGATAAGTGGAAACTAATACCACTTCATAGAAGATGAGAAGGACTAAATGACACACTGAATGTGCGCAGACTGCGTAAGTCTAGAGGTGCCACAAAAATGTAAATGACTCTGTTGGGTAACGACGTGTCAGGCATGTTTTTGGAAGTTGCCGTTCTCCGTTATTTGCATAGATGTTACACAACCTGTGTTTTGGAAGGTTTTCCAGGAGGATTTATCCTGCAGCCCTGAGCCAGGCAGGATGTGAGCTGGGGTGGAAGTTTGTAGGGTAAGCAATCTGCTGCTCCCGCAGAGAATTCTCTAAATGTGCAAGTCGGAACATCGCAGTTGGCAAAACAGAGCCGGAGCAGTAACATCTATCATTCAGAGGGAGCAGAGGGCTTGGTAATGGGTAAATAGTTGATCCCCTCCTAGCCTCCTCCTGCCACCCCCGCTTCCTCCTGCCCTGGGGTAGGTACCCCAGGGAATTCAGAGGCAGAGGCACCTGTGTCCTCTCACTGTGTTGCTCCTACACAATGTCTGGGAGGCCCAGCAGGCCACAGCCATCTGATGAGTCAGTACCGGGGTGAGTTACACCGGCCACAATGTGCTTTGGCCCTGCTGTCCTGGGCTGGTGGGAGATGAGGTCAGGCCTAGGAGACATCAGGCTTCGGGCAGGGAAGAGTTCTAATATAAACAGGAATTCTCTGTGCCCATCTTTCCCTCTCGCCTTTTCTCCCCCAAAGCTCAACGTCAGCCTTGTCAGTTTCTTGGATTCAATGATCCGTTTTTGCTTCCCCCAACCATCCCATTGGTAAGTCAGATTCCCCCTGTGCTCCCTCAGGTAGGTGGCCTTTTGTCATTCACGTGTTCCCCAGATGAACAAGGACCAGAAAATCTTAGTGATCCTTCAGCCACTTCTTGGATAGCAGTTGAGACTCTCATTGAACACCCACTTCATCTCTTCGGCTTTGTTTAATATCGGCCGAGTTCATCTGGAGGGAATGAAACTTCTTATTAGCAACCCCTTCCTGTCTAAAGGGTGGTGAGCCTCCTCGCTGCCAGTACCACAGACCTGAGATTGATTCTTCTCTGGGAGGAGGACTGTAAACTGAATAATCAACAAAACCATCTTTCCTGACCTTTCATCCATTTGGAGGATCCTGGCATTCTCTTTGGCCTGGCACATGGGTGGGTAGATACGTTGTTGAAGGCTACCCTATCAGTCCTCAGGCCTTTGCTAGTAACTACTTCCTCTAGAAGCTCCTAGAACTAAAAATGAATGGTCTGCACCCAGTCTTCCCGGGGAGGCTTCGGTCTTAGCGGGCGACTCTCAGCTCTGTCACAAACTGTTTTCCCCAAGGAATCTACATAATTTAGACTATCCCATCCTTTTATATTTGTTTATATTTTTTCTCTGTGGTGCTTTTTTTTCCCCACCACCCTCCCCTACCTCCCATCTGTCTGTTCTTTTTATGGAAGGCCGAAATAGTTCACCTGTAGTAAGGAGGGGGACGTGGACTTTGTCGTGGGGCCCTGAGAACCTGGTACAGCCCAGCAGCCCTCGCTGGGCCCGTGTTTTCTAATGTGTAAAGTGAGCAAGTCATACCTGCCTCTGGGAGAGGTGGCGGGACTGCGGTGAGAATGGGTCAGGGTTAGGAGCACTGTCGTGGGTGGGATCCCAGCCCTGCCCTTGACTGGCTGTGTGACCCTAGGGGACCTCTGTGCTTCAGCTTCTTCATCTGTATATAACAGTAATAACAGCACGTGTTTTACAGGGTTGTGTTGGGAGGATTAAAAGAGATCATTCGTGTGCTTCACAGGTTTTCGGACCAATAGAGTCAGTCTGCCATCGATATTACCTGTGGCCATTATTGTCATTGTTCCTGGAATTTAGCAAATTCTGGTTCCCTGAGGAGGAGATAACCGCCCTAATTTCAGTGCTTTTTACCCCAGAGACAAGTGTTGCAGTTCCTGAAGGTGTTTTGGAAGGACATAGGCACAGAGCATGGCCCACAGGCCTGGCAGGGTGTCACTGGCCCTGGTCCCCGGTCCCCTTGTTCTCAGAGCTGATCCTGGCAAAGGGAATCCTTCTCTTGGAGCCCAGTGGGAAGTGCAAAGAGAACATGGGTCTGGACAGCTGTGAGGCCAAAGGGCTCTAGGCCCAAGAGTCGCCACAGCCATCTCATGGTCGCTCACCTGCCACATGCAGACCGTGTCCTTCCTTGCTGTTCAAAGGACATCGTCACTCTCCATAGAAGGGCACTTGTCTTACTAATGATGAGTGTCCACAAATGAGCCTATTACCGTCACTTTTGCTGAACTGCCATGTAAGCCTCGGCGTCACCGTTAACAAATAGGCTCCTTTTCCTAACAGCATGTCCAAAGAGGGGGTGATGCAAATGATGCCTGAGGAAGGTGAGTCTGGTGGCTGCAGGAGGCTGAAACCTGGGAGCAGGGACCTGGCTCAAAGGCTGGCCCAGGCAGGACTGACCAGGATTTAATCAGAGCGAATAATGCTCCCTGCCTCATGTCACATCATATACCACCATCAGACCATGGCACAGGCTGGCGGGATCACAAAGATCCTTTGCAGATAACACAGCAAGGCCTGTAGCTCCATAAATAGAGGTCAAGGCAGGCTGGGTACATTCATCCAGCCCCTAGTTATTTATTGAGCTTTCAGTGTATCTCGGACACGATGCCGGAAACTCTAGAGTGAATAAGACAGATAATGTCCCTACCTCTAAGTCTTAGAAAAAAAAAAAAGACCAGTAAATAATAAACAACTATAAATTGTGATACAGAACAAACAACCAAACAGCAGAGTTAGGGAAGCACTGAAGGTTAGGGCAGAGGTGGCACTTCACATAGGTGGCCACGCATAACCTCTGACACTTGTGCTGAGGATGAAGAGATTGAAAGGAGCTTGCCATGTGAAAAGTGGGAAGAAGATCAAAGGGCATAAGAGCATTGCAGGCGATGAAACAAACTGGCATTTGCAAAGGCTTGAGTGGGAAGATGCGGGGCCTGTCCAGGACTTGGAAGAGGCCCCTGTGGCTGCAGAGTCATGAGGGCAGAGCAGCCGCTGATGAGTTTGGCGCCCCGGAGACCACAGAAAGGGGTTTGAATTGTGATGCAGGGCAGTAGTTTCAAACTGGAACAGGAGTCAGAATCACTCGGAGGCCTCTTCAAACCTAGGGTGTTAGGCCCCACCCCTAGAGATTGATTCTGACAGTGGGCCCTGGGGCTTCATATTCTAGCATACCCCTGGGTAGTGCTGATGCTACTGGTGCAGAGACCATTTGAGAACCAGTGCTCTGAGGCAGGAGAAGCTGATCTGAAAGGTGTTTCCTAGAACTGTAATGGAGCATGGGGCTCAAGAGGGAAAGGCATCAAGGATAATTCCAAAGGTATAATCCCATATGACCAGGAGGGAACTATGCAGGAAAATTCCTTAGTTGGGGCTGGATGATGAGATGATGCAGCCAGCAGGAACCTCCCATGGGTTTCAGTGGATTGGGAAAGCACAGATCCATACGCCTTTCACAGAGGAATGGTAAGGGGGCATAGATGTAGGGGAAGGAGCAGACGGAGGCAGGATGCAATACTGCCAACCTGGGGTTTCTCTAGACCCTCCCAGCCACCCCTTTCCCCCGCAGACTCGGGGCCAGCCACCTGTCTGGCTCACTCCACCCAAGGCCAAACCAATATTGGCAGCAGCCTCAGTCCCCACCAGCAGGTGGGCCGGCTTGCTCCTGCCATCACCTTTATCTTCCATCTACTCCCTGCATCCTGTGAGGAAAAAATCCAGTTCCCCCAACCAACGGCCATGGCCGCCCACTCTCCACCAGAATGAACCAGGACTGCAATTGCTCCGCCCGACCCCGAATGCTCTGCTGTTTTCATGGGGTCAGTCAAGCTTCCCAGCCTCGCTTCCACCAGAGCTCAGCTTCCCCTCCTCCCCATCCGTGTGGGCTGCTGAGAGCAAATTCCAGTCACTAGGGCAGCTTTGCTGGGCTGGAGGACAAACCAGGGAGGGGCTTAGCACACCCACCCACAAGAAAAGCATCATGGAGGCCAAAGGAAAGAAACATTTTAAAAGAAGCAGAGAGGCCCAGATATGTTCAAACTGTTGAAAAGTGTAAGAAATTAGGGAGCAAATCATGATTTGTCAACAAACCATAACATACACAAGAGTGGGCGGATGTAAGAAAACAGCAAAACCCAGTAATGCACAGCTAATGTTATTAGGTTAAATACTAAGCAAGTAATTGAGGGATGAAAATTACTAATTGTGCACTTGCTGCTGACTCTATGCCCCAGGTACTTCTAGTCCTGCTTGAATAGTGGAATAATAAGTAGATAACTGCACTATTAATTATGCCAAGGTTTGCGTGGAGCTAGGCTAAGGGTCAAACATGTAGGATGAGGGGTATCCATGCTTCCCTTTACCTTTGCACCCTGAGAAGAGCAGATGGGATGCTCAAGGTCATCTCCAGTCCACAGCTGGTTCAGTAGACAGATGTGCATCCGTGCTCTGCCTGGGAGGGAAACCAGAGTCCCCATGCAGTAAGCCTATGCAGGCTCCCAGGGCACCGGCAGTTTGGCATGTGCCACGCTGGGAGTTAAACAGATTCTCAAGTTCTGTGCTGAAGACACCTATAAGCTAGGAGCAGTATTTGATAGGAGGAGGAAAATTGTCCAAGGACCAGTGTTCTCCTTTCTTTGATTCATCCATCCTGGGCCACATGATAAGCATTCCCCATTCCTTGCTCTACTGACACCAACGAGATCATCCCACAGGGGTAAGGACGGACAGAGACAATGCCCCTAGCTTTGCACATCGGGATTGTCTACAGTGTGGATCATGGCAAATTGTATACAGAAGAGCTGGCTACCCTACCCTGGGATGAGACAAGACAGTAAGAAGCCACCCTTTTGGAGTCTGAAAGCTTTGAACCAGCCCTGTCCAATGGAACCTTCTGTGATGATAGAATTTGTATTTTGTGCTACCAATATGGCAGCCATGAGGCACATTGTCTGTCCAGCCCTTGGGATGGGGCTAATGTGACTGATGCATAGAACTTTTAGTTGTATTGCCTTTGAATTAATTTAAATTTCAGTAGCCACATGTGGGTGGAGGTCCAAGCACAGCTTCAGAGGACACTCCAGCCTTGCATCTTCCCTGGTGCCCTTGACTTCTGGGCTCCCATCCAGGCTTGAGGGTCTCAGAGCCTGTTAGGGTGATGTGTGTCCTTCAGGACATCACCTCATCTCAGACAATTTTCCTCCTCCTTTCAAACAAGAGTTTCATTTGCTCCAAATGAGTAAAAATCTGCCTGGAATTACTTAAGAGGATGAAAAATGAACGTATTAACAGACTATAGATAACAAGAAAGTCCTTTAAAAATGAATGTGGTGGCTGTTTAATGCAGCCAAATCAATTTGTGCAAAATCACGGGAGACAAAGATGAGCTGTGGCTGACAGGGAACAATTAAGTTTTGTGATTTTGCCTTGAATTATGAATTTCAAGAAGGGTTGCTCCCGTCTCTCAAATCTCCATCTTCTTCCCCCTCCATGTGTCAAGTAGAAAGTACCCTAGGGATGAGCCTTTCTTTCGGATTGTTGAGCAACCTTGTCTTGTGGTCTCTGTTCTCCTGCTCTCAGCTCTCCATCGTGGTCTGCCTTTCTCTTTCTTCCCACATCTGCCACATTTTAGCTGAATAAATAAGTGTTAAACAACAGCAACAAGGGAGAAAGTGTCCTTATTAAATGTCCTGGGCAGGTCGCTTTCAGGAGTTGTTCCTGCACAGCCAGGGCATATACGCGGGTGTGTGCCAGAGGGGGGTGCGTGTTGCTGGGGAAAGTGAATGAGTGGAAGGTCATTTTCCTCCTGGGAAAGATAGTAATACCGCTGGCTCGTCAGCTCATTTGGTGAAGTCACTGTGCTACGGCCTCCTTGACCTCAGGGTTAAGCCGTGTGCGGGATGCTTCCCATAGTGACTCCTTCGTATGGAGTCTGGCCCTGGGAAGCCATCTAACAATTACATGTGCGTCCCCAAGAGGACCAGAGAGAGAGGATGGCCGGTTCACCGCGGTCCGATTGCTAGCCAAAGCCAGCAACTTGCATGCCTTGCTACCCGCGGTGAGTCGTGGGAAGGACACGTCTCAGCAACTGATGAATTCTCACCTGAGCCTTCAGGCTTCTTTGGAGAAACCCTTCCCACCTATCCAGGCACATTAAGCCCTGGGTCTATAAAGTGAGACTTGGCTATTTTATGAGATGGTATGGGTTTCATGGAAAGTGCTTTGGGGTCAGACAGACTGGAGTTTCAATCCCACTTGTGTCACTTACTGGCTATTTGACTAGTGAAGTGAAAAGCAGTATCTAAGCCTGTTTCCTCGTCTGTGAAATTGGGCTAATGCTGCTCTGAGAGGGTGTGGTGGTGAGGGTTATAAACGAGGACTGTGAAGTTTCTGGTACAGAGGCTTACATGTGGTCAGGTGCTGTGTATTGTGGTTCTACGTAGGCACAGCCAAGAAATAAAATAAAATAAAAACCAGTTCCCAGCCAGCCCCCCAAATGGTGTGAAACCTCCCTCCCGGGACCTGTCCTCCAGTCATTTCCCTCCTGCCTGCCCTTTCCTCAGTGCCTCTTCTTCACTGGAAACACCATTCATTCATTCACTCATTCACTCACTCACTCTCACTCAATCAGTAAATACCCTGGAGAGCCTCCTGTGTGCTGGGAACTGCTCTAGGAGCTATGGTTTGGCTGTGAACAAGAGTCCTGACCTTGTGAGGCTCATGTTTAGTGGGGGAGGGAACACCAATGCAGTAAACAGAGGAAGACAATGTCAGGTGGTGATCAGTGCTGCCTGGGAAGATAGAGTCGGTGAAGGATATGATGGAGGTGATGGAAGCCTAATGAACATGAAGGCTAGTATGTGATCTCTAAGGTTACCTGCGTACACGGTGTGTGTGTGGGGGGGGGGGGGTGGGGGGGCGTCCCTTCTATTACGGAGCGAGGAGGACAAAGGGCATGAAGAGATGGGACTGGGTGGTGGTGGTGGCAGGGGATGTAGGAGGGGAAATGGGTGGAGTGAGTGGGCTGAGGAGGGGTTGAGGAGGGAACGAGAAGATGGAGGCAGGGGGTGTGGAGTGGGGAGAGCCATGGGGAGGTGTGTGGGGAAAGAGTGAGGGAAGGTACCGGAGACTTCCCACGGATGTGACACACCAGGCTCCTGGTGGAGCCCTCAGCTGAAAGGTGCCTGACTCGCTGATTCTTTTGCAGTTTAACGTTTGGGCTGCTTGGATCTGAGACATGTGGGATTGACCACTGGATGAGGCCTTCTCATTTAAATACCAAACATTTTCAACAAGCATGAAGTAAAAAACCCATCCCTTTCCTTGTTCCCCAAATTCTGGTCTCCAAGAGTGACTTATATAAGAGTGAGTGTGTCTCTTTTCTCGTCTTTCCTTCAAATATATAAATAATCACACATGTGTAGTGTTCAGAAATAAATAGTAGTTTCCTTCTCTCTCTCCCTCTTTCTCTTTTTTTTAAGAGATTTGGTATCACAGTTTCCTGGGGACCAAATCCCAAGCAAGAATAGCAGAATATTCTAGTATCAGTGCTGCCTCCTCACACCACAGCATCTCTCACAGAAAGCCTCCCTCTGGCTCCCACCATCGCGTCCAGCTGCTGCTCAGCACACCCTACAGGGAAAGAATTCTTCCCCCTACCTACGGGGGGGGGGGGGGGGGCGGGTATTCACAGGCAAGATTCTACCACAGCCCCAGGCCCATCCTCCAGTTCTTAAATAAGAGGGATTCCCTGCCCCTCTAGGCTCTGTAACCTGAAACAGGATGGGGATGAGCAAACTAAATAATTCACCTCTGGGTGTGCTCGGAAAGGGAGAGGAGCTGAGCCACACGTTGCCATGGAGATCAGTTTCTGTTTACTAGTAGCTTCCTCCATTGGCTGCGGCAGGTTAGCCTGTAGAACGCTGGTTCTCAGCCCTGGCTGCACATTGGGAATTACCTGGTGACTATGCAACAATTTTGTTTCATTGGTCTGTGCCACAGCCTGGGCCACAGCATGGGCATGCCCCGGAAATTCAATGTGCAGGCAGAGGCTGAGCCGTTCGCTGTAGGTCGGCTCTCCCTGTTCTGTAAATGAGCCGTCATTCTGGGCTTCCAGCGTCAGCACAAATGAATGCAGTGTTCGTTTCATTTTAATATTGATACCGCACTCGTGGGGGAAGCCGTCTGCTCATTTGTCCGCTGTTCAGAAACAATGAGTCTCTAGTCCTACTCATTCCCTTCCTTTTGATTCAGTCTCCTTCCCCGTGAGAGGGAGCGTGCGTGGAGTTCAGGGACCTTGCTGGCCTCTGCTCCAGAACGGCCTGGGTATCGGCTTCAAGCAGTGGGGAGGGAAGGGGGGGCAGCCTCTGGCCTGCTCCTCTAACTTCCAGGCAGTTGCCAACCTTTGCATTTCCGTCTTGGGTTCCCTTCAGCGCACAGACTGACGAGGTGGGGAACTGAAGGGGCGGCTGGAGTCCAGACTTAGTGAATCACCCACAAGATGAACAAAGCGCTCCCACTTCCTGCACATACTTCTGGAGTCATCTGTAGCCTTTAGCGATGCTGACTTAGGGACCTCCTGCCTTTCTGTTTATCCTCATTCAGCTTGGCCAGGTCTGTGGCTAGTGTTAGGGGTAACCCTCCAGGCGCAGAGCACCAGTCTTCCCTCTGTCTGTGCTGTGCGCCAGTCACAGTGGCATTTGTAGCTCACCTAGTGTTTGCATGTGGTGTCCCCAAGGCTGTGCGATGCTGAGGCAGGGACCGAGTGGGTGCCAGCTGTGGGGCGGAGGCGGGGGGAAGGGAAGAAGCGAGGGGGTCGAGGCAGTAACCAGGATCTGTGACCAAGCCTATGTTGCTTGCCTCATTTTTTAGTAAAAATGGAATAGAATTGTGAATCCCTTGGACAAGTCCTCCTGTCGTCCTTCCTGGGGAAGGCTTCCTTGATGCAGGCTGACTTATAGTCCAGTCCCCTCCTAAGGACTCTGGTGGTTGTCCCCACAGTGGATCATAGCTGCTACCGCCTGGGTTGTCACCCTGATGTCCATTAAACACAGACCCCTGAGGACAGGGTATCCCAGCACCTGGCCTGGCATCTGACCCACATGAGGGTTGTGCGTATGCGCTAGGAATGGAATGCTGTCAGCTTCCACGTTTCTCCCAACCTAAGCACACTCAGTAGGTCCACACTCCCTAGACCTGAATCCTATTCTTAACGTGTGGCTTTCCTGACTTTGGGCAGGACACTTTGCTTGCTAAACATTGTCTCTCTTCTTTCTAGAATGGAGCTAGTGGTGAGATCCTACCTACGTGGGGACAAATAGTTATTAAATGTGATAGTGTAAGCACAGTGTCATCACGGCGCTGCTCACAGTCAGAACCGGATAAGCGTCAGTTATCATGGCATTATTCTTATTTTTAGTTTCATTATTGTATGTATGATAAGTTAATTTTAACAGCCTCTACAAATAAGCAAATAAGGCATCATACTTCTCCAAAACAACTTTAACCATTTGCCCTTGATAGTGGTTCCGGTTTTTAAGAAAAACCTGAGAAAGTGGTTTGCACTGTGAAAGTGCTGCGCGGGAGGAAGCTGATGCGCCATCAGTCATACTGGCTGTGGCCGCCTGGGATGGGAGGTCACTCTCAGGAAGGTCTGATAATGACTAGAAAGAGCACTGGAGAGAGAGTCGGTCAGGCGGGACTCCTAATTGGGGGGTGCAGTAGTGCACAAGCGGGGGCTGCACTTCACCGCGCCGGTACCAAATTTCTGAGCAAATTTGTACGCCGCTTGCAAGAGTCAAGATCTGTGAAAACAAGGTCTCATTCTCCACGGCCGCAGCCAAGATCCTCTCTCTGGTACATTATGGTGTCAGAACATAAAATCAGCAAAGGAGGAGGCCCGGCTCACATGCCGATCCAGGAAAAGGAATGTCAGTGTGCCCTGCCCCTGCTGAGCCATCACAGAGGACGGATTGCACCCACTCTCTGCCTCCTCTCGTACTGAAAGGCCAACTGCACGGACGATTTGATTGATAACCTATCTCTCAAACCACTGGCACTTTTGGACGGCAACTGTTGGAATAGCGGGTCAAGGTGTGAGAGACGGTACCAAGAAGCAAATGCTAATGCATGCTAGAGGAGAAGCCCGCGCCCCATCACGTCCTCCCTACTCTGCGGCGAAAGGGAAGGTCTTCATAGGGAGGCATGATGAACATTGCAGGTGCGCGGAAGTCATCCCTCATCACCCAGTTATTTTGCTTAGAGCTCTAACCGCTACATTATGTCTTAAAACTTGTCAAATCCTGCACAGTACACTGACTTCATAGGAGAAAAACGAGTTCCGTAAAAATATAAAAAAGTCAGACATTTCTGGTAGAGCGAGACAATATAACTCAAAAGTCCTCCAGATA
Organism: Myotis myotis; assembly: GCF_014108235.1. Taxonomy (NCBI): domain Eukaryota; kingdom Metazoa; phylum Chordata; class Mammalia; order Chiroptera; family Vespertilionidae; genus Myotis; species Myotis myotis. The sequence continues at coordinate 7,003,029 of NW_023416368.1, read as the reverse complement.
AATAATAATTAGGAATGACATTTACTCAGCGGAGCAGACAGAAAGCAGCATCCTCTATAAGCTACATACTTAAGGAGTTGCAATCTCACGCCTCTAGACACAGCTAAGAAAAGGCCAAGCAGGCGGCCTGTAAGAGGTTAGCAGGAATTTTTTCTTGGGGTAGGGAGTGGGAGAACCAACTTTAAAGAAGTATTATTTCTGTTCCCTAAGCATTTTTTGCGACTAAGAAGAAACAGTTCTCCAGTTGTCTGCAAACATTACAAAACCACCTGTCTGCCCTTCAGGAAGTAGGAAATAAAATCCGCGTCTTGACTGTACACACAGACGTAATCCACAGAAGCACAGGGGTTTTTTTTTAAAGAGACGCAAGACCGATAACAATGTCGCCATCATTTTGCAGCAAAGGGAATGTCTGTGTCTGTGACAGAGCTGGGGCGAGGGTGTGGCACGGGAGGTGCCGGAAGTTCGACATTTTAAAAAGGCAACATTAAGGGGGATCCTGCAGGCTCAGGGCACCTGGCCTGTGCACCCTATTCCTGGCGCCGCTCCAAAAGTCTGACCGGGCCTGGTGGCGAGAATCAGCCGGTCTTCACTGTGTGATTTATTGGCCTTCTTTTCTTTATAGATTAGCACACAGAGGGAGTCTCACCATTGCAGACACCAGGCTGGCTCCCAACGCACTACAGGATGGCACGTCCCCCGGAGGCACACACTCCCGGGGGGTGCGCTAAGATCTAGATAGATCTGGTGCACCAACGCTGTCTCGGCCCCATGAATAATCTGTGATCTGAGGATGATAATTAGGACGTGGCAATGCCCACTTAGTAAATTAGCTAAACTGGCAAAACTCAATTTAAATAGCAGTTTTGTCTCTGGTGATAGAATTATAACAGCACCCTTCGCTTAATGAGCCAGACACTTAATAATTCAAACATACTTTGGGAAAAATCAAACAAAGCTTCTCCATCACGGATTAGTCTCCCACCACTTCGTCCGCTGCTGCTTTGCAAACTCGGTGACTTCGACGCTCTGGGAGGAGAGGAGTGGAATTTGGAGAGGAGGCAGGGGCTGCCCAGCTCAGGGCAGGGGATTGGTTAGATCAGCGGTCGCCAACCTTTCAGATCTCACCGACCACCAGCGGTCCACGGACCACCGGATGGCAACCGCTGGGTTAGGTGACTTCTCTCAGGCTGTGCCCTAGCCTACATTCTTTGATTTAAGTCGCAGACTCAACAGCTCTTGCTGATACCTTCGTCTGGAAGATATCTTTCAAAGACTGAATGTGGCTTAGCAGAGCTGACTAACTGCTGGCCAGCCAGCTGCCTTTTTTGTAAATAAAGTTTTATTGGAACACAGCCATGCCGATTTGTTCGCATATTGTCTGGCTGCTTTCACCCTACAACGGAGGAGTTGAATAGTTGTAGCACAGATCAATCTGGCCCTTTAAGAAAAAGTTTGCCAAGCCCCAGCCTGGGTTTGCCTGCTGGATCTCTGACTTTGGATACTTCTCACCTAACCTGACCTATGGGTGGTTTCCTTAAATGCCCAATGGAGATACTGCAAAGTGGGTCTCCCAGGGCTGCGAGAATGAGGTGAGAGAGCACATGCTTGTCTGTGTGGCACATAGTAAATGTTCTATAAGATGCTGGTGATAGCAATAATGATAACAAGAACATGTGTTGAGTGCTTATTATGTGGCAGATCCTGTTCTAAGCACTTTAAATAGATATCACCTCATGTAATGCCCACAGCAACCCTAGAGGTAGATACTGTAATTGTCTTAATTTTGTGGGTGAAAAAGAAGTACTTCTTATTCTTTTTCTTCTTCCGCACTCTCTTGCATGTGTCTCCTTTATATAACACTCTGCCCAGCAGTCGCGCTCTACTGATGGTTCTCTGTTCAAGGTCAAGACTCTGATGTGCCTCCTGATCCCCGCACCTGTGGGGCCGGGACCCAGCAGGCATCAGGTGTCTGCCACTCTGCTCTTGGCAGGGCCGTCTCTTACTTTTTAACCCAAACTTATATGTTCACATTCACCCGGGAATATTTCTAACTGTTCTCCAGAGCCATGGGACAGCTGTGGGTGGGGAGAGGGGCGAGCAGATGGGTCCCAGGCTCCCCATCCATCCACTGGAGCAGCACCTGTTCCACTGTTCTCTGTATTAGCATTCCACTGAGTTTTAAAAAGGGATCTGCTACTTTAAGGAAAAAAGTAAAGGGGGCTCTGGAAAGTGGACGGGCCTGGACTGAGTGCCAACTACGTGCCGGGCCCTACCAGTGATTCTCACCGGGGCAGCTTGGCCACCAGGGACATTTAGCAATGTCTGGAGACATTTTTGATTTCCACCACTTGGGGGTTCCTACTGTCATCTCAAGGGGAGAGGCCAGGGAGGCTGACCCCATGGTGCACAAGGCAACCCCCATCCCCCAACAAAGGATCATCTGCCCCAAAGTGTCAGTAGCCTCAAGGTTGAGGAACCTGCTCATCTCTCTCAGGCTTTCAGAGGGGAGCTAAGCAACAGAGAGCCTGCCCTTGTGGAGTGGGGCTCGTGGAAGGGCAAGTATTAACCAGCTCCCCCATGACTGAGGCTTTCTTCACAACTAAAGGTGTGCTCTGAAGGGAAAGCATGCGGTGCGAGGAGAGGTGAAAAGGAGCCCTTGTCTGGGAGGTCTGCAGGCTGAGATTCTAGGCCCAGGTCACTGCAGGTGCAAAGGTCCCGTGGGACGAAAGTGAGCGGCTATTTGAAGACCCGAGGGCTGGGGAGGTGATGGGTGACAAGGGCAAGAGCCAGACCAGGCAAAGCCGTCGGCCCTCTTAAGCGTCCTGGACTTGGTCCTAAGAGCTGTGGGTACCATTGAGGAGTTTGCAGCTGGGCACCACGTGATTCCATCTGGGTTGGAAAAGAGCACTCTGACTGTTGTGTGTAAGAATAGACTGGAGGGGTCAAGAGTGGCCACAGGACACAGCAGGCCTTGGTACCAAGAATATTCTCCCAGTGGAAGCTGGGACTGGGCAGGCCCCTCCGGGATCCAGCCCACCACGCCAGGGCCACCTTTCCAGCGTGTGCTGATAAGCAAGTCGCCGTGCAATAGAAGCTCTGCCACCCATAAATGTCAAGCCTTATTCTTCCCTCCAATTAAAAACATGCACCTTTCACAAATAAAAGCCCCCCATCTCATTTAGGCTCCGCATCTGTGCTACAGCGCACAGTAACCATTCCGCCGCCTCCGGGAGCGCAAGTGGAGGAAGTTCAGCATCGGAGGATGTGGGGCCTGCCTCTCATTTCCTAGTTCTTTATTGACCTTTCCAAGGTGTCAGGAAGCAGATTCTCTCATTAAGACGCTGACACCTGAGAGAGTCTGTGGTATGTCTTATTTTCGGCGGCGTGTGTACGGTGCCGGAGAGAGGAGGTACAGGGTCGGCGGTGCAGGCGAGGGAAGCATTCTTCTCCTTGGTCCCGCTCCCTTCCTAGTGACTTCTGTCCACTCTGGACCACGGGAGAGTGTCCCTGCCTCTCCCAGGGTCTCATTAACGTGGAGGGAGACTGGGAGGAGAGGAAAACCTAAAGGCACAGGAAGCACGGGCCTGCGGAGCTGGCACAATTCATCTCAGATTAGCAACAGTTCGCTCACTCCACGAGCTACACAGATGTTCATGTGGGATGTCTGGAGGTTTTGAGAAATTATCATAAATTTGAACTCATTTGCAAGCATCTATTTCCATATTTCACAGAAAACTATAATCTTTCCTCCCAAGTTCCCTTTCTGGTGAGGGGGAGGAAATACTCACCAAGATGGCACCAGCTCCACGGGCTGCGGCACTTAGGCACTGAGGATGCGAGGCGGGCAGGGTCTGCCCTTGGCAATGTAAGGAATACCGGGAAACAGAGGGCATCGCCCCTGCCCTCTGCACCAGGAGTGCCACATGGGCTCAGGTTTCAGTTAAACTACCAGCCAGCCTCATGGGAGGTCACCATTTCTGCTGTTCTGAGGTCCCCATGCCCACCCCCCACCACCACCACCCTACCCCCTCTCCTGCCATCCTGACCACTGTGGGGTGCTCTCTCTGAACACAGGTTTGCTTGCTCAGCTGGAGCACGGGATAAGAGCACTTCCTTCACGGTATTATAGAATTAAATGAGACACTGGCCAATGTCTGGCCAATCGTAGAAATATAACAAATGTTGATACCACTAGCCCAGTGGTTCTCAACCCTCCTAATGCCGCGACCCTTTAATACAGTTTTCCTCATGTTGTGGTGACCCCCAATTTCATTGTTACAAATTGAACATAATTAAAGCATAGCGATTAATCACAAAAACAATATGTAATTATATATGTGTGCCGGGATCCGACCCCAGCAGGTCCAGGGGTTCCCAAAGGTGTGGACGGAGTCGGCGAAGAAGGAATAACACGGAGACAGTGTTCAGTTGATCAGCAGCCTAGCCAGGATCTCCAGCCAAGTTCTGGTCTGGATCTCCAAAGAAGTTCTGGTTCGGATCTCCAGCCAGGTTCTGTGTCCATGTTCTCTTGCTAGGTTCTCCAGGTTCTCCAGCCAGGTTCTGTAGCCATGTTCCCTCGCTAGGTTCTCCAGCCAGGTTCTGTCCAGGTTCTCCAGCCAGGTTCAGTCACCAGGTTCTAGTCAGGTTCTCTTGCCAATTTCTGTAGTCAGGTTCAGTCGAGGGTCTTTTGCCATGTTCTCTCCAGCGAAGTTCTTCTGTCTGTAGGTTCTGTGTAGGTTCTGTCTTCTAAGTTCTGTCTTCTAAATTCTGTCTTCTAAGTTCTGTGTCCTAAGTTCTGTGTCCTGTTGTCTTGTTGCATCTGTATTTATACCAGTTGATTCCAATCCTATCAATCTCATTTCCAAAGGTTAGGGCGTTTCTTATCTCCATTCCAGGGAGTAAAGATTATGTAGCTTAAGCATGATTGTTCGTAGTTAAAATGATTAATTACATGCCTGGCATTTAGTTAAGAGGTTTTATTCCCTCCCTAACTTCAGGGGAAAATCCCTACCTGGGGATTCAACCTTTCTCGGAGAGGTGACCTTGGTTAAAACACAGCGCCAAGAAGGTGAGCAAACATATTAAGAACCGTATGCCATATATGCCAGGTCCCTTGAAACAGCAAGAATGGACCGGCTCCCGGCATATGTGTTTTCCCATGGTCTTAGGCGACCCCTGTGAAAGGTCGTTCGACCCCCAAAGGGGTCGCGACCCACAGGTTAAGAACCACTGCAATAGCCAAAAATGAGGACTAAGTATAGGACTCTTCCAGGTGGGCCCATGAGCCTGAGAGGCTGTGGGCTTTGATAATGCCCCCTGCAGCCCCTCTGTCCTGTGGAAGGGAGAGTAACTGAGTTTTCCCCACCCCCAGATCAAATATCCCTGCTTAGTAAGGCGGCCTCAGGAAGCTGCGTTTCAGCTTTGGCAAAGGCATTAGGGATGTGACTTAGATGAATGGATGTTAAAATATTTATTGGTCCATTCTCTTTGGGGAACCCCATGATTTCTGGATTAGGTTTCTCCTCGGGCACAAGCAGCAGCCCTTGGTAGGGTTGGTCCCGCCCTCAGATCCAGTGGACAAAGCAACACCAACATCCCAAACGTGTGGTCTGTGGGCCAAACTCCCCACGTGGACATAATTTATTGCTCCAAACACCTTTTTTTTAAAATGTGAGGTAGTTGCTAACCTTTAATTGTACGAGTTCTCTCATGAAAAGACAACTTCATGGCTTATTTTCAGAAAAGGGAGGGCCTGGGAACACAGGGCCCACAGTTCCGCACAGTGCGACTCAGCGCTGAGCAGTAGCAGCTGCTCCCAGAAGACCCAGCATGACCCTTAGATCCTAGTTCACCTATGATATTAACTCACCTGCCTGGCCCCAGGTGGGATGCTAGAACCCACAGATCCGCATCCCCTGGGAGCTTGATGGACATGCACACAGTACCTGGTACCACAGGGAACTCCAGAACCTAACCCTGGGGTGGGGCCCAGGCTCTGACTTCAGCCCCTGCTACCGGTGCCTGCGGTGCTGGTCCTGTTGGAGAACCCCTGCCCTGGGGCAGTGCTTGGAAATGAGGGGAACTGGTTTTACTGTCATCTGTGCCACTGGCTGTGAAAACGTAGAAACTCACTTTGCTTTGGCGGCCCTGTTTACCTTCTCTGTGAAGCAAGAGGGTTGGGGCTAATTGGTTTCTAAGGGCCTTCTGGCCTCAGCACAATGTGATTCTACATTCCTCAGGTCTGTGAACTACGAGTGAACATTCGTAAAGTGCTCACCGTGTGCCAGGACTAGGCTAAGCATTTACCTGGGTGATGTCCTTTAGCCCTGACTGCTGCAGTGGTCCCTATGTTACACAGAGGCAAAAGCGAGGCACAAAGAGGTGAGATGAAGTATGTACTGTACACTTGAAACTAATACAAAATAATATTGAATGTAAGCTGTAATTAAAAAACAAAATGAGCCCTAGCTGGTTTTGCTCAGTGGATAGAGTGTCGGCCTGTGGACCGAATGGTCCAGGTTTGATTCTAATCAAGGGTATGTACCTCGGTTGCAGGCTCGGTCCCTGGGCATGGTCAGGGCACGTGTGAAAGGCAACCAATTGATGTGTCTCTTACATCGATGTTGCTCTCTCTGTCTCTCCCCATCCTTCCACTCTCTTTAAAAATCAATGGAAAAATATTATCAGGTGAGGATAAAAAAAAAAGAAAAATTTTTAAAAATATTAAAAGAGGTGAGATGCCATGCCAGAGTGCCTTCCCCGATTTGATATAGCCTACAGGCCAGGAGCCCTTGACTCCTTGTGGCCCCTCCGGTGGTCTGCCGCGTGGGGCAGTATCTGAAAGGCAATGGCAGCGGCATGGCTGGCACTCAGAGCCGAGCTGGCTGGCTCTCCGTTGCAGTCAGAGGCACGTTCTGCCGAGCAAGGAGGATGATCAAAAATAGAACGTGGCAGCAGTGGCTGTCCCCTGCCCCAGTTACAAGGAGCCGGCAGTGCCACTCGGAGCGATGCTGGAGGGAGCAGAGCGGTATGGAGGGAGGGAGAGCAAACCACCCTGTGTAGTGAGCACAGCCAGGCTTTGGAGTCCCCCAACCCTCAGCGGAATCCCAGTGCCATCCCTTGCAAAGTATGACCTTGGGAGAGCATTTTGCCACCTGGAGCCTCAGGTTCCTTGTCTGTGAAATGGGGTGACGATGCCCACTTCACCATGGGGGTGGGGGTGAGGATTGAATGAGCGAGCAGGTGTATACAAAGCCCTGGCGGCTATCATCACCACTAGCTTCGTTGCCCTCTCCGAGCAGCTCGGGGAGGGAACACCTTGTGGTGTTGGCAGCGATGGTGGAGGAAGTGAGCAACCTGAGGCAGGGAGAAGCCGCCCTCCTTAATCAGCCCGGTGGGCTCCATCCGCCTGGAACGCTTCATTTCCCGGATGCCTCGTCTCGTCGCCCTGTCCCCATCTGCCAAATGTTCTTTTGTTGTTGTTGTTCCTTTAAGAACTTCTCTCTGGGGTCTGTCTGCCTTGAGAATAAATGGTTGGCAGATGACAAGGAGGACTTAGATTCTTATGACAACTTCAGAGTTATTTTCTTGACATACCCAGGACATGGAGAGCCTCCATTTCCAGATTAGGGGACACAGCGTGGTACCCCTTCTCTTCCTCCTAATCCAGGAAGAACCCTTTGGCACAGTTCAAAGAGTGTGGATTAAAACCATACAGCCCCTGGTACTCCCCTTCACTAGCTGTGTGGCCTTGGGAAAGTCACTTCCCCTCTCTGGGACTGTGTTATCATCCACACAATGGGTCAGTAATGTCCTACCAGGTGCATAATGAGTGATAGTTCCCTTCCCTCCTTCAATTGTGCAGAAAGACCAGGAAGTTAGAGCAGATAGCATCTGAATTCTTTGGGTCTTGGAGTGAAAAATCAGTAAGAGTAAACTCAACTGCAATGATAATAATCAGTACTATTAACTGAGCAGTTACTCAGAGGCCAACACAGGGTTTCAAAGGGGAGACGGCGAGGCTCAGAAAAGTGCAGTAGGTTGCCCAAGGCCCTCAGTAAACAACTGACTGCACTGTGTTGCAGGTTTGCAGCAGCCTTTCCACATGTGCACTGAGAAGGAATAGAAAGGGTACTGGGCGTGCTCCTCCCACATGAAAATCACTGCTTCTTCCAGCCTGCAGAATACTTCTCTCTGGAAGTATTAGCCCCTGAGCCTTTTCTCCAGCAGCCAGTACCTCTGGGTTTTGCTTATTATTTTGATTTGTCCATGGCCTCAGTCCTTTGTGCAGCCTGTGTTTTTTGTTGTTGTTTTCTTTTTTTCTTTCTTGGCTTTGGTCCCTAAGACTTGTCCTTATTTGTATAAGAGGCTCCCAGAATATTGATGAGGTTCTTTTCCAGAAAAGCGAACATCCCCACTATTGCCAGCTCTAGGCAGCCACGCAGGCCAGGCCAGGCAGGCTCCAGCCTGGTGCAACACTCCAATGCCCACCCCTCCTCCCTGCTGCCCACCATCTATTAGCAAACCCTCAGCTGAGTGAGGCTCTTGGAGCCAAAGTCGCATTTCCTCAAGAGGACCCGGATCATTCCGCAAGCAATCTCAGCAGCAGTGCATGCGAGGAAGGCCTAATTTAACAGTCTTCCTGCCATTGAGGGAGAGAGAGACCCAAGCTCTGGTCCCTTGAAGAGTAGAGCAGGCTTCCAGCTGCACATGACCAATCTGGAAGGCAGCAGTGGGGGGAGTGGCCCAGCCCCCCATCAGCCTAGCCTGGTGCCTCTGGGGCCGCTCTTGAAGGGTGAGGGGTGTGAGCTCCTCTAACCAGGTGATTGAGGGTGGTTAGTCCAGGAAGTCCTAGCAGGCTTTCCCAGGCGGTACCTTTAGGCTTTACCAAAGGGGATGGTTAGCTGGTTTTCAGATTTGAAAGAAAGGGAAGGAGAGGTGGAAATAGGCCTTTGCCACAACTCCTGGGTCGGGCATCAGGTGAGCAGGATCCCAGAAAAACACTGCAAAGAGTCAGATGCTTCAACTTCTTTTCTCTCCTGGAGACATAGTCATTCATTCATTCATTATTTACCCATTTACCCATTCATTCGCTTATTCATTCCTCAAATCTACTGAGGACTCACTATGCATCAGATACTGTTTCAAGGAATGAGACAGGCTGGCTTTAGCTCATGGAGTGATGTTCCAGTGGGGTGGGAGGGACGACAGATGAGCAAATCAAACAGGAAAATTAATGTTATGTAGCAATAAGAGCTCTGAAAAGTCATACAAAAGGGACTTGTGGTGGAGAAGGTCACGGTTGAGGGAGGCCAATTGAGACTGAGTGGGCAGCAAAGACCTTGCTATGGAGAGCGCCTTTAGGCTGGACCTGCATGCTGAGATGGAGCCAAGTGTGACAAGATGGGTGGGGGGTGGGGGGAGCTCCAAGCAGAGAGAACAGCCTGGGAAGGAGTTCTGTCATGTTGGAGGGACAGAACAAAGGCCAGAGGGCCTGCAGAGGAGCATTGGGTGCTCTCACAATGGAGAGCATTTACGATGTTCCTGGCACAGTTCCACATCTTATCTGCACCATCCATTCAATCCTCACCCAGCTCAGCCAGTCCCTGTCACTGTTCCCACTTAGAACTGCAGCAGCTGAGGTCCAGAAAGCTCACCCAACCTCCACGGGCGTACACCACAGGAGTGATAGAGCGCAATTTGAACCAGGAACCCATACTTCCTGCAGTTCCTGTGAGCCCACTTGAATTAACCAACTGAGCCAAGATTAGGAAGAGAAGATGAATCTTGGAATAGGACTGACACCTTCCAAGGGGAATGAGGAAGGGACTGGCTTTCACCGACAGTGCCCAGGCTGAGGGCCAAGCCCTGGGCTACCCACTCTCTCACCCTTTTTCCTCCCCATGGGCCCCCAGGGCTGACTTCATCAGCCCTCTTTACAGATGTGAAAGCAGCACCCAGAGAGCTGATGCATCCGGCCAGCTCACTAATCCCGGGTTGTCCTGATTAGGATTCAGGTCTATCGCTGCAGACAAACCTGAACGTGAGCTTTCCCGACCCTCCACATTAAACCACCTCCTTTTTGTTTCATTATTTCTTATTCTCCCTCCTAAAAATGGATGTGAAAATCCTCAGCTGTGATACAACCTTGACAATGACTGCATTTGTCTGGGGAGGAGGGACCACTGACTGTGAGCATGCATGTATTGTTCCTCAAACCGCCTGTTATCTGGAGGAGAGGGACAGGAGTGGGTCCCCTTGCCACGGCCCTGCTGCTGCGCTGGCAGGAGCACACGCGCATCCCATAAATAAGAAATAAATGCCACCCCAAGCAGCCTTCCTTCCGAAAGGCTGTGCCTGGGGCCAGGGGTGTCCTTGCAACTGTGAAAGGCGGGGTCAGCGGCTGCCATTCTTGTTTCCCTCATCTGTACCCTCCGGGGCTGGCCCCGCTCTAGGCGAGATGCAGAGTCCATCCTGTGCGGCACTGAGAGAGGAGCCAGGCCATCATTCCACACACATCCTCTTCGCCTCCCAGAAAATTCCAGGTGTGAAGATCCATCTGAGAGCTTTTTTATTCGTTCACTTAACAAATAGTCATGTGTCTACTGTTGCCTGGGCTCTGAGGAGACTGTGAGGAATAGTTCATATAAGGCCCCCAGTCTCACAGAGCTTATGTTTTAGTAGGGAGAGTCACAATTTTTTTTTAAAAAAAATAAAGGGTCAACAAATAAACATGCAAATAAATTAATTTCAGATTGCGATAAGCGCTATCAAAAAGGTAAAATAAGATCATGCTACAGAGAGAGCCTTAGGGCAGAGGGGGACAATGATTATTTGCACTTTTCTCTTTTTTTCCCCTATCCATGCACCTATCATCTATCATCTATCTATCTATATTTATCTATCATCTATCTATCATCTATCTACCTATCTATCATCTATCTATCTATCTATCTATCCATCTATCATCTATCTATCTATCTATCTATCTATCTATCTATCTATCATCTACCTATACACACGTACAGGCACACATACATTTATATACTTCCCAGGTCCTCTCTCTCCCTCCTTGCTCCCCTTCGCCCCTAGCTTACCCCTTCCTTCACAGATAACTGTGGCTGCCGCTCAGGGCCAGCCACTCCGAGTGGTGGGTCTGTTTCCTCTGTGGGCCAGGAGCTGCCCGATGACCGCACCCGGCTATTTCATGCTGAGCACACAGTTCAGCAGAAGGCAGGCATTGCAAGCAAGGGTTTGTTACGTTACCAGATTGACAGGACACCTCACACTCGTCTTACACACACACACAGCTGCAGAGGTGGGAGAGAACCCTGCATGCCCTTCCTACCTTAGAGTCACTGTGCTGCCTCACCAAGAGGCCCATCCTCGGTGAAAATCAGAGCGTGCACAGAACGGTAGACAGCCCCACTGTCGAGCTTCTCTGGCATCATTTTGAATGTAAACCCCAAATTCCAGGATGTGCCACCCATGCATCAGCTCCCTAAGTGATCGATTCAACTCTGGGGACATTTGCTGCATGCCCACTATGTGGACAACGTGACGAGGACCCGCTGAGGGTACATCCTCGCCCTCCCATTGCTTTTGCTCTGGTCCTTCCAGAGATCATGACCATGCAGATTCCAACGTGGGCAGAATTATAGCCACAGGTGCTCGGGAGGCTCCACAGGGACCCCGTGGGCTGCATGAAGGGAGGGTGGGAACTATTCCTTGAAGAAGATAACAACCAGCAGCCCAGCTTAGCTGAAGGGAAAGAGAATTCATCAATGAAGAGTGGAAAATAACTTGGAAGGGTGGCTGCAGCCTGGAATTCCAAACTGAATTGCGACTAAATCCAGAGGCAATGGTGATTGGGGGTGAGGGGTGGGGGGTGGGCAGCAGCTTTTTAACGATTGGGGCAATATGGAATGGAATGCTGTGATCAGGTTAGAATTTGATTTCTTTGGGCCGTGGCTCACGGAGCAAATGACATGTTCAATGTGATCTTTAAAATAAATTACAGAGATCAAAAGGGACCCTAGAAGAGTCGCTGAGCGTACACAGAGGCGTAATGTTCCAGAGATCATGTAATTAAAGGAGCCGACGGTGCGGGCTATCACCCTGTCATTGAAGACTTCTTGATAAAAGAGCCGGTTGTCTCGTGTTTGAAGTGGGGAATGGAAACAGGCTCTTGCACATCTGTCTGTCCTCACATCAGTTAGCAAGCACCCTCCTTTCTGGATGTTTTTAAGACTGAATACTGGTTTAGATTATCCTCTGGCAGAATTCACATTTGCAAGGGGCAATGAAAGTCACCAGGGAGGAGGGACTGGCCTGGTGGGGATCCCAGATACTGCTCACAAGGGATCTGCTGCTCAGGCTGGGGCCACCCTGAGCCCTACAGCCCTTCATGCAATGTGCTCAGCAGGCAGTGATGCCCTCTCGCCCTCTCTCTGCTCTGGCATCGTAAGATGAGGCAGGAGCCACCAGGGGCGGTGGCCAAAGGCTTGGACTCTGGAGCCAGCCTGTCTGGGTTCAAACCCCAGAGCTGCTATTTTCTAGCTCCGAGCCCTCACAGATGTGATTAACCTTTCTGGCCTCCATTTCCTCACAGGGGAGCCAGTAAGCCTTCCTCGTAGGGGATTTTTTAAGGATTAAGTGCATGGATACATGCAAAGAGCTTAGATGGCGTCTGGCATGTACCAAGAGCTCAATAAATATTAGTGTAATCTCCGCACCACAGCCTTTTCAGACCTCCCAACAACAAGCTTTCAGAAGACAAATCCGGGGAGCAGGAGTGGGGATTGCTGTGCGACCCGGATGAAGGGGCTTGTGTGAGGGGCACTCGGCACGTCTGTAGCGGAGGGATCATTCGTGGGGAGCGGTGTCGGCTGCTGCCTGGGTTTTGGTTCACACACCTGGACTCTACTGTGGATTTTCTATCTGACAGGAAGCCTTGGGTGTGCTGTTTTCACCTGTGAAATATTTCGTCCAGGGTTATGTTTTCCTGGGCTTTTTGTCATTATTCCTTATCGCAGCCACATTCTGTCGCAGCATTATTTGGTCTCTTACGGTTGGCTGGGGCATCAGGACCCGGTCCCTGACTCTGCTTGGCCCGGCTCCTTACAGCATCTGTGATGTGGGCCCCAGGGCCATCCTTCAGAGGCTGGGCTCAGGTTAGAGGTTCGATGCTGGCAGCCCATAGGTGAGTCTGGCCCACAGGGTTTCAATTCTACCTCAGGGTGCTGGCCCACCCAAAGTCGTAAAATTAACTTTGAGTCAAGTGGGAACATATAAAATTTGGTGCACTGCGTGTGATGGTCCAGATTTCCCACTGCTCAGAAGCACACTAGCTGGCTTGGCTGGGCCTGCCTTCCTCCATGGTGATGCTTGGCCAAAGCCAACAGGAGCTGCCTGCTTTCGATGTGCACAGTCCCCCCATTCCCTCTCACTCCCAGCTGCTCTCATCTACTGTCACTCTTGCACAGAGAGAGTAGCAATAAGAGGAAAGGGACTGCTTGTTATACCCATGCTTTATAAAAGTGGGGAGACTTTGAATCTCACCCCCCCAACAAGGACAGTATTAGAGCTCCTTCAGTCTCTTGTTTGTTCCGTCGACATTCTTTCCGAGGTGGCACAGGTGCCGCAGACAGAGAGGAGTTCTTAATGTAGCCACATTAGATGACAAATGGCAGACTTGGGACTTTAATCCAGATCTTCTAGATAAAAATTCAAATCTTGCCCTGGCCGTTTTTCTCAGTGGTTAGAGCGTTGGCCTATGGACCAAAGGGTCCCAGGTTGGATTCTTGGTCAAGGGCACATATCTGGGTTGTAGATTTGATCCTGTGCCTTGGTTGAGGCGTGGGAGGGAGGCAACCAATCAATGTGTCTCTTTTACATCAATGTTTCTCTCTCCCTCCCTCCCTCCCTCCCTCCCACTCTCTCTAAAAGTCAATGGAAAAAAAAAATATCCTTGGATGAGGATTAACCAAAAAACCCTCAAATCTCTTGCTCCTTTCCCCACTTTGTCTTCTGGATTATGAATTTTCAGCTAACTCACCTGGAAAGGCTGCTCTGTGTCACCTGCTCAAATCTGGGGATTCAGAGATAGATTAGGTGGAACACCTGCCTCAGCATCTCCCCCTGGTCAATATAGTGCATTCATTCATTCATTCATTCAACACAGAGTTGTCAATAGAAATAAAGTCCTTGGATATTGAGAATAGCATTATGATGAGGGTCCAGAGTTTATTATCCTATATAATAAAAGCCTAATATGCTAAGTGTCCAACTGTTTGTTTGACCAGTCACTATGATGTACACTGACCACCAGGTGGTAGATGCTCCGACCAGTAGGTTAGCTTGCTGCTGGGGTCTGGCCGATCGGGATTGGGTGAGACAGGCTGGACATGCCCTGAAGCCTTCCCATGGTCCCTCCCTGAACCCGATTGTGCACCGGTGGGGTCCCTCGGCCTGACCTGTGCCCTCTCACAATACAGGACCCCTCAGGGGATGTCGGAGAGCTGGTTTTGGCCCCACACAGACACACGTGCATAGACATGTACGCATATATACACACCAAGCGTGTGCTCAATATTTTACTCGTATCATCGTGCCTAATGATAAGCACAATGCAGGAGGCAGGTGCTATTATTATCACCATTTTATAGACAATGAAACTGAGAAACAGAGAGGTTAAGGAACTTGCCCAAGATCACACAGCCCATAAGCAGGCACTGGAACCAGAGCCCCGAGCTCACAGACTGCCCGGCCTCCACTCTTAGGCACACTGTTATCTTAACCCTCTCACCCAGGAAGTCACTCCTTTAACACAATGGCCAGTGCTATGGTTAAATATTTCTAGTCTTGCATTGTGGAAAAGAGAGAGCCCTGTGGTTTGTTACCCAAACCCCATATGTTTTCCTACTTTTTCTGAAAGATATAGCAGCTTTTCTTTGCCCCTGAACTCTGACTATGAAAATAAAAGGGAAAACATCCACCAAAGGACTACAAATCTCTCATCTTTACAAGTAAAACATTCACTGTAACAGAGCTTTTCTGCATGCAACACTGGGAGGAGACCCTGTTCTTATTCCACCACCTTACTCATTTGACAATTTATTGAGTACCTTGTGTCCTAGAGGCTGTGCTGACACTGGGGATGCAGAAACCCAAGCAGCATGGCCCTGTCCCCAAGTAACTCAGTCTCCTGCCTGGCTCTCTTCTGGGTAATTCTAATTATGATTCCCCTCTAAGCAAAGGACAGAGAAGCAGCAGTGAGACTGGGTTTTGCCAGGAGTCTTATGCCGGTTCCCCGGTCTGCTCAAAGCGCCCACATGTGGGATCTGAGCTGGTTAAGCCGGGAGCCCTCCCAGGCAGAGAAGTTGGTGTGCCCTTTCAGCAAAAACAGAAGTGTTAATTAGCCAGAGAAACCTTGCAGAGGGGCAGGGAGATCGAAAGGGGGAGGAGCCCCACCTGCTTTTCCTGACCCCATGGAAATATATCCGGACTCTGGTCAGCTTTGCTCTTGGAACTTGGATATCTCAGGTGAGGGGCTGTCATTGCCTTTTCCATCCTGGGAGCTGCCACACGTAAGGAGTGAAGCCACCAGAATAAATAAGTGAGGAAGGAATGGATGGATGAATAGATACCTAGATAGACATGTAAATATATAGCAAAAGCCTAGGAGGATGCCCACCAAGCTACTAGCAGTGGGCACACAGGGAGAGGGGACCTCAAAGGGGGAGAGAAGTAGGTTAGTTGTGGGAATGGGAGGGCTTCACTTTTTTACTCAGTACATTTCTTATTAAGCTAATTGCTAAACAATCCACGTATATTCCTAATATAAAAGAGAATTCAGGCTTTAGAATAAGACCAGAATGTAAGTCCTAACTTCCTCCACTTCTGAGAGCAATGTGACCAGGGGCAAATTATTTCAAGTCTCTAAACCCCAAACTCCTTGTTTATAAGACCAGCTTTGTTGTGAGGAGTGGATGAGATTAAGCGCTGGATAAAATGCTGACCGAGCTGTCAGTGGCCATCAGCTCTTTCTCTAAAATTATTTGTTGCATTATTAATAGCATGTAGGCGGGGCTGACAGCTAGAGAGGAGACTGGGTGGGCAGAAGAGGGTGGCGGCAGCAGGGCCAAGTAAGGGGGGTTCGGTGTGAGGCAGCGGAAATGACGCTCCTCATTTGCAGAGATGTGCTCCCTTCTCACCTCCCAACACTGCTTTCTTCTCTGGAAATGTCCAGCTCATGAGGCTGGCTAAGAGCATGAGCCCCGTTGGTTCCCTGCCCTGGCTGTGCTGCTAGCCACCCCGTGTCCTCAGGAAGGGTCCTTCCTTCTGTGTCAGTTTCCTCACCTGGAAAATGGGAACAGTTTTTACCCCAAAGACGGTCTCAAGGACTAAATGAGCCAATGATGCATGCCTGGCACAGAGTAAGTGCATAATAAACATGAATTCTTAGTATCATGCCCCTAGTTCTAGGACAGTATTAAGATTTTCAAAGGCCCTCGCTATTCCTTTTGGAGATTTCACTTCATGTCCTATCAAACCCTTTAATATTTTTTGGTGTAAAATATTTAAAGGGTTTTTAAAATATATATATAATTTGGCTATTAAAACCATTTCTTTATGAGTAACTCATGGCTATAAACCCTCAGCATTTACTGGGCATATTTGAAATTCTTTTCCAAGTGGGATATTCTAAGGAACAAATTTTTGCGTGTGTATTTTTTAACATATTTTTATTGATTTCAGAGAGGAAGGAAAAGGGAGAGAGAGATAGAAACATCCATGATGAGAGAGAATCATGGATCTGCTGCCTCCTGCACGCCCCCCACTGGGAATCGAGCCCACAACCCGGGCATGTGCCCTTGACCGGAATCGAACCTGGGACCTTTTAGTTCACAGGCCGATGCTCTATCCACTGAGCCAAACCGGGTAGGGCAGGAACAAATTGTTTTTAAATGGAATGAAATTTTTATGGATATCAAATTTAATAATTAATGGCATGTACATAATGTTACATTATGTGACATTTAATTAAATATTTGCTCATTTTGATTTTGCAGTTTTCTCTTTTTGTACTTTGGAGCAGGAAAAAAAATTTTTTCAGGCCTCAGGCAATGTAATTATGACAGGCTGCTCTCCAGTAGCCGGAAAGACCCCTGCCCCCCCCCCCCCCCCCGCCGCCCTCCCTCCCCACAGCTGTCAGCAGGCAGGTGGGACACGACGCAGAGGAGACCCGTCAGCTCACCTTTCCCTGTCACCCCATTTAACACCTGGCGAGCCTCAGATCCAGGCAGGAGAGTGATGTGCCCAAAGGACAATTTGAGTCCCCAAATGCAGAGTCCTGGGCCTCCCCAAAGTTATTTTTTTACACATTTTTGAGGGGTGGCTCCCATAGTCGAGGTGGTCAAGGTCACCAATGCCAGGGAAGGCTCAGGTGGGTCCACCAGGGCTGCACATGTTCGCAACTCAATGACTAAATCAAATAGCGACGTGAACTGCCAGCCCGGAGTGTCCATGCAACACAAGCAGGAATGTTCACCAGTTGTTAGGACACAGCAGGGCACTGGGAAGCAGTTGGGGACCTTGCTCCTGTGACTTGGCAGACCTCCAGGAGGCAAGCTCAAGGGAGTGGAAGAGCCGTCTCGGGATCCCACCTGCCAAGGACAGGCCTGGGCAGAACTAAACACTGTGTGTCCTCCTGAGCCAGGCAGCTCAGCTCGTCACCCTGCAGAGGTTCGGGAAGGATGGGAAGCTGGGGAACTGCCTGACCGTTTGGAGGGAGTGGGAGCACCAGGCTTCTGCCATCTAATTAGGGCTCAGAGTGGCTAGTCCTACGGGAGAGGAAGGAGGAACACCCTGCCCCGGCCCACTGGGGGCACAAGGGCACCTGGGTAGAGCCAGGGCATGCTCAGGGAGCGATGGACCTTTATTTGCAAATAGGAAGGTTCCAGGTCCAGACACTTACTGAGCATAGTCAGTCAGTGCGTAAGAAGGATGGGGCGGGACGCTGCATTTGTGCACATCTTCACTGGAGAGGTTCAGCCAGGGAACCTCCCTTTAAAAGCCTGATTAGCCCGGCTGGTGTGGTCTAGTGGTTGAGGGTCAACCAGTGAACCAGGAGGTCATGGTTCGATTCCCAGTCAGGGCACATTCCTGGGTTTCTGCTCAGTAGGGGGCATGCAGGAGGCAGCCAATCAATGATTCTCTCTCATCATTGATGTTTCTCTCTCTCTCTCTCTCTCTCTCTCTCTCTCTCTCTCTCTCTCTCTCTCTCCCTCTCTCCCTTCCTCTCTCTGAAATCAATAAAAAAATATATTAAAATAAATAAATAAAAGCCTGGTTACATGGTCTCCATTTACAAACAGGCACAGAGGCTCCACAGATTTGCTTCCTGTTCACATCTCACGGCCAAGGGGGTCTTGCCCGAAGCTGCACAGGACACAGCAAGCCAAATGTGCTTCGGGCCACTACTGTGCCTGAGCCCAGGCTGTGCGCGTGGTGGGGGAGCTTAGGGAAACAAGGTGTCCAGTGGGGCGGAGGGGACTCATGTTTATAAAGGAAAGCGTGCCAGCCTGGTGGTCGTCCCAGCTTTGCCACACATTTGCTGCGTGTCCTCGGTCCGGCCACTTTAGTGCCCAGAGCCTCCGCTCCCTTCTCGGTCTGGCAAGGGCAGGTCTGGGTCCCTAAGACCATCCCGTTGAGCAAGTGCTAAGCTGCATGGCACAAATGACTGGTTCTGCTTCAAGTGTCTCCAAGGAGAGGATTTTCGGAGATGGACTGGGTGTGTGGAAGCAGCTGGAACAGGGTTAGGGAAATTATCCAAGATTCACCCGCACTGTGTTATTAACCCAAGAGGCTGTGCAGCTCTCAGCTGCGCACAGCTGTGATCTACCCAGATCCCCCACTGCCCTCAAGCCCCTCTCCCTCAGCTTATATTAGAAAGATCCCTGAAGTGACCTTAAGCATCTCAGGGAGGATTCAGTTACATTTAAGGAAGGACTTCTATACAAATGCTGTTAGAGGTAAGAGGATGTAAGCAAACAGGGAGAAAGGCATCATCGACCTTCCAGAAGCCTTAACGTGCTGGGCATGGGCATATTTTGCACTCCTGCAAAGAGGTGTGCTAAGAAAATGCATTGAACCAATCCCATTTCAAATGCACTGGGAGTGTGCGCTGCTCAAAGGCCCTGGAATGCCCTTCAATTTACCTGTTTGTAAATGCAGACTCTGTTTAACCCAGTATTTAAAGTGAATTTCCCTGGCTGACTCTCCCCAGCAAAGAAAAGTACAAATGCAGCCTTTCTCGGGAACTGAAAAATGGATCCAATTCATTCTCCAGGTTCCTTCCAGACCTACAAGTCTGGGAATGCGTCATCCAGAAGGGAAATGCACAGGCCCTCTCTGCCTCGGCCAAGATGCCTGCTTTCCGTCCCCCTGAGCATGTCTCTATTGCCAGCACCGACCAGGCTTGTTCCGAGGGCTCCGGCTGGGCGCCACTGGGGGGTTGAATAGAATTTGGAATTCTATTCTACTTCCATTCACTCTGGACTGTGTGTGTTCCAGTTACATTCCAGACAAGAGGGCAGGGACTCTGGTTTTAATTCTCAGAGCCTGGTGTGGAGCAAGCAACTCAGTAAGTAGCAGTGAATGAATGAATGAGTAAAGACGGGGACCATCAGTATAGTTGTCTGTGTGACCTTTAACCAGTTACTTAACTGCCCTGAGCTCCAGTTTCTGCATCCATATCTCTACCTAGTAGGATTGCTGTGAGGATTAAATGAGACAAAAATGTAGAAAGCACTTACCACATTGCCTGGCATATAATAAAGACTCCACCACCACTAGCTATCATTATTGTTCACTTGATCCTTTCCAAAGCCTGTGAGGATAAGTACACATCACCATCTCCACTGAGCAGATGGAAAAGCTGAGTCTCAGAGGTGTCAGGTGCCTGCCCGAGGTCACAGGTGGAACTGGGACTCTTCCCACTGCTGAACAGTCAGTGAAAGGAAACCACAGGAGACCTCCTTCCTGCTAACGGAGCAGCAGAGGCAGAGTGCCAGGGAGGCTTGGGAACGCACGGAGTCCTCCTGGGCCATCCTGCTCGCAGAGCGCCCCGGCTTTGTAGGGGGACGGGTGTTGATTTTCCTCGGGCTCCTGATCTGTTGTTGGCCCTGTGAGCTTCAGGGCTGGTTGAGCTCCAGTTAATGCTGCTGTCCTCGCCCCTGAACTGCCCCTGCTCAGGGGAATTTATTACTTCCTTAAACAAGCCTGCCTACAGCGATACTGAGCAGGCAGTGGAGGGGAGGGAGGTGTTACTGCAAGGCCATCCTGAACCGTGCACATTGCCGGGAGAGGGCCTGCCAGCCCCCGCACCCCGACACTGCATGCAGTGTGATGCTCTGGAAAATTAAAGCCATGCAAACACATTTAAAATTCACCCAGTGGATATTCTTCCCGAATGGGTGAATACATGGGAAACAAGACATACACAGGCACGGTCGGACAAAGCACGGCCTTTAGTCCATTCGATTACCTGCCCTCATGGTGGGGACGGAGGGGCCCTGGCTAAACGGACACACAGATAATCCGGAAACTGCTTTGCAGGAGAAGGAACCTCCCCATCGCACCTGGCTGTGCCGTTGTTAATGAGGAGCTTGTGAGACTGTCAGCCCATCTCTGCCTTCCTTCCCGTCTAAGCGTGGGCTCTGGGGACAGTGAGAAGCCCCAGAGGTGCGCAAACAAACAAAGTCTGAGAAGCCCATCCTCCGAATAGCAGGGCTGATGGGGTGGAGCGCTCTCCTGGAAATCCTGCTGTGCCCATTTAAATGACAGCCTCCTGCAGACACAGGGTGGCCCTGGCTGTTCTCCTCATCCCAGCCACACCCCCTTTTTCATACTATTAAAATAGAGGACAAAGGGGGTATGTTTTTCTTTTTAAAAAATGTTTTTACTGATTTTCAGAGAAAGGAAGAGAGAGAGAGAGAGAGAGAGAGAGAGAGAGAGAGAGAGAGAGAGAGAAACATTGATGTGAGAGCAGAACATTGATGGCTGCCTCCTGCATGCCCCCCATGGGGGATGGAGCCCGCAACCCAGGCATGTGCCCTGACCTGGATTCGAACCATTAATCCTTTGGTGCATGGGATGATGCCCAACCAACAGAGCCACAACGGCCAGGGCTCCCCGCCCCCACCCCCGCTTTTTTTCTCTTTTTGGTAAGAATTTGCAGCATATGGCTTATCATTCATTTTATATGAATATTGTCACATTTCAAGTTTCAATAGGAGGCAAAGAGCTCCCTTAAAGATTGTTCAATAACACTAAGGCCAGGAAGAAAAGCCGGTGTGTCAGCAGCACCGGCAGGAGAGGCCATTCATGCTGAAGGCTGTCATTCATCAGCCTCCCAGTCACCCTCGTCACTGACTTGAGGTAAAGGGCTCTCATCTTCTCATGCTTCTCTATTTTGCCAAAAATACATAAGATATATATGCTGGTCATGGTTATTTTATCATCATGACCAGCTCCTGGTAGGTTTGGTAAAGAATGGCACAGGTTCCCAGAATTTAGATCCAATAGATTCCATTAATAAATTTCTAACTTCCGAAGTACTTAAGCCTAGGCCTGGCCATAAAGAACACATGAAGGTTCAGGTAGCTTCGCAGAGTGTTCTGGTGAGCAGGAGTGGGTATAAAAAGCACATTTCAGGGAATCAGAAGGCCATTCTACAGAAGCGGAACTGGTTCCACATTTTGACATTCCAAGAAAGACGTTTATGCACAACAGAAGAAAGGCCTTTCTAACAAGTCTAACTCCCCATGGGGGAGGGATTCCTGGTCAGGTGGGCAGGTCTCTCTTCCTGGAGTTACTGGAGCAGAGGTCACTGGATCTTTTATTGGGGATGCTATGGAGGGGAGCATGCATGAGGGTGAGTGTTGGACTAAAGTAACCCCGGAAAGTCCTTCCAGTTCTGAGATCCTTGACTTTGTTTCACTTCCTTGGCCAGCTGTTTATTAATAAATGCTATCCTAGTTGTGCCTCCCATATCCTAAGAGTCATCTTAGAACTAGAAAGATCAAGGAAGAGTGGTGTGGAGACCAAGTAGAATACTCCTAGGGATAAAGTAGAAAATATAATGACTGATGGAAAAAAGATAGGGCCTGGCAAAGAGGAAACGGAAGCATGTCAGAGAGCTGAGCCTGCTAATACTCGGAAGGAGGGCAAACGGCTGTTTGATTTCTATTGAGGTCCAGATTAGAGCAAATGGGGTTAAATTAAATTAAACCACTATGAAGCTGGATCATCAGGAGCAGAGTGTTGGATCCCGGGCTGTCAATCTCTCAGAGAATTGCCTTTATTGAGGGTGGAGATGAGAACAAGGTTGAGCTGCGTTTGTTGCTTTCGTGAAACTGATTAAGGCAAAGTCTATCCTGCTTCTTCTCTGAGTCTTTTAATAAAGGACTCATGATAAGCTCCTGCCAGTGTTTCATTATAGAAGAGCAAATAATGTGGTCTCTGCAAAAAGCTGTACTTATCTTCCATGTCAGAAAATTAAAACTGTAAATTGATGTAGTTTCTTGTTTTCTTCCTTCGGGGCCAGAGAACTTGCACCAGGCCCTTGGGCACTTACATCTGCTCAGTGATGGTGCCTGAAAGTCACTATGTCCGCTCCTCGTAATAGATGAACTCGCTTCAGGACCTTGATAACATGACTTGTGTTTTAACTTGTTGTTCATCTCACATCTTTGGGAAGTGAGGAGGCTAAAATCTCATATACTCAAGACAAAATAGAATAAAAGGGAGAAATGATCGATTGGAAAGGAGCGCGAGTTCCTGGGATGGGTTTTCAGTTCAGATTGAAGAATTTCAGTTTCAGGAGACGAGCAGAGATGGAGGGGGAGGTACTACACTCTGCGTTGTGTTCTTGGTCATCATCTCATTATTCACTCCCACTGGTCTTGTGCAATATTTAAAGCTCCGTAGCTGTCATTGGACACCCCACACATTGGTAAGTGATGGCAATGAGATCCAGTTCAGGTCAACCAGTTGTCTGTTTGCAATTTCCTGAGTGTAGGTAAGTTCAGTTGTATGTCTGACAATTGTCATTGGGGAGCCGTAAGTGGGGAGCACCTTGAGGACAGGAAATAGATTGTTTTTATCGCGGATTTCTTCCCACCCAGCATATAGGCTGTCAGATTTTTGTGTCTGTGAAGGTTTGTTTAATCAAATTAAAATGAATGGAATATAATTGAAATGGCTTGAACTTCACTGAACAGAATTAAATTGAATTGCCTAGTCTTGCCTTACACCAGGGGAATGTCTCACCTTTGTTAGCTAATCAACTCTAACAACAGAGCAAGAGTAAGCATAGCATGCTGAGCACAGTGTTTATAATTTAAACATGTGTTCGATCAAAAAATATTTATTGAGCACCTTGTATAGTCAGACCCTCCCTCCGTTGGATGCTGGGAAGCTAATGGTGAATGAGACAGACAGACATTGTCCCTGCCTTTAAGGAGCTCCACCGAGGAAAGGAAACAGGCACTGAGCAAGCAATGCAGAAGTAAACATCTAATTTAGACTTGGGACAAGTGCCTGGAAGGGAAAAGATAAAGTCTTGTAAAAAGCATAAAATGAGGTGCCTACTAGAACAAGCTAATGTACTCAACTTAGAGAAAGCCCTGTGTCTGAGCAGAGTAGTGGGAGACGAAACCGAAGGAAGGGCTATAGATGTTATTTGGCTAAGTAGAGACATGAGTGATGGGAGTTGGATTTTTAAAAATCAACTCTGGTTGCTCCTGGGCGGGGAGGAAGCAAGAATCAAAGCGGATACCAGGCAGGCTGCTACTGCTGTAGTGCAGGAGAGATGCGGTGGTTGACTGAACTGGGGTAGAGAAACGGAGAGAGCCTAGCCATATTCCGAAGGTAGACTGGAAAGGGCTTGGTCAACAGTTGGATGTGGCCAGGAAGAGAAGGTGTCAGCTGTTCATAGGGACAGATGGGAGATAGAAGTATATTACTAAGATAAGGAAGAGGGTCAGGTTTGAGATGAGTAAAGAGGTAAAGATCAAGAATTCCATCTGAGCATCTTGAACTTGAGATGCCTGTAAAATACCCGCCTGGAGTTTGCAAACAGGGAATTGTGTACGAAACACAGAGCCATTCTGCAAATATTTACTGAAAACCTAACCTGTGTCAGGCACTGGGGTGGGTGTAATACAAGGATGTACGTAGGACATGATCCCTGACCTCTAGGACCTCACTGCCCATTGCTTAAGATGACAAATGGTAAAATATTGCAATAAGAGGTAGGAATGATTTTTAAACACCGAGAGAGAGAGAGAGAGAGAGAGAGAGAGAGAGAGAGAGAGAGAGAGAGAGAGAGAAAGAAAGAGAAATAGGGCTATCTGAGTTGAAAAGATAAGGAAAGCCCTCCCCCCACCCCCGGCTGAGTTGATGGAGGGTGGGCATCCAGGTAGAAGTCAGAGTGAGGAGAGAGGGCATCGAGGGCAGGCTCTGGAGGAGGCAGAATCCTCACTGCCCAGAACAGAGAAGGCACTAGCACTGTGCCTACCTGGGTGGAGCTCTGCAGCCATCACCTGACCAGGTGTGGGCGGGGCAGAAGAAGGACACACTAGGTTCTCAGCTCCAGCTGGGCCACACCACGGGGGTGAGGATTGACATTTTGATGGTAAAAGTGAGGGTCTGGAGGGAACTTACCCATCATGAGAAGAAGCCAAGCAACGGGAGGGACATTGGCCAGGTTTGCTCTAGAGAAACTGATATTCCTCCTCCTTAGAAGGGAGGGGAGCAGGAGTAGAGCTTTGGGCTGTCTTGGTGCCCCAGCCTCTGCCCCTGGAACATCTGTACTGAACAACGAAACATCCCAATCCCTTTGTTCTGTGTTCACCAGGCACTGCTGTCTTTGGCTAAAGAGAGTTTTCGAGGGGGTGAGAATGTTCTTGAAAGAAGAGTCTCTTTAACGTAGCCCAGGTATCGTGGGTATAAATTTATGCCCAGGAACTATTGTGAGATGGATGACAGGGCCATGATTTTCTCTGAGTCAGGTCTAACCCAGAGCAGCCCTGGCCTGACTCAGCTGGCCTTGACAGGGACTCAATCTCAGCTTCCTCACACCCAGAGAGTCACAGAGAAGTTCCTGGTCTTAGGTGTACCCTGCTCACCACTGGTTCAGCCAGTGCATGGTCATACATGTCCCTAACAGTGGGGGCTCTGCCGGTTCAGTATCCCGGGGACCGGGGGCACAGTCCCCCCTGGGGCACGCCAAGGGCAGGAGTTACTGAACTTTGCTACAGCCCCTTTTTTCACTCAGTTTCTGCCTCCTCCTCCTTCTCAGCATCATGTGTCCCTCTTGCTCCCCTCAAAGCTCTCAAAGGCAGCAGTGCTGCAACTTTACCCCCATTAGTGCTCCTGGGTGGCTTGTTTAGCACAGCTTCCTGGGCCGGCACCGGGGTTCTGATTCAGCATGTCTGGGGGGAGGGCCTAAGAATGCATTTCAAACAAGATTCAGGTGATACCCAGGTGAGGCCTACGCTATTGGTGCAGCTGTGAGGACACCGCTCCAAGGGGAGGGGACACAAGTCCTCCTCCTCCTATGGAACCTGCAGGGAGAGAGAAGTCACAGGGAAGTGGAAGCGGAAATAAACATTTCAATTGATTGCCACACCATCCACGATCTCATGCCGATGATGAAATCATATTGGCCAACACATGGTTCCGATGCAGACTTTCCGAACTCCTGTGCTTGGGGAGGAAGCCCCCAGGAGTACCTAGTATCTTTCCTCCCAGGGGACACAGGCCTGTGCTTTCAGCGACTCCTCCTTAGCCTGGAGCTCAGGACCCCAGCTTGGGGCTCCTGGCCCCTGCTCCTGGTCAGGTGATTTTCAGAAAGTTGCTCTGCTCCTACCCCCAAGTTCAGACAGTGATTTCTCTTCCTGTTGCCCAGACTTGTCATTGAGAAGCCTGGCGCCATCTGCGAAATACATTTGCAAGTAAAATGTCCAAGTGGCAGGAGAGAGGCTGGGGAGAAGGGCAGCGAGCTGCGGTGAGCTGTGTCAGCCCCGCAGCCTGCAGTAGCTGTCAGCCCTCGGCCAGCCTTCCTGCTGGAAATAGAAACCCGGAGGTGTCCCTGCCCGCAGGGCCTCCCGCTGCCTCTCCCCACAGCACCTGGGGATGGGGTTGCCCTTGAAAGTCAAAGTTAAGTGGAAATGCCCCCAGTGCTTCCTCTCCTGGTGGCAGCATGGAAGAGTGTCTGCTGGGGCTGCCCTGCCTTCAAATCTCGGTGCCATGTATTAGCCGAGGGTGGTTTTAGACAAGCTCCATTACCTCCCTGTGCCAAAGCGTCCTCGTTGCCAAAGTCAGACGAGAATACATCTCCCCCTAATGTTGTTGGGAGGATTCAAAGAGACAATGTGTGTCAGTTGCTTAGCGTGGATCTGCTTCATTGCAAGTGTGCAAATAAATGAAGGGGCGCCTTCATCACTCATTCCCCCTACTCTGCTCTGGATAATGGAGTTCCCATCTTAATTTTCTTCCTGGACCAGAAGCTACTAAAGAGCAGGAGCTGGGTCTGATTCCCTTTTGTGTCCATTCCTTCAATCACAAAATCTCTGTTGAAGTCCTACTATGTGCCAGTCACTGTACTAGGGGCCCAGCATCCGGCCCTGCCCATGGTATGCAGATATTGATGAATAGTTAATGAATGAGATTGATGAGAAGGTACATTTAATTAAACAGCACCCAGTGCTTATCAAACTTCAGTGGCCGGCTGCCCACCTGGGAATCTTCACAGGATCAAATTCTGATTCGTCAAGTCTAAACTGGGGCCTGAGTGAGACTCTTCATGTCTAACAAGTTCCCAGGTGAGCCTGTGGCTGCTGGTCTGAGGACCACACTCCGAGAAGCCAGGCACTGCACCCGTGTCTTGTCTCACTTATTGCTCCTAAAACCTTGTGAGTCAGGAATGAGGAGAAGCAGGTTCCTGGGGACCGGGTAGCTGGTTTAGGACAGCTGGCCAGACTGGAGTCAGGGTGGCTGCCTCGCTTTGTCTGTCGAGCCACACTGACTCCCCAAGAACGGTGGCCCCTACATTGGCTGCATGTAGAACCACCCAGGGAGTATGAAGAACCCTGATGTCTGAGAATTGGACGGCAGGTAATTCTAATGTGCAGCAACGTTTTGGAACCGGAGGTTCCAAGCCCAATTCATCCAAGGGACAAGAAAGGAAGGGGCCTAATTGGCAATCTCTCTACTTTCAGGTACCAACCATAGACTTTCAGTATTTGGAGCTAAAGGCCCCTTTATTATTTTACAGGTGAGGACATTGAGGCCAACAGAGATTAAGAGATTCAACCATGACATCCCAACTCATCTTTTTTGGGGGGCTGGGGGATGGAGGGGTGACATGACTTGGAGTTGAAGAGCCCAAAACTTAGCTGTTCCTGTGTAGTTTTAATTTAACAACCATTGATAACTTAGCCATGTGACATGCCTACACTTTAAATTGTAACCATTAATTGGGCACTTATTCTGTGAGTGGAATTAAATTATCCACTTAAGGAATGTGACCACATTTAATCTACCTAACACCCCCACAAAGCCAACATTACTTACAGAGCCCTACACAGTGGGGAACTGGGGAGCCAGGATGCAAATTCAGCTGTGGGTGATGCCAAGTCCCACCCTCAGAGTAGAAGGAGCTGTGGCTTCGTAGCCTTGTTTTATATATGAAGACCAGGAAGGGGAAGCAGCCTGCCAAGGGGCACACAGGAAGCAAGTGGCAGGCCTGGAAGTGAGATCAGGGTCTTCTAACTCTGGGCCCAGTGCTGTTTCCTACGATGTCCCGGGGACATGAAGCCAGGAAGAAAGGCCAAGACTCCAAAGCCATTCCCCCTCCCACTCAGGCTCCAGCCCCTACACCGTGAGCACTTTACTTTCCATAACAGACCAGCCTTTAGTCCAATTCCCCAAGGAAACTAATTACAAGAGAGCCTGCCGGGAGCCGGTCCATGCTTGCTGTTTCAAGGGACCTGGCATATATGGCATACTGTTCTTAATATGTTTGCTCACCTTCTTGGCACTGTGTTTTAACCAAGGTCTCCTCTCTGAGAAAGGTTGTTTCCCCAGGTAGGGATTTTCCCCTGAAGTTAGGGAGGGAATAAAACCCCTCAACTAAGTGCCAGGTGGGTAATTAATCACTTTAACTATGAACAATCATGCTTAAGCTACATAATCTTTACTCCCTGGAATGGAGATAAGAAACGCCCTAACCTTTGTAATAGAGATTGATAGGATTGAATCAACTGGTATAAATACAGTTGTAACAAGACAGCAAGTCCCAGAACTTAGAACACAGAACTTAGAAGAGAGAACCAAGAGAGACAGAACCTAGGCACAGAACCTACACAGAACGTTCTCTAGAGACAGAAGAACTTCGCTGGAGAGAACATGGCAAAAGTTCCTGGACAGAAACTGGCCTCAGAACCTAGAGACAGAACCTAGCGAGGGAACATGGCTACTGAACCTGGCTGGAGAACCTGGACAGAGCCTGGCTGGAGATCCTAAGCAGAACCTCTCTGGAGATCCAGACCAGAACTTGGCTGGAGATCCTGGCTGGAGATCCTGGCTAGGCTGCTGATCAACTGAACACTGTCTCCGTGTCCTTCCTTCTTCGCCGACTCCGTCTACTCCTTTGGGAACCCCTGGACCTGCTGGGGTTGGACCCCGGCAAGAGCCCTTTGCCAATCTGTGCATCCCCTCCAAGCAGACCCAAATCAGTACATGTCCTTCCTGTCTCTTCCCAACCTGTGCCCCATTTCCTCTGCCATCTGAGACCACAAAGCTACTCATTGAGCAAATATTTGTTGAGTACCTACTGTGAGCCAGGCACTCTATTGCAGATGAAGAGAAAAGGAGAAAATGGGACCCTACCCCAGTCTCTGCCTTCACAGCCCTAAGGCAGAGATAGACGGGTACGGAGGGGGCTCCTCAGAACCGACTAGTGCCATTGGTGATGATCCCGGGAAATGAGAGCTCAGAGAAGGGTCCCCAATGCAGCTGGGGGTGGAGAGGCTCCCAGAGGCCTTACTGGAGGAAGAGATTTCAAATGTGAGACCTGAAATTCAATAGAGGTGGTGTGTGTATGTGTGTGTGTGTGTGTATGTATGCACATGCTGAGGCTGGGAACAACATATGGACAGCTGTCAGAGGTGATCTGAATATGATCTGGGTAAGTGAGTTGGAGGGAATTAGGGCAGATTCTGTGGGTCCTGATGGTAGAGTCTGAAGGAGCAAGAAGGAAGGACTGCAGTAGAAAAGGGGCCAGATCACGCAGGGACTCGCACCACTGCTAAGAGGTTTATATTTTTCTGTAAGAGTCAGTGGATCCATTAAAGATTTTAAGCAGGAATGAGAATTAGTCTCATTCCAGCTCAGTAAGATTACGCTCTGGCTGCAATATGGAGATGAGGGGGGCAGAGGTGGAAGCTGGGGACCTCTTAGGAGGCTATTGGCATAATCCAGGTCATGATGGTGGTGGCTTCAATTAGGGCAGTGAGAGTGGGGACAGAGGAATGAACACATTTGAGACAGATTTCTGGCTTCAGGCCTGGTGACTTATGAAATGTGAGCGGGGAGAGAGAAAGAGGGAGGAAGGGCCCAGTCGGTGTGGCTCAGTGGTTGAGCGTCAACCTATGAACCGGAAGGTCACTGTTGGATTCCTGGTCAGGGCACATGCCTGGGTTGTGGGCTCGATACACAGTAGGGGGCATGCAGGAGGCAGCAGATCACTGATTCTCTCTCGTCATTGATTCTATCTCTCTCTTCCCCTCCCTTCTTCTCTGAAATCAATAAAAATAGATTTTAAAAAGACAAGTCAAGAGGGAGGAAGAGAGAGAGAACAGAATCAAGGACTGTGGCTGGGCTATTGTCTTGAGCTAGTGGATGGTTCTGAGAAGGAGTGCGAGGTGGTGGGGGAGGAAGAGGGTTCTGAGAGGGGAAAGATGATGTTGACATGTTTATTATGTGGTGTCCCTGGGGAAATGTACAGTAGGAAGCTGGACTCCTGGAATGTTCTTTATTTATCAGAAGAGACCTTGAAGCTGTCAACACTTTGTAATCTTATCTTCCTAGGAGAAAGGATGGAAAGAATGACAGCTTGAGACCAGTCATTGACTGCTGTAGCTCATGACATGGCTCAGGGAGATCACTAAGCAACAGAGGCCCTGGGGGCCCTGGGACAGCTAAGAAGACCTCTTGTCTTTAAAATCACAGAAAATGAGACAGCCCTCCCAGTCTCTTCAATGGGCATTCACTCACTCACTCACTCACTCACTCACTCACTTAGGTAATCTTTTACTGAGCACTTTCCCTGTGCCAGACATTGAGGATACAGGATGCAGAAGAAGGCCCCTGCTCTGAGTGTCTCCAGGGCTGGTGGAGAACACAGATATGTGGACATATGATTAAGATTCCATGTCATGGGCAGAGGAGAGCTGGATGTCAATGCTCAGGAGACCCGGAGGTTCTTGGACTTTGGGATGCCAAACATTGCCACGGAGTAGGTGTGGGTTTGCGTAGAATGGTTTTCAGTTTTCATTTTGGTTCATTGTTCAAAATTCACAGCTGCAGAGATGGGGCCTTCAAATTTCACAGTTTTCAATATTATCCAAGTCCTTAGGAAAGCCACTCCCAAAGGCTACTCACTTGATGCTGTGTTAATGGGGATAAAAGCCTTGAAAGGAGAACTAATTGAGTGTTACGGGAGTAGAGGGAGTACCTAGCTCTGTCTGGGGTAGAAAAACATCAGGTGGAATCAGAAAAGGCTGCCTGGAGGAAGGAAAGGCACATGCGTGGGTCTTTAAAAATGAATTGGACATCATGGCGTATAAAAGAAGGCTCCTATGGCTTATGCCAATGCCAAGAGAGTGAAGAGAACGTTGGAGTCGATGGCCTGGCTGGGGAGAAGCAGGATTCAGGGGGTGGGTATCCTTGAATGTTATTCTGGGGAGACAGGTGGGCATGAAGGAAACAATGGGGAAAAGCCCATACATGCAAATGCCCACAGGGACCAGGCAGGGACATAAATGAACTAGTAGGGTGACCAACCGTCTCAGTTTGTGAGCGTTTCCTGGGACACGGGGCTCTTAGTGCTAAAAGTAGGAAAGTCCTGGGCTAACCAGGATGAGTTGGTCGCTCAAGAATGGGGGCCAGGCCTTGGCTACCTGGAAAGTTGTGTCCACACCCTCAGCCCTGCCCTCTCAGGTGGCAGCTAGCTCCCAGTACTGCCCTATGGGAATGCAAAATGGGATCCTCCCAATATCCTAGAGACACTGAAAATCTAGAAATCTAGAATGTTATGCAATAGCTTCTGGTGTTTAAATGTTGACCCAAAAAGTCAAATGTTTCAGAAACACCCTGCTGGCCAAACAAAGCATTTCCGTGGGCTTTGCGAGATCTGGGTGCTGTCAGTGTGAGGATCTCCGGGCAAAGTGATGCAAGTAGAGCCCCCCCTGTTTCTGCCCTGAGGCCCCTTAAACACACATGCAGATGATTTTCATTATGCAGAGTGACTTCAGTGATCAATCGTTTGGTTCTTAATTTGATGCTGTTAACCAGATTTGGATGCTGGGCACAGAGTGTAATAGATCAAAGCAGGGATAAATAGTGGTAATAGAGACACCCACTTAATTTTTTTAAAAGATGACATTAGTGCTCAATGGTTTGCTCTTCCCCAAATCTGGAAACCTATGTGATGAGGAAGATAAAGAAGACTGTGCATCACAAACACCAGCCTTAGTGGTTAGTTGAGGCCCATTTATCCGGGATTTCAGTTCAACTACTTGGCTGAGATAGGATTGGGAAAGCATAGTCACTTTGTTTGTGGGGAACTTGGGGAACTTGGAGACTCGGGAGGAATGTTGGGAGGCAGTAGAGAATTGTATACTTTTAACACGGTGGTCAGAATGGTAGGGCTCTAGTACCAGTTCTGCCACTTTCAGAGGCTGTGTGACCACGGAGAAACCACCTAACCTCTCTGGTCCATGGCTTCCCCATTTGTACTGCAAAGAAGCTGGCTTGCAAGGACTCCCAAGAATCACTCTTTCCATCATCTCTCCGATTCTAAGCTTTGACCTTGATTAAACTTTTGTCAGGATTTCTTCTGGGGTGAAAGAGTCAGCAGGGGTTTAAAAGAACAAATCAGCTCAGACAATAGTAACATCTTTTTCCTTTTCTAGATGGAATTAGTAGATATGGCCTGCAGTAAGTTGATCTATCTGGATGCCACCAGGCCAGCTCTCTGGATGGCACTTTTCATTGTGTCGCTTGATTTTTCTTTAATTGAGTGCAGATCAGACCTTAGTGATGGGAGCTGGGTGCAGGGAGAAAGCCTCAGAGGCAGGGGCTCTCTGACCAGGCAGCCTTCTGCTCCCGGAGTGGGGGCGGGGGCAGGTGGGAGAGGACCTGCATGCATGCCAAGCTGCAGTGTCACCTTTATTAATGATGACGGCGAGGGAGTCAGCAGGCAGCTAATGCGGACTGC
Source organism: Myotis myotis (assembly GCF_014108235.1). Taxonomy (NCBI): domain Eukaryota; kingdom Metazoa; phylum Chordata; class Mammalia; order Chiroptera; family Vespertilionidae; genus Myotis; species Myotis myotis. The sequence continues at coordinate 6,970,457 of NW_023416368.1, read as the reverse complement.
AGCGGATGGTAATTGGAAGGTGTTGTTACCATTCCAAAGGACAGGGAAGCAAAAGTGGGACAAATGGGAATTTAAGAGGAGGGAGGTGAGCAGAGGGAAAGAATGAGGGGGGGGGGGAAAAAAGGAGTATGATGTCACTGGGAAAATTGCAAACCAGTAAGTCAATGAGGTGTCATTCCCGGGTCAGAGAGGAAACTGTCTAAGAGGAGCCAGCCTGTCGGGGAGCCGGGGCTGACAGGAAGCAGGAGATCTGGGTTCTCGCCAAGGGTCAGCTGAGCAGGAATGGACTTCCATTTCCTTCTGCTCCATCCTCCGTGGGCCTTCTGTGGGTGTTGTTTTTTTTTGGGGGGGGGGAGCATTTTTCCCCCGTGAATGACATCAGAAGCAGTGCTCTATGCAAAAGGGCTTGACAGGGGCTCGTTAATGTGCAGCCCAGAGTCAGCCATTCAGGCAGTGATCTCTGAGCTCAGTTTCATGGGATGTTTTATCATCCGGATCAGCTTCATAAAAGCCGGAGCATGACGATCCTGCCAGTTTTCACTGTTAACAGATGAAATAGCACCCCCTTCATAGGAATGATGAGCAAGGGCTGCAGTCGCTCCCTTTAGTTCTCAAGACCTTGTCAGCAGAGCTGGCCCGGAGGCAGCCCGGTAGGCAGGGGTCTGTGTGGCTTCCCGTTACCAACAGGTGGGGGGTTAAGACCCTTTCAGTCTGCCCCCCGCCCTCCAAACATCACTCGTGACCTCCATCTGCTGTGCCCACAGTAAGCTGCGGTCAGACCCTGCTACCTGGTGTGCTGGACGGGCCGGGCTCTCCCAGTAGGAATAGCTAGACAGATGTAGGGACGAGGGGAAGTGCTAGGAGAGGCCTCGGAGAAAAGCTGGGCTCTACGTTTAGAACGTGAGGGGAGAAACCTTCTTCATACTCCTTTATTCTTCACAAAGGAAGCATGAGGTGAAGTTTTATCCACAAAGTACTCATCCTTCTTGAAAACTCTTGCCTGGCTGCCTGGTTGGCCATGAATGTGTGTCAGTCTGCCCCTCCACTCCTTTCAGCGTGGAGGCCCCGCAAAGGGAGAAGGACGAAGGGCGGGCAGAGCTTGTACAAATCACCACCCGCAATGCTCCCCAGGCGCACAGGAAGGTTTAAACCATCCCCCACGAGTCCACCAAAAGCCAACTCTACAACTTCCTCAGCTAATCATCAAACCTCCTGGCGAACTGGAAAGGGGGTTGAGGCTGGGGGTGGCAAGAAGGCTGTGTGAGAGCCTCTGGGGTGCCAGGCTCCCCACGGAACCCTCTTCCACTCCATCCTCACAGCAGCCCTATCGGCAGCATGCACTGTTATCCCCATTTCAGAGATGAGAGAACTGAGGCTCAGAGAGTGAAAGCAATGTGCCCCGAGTTCCAGAGCATCTGAAGAGAGCTGGGATTTGATCCCAGGGCATGGGATGCCCTGTCTAGGGCCTCAGAAAAACTGCGTCTATCAGAAACCAGACATACTTCCTAGTGGTGTCTCACACTGAACCCTTCTTGGCCTTCAAAGCCCCAAGCAATGCCACAAATGAAGGGGTGATCCTCAGCTGAGCCTGAAGCCATGGGAGACTGATACACCATAGCGCATAGTTATTAAGAGGGCTGGTCTTATCTAGGCAGTTGTGCATCTAGCCTTATCAGGTGGTCTCTCTGCCTATATCATCTGCCAAACTAGTGCCATCCTTTCATCCACCCATTTATTTATCCGTCCATCCATCTATGTGTCTGTCCATTTCTCCAACATTCTTTTATCTCTATATAGGCACAAGAAATGCTTAGAATGTTTCTTAAGATTTTAGAGGTTTATCACCTGCATTGAATATTCTTAGCATTCAGGGGTAGGCAGGGGGCATGGTAAGGTGAACTATTATGCATTTTTCTTCATGTGATTGCTTAATTTTCATATTAAGATTATATCATGTTTACAAAACAATAGTCTTTTTTCTAAAGAAAACAAAAACATTCTGGAGTCAAGCTGCCCTAGGCAGCCGTGTCACCTCTCTGCCCCTTGGTTCCCTCATCTGTTAAGTGCGCGTGGTTTTGCCAACGTTGACTGGATGTTGTGAGGATGAAATGAGATGCAGCATCGACAGCGCTTGGCCCATAGCACGTGCTCAATACCTGGTGGCTGCTGTTACCATCAGCATGCTTTTTCAGCCCAGTGTCTGACATTTAAGTGCCCAACTAATATTAGCTCTCCTTCTTCCAGATCTTTTCTTCCCTTGCCGCAACCGTGTACAAAGCCCTTAGTGATAAGTAGAGGGCTTAGCGTGCTGCCCAACACATACCTAGCCCTTTAAATGGTACTTGTTATCCTTCAGCCCACAGTGCCTCCTGCCCGAGACGTACTATCCTTTCGTGACGCCTTTTCCTGTTGAAGGTTGACCTTGTGTCATCTATAACCTGGATGCAAATGTTTGCAGGAGAAGGCGAGGGGCTACTTAGGAGTTCTCTCCAGAGCTCACATCCTCTCGATGCCCCTGACTCTGACTTTTCTCGGGGAGATGTGAGCTGAGGACATCACACTGCCCGGGACTGAAAGCAGGCTGCTCTGCCCAGCCCTATCCCAGGCACTCGGTGAGAAGCGTGGAAGGCTGTCACTGGTGAATGCACCAAGAATAAATCCTTGTTTCTGAAACTACTCCTTTTGCAATCACATTTGTGAACTTCCCCACCCACACCTCCAACGATGCAATTAGAAACATTTAGAGAAATTGTCTGCTGTTCAGTTAGAAATCGGGGGGAGAGGGGGGAAGGAGGAGGTGTCCAACGATAGCCCCTCTCCTGGCCAGCAGGCCTCACAGGCCCACAGGCTTGCAAGACTTTAACCAGAGGCTGGGAGGGGCCAGAGAAGGCCCCCCCTCATGCAGCTCTGAACAGCAGGCAGACGAGTCATGTAAAACTAGAGTCCACATCCATGCCTGCCGAAGGAGGAGGCCTGAGTCTGCTATACCCAGTCAGTTAGTGAGAAACTTCACCGAGGACCCGGGACACTACCACAAATGAGGAAGAGGCACCATGAAAACACAACTTCTGTTTTTCATGGACCATGACCCCAGGAACAACTCCAGTATGTCTTAGAGGTGGGCTTGTGTGGTTAGACATAAAAAATGCCTCTTTGAAGAGGGATTCCTAAAACACACAGCAGACAGAGCGAGCTTCTTAAAACCCAAAGCAGTGAGTGGCCTCCCTTCGCACTTGGAAGAAAATCCAAACTTTTGTCTCTGATCCACAGGGGCCCACAGGACCTGGCCACCGCCTGTCTCTCTGACCTCGTCTTACACCTCACCTGCCCTCGTTTCGCACATCCCACCTCAGGACCTTTGTACCTGCTGTGCGGTTGCCCCAGAATGCTGTTCTGCCAGATTTTTGCATGACTGACTGTCATTATTCAGACCTACATTAAAACATCAGCTCTCTAAGAGGCCACCCACTGAAAATAGGTCCTTCCCCATTCCATTCTACCTCATTACTTTGTGATATTTTTAAAATATATTTGTATTGATTTCAGAAAGGAAGGAAGAGGGAGAGAGAGAGGTAGAAACATCAATGATGAGAGAGAACATTGTTCAGCTGCCTCCTGCATAGTCCCTAACCCGGAATCGAACCATGACCTCCTGGTTCATAGATGGATAATCAACCTCTGAGCCACACCCACTGGGCTCTTAGTAATATTTTACTAGTAGTAGATATCACTGCCCAAAATTATCTTACATGTATTTACTTGCTTAATATGTTTCCCCACCCCTGACCCTCTGATCAACAGGAATATGAGCTCCTTAAGCAGAAATCCCTTGTTAATCTCACTCATGGCTGTATCCCCAGCACCTGGAAGGGTGCTAGAACATAGTAGGTGCTTAAGAAATACTTGCTAAATTAAGGAATGTGTGAAAGAACAATCTCACTCTGGTTTATCAAATATAATTTTAGATGGAGTGTGCTCAGAGTAGAACAAAATTCTTTCAGTTCCAAATTCTCTCCTAAGGCAACACGTGACCCTAACATTCCATAGTTTGTGGAGGTGGTGGGGGGGGGGGGGGTTCCTGTAACATTCGTTCAGAGATGGGGGAATCTTATAATAAACTCAGCCTCTCATCTAGCCAACCTCTACTGATCCCATACTACGTGCAAGTTCAAGTCTAGATTCTGCCACTACAGCAATGAATAAGTGGACAGAAATTTCTCCCAGGTGGAGCTGCCAGTGCTGACAGGGGCAACATGGTGGGTTTATGAAAAGAACACAGGGGTTGGAGTCAGAAAGACCCCGATTTTAATTCCTGCCCCATTGTATACTAAACGTCTGTCTAGGCCAGCTGCTTGTCCTCCATGCATCTTACTTTCCTCCTCTATGAAATGGGCACACAGCTGACCTCCTGAGGTTGTTGAGATAATTCAGTAAGGCGATGAATGAATGGAATTTGCCCGCCTTCTACCTCCCCTTGGGATGAAGGGTCTCACTGTATTCCTTGGAAGATTTGAAGTCACCCCACACAGAGCCATGTGCATGGGCTCCAACCAGGGTCCAAAGGGGTTAATTTCAAAGGATGAATGTGTGACCAATTCAGGCTCCTCTTCTGGCCTTGATTCAGAGCAGCCTTGGGACCCTGCCCCTCCTGCTCCTTGTCAGTGAGGGCAGTTCTCTGAGAAGACACCAAACCCGCAGTTCTAGCCAATGCCCACAGTGCTGGGCGGGGTTGCACACAGCTCACCCTGTGAGTTGCCATGAAGTACACAGGAGTGTGTCAGGGCACATCCAGAGTATAAGGCAACCAAGTGGCACCTTTCTGTTTTCCTGAGATGCTGGGCCTTTGACATGGAGCAGGTCTCAGGGAGCTCTGGATCTGTGCCATCAGAAGCTGCCCCTGAAGGACGGTGACTTGGTTAACGCTATCACAGAGCAGGGCCCCTGGTCACCAAAGGATGTCACTGCACCCGCACAGAGACAGGCACCCCCAAAGCAAACAGCTGGGGGAGTACTTTTTCAATATTTCATGCTTTTGGACACTGTTGTCATCCTTCCTACCTGCCAGCAGCTATCCCCAAATAAAGGAAACCTCCCAGCATGCTCTGTTCCGAGAGGCACACACTCGATTTACTAAAAAGCTGGATGTTGGGCATGTTGTTAACCAACATCAGAGTCTAAGGGCGCTTAGGTGTTGGTCCCGCACTGTGATGGGGAGCACCGGGTGTGCCCGCAGACGGTCACCGGTAGGGGGAGGCATCACTTCCTCTGCCCAGGTCAGGACTGCAGTTAGCTGATCTGCACAGTTTCTCTGGACCAGAGCCATCAACAATGACAATAGTAGTCATCGTTGATAACGATTGAGGGCTTTCTCTGTCCCCAGTGCTTTACAAAAATTAATTTAATTCTCATTAGAGCTGTATGATTCAGGGACTCTTTCTACCCCCTTTTACAGACGAGGACGCTGAGGCACAAGACCCTGCCCAAGGTCACACAACTAGTAAGGGTTAGATCTGAGATTTGAACTCAGGCCGCCCAGCTCCTAGACCCCCACTCTGAAGCTCTCCATCCTGGCAGAACCGGATGTAAGCTCCTCAGAGCTCTTGAAAACACAGCCTTATCTATCCTGCCCACTGCTGCACCCCAACACCTAGTGCAGTGCCCAGAACTTGATGGTCACTCAGATGGAACGCATACTCTGGTCTCTGCAAATCTCACCACAAGCTCCCATTCTGAGCTGCCCGATGGAGGAAGGGGTGGTAGTCGCCCTGTTTTTCCTGACACCACAGCCTCCCACCTCTGGTCCTGGATCCGCCACACAGCCAGCACCAATTCCATCCAAGAATAAAATCCGTTATATAACCACATGGCAGTCGCAGGGGTAAATGGAGAAGCAACCTCAAAGTGTCACTCGGCCACTTTTAGTCTCCAACAGAAATCGATGGTCCAGTAGCTAGAATGTCTCCTCTCCCTGCGAGCCTCCCTGGGCGTGCAAACTTTCCTTCGTCTCCTTTCCTGGGTGCTCTCTCTATTTTATTTTATTTTATTTTATTTTGGTCGTGCACATTATTTGAAGTTACTATAGCAACGTGTCACCAGCTGGTATCGCATAGTAATGTTGGCATTTTAGGTAGCAAGCTCCCGAAGTTGGCTGTTTTCCTCCTTCTGCGATCTCATCACTCCCCCTGATCTCAGGTGAGTGGGGGACACATTGGCAGCAGCCATGCCCCTCCCCCTGTTCTGTTTGTGTTTCAAGGCCAGGGGAACCTTTAGCCTCTTCCTGGTTCCCCTGGCACTGCAGGGGTCCTGGCTGGTGTGTAGGTGCGTTTGCATCAGAGCTGGTTAAATAGGTATGTTAGGTTGAGTGTTGTGCACCGAAGCTATCAATGTGGTGGTGATGGTGATGATGATGATTTTTTTTATGCAAAGGAGTAGGATGATTTGGGGAGGGCTGCTCTCCTGATCACAATCATCTAGTAGCCCAGCTAATTAATATTAATCACACGATCCTGGGTTTTTCTTTTTCCCTCTCGCCTGGGCACAGTGAAGGGACCCCGACTGTTTGCCTTTGGAGCTTCGGCCCTCTCCCAGGTGTGCGAGACCTCCCACACACCGCTGGGCTGAATTAATGAAGAGGGCTGATTGTCTGGGTAGCTGGAGAGGCTTAGCAGCCCCTCATCAGCCGAGTGCCTGCATGATTGCACTTATTTTTACACGTTTGACCTAGTTTCACACCGTGTCTCCTCATGCTGTGATTCATTAGCTACGTTTTAAACCGCCCTGAGAGGAGCCGGGGTGACTCTGCCCAGCTTGTGCCAGCGTCTCGGATACAATTTCTCTCTGGAATTTGATATGCAGGTCCCCCTGGTATTCCGTTTTGGGAAGCAATTTCCCATCTGGGCGCCTGGCATGCTGCTTGGGTATGGATGAGTGGCTGCCTCATGCCTTGGTAGTAAATCTATGTCCACTACAGCGTCTTGGCCAGGGCTGGGAAGAGGCGGTCCTCACCAGCCTGGACTGCAGGGGACCCCTCCACCCCCCTGCTCCCCACGCAGCCCTCAAAGGCTGCTGACAGGGCTGGGGGTGTGGGCTGCTACACTATAAAGTTTGAGCTGTGCCAATGGCAGGAGTATCTGAGTTGCCGAGGCAGATGCAGTCTGACCATCACCCCCACCCCCAATTCCCCTCTCTCTTTCTAAACATTTAAAACATGGTGGATGCAGGGTATCTCAAACTTGTAGGAAGGGAAGGGGGCAGGAAGCGAAAAGGTGGATTTCCATGCCCAGGACACTGCTGATCTGGGGGACACGGCAGAGGAGATTAGTGCGAAACCATCATTCTGTCTGCGTGACAGAGGTTTTCTGGTTTTGATTTTGGTTTTTTGGTTTTTTTAATTTAAATGACTGGAGGAGCCCTTTCAAAATATGAACCTGCGGCTGGCATCTCCAGCCATTTCACAGATCAGCCAGTCACCCTGGTGGGATGTCTGGCAGGTGTGGCTCCAAGGTGGGCTCCACACCATGGGAGAAACAGGGGCGCTCCCCGTGGGAAGTGAAACGCTGTCATTTCTCACTAACAGCCAAATGCAGGTAACTTGTCCAAACTTCAGTCTCCCGCACTACTGAGAGGCACTCAGCCGGCGTTTCTCTCCGTGGCCGTTACAACGAAGGAAGGGACACGCTGGCAAAAGTAATGCTGACGGGTGGGCGAGCTGGAAGACCCCGAGCCGGTCCTTACACAAAGATAATGGTTTCTTTCATGAACCGGCCACTCTCTCTTGGTGGGGACCCGTCCCCCTCCCCCTCTCGATGTTTTTCTAAAAGGAAGCATGGAAGTTTCTCTAAACAAGGCTTCAGACAATGCAGCCCTTTCAAGGTAATGCCAGTGAACTTGAGCGCGGAGGTTTGTTTTTCGCCTTTTTGCCCCCTTCACATTCAAATCAAGCCTTTGGGAATGACAAGCATTCCCTTGCCTGTGCATTCTCGGGGCAGCCTGCGGCTCTCACAATGGTGGATTTCCCACCACACACACACACACACACACACACACACATACACACACACACACAGCGCCCAACCCCAGGGCTCCTTTACTCCAAAGCTTTAAAAGTAAACTACTGTCCAAGAGACGATCGCATTTTCTCTCACGGGATCATCCATCACAGAGAAGAAAGCCTGGCCAGCCTCTTACCTTGAAGCAGTGGTTACCTGCAGGGGAGGTCCTCCCGCGCCTTGCACAGCGAGCCAGGCTCTGGCCAGCAGCGGACTTACTCCACGAGAAGGAATAATAAGTCCTTCATGTTGTAATTTCCACTGTTTAGATGCAAGAAGTGTAGTGGGTCTGCTCACGTAGGAATAAATAAAAAGCCGAACAAACTGCTGGGCTGCTACCATGTGAAAGAAAAGACCTCTAGTGGCCACAGGCTGAATTCTTTGAGGAAGGGAGACAGGAGATTGGAGGGAGTAGGAAATAGTGTGTGTGCTCTTTCCCTCCTCTCTCTCTCTCTCTCTCTCTCTCTCTCTCTCTCTCTCTCTCTCTCTCTTTTACACACACACATACACACTCCACCTCCCAAACTTTAAGATTCCTCCTTTCCTGCATGCAGCCTGTCCAGAGAGATGCACAGTAACAAAGCCCGCGTCCTGGTTTAAGTGGGACCTGGTTAAGTTAGCAGTGATGGTGCTCTGTCTGGTTTGAAAGGGACTGACAATGGCACAAACTCACCCCGTCCCTGGGGGCCTGAGCTGGAGAGAGGCTCACCAAGGCGGCCTGGATGGCCAAGGTGGTCGCCCGGTGCAGAGGCTGGGGTCCCCATCACCAGACACAGCGTCCACGCTGCTGCCCCTGAGAGTCCAGCCTTGCACTGTCTGCAGCTTGCATGCTTTCTGAGCATCCGTGTGTGTGTGTGTGTGTGTGTGTGTGTGTGTGTGTGTGGTCACTAGCAGACCTGGCCTGGTGCTCGGAGGGCCCTGTGGTTGTCTTGAAATTCTGAATAATTTTTAACAAGGACTCTGCATTTTCATATCGTCTGAGCCCCACTAATTGCATAGCTGGCCTTGCTGATGGGGAAAGCAACGCCCCCCAAGCCCCGCTGCCCCCACCAACATCCTAGTTGGAAAGAACCAGAAAGCAAATGAGAGTCCCCATCTTTGGGAGCTACTTTAGGGAATGTGAACTTGAGGGACATTCGATTCCCAAAAGACTTCCTGTGGAGGGATAGGGAAGGCGCTTCCTGGGACATCGGGGCTATTCTTCCACCACCAACGACACTGCACATCGGTCATCTGGGAGAAGACTTTTACTTCATATTTTATATATATTTTCAACAAAGGAAAAAGTTGAGGGTCTTTTTGTTTTGGGGTGTGTTTGTGTGATTTTTTGTTGTTGCTGTTTTAACTAAGACAGAATTTGTGATACCAGACCTGCTTTCCTGGTTCAAGCATGGTACCTCCAGGCCCACCCCTCTGGTGTGCGGCACCCTTAACAGAGGGGCTCCCTGGAGACATCCATGCCTCCCCAAGCCGACCACCTTCCGCAGCCCTGTTCTTGCCTGCGCCTCATGGGGCTTCTGTGGCTCAGAGAGCAGTCCCACTGGAACCTCGTAGGAGGTAGTCTCCAATGGCCCACCCCACCCCACCCCACAGTGGGTTTGTAGACAGTACTTCCTTTCCCACGTTTCCAGAGCAGATCTCCCTAAATGCTGCCTACAGACACGAGACGTAGCAGGATACACACCGTGATACAGACTCGTAGGATCTGGGAGGGAAGAGGCAGGAAAGGGTGAGACATGGACTCCGCTGCCTGAAAGGATATGCTTCTCGCTCCTCGGAGCCCACAGGTCCTTCCAGACCCACCTGGTCTCCAGTCCTTGCATGGGTTCCCCTCTTGTCTGATCCCTCTGCTGCAGGGTTTGCTTCCTGATCGAGGGTCCTGTACTCGTCCCCTCATGGATGTTACTCTTACTTTCCCAACGAGTTCACAAGCTCCTGGGGAACAAAAACCACATCTTCTCATTTCTTTCATCCTCCATGGCCCTTGACAAGTGCTGGTCCTGATGGCTGCCGGCCTCCCAGAGGCTCGCTCATGGTGGTCCATGGAGAACTGCAGGGCATTCAAGGTGCTATCGGCCATTTGATTCTTCTGTGCACCTCTCAGGGTAGACATAGGTGGATTATTATCCCACTTTACAGGTAAAAAAAATGGGGCTTAGACATGTGCAATTATTTACAAGAAAATCAAACTGTCTCTAGGATCTTGATATGGGCTAGATCTCCTGACGCCAGCACAGTGCTCTGTCCCCAATGCCCAAGCAGCTGGAGAGGTAAAGATTGGGTCTTGTATTCTATCTGGAGCTCCTATTCCAGTCCCAGGCACATACTAGGTGCTCAGTAAATGCTTTTTGGATGAATGAGCTGATGAATGAGCCATAAAGAGGCATTTCCTCACAGAGAATTTCATATGATGATCTGGTAAGGATGCATTCTTCATCCCTGGGGGGCATATTTTTATAAAAATTATTTTTATTGATTTCAGAGAGGAAGGGGGAGGGAAAGAGATAGAAACATTAATGAGAAAGAATCATTGATCGGCTGCCTCCTGCACACCCCCCACTGGGGACTGAGCCCACAACCTGGGCATATGCCCTTGACCGGAATCGAACCCGGGACCCTTCAGTCCTCAGGCTGACGCTCAATCCACTGAGCCAAACTGGCTAGGGTCCTGGGGGCATTTTTATACTTGCCTGGGATAGTTGGGATATCTGAAGTCAAAGAAATGAACGTGAACCTCACAGTCTCCTCGCCATTATTTCACAACACTTTTCTTTGTTTCTTGCAGAGTCACTTTGTGGCGTGTATGACAGCAATCTTACACCAGATGGGCGACCAGCACTACTCCTTTTACATTGAGACCTTCCACTCCAGCTCCGAGCTCGTGGTAAGTCTATAGGATGCTGGGGGCAGGGCGGGCGGTGTGAGGGAGACATGTCACACTCGGTTCTCAGGAGTTTGGGACAAGAAGGGCTCCACTGTGGACCTTGAGAAAGTGTGTGTCCAAGTTTACAAATGGGACTGCGTGGTTTGCTATTCTCACTCCCCTTCAGGCTGGTACACATCCTCTGGAACATGCCCACATCAGAGATGAGACCTGAATGTCAAGTCATGATTCATCAACAAACATTTGTTAATGAATTTGGGGGCTTACCGGCATGCATGTTTGAGTTGCACGGTCCTGGGCTCGAACCCAGGATTTGTCCCAGTTAGCTGTGTGACCACAGGCGGTTAACCTCTCTTCGGCTTTAGTCTCCCTATCTGTAAAGTGGAGATAATATCATTTATGTCACAGGGTTGGAAGCGGGTTCAATGAGAACACAGCAGCTCTGAGATGCTAAGTGCTCAGGAACAGACAGCGAATATGACATTATGACAATAAACGCATGGAGGAAGGTGGCCTCTGAACCGCTATCTTCTTCTGGCCTCTCTGCACTCACTGGCTCCAGGATGACTTCATCAACACGGAGCCCAGCCCGGCAGTCCCAGGGCACAGCAGGCCCTACGCCCTCAGCGTGGTCACCTTTGCCATCGCCTCCCTACGGCCATATTCAGGGGTTCTGCCCTGGGAGCTCACTTTCCACTCTCCTTGGAGAGACCAAAGACACCAGCATTGGACAAGCCTCAGAGAATGCCCCATAGAAAGGGAATCAGTAGGAAGCCAATTGCTACCCTTTCATTTATCTGGGGGAGAGATTCTCCTTATTGGAGGGGGATGGGCAAGAAATGGAACCTCCTTCTGGATATAAAACAAAAGTAAAGCTTAAAAACATAAGTTTTCCCCTCCCTCAAGTTCTCTGTCTTGGGACATGAAAATAAAAAGACCAGATTCATAATTTTTGACCCCCAAATGGAAGGAAGGATGGGAAGGAAGGTGGGAAAGGGAGTTACTTATTGAACACACACACTTTCTTATATAACCTCACGACAGCACGACATAGGTGTGACTGCTCACTTTCCCAGGCCTTCTCCATTCCCACAGGGCGGGGGTGTGTCTGTGAGGGTATCCACACCTATTCAGGTGACAGCAGGATGAATAGCAGTGCTCGCCATCATCATTATCATCATTGGGCACTTAGTGAACAGCACGTACCAAGGCCAGGCTCTGTGCAAAGCGTCTTCTGGTGCTCACGCCATTGTCACGGGGACCCTCTGGGCGAAGGCTGTCCCCACGCTGCTGAGGCCGAATCTGGGGCTTAATGCACTGCGGTAATTTCCCCGAGAAGCAGAGATTGCTGGAAAGGAACCAATCTTATTTCCAGAATTTTGCAATTTACTATGAAGCAGTGGTTTTCGAATGACATTCCTCCCAGCCCCACTACCTCTCCCACACACACACACACACACACACACACACACACACACACACACATTGCGACCTCAGCTCTTCTACTTTTATCTAGTTTATATATCAGGTTCCAGGTAAGATTTTCTCTGAACAAAAAATTCTGCTGTTAAAATCGTATGAAAACCACTGGCGCAAGGAAAGCTCCGGCCGGGTGTCCCAGGTTCTGAGATCTTCCCTGAAGCGCACAGGTGAAGGCTGCATGACTTCCTCCCTGCAGATCAGGAGGCCCCCCCGGCAGTGGCCCTGATCCCCGCTCCGTGCATTTGCCTTGCACTTGTGTTCCCCACAGATGGAGAGCAAGTCTGGTCAACTGCATGACCCAGTGGGAGGTGCTGCGGTCCACTCAGAACCTCTGCGAAGGAGAGGAAGAGGTCCCTGCCCCACTTCCCCTAATCGCCCGGGCTCGTGTCTGTGACACATGAATTAGCTGTGTTTACAGTGCTGCTAATTCAGTGTTCATTTTAATAATAGTTTGTTTGCTCAATGGCCTGCGATGCTTTCATAGAGTGTAGATCATTTCCTTCTCAGATACATATTTGGGAAGATGATTATAAAATTGCTACAGCAGTGAAGGCACTTATGTCTTTACTCCCAGAGACAGAATTAATGGTGCTTTGTTTTGAGAGCGTTATCACATTTCGTGTTCCTGTTCCACTTGTATTTGTGAAACAGACTCTCGGTAACCGACTTCAAGCTCCCATTTAAAAACCCACTGCTGTGGACTTCATTGGATTTATCTAATGGAAGGTTACGCCCTTTCCCTTTCTGCCCCACCAACGATTCTAAAGAAAAAATATCAACAGCCAGCAAGACCTGGGCGCTCTGAGTCTGTCCCTACAAAACAAGATGACAGATGTGATTTTTTTTTTACTATTTCAGGACTTCTTGATGGAGACATTCATCATGTTCAAGGACCTCATTGGGAAGAACGTGTATCCCTCAGACTGGATGGCCATGAGCATGGTTCAGAACAGGTGAGCCACCCGGCCTCCTCACGGCCCCAGCACCCGCAGTCACTCTGAAGGACGCTGGCGGAGATAAGGCAGGATACTGTCTCCCTGATGAAAGGAAGTCAAAGTGTCCCAGCTCTTCTCTTTCTACTTTTAATCCCTGGGAAACTCCTCACCAATCTTGAAGTTGGTGTGTTTCTTAATTTTTTTGTTCCTCATGCCTCTTTATATGCTGACCTGGCTACTCCCCCACCTTCTCCATTTTTCAAATACCAATGATTTAATTTAATTTTTTACTTATTATTGATTTGAGAGAGAAACATTGATGTGCTGTCCCACTTATTTATGCATTCATCAGTGGATTCTTGTATGTGCCCTGTCTAGAGTTCGAGCCTGCAACCCAGGCATATTGAGATGATGCTCTAACCAACTGAGCTACCTGGCCAGGGCTCAAAAGCCAATTAAAATATCATACTTTGTCTGTGAAGCCTTCCCTAAATTCTTGGGACAGGAGAGCTTAAGGTCAGCCTTATTAAAATTATATTACTTTAGTTTTTTTTCAAAATAATAAAATACATTATGTGACATGTGGTAAAATAAGTGTAGGGAATATTGGATTAAACAGCTTTGAAGGAATTTCTGTGCTGCAAGACTTCTCAGAGCCTTTAATATGCTAATATGATCCTCTAGTTGAGGATTTAGGATATAGCATTTCACAGTTTTCTTTGCCCATGGAACCATCTGGTATATATATATATATCTGTCTCTGTGTGTATATATAATACCTATTAACATCTCATAAAATACCAATATAGCTCAAGTGTGACTCGGATCCCACATGGCCCAACTCAACATTAGATAAAAGTAATTACACACAATTTCAGTCTTTAATGCTTTCTCTCAAGTAATATTATTTCCACCAAATGAAATTCAAATCATAGCACTCAATACTTTACAATATTCCCTTTCTCTGGTCTTCTGATATTTCTTAGATTTCATGATTTACCCAAGTCTCTCTCAGAACCTTATTCTCAATTCCTACTCACAAACTTCTTTAAAACTGGGTCTTCTTGGCTTCTCTCCCCCGCCCCTGCTCCCCCCCTCCCCGTCCCATTCTCTCTCGCTTACCTTTGCTGTCTTATATCTGTTTTAGGTCCTTCCGATGGAAAGCTCTTTTCTCTACACTCACTAGAAGCTTTGTCTCTCTCTGCCGATTATCCTCTTTCTGTATCTCAGAAGCCAAGAATTGACTGCAAGGACAGAAATATCCAGAGAGGGTGGAAGAAGGGGAAACGGAAGAGGCAAAAGCAGAGCTCTCTTTAGTGGGAGGCAAAGAGGGAAGACTATGAACATTTCTATGCATGAATAGTTTTGTCGTTGGATACAGTCTGAGACTTTCTATCTCATGTGCGCCTAAGAGCTGACTCCAGTCCCAGCTGGCCTCTGTCCCTTCCTTTTCTGTCCTCTGAAAAGCTGCCTTCCCTCTACCTGGATGCCTAGGTGCCTAGCCATGTGACTTGATAAACACACCTGCCCACAGTGCTCCTGGGGCCAACTTTGGAGACCGGAGGAAGGGAGGAGAGGTTAATCAAGGACAAAAGAAGTATCTGTCGGTGTATCCCAGCTTATGGTAGGAGGAGGAAAATCAGCCCAGCAACAAAATGTCAGAATCCTCAGTCTGGGTTAACCTTGTCCTGATTCTCCTGTTTGCATCACGTAGGTGGGAGGCTGGCTTTGCAATGACTAAAATGTTGGTGGAAATTAGGTCCAGGCCACATCATGAATCAGAGGCAGGTCCCTTCCTGGCCCTATGTCAGGGCCAGCTTTCTGGGCATGCAGACTATACAGTTGCATAGGACTCTCTACCCTAAAGGGTCCCCTGCCATGCCTGGTTTAATGCCCTGCTGTCACCACACTGAAATTCTGAATAATTTTTCAACACAGAGACTCGCTTTAACCGTGAACTGAGCTCAGCAAAATATGTAGCTCGTCTGCCTTATGCCAACGCGCAGTCATCTTATGTTTTGGTGGCAGCCGGCTCCTAAACTGTGTGTGAATCCCTTTGCTGTCTGCCAGCTGGTCAGTAATGTCTTGGGGTTTTGCCAAATTACATGAAGCACCTGGGTGAGTCATCTATGACTCATCCTACACTTCAGATACTTTCAACTATTCACCGTTATCTACTGTTTCATCCATCTATGACTTTGCATAAACTATGACTCTCCTCCCTTCTGGACCAAACTCAGCATGAAAGCATCCTTCAAATTCTTGACCATGTCATTTCTCCTTTGTGTAGCCTTTTAGGACTCCCTTGTGATAAGACAATGTGTTCCCTCTCTGTGTTTCCATACCTACCCCTATTAGAGACCTTCCTCCCACTGTACTGTGATTCCCGCTTCATATGCATGTGAAAAATGCTATTCATGTGACCCACCTTTGGAACTGGGTGGGGGCGGGGGGAGGGCGGCTATAGTTAGTTCTACCCAAAGCACAAAGACCAAGAGCAAAGGGGGAGGTAGGGGAAATTGTCCTCCAAGGAAAATCTGGGAGTTGTTATGAGAAGGAGGAATGGAGGATGGACAGGCAAAGCAATGCAGAGACATTCCCTGCTGAGCAGGCCACCCCCCACTTCTGAGTTGTCTTCTCTCATCCTGGAGGAAACTGGGGGAAGAGCTTTGGAGAAATGTTCCCTCCGGAAATCCCAGCTCGCTGTGGGCTCTAGTCTTTTGGGGGGACAGGCCTCCAGAGCTATATAGTAATCCTTGCTTCTTGATGCCTCTAAAATTAGAATTAATCTTCTAAGGGATCTGTGAAAGTGGGATTGTCTCCAAAATATAAATATTTGTGTCTCTTAAGGATCAGCTAAGTATTTATATTTCAGAAACACAGCCTGAGTGTCCAAGGTCTTAGCTCTGCCACCTTCTCTTTCTTGGGAAGTCACTTAATCTCTTGGAATCTCTTTGGTACCGTGCTGGAACCTCGGAGGAACCCACCAAAGGGAAGCGCTGGCATCTCCAGGTGCAGAAGCAAAGGCAGCCTTGGGCTAGAGAAGCGTGTACCTAACGTCAACCAGAAAAGACGCTCTTGTCCTTGCAGGCTCATAGGTTAGTTAGTAGCATTCCTGCATCTTCGGGCCACAGTGATCCCCTACAGTAATGGGACACTGGACATATTATCACTGGTTTTGCTTTTTGTGTCAAATGTTCTAATAGCGAACAGGTATTGGGCACCTAGATCCACCACTGGCATGAATACATTCCATGTATTAGCTTATTTCATCTTCACAGCAACTTTGTGTTGTAGAACTGTTATCCACATTTTACATCGGAGGAAACTGAGGCGTGGAAGAGATGAGGAACTGACTCAGTGTTACACGGCTAATAAGAAACAAGAAGCCACGCAAAAGGAGCACATGCTCTTACTCTCTACTGCTTTATCCTGTAAAATAGTGAGGCTGGGATCATCGCGTGCATTGCACACTCGCGCCAGCTGTATACTAGTATTTATTGGCCCAGATAGCCGAAAGAGGCCCGAAAAGGTGAATTGCCCAAGGTCATGCAACTAGTTAGTGAAAAAGTTCAATGTAAACTGAACAAACAAACAAAAATCATGCACCAGATCAGTATTCCCCAGGGCACCGTTTTCAAAAATAATGGCAGCCAAAGCTCCATTCATTCATGCAGCCAAGGCAAACTTCATGTGTTGGTCAGTCTGTACATTGCAATTTCCTCCCTCCCTCCCTCCCTCCCTCCCTCCCTTCCTTCCTTTCATGTATGTTTGTTATAAGGTACCTGTTTTTATAACTTCTCTATTACCACTTATGATCTATATATGCATCAGTCATACAGAATGTATCTGCTTGTTGGGGAAATGTAGGCACTTTTCAGATTTGAGATCCCATGGCTGTGCGCTGTTTGTGTATGCAGACATAGTCACATGTCTACTGCGAGAACGGCCGCCTGTTAGAGCATTTTTCATTTTGGTAAGAGGCAGCATTCAGAAAGATCTGATTTATGGGACATGTTTAATTTTTAAACGACTGAATTCTTTATAATATTGTCAATTAAAAAAATTCTGCCTAGGAACCTCCTTTCTCCTCTTCCATCGCCACCTCAATTGGGAAATCTAGCATTTTGAGGAGGCTTGAGGATTTATACACATCCCTAGAGTTGCTCTAAAGGGAATCATCCACACATAGTCATCGAATGTCCTGACATCCAGGGGTCTAGGGAGGGGAGAGACCCATTTATGCTTTGGTCCCAGGAGGGAGGGACTTGCGGAGTAGTTGGTGAGACAGTGATATGCCCCGAGAACAGTGACCAAGTGCTGCAGTCACTGTAAGCACCCAGAGCACAGAGAACGACCAGAGAAGATAGGATAGGATTGTAGACTGCCAGGGTTCAAGGCCTGACTCCACCATTTAATAGTGATGTGATCTTGGGAAGAATTACTTAATCATGATGACTCAGCTTTTCTCACTCTTAAATGGGGCTAATAATAGTACCCATCACAGAGGACTTTTATGGGGACCAAAATGAAAGGAAATAATACATATAAAGTATTCAGTACAGTGTTTGACACATAGCAAGCATCTCATAAGTGTTAGCTGTTATTTTTACTTTTCACATTCCTGTGGTCTGAGGATACCGAAAATATTTCACAGAAGAGGCACATCTGGGTGGGTCTTGTCTACCTTTATCAGTGACGTATTTCAAGGTCTCACATCGTCTCAAGCACATAATGGGCCTGTAGTAGGGCCCCGGGAGTTGGCTGTAGGCAGTTAAGTAGGGCACTGCGCAGCAGTCCTGTGCAGGCTCCATCAGTCGGCTGATAAGTCACAGGTGCCCACTTCCCTTCTCCTACACACATTAGTTTATGTGCCCCCTCCTTTTGTAGGCCCGACCCCCCTCAACCCATGGTCACCAGAAGGAGGTCTCCATGGTTCATTAGCCAGCACAGTCTACCTGACCCGACATGCGCTGGCCACAGCACACCAGGTTCCGGAGCCTGCTGTGTCCCTCACTGGAATCCTAAATTACAGAAGTGTCCGGGCACTCGGGGGGAGCGTGCCCTGACACTGAGTGTTTGTAGCCTCCGGTCCTCCTGCCTCAGAGCGGCAAGGTGCCAGGTAGTTAAGGACAACGACCCCTGACTTGTCTCGGGGACTCCCATATGCCAAGGTAGTGGCCATCGGCTTCATAGACTGCCTGCCTCTCCATTTATCTTCACACCCGCTCATCCTACTCAGAGGCAGGTGAGGTTCCAGAGGTCAGGCAGCCAGCTCTAGGCCAGAGCATCTGAGTGCACCTTCCCTCCCTCCGTCCAGCCTGAAGACTGGGGCTGGGACACTCAGGAGCAGACACTGGGACTCCTGGTGGCCTCCAGTCACAAGGATCTGTGCTGCCTGGGAGAGGGAGGAGGAGGAGAAGTAGGAGGAGGAGGAGGAGGAAGAGGAGGTCCAGCGCTGCAGTGAGGTTTCCTGGCAAGCGCTTTCCAAGGCACCAACCTTGGGGCTGGCCCCTCTTTCCGCCAGTTCTTCCTGCTCCAGCAGCTGACTTCCCTTGCACGTGGCTTCTGCTTCCTCACAGAATCATCTGCTCTTGGCTCCCACTCAGGGCCCAAGTTCCCTGCACTCTCCCCGATTGTCCTGCTTTTGGGCTGTCTAAAAAGGTCAGATTTACTGCTCTCCAGGCCTGGGTACCCACACTGGGTACCCAAAGATCACTCACAGGCTGCTGGCCATACAGGGAAACTGCCTGAGTCGCATTGGCCCTGTGCCCACCGAGCTCGGGCAGGCAGAGCAGCAGGCTGCCCGGGGCACAGCGTGCAGGGCCCTGTGCATGGCAGCGTGAGGAGCACGCCCAGTGCCAGAGACCATGCAGGCTGCCTCCCGGGATCCAGGACATCTTCCAGGTTCATTGCACAGGCTTTGGAGAAAGAGAAACCCGAGACTGGAACTGCACTCTGCTGCGTCTTGGCTGTGTGAATGTGGGGAGATTATTGGATCTTTCTGATGCTCCGTTTCCTCTTCTGTTAAGTGGCTGCAACAATAGCATCTACCTCCATCTGTAGAACTAAATGAAATATTGTCTGCAGAGCACCTGGCACAGGGTCTGTGAAGGGTGGCGATGGGACTCCCATCACTGCTGTTATTAACGAAGGGAGCGCACAACGTGGGTTGAACAGAATCACAGAGATTTCCTTGCGGACAGAGGGCCTGGTGTTAAATAGTGAGGTGCCGGAGGCAGCATGCCTTCGTTTAAACCCTGATTCCATGGTGTACCGATTGGCTTATTGGGAAAGTTACCTAAACTCCCATCTCTAAAGCGAAAACAGTGTCCAGCTCAGGAAGTCACTTGAGAATTAAAAAAGAAAGAAAGAAGCCATGCGAAGAACTGAGCACAGAGCACGCCCTTGGCAGCTGTGGCTCAGATCGTTATTGATCTCTTAGAGCTGCTACACATCACAGCCGAGATGCGGGAGGGGCTGGGCTGAGAACTGATCCTGAACTTGGCTTTCAACAAGTCAAGTTCACTGTTGAAAGTCACAGAAAGAGTTGAATTGTTTTCATTCTAAACCACTTCATATTAGTGCTGAGGCTTTAAGTAAAATTATAAGAGGAGGAGGAGGAGGAGGAGGAGGAAGAGGAGGAGGAGGAGGAGGAGGGGGAGGAGGAGGAGGAGGAGGGGGAGGAGGAGGAGAAATATGAAGAAGAAAAGGAAGAAGGAGGAGTAGGAAAGTAGGAGGAAAAGGGGTGGAAGAGGAAGAGGAGGAGAGATGGAGGGAGGAGGAGGAGGAAAATGATGAAGAAGAAGAAGAGGAAAAAAGGAGGAGGAGGAGGAGGAAGATGAAGAACAAGAGGAAGAAGGAGGAGGAGACAAAAAGAACGACTTTTCTAAACCCAAACATGGGAAACCAAAGTTAGGTGATACTCTGATTTCCATAGAGCGGCTGCAGAAGAATCCTGAGAGAGAAAACTTTGTTTGCTGTCCCCCAGGCCCTATCTGCCACCAGTCCCCACCATCAGCACAGGCCTTTGAGAGCTGGGGACAGGTTTAGGACAGCAACCAAACGAATGACTGTCACCAAAACTACTGATAGCTGTGTTGCTGCTGAGGATGAGTCAAACTCCTCATGTCGGTGTCGTATTAGAGAGTCTGAAAGGTTTCTACATAATATGACAGCCACTCAATGCAGTTCCCTCTGGGGAATCAGATTCTAATCTATAAGGAGAAAATATAGATATTTCTTGGAAGGCATATTAGGAAATGACAGAAGAGCTGAACCAAGGAAATGTCACATGTTGGCAGCCTGACAGGATGGAGGACTTTGTGGGACTGTTGTCTCCTGTCGTTGCATGGTCCTGCCTGCTCATTGTCCTCTGCCTGTTTGTTTTGCTGTCAGTCCCTGCCTGCGGGAGAAGAAGGCAGCGACCGAAGGGTCCTGAAGTGGCCACAGCTTCCCCAGGCGCCATGTAACAGCTCTATGCTTAGCACTTACCACACAGCGGCCTGTGGACGAGGTTACAGTACTGCTGTTTCACAAGCAAGGAAACTGAGCTATCACAGGTGTCACGAACATGTCCCAAACCCACACAGAGGGGAAGTGGCCAAGCCAGAAATTATATCCAGTCATGTGTGTCCATACAAATCTTGTGATCCCGATGCATTGCCCTCTTTGTTCAGCAAACATTTGAGTGTTCACTAGCTGAGGGTTCCTCATGAGCAACGAGTGATCCAGCAGTTGCTGTAGGTGCCCTGCCCACACTCTTGGTCCAAAACACCTGCCCTGTTGGTAGACATTTCCTGTCCATCCTGAGAGCGCCCTACTTCTTTCATTCTCTGGGCTTCCTCTGGCTGCAGGAGAGTGTTCAGCACCCTGCAGGGAGGCCAGAAGTACTAGGAACTTAATATCCATAAGGGCAACTTTCAATCTGTGAGGGGCTGGCATGAATGGACACATGGCCCCGCCCCCTCACCCCTGGGAGGGGACATATCTATGTGCAGGTGGGTTCTGCACAGTCTCCCCCAGGTTCCTACGCAGCATGGAGTTTCAATCATTATGCAAAGCAATAACCTTCAAATAAACACTTCCTCCCCTCGCTTCCCACTGTGTCTCAGGGAGACCAAATAGGCGTTTTCCCTGGATCAGCCGCCCCTCAGAGAAATTGTTGGTTGTCCACTGTCAATCAAGAATTACAGGCAATAGTGCAGGTGAGATCTGGCCGCTGGCCGCTAAGATTTTACAAGCACATCCACACACAGTGGAGACTTGGCCAGAGCCGGGCAGGTAGCAGTTGGGAGACGGCTGCACAGGTCCAGCAGAGAAATGACGGTGGCGTGGTCAGGTCAGTCACAGCAGGGTCCTGAGCAGTAGTCAAATTCGGGACATATTTTGAAAATAATGTTAAGAGATTTTGCTGGCAGGCCAAGTGTAGGACCTGACAGAAAGAGAACAGTTAAGGGTGCTAGTGAAGGCATGTCTCCCCCCTTGAGCAATCAGAAGAACGGGCTTGTCCTTAGCTGTGATGGAAGACTACAGAAAGAGCACATGTAATGGGAGTCAGTTTTTGACATGTGTGTTTGAGATGCCTGTTGGTCATCCAAGTGACAACAGAGAGCAGAGAGCTGGGGTGCAAGCTGGAGCCAGGGAGAGGCCGGGGTGACGGTATAGACATTTGCGAGTCAAAGGCATGTAGATTGGAGCGTAGATGAGCTCATGGAGGGAGCCTCTGATTTCAAAGAAAGTACAGCCAAGGAGGCCCATTACTGAGCCACACAAATAACTACCCCAGACCCCAGACCATGATGAATACTGGGAAAGGAAGTGGCAGTGAGTGTCCTTCGGGGACACAGGATGCCGCAGACCCTGCTCCATGGAGATTAGACGGGGAGGGTATTCTATACAGAGGTGGAGCATGTCTGGGAACTCAGAAAACAATCAGAAGCACAAGGGAATGGTGAGAAATGCATCTAGAAGAAAGGAAGGCTGGGGTCCAATCCTGGAGGGCACTGACTTTGAGAGAAAGAGCTGGGATTTATCCTGTGGGCAGCGGGGGCCATGGGGTGGGGCATTGGCATGATTGGAGCTGACTGGTAGGAGCTCTTGAGGCGGAAGGGGCAAGAGATAGGAGGCTGCAGGACCAGTTAGTGGGGCTAGGTAGGAGAGGAAAACATTTAAGAAGAAACACAATTTGTCCTAGCCGGTTTGGCTCAGTGGATAGAGTGTCAGCCTGCGGACTGAAGGGTCCCAGGTTCAATTCAGATCAAGGGCACATGCCTGGGTTGTGGGCTCCATCCCCAGTGGTGGGCATGCAGGAGGCGGCCAGTCAATGATTCTCATCATTGATGTTTCCATCTCTCTCTCTCCCTCTCCCTTCCTCTCTGAAATCAATATATATATATTATAAAAACATTTAAAAGAAGAAACACAATTTGACAACAGGCATCAAAACGTTAAGTGTGCATAGCCTTTGGCCAGTATTTCCACTCTGAGGAGAAGACTGGAGGAGAGGTGTGGAAATGGGAGGTGAAAGTATGCAGATGAGGGTCATTGACACACTGCTTGGAACAGAAGAGGCTGTGAAAGCACACGAAGGTCCCACAGCAAATGACTGATTAAATAAAGGGCGACACAGCCACACCATGGAATGCTTTTCAGTGATTAAAAGGGATGATATATATCTGAGTTCACTGGCATGAAAGGAACACACAATGTATTGCTGAGTGAAAAAGACAGGCTGTGAAACAGCATTTATCGTTTAACCCCATTCATCAAAACGGTATCTGTAAAATATCAGTTGTGCATAGAGTCTGGGGAGACCTCTGAGATTGCATTCATCAAAACACCAACGATGGTTTACTTTAGATGATAGATAGGATTCGGTGGTGTGTTTCTGTTTGTTTAGGGAGGGGGCTGTTTCTCTCCTTATCTTTCTGGATGGCATGAATTTTCTGCCCTAGGCATGTAGTAGTTTAAACAAAAGGCAATACTAGTACAAATTTACTAACGGAAGTCAAACAGATGGTCTTTGAGTTCTTGCAAGGCAAACATGGCCCCCAGTCTACAGTGTGAGCAGGTGGTGAGTGGGTCGGCTGACCTCTCCCTTGGGTCAGGACGCTCTCTGAGGGATCTTTGGGGGAGGGGAGGGTTGCCTGAGATAGAGGGTTCAGATGGCCTGATGACCTTCTCTCCTCCTCCAGGGTCTTCCTGAGAGCCATCAACAAGTTTGCAGAAATCATGAACCAGAAGTTCCTGGAACACACGAACTTTGAGTTCCAGGTGAGTAGTAGGCACCTGAGTGGGCATCTTGGGCTGGTTGCTTCCTCAGACACATTCCAGTACACACATGGGTATGCCATGTCTCTGGGGCTGCCTCAGAGGGGTGTGGCAGGGAGGGAAGTGCTCAGGGTTTGCAATCAGGCCCCTGATTAAATAGTCAATAGCTGAGCAGCTTATGTAAATGTGACTGCATAATGGATCTTGTGGTAAGGAGACTTGCGCTGCTTCATTTGTCAGAGTGGGCACCACCTTCTAAAGATGGATCATGTTTTCTTACTTTTCTATTCACTCATAGACACTGAAATATAAAGCTCTCAGTACATCTATGTGACTCCCGATTCCTCCAGAAGTCACTTGTGCTCAGACAGGACCTGGGGCCTCCGTGAGACACAGCCCCTTAGAGCGTGTCCCTGGGGCTAGCACAGTGGCATCTTCTCAAAACGCAGGCAAGAAGAGCCAACTCTTCAAAGCCTATGGAAAAGTCCATGTTGCTACCTCTAGCTGGAGATGCAAGAGATGCCCAGAGAAGTGGGGGTTTCATACCTGGATCGTTTGAGATTGTGAGCTGTGTGACTTTAGGCCAATGACTTGACCTCTCTGTGTCTTAGTTGCCTCCGCATCAAATTATGATGCTAATTGTAGCTACCTCATTGGCGTGTGGAGAGGATTACGTGAATTAAGTCACTGAAAGTTCTTAAAACAGTGCCAGGAGCATGATAGCTATTATAGTCGCTCATTATAATTATGCTCATTGGTATCACTTTGATGGTGATGGTGATGATGGTTCTGAATGTGTCGGGTCTGGGAACTCATATGTCAGTTCTCAGTAAGCAGGACTGGAGGGAGGCATCTTTCTGGTCACCACAACATTGCCTAGAGCAGTCAACCCTACCAGATTTTGTAGCACTGGAAAGTGGCCAGCACTACACCATGAGATGTCTCTTTTTTCTAACGAGACTTCCATAGATATTTATTGATAAGTACTCAAGAACAGGACCATTTTTCAACCTTATCTGTGTCCTGCTCAGCCCATGTTCTCCTCACCTCCTGTGGAGCGGATTTGTTCTCTGTACCCTGCCTGGAACACGCCTCGTCTCCTTCTCCTGGTTTCATTAATTATGCATTTGATATCGGCAGGAACAGCATCCATCACTGGGCCCTGCCAGCCCTGGCAGCCACTGCCCAGAGGAGGGGCAGGTGCAATGAGATGGTCCCCCGTGTCTTTTCCAGAATGGTGGTTTTCTGATTCAAAGGGCAAAAAGCAAGAAGCTCTGTGGGGCCACTCTGTAGGTGACCAGACCAGAGAGTTACAGCAATGATGTCTTCTGCTGGGGCCAAAATAATTTGCATCTTTAGGCCCTGCTCAGGGTGCTGGGCCCTGGCCTTCCCATCCATTTGCCTGCTCAGGGGAGACCAAGAGAGGATTTCTAACTAAACTCACTGGGTTTTTTGTGTAGGACTGATAGTCATGGGTCTAAGCTATTGCTTTGAGGGATTCAAAAGCAAAGCAGAGCACAGCCTTGTCCTCCAGGGTTGCGAAGTCTCAATAGGGGGCTGGAAATCCATCTTCTAGCAGCAGCCAAGCCTTGGAAAGAGGTGACTAACTTTTACTAGGCACCTACTTAGGGCATTTTGATGCTCATTATAACCCCATTAGGTTGGGATATACCCATTTTATTGGTGAATAAACTGAGTTTCAGAAAAGTGGTTGGCTTTTCTGTTAAAGGTCATCTGACCACTCAGTGGGGTGGCTGGGAGTCAGGCCTCTCTGTAAAGCCAAGCCCTTTCACTCCTCTGCACTGTCTCTTAGGAGCAGGTGCCTGTGCCTCTACCAGACAGCTCTGTTTAGCTCCAGAAACACTGTCTGCCCTGGTTAGTGCTTGCTGGCCCAGGGACAGGCAGCTGTATGACAACTGGCTGTAGGACTGGATCCTCCATGTAGGAAACTCTGATTGGCCCAGGAATCCATGCTTACACCTCGGATGTGCTCTTTGGTCCCAGGAAAATTGCTTCTGCCTTAGGCACCTGTCTGAATGCCACTAAGATCCCTCTCTCTCCTTGGGAAGCTCTAATTGGCTCTGAGTTTGGCAATTCCAGCCTTGGCCTTGAGGCATTTCTGGATTAGCTCTGGGGCACTGGACCACCTTGGGATCATTTTTGAACCTGTACTGAGAAGCCACGAAATGAAGCTTCTGGGATATTCCCAGCCATTAGAGGAGGAATGAGGCAGGCTTGGTCTTTATAATGAAAATATAACCAGTAATGGTAAAAAAAAAAAAAAAAAAAAAAAAAAAGTGCAAGAGGGAGCACACACATAGAGGGAGCACTCACCGAAGCCTAGAAGAGGCCCACAGCACCGCCTGCCTAGAGGCCTACGGTGGGACGGTGGGACGAGGGACAGCTCCACCAGGCAGAAAGATGGTCACAGGCTTGGGATGGCTTCTTCAGCCCTGCCTGCTTCAGCTTGAGGGCCCCAGAGAGCCTCTGGCCTGATGTCCCTAGCCAGAGTCCATGTCTGGAAACTCCCACTCCCAGAGTCCACAGTATCCCCAGAATGGTCCAGGCAGTTGCACCCATTGCATTTCAGCAGCACCATGTGCCGGGCACTTTTTCCCTCCCAGTTGGAATTTGGGGTAAAGAATAATTCAAGGCCATTAGAAAGAATCTTATAGGAACAAAACTCCTTGCCCTCTCTGCTATAAAATTCCAGATGAACCAGGAAAAACCTTAACCAACAGTAAAGGGTAAAGGAAACTGAGGGAAGAGAACAGTGGTTAAAAAATTAAGTGCTGGAGTGAGACGAACGTGGGCTCAGATACCAGCCTCACCATTCTGCAGCCGTGGGTCCCTGCTCCCTAAAGTGGGGAATAACAATACAAAATCGGAGTTTCTCGGAGGATTTAACAACAATGCCTACAGAGGGGGCTCATTAATGAACTTGTTCAGCAAACACAGGCGTCCCCCCACAACTTTAACAGCTGATAGCTCACTTTTGAAATGAAATGTATTTTGATACACAGGGCCCTTATCATTATTCAAGTGCGTGCATACATTCTTGGGGGGAGACACCCTATGTTCCCTGAGCACACGCTGGGTCAGACACAACCCTAGATGCTGGAAATAGAAGAGTGAATAGACAGATAAGATTCTTGCCTGCGTGGTGCTTGCATCCAGCTGTGGAGACAGGACATAATTAGTTCCCCTTAAAATATGTCGTAAACCCTATGAACAGGGCGTGATGAGGGCGAATGGCGGGCGGATCTCCTTTAGCCTGGGCGACCCGGGGAGGCTTCCCAGGAAGGGATGTTTGAACTGAGATTGCAAGACTGAGTAGGAGTTTGCCAGGCAGAGCCTTCCTCATTTAGTCCCTGTGACCACCCGCTTTGGGTACTATTAGCCTCATGTTCCAGGTGGGGAAACTGAGGTTTCCAGCTGTAAGGAAACTTGCTGGTGACAATGGATCTGGGAGTTGCCTGAGAGGATCTGTGAACACAAAGGATAAAAGCAACCAAAAGCAACACAGAGGCCCTGTGTCTTCACACTTGCAGCTCCGGCCATAGAGGCTGCATTACAGTCTCTCGTGCACAGAGATGCAGAAGCAAGGATGTCAGCTACAGCTCTGATGCTAACGGGGGAAAAGGTGGAGTCAAGCTAAATGTCTACAGTGGAAGGAATTGGTTAAAATGGAAGTACATCCTTAAACAGAATGCCATGCAGCAATAAACCAGAAGAGAGCAGATCTGAATATGCTAATATGCAAACATCTGCAAGAGAGATTTATGAGAAACTAGCAAAGCACCACAGATATTAGAAAAGATGTCTATACATACATTATTTATATATAAATGATTTTTGGAAGGGTAGCCAGGAAATTGTTAAGATTTTCTTCTGGGAAATTAGACAAAGGTCCAAGCATGGTAGGATGGAAATATCTTATTTAATATTTTCTACCATTTAATTTTTTACAATGTGTGTATTCTATAATTTTTAAGAGTCAATTAAAAATAACTAAATTCAGGTTACAGTATGATTTTGGCTGGGTTTTACTATTTTACATCTGTGAAATAAGGGCTTTGGATCAGATAACCCTTAAATTTATTCCAGCTCTATGCTTCTGTTGTCCTATGATTTCAAAATATTTAATTCCTAATCAAAAATCTCCTCCCCCGGGAAAAGGGAGCCGTGTGTTTTGCAGAAGCCCCTCTGGCTTCTCCGAACCAGCTGAGATGGGTACTTAGTAGAAATGCCACCAGGCAGCTTGAGGCAAGGAGGAAAGAAAAATCTGAGACCCTTTGAAACGACTGGAGAATTTCTCTAACAGTACAATGATCAATAAATACATATTTTCTGGAACCCAGCTGTATTCAAACTGTTGTGCTGACTATGTCATAAGGGATACAAATAAGTGGAAGGCAGGACTCTGGGTATCTATGGAGCCTTCAGTTAGAAAAGACAGAGCCATACATATACATACTCTTGAGTCAGTGCCCCCGCCAGTGCCACCATGCCATTCACTGAGCTTTTGCCAGGCGCCAAGGCTGTGCTGGATGCCTTCGTGCTCAAATTAACTCATCAGCGCTTATAACAGTTCTTTATGGTCATTACCATTCTGCTTCCCATTTCATAGGTTAGGAAAACGAGGCTCAGGAAGGTCCAGTACAGCAGAGACCACCCAGCCAGTGAGAGCTAGCCCTGGCACCCACACCCTTGCCCTGTGGCACTGATGCTTGTGCACCCGCCTCAGGGGAAGTGAGGTGCGGAACAGAGTGCCCTGCTCTGTGGTTGCAGACGCTGAGTGCTACTCAGTTCAGCAGGGACTGGGCACACAGATGTGCTCGGCCATCTGGGAAGCTTCCTGAAGGAAATGGGTCTTGAACCGGGATTTGAAGAAAGAATAGGACTTCGATGCTGTGGGTATGAGCACCACAGTGAGCAAAGCCAAGGAGTCCGTGGGGCCTGAGCAGACCAGCCCTTAGAAAAAGGCAGTCTGTTGAGGGCAGAAATACTGGGAAAAGAGTGGGGCCTGAAAAGCCAGGTCAGTGCACTTGGTCCTGTTCTTTGGAAGCAAAGTCGGGGAAGGTTCGGGGCTGAGGAGGCCCCCTGAGTGCCAAGCACCATCTAGCTGTGGCCTCTGCTCACCACTCAGGGCCTTGCACAGAGCCACTGGCCATGGCCACTTCCTCAGTTCCAAAGTCAGTCCCACAGAGCCCTCTGGCAGGGGCTGTGGTGAGGTGCCCAGGGCACCTTCTCTGATCCACTAAGAAGAGGAGGCTCTGGATCTAGGGTCTCATGGTCCACTAAGATCTTCAAGGAGGAAAGCAGAAGAAAGTCAGGTCCACTCCTAAGTATGTACCCACCTCTACACAGAAACTTACATGTAGATGCTCATAGCTGCGCTATTCATAATAGCCAAGAGGTGGAAACAACCCAACGCCCGTCAGTGGATGGACAGATAACAAAACAAAAACATGGTGCATCCTTATGACAGAAGAGTTTCAGCAACAAAAAGCAATGAGGTACCGACACATGTGACCACATGGGTGAAGCTTGGAAACATTAGGCTGAGTGAAGAGTCACGCATCTAGGAAATATTGGACTAAGCAGAGAAAGAAAGTGGTCCCTGGTCTCCAGGCCTGAGGGGGAGGGAGCAAGGGGAGTGACTGCTGGTGGGTAGGTAGTATCTCTTTGGGGTGATGAAAATGTTCTAAAATTAGATGGAGATGGCAGTTGTACTATCTTGTGAATATACTAAAACCCACTAAATTATACACTTTAACAAGTGAATATTATCATATGTGAATTATACTTCAATTTTCAAAAAGGAGATCGGGAATGGGGTGACAGCATTTCTGAAGGACTAAGTCAGGTGGAAGACAGGGGAGCAAGAGGCACAACTGGATCTAACATGTCTCGTGTTGCCAAATATGTTGGGGGGAGGGCATTTCTGGAATTGCTCTCAAAAGCAACAGCAACTCAACTTACTTTGTCATCTATCAGCTTCCTATTCTCTTCTGATTATTCTGATGAAATTCCCTAACGTCAGAAATTTCTCACCTTCCAATGACCCTTTCCACATCCTGTGACCAGGTTGTCCTTTTCCTGGCTTTCTGTTTCACATCCTGGTCTTAAATGGGAGGAAGTGTGAGCTCCGGGCTCAGCAGACCAAATCAGCACATTCAAAACCTGCAAATCACGGGGTGCCGGGAGGAAAGACAGTCTGAGGAGTCCCTGGAGACCCGACCTGCACTGCGAATTTGGATAAGCGGGGTTACTGTGGAAACACAGGGCATGGGATCTGCTTCTAAGAGTTATGAGGAAGCATTTTCAGGACTTTGAGGAAGGGAGTGGTAGGACCCAACTTCTTTTAAAAGGTCCTTGGGCCTGTCTGTGGAGAGTTGATTTTATGGGAGCCACAAGCCAGCAGGTCACCTCATTGCACCCTGGGAGTGGCTTGGTCTTTTGAACTCTGGGAGTTAGGTTTCAATAAAGAAAGCACATCCCCTCAACAGAATCTGAGCAGCATGCAGGCAGGGTCTGCAGTCTGTGTGACCCCTGCCCTACCCTCATGTGATGATAACATCTGGTACATTGGTATTCAATAAATATATGTTATTTTTTGACTGACTGTAGGGTGTGTGGAGAGAGCCATGGATGTCAATCAGAAAGCCTGGGTTCAAATCCTAGCTTTGTCTCAGTCTCCTCATCTGTAAAATGGGACTAATAACAGCTACCCATTATTGAGAACTGGAAGGAGGGGGCATGGGAAAGGGCCTGGCCGTGGTAGAAATGGAGTGTTGTCTTGCTTCTTTCTGAAACTGGAACCACATGCCCATTTGAAAGCAACACTCTGGGCAGCAATATGGCTATTATCAAGGGTAGAGGTGACTTTTACTTAGTCTTAGCATCTGAACTGCTGGGAATTAAGGATGAAGGTCTTAATGGCAGGTGATTTCTCTAGCCGGTCATCCATTCTCTTGCTGTGCAGTGTTCACAGGCTGAAAGTGGGTGGGCTTTGTCCAGCAAAGCTGTCCTCCACCGGCTCCATGCAGGACCTTAACATCTGTAATAATTGCCCCTGAGTACCTCAGGAGCCAGGCTGTGCTATGTGCTTTGGTACCAAAGGAATCACTAGAATAATGAAAAGGTCAATAAGGCTAACAAGTGCTTTTGAGCTCTTTTCTGATACTCTAGCCCTTTAAACTCATCATCTCATGTGGTCTTTACTGCAGCCGTCTGCAGTGGGTACCCCTTTTGCAGACGGGCTCACTGAGGCTCAGCAACGCCTTTGTTTGGGTCTCCATCTCTTGGGTTCTGTGGCCTGTGTCAATGCCTCTGTCACTGTGGTACTGGAGCACGTGCCATGCACTGAACCTTAGTTGTCTCTGTTTCACCAGGAGTAGTATTAGCCCTTGCATTTATCACCAACAGGTCATGTGAATGTTAAAATTATGCAAGCCTCTATCTAAGCTGGGTCCTTGGTGATTCGTGCAATCCACGGAGCATCAGACTCACCCGGAATGCTTGTAAACACACAGTGTCCGGGGGTCTGATTCAGGGGGTCTGGGTGGGGCCAGGGAATCTGCATTTCTAGCAAGTTTCCAGGTGATGCTGCTGGTCTGGGGCCACATTTTGAAAACATTGAACTAAGAGTGAGGAGAAGACAAACTATTCTAAGACAGAGTGGGTTGCTGGCTGGTCCTGGGAGCTGGCTGTTTAATTTCGGGAGGACTTCCAGAGAGGCTGGGAGTCCCTGAGACACGTATCCCTCATCACCCTCTAATACACAGGCAGAGCAGCAGCTCACCAAGAAACCCAGCTGGGGCCAGTTATCTGTACCCACAAAACCCCAAAACAAAACACAGAATGAAGCAAAACAGAAAGCATCCCTAAAATCCTTCTCCTTGCCCAAGTCCTATTGTCAACGAGGGGACATGGTTGGCGCCTGGAGATGTCCATCCATTGTCCTCGCTTTGGCCGGGATATTAATTTCAGAGTCAGTGCCAGTTAGAAAATTGCAGTGCACAGAATTAAACTGGTTCTGCTTCTGTCTTCCGCCATCCTTATAAATTATTCACATCCCCCAGCACTGAATCTGCCTTCCCACTTCAGACCCTCTCCATGACGGCTCTCTCCTCTTTCATTTGCAGCTGTGGAATAACTATTTTCATCTGGCGGTGGCTTTTATCACCCAGGATTCCCTGCAGCTGGAGCAGTTCTCACACGCCAAGTACAACAAAATCCTGAATAAGTAGGTTGCATGTTTGGATCTCCCAAAGGGGGAGTTGCATGGGGATCTCTGAGACGGAGCCTGAAGCAGACTTTTTCGGTTCCTCCTAGATACGGGGACATGCGGCGGCTAATTGGCTTCTCCATCCGCGATATGTGGTACAAGCTTGGTGAGTAGCCCCCGCTTCCAGACAGACACATCTGCACCTGCCGCGCACCTTCTTGAAGGCCATCTGTTAGAGGGCAACAGGGGTGTCAGCAGTGGGATCTTGAAATAACACTTTATCACTGTATGTAACCCCAGGTCCTCCACGAGTGTCTGATGAGAGCGGGTCCCCACCCTCTCCTCCCACCCCAAACAGCTGTGGATCTGCTTATGCTTGGTACCCGTCAGGGGTTACGGTGTCAAATTTGGATTTGTAAAAAGGAGGAAGGGCAGGACTGCTGTGGGAACTCACGTCCCTGTCCATCACACGAGTGCTTCCTGCTGATTGGTGGGCCGTCCTGCATCCGCTTCTCATGTGATTTTCTGGTCCACAAAAGACCCCCCACCTCATGGGGGAGAATTGGTTCTGTGGAAGAGCAGGGTCTTTTGTGACGTGACTAGAGCTGGAAGGTGGCCCCAGAGGCTGTCCTTGTCTCACTGAGCTACAGGAACCATGTCTGAGCTGAGCGGTACCCGTGGGAGGAAGGAGGGCGATGGACTCGGGGAGACATTTATTGAGAGTCTGAGGCAGGCCTGTGCTAAGGTGATCTTTTTTAATCCTCACATTACCTCCTGCAAAATGGAAAACTTCCTCCTCCTCGTATTGATCAGGAAACTCAGAGTGGGAAGCAACATGCTTGACATCAAACAGCTGCAAATCCCAGAGTTTGGTTTTGCTCCCACGAGGATGAGGGCCACAAACCTTGCTCGAGGCCTGAGCTCCATTAATATGTGCTGAGAGGGCAAAGGGAGGGAGGGAGGGGGGGATGGATGGATGGATGGATGGATGAATAGTAATGAGTAATGAGGCATTTCCGCCCCTGATGTTTGGGGTCCTCGACTCTCCACTGCTGCACTGCTCTGCCTGAGGCTTGAATGATGACCCTCTTCACTTGACACTTGCAGGGACTGTGCCCATCTCTTGGATTCAACTTAAGTTACCTCCCTGATCTTGCTTCTTGCTTCCCCAGACATCTTAGTGTCTTCCAGTCCCCGTCTTCTTCCTGGACAGCAGTTTCTTGCCCTTTCCAGCAAGTTCCAGTTTTGCAGGGGAAGCACAGGGCAGATGATCAGGCTGGCTTCTGTGCTGGCAGCATTGGACTCGGGCTGAGAGCACACACTGAGAACAGGAGGGCTGTGGATCGGCTCATAAGATGAAAGGGAGAGCTGGGAACCGGGCCCAGAACACACTGTCGCATGTCTGCCCTGGGCCTTGCCCTGTCATTTACAAGCTATGAGGCCCAAAACAAGGGGACTGAGTGACCCTGGGCCTGAGCTGGGGGAATTGCTTCTCCCAGGGTGCGTAAGAGGCTCCTAAGGGCAAGAATGGAGAGAATGAACCCATGGAGGCCACACCTATGTCAGAATGGTCATCATTATTTTCACCCTTGCCCCATCAGGACAGAAATCATTTTCCCATCCTGGCTCCTTAATCATCAGTGCCAGGCCTGGGTCACCAGGACCTGAAGGGCAGGGGCCTGGCAGGTGATGTAAAAGAGTGAAGGGGCAGGGGATGTAAACCCTCAGGAATCCACAAAACAGGGTGCTGCCAGCATTTGTGGTTGGAGAAATCCTTGTTGTAGGGGCTGCCCTCTGCATTGTAGGGTATGCAATAGCATCCCTGACCTCTACCCACTAGATCCCAACAGCATTTACCCTCGTTGTGACAATCACAACGTCTCTGGACATTGCCAGATTTTCCCGGGGAGGGTGTTGGGCTGTGCATGTGTGTGTGTGTGTGTGTGTGTCTGTGTGTGTGTGTGTGTGTGTGCATGTGCACGCCCACAAAACTCCTCCTATTTGAAAACCACTGTCATAAAGAAATACCATCTCTGCCCTGTTTTTTTAGAGGAGCACGCCTTTCTCAATTTATCTTTTGTTTCTCCATGTTGGATAAGGACAGGGATATAAGAACTATTTTATGTTTTATTTACCATTATTCTGCGTTAGGGAAAACACACACACACACACACACACACACACACACACAAAAGCATAATACAAGCGCAGGCCTACCTGGTCGCCGCCAGCACCTGGGCTCAGTCAGGGTCAGGGGCATGGGGAGGCACAGCTGGGCAGGGAGCAGAGTGAAGCAGATGCACCAGCCGGAAGGGGCCATCGCCGCTGGGCTCTGCTGATTGCTGTCCCATTAGAATGCCAGGCTGATGTTGTCACAGCTTCTAGTTTGTTAGAAGAAGCCAGGGACCGGGATTTTAAAATGCATTTTCCAATGTTTGAATATTGATAACTAATTGAAAGTCTTTAAAACCTTGAATGTGCCCAGGGAAACACGGGACCCAGATTTGGTTTGCATACGAGTTTGCATTTTTGCTACAGCAGCAAAGACTAGGTAAAGCCCTGGTGGGCTTCGTTCCCCAGACCCACACCCCTGGCGTTGCCAGAATAGCAAAGCCCGGACCTGCGCTTTGTTCGTCTGCAGCTCTCTACACAGCCTGCTCTTCCCTGAATGTCCTTCATTGTCGTTGTTTTGCACACACAGATTTTATTTAGATATAGAGGGTGTTTTGGCAGGCTTTCCTGCGCTCCCAATTATGCTGATGAATGAAAAGATGTTACCAAATATTCCACCTGCTTAGAATCACAGAATATCAGAGCTGGAAGGGCCCTTTAGAGATCATATTGTCCAGCATTTTTCAAACGTTTATTTTTAGCCCAGGACCAATAAAAAATATTTCATGCTCAGTATGTAAATTGGATGGAAGCTGAGCTATTGTCATTGAAGTGGGGTCCGGCCCCACAGCCTTTACAATAGGCGGCTCCTGAGCTCCCCACGTGGCCCCCTGCGGATTTCCTGGGGAGAAATCCGGAAACACTTCAGATAATAGTTTGAAGCTACAGTTGTGGTCTAACCCGGCATTTTCCCAGTGAGGAAGCGGAGGCTCTGAGGGAGAGAGAGGTGCGGCCAAGGTCACAGAGCGGAGTAGAGGGGATACGGACAAGCACGCTGGCCCGAGCATTTGTCCTGAAGTGTAACAGACTCCTTGCTGTTTGCGAACCCCTGCAGGATGAATAATGCAATGGAAAGACATACTTGTCAGGGTTTGGGGGTTGCAAGAACCAGACACTGGCTGAGGCTGCCTGGATCCTTACTTATGGGAAGGATGAGGAGAGCCAGGCTACAAAGGATGGGGCAGGTGGTGACTTTGCCTTCAGGATGTTCCATTCCTGCATCTCTGCCAAGGATCCAGTCTCCAGGGGACTCCATTCCTTGGCTGGCCTCTCCATTGCTGCTCCCACCAAACCCACATCCATCGAGGGAGGCAGAGTTTCTCAAAATAAAACGTTTCCCCGCTTATGAGAGGTCAGACAAAGCCGCCGATGTCCACTGCTGAAGATACGAGCAAAGGCTGCTTTTACAGACAAGGCCACCCACCTTCCCTCCTGGCCTGGCCTCCCAGGAAGAGGAAAATACATCAGCCTGAAGGGGTTTGCCTGTTGCTCATTAGTTACCTGGCAGCTCCTCCCTGCCCATTTCCCTTGGGGACAAGAGAACAGAAAGGCGGGGTGAATGGATGGCTCCCCACGCCCACACCCACGCCCACCCCACCCCACCCTGGCATTAGCATCTTCCTCCCGCATGCTAATGAGCTGAACCTGCTAATCCAAACCAGGACGAATCCCTGTGGGCACTGGGGGCGGGTGCAGTGAGAACACTGCCTTGGGTAATGACAGGTTTCCAGGTGCAATTCCGCAGAAGCCCAGACAGGGTGGAGCTCAGAAGCTGTCTGTAGCCAACCCTGAGTGCCTGCACAATAGCTTCTCTCCCTTCTCCCTGGCTACCTGAGCCCCAGTCTTTCAGGATCGCAATTTGCTCGATTAATGATGTCCTCTAGCAGGCGACGCCCTGTGACCCAGCTCCGGCTGATGAGAATCAGCAGAAACACACCTGCTGGGGCTTCAGGAAGGCATTTTTTTTCCAGTTAAGACAAAAGGGAGTGGGACAAATTCAATGAGCACAACTCGTTCTTTTGCCCAAAGACGTCTGAATGTGCAGTGTCCACTCAAAGCCCCAAAGACAAGGTCCCGTGATAAAGGTGCAGGAGCAGCTCCGGAGGAAGCACCAAACCAGCGCCCACCCATTTAGCCACGGTACTCAGACGTCTATTCCTGCGTCACTGCCACATCCTCTCATTCAACCCCCGATTTTCCAGGGGAGGTCACTGAGGCCCAGAGAGGCACAAGGACATTCCCAAGGTCAACAACAAATCACTGACTCAGCTGAGCAGAAAGAACCTTGACCCCCAAGTCCAATGCTCTGACAGGAATTTTATTTCAGAATATGCATATTATTTTCAAAGGCTGTGAAATAGCAAATTTACCATGTTTTTCAGAGACTCCTGATAATGAGTAGATCATAACGCATGTTAAGTTTTCAATTTTGTTTTAATACCCAAAGCAATCAGGGCATCATCACCATGATCATCAGTATCATCCTCTTCTTCTTCTCATCAGGAAAGATTTGAGCAAGCCTGTGATTAGGAGATAGCTAATTGCAACAATAATCTCAGGCTTGAAGATTATTTAACATTCTTCAGGGGAAAGTCTAGACTAAGTGTGTGTGTGTGTGTGTGTGTGTGTGTTACTTTTGTGAGATATGGTAGGTGCAGGGAAGACTTGATGGGGAGAAGGACCACATGTTGCTCTGGGACCTGCCACTAAAGGGTTAATGCCATTTGTGGTTTTGGTTCCTGGGAAGATGCCAAATGCAATGTACTTTCCCTGAGAGTGTAGCATCCTAACATTTGTTTCTGCTTGGGGTAAAGTAATGCACATTTTGTCAAAATGACTTTGCACTTGAACACCCCACATTCACCCCACATTAACATCCGGCAACTGTGTTAACAAACTCCAGCGGCTGGTGTCATGGCCTCACTTGTGGGAGGTTGCTTCTGGCAGAGCTGTGAGAGCAACTGGGTCATTACTTTTTAAGCATCTACAGAGCACCCAGCGTGGCCCTAAACTCCAGGGTAGGGAGGGAGAGTTGGAGAAGTATGAGGTGCAGTCCCTGTCCCGCCAGGAAGAGCCACCATCTAGAGCTACAAGTAGAACAAACTAAAAATTAAAGGTCAAACCAAGAGTATGTTCTTGAAGGTGAAATATGTGGTCAAAGCTCAGGAGTTCAGGCAAATGGGAGATACGTCAGGACAATAAGGAGGGAGAAAGGACTCTATCAGGATAAAGGACTCTTGAGTTAGACCCCTAAGTGGCCCATGTCAGGACCAAAAGAAAGGGGGAAAGGGCAGGCATTTCAGGAGAGCAACCAGCCTGAGCAAGCATGGCTTCCTGGGGTTGGGAAGAAGCTGCTGGGAAGAAATAGGAAATGGGATTAGAGAAGCATCTATCTATCTATCAATCTATCTACCCATCCATCCATTCATTCATTTATTCACTTATGAACAAAAACTGAGCACTGTGGTATGTAGAATAATAGCTCCCCAAAGAGGTCCACACCCTAATCTCCAGAACCTGTGCATATATTAACCTTAAGTGGCAAAGTGGATTTTTCAGGCCTGATTAGGTTAAGGTTCTTGCCAATTGTGAGAGTATCCTGGACTATCAAGGTACAACCAATGCAATTATAGAGTTCTTACAAGTGAAAAAGGGAGGCTGGGGGGCAGGAGAGGTTTTAAGAAGCTACATTGCCAGCTTTGAAGAGGGAGGAAGGAGCCATAAGCCAAGGAATGTAGGTGGCCTCTGAAGCTGGAAAACGGAAGGAAACCGATCCTCCCTAAGACCCTCCAGAAGGAACTCAGCCCTGATTGTACTTTGATTTCAGCCTAGTGAAACTCATTTCTGACTTCTGCTCTCCAGAAGTATTCTGTATATATAAAAGCCTAATATGCAAAGTGTCCCCTCGGGAGTTCAACCAAGAGATGGGGTGTTCGATCGCTTGCTATGACATGCGCTGACCACCAGGAGTTGGTGTAGAACAAAGGAAGGCCCCTGGCTGGCAGCTGGAAGGCCCCAATTGGCCCTGATTGCCGGCCAGGCCTAGGGACCCTACCCATGCACAAGTTTCATGCACCGGGCCTCTAATAGGGTAACAAATTTGTGTTGTGTTAAGCCACTAAGTGTGTGGTGATTCACAGCAGCAGCAACAAGAAACTAACACACGTGCCTCTAAATGCCAGGCACTGTGCCAGTGGTGCAGGCTACTACTGAAAATGGGTGAGAGGTTCAGGGACTCATGATGGTCATGCTGAATAGTGACACACTCATTGCAGAGCTATTGAATGATGGTTGCAAATAGGAAATAACTGTAGAGCAGAAGCATGGGGCAACCAGAGAGTCTATAAAGGACACCCCCACACACACAGTGAATGCGCCGAAGATGGCCTCCCTGAGGAAGAGGCGAGCCCTGTGCTCCAGACTAGCACCACCCCATGAAACTAGAATGTGAGCCACCATCTAAATTTAAACGCTCTAAGTTGGTCCGACAGTTGTGGGTTATTGTTAAGCTGATTAAATTTAAACGCTCTAGTATCCACATTTTTAAAAAGTAAAAGAGAAAGAGTGAAATTAATATTAATAATATATTTTATTTAACCCTGTTTCCCAAAGTAGTATTATTATTTTAACATATAATTGACACAGACATTATTGAGATATTAACTTTTTATCCCTAGTACTCGTTCTTTGAAATCTAGTCGGTTTTATATTCTTATAACACATCTCAACTTGGACTCAAAGTACACATGTGGCTGGTGGCTTCCATATGGGCTAGAATGACCTTACACAATAGTAGGGTTTACCTGTGGGGGGGGGCCCTGTGGGGGGTAGGTTCACAGTGGGGAAGGTGTCAGGGAGAGGGATGGAAGAGCATGGTGGACAGAGGAGGGTGTGTGTGCGGGCCCAAGTTGGGTGAGTGTGTGCCAGAGGAGTGGGAGTCAATGGAGGGAGCGTAGGCAGGGGAGAGGGAGCATTGCCTGCAGGGCCCATGCTGAGAGCAGCAGACCATGGAAGGTGTAAACTGTGGCTCAACATGACAGATTGAGGCTTTGCACCTGCCTTTCGGGACAGATTATAAAGTATTTAGATGGATAGAGAGGGGTTGCAGGGTTGTGAATGTCAGCCATGGGAGGCAAGATACATCTATCCTGACCCTCTCCCCAGGCCAGCTCTTTACCCCAGAGGGGAACAAAGAAACTGACTGGCCTGGAAGTTCATGAAAAGCCACAGCCGGCTCCATGAGGCCGGCGCATGTCTTTCATGCTTTTCCCAGAGCCCAGCACAGGCTGAGCTCACGGCACTGACAGTCACCAAGATCATCATCACAGCCAGTGTGGACACTACAGAGCCTCTCTAACGAGCAGGCGCCATGCAAAGCCCTTGTTTATATTAAGTCTTTTAAGCTTCTCAACAATTCTACCAGGCAGGGAATATTAGTACCTGCATTTCACAGATGAGATAACAGAGGCTCAGGGAAGGTAACCCACAGGCATGCCACACAGCCATGGGGCCCACACAGCCACGGAGCCCACACAGCCATGGGGCCCACAGAGTCAGGGAGCCCACAGAGTCAGGGAGCCCACACAGCCATGGGGCCCACACAGCCATGGGGTCCACACAGCCATGGGGCCCACACAGCCACAGAGCCCACACAGCCACGGAGGAGCCCACACAGCCATGGGGCCCACACAGCCACAGAGCCCACACAGCCATGGAGAGGCAGGGGCAGAATCCTCACTCAACAGACATCAGGTTGTGGGGCTCAGCTTCTGCAGGGCCTGGGCAGGGCACGTTCTGGGCGATGAGAGAGAGCTGACTGACCATCTCCAAGCAGTGCTGAGGGACCAGGGATCTGGGTTCTTCCCTCCCAGTTTGAGCTGAATGCGTGACCTTGGCTGACCAGCCCAGCTTTCTTTCAGAGTCCTCAGGAGGCCACAGCACTGGGAAATCCAGGGATCCTAGTTGCCCTCCTTCCTGCTCATTTCCGAGGCTGTGCCAGGACCAGAGAGCCCTATACTCTCAGCTGGAGTGTCCCTTCTGTCCCATCCCTCATGCAGCCGGTGACTTGCCCAACTCCATTCTCACGAGGTCCCGGTGGTCTCCCCCTCTCTCCTCCCCTCCCTTTCATTTAGCCTTCCTTCTTTCTTCCTATTTTGCAAGATCATCTCAGGGCCCTCAGACCCTCGGCATTCATTCTCACTATCTCCTCCTGAGAGGGGCGATAGAAGAGGCCACCTCAGAGATTGCCCCGAGGCCGGAGGACACAGGCCTGCCTTCCAGCCACCTCTGAAGCTCCTGTGCCTCATCACTGTGTCTTTCCCCAGCCTCCGCAGCTCGGCGTTCACATTTATCCCGCTGGCTTATTGGCATTTTAAAAAGCCTTTTCTAATTGGCGTCTGGTCCCAGTGAGATTCCGCTTCCATTATATGAAAAAGACCCTCTCACCAATTCCCTTCCTTTTTTTCTTTTTCAAATATAGCAGCAGGTGTCTGTTGAATGAGGATTTTTTTCCCTAAAAAATGAGTTTGCACTCCATTAGCCACAAATGTATTCTGTGTGTTTGTGTGTGTGTGTGTGTGTGTGTGTGTGTGTGTGTGTTCGCGCACACACACCTGTGCATCTATGTATATGAAGACACGCACATAGTTGGGTTGCCTAAACACAAAACCTGTTGTGCTAAAATTCCGTATCTGTTGTAAACGAGTAAAATTTCTCCATGGGGCATCGTAGGGGCCACTGAGATCACACCGTGTTCAGAGATCAGCATCTCCCTCTCTCCTTTCTTCCTATTCTTCTAAATATCAACTGACTGCAAAGAATGCAGCTCTAAGAAGTCCCTGGTCCATGGCATGCCTGCTCTTTATTTTAAACCCCCTTAATACATCCTTCTCATACCCAGTGCCCTCCGGTATTCTAAGGCCTTTGTTGCATAAGCAATTTCTCTATTCCGTGGTGGTTTATCTGACAGTTTCCCATTTACCTTTTACTTATTACCGCACTCGACTTTGAATTTTAAAACCCCACTGTGGGTTTAAAGGATCTTGAAGGACGAAATCAGAAACCTAGATTAGCAATTACTATAAAGCTGCAAGAAAGTAAGATATTTTTTTTCCTATTTGGTCAAAAACAAGGACTTGAGGCTCGAGTATAATCCAAATGCATCATATAATGAAGCTGATATCCTGGGAAAGTGTCTTTATCTTTCACTCACTCTCTGCCTGACTTCACCATTTCATTCTCACTAACTGGATAGATCCCTAGGATGATGATTTTTTTATCTGAATTCTGGGGAAATACTTTGACATTAAGCCCCATTTAGGCAGAATGGAAATGCATTTTTTTTTTGCTGCCTTCCCTCTTGTCTCCTTTTTTCAGCTTTCATTGAAAGCCACAGCGCCAGGCTCCATGCCATACTACCTGAGCCTCTGTGCCTGGGAGCTCTCTGCCCCAGGGGGAGACCACCTGTGTTAGTCCTGACAGTGGGGAGAATAGCTCTTGGCTCTGAACCTCAGGGGGAGAAAGAGGAAGCTGCTGATGAAACTCGGGGTGTCAGTATCAGCGATAGGCTGGCTTAGATGTGCTTGCCCTCGCTCCCTGGGGTGTCCTGGGGTCCCCAAGGGCCCATCTGCCTTCCCCTCTCTGCCAGTCCAATGTGTGTGCTGAGGACTGGGCTCAGTTCTGCTCAGCAAGGCTGCCCTTCTTAGTTCATTTTGGCCAAACATCACCACAGCAGCGTACACTATATAAAGTGTGCCACGTGCCAAGCACTGTCCTGGACACTTGCTACCTAATAATTCATTTACTCTTTACAACAACCCTATGAAATAAATACTACTCTTCTCCCATGTTACAGATGAGGACACTGAGGCCCCATGAGATGAGATAACTTGGCCAATATCACATAGCGGGTTGACGGTGGAGTCAGTGAACAGAGTCAGGCAACCTACCTGCGAAAGCAGTGCCCTTAGCCACTGGGCCACACTGCCTGGGCACTGATTCTTCCGGGTGCTGTGCTCAGTACACACACACATTTTCACATGGTCTTCTCTACAGGGGGGCATTGCTATTGCATTTTTATAAGATGCATATATAAATCAAGAGCTAGAGAGTGCAGGAGTTCGACAATTGTATTTCCTTCTTCAATGGGCATTAATTGAATATCTGCTACTAGAGGCCCGATGCACAAAATTCCTGCAAGAGTAGGCCTTCACAGCCACAGCTGCTGCCTGGATCCATCCCTTGCAGCTGTGGCTGCCTCCATCCCTCGGCTGCAGCCCCGGCTTCATCCAGAAGGACATTCCCGGACACACGTCCAGAAGGATGTCTGGTCTAATTAGCATATTATGCTTTTATTATTATAGATGTCTTGTGCTCACTGCCAATGATATAATGGTGAGAACAGACATGGTTATTACTATCACAAAACTCTTAGTGGGGGCGGCAGACATTTGTCAAATGATTCCACAGCCCGTCTGGCATGGCTCAGTGGTTGAGCATCAACCTATGAACCAGAGGTCACTGTTCAATTACCAGTCAGGGTACATGCCCAAGTTGCAGGCTTGATTCCCAGTGTGGGACATGCAGGAGTCAGCCAATCAATGATTCTCATCATTGATGTTTCTATCTCTATCTCCCTCTCCCTTCCTCTCTGAAATCAATAAAAATACATTTTAAAAAATGATTCCCCAAAGAAATGACATCGTTGCAAACTTGGGTGAGAAGACAGAACACAAGGACCCAGTGCAGGTGTGTCTGACCAGCCGGGGGTGGCTGGGCATGTGGCGGGGGCTGTGCTCAGCACATCCATCCCGTGGGACCCACCCAGGGGAAGCCAGGTGGTAACAAGGTGGGGTGTTGGGGTGCAGCAGGGAAAATATTATCAGCCAAGGAGCAAGGTGTGCACAGGCCTGGCAGTGGAGGAAGCGAGGTGAGTTTGTGGAACTGCAATAGGTCAGCGTGGCTAGGATGCCAAGGGCGAGGGGAGGGGCTCAGGAGTGGCCAAAAATGAGGCAGAAATGAGAAGCTGCGGCTCCTCTGGCCCTAAAGCAACACTTTAACCCAGACCCTTCCACCGACTGCATTATGACAGCCGGTTCTTAGCAATTTTTCCTTTTCTTGTTTCATGAAACACTTGATAAAAACATGTTTTCCAAATCTCAGAAACACGGCTTGTTGCAGGCGGGCATACTTTCCATGCCCCTGTGATTTACTGTCGCTAACATGCTCCGTCCGGGCCCTGTTTGCGAAGATCGACGCAGGTGAAAACCCTTGTAAACGGTGGCATGCTTTCCACCCCGCTGTTATCGCCCTTAATAACGAGCTCGTGGGGATGATGCATGCGTCTCCTGCAGGAGTTAATGTATGTAAAGTGCTCAGAACAATGCCTGGCTCCGGGGAAACAGCGGTACGAGCGTGAAGTATTGTTTTCAGCGTGCTCCTTCGCTTTCCTGTTCCCCCAGGCGCGGTCTGAAGGAGGACGCCCATCACGCCGCCTGTTTGACGTGTCCTGCCCCTCTTCTCTTCCAGGCCAGAACAAGATCTGCTTCATCCCGGGCATGGTCGGCCCTATCCTAGAAATGACACTCATCCCCGAGGCCGAGCTCCGCA
This sequence comes from Myotis myotis, assembly GCF_014108235.1. Taxonomy (NCBI): domain Eukaryota; kingdom Metazoa; phylum Chordata; class Mammalia; order Chiroptera; family Vespertilionidae; genus Myotis; species Myotis myotis. The sequence continues at coordinate 6,926,825 of NW_023416368.1, read as the reverse complement.
AAGCCACCATCCCCATCTTCTTCGACATGATGCTGTGTGAATATCAAAAGAGTGGGGATTTCAAAAAGGTAAAAAAACGAGGCTGGAGACTCAGCCAGCCTTCCTAATCCCCCGCGCATTTCCTCATCATGCTCCCTCCTTCCATCTGCCCGGCTCCATCCCAGGCCTGACGGGAGGCACAGTGGGGACAGCGCTCCGCGCCCGGAATGAGCTGGCAGGTCGGATTTGGTCTGTATTTTATCACGCTCTCCTGCCCGAGGCCAAGATTAAAATGTGTTTTCTTGCTGTGCATGCGCTGAGTCCCTTTCTCAATCGTGTGAGAATCCTGCTTCCCTGCCTTAGTGTTCCCCAAGGTGTACCCAAAGGCTCCCCTCCCCGTGCCCATCTCACACCTGCCTGCCTCTGTCTGGCGCTTCCTCTTCCAGGATGACTCGGAAGATCTGTAGATTCTAGAAAGAGAGACCCTGCCTGGTGTCGCCCTCAGCCATGCACCAAAGGCTGATGGGGTCAGAGGCCTGTCGCTCAGGGGGCACCCATGGACCCCCTTGGAATGGGTGGCTTCCCCAGCAAGCAGGGAGTGAGCAGCTGTGTAAGGCCAGGTCACGGGGCCAGTGTTTTCAGTGACAATCCTGCCAAACGTGAAGGACGGGGACCACGTTCTGGGCCCAGCCACTCTAGAAGCTTCTGACAGTGGGGTACACACCTACTTCCACAGGAGGCTCACCCAGTGTAGGGAGGCTGACTCACAGGCCCGGCAAGGCTGCCTTGGTGGTGCCCTCAGGTATCACCCTCCTGTCCTCCCTGCCCCACCTTCTCTCCTGCATTTACCCCCAACTGGGCTCCTCCCCTTCTCCCCAGAATTTCTGCCTCATTCTATACCATGTCTTGCCCCCAGATAATTTTTCTTAAAATGGGTACTTAAAGGGCAGCAGATTCCAAACAGTTTTTCCTAAAGTCCCTCAGGCATCTGACCCCCCACCCCCACCCCGGCTCATTGGTTCTCTAACCCTCAGCCAGCATTCAGCGGCCTCCTTGCCCGACCTCAGTCAAGCTCTCCAGCCTTTTCTCATGCCCTGTGCCCTTCACACGTCCCCTCAAAGGTGTGGGCACCAGCTGGCTCAGGAGGTGGCCTGGGACAGGTGTGCGATGGTCCTGAAGAGGGACGAGCTCCAGGCCTTTCGGGGTTAGGCCCGGACAGGTGCTTGGTGGCCTCGTGTCTCAGAGGCTGGCCTGCAAAGTGATTTTCCTGCCCTAAAGGATTTCCTTACTGTGATAGCCCCATGACAGGCACCCCCCTGTTCTCCATGCACGGGGTCAGCCTTGGGCTCCTCATTCCGGGCGTGTGCTCATTCTAAGCATGTTCCCCAATTGCTTCTCTTCATTCCTCTCTTATCAAAAGAGACAGGACAATCAGGCTGACTAATGGGGCAGCTTCCCGGTGGACAGCAGCTGCTGCGCTTGGTGGTTGCTCAGCTGTGGGATGAGCAGCCCTGGCATGGCTGTTTGATTCAGAGGAAGTGGCCCAGGAAAGGGCGGAGGCAAGGCCCCCACGAGCCCCAAGCAGTCCCAATGGCTGGATCCAGGATGAACCCCAGAACTGGGGTCTGAAATCCAGAAGGCCTTGTCACCCGGCTCCGCACCACCCGCCCCCGGCACCCTGTAATTTCCCTCCCAGCAGGCGCTTCTGTGACCCCCAGTCAAGTGCTTATTTACCCATCAGCACCTCTGCTCCAAAGGAGAGTTCATCTCCTGAGGAATCGTGCCAGCATCCACCACTGAGCAACTCAGACAAGAAAAATGCTGCTTTTCTCCGCAAAGTTGCTTTCCAGGACCTCTCAGCAGGCGTAACAATAACCTCAGCCATCATCACCAGAGGACAGAGGCCGGCCCGGTGCACACCTGGCCCTGCGCTCCCGAGGCTTTGCACATGCCGTCTCCCTGCCCCCTAACCGCCCGGGCTATAGTGCCCCAATTGTATTTACAGGGGATGACACGCTGTGGCCCCACAGGGCAGATCTGTCTGCTTTATAAACCATGGTTCATGGAATCCAGGGTTTATGGAATCCAGCCATCCCTATCTGTACGGACCATTTAAGGCTGCTTTTGGGCCACAACAGCTGAGGTGAATAGGTGGGGCAGACCAACCAGCAAAGCCTGAACTATTTACTCTCTGGCCCTTTGCAGAGAATGTTTGCTGAGCACTGGTTCAAACTATGACTGAGGATTAGAAAGACCTACTCCTTTTCCTCCAGTGGTGGAGGGAATGGAGGAGGCAAAGCCAGACGGCCTGACCTCAGAGCCCACTCCTGCCCCAGTCTCAGCACAGTTGACATCTCTAATCAGGAGGGCGCCGCCCCTGACTCTCTGTTCTCTCTCTCCCTTTCCCCTTCTCTCTCTCTCTCTCTCTCTCGCCCTCTCTGTGCTACAGCCCTTACCATCTACCTTCTCTCTTCACTCTCTGGGAACTCCCAAAAGGCACACGTAATATCCTGTTTCATTCTGCACTCCCAGGTCCAGCCCTAAACCTGGGAGGTGATGGGTCCTCACTAACCTTTTGGTTAAAATAATGAACTAATTTCAACATCCATCCTCCCAACGATGTGATTGTTGATTTTCGTCTCTGCCTTCTTCAGTTTGAAAACGAAATCATCCTCAAGCTGGACCACGAGGTGGAAGGCGGCCGAGGGGACGAGCAGTACATGCAGCTGCTGGAGTCCATGTGAGTTCAGTGCCCAGGGCTGCAGGGCTCTGTCCTCCCCCGGAGGCCAGCCTGGAGGCTCAGGGTCACGGAGGAAATTCCCGTGTGGGGAGAAACCTCACACCCCTCGCTGGCGTGGCCGCTGCTTTGATGGTGATCGAATGGGAGAGACAGAAAGAAACTTTGCTGTTGGGAAGAGGGAACTAGTCTACCCACACGTTCATCTTCATGATCTTGGCTGTGGAATGATTCTCGCTGTTCTCCTGTCTTCCTTTTCAATCGATGACAGATATTGATCACGAGCATCACGTCCGCACACATGCAGTGCTCGGATGCCATGCTCAGCGCCCTGCCTGCATTGGCTCGTTTAGGCGAGTTTACTCTTTGGTCCCGACTTCACAGAGGGGGCCCTGAGGTTCAGGAAGTCTCTTGTCCAAGGGAACGAGGACAAGTCAGTGAGTGGACAAGCTGGGACAAGCTGGGACCCACGCCTGGCTCTGCCTGACCCAGCCGTAGACAGGGCACAGCTCCCAGAAGCACTGGACTTGGAGACAAGTGATTGTTCTGTTTTGTTTAGTTTTGTTTTAACAGCTTATAATTTGCATACCATACAAGTCACCTAAGTGTACAATTCAGTGGCTTTTAGTATATTCCCAGAGCTGTGCAACCTTGACTGCAATCAATTTTAGAACCTTTTTGTTACCTCCTGAAAGAAACCCTTACCACTTACCCCTTAGCCATCTTCTCCCTCCCACTTTCGGCCTCTATAGAGCTGTCTGTTCTGGCCATTTTGTATAAATGGCGTTATGCAAGATGTGGTCCTTTTGATGGGATTCTTTCACATAGCATGTTTTCAAGGTTCATCTGTGCTATAGCATGTGTCAGTAATTCACTTTTTTTTGCCAAATAATATTCCAGTTTGGCTATACCCATTTAGTTTATTCATTCATGTGTCGATGGACATTCATTCATTTCCACTTGTTGGCTATTAGGAATGATGCCACTACGAGCATTCATGCACAGGGTTTGTGTAGACCAGTGGTTCTCAACCTTCTGGCCCTTTAAATACAGTTCCTCATGTTGTGACCCAACCATAAAATTATTTTCGTTGCTACTTCATAACTGTAATGTTGCTACTGTTATGAATCATAATGTAAATATCTGATATGCAGGATGCTGTTAGGCAACCCCTGTGAAAGGATCTTTCGACCGCCAGAGGGGTCGTGACCCACAGGTTGAGAACCGCTGGTGTAGACATATGTTTGCCGTTCTCTTGGGAGGACACCTGGGAGTGAATTTGCTGGGTCATATGGGAATCAACATGTAACCTTTTGAGGAACCATCAGACTCTTCCCCAGTGGCTGCACCACTCACTCTCCCACCAGCAGTGCATGAGGCTCCCATGTCTCCACAACCTCCTCAACACGCATTAATGTGGGTCTGGCTGACCACAGCAGTCCTAGTGGGTGTGAGGTGTTGATTTGCATTTCCTTGATGGCTGAGGCTATGGGGCAACTTTTCATGTGCATATTGTCCACGTGCGTATCTTTGGAGAAAGACACTGGGTTTTATCCCTGGTTCCATCTCTTGGCAGCTGCAGGGCATTGGGCCCCGCCTGCAACATCTTTGGCTTCTTTTCCCCATCTGTGCAATGGGGAGAATAAGCCTCCTGGGGTTACTTTGAAAACAGAATAACGATAAAGCACCTGGCACACAACAGGTAAACAGCTCAACAAGTGCACGCTCAGTTTCTGTCATGGTAGTTGCTACCTTCCTACCTCCCACCCCCAAGAATTCTCCCCTGGTTTAGGAATGTGACTCAGACATCCCAAATGTCCCCCTAATTGTAGATTCTTTGATTTGTATTATTATCTGATAGAACTCTAATTTTGGATGCTTCCTCCAATCTTCTTTGAGTATTTTAACTTTAACAACAAAAGCAAACCGAAGGCCTTGCTTTAACCCTCACAAGGACCCTTCTGGTCCCACCAAGCAGGCAGAATGGAGCCCCAGGTAGCAGCATCCCAGCGGGCCCCACCGCCTCCTGTACCTGCACAGCCCTCACTAAACACCTAGAGCACAAAAGCCGCTGTGTCCAAGGAGCAGCCTGCCACCGGCTCTTCGGTGGGTATTGAGACTGATTCTCTCAGGGGGGTGGGGGGGATGACATTTCGCCTGAGTCAATGTTTTCCTTCAAGTTCGAAAAAGGAAAATCTAAATATTGACCAGAAGTGAAAGCACATATACTGCTGGCAATTTCCATTTTTATGAGCGGATGGGGCCCTGTGGCAGTCTTCAGATGATCAGCGGGATTTTCAAATCCTTCCTGAGTGAATATTTATAAAAGGAACCCTCAGAGGCTGAGGAAATGAGAAGCAGCTCATTATTTTTCTCCTAAGTCAGAGGTGTGAATGATTTTTACAAAACCAATCAAGGCGAGCCCGAGGAGGCAGGACCCCATGGGACGTCCAGCGACCCAGCCCCTGCTTCTTCCTTTGAACTCTCTCAGCCTCAGTGTCCTTATCTGCACAGTGGGGATAAACTCACAGTCCAGAGTGATCTTAGAGTTTTTGTTGAGATAACCAAGAAAACTCATGTAAAAATGCTTGGCTCATAGGTAGTCCAGAAATATTAACTATCATTATTATTCATCTCCAGGTGGATAGTGATGGGGTCATTTGAAGCTACGAGCCCACCTGTCTTTCTCCTCCAGGCTAGTCATCCTCACTGCCCCCAGCCCGTCCACATCTGCCTTAAAGTGACAGTCCCACATTAAAGTTAGAAGTGAGATGCTCTCTGCTCTCCTGTATTCCATCTGCTTGGGAATCCTATCTAATAAAGAGGGAATATGCTAACTGACCCTCACGTCATTGCAAAGATGGTGGCACATACAGCCAATAAGGAGAGAATATGCTAATTGCTTCCCTGCCCTCAAAAATGCTGGCACCCACAGCCAATAAGGAAGGAATATGCTAATTGACTGCTCCACCCTCAAAGATGGTGGTGCCCACAGCCACAAGATGGCTGGCAGGGGAGGGCAGTTGTGGGAGATCAGGCCAGCAGGGGAGGGCAGTTAGGGGTGACCAGGACAGCAGGGGAGGGCAGTTAGGGGTGACAGGGCCTGCAGGGGATGGGGAGCAGTTGGAGGGACCAGGCCTGCAGGGGAGGGCAGCTGGGGGGCTCCAGGCTGGCAGCAGAGGGCAGTTGGGGGGGGAGGGTTTGGCCAGCCCTGCAGGGGAGGGCAGTTAAGGGTGACCAGGCTGGCAGGGGAGAGCAGTTAGGGGTGAGACCGGGCCGGCAGGGGAGGGCAGTTGGGGGCAATTGGGCCAGCAGGGGAGCAGTTAGGCGTCGATCAGGCTGGCAGGGTAGTGGTTAGGGGGTGATCAGGCTGGCAGGCAGAAGCAGTTAGGGGCAATCAGGCAGGAAGGCAGGTGAGCGGTTGGGAGCCAGCAGTCCCGGATTGTGAGAGGGATGTTCCAGGGAGAGGGTGCAGGCTGGGCTGAGGGACAACCCCCCCGCCCCCCCCCAAGTGCACAAATTTTATGCACCGGGCCTCTAGTATTTCTAGAAGTAGGGAGGCGCGGAAGTCTAAAGAAGACAGAAAATGTGTGTTCTGGGGCCTGGGGCCCACCCAACTAGTTTCACACATAGTCTTGAAAGGAGCAGTGACAGTCGGCTCTGTCAGTGGAGCTGAAGGGCATGGGCCAGGTTCCTGCTTCTGAGGACCCTCCATGCGGAATAACAACCAATTTGAAGTGCAGTTCCCCCCAGTCTCCCAAGGCAGGCATAGACACCACCACCCTCCTTCCACGGAGTGAGGAATTACCTGCGCTGCCTGGAGGTTTCCACAGCTTTCTCACTGTCACTTCTTCTCCCCTGTGGGCCTCAAAGGGGAGGAACAGCTGAGTAACCTTGGCAGGGCCAGGATCCAAGCCCAGCCCCAGGGGCCTCATCTGTAAATGCAGGGCTTCATAATGCCTACCCAAGGAGATTTTGTGAGTATTAAGCAAAGGAATCAATAAAGCGGGCTTAGCACAGCCTCTGGAACACAGGAAGTACTCAGTACATGGTAGTGCCATGATATATTATGGTACGTTTTTATTTCTGTATCTGCTTCCTTTGCTAGATATCCCAGGGGTCAGTGACTCTGGAGTTTCTAGAACAGAACACATTTAGAGGATGGATGCATGGTGGGTGGATGGATGGTGAACGGATGGATGATTTCAAACCAGTCTGATCATTTATCTCACATTCCTAGGCCATATGAGCAGCTTTCTTACCTCTTGCCTAAAGAATAGAGAAACAAAGAAAACCAAGACTTTGTTCTCCTAAACCAGGGGTGGGCAAACTTTTTGACTCGAGGGCCACAATGGGTTCTTAAACTGGACTGGAGGGCCGGAACAAAAGCATGGATGGAGTGTTTGTGTGAACTAATATAAATTCAAAGTAAACATCATTACATAAAAGGGTACGGTCTTTTTTTTTTTTTAGTTTTATTCATTTCAAACGGGCCGGATCCCGCCCGCGGGCCATAGTTTGCCCACGGCTGTACCTTTGCTTCTCAAAGTACCAGCAGTGTCAGCCTCACCTGGGAGCCTGTTAGAAATGCAGACTCTTGAGCCCTAGCCAGACCTGTGGAGTCAGAATCGATTAGCACAGTGCCCAGGTGTTCCCACACATATTGAAGTTTGCAGAGCAGGGGACGAAGCCAGTGGTTCTTAATGTTGGCTGCACATTAGAGTCACTTGGCGAACGTAAGCAGGGAAATGCTGCTGCCTGGCTTCCACCCCTGAAAATGCGATGTTACGCCCCCAGGGTGGGCGCTGAGCTTTGTAAAAGGCCCCTGGTGACTAGCATGTGGTCAGGGCAGAGAACCGCTGGCCTGGTGCTCAGGCTCTGAGAACACTACACATTTAGAGGGTGGATGCTCATGGAGGGCCCTCAGAAACAGTACACATTTAGAGGAAAAAGCACACCCTCGGCACTGGGCTGCATTGTGTTTCGGGTGGGAAGCGGGGCTGCACATGACCGTCCCAGAAGGAGTCAGGCACAGCTGTGACGGGGCCTGACAGGCCAAAATCTGAGGGCAATTTGCATCTCTCTTTGAGAGCCAGGAGACAGGTGCTTCTCCCACTGAGATGATGGATTTGTCTGATCGCAGCCACAGTTTGCAACTTCGCCTCCTTGCAGCCTGGTTTGGCTTCTGGGAGGAAATGACCGCCCCCCCCCCCAAAAAAAAAAAAAAATCCTTGTCTTTCTTACCTGTCCCCTCCTAGGAGCTCTTGAGACTTAAACTTCCTCGGGAGAGTAGGCAGAAACAAATGCCCTGGGTAACGCTTGTCCGTGGCTACACGGGACGCCTGAGGCCATGTCGTAATGCCTCTCCCCAGAGAAATATTGAACAGTGATCATTTTGGTTCCCAAGGTCACCATTTACTGTCTGATCGATATTCGAAAGGTCATTTCACCTTTCTGAGCCTTGGTTTCCTCAGTTGTAAAACAAGAGGAATATTTTTTACTTATCAGAATTATCGTGATGGTTTCTTAAGAAAAAGTGATTGGTATAGGATCTGGTCCAGAATAAGTGATTAAAAGTAAGTAGTCATTAATCAAAATTTTAATCCATCCATCTCTTCCTACCTAGCCTGTGGGCTGACTGAGGGCAGATATGATTCTTTTTTATATTTCTTTTTTTTATTTTATATCTTTCTTCCATCCCTGCCCCAAGCAATGCCTAACCTAGTGCCTAGCAACCAACAGGTGCTTAAGAAATGCTATGTTCTTTGTGGGTATTTTTGTTTGTTTGTTTTTTAAAAGGTAGAATATTAATATTATAACAAATATTAAATGTTTACATAATAGATGCACATTTAAATTGAACAGTGAACATTGTCTTCCTCTATTTCCCTACCTAGACCCCTCATCAGAAGCAACCACTCTGAAGACTCTGGGTTTATCCTTCCCACCCATATTCTGCAGATTTACAAACACATAGACACACAACCCAGAAGCGCATTCCCACTCACACATAGTGCTTGCTGGTTGAGTGTGCAGATGCTTAAGCCAGACTGTTGGCACTGGTCACCTGCGTGACCTTGCACTGCTTACTTGACCTCTCCCAGTTTGCAAACTTCCCATCTCATAAGAAGGTGATGGGAGGTTAAGTGAGTAAAAATTTGTGAGACGGTTAGAATAATGCCTGGGACATGGTAGGCTCTATGTGAGCAGGTTAAATAAAAAAACAATTATTGTTTGGAGTCTTACTTTTCACAACTATATATTTTTTTCAAGTTCTTTGTGTTAAAACATATTGATCTCTCATACTTTTTAATAGCTTAATGGAATTATAGTTTGTGAATATGCTTTAATTTACTTAACCATCTGCTTATTGATGGAAATTTAAAATAGTTCCAACTATTTCACCATTGGACATAACTTATCAGTGTTATAAGTTTATCCTTGCATACTTCTGAGAACATTTCTGAAGAATAGATTCCCCAAAGTAGAATTATTGGGTCAAAGGATATGCACATTTGTGATTTTGATATTGTGAAAATTGCTACCCCCTCCCCAAAGTTGTACTGATTTACTCCCAATGTGGGTGTATAAAGGTGACCATTTTCCTGAAACATTGCCCATACTGGAAATTTATTTTTATTTTTCCCCATTTTGATGGTGGTGGGGGGGAAATCACAGTTGATCCTCAAGTGCCATGAGTTTGAATTGCGAGGATTCATTGAACTGTGATCTACTGAACTGCTATATACATGCAAATAAGTGTATAATGAATAAGTGGTTGGAAAACGCACAAAATGAGCCAATGAACCAGGGGAACTTGAATTCACTAGATTATTTGGCTTGTGCTCCACCCCACCCCACCCCCCTATACCCCTCACCCCAGCACAGCTTCTTCCTGGCCCAGCTCACTGCCCTCCTGTCTGCCCACAGCCTGATGGAGTGTGCCGCCGAGCACCTGACCATTGCCAAGTCCGTGGCGAACTTCGTGAACCTGGTCAAAGGCCTCCTGGAGAAACTGCTGGACTACCGGGGCGTGATGACGGATGAGAGCAAAGACAACCGCATGAGCTGCACCGTGAACCTGCTGGTAGGCGGGGCGGAGTCCGGGGACGGGCCTGGCTTTGGGGCTCACTACTGTTCTTGATCCGAAGACAGCACTTAGGACTCTGTGAATCAGACAGATATAAGACTGAACTCCTGCTCTGCCATCTGCTGGCTTTGTGTCTGAGGCAATCACATCACCTTTCTGTGCCTCAGTTTCCTTATATCTGAAATGGGAATGAGTATTGCCTTTAGCACCTAACACATCCCATGGGAGGAAGGCGGCAGCAGGAAGTGGTTAAGAGGTGAGCTTTGGAGACACACAGCCCACGGGTTCTCGTGCTCCATCAGATAATTAGTAGAGTAGACAGTCAAGGAGGCTTTCTGATGGTTCTCAACCTGTTGGTCGCGACCATCGGAAAACACATATAGCATATCAGATATTTACATTATGATTCATAACGGTAGCAAAATTACAGTTATGAAGTAGCAATGAAAATAATTTTATGGTTGGGGGTCACCACAACATGAGGAACTGTATTAAAGGGTCGTGGCATTAGGAAGGTTGAGAACCACTGGTTTAGTGTGTTTATCTGTTCCATGGAGAAAAGAATAGTACCCATTTCATAGGCCGTGCAGTCCTGGCCTGTGGTTAAATGCTCACTGTGTGGTAATTTCTCTCTCTTACAGAATGAAATAACACTAATAACTAGAATTTCTAGAAAATGAGTGTGGGGCACAGGCTAATCAGGGCAGCTAATCCCATAGCCGGGCTCTTAGCCTCTGTACACAGGACCCACCATGGGAAACTCCGGAATATCTCTCTTCCCATGTCCTGTGATGTGGTCAATACACAGATAGAGGCAGCCACAGTGCCTCACACCCACCATGCCTGCCCACCCTCAGTGGTTACAATAAGGAAAGTTGACCAGAGACCACGTGGCATCCATCACAATGAGCCCCTGCCATTCTCAGTGTCTAGAAACACCATTCAAGCCCTGTCCCCAAAGTCCTGTGGTGTGGCCTCCATTTCCCTTTTTAACAGCCTCGATATTGCCAATTGATTTCCCTAACTGCTAAGGGGAGTTTAAAAATCCTGATTATAGCAGAAAGGAATTCATTGCTAATCACTCCACCAGGCCCAGTTTACATACAGAACATGGAGCGGGGGTTTCCTGGAGCTTAGCAGTCTGTCTCTATGAAGACACAGAAGTTAGTAGAAGAAATTGACCTTCAGACTCACCTGGGAGAAAGCTTTGGACAGGCCGTTCTAGAAGCAAGTAGACCCTGCTAGTTTTGGGTATCAGTGTGGTATCGGGGCGGAGGACAGGGTGGAGGTCAGGGGTATCAGGAGAGCTGAGGTCTCGTATGGCTCTGCCACCCACTGACTCTGTGCCTGGAACACATCCCCTGCCCTCTGGCTGCACTGGAGTCTATCGGGTTTTCTCCAGGTGTGGCCCACAGATCCCATCAGGACCTTCTGGCTCAAAATCAGTAAGGACTTACTTTAAAATACACGGGACAGGATCTCTGGGTGGAGCCCAGGATGACCACTGGTCTGAATGGCCCCTGAGCTCAAATTTTCAGGTCTAAATGTCTTTGGCTGTGGAATCTCACTGTAACCCCTGATAATTCCGCATGGTCAGGAGTTATCATCACTGGAATCTACGTATTATGATTTCTATGACTGTTACTCTGATTATTGCTGTTACTCTGATTCCAACTCAGCCCCACTAGGGTGCAGGGTCTACCCTTGTGAAGATCAAGCCAGGCTGCCCTCACAGTGGACTTTGTCAGTGTAGGTGGCCTCGGCCTCGGCCTCAGCCTCGGCAGCCCACCTCTCAGCACAGCCAATAGCTCCACTGCAGCCCCTGATACGTGATGGCTGTTATTTCCTTTGTCCCTCCATTGTCTGAGGATCAGGGAGTGATTCCCATGGCAAAATCTCCTAATGAGGCTGTTGGATGCATTCAGGAAATGCAATTTCTTGCTCCCATCTCGGGGCGCCCAGATAGTAAACACCAATCTTCCTTCTCATCTCCGTCGCTGCACCCTCCACCCCTGCCGCTCTGCAAAGAAAAGCACTCACCACTGTTTTCCTTCCCACCTAGAATTTCTACAAAGATAACAATCGGGAAGAGATGTACATAAGGTAAGATTTTTGTTTTCTAAAACCCAGTCCTGCTGTGTCACTCTCCCGCTCAATACCCATCGATGGCTCCCTATTGTCTCAGGCCAGAATTTAAACTTACCTTCTTGGTTCTCAGGCCCTCTGTGTTCCAATTCCTATCAATCTCCCCAGATTCAGCTCCTTTCATTCCCTGTCATCAGCCCGCAAGCCCGCTGGGAGTTCTCTGACCTGCCATATTTTTTTGCGATATCTACAGCTCAAACTCTCCTTAACCCACCTTGTGGCTCGAGCTGGGACATCGCACTTGTATTTGGTGCAAGGCTGGCACATGAAGCCCAAGTCCTGCGTTTATAAGGCATGTAGTCAGGTCATTGGCAGCCCAGTTTCAAAGGGGAAAAAATGCTATGATGTATGATGGCGCTTTCTTGTAGGCATGTGAAAGGCAGCTATTTGGGCATGTAATGAAGGATTTTTTGGGACATTAGCCTGGAGCAAAGAACTCCCTTGCCAATTTTTCTCAGAATCATATTTTTTCCTTCAAAGTTTTAAAAAAAACATCCTGTTCTTTTTACTCATTGCAGAAATAACACATGTTAATTACCAAGACAAAAAATACTCATAAAATACAGACAAGCAAAACAAAAAAATGAAGTAAACTCCAATAATCCATACATATTCCCAGACCCTTTTCTATTTATATATAAACTAGAGGCCCAGTGCACAAAAATTTGTGCACTCGGTGGGAAGGGGGGGCCCTCAGCCCGGCCTGTGCACTCTCGCAGTCTGGGACTCCTTGGGAGATAACGACCTGCTGGCTTAGGCCTGCTCCCGGGTGGCAGAGGGCAGGCCCAATCCCTAGGTGCAGCCCCTGGTCGGGCTCAGAGCAGGGCCGATTGGGGAGTTGGGGCGCCGCCCCTGTCATGCACAGAGCAGGGCAGATCGGGAGGTTGCGATGCCACCCTCAGTCACGCTCAAGGTAGGGCCAATTGGGGGGTTGGGGCACTGCCCCCTGTCACGCTCAGAGCAGGGCCAATCAGGGGGTTGGGGCGCTGCCCCCTGTCACTCACAGAGTAGGGCCAATAGGGGAGTTGGGGCACCGCCCCCTGTCACACACAGAGCAGGGCGGATCAGGGGGTTGGGGTGCCGCACCCTGTCACACTCAGGGCAGGGCCGATGGGGAGGTTATGGCTCTACCCCATCACACACAGAGCAGGGCCTGTGGGGGGCAGTTGGGGCGTCACCCTCTATCACCCACAGAGCAGGGCCTATCATGGCGTTGGGGCGCCGCCACTGTCACACTCAGGGCAGAGTCGATGGGGAGGTTATGGCTCTACCCCGTCACACACAGAGCAGGGCCCGTCGGGGGGGGGGGGGTTGGTTTGGGGCACCGCACCCTGTCACACACACAGCAGGGCCGATAAGGGGGTTGGGGCACTGCACCCTGTCACACACAGAGCCGCAGGGCGATCGGGGGTTGGGGAGCTCCCCCCTATCAGGCACAGAGCAGGACTGATCAGGGGGTTGGGGCGCCTTCCCCTGTCAGGAACAGAGCAGGGCGGATAGGGAGGTTGTGGCCCCACCCCCTGTCACACACAGAGCCGCAGGGCGATCAGGGGGTTTGGGCGCTGCCCCCTGTCACGCTGATCCCGGTGCCAGGAGGCCTCGCGGCTCCGCTGATCCCAGTGCTGGGAGGCATATTACCCTTTTGCTATATAGGATAGAGGTCTGGTGCACATGTGGGGGCTGGCTGGTTTGCCCTGAAGGGTGTCCTGGATCAGGGTGGGGGTCCCCACTGGGGTGCCTGGCCAGCCTGGGTGAGGAGATGATGGCTGTTTGCAGCTGGTCACACACCCTTCAGGGTGGGGGTCCCCACTGGGGTGCCTGGCCAGTCTGGGGGAGGGGCTGAGGGCTGTTTTCAGACTGGCGGGTGACTGAAGCTCCCAACTGCTCCTTTTTTTCTTTTCTTTTTTATTTTGGGCCAGCTTTAGCTCTGGCTCCAGCTCTGAGGCCTCTGCTGCTGAAAGCAGGTATCTGGTTTGTTTGGGTTCTATAATCGAAACACTGTTTCAACTCCAGCTCTGAGATCCCGGCTGTCTGAAAGCAGGTTTCTGGGGTTTTGTTTAGCTTCTATATTTGTAACAATGTTTCAAACTGCAAGCTCAGAGGCTGGCAAGGCAGGCGGGGAACATTGGTTTCCTCCGTCACTGAAGCAAGCAAGCCTCATGTTAGCTTCAAGCTGCCTGGCTGCCGGCCGCCATCTTGGCTGGCAGTTAATTTGCATATCGCCCTGATTAGCCAATGGGAAGGGTAGTGGTCGTATGCTAATTACCATGTTTCTCTTTTATTAGATAGGATTGAATTCTATGCATGCACTTTTTTTGCAAAAATGGGATCACATTGCTCATAATGTATTTTTGCTTGACAAGAATTCCATGTCAACAGATATATTTCGACATCATTTTTTTTCTTTTGATATCATTTTTAATGAAACTATAAAATTCTCTTTCCAGAATATACCGTAATTTATATAGCCAATCCAATATTGTTGAACACTTAGGTGTTTCCAGCTCTTTTCTGTCATACACAGTGCAGTGACGGAATTCTTGGGCCTATATCCTCATGCACATCTCTATGTCACCAGGACCTGCAAAGCACAGTTGACCATGGCCCCTTCAGGCTCTAACTCGAAGTCTGAACTCACTCTGCTAGCACTGCGGATAGGTCTAATTTAGTTTAGCGTTAATCCAGAAACAGGAACTATCGCTTAGAAAAGGTATAATTCCATAGGTTGTCCTGAGCTTGAGAGTATTTATAGCATCACTAGACATGGCTTATTGTAGTAGCGCAAAGCTGTGGGTCCAAGAGGCCTGGGGTCTCCCCTTGTTTTCCTGAGACCCTGGTTATTTTCCTCAGCCCCTCTGGGCTGTGATTTCCCCTGCAGGATGTCTTCATTCTACCTTGTGTTCTGAGGATTACAAGAGATGCTACAGGTGACGTGCCCAGCACACGGTGCCCTCCCTCCAACCTCTCTTCTCTCCTTCCCACTTTAGAAACACAGGTAGTGGCTCCCAGATCTCCATAAGCTTTGGAGATTTGAGGACTATAGAGTCTTCTAGGAAAACCACATTTTCCTAAACCAGATGTTGTAGACAAGGATGTAGTCTAAAAGTCTGTTTTATTTGGCAGACATAATATTTAAAGACACTTTTAATTGCCAATTTTTTTTAATCTAGAGATTTTTACCCCCAAAATCAAAATTTCCCACTTCTCCTGAAACACCGAGAAGGTATGGCGGCACTGGGCCCTTATCCTGTCCTAACAACTGTCGCCCAGACTGGTGGTGGGGCTCCTTGAGGCAGGGTAGGGGAGCTCTGGGCACAGCACTGTCTCTGCTCACCCCTGAGCTTCTGGGGCATCTCCCTCACTGCCCAGCTGGCACCGGTAGGTGTTTGAGTTTGAACCCAGGTTGGGCCCATCAGGTGTGTTGTTGTGGGCTTTGCAATTGATCACCACCCCCTGGAGTTGACGAAGGAGAGGAGAGGCTACGCTGGCGAATTAGGGGTTATAAGCACCAGGAAGGCTCTCCCTCTGCCTGTGCTCTCCATGTGCTGTGGACCCAGCCATCAAAGATCCAAGGACAGGCAGGTTGGGATAAGGCGGGTTCAGCCATAGATGGAGGGGTTTCTAAAGGTGGACCACAGGCTCAACACTCCCTACATGCAGGCCATGTGCAATTTCACTGATCACTCTGATTGATCAGCAGGAAGTTAAGGGGTCGAGGGTGGAAAGGCCATGATTGTAGAGGCAGAAATAGCTGGTTTTAAAACCTGGCTTTACCTATTTCTAGCTCCATCTACTTCAGCACAGGTCTCAGTTTTCTTATCTATGAAAGAATTGTAGGGAGAATGAATGAATAGAATATATAAAGCACCATTTGATAAATGAATGAATGAATGAATGAATGAATGAATGAGATCATTTGATCATTCATTCATCCCCTTACCTGCAGATGCCAGTCCACCTGTCACACTATGGAAACCTTGCTGGAAGCCCCACCTGGATGAATCCTGCTGTCATAGTACCATAGATCCTCCTCCATGACATTGATCATAGCTATCTTTTGGCAATTATTTATTTGATGATCTGATTGATATCTGCCCCCTTTCCTGACTGTATTAATGCCAAGTCCTGAGAATGGTGTCTACTTTTGTCCCCACTATCTTTAGTGCCTGGTACAGCCGTGCGCTCAGCACAACTTGGCTGGTTGAATCAAGAAATGAGAGAAAGGTCACTAGGATGTCCTGGCTCATTAGTTATCAAAAACCACTAGCTGCCTTTTTCTCCTCAAAATCTTTGCCAGTCCCTGCCCTGAGGTCAGGCAGCCTGCATCTGGCTCGCGGGCCATGTTTCATGTGGCCAGCTTCTCCTTTGGTGACATTCTGTGCAGATGGGTTTCTTCTAGTAGGAGCCTAAGCCTGAGCACTGAGCTCTGCTTTGAGAGCAGCTGCTTCAGAAGCCCTTTGTACCCTGTGGTTAGGCAGTCAGGGCACAATCTTGGCAGACACCGCCTTCCCTCTCAGAGGAAGAGACCGGGGCTTACATCACAGCATCACCCCTTCACTCAAGCACTAAGCGTTGCCTGCTCCTGATGACATGCAAGTCGCCAGAGCAGTGGTGCTCTGGCTCTGAATCTGTTTCCAACAGTGGCAGGTTCTTCTTTGTAGAAGAACCGAATTCACAATGAAAATAGATAAGAACCATTACAGCTCAGTGCTGGCTCTAGGCTAATCACTTCCAGTGCAAACTTGCATTTATCAGCTGCAATGCTAGCCGTCACTTTCTGAGCCTTCCGACATGGACTGCTTGGCTCTTTATATGCCCATAAGTGTGTTCTGTGAGCGTTGCCATCTTACTGATGAGCAAAGGAAGGCACCGAAAATTAATTCCCTGCCCCTTAATACCTCTTATGTGTCAAATTAAGAATTGACCAGAGCTCCCTTCCTTTGTTCCTGCCCTGTCCTCAACACCACTCATCCACACAGTCATCCCCGGGATCAGAATTGGAGCATCACATTGTAAATGGACGGGTGGTGGGGATGTGATTATTGTTGAATAGTAGATTCTCCCTGCTGACAGCTCCAGGTCTGGAAGTGAATATCCAATCTCCAGCCCCTGGTCCACTTCCTTCCTTAAATGTGCTTCCTTTATCCCCGAGGAACACTGAACAGCAGGCAGGACCGGCCCCTTTGCGGGGCCGTGGCTTGTTCATGCTCTGGAATAGGACAATGGCCAGAGCATGGGCTCTAAGGGCAGTTACCTGGGGTCACGTTTCAGCTCTTCCATTTATTAGCACGTGACTTCTGACGAGTTACTCAGTTCTCCTTCCCTGATTTCCCTTGTCATGTTGCATTGGCTGGAGCCTTCAGTATGAAGTTGAATGGTACTGGCCCAAAGCATGCCTGACTTTTCCAGGTCATAGTTTTCTCATCCGAAAATGGGTATCCCCAACAGACCCGTTTTACAGGGTTGTCATGAGGATTAAATGATCTGAGGCATTTAAAAGAGTTAGCATAGTCCCTGCCACACACCCAGTGCCCCACAGATGCCAAGTGCTGTCATCATGACCACACAGGAGTGCTGGCTCTTAGGGAGGGAGAATTCCCCAGAGGTACTCAGTTGCTCTGTCTGGCTTCTACCTGGCCCTACAACCTGCGTCCTTATCACCTGGTAGCTCAGCTTGTTTCCCCAAACAGGTACCTGTACAAACTCCGCGATCTTCACCTGGACTGTGACAACTACACGGAGGCTGCCTACACGCTCCTTCTCCACACTTGGCTTCTCAAGGTACTGCCCTTCCCATGAAGTGGATTCATTCAGGGATTCCCCTCGGGCCTCACAGCAAGTGGGAGAGTTAAAAAGAAAAGGAAGAAAAGAAAAAAGAATTAGCCAAATAAATTTTGTGTTGCTCTGAGTCCAACAACTTGATCTGGCAAGGTTACTTTTCTGCACTGCTTCTCCTGGGCACATAAGGTCTCTGTGACCTTCACATTTAGCAGCAACAGTAACCCCTCGAGATATGTCTTATGGTTTTATATAACATCCAACTGTTTTCTATAACATCCAGACATCAACCGTAAATCATTAGCACACCCAGACCTCCACTTGAGCCATTTTCCTGCTATTGAAAGTGCTGCTAGAGCTGGACAAAGTCTGAGGGATTTCCTCTGGCTTTTGAAGAGCTGGGACCCTGTCTCCTAGGAGTTCAGAGAAAGTCCCTACACACCAGATTTATGAGCCAGTAGAGCAGTAGTTCTCAACCTTCTGGCCCTTTAAATACAGTTCCTCATGTTGTGACCCAACCATAAAATTATTTTTGTTGTTTCTTCATAACTGTAATGTTGCTACTGTTATGAATCATCATGTAAATATCTGATATGCAGGATGGTCTTAGGCGACCCCTGTGAAAGGGTCGTTTGACCACCAAAGGGGTCGTGACCCACAGGTTGAGAACCACTGCAGTAGAGACTCAAGCGTGACTCAGCAAAAATCAAGGGGTGCTTCCCAAGTGTAGCCTGTCAACCAGTATCTCTCCGACTGGCCGCTGACACCCAGGGTGGCAGGGAGACAGCTCCTCATCCGTGAGGGAGGCACCCACCCTCAGTGGCCCCTCAGCCCCTGATGACCCCGCATGTCCTCTCTCCACAGTGGTCAGACGAGCAGTGTGCGTCACAGGTCATGCAGACAGGCCAGCAGCACCCCCAGACCCACCGCCAGCTGAAGGAGACGCTGTATGAGATCATCATAGGTTACTTTGACAAAGGAAAGGTAATTTGTCCCTGCCTTCCCTCTCTGTGGGGACCCTGCTACCGGGAAGGGTGGCTCTCTCCTGTGCTCCATACCAACCCATCTGCATATCTCCATCCCAGTCCTAAGTCTGACCACTTCTCTCCATCTCCAGTCCTACCACCTTTGTTCATGGCACCAGTATTGCACACCTGGACACTCAGGTGGCCTGGGCTTCGCAACTTGGTCCTCTACCCACAGTTCCCTCGGCCTCTAGGATATGCCAATTCCATACTCATAATAGTGAGATATGAATCATACCCACTTCTTAGTGATATTGGGAAAATTAGGTGAGAAGCTGCATGTGGAACATGTAGCACAGGACCTGGTACATAGTGACATCTGGCTGAGTTGTGACTGTCACCATCATCACCGACTCCACCTTCAAGGCCCCAGTTGAAGGCCATTTCCTCCGTCATTACCTGCTGCCTCTCCTCTGAATCGCAAGGCCTCTGGTGTTCCTCAGGACACAGATTAGCACTGAATTTGGTCTGTCCTCGCACTGCAGTTCCTCGCATCTGTCTTAGTCTGATCCCCCCACCTTCCCTGGAAAGACAAAATGAGGTAATGTCTGGGAAGGGCTTATAAATTCCCAGGAGCTGAGTGGGTGAACAACACTGTTTTTATAATTTACCATTATAAGCCTCTTCAGGGCAGAGATTCTGCCATCTCTGGAACCTCCTGCCCTGCGAGACATCCAGTCAGCGTACTGTTGGTTTACCAGCTGACAAAGTTGTCACAGTGGGGTAGGGGGTGGGGGAGCCCCAAAAGTGCATGCTGAGCTTTGTTCTCTGGAAGGTATCCAATTCGACCAACCCTGTGCTAAGCAGAGAGGAGAAGGCATAATCCCCAATCTCAAAGACTGGCAAGATGGACATGCCAATCATGATGTTTTTTGTACATTACCCTTTGGTGTTGTGCAATTGTGGGAGAGGGGGTGGAACAGGGTAGTGACTAAATACTTCGGGAGCAGAGAGGAGGAGCAGATGGGTACGGCTCACTCTGAAAGCCACTGTGTGGAAATTTCTAGAATGAAGCCCATATTCCTTAGCATCCTTTCAACTTCTTTTCCCCCACACCTCTCCTCCTTAGAAACTCATTGCTCCAAGCACACATCATGGCTTTCTACCCCGTAAGTCCATCTGTCGCCACCTGGTAGACTCCTCTACATCCCTCAGAACCCAAATTACATCTATTTTTGTCTGTGCTTTACTCGCTTATGTTCCACATTTATATCTGCTCCACCACTGTATACCATGTCACGCCTGGAAGCCAGCAGGCCCTGGACTGTATCAGGCTCAGGGATCCGTGACTGTCAGAGGTCCCAGTGACCACAGGGGCAGATGTGGGAGGAAATCCCAGGTCCCTAACTCCCGCCTGGCTTCCTTCCTGGTCCCTTAGTGGTCTCTTACACACGGGAAGAGCATTTCTGGCATATTATGGTATGAAGTTGGCAAAGACCTCCACTTGAGCCACAGTCCCCTGGCCAGCTCAGGGTGTTACCACCACCCCTTGTTCTGGCTGAAGAGGAAGCACCAGGCGGCCTGGCCCACAGACTTGGTTCCTTCTGGCACATAAAGCTCTTTTGCGCTGCTCCCTACGCTGTCCATGGGTTTACAGCCATGGCGCCTGCACTCCGCACTTACTTCTATTTATTTTTATGCTTGAATGCAGAGAGAGCACTTTTGCTACAAAGCACACACTGCATTTTGGCAACCTCCCCTCCCTCCTCCCCCACCTCCCCAGCTTCTCCATTTAGGTGCATTTTTTCTATTTTAAACCAAATGTGAAATGTAATGGGTGTCCCTTGAGGTTGCCAGACCTCTGCCCACTGTGCCTTCCCTGGCCTCTCTGCTGGGGTTCCCACCCCTGTGGTTGCAGATGGAGGGGTGATCTGTCAGCTCCAGCCTCACACAAAGCAAAGGGAAATGGTCCCCTATGTCCAGGGATTGTTTTCAGAATTGGTTTTAAATACAGAAAAGACCTATCTTTTAAAACACCTCAATCACTCTTTTTATTACTCTAGTACCACTCCCATCCCCGCCTCTATGCGGCCCCTGCACACGCACCCCCGCCCCAAAATAACCCCACTGAGAAGGGACTGCATCGTTTCAGTTACACAGATGACTGGGCACTAGAGCGCGGCTGGGCAGCATTGGCATTGCTTAGCAATACTGGGTTCCATTGTGAACTTAAAATTCTGTTTAGATGGTTGCCCGGCTGGTGTGGCTCAGAGGAGGAGTGTCAACCTATGAACCAGGAGGTCACGGTTCAATTCCCAGTCAGGGCACATGCCCAGGTTGTGGGCTCTATCTCCAGTGTGGGACGTGCAGGAGGCAGCCGATCAATGATTCACTTGTCATTGATGTTTCCATCTCTCCCTCTCCCTCTCCCTTCCTCTCTGAAATCAATTTTATATATATATATATATATATATATATATATATATATATGAATAACAACCAATTACAAACAGCTAACTAGGTTTTTAAAAAACTCTGTTAATGGTAGAACTCGTGTCCTTACCACATACACACACCAAAGAAAGAGGCAGAGGAAGGGAGGGAGGGAAGGAGGAGAGAGGGAGGGAGGGGAGATGGCCAGAAGGGAAAGGCGTCAGGCTGGCAGAGTGGAAGGACCCCAGGCATGAGCACCAGGAGAAGTGGATCTGGCCCCATCTCTATCTCCAGAAACCCTGCGCCCAGGCACCTGCTTACTTCTCTGTGAACCATTTCTCTTTGGAAAATAGAGCTACACCTCCCTGCCCCGCCTGCACGGGGCAGCTGAGGGAGTTCATTCACTTCTGAGGCAGGAGTGAAGCAAGGCCCCCGGCCACCCCCAGGTGGGCATCCTGGCCCTGCTTTAGGTTGGGCATCTGAGCTGGGCCACTGCTCTGCGTCTTACCTGGGGAATACAGAAGCCGCCAGTAACCTCTCAGAGAGGTTGTGAGGGCCCGAGAGCCTGTGGGGACCATGTTCAGCCTAGTATGCAGCTGCTCTGTTATTTGTCAAGAAACTGGGCTGAGAGGCAAAGGAAGGGCTCCTGGGAAGCACCAAGCTCCCTGTGCGTGGGCTGGGGCTCCCTGTGCGTGGGGCTGGGGATCCCTGTGCGTGGGGCTGGGGCTCCCTGTGCGTGGGCTGGGGATCCCTGTGCGTGGGCTGGGGATCCCTGTGCGTGGGGCTGGGGATCCCTGTGCGTGGGGCTGGGGATCCCTGTGCGTGGGGCTGGGGATCCCTGTGCGTGGGCTGGGGATCCCTGTGCGTGGGCTGGGGCTCCCTGTGCGTGGGGCTGGGGATCCCTGTGCGTGGGCTGGGGATCCCTGTGTGTGGGCTGGGGCTCCCTGTGTATGGGGCTGGGGCTCCCTGTGCGTGGGCTGGGGCTCCCTGTATGTGGGGCTGGGGCTAGGGCTGGGGCTGGGCCAGGCTTGCCACTGAGTCCCAGGAGACGCAGCCACCAGGTCCCTTCCTCTGCAAAGGCCCTGCCCGCCTGGAGGCGCCCCTAACCTCTGTCTCCGTGCCCTTCCTGCAGATGTGGGAGGAGGCCATCAGCCTGTGCAAGGAGCTGGCGGAGCAGTACGAGATGGAGATCTTTGACTACGAGCTGCTCAGCCAGAACCTGGTAAGGTGCCACCTCAGAGCCGACTGTTCTGGAGGCTGGTGCTCGGGACCTGGCTCCTCACAGAGGAGGGCGAGGGGGCAGGAGGCCAGCCAGGTGGGACACAGAGAAAGGATGGAGGGAGGGCCTGACCTGAGCTGGGCTGTGCAGAGCAGCTCCCTCCCCATTGGGAATATTTCCAAAGGGAGGAATTCTGGGAAAACTCATCAGACAGCCGCTGGGATGGGCGTTAAGTACCTGCTTGGCACTGGGCGCTGCCGCGGCCGCTCACCCAATCAGCGCTGTGCTCCATTTGCAGTCAAATTCCCACAAATCACTGAGCCAATTAAATAAGAACGCAAATTCGTGCTTTCTGATGAACAGATAAATCACATTAAAGTGCTCCCCATCTGGCCGTTCCCCATTAGCTCCTGGGTGCTTGTGATTAGGGGGAGGGAGTGGAAGTGGGGGAGCAGCCATGCTGCTTGTGCTGCAGAGGCCGGGCTGGCCAGGAGGCCGCCTCTGCAGGGAAGATGTGGAGAACTTTTAGGTTGCTGCCCCCCACCCTCACCCCCACCTACTTCCTGGTGACCTGAGAGCCAGACCCAGAGCCCCATCGTAGCCCCTTTTAGAGGCCAGTCCAGCTCTAATGAGAGTCTGAATGTTGGGAGAGAGTTTATAGGATGGTTTTGGTGGGGGGGGTGGGGGGGTGGAGTATAGTGTTCTAAGAGATGTGCTTGAAGAGAAAACACTTATATCTGCCCCATGAGTGTATCCACATAGGTGTTTTGCAGATAGGGAGGCCCGAAGGCCTGCACACACATGCTCAGGACACATTTATGCATGCACACACTCACACACACACTGTACATATTCACACACATGCTGGCATGCACACATCCGGGTACCAAGCCCACATCACAGGCTCGTGCCTGGGTCCATGCACACACATCTTCCATTTGTAGCAGGTTTCGGATGTCACAGTTTGTCCTTTTCTATGTGTCATGTCTGGCCAGTGATTTCTTTCTGGCTCATATCAATCACAAGAGGCCATCAGGTGTCAAGTAAGAGGCAAACTGTTCCAGAGATGCGGAAATGTGGAAAACACACGCCTCTTAGAGGCGATGATATATGCCATGTGCATGCATGGGAAGACGTCGATATGCAGACACACATCCATCCACACACCTGCACGGACACAGGCCGGTGACAGCTGGCCGGCTTCGCTTCCTTACCCACAGGCTGCACCATGAAATAATGTTTCTTTATCTGCAAAATGGAGATGCAGTACTCGTGGGGTTACTATGAGGGTGATGCAAGTAAATGAGCTAGTGCAGGTAGAGCGATTTGCCTGGTACATGGTCTGTGCCAGATAGAGCTGCTGCAGGTGTCCCCTGGAATCATGGGGACACTGGTTCCAGGACCCCCGGCTGACAAACTCTGCAGATGCTCAAGGCCCCTATGTAAATGGCATAGAACCTCTATTTGATACAGGCTACAGCAGGGCCTGCCTGCACACCGATTCATTTGCATGGATTCGATGTGATGCTGGGCATGTGTCAAATTCGAGGTATTTTTGGGGGGGGGAACACAATGGGGGACTTGTTTTCTAATAGTTGAAATCTGTTGTTGTTGACTCTGTGGACGTGGAACTTGCAGATACAGAGGACCCGCTGTACTGTTACAATCGCAGACGCTTCCCCCGATGTGCAGCTGTGCACACACGGGTGCTGGTGTAAGGAGTACGTCTGCACTGAGGCCGCCCTGAGCTAAGTGTGCCTTTGACACACATCTGGGTTGTTATGAGCTGTGAGTTTTCCTCTTTCAGGTCCAGCAGGCGAAGTTCTATGAAAACATCATGAAAATCCTCAGACCCAAGCCAGACTACTTTGCCGTCGGGTACTATGGCCAGGGCTTCCCCACCTTCCTGCGGGTGAGTTTGCGGTGACTTGTCCCAGGTCAGGCCCAGTTTGTGCACCTCAGCTGCACCTCTGCTGGGTGAACTGGGTGCGCTCAGACACCATGCTCTCCTCCCTTCCAGCACTGCCCCACTCCCGCTCACCCCCCATACACAGAGCCGCCTCCGGAGTAGTGAGTTCCCCGTCCCTGCAGCAAGGATCTCTGCTACCCAGCAGCCCCATAGAACACTGGCTCTCAGACCTTTTGGACTCAGGACCCCTTTTTTCTCTTAAAAATTATGGAGGTCCCCAAAGAACTTCTATACTTATAGACTATATATACCACATTCAAAATTAAAACTAAGAAAATTAAAAATATTTATCAATTTATTTAACATAAAGCCATCATTTGTCAATATAAACTTCATCTTTATAAAAAATAACAGTATTTTCTAATTTAAAAACCAGCACGAACAGTGAATTGTTTCCTGTTCCTGCAAACCTCCTAAATGTCTGGTTGAGAGAAGACAGCGAGATGCTTACCCTGCTCTGCATTCAGTCGGCCGTGACCCCACACACCACGCAGCCTCTGGAAAACGGCTGCACACTCGCGAGAGAACGAGAGTGATGACGGCAAATGACAGCTTACTGTTACTATGAAAAGAGCTTGGACCCTGAGTGGCCGGAAAGGGTCTTGGGGACCCTCAGGGACCCCTGGAGCAGTTTCTGAACCACTGCTTTTTGGATTATTCCTTCACTCATTATGTAGAGAGTTGAATTGGGTCAACTACAGGCTTCCTTCCGGTCTGGGAGTCTAGGGTTCAAGCCTGAGCTCAGGGAGATTCAACAAGAACAGTAAACCTGGTGTCTGACTCCACTTGATTGACAGTCCAGTCAAAGAGACAAATCACTCACTGTTACCAGTCGATGTGGAACTCACAGTGGGCATGAGCTGCATGCAGGAGGGGACATGGTGAGGGTTTCCTTGATGGAAGAGAGGTGCCTTCCCAAACCTGATGGTGCATCAGAACCCCTGGGGAACTTGATAGAAATGCATGTCCTGGGCCCCACCACATAGATTCTGTCTCAGCAGGTCTGGAGTGAGGCCTGAAAATCCGAACTTCTAAAGTCTCCCGGGCTCCTTGGATGGTCTCCCAGGTTCAGAAGCAACCAATCTATGGAAGTGACAGATGTGGGTTTAGACAGAAGAACTTAGGGCCATCAGAGGCTGCCCAGATCTGGTGTAGAACAGGGATTCTCAACTCGGCTCTGCTGACATTTTAAACTAGGTCATTGATCTTGTGCATGAAAGAATGTTTAGCAGCATCCCGGGCCTCTGCCCACTAGATTCCAGTACTCCTCCCCCGGCCGTCCCCACACCCCCCGCCCCCCGTCCCCGAGTGACGACCAACAATGTTTCCAGACATTACCAGATCCCATGGGAGCAAAAACACCCTCTGTTTGAAAATTTCTGGTCTAGAAGAGGCTAATGTGGTCAAGGAAGGGTAAAGAGTGTGTCTCCATGGAAATAGGACCAGGAGCCAAATGATGGGAGACCCAAATGCTGGTCCCTCCCTGCCCACAGGCCCAGCCCACAGGGCCCATTAAAGGCCAGACATAAAACTTGTGGTCATATAAACAGGAGAGTAGTGACACAGTGAACGTGGAGTGAGGAATTATTCTGAAAGCTCTGCATAGGACAGTTTAAAGGAGAAGCTTTCAGCATCCACGATCTTCTCTCCCTCTAGACCAGCCGTGGGCAAACTACGGCCCGCGGCCGAATCCGGCCCGTTTGCAATGAATAAAACTATTGAAAAAAAAGACCGTACCCTTTTATGTAATGATGTTTACTTTGAATTTATATTAGTTCACACAAATACTCCATCCATGCTTTTGTTCCGGCCCTCCGGTCCAGTTTAAGAACCCATTGTGGCCCGCGAGTCAAAAAGTTTGCCCACCCCTGCTCTAGACCCAGCCTTTCTTAAGAAGTTGGGCCTGGCTAGAAGGTCAGTGAGCTGAGCTTCTCCTTTCCTCGGTGGGGAAGGAGAGAAAGATCCATAGGAAGCCACCATGGCCCCGGGCTCATGTCACAGCCTCCCAGCTCTGCTTGGACCACACCCTCTAGACGTGGGTCCTGAGACCTCTGGTGGTTTCGTTTCTCTGCAGAACAAAGTGTTCATCTACCGAGGGAAGGAGTACGAGCGGAGGGAAGACTTCCAGATGCAGCTCATGAGCCAGTTCCCCAACGCGGAGAAGATGAACACAACCTCTGCCCCCGGGGACGAGGTGAAGAACGCCCCAGGCCAGTGTATCCTTGGAGAGGCCCCAGCCCAGGGGCCGGACATGGGTAGCCCTGCTGAGACTGTAGCCCACAGAGCCCCATCTTAGAGCTCAGAGCTGACAGCATCATTGACGGGTGCCAATTTCAGTGTCCAGTGTGGTGGGATACAGTGAATCCACCCGGGGAAACTCTAGATGTTGAATTCATTGGTTAATTACTCACTCATTCATTCTTGTAAGGAATACTCTCAAGCTCCCACTCTGTGCCAAGCATAATGCAACCTGCTGGAGACTATACTCATAATGTGGTTCTATCTCAGGGAGCATATAGTTTAGTAACTAAGAGAGACATTGAACAACAGCACCATTAAATGTGTCGATAAAAATGTGATCCCTGCCAAGAGGAGGCTATGCAGGTCCTGCGGTGGGGAGGGCAGGGAAGGCCTCCTTGGGGAAGGTGATGGGGAAGGTGAGTCACCAGCCAAAGGTTAGTGGGAGCTGGGAAGAATGTCCTAGACAGATGGACGGCCCATCACGTGCAAAGGCCTGAGTGGGACGAAGCAGAGGAGGTTCCAAGAACTGAAATGGGGCCACAACGCTCTTCTAGGAAAAGCAAAACTCCCAAGTAAGGCCTCCAGGCTGTCCAGCCTCTGACTCCTGCCTGCCTCTCCATCACCATGGCCCTGGCTCTTTCTTCCCCCGTTTCTGTTCCTTAAACACGCGAAGCTTGTTCCCACCTCTGGGCCTGCGCATGCTCTGTTCCCTCTGCTTGGCATGCCCTTCCCCCATCAGATCCTAACTTGGCGGCACCACCTGGAAGAGGCCATCCCTGACCTAATGTGGCCTCCTCTGAACTCTTCAGGGCTCGTATCTCAGCCTGGTGTGTTTTCCTTAGAGAGCTGATCTCAGTCTGTTGTTATCTTTGTGCTTTTTAAAGGTACGTGTAAGTTAGACGCTAAGCTCTGTGAGGGCAGGGGCTTGAACATCACAGTAACTCCTACATCATCCCATGCCCTGTACAAAGCTGACTCTCGGGAAATACATGCTGATTAATAAGGGGACAAAGAAAGCAAGAGGAAAGGAAGAGGGAGAGGGACACAGAAAGGGACGGGGGAGGGAGCCAGCTCACTGGCGCACACGGAGGACAGAGGTGGCATGAGATGATGCCGTGAGGTGGGCAGAGTACGCTGTTCACAGGGCCTGGAGCCGACCCTGGGCAGGAGGCAGACTCCCAGGGGAAAGGCAGACAGCTGAGCGGCGGTGCCTCAAACTAGCCTGGCTCCCCACTTTGCAGCCCCGAACACAAATTAAGTTATAGCCTTTAAAGTGGGCTTGACAGGTTACATGGCCGGTCTGCTAAGTCTGCCGAACTGTAATCCAAATGTATTTCCCTCGGGTGATGCATATTCACCTGTGACCTTTTCATTATGCTCGCCTGCCCTTCGTGCCTGCTCTACCGCGGTCGGTCGTTTGCAGCAGGAAATGCAATGGTGGTGGGGCTGGCTGGTTACAGATGCAAGTTTGGGTACAGATGAGACCTGGCATGGACATGTGGAGCTGAGCAGCCCCGTGACCGTTACTCCGACAGGTGGAGGGGGCATGTGCTCCCAGCCGTGTAATCATATGGAGGCCTGATCCAGGGTCTGGATCCAGATCTGTCGTTTGTTAAATGTCCTCTTCTTGCTATGCAGGACTGAGTGCTTTAGTGCCATCATTCCTTTAATCTCTGTAACATCTTGTAAGGTTAGTATTAATTTTCCTTATTTCATAGAGAAGGAATGTGGGAAGCAGGGAGGTAAGGTTACAAAGCTAGCTGGTGATGGAGTTGGGATTTGAACTCTAAGTTCTATGTGTCTCAAAGTCTGCATTCTTTCTGTAATGCCAGCATTTTGTTTAAGACTGATGAACAGAATGTTCTTTATTAACTAATTGTTCATGTACTAGGCATTTGCATGCATTGTTCCCTTGTAGTCTCCTAATAATCCCCTGAGATGGGAAGTATTACTCTCTGGACTTTACAAATAAGAAAACGGAGGCTCAAAAACTGTAAGCATCTGCACAAGATGCCCAGAAGTGATGGAACTAGGATTTGAACTCGGGTCTGCATTTTACTAAAACCTGAGCTCTGTGGAAAAGCTGCTGGACAGTTTGGAAAGCTGACAGATGTAAGGCGATGACAGGTCTCCTGTCTTTCCACTTGGGTATCAAGTGGGGGAAGACATTTATAAGCAAAGGTCGCTTAGCTGGGTATCTCCTGCCCCTACCATCCTCTCTGCCCAGACCTCGGGGCCTCACTTCTATGCACAGCCTCAGCACCTGGCTATACACATCCTCCTGTGTCACTGGCTCCATTGGGTCAGGGTTGGATGACCCTCTTAGACCAGGGCCAGTTGCTGAGGTCAGTAGACATGACCCAGAACCTTCTTTAAAGCAGGAGCTGGCAAACTTCTCTATAAAGGACCAGATAGGAAATAGTTCCATCTTTCTGGGCCATGTGGTCTCTTGTCACAACCACTCAACTCTGCTGCAGTAGTGGGGGGGTGGGGCATCCACGGATAATGCATGGATGGATTATCAAGGTTCTAGGCTTTTTCCCACTAAACATCTTGGCTGAAAGCATTTTCCCCTCAAATATTTTCACTGCACAATGAATTCACTGTAAGGCAATTTTGCCGTAAAAGGACATAATAAAACAGGAAAACATGAATAACAAAATTAAAAAGACTTTGTTGCTATACATTTTTTTAAATGTCAGTTTGTATTTGCGTATGGTCACATGTCCATTGCTAGAGGTTCCAAAGCTCCACGGGAAATGCTGAGGTATGCAATACATACAGTATCACCTGAGGCTTCGCAAACTGATGTGTGATCATTTTCTAGTATAGTATGCAATCCAGCCCATATTTCCTATCAAGTAAATATATGTACTTGTTATCATCCACTCTTCAGACCACCCCATCTACATGTCACTGTGTAGACTGTACGAGGGCTAAGATTTATATAATGTGAAGATGGGATTACGGCGAGACCTGTCAATGGAGAAATGAAATAAAACCAAACTGTCATGACAGCCAGCATAAATACATTAAGTATTTAATGTATTTAAATTGATTCGTCAATGGAGAAATGTAACCAAACTGTCAAACAGCTATTTTATCTTTTACGGCAAAAAATGCTTGAAGCCAAGATGTTGACAGCTCAGATGCTTAAAAATATCCAACAAGCCCAACATTTATGGGGGTGGGGGGGGCAGTTGAATTGAACTTGGAATGATGTCTTGGCCATTTCCTACGTGTGAAAGAATCATAGCCTCCACTATCAGAAAGCTCACAGCCTGGTGGGGAGGAGGGTAGAGGGGAAACAGGGCACTGAAAGATAAGAGCCAGGTACAGGCAAAGCGCTTGAGGGGCCCCCAAGCTGTGGAGAAGGAGACCTGGCTGAGGACAAGCCAAAGGCTAGTGGATATGCCCAAGGTGGGGAGAAGCCTTCCAAGCAGAGGGAACAGTAGTGGGATCTGTTGGACGCGCAGAGGTAATGGTGGGAAATGGGTCGGGAGCCTAGTGGAGTATTTGAATACTCCATATTTAACATTGGCGTACGAGAATGCCAACACGAGGAGTTTGTGATCTCTTGGTTGGCAGAAATGCCAGGCCCGGAAGGAGGGATTTCAGAGTCACGGCAGTCATCTGGTAGAGCTGAGCAATGAGAGAACTCATGTCGCCAAAGAGGACAGATGGGTGGAGACGCCATGGAGCAGGGCACAGGGGTGGGCCCAGTGACGGCTGACTTTGTTCATCCAGTTTGCAGTATCATTCGCTTAAAGTGAATCAAGGTCTAGAATGAGGGTGACAGAGATCTTGCCTCTCCTCAGATCTGTGCCCATGGCAGGCATCACTAATCGATTGTGGAACTCTTTCCCACCGAGCCTGCTCATGGCCTTCCAATTCTGTTACACAGCAGGCAGCTACTCTCAAACTCTCAGAGCTGGAGTATAAACCGGCATGTATCTGCATGCTCTGAAGCTGTGCTTCTCAAATGTGTGCGTGCATATCAGGATCTTAGGAAAAATCGAGTCAGATTGAGCAGGTCTGAGGCAGGGCCTGAGAGTCACTGTTTCTAACATGCTCTCAGGTGATACCGACGTTGCTGGTCCAAGGGCCACACTGGGTAGCAGTCGAGAGTCAAAGAGCCCGAGTTTAGGATTGAAGATGAAAATACAAACCCCTGCTTTGTTCTCACAAGTGTGTGCGTGTCCGCGAGTTGTCTAGCCTCTTTGACCTTGATGTCCTCAGCTAGGAATTGGGATAATTACATTAATACCGCTGCTCTGGGGAATTGGAGGGAGGAAAGGAAACCATGGGGAGAGGTGCTCTGCAATTGATTAAGAGCCATAAATGCATTAGATGGTGTTATTGCCGGTTTACACTCCAACTCTGAGAGTTTGAGAGTAGCTGCCTGCAACAGGATTGGAAGGCCATGAGCAGGCTCGGTGGGAAAGAGTTCCACAATCGATTAGTGATGCCTGCCATGGGCACAGCAATTGAAAAGGTGGTTAAGCACCACTAACTTACCATCAGCAGGGGCGGAGCCCTGGGACAGGGCTGCAAGTGACAGCAGCTCTGCCTGTGAACTGGTCAATAGGACCTAGTTGGCAGCCAGCAACCCGAGGTTGGTCCTTCAACGAAAACTGGGCCCCAGCCAAAACCAGTTTGGCTCAGTGGATAGAGCGTCGACATGCGGGCTGATAGGTCCCAGGTTCGATTCCAGTCAAGGGCATGTACCTGGGTTGCAGGCATGTCCCCCATGGGGGATGTGCAGGAGGCAGCTGATCGATGTTTCTCTCTCATCGATGTTTCTAGCTCTCTATCTCTCTCCCTTCCTCTCTGTGGAAAATCAATAAAAAATAAAAATAAAAAAAAGAAAAGAAAAGAAAAGAAAAGAAAAGAAAAGAAAAGAAAACTGGGCCCCAGAAGGGCTGGTCTGGAAGGAAGGTCTCAGAGGGACCCACTCTGCTTGGAACTGTCCCTCTGGCCAGGGACGTGTTGTGAACCTTAACTCGAGGACCCCAGACATCCAGTGTTTCACCGTCCAGCCCGTCTTGGATGAACACCCCAGGTTCAAGAATAAGCCGGTGCCTGACCAGATTATAAAGTAAGACCCGCAGCTCGCTGGAAGGCAGGAATGGGAAAGAAATCCCAAGCTGGGCTGGGGGCAAGGATTTCTCCCCAGGGCCCTTCTGGGTCCTTCCTGGTCTTAGCCAGCCTGTTCCCCTTCTTCTTGGGAGGAGAAACACACAACCCCCCTCAATTAGCCACCTGGGCCCTGCCACTGAAAAGGCTGAAGCCAGAGATGAGTGACAGGAATGAGGATGTGGTTCGCCTCGAGGCAGAGCCTCAGTAAGCAGTGATGAGATTCACTGGACTGGACGTGGAACCTGTCGCCCAGGTGGATCCCACAGTGTGTGTGTGTGTGTGTGTGTGTGTGTGTGTGTATTATATGTGTGTGTGTATGTGTGTGTGAGAGTGTGTGTATGTGTGTGAGTGTATGTGTGTGAGTGTGTGTATAGGTGTGTGAGTGTGTGTATATGTGTGTGAGTGTGTGTGTATGTGTGTGAGTGTGTAATTGTGTGCATGAGTGTGTGTGTGTGTGTGTATGTGTGTGAGTGAGTGTGTGTGTGTGTATGTGTGAGTGTGCATGTGCGAAGGAGGGGTCCAGGGAGGGCGTGCTCAGCTGGGCACTTTCTCCCAAGGGGCCATCTTTCAGCGTGTGCTGGGTTGTATGCTGACAGTGGGCATGTTCAGATTATGGAAAGGGACATCCCAGGGAGTCCCGTGAAGGCAGGTATCAGTCTGTTCAATGCTAGATGGCAAGGTCCATGATGAGCCATGAGGCACGGGCTCTGCTGACCCTGTAGGCCACAAGGCTGCACCCCTTCCAGCTGTCCAGCTCACCCCCTTAGACCCAGGAGCCCAATATAGCACCCCACATGCTTTAGTAAAAGGCCTCCCCTCTGGACCAGTGGGAAACAGGTGCTTGTAGGAAGAAGGGCCCATGCCCTTCACATGGCTGAGCAGGACCTCAGCCCCCTGGCCCCCGCGATCAGGCACCCATGGGCAGGGACCACAGCTGTACAGCTAGCACTGTGCCCTGCTGGCCCCGATGGCAGAACCTTACTAGAGAGTCGGGAAAAGTGATTTGGGGGGATGGCTGGGATCCCTAAAGAATTCCTTGGAAGATCCCTCTGGGACATTGGCTAGGTGTGTCCAGTCCTTCCCAGCAGTCACAGGAAATGACGACCCAGGCGGCTCTGTGTGCATTCATGCAGGAATTCCAACTCCTGGGGTACCCCAAGAGCTGCCCTCTCCTCATGAAGGTGCAACAGCAGCCTACCCTCTAATCACCTGGCCAGGAAAGCCTGGCTCTAAACGTCGCAGCCAGGACTCTGCCAGGCCCGCACTTGCTGTGAGGGTCCCCACTGGGCAGGCTCCAGGCAGGCTCTGCGTCAGCGGCCTGCATGCTGCGGGGAGCCTCAACCTCTTCCTGTCTTGCAGCTTTTACAAATCCAACTACGTGCAAAGGTTCCACTACTCCCGGCCCGTGCGCAGGGGAACGGTCGACCCCGAGAACGAGTTTGCCGTGAGTACCTGCCCTCCCCCGCAGCAGCCCTGACCATTCCCTGGGCCCCCTTGCCAAGCAGGGCATGCATCTGCCGAACTCCGAATGGGAGGGGATTTGATCCAAAGCCAAGGAAGTAAAGCCAGCAGCATCCACTCGACGCAGCGACACCATCCCTGGTCCTTCCATTGGGGTTGTTAGTCTTTTCACTTTCAAGATAGGCCCGGGCCTCAGTGAGATGGCCTTTCAAGCACAGGGCACTGGGGTGTATCCGGAAGGGAGGGTCCTCAGGCTCGGCAGGGGCAGTGAAGCCAAACCCTCCAGGAAACACCAATTATAAGCCACAGAGGTGTGAGTCCCAGCCGTCCCCTGGGTGTTTCCCCAGCTGGGGCCTCGGCATGAGGAGGTGGCCTCAGGGCTCCTCCAGCTCTTGGCCTCGGGCTGTGACTCTTCATATTTGGGGAGTTGCTGCCCCTTTGAGAATTGAGTGCACACGGTGGCCCTTCCCCAGGAAAGGCAGGTGGGTGCATTCAATATTACCTTAAGGTTCAAACCCTTCAGAAACCCCAGTTAAAACAGACGGGGTCTA
Organism: Myotis myotis; assembly: GCF_014108235.1. Taxonomy (NCBI): domain Eukaryota; kingdom Metazoa; phylum Chordata; class Mammalia; order Chiroptera; family Vespertilionidae; genus Myotis; species Myotis myotis. Next base: position 6,893,118 of record NW_023416368.1, on the reverse strand, counting down.
AATCCAGGGAAAACTTAAACTTCACGCTGGGAAAGGATTCCTAAGGGGAAGGTGAGAGTGTGTTTTTGGGTCTTGCAATACTTATTCTGGTCTCGGTTGGGTGGGGAGCCTGCGGGTCTGGAGGGATCCGGGAAAGCGTGTCTGGAACCCAGGTTTCCTAAGAGGTGCTTTCCTTCCCTCGTCACCCCCTGCCCTGGCACAGTCCATGTGGATCGAGAGAACCTCCTTCGTGACCGCATACAAGCTTCCAGGGATCCTGCGCTGGTTTGAGGTGGTCCACATGTCCCAGGTGAGTCCCCGGGCCTTCGGGGTGCACCTCTCCCAGCCCCAGGAGCTTTGGTTTGAAGCCACCGTGTGAGTCCTGGAATTCCAGTGAGGGAAGGGACCTGAGGCAGCATCCAAATTAGTGCTTTCAGATCTTCCTTAAGCACCAGGTGGCTTTCTTTCCTCACAAATGAAACCTGATGCCATGCAAGCTGGTGAATGGGGGGCTCCTGTGGTGGATGCAGGGGGAGGTAGAGGCCTGGCACTCTCTCCACGCAACCACCCCTCATATCCTCCTGTCCCAGCAGCCCCTGAGGGTGCATGTGCAGAATCCCACGATGAACCCATTTTACAGCTGGATAAAATGAGGTTCACAGAGAAGAAATCCCACAGGAGCCAGGCTAATTTTTGAACTCCCTTATGCAAATTGCATGTATTTTACTTCTCAATGCACTTTAGGGTCTTCACATCCTCATCTAAGAATCTTTTTGCTCCCACAAAAAGGGGGTCAGAGTGGTGGTGAGGAAACCTGAAATGTAGGCACATATTCAGGATGTCTTATTCATTCAACAAATTTGTGATGCATACCTAACACAAGCCAGGCGCTGTTCTAAGACCTGAAGATTTTGCCACGAAGCTTACATTTAAGTGCAGGAGACAGACTAAAACATCAAAGTCAATATATTCTGTGTCAAATGGTGATAGCCATTATGGAGAAACGTAGAAGAGAGAGATGATGGAGGGATTGCTATTTAAATCAGGTGGCCAGAGAAAGCCCAGAGGGAGTCAGGGAGTGGCCCATGCAGATACGAAGAGGAGGACTTTCCAGCAGAGGGAACGGCAGTGCAAAGGCCCTGGGGCCAGTGCATGCTTGTGTCTGGGTCAGCACCAGTGAGGGCTGAGGAGGAGGAGGCGGACACCAGATCATGTAGGAATTTACAGGCCACTTCCAGGACTTTGGCTTTCCTACTGAATGACCTGGAACCGTGAGCAGAGGAGGGACGTGATCTGATTGGTATTTTCCAGCTACTTGTATGATCAGCTTTAGGACCACCCAACCCCAGCAGCTCAGTGGCCCTCCAGTCTCCTTTTCACAGGCATAGCCTGGACCTTGGGGGAAATAGAATGATGATCAGCAAACATTCATTGAGGATGTGCTAAACCATTAGTGGGTTGTTCAAGGTTAGCAAGTAAGGCAGGGTTTGACTTCCACCTCAGGTTCCTGGGCTGGATTCACTCTCTCCTCCTTCCTCAGCATGTCCCATACCGCCCCAGCAATAAGGAGAACCCTGGAAAGGTAGAAACCATTCATGCTCTTCCTCGTGGGGCAGACTGACACAGGCGAAGCTTGACAAGTGTCCCAGGCCCTGTGTCAGCCTTTATCGTATTATTCCCCAAATACAAAACTCTGCGAAGTACATACTGTTATTAATCCCGTATCTGGAGTGAAGAATGTGAAACTCTCTACCAATCTGTAGCTGCCGGCCCATGGCCCTACTGTGCCTTTCCCTCCAGGGGCGCTCAGCAGGGTGCCCCCTGTCCTTCAGTGACCCCATGAGACGGTGGGCAACGGAGGGAGCCCTGTGGCACCCCCATTCTCCTCCCCCCTGACTTTCTCCTCAAAGCACCTGCCGCCTCCTAACAGACCATCTAATGTGGCCGCATGTTGATTTTAATGTCTGGAATATTACATATAATAGACCCTATTAGGATCTAAGTGCTACACTAACATAAGTTCCAGGAAGCCAGATTTTGGTCTATTTTGTTCCCTGCCATATTGCTCAATGCAAAGACTAGTCCCAGGCCCGTAACTGCTGCTCAAGAATCTTGGTTAAGAAAACCTATACCCACCAATCAATATGCAGACGCCGTCACGCTGAACCGGGTTCCTTGTCTTACGGACTCAGGAGTCAGGAAAGGATTGGTCAACATTTTTGTTTCGCTCCTTTTATCCTGATGGCTTCTGATGGGAAGGTTTAGGAAAACTTCCAAAACGTTGACCGGAGTGGATTTATCTGTAGCAGCCTCCCGGCTGAGTGACCCCGAATGTCAGCACGTCTCAGACACCAGCTTCCTGCCCGCTGAGTGAGTGTGTTTCCCTGCATTGGCGTTTGCGTTCCCCGAATTGATGTCTTGTCGGCTGTTTCTTCCGTGAATCGTCATGACGACAGGACTGTTTGTACAGAGAGGTGTTTTCTGATGGGATTCGAGTGTGGGTTCTGCTTACGGAGGGGTCTTTCTTGCTCTCAGTCCCGCGAACATGCAAGCCTTCACAGCAAGCCTTGACCTGGGGTCAGGAACACACATGCAACACTGTGGTTAACAAGCTGCATGTTTTTGGACAAACACAGTGTGTCTCAGGGCCTTCATTTCCATCGTCTGTAAAACGGAGACTGAAAACCTATGGAATGTCAGAGCGGAAAGCCGCCCAGGGGTCATTCAGTCATGAGCTACAAGCTCAAAAACCTTCATGGCCCAGGAGAAAAATGCCAGTAGGTGAGATAGTCCCTATTCCAACAGCAGGGGCTGGTGATGCGGCGGCAGCCCCTCTCCAGCTGAAGTCAGTTTTACAACTAGACCTCCCGTGCCGTCTGCAAGGACCTCGCCAGGCCCAGCCTGGCCTGCAGATCCTGGTTCTTGTCCATCCCACTATTTTACACGGGAGGAAACTGAGGCCAAAGGTGGGACTTGAGCTGCCGAGTGATCAGGGGCAGAAATAGGATGCAATGGCATTGCCTGCCTCGTGTAGCGCCTGGGGTCCTAAGAGGGTCTGATTTAAGAAGGGGATGTGGGTGACATGCCTCTGAAGAATACGAAACACCCCGATGACAGGGAATTCGTGTCCCTTCGTCCTTTGGCTGCTCTCACCTCCCAGGTCTAAAACTGTTTCCGAAGAGCGTCCCTCTGGTAGTTCAGTCTCCCCTCCAGCAGGGTGGGCAAGGTTGCATGCAGTGGCACCGCTCCGAGCACTGCACACTCGGTCACACGGATGTCAGGGGTGAGAAGCCAGAGGCACTGTCACCCTCACTCCCAGCTCCCCAGGCTGTAATGAGGTTGAAGACGGGCGGGGAGGGGGGAGAAAGGGGGATTCAAAAGTTGCTTGAGAAATGGGGCGGAAAGCCAATCAACAGGACTTCCCATGGTTAATAACTCTCCCTCACGTCTTCGTCTCTCAGAAGCGCCAGGCTATTGTGAGATCGGGGTGCGGTGCTGGGCCCTCCCGCATGGTGACAGATTTTCCCTGGAGCCCAGTCTGGACGGGGCTTCCACAGCCCCTGCAGGGGTGCAGCCTCGCTGAGCGGGCACATAGCATCCTGCTCCAGATCACGTGTGTGTGTGTGTGTGTGTGTGTGTGTGTGTGTGTGTGTGACAGAAAGAGGCAGTGCCAGTGAGAGAACCTGGTCCCAGGGCCGCCTTACTGCAGACAGCACCATCTTTAAAAATGACAACAATTGAAGAAAGGTGTGGGAGGCTGGGATTTCACCGAGATTTAAGGAAATGGTTTAAAAAGATGTTCCAGACAGCTCTAGAGGTTGGATCTACCCTTCCCACATGCCCCATGGCCATAATACCTACAGCGACATTTTTTGAAGAATTCTGCTGAGTCGAGGGTCATATTACCTCCCCTAGTCATTGCTACAGACTCAGGGAGGCACCCACCCTGCCAGGGAGTCTCCCTGGTGAGGACCACTGCTGCTCTCTGTCCTCGCGCCTGCGAAAAGGAGGAGCAGTAGCTACCAGCTATTCTCCGAGCAGGTTTCATCAGCCTTGTTTTACCAATGAGTCCACTAAGGCTCAGAAAGGCTAGGGTCGCAGGGTCACACAGCTGGAAAACAGCCAGCAGGGGTGAGGGCTGCACTCAGTGTAGCCCAGGGCGAGCGCACGGGGGCCTGTGGGAGACCCCACCTGCCACCTGTTGTTGTGAGTTGTTTTATTGGAACAACGAGCGCATTAATTTTGCTGTTGCCTGGAGCTGCCTTTTCCTACAGAAACAGAATTGACTGGTTGCGACAGAGAATGTCTGGCTTGCAGATGTCTGGGTCTTTTATGGAAAGGTTTGCAGCCCCTCGCTCAGTTTTTCCCTCCAGATTCCATGCTCTTGAGATCCCTGACTGTGCAGTTAGCATGTGATGGGTGTCTTGTATATATCGCTTTCTAACGGGTGTTGGAGAGGCAATGAGTGTTATCTTCCCAACTAAACCGAATCCACCTGGGGACAGAGACCCCTCGTACAACAACCGGTTTTAGGACTGACGCTGGGCCAAGCTGGGGCATCAGGCCTCCCGCTGCTCTGGTCTGCCTGCTGACAGCTCACACACAGTAGGTACACAAGCAATGCCAGATGGGTTGGATTACAGAGTGGTTCTCCCAGGTAATAAGAAGGAAGGGCCTCCCTCACGCACATCCAGGCTCTGAAACCCCAGCAAAGGCCTGGAGTCTGCCTCAGCTCCCCAGGGGAATCCCTTCTCACAACACAGGACGCTGTCTCTCCCCAGACAGCAGGCAGCCCAGAGCCACTAATTACAGGCCGCCGCGGCCCCTCCGGGAGCATCGCCTCATTTGAATTCCAGCCCCCAGTGAAATCAATACCTACCGGCGAGCTTGTCTTGTTTTCCTTTGTCTTTTTTTGTTTTTTAATTTATTTCATTTTATTATTTATTTCAGAGAGGAAGGGAGAGGGAGAGAGAGATAGAGGAGAATCATTGATCGGCCTCCTGCATGCCCCACACTGGGGATCAAGCCCACAACCCTGGCATGTGCCCTGACCAGGAATAGAACCCTGGCCTCCTGGTCCATAGGCCGAGATCTGTTTTTAAAGGTCCTGCTAAGGCCTCCTCTTTCTGCTGATCTCACTTGCAACAGACCACCATCAGCCCCCTGGAGAACGCCATCGAAACCATGTCCACAGCCAATGAGAAGATCCTGATGATGATCAACCAGTACCAGAGTGACGAGAGCCTCCCCATCAACCCACTGTCCATGCTGCTCAACGGGATCGTGGACCCCGCCGTCATGGGAGGGTTCGCCAAGTACGAGAAGGTGAGGACTCTGCTGTCCCGGCCCCCGGCGGGGTCAGAGCAGTAGCTGGGGGCCAGGGGGGCAGACACAGCTGCATGTCGCTCATCTTACTCTAGCCGTTTGCCCCTAAAGGGACCCCTCAGCCTGGTGGGAACCCATTCACCTCCCAGAGGCTCCACAGCCTCCCTCTCGTCTCCTCCCCACACTCAGTACCGCACTGTGCTGTGGCTGGAAGGGGCAGGGCTCACAGGGCCCCTTAGCCCACTGGTCACACCCAGGTGCCTCAGCCAAGGAAGGGCTCTGGGAAGACCAGGGGACCGTAAGCCAGGCCACTGAAGTGGAGGAGCCATGAATCCAAGTCCGTGACGGCAAATATCTTCTAAAAGAGAAAGAAATGAAACCCAGAATCTGTGACAATACAGACAGGATGGAAAGTCAATTCCAAAAGGAGAATCACAACTTAGATAGCCAGGCCCAAGGTCCCTCCAGAAATCCTCACACATGGGAGCCACCGATTTTTTTTTTTTTTTTTTTTTTTGAGCTTCCTGGTGTCCAGAGCACAAAGGGAAAAGCCATCAGATATATGAGTCACAGTATTCACTGGGGAAGAATACCAACTTCTCAGGAGGGGACATAGCTTTTCCTGGCAATGAAATGGAATGGAAAGTCCTCACTTGTGTCACACCTTACATTGTAGGAGACACTGGGGGAAGTGGCCTCCTCCTTCTAGTAGACCTCACAGTGAACTCCCTAGTATCTTTCCATGCCATTCACTGATGTGAGACTAAGAATGCAACACAGTAATTTCATTCAGAGCAATTCCAGTTGCTAACCCGACAGTCCTTCCAGCCACCCTCAGTCCCCCATAGAGTCCCCACTGGCATGCCTTCACTCAGCCTGGAGGGCTGCTGGGTGTGCCCATGTGTGTGCACACCTGGAGGACATGAGCCCGGAGAGAGCTGGGGGTGCCAGGTTCACACACCAGGAGGGAGGTGGTGAGGTGAGCTGCTCTCAAACGTAAACGTGAGTCAGATCCTTGCAGAGCTTTGTAACTAACCTGGGTGCCCGCCCCCCCCCCCCCCCAGCAGGTTCTGATGCAGTAGGTCTGGGTGGGGCCCAATAATTGGCATCTCTGACAAGTTCCCAGGTGATGGGTGATTTGCTGCTGCTGATCCAGGGACCCCACTTTGAGAACCACTCTCCTGGGGTCTGTGGCCCATTCCCAGTGGGTGCTGACCTGAGCCTCCAAGAAGGGAAAATAGTGTCGGTCACTATAGGTCTCTGCCCCATCAATACTGTGGCCTCGCTGCTGGCCCTCTCCAGTGGAATCCTCTCTCGGTGCCGGGGACATGGGTCAGGGGCCCACACCAAATGAACAGAACCCCCCAAACTCCCATCTGTCCCCCCCCAGGCCTTCTTCACAGAGGACTACACCAGGGACCACCCCGAGGACCAGGACAAGCTGAGCCGCCTCAAGGACCTGATCGCGTGGCAGGTAAAGCAGAGCTGACGGGAGCCTCCCTGCCTCTGCCCTCCCAGCCCCTCCCGTACAGGCCTCAGCCAGCCGCTGCCCGGCCTGGCTGCACCTGTCCTCCTGTCCTCTGGCTTTCGGCCCTTCTTCTGACGCTATATCTCACCCGAGCAGGCCCACTCAGAGCCTGGATTTGGGCCACCGCACCCCTGGGGTGCTGCATGGGGACCGGGCGAGGACGTCGTGCTGCCTGTCGCTAAGACTGCTTTATGGGCTCTTGAAGTCAGGGCAGCTTCTCCCAGCGGGACTGAAATAAAAGCCAGGCCCCCCACACCCACCACCACCTTCCCCCACAGCCGGCACATGGCAATCAGATAAAAGAGGCTCCGCCCCACACCCCTCCTGAGGCTGACCCAGTCTGTTGCAGATAAAGCTCAGATGGACATGAGGTTTGGGGGATAACTGAGGCCTTTGCTTGGTTTTTGGTCAGAGAGCCTTCATTCTGCACAAGCTGCTTACCCTCCAGAGCCCAGCCAGGGGACTGGGAAGGCGCGTCCTCCCACTGCCCGCCCGCCCTGCGGTCCCCTCTCAGCCCCTGCGTCCCTCCCGCCTGGCACCTCTACCAGCCTCCACACTCTGCCTCCTCTGACTCTCTTTCTGTGCGCGCCCTCTCTCTCTCTCCCTCTCTCAGAGGTTCTGTGCTTCTGTCCCTCCCCACTCCATCTTTTACCTCCTCTGCATCCCCATCGTACTCCTCTCTCTGCACCCCATCTTACTCCTCTCTCTGCACCCCATCTTACTCCTCTCTCTGCACCCCATCATACTCCTCTCTCTGCACCCCATCTTACTCCTCTCTCTGCACCCCATCATACTCCTCTCTCTGCACCCCATCATACTCCTCTCTCTGCACCCCATCTTACTCCTCTCCACCCCCCATCTTACTCCTCTCTCTGCACCCCATCATACTCCTCTCTCTGCACCCCATCATACTCCTCTCTCTGCACCCCATCATACTCCTCTCTCTGCACCCCATCTTACTCCTCTCCACCCCCCATCTTACTCCTCTCTCTGCATCCCCATCTTACTCCTCTCTCTGCACCCCATCTTACTCTTCTCTCTGCACCCCATCATACTCCTCTCTCTGCACCCCATCTTACTCCTCTCTCTGCACCCCATCATACTCCTCTCTCTGCACCCAATCTTACTCCTCTGCACCCCATCTTACTCCTCTCTCTGCACCCCATCTTACTCCTCTCCACCCCCCTCTTACTCCTCTCTCTGCACCCCATCTTACTCCTCTCTCTGCACCCATCTTACTCCTCTCTCTGCACCCCATCTTACTCCTCTCTCTGCACCCATCTTACTCCTCTCTCTGCACCCCATCTTACTCCTCTCCACCCCCCATCTTACTCCTCTCTCTGCACCCCATCTTACTCCTCTGCACCCCATCTTACTCCTCTCTCTGCACCCCATCTTACTCCTCTCCACCCCCATCTTACTCCTCTCTCTGCACCCCATCTTACTCCTCTCCACCCCCCATATTACTCCTCTCTCTGCACCCCATCTTACTCCTCTCCACCCCATCTTACTCCTCTCTCTGCACCCCATCTTACTCCTCTCTCTGCACCCCATCTTACTCCTCTCTCTGCCACCCATCTTACTCCTCTCCACCCCCATCTTACTCCTCTCTCTGCACCCATCTTACTCCTCTCCACCCCCATCTTACTCCTCTCTCTGCACCCCATCTTACTCCTCTCCACCCCCATCTTACTCCTCTCTCTGCACCCCATCTTACTCCTCTCTCTGCACCCCCCCCATCTTACTCCTCTCTCTGCACCCCATCTTACTCCTCTCTCTGCACCCATCTTACTCCTCTCTCTGCACCCCATCTTACTCCTCTCCACCCCCCATCTTACTCCTCTCTCTGCACCCCATCTTACTCCTCTGCACCCCATCTTACTCCTCTCTCTGCACCCCATCTTACTCCTCTCCACCCCCATCTTACTCCTCTCTCTGCACCCCATCTTACTCCTCTCCACCCCCATATTAATCCTCTCTCTGCACCCCATCTTACTCCTCTCCACCCCCATCTTACTCCTCTCTCTGCACCCCATCTTACTCCTCTCTCTGCACCCCATCTTACTCCTCTCTCTGCACCCCATCTTACTCCTCTCCACCCCCCATCATACTCCTCTCTCTGCACCCCATCTTACTCCTCTCCACCCCCATCTTACTCCTCTCTCTGCACCCCATCTTACTCCTCTCCACCCCCATCTTACTCCTCTCTCTGCACCCCATCTTACTCCTCTCTCTGCACCCCCCATCTTACTCCTCTCTCTGCACCCCATCTTACTCCTCCGCACCCCATCTTACTCCTTTCTCTGCACCCCATCTTACTCCTCTCTCTGCACCCCATCTTACTCCTCTCCACCCCCCATCTTACTCCTCTCTCTGCACCCCATCTTACTCCTCTCCACCCCCATCTTACTCCTCTCTCTGCACCCCATTTTACTCCTCTCTCTGCACCCCATCTTACTCCTCCGCACCCCATCTTACTCCTCTCTCTGCACCCCCATCTTACTCCTCTCTCTGCACCCCATCTTACTCCTCTCTCTGCACCCCATTTTACTCCTCTCTCTGCACCCCATCTTACTCCTCTCCACCCCCCATCTTACTCCTCTCTCTGCACCCCATTTTACTCCTCTCTCTGCACCCCATCTTACTCCTCTCCACCCCCCATCTTACTCCTCTCTCTGCACCCCATTTTACTCCTCTCTCTGCACCCCATCTTACTCCTCTGCACCCCATCTTACTCCTTTCTCTTCTCCTCTCCACCTGCTCCCCTCCTTTCTCTCCTGGGTTTTCTCTCCCTTCTCTCTCCCTGCCCCCCACCCTCCCAGAGAAGGAACAATCCACCAGACACTCCCCCAACACACACTTTAAAGGACCAGGCTCCTCCAGGCCTGATGCAGCACCCCCCCCCGACCCCCCGCCGCCCCACCCCACAACACCTCTGCTCTCAGGGGCCACCCACCCACCACCAGGCACACTGTTGAGGGGGCTGTGCTCTGAGGGCAGGAGCTGGAGGACAGCAAGCCCAGGGGCAGGGGCAGCGGCTGCAGCTGCCAGACCTCCCTCCCTCCTTACCCATCCCCAGGCAAACAAAAGGAGCTATTGTGGTGGGGAGGGGAGTGTTTGCTACTCTAGGGAAATCAGGGAGCGTGGAGCACTGGGTGCAGCCTCTTTTCTTAAAATAATGATTCCTAATTCAGGTCCTTCTCTGCCTCTGCCGTATGCAAAGTGAGGCTTGGAAAGGGGCGAACCCAGGCGCTGCACAGACGTGCTCCCCGGAATGCATTTGTGTGTCTGGAATTTTCTCTCCATCCTTACCTGTGCCACCTGTGAAACCCAATGCCCCCAAGGCCCCAGCCTTCCTTCCCAGGTCTCATGCCTTTTTCACTCACAACCATATTCCCCCTTTCTCCTCCCCGCCCCCACCACACGCAACATGGGAAGCAGGAAGGCCAGGCTTTGATTTGGTTTCCTTCCTCTGATGATTCTGGGTGCCCCAGAGTGGGCTAACATGTCACACAAATCTGTTTGGTTGTTGGGGTCATCCTCAATCCATACCCCTGCCCGGGGTCTCTCCACCGGGCACCATTTATCACCTGGTAATGGATTCTCAGTGCTGTGTCCACCACCCAAAGCCTGGAGCTCAGACTCACAGCACAGAAGGAAATGTTGGCTAATGGAGAGCACTACAAAGGAGACTTGGAAAGCATATAGTAGATGGCTTCTAAAAGCCCTTAGCTGGGAGGGGGGGCGGGGGGAAGAAAAGAAAAGCAAAGCTGTTAGCTAGGCCCTTTCAGCCAGCGCCCCCTAGTGGCCACCCCCTCCCTACCTGGTCCCCACGCACCTGGTCACTATGTTACAGAGACCCAGTCAGCCAGGAAAAGGGGGTTGCCCTGGGCAGTGTACCTCCCACCCAGAGTCCAGGCACCCTGACCATGGCACCTACCCTCAGGGGGAAGGCAGCCCTTTTGCATTATCACGCACAGCACATGAGTTCCTCCTGGCCCATTCATTCCCGTCACTCTTCGTTTATATCATTGAGTCCCTCCTGTGTGCGGGGCCACAGAAACACAGCTGGACCAATCCGGCCTCTACCTCCTAATTAGAGATAATTAGAGACTGTCAGCTCTCGCTGCTCCTGTCTCAGCCTCTCCCGCTGCACCTCTGTGCTCGGCCTCTCGGCCCCTTCGCTTTTCTGGGTCCCAGGTGCCTCCAATCCCTGAGCCCCTCCTGGCTTCCCAAGGGCAGATGGCTCCTTCTGGCCACAGCTCCCTCCCTGCTCCAGGTCGCGACCGTCCTCCATCCTTCCCCTGGCACGCTGGGGCAGGTTGGCAGGTCTCTACCTTCACTGAGGTTTCATTTCCCCTTTGCCTCACTGTTTCGGGGAGATGTGTGTGTGTGTGTGTGTGTGTGTGTGTGTGTGTGTGTGTGTGTGTGTGTGTGAGAGAGAGAGAGAGAGAGAGAGAGAGAGAGAGAGAGAGAGAGAGAGAGAGGCAGAAATGTCTTTATGTCACCAGTCATGGAAACGTGTCCTTTTTTCTCCAAATTAACCTGTATTCTGCCTTTTCACACCCTCGTTCTGCTGCCCCGAGGCCAGGATACTCTCGGCTCTCCCTGCTCACAGTGGCCCTGTGGCCCAGCTGCTGCCTTTACCTCTACCCCTCAGACAGGACCTAGCGTCCTCCCTTGTTGGTCAGTCGGAACTTAACTCCCTCACATCCCACATCCGCCATCTCCGCCCTCGTCTCCTCCATCCCTTCTTTAAGTCCCCTGTCTATGGGCATCGCCCAGAACTTCCTGGACGAGGCGTTGAGTCAAAGCAAAGGTTGCCTCTCCTCTGGTCCCACACTCCCCGACCCAGATGCCACTCGGCAGAGACTTTCCAAACATCCCGGGTGCGGGTGCGGCGGGGGGGGGGTTGCTCCAGCCCTCCTGTTGGGCACAGCCGCTGCCGCTCTCCCTCCCCGTCCAGAGTCCAGAGCAAACCCCAAGGCTGCAGCTGTCTGTTTCCCAGGGCCCCTGACCCTGTGAGAAGGTCTCGGGGACCGGAACACCCCGGACATATTCTCAGCGGGGCGAGGCCTCCGGCACCCAGCTCACTGGCCACCACTCCTCTCCAGATCCCCTTCCTGGGAGCTGGGATTAAGATCCACGAGAAGCGGGTGTCCGAGAACCTGCGGCCCTTCCACGACCGGATGGAGGAGTGTTTCAAGAACCTGAAAGTGAAGGTGGAGAAGGAGTATGGTGTCCGAGAGATGGTACGGGGGTGTCTGGGGGGGAGGGGAGAGGGGGGATGGGGAGGATGATGGGACCTGAGGAGAAGGACTCGAGGGCCCCGATGCCTGAGCTGAGGATTCAGGGGAACCTCCCTGTGAACTTGACCCGTCAGAAGTCACCCCCAGACAAACACCACTTACAAACTGGGAACTGAAGGGGCTGTGCTAGTCATAAAAGCTACACGGATGAAGCACCTACTCTGTGCCTTGTCTGATCTAAGCATGGGACATGTGGTAGGTCACGCAGTCCTCACTGCGTGTCTGTGAGGCGGGAGTGACTTAACCCCGTTCCCTTCTGGAGGGTCAGGGGTGGTAGTGACTTGCCAGAGGCTGCCTAGCGCGTGAGTGCAGGTCAGAATTCACGCCTGGTTCCGCTGGCCTCCAAAGCCAGTGCTTCCGGCCACTCACAAGCTCCATGGACTAAAGAGGCCGTTGGCCTGGGACTCACAGGAGCACCTTCATCCTCTTCCCCAGAAAGTGGGGTCATCAAACGTCCACCCGGATGGGAAAGCTGAGGCCCCGAGGGGCAGTGAGTGACCGGAGGGGCGCGAGGGGACTCGGGTCTCCTGTCTCCTGGTGCCATCGTGGCTCCATGAGTCAGGCCGGTGCTGATGCTGTCAGAGCAGGTCAGCTTTCTCAGGTCAAGGGTGACGTCCACAAGACTCCCCTCCCACATCCGGACCAGCCATAGGGTAAGGTCTGGGGAGGTCCCAAGCACACTGCCGACGCTGCCCGCCCCTGGATGCAGGGCGGCCTCCAGGAAAGCTCACCGGAGCCCAAGTGGCCTGAGTTTTTATTGCCCTTTCGTTACACGGACATGACTGGGTGAATCATTGGTCACAGGATGGGAATCCATCTCCAGCCCCGATCCCTCCAGGGACTCTGAGCTGGGCTTACATGGCTCCAGCCCTATCATCACATGCTTGGTTTTTCTGGCCTGGCCCGCCCCTTCCAGAATCTTCTCGTTAGCATGAAGGGCCATCATATATAACAAAGACACTCCTGTCACTGGGGAAATTGCAAGGACTTAGGGTCACCTCCCCTGAGCCCTGGCCAATTCCTTATCCAGCCAGCCCCTCAGCCCCACCAGCCAGGGAGTTGTTCCGCCCCGCTCTACCCCCCAGCTCCCCGCCACCACCACCCAGCTGGAGGCTGGTCAGCAGGGGGGGGGGGGGGGGCAGGAGGCAGGTACCCCAGTTCCCAGCGACCTGTGGGCCAGGCTTTAACCATCCGTTCTCCCCCGCAGCCTGACTTTGAGGACAGGCGAGTGGGCCGCCCCCGGTCCATGCTGCGCTCCTACCGGCAGATGTCCATCATCTCCATGGCGTCCATGAACTCTGACTGCAGCACCCCCAGCAAGACCACCTCCGAGAGGTCAGTCCCCGCCCCAGACGGCACCCTGGGCCCCCCTGGGCCCCGGCCCAGCCCCCACCACGCTCCTGCCCCAGCGCCGCCCTTCCTCCACCTTCCTGCTCTTCCCTCCGAAAGCCTTCCCCACCCTGTGAGGCTGCCATCCTACGACCGCCATCAAAGGGGCATTAGAGGCCCGAGAGGCAAGGGGGCTGTTCCTGAAGGTCCTGCAGGACCCGCCTGCCCACAACCCACAGAGCGACCCGCAGAGCCCGCCTGGGTCCAGAATCTTCTCCCAACTCCCCACCACGGAGGCCCCCACTGCACTCCCCATACCTCTGCCAGGCCCCTCCCCTCCACCGTCCTGGTCTTAGGCTCACCAGGCCTTACTCAGTGACTCTAATGACAGACACTGTGAACCCGGCGCTCTCCACAGGCCAAGGGTGTGCTGAGGGGTCCTCAGACCTCATCGCCGTCTCTCACAAGGTTACCACCAACACCCTGTTTCCTGAAAAGGAAATAATGGCTCAGAGAGGCTGAGTGATTTGCCCAAAGTCCTTCAGCTAAAACGTGGCAGTGTCTGAATTTGAATCCAGACCCCTATCTCCCATGGATCTCCTCTTCTCACCACCAGACTCGCTTTGTATTTTGAAAGTTTGCCACTTAGGCAAGTGGCTCCCCGAGCTCTGCCAGGTCAGCTGTCTCCCTCCCGGCCTGTGGCGACAGCCCAGTCAGCCTGGGTCCCTTCGAGGCGGCCCCACGGGGGCTCTAACGGCAGTGGCCACGCTGTCCCTCTCGCCCTTCAGCTTCGACCTGGAACTGCCACCCCCCAGGGCGCAGAAAGCGGAGCCGGTGGAGCCCATCTCCCCACCAGGGAGCACGCTGCCCGAGGTCAAGCTGCGCAGGTCCAAGAAGCGGGCCAAGCGGAGCAGCGTGGTGTTTGCCGACGAGAAGGCAGCAGCCGAGTCGGACCTCAAGAGGGTGAGCATCGAGGCAGGCTGCCTCAGCACCACCCATAGCAAACCTACTGTGTGCCGGCACTGTCCCCGGGGCTCCCAGACACAGCCCCACACAAGCCTCACTTTTGCCGTGAGGTGGGTGTTATGCAGGCGGCATCTGAGGACAGGGAAGTGAAGCGCTGGCCGGCGCCATGCAGCCTGGACACAGCGGAGCCGGGATATGAACCCAGGCTGCCGGGCTCCGGCCTGGCTGTCTTTTCTGCCATCACAAGCGGCTCTGTGAGGCCGGGAGAAGTGCCTGCTTCACCCACTGAAGGGAGGGCGGCCCTCCTGTGCTGGGCCAGGAGTTTCTACCACTCCTGCCCTCTGGCCCCTGGCCCCGGGCTGCTCTAACCGCTGACCCCGCTGGGTTCCTCCAGGGCAGCGGCAGCCCAGCCAGAGGTGGCTCCTGCGTGCGGAGGTGGCAATAAGATTCCTGTGTTTCACAGTTCCAGGGGGAGTCATTCACATGATAGTCTAAATCAGCGGTTCTCAACCTGTGGGTCGCGACCCCTTTGGGGGTCAAAAGACCCTTTCACAGGGGTCACCTAAGACCATCGGAAAACATATATAATTACATATTGTTTTTGTGATTAATCACTATGCTTTAATTATGTTCAATTTGTAACAATGAAAATACATCCTGCATATCAGATATTGACATTGCGATTCATAACAGTAGCAAAATTACAGTTATGAAGTAGCAACGAAAATAATTTTATGGTTGGGGGTCACCACAACATGAGGAACTGTATTAAAGGGTTGTGGCATTAGGAAGGGTGAGGGCCACTGGTCTAAATGAATGCCACACGCCACCCCCACCCCCACCCGGGAGCTGGATAGTGTGCAGCCTGTGCGTATGTACCACACGCGGGCACGGGATGATGCAAAACGGAATAAATGAACCTGGAGCGGGGCCACGGAAGCCTGGCCGAGCCCTCGTCACTAACTTTCCAGCCCAGAGCTGCCTCATGCTGAGTCTCTGTGGTGTGTGTGTGTGCGTGTGTGTGTGTGTTCAGCTCTCCAGGAAGCACGAGTTCATGAGTGACACCAACCTCTCGGAGCATGCGGCCGTCCCCCCCAGGGCCTCCGTCCTCTCTCAGATGAGTTTTGCCAGCCAGTCCATGCCCATCATCCCAGGTATGCACCCTGCCACCACCAGCGCGGGCGTGTGGAGAGGGTCCGGGCCACCGGCCTGGGGGTGGAGGATGGGTGTGTCTAGACAGCAAAGCGGGCCCTGCGCCCCGTCCTCTGAGCTGCTCCCCACCCCGCAAGCTCCACCAGGTGCCGGGGCGGAGGCCGGCGGTCACCGGGCTCAGGATCCCCTGGGAAAGCGTTCATCGCACCCGGTGGCCCTGCTTTCTCAGCGAGCCAGGCCTCCCCAGGCGCCAGCGGCGGGTCCCTGAGCCCCGTGTTGTCTGTGGGGACCTGGAACTTACCCCCGCCTCTTGCAGGTGACGAGTGTTTGATGCACGGATGCTGCGTGCCTCCCCCGCACCCATTCACTGTCCGGCGAGGTTAGCAGCACCCAGACGACCCTTTTGTTCATAGAGGGGACCCTGAGGCCCTAGCTGGTCACGTGGCACGCCCAAGAGCACGCCCTCTGGCATGCAGCAGTCTCTAGCGTCTGCCACTCTGTGCCAGGCTGCCTGTGCCAGGGGCTAGGGCAGAGAGGAGCAAGACAGGCCGGTACTGCCCCCAGACACGGCAGGGCAGGGGGGCCTCGGCCAAGACGCCTGCTGTTCCCCAGTGCCGACCGGTGCCCGGCGCTGTGCTCACTGCTTCTCCCACTATTTCATTTCCGCCTCTGTGCCCACCTGAGGAGTGCCTGGTGCCAATAGCCCCACCATGTGGATGAGGAAACGGAGGCACTGAGAACGCCACGCCCCTGCCTGTCACGGGCTAGTCATGTGGAGGCCGGGTTCACACTCAGGCCTGTGCCCTGGGGCCACCCCAACACTGCGCACTGACCCACAGGAGAGCCCTACAGGGAGGGGTCTGCCTGGGTACTAGCTCTGGGCCGCACAGCACTCTGGGAGGCTGTGCTCTCACCCCCATTTGGCTGATTTCAAAGCAGAGGGTCAGAAGGTAGCTGATTGCTCTGGTCTGCGTGACTCTGAGCAGGTGTCACACCGGCTGTCCCCACTGTCCCTGCCTCCGGGAAGGGAGAAAGCCAGGCTCCGGGTGTTGGAAAGGGAAGGGCATGTCCCCGGAGGAAGTCGGGGCCCTCCCCGCCCGAGCCCCCTGCGGCCAGCCCAGAGGCCCTGGGAGGAGGGTTCATGGGCCCGGAGGCAGGCCCTTCGCTGTCCAGGGGCTGGGCAGCCTCACCCAGAGGACACGGCTGCCGCCCCTGCCCGGCTGGGACCCGTCCTTCCCGGATTCTGTGCCCTGCCTGCCCCCTACCTGCCACCCATCACCCACCTGCCCCTGGGCTGCGCCCCCCACCTGCCACTCACCCTCTCTCCCACCTGCTCTCCCTCTCCCTCCAGCCTTCACGCTCTCAGTGGCCGCTGTGCCCGGGACAGAGGATGGCAGCCGGTCCCCCCGCCTCAGCCAGACCTTCCTCCCTTTCTCGGAAGGCGACAAGCACGACAAAAAGACGCTCAAACGGAAGAAAGTGAACCAGTTCTTCAAGACGATGGTGCGGACCCAGACGGTGGAAGCCGGGGTGCGGGCGGGAGGTGGAGAGGGAAGAGGCAACAGAGAGGAGAAATGGTGTGTGCATGTGCGTGTGTCAGTGTGTGTGTGAGTGTGTGTGTATGCGTGCATGTGTGTGAGTGTATGTGAGTGTGTGTGTGAGTGTGTGTGTGTATGAGTGTGTGTGTGTGTGAGTGTGTGAGTGTGTGTATGAGTGTGTGAGTGTGTGAGTGTGTGTGTGTGTGTGAGAGTGAGTGTGTGTGTGTGCATGTGTGTATGTGTGTGTGCACGCGCATGTGTGGTCACCGGGAGGCAGGGTCAGGCTCCAAGGGCCCTGGTCACTCCTCTGAGCAGCACTGACCCCAGCGGGGCTGCAGGTTGTGCCCAGGGGTGTGCACACTGTCCTTCGTCCAGACTGCCCTTGGGCGTGCCCGTCAGGCCACATCAGGCAGCTGGCTTTGGAAGAGTCTGGGGAAGTTTCCTATTCAACTTACATTACAAAATCCTAGTAATTAGAATTTAGCTTCCGAGCCCCAACTATTCAAGTGCATCTGCTGCCGTTCCTCAGCGGCCTTCGCTCGGGATACAGAAGGAGCCACTGGCACTTTAAAGGGGGGCTCTGCTTCTGTAACAGCGTCAGGTTCACTGCGTGCAGCGAGCAGGCCCCTGCCGACCCCCTTCCCCTCTCCCTGGGTGTCACAGCTCCCACCAGCTCTCTGTCCGTGAAGCAGCGAAGCCTGTGCTCTCACCGCTGTGTGGCCACACTCAGGGCCGGGGCCCACGCTCACTGGGCTCTGGCAGGGGTCTGCTTAGGGGCCCTCAGGATCGGGTGCCCGTGAGATCCCATCTTGGGGGTGCTGTTCCTTCTCCCACACAGCTGGCCAGCAAGTCCTCCGAGGATGGCAAGCAGACCCACGACCTGCCCCCTGACCTGTGAGACGTGCCCGCCCGCCTGGGACTGAGCTGGGGCCGGAGAAGAGCTTCCAGAAGAAGCGAGCTCGGGACATGGATGCCTCGGGAGCAGGGAGACCTCTGATGGGCCTTCACTCAGACAGAGAGGGCGGCTGACCTGGCCCAGAGCTTCTGGTGACAGACGCCGGCGGGGGGTGGGGAGGGGGCTGAGGACACCACGGGTCCGGCCGCCTCTCCGTTCTGCTCTCCAGCATCCCGGGCACATCTTTCCACAGCCCGGCTCACGGTGCAGGAGCCGTGGTCCTGGCTCATTTCTAAGCCCTCGTCCTTCATAGAAAAGCCTTTTAAATACGCTTTTATTTTATTTTTGGTTAACAGTTTTGTACTTGACATTTTTTAATGACAACACCCAGTCTTTTTTCTAGCTGATCGTCTCCAAAGTGTTGCTATTTCTTTCTGGCAATAAAAGTGGTTCCATTGCGTACTTCTGAATCCGGCTGAATCCCTGAGCCCAGCACGGCCGGTGGCTCCCGGAGGCCGGGGGAGGCGGGAAGGCCAGGGCCCGCCGCCATGTGAAGGGGCCTGGCCCCAGCCCGTCCTAGAGGCAAAGTTGCCCACCTCGTTCCCACCACCGGGGCATCTTCTCCGTGCCTCTGGACCTTGGGCGCTGAATGCTGGGTACAGGGACACCAGAATAGTCTTCCAGAATCTTCCTCGTGGGGTCTGCACCGTGGAGAGTTTCACGTGCCTTACTCCCTTCTGGACAGAGATGGCAACACCATCCAACCAAATGCATGAGCTTTAGGGAAAGGGGGCTGAGGTCCTCTGGACGGAGGGCCCCGCCTTTGGGCCCATCACCAGACCAGAGGTGGTGGCTTTTCTTGCAGGGACCCCGAAGTGAGGCCCCAGGGAGGTGAGGGGCTCCTCCAGGGAAGGAAGAGGGGACGGGGAGGCCACCTCCGTGCCTGCCGGGGACTGCAGGGGGGGCTCACGTGGGAAGAAAACTGACACCGGGTAGATCTTGGGTGCATGGCAACCTGGGGTTCAGAGCTCCAGCCATCGAGAGACCTGGGGTGAATGCTCCCCTCTGAAAGCCCTAGTCCCTGGGGATAGTGAGGAGGGAGCATCATGACGGGGTGAGGGGAGAGCATCATGATGATGGTGAGGGGGGAGCATCATGACGATGGTGAGGGGGGAGCATCATGACGGTGGTGAGGGGGGAGCATCATGATGATGGTGGTGAGGGGGGAGCATCATGATGGTGGTGAGGGGGAAGCGTCATGATGATGGTGAGGAGGGAGCAGCATGATGGTGGTGAGGGGGGAGCATCATGATGATGGTGAGGGGGGAGCATCATGATGATCGTGAGGGGGGAGCATCATGACGGTGGTGAGGGGGGAGCATCATGATGATCGTGAGGGGGGAGCATCATGACGGTGGTGAGGGGGGAGCATCATGATGATGGTGAGGCGGGAGCATCATGACGGTGGTGAGGGGGGAGCATCATGATGATGGTGAGGGGGGAGCATCATGATGATGGTGAGGGGGGAGCAACATGATGGTGGTGAGGGGGGAGCATCATGACGATGGTGAGGGGGGAGCATCATGATGATCGTGAGGGGGGAGCATCATGATGATGGTGAGGGGGGAGCAGCATGATGATGGTGGTGAGGGAGAGCATCATGACGATGGGGGGGGGGAGCATCATGATGATGGTGGTGAGGGGAGAGCATCATGATGGTGGTGGTGGGGGAGCATCATGATGATGATGGTGAGGGAGAGCATCATGACGATGGTGGGGGGGAGCATCATGATGATGGTGGTGAGGGGAGAGCATCATGATGGTGGTGGGGGGGGAGCATCATGATGATGATGGTGAGGGGAGAGCATCATGATGATGATGGTGAGGGGGGAGCATCATGATGATGATCGTGAGGGGAGAGCATCATGACGATGGTGAGGGGAGAGCATCATGACGATGGTGAGGGGAGAGCATCATGATGATGGTGAGGGGGGAGCATCATGATGGTGGTGAGGGGGGAGCATCATGATGATGATGGTGAGGGGGGAGCATCATGATGGTGGTGAGGGGGGAGCATCATGATGATGATGGTGAGGGGGGAGCATCATGATGATGGTGGTGAGGGGGGAGCATCATGATGATGATGGTGAGGGGGAGCATCATGATGATGATCGTGAGGGGAGAGCATCATGATGGTGGTGAGGGGGGAGCATCATGATGATGATGGTGAGGGGAGAGCATCATGATGATGATGGTGAGGGGGGAGCATCATGATGATGATGGTGAGGGGGGAGCATCATGATGGTGGTGAGGGGGGAGCATCATGATGGTGGTGAGGGGAGAGCATCATGAGGGTGATGAGTGGGGAGAGCATCCTGACTACAGCTCAGGTTCATTCCGCCCGGACTGCCCCAGCTCAGGGTATGGACACGGCAACAGTTAACTTCCTACATCCTGACAGCAGCCTTAGGAGGGGTCTGTTACCCACATGAAGAAACCGAGGCCCAGAGGCAGAGGTGACCGAGATCGCAGGCTCGGTAAGTGGGCAGCCAGATGGAAGTTGACTTTTCTCCACTCCCCCGCTGTCCCTTGGACACCGCTGTGCACAGGACCTCTGAGTCCCTGTAGCCTCTGTTCTCCCAGGCTCTTCCCCGTGGCCTCACGTCCCCGTCCCCTCCCCCAGCCCCAGACCTGGCGCTGGTCCAGCCTCCCGTCCCCTCACCAGGCCGAGGCCTCTGGTGGTGGTGGTTGGGGTTTGGGCTGCAGCAGGTTCCCTAAGGTGAGGCGGTAGCTCCCAGAGGCTGGGAATCTGCTGGATTCACTTGTCAAAGGGACAAGGAAAGTGGGTGTGGGCAGAGGAGTGTCCTCAAGCAGCTGAGCCACTGGGTGGCACCCACCCCTCCCCCAGCCCGGGGAACACCCCCAGATTCGGAGACGTCCTGGGAAAGTCTACTTTAACCTCTAAAAATTCCCTAACGCTCCTCTCCTCACTCAACAGTGAGTGGCAATAATATTTGTGAGTGTTGTTTTTTTCCTAAAAATTATTAGTATCTGTGAGTTCTGTGTGAAGTCTGTATTAAGGGGCCTGGGCATTCGGTCACGTGGCAGTAACAGCTGTGCCAGCAGCACTAACAGTGACAGACAGCAGCACTAACATAGCTGCCCTCACTCCCGCTTCCCTCCCTTCCATCCTCAAGCCAACCCAGGAGGGTCCCAGCCGCACGCATGGGGACCCCAGGCTTGGGGAGTTGGTGACGGTCCCTTGTCGCCTGGCTGGGAGGGGGCCAGCTCTGTCCACTTCCAGCCACACGATCTGAATCCACACACTCACTTTCCACTTTGCCCACGGCTCAAGGTAAGACTGCATATTCCATGCCCGTTTGAGAGTCTCCCCAGCCATGCCAACGACAGAGCTCTGGAAAAAGGGGGCGGGGGGCTGTGTGTGCAGCAGGGCCCTGCTGTGCCCCTGGGGAGGTTCCCTTATTGTGAGCAGGGTCTGTGCACAGCCAGCTAGCGATTACGAGGAAGGAGGAAGGGTGCTGTTTGCCGTCAGAGCTCCCAGGGAGGGCAATGGGGCGGGTGGGCTGGGGTGAGAGGAAGGATCTACCTGGTGTATCTTCTTCTGTCCTGATGTACAGTTTCAGGGACCCTTAGAGACTGCTTCCTCCAGTCCTCTCGTCCCAGAGCATTGAAACGCACCCAAGGCCACACAGCTGTGATCAGCAGGGCCCGATCCGGACTCAGACCTGCCTGCCTCTAAGCCTGGGTGTCTTCCAGGTGCTCGCCCCTTGGGGGCACCCAGAGTCCCCTTGCCTTTTGCTTGCCCTTCCTCTGACTCTGAGACAGAGCTCATATCAGTCATTCACACTTTAGTGTGATTTAGGGAACCAAGCTTCCTCTCCTAGCCTCATCTCTAGTATGGCCTGGACGCTTTCTTCCTTCCTTCCAGACCTTCAGGCTTAAGGAGGAGAGAAACTTAGAGAAACAAAGGGCCCTCCTAGCATCGAAACCCAGGCTGCTCTCTCCCTCCAGGCATCCTAACCCCTTTGCTGCGCCTTCTGAACCCTGGATGCCTTCTGCTTCTGGTTTCCAGGGAAACAGACCCTCGGGCAGTGACTGAATGCCCATGCTTTTTTTTGGGGGGGGGGGGGGCGGGAGGGGGCGAGCAGCTGTGCAGAAGTGAGTGCCAATTAAAAATATATGAGTAAGTCAGACTATGGGCACAGCACAAAGATGGCAAAACCACGAGGTGTGAGCCTGAACACTGACTCGTACAGGGCCCTGCACACCTCGAGCTGCTACCGCGAAGGCAGTCAGGAATGAACTACTGCCAAGCCTCACTTCCGGGGCATTTCCTACATTGCCTCCTTCGGTCTTTGCAACAGCCCTTTGAAGGAGGTGATCCTGGTTTTATCCTCGTTTTACAGATAAGCAAACCGAGGCTCAGGGTTAAGCAACCTTGAGGCACTCAGAAAATGTAACTGGAAGAGTAGCGATGGAATCCAGACCAGTCCCGCTGCTCCCCTTGGCTGCCTTCTAAGACCTTTTGCCTCGTTGCCAACCCAGCGGAGCTAAAGTCTTTCCCTCCAGGGGTGCATTTCCTCCTGACGCTGCAGGTCCTCCTGGGAACCTGCCCCTTATAGGGGATCCGACCCCCTTGGCCGGCCCTGAAAGCCACCCAGTCTCTGCACTCTGCTCCCTGCTCTTAAAGAGATGGCCGCCAGAGGGCGCTATTGGCCTGTGTTTCTCCAGCTGCCAACTCCACCAGAGGCTGAAAAGCAGGGGAGATGGCACCAATATGGGCTGCAGCCTGCCTGACAGCTGGGCCAGGCTTCCCGGAGGCCCATGCCCTCCTGACCACTGTCCGGGCAGGACGGGAGGCCAGCTGTGCTCACAGAGACATACCTGTAGGCAGTAGGTAGAAATCCTGTGATTTCTTATCCTTATTTTACAGATAAGGAAACGGTGGCACAGGGAGGTTAGGCTAGAAGCCAGCTCAGCCCGCCCCCTGACTCCCCACCCCAGCCGAGCTCCACCCTGCCAGCTCCGGGAACCCTGGAACTCAGAGGTACTGGTGTTTTCTGTGTAGAAAGGAGAAGAACCCCAGAAGCCACGCCCCTGTTAAAGGGGAACGTGGAGATGGCAGGGGAGACCTCCCCTCACCCTCGGCTCCCGAGTTCCCTCACGGGAGCCCACATTCACTGAGCACCTGCTAGTGCCTGGTACTTAGTCCTCAAAGCAACTTTGGGAGGGAGCTGGGCTTCCCCATTTTACAGATGAGGAAACTGAGGTCCAGACAACTGGCTGTTCTCTGAGGCATTCCAGTGCCATATTCGGGAGTAGAGTCGGCATTGAGAATTGACAGCTTTGGCCTCAGAGCCGTGCTGTCTGCTCCCTGCGTGCCTGGTGGGTGGGGCAGCGGTAGCCGGTGCAGACACCGCCTGCCTCCTCTGTCTCTGGTTCTTCGTGCTCCCCCTGCCTGCTTCCCCACACAATCCTGCACCCCTGAAAGTCAAGGCCAGCGGTAGTGGCCCTGGCTGGCCACAGTCTCTAGGTGGGGGCCGGGGCATTCACCCCAGCCTGGGTTCCAGGACCTGGCAGTGCACCGGACTGACTGCTGGGCACCCAGAGAGTGGCAGGCCTCCCCTTTCCCCAGGCATCGCCCCACATGGAGGGAATTGCCCAAAATCAGAGCAAATGGCAGAATGCTGGATGGAGGAGGACAGACCCCTGCCCTGAGCCACCTCCCTGCCAGTCCCTGTCCCCTGGCATCCAGCATCCTCCTCCTCATCCTCACCATCAGCTGCTGCCAGGTCCTGGGCTCTGCACTTCCCACCTCACATCACTTTTCCCCGCAAAATCCATGAGACAGGTTCCGTTTGCAGTTCCATTTAATAGATGAGCCAACGGAGGCCTTTTGAGATAAGAAACACGGCTGCCAAAGAGCAAAGCGGGGGTTGGGGCCCAGCTTTGCCCACCCCAGAGCCCACATTTTGACATTCTAGTGCCTGTCGCAAATGTCCCAATTTGAGGTTCAGAATATATGATCCTTTTCACTCTGGACTGTAGCCGTGGCCCCAGCACACCCTAGGCTGGCTCAGGACCCTCGGCCCAACGTTTTGTGTGTTTTTTCCCTGACGTTGATCAGGGCCCATCATCTCAGACTGAGATTTCTACTTCTGGAAGATTTCAAAACCCAAAAGGACCCCTGTTTAGAGAGACAGTTGCTTTTTCCCAGAGGTCATGGAGCTACTCATGGGGCTCCAGGGCCTGCAACTCCCCAAGCTCCACTGGGGTCAGGACAGGCCGCACTGTCCCCCACCCCAAGAGCTGTGCAGTGAGAGGGACTCGGGAATGGGGGCGTCTGGGGGTGCTTGGGGTGCCGGGGCCTGAAGCCCTGCCCCTGTGGCGAGGGCAGGGAGGGCAGGAGAGGCAGTGTCCCAGCCGCGGGGCTCCGGGGGAAAGAACCAGGGCCCAGGTGTGACAGGAACACACAGGTGAGCATTCCCCCCAAAATGCTTCTAAGGAAGGACACCCCAGCAGCAGGCAAGCGTGGAACAGGAGGGGGGAAAGGTGCTGACCCAGAACAGCCGTGAACTTGTCATGTGACTCGAGGCCCCTCTGACCGTCAGCTTCAGATGGCAGGGTCTGGCTGTCCAGTCGGTGTCTGCACTGCGTGTCCCGCCCCACTGGCCTTCGCTGCCACCCCACCTGCCACCCCTCCCTGCCTGCAGGCTGCTGGGAGGGAACAGTAAGCATCAAAAACCCGGGTGATCACACCTATGGAACGTGCCCTGGCTATGCCACAATCTCCATGGTTACCGAGCGCCTCCGGGCTCCGTGGGAAATGATTCACACGGTGACATGGTTCCTCCGTGGGTGCTCACAGCCACCACGGGAGCGAAGTGGCACCCTTCCCATTTCCACCTGAGAGCACAAGCCAATAATGTGACGTCACGTGTCAAGGTTTGCACAGCTGCTCCGCAGCAAAGCTGGGGTTTGAACCCAGGTCCCCCGACTTCAGAAGCCCTGTGCCCTCTGTCTTTACCACATTGCCTCTTGCTGGCCTTTTACCCCGAACCCCCAAAGCAAGTGACCCGTGTTTGTGTAACCACTTAAGTCAGAAATTACAGAAAAAGAACAATAACTGAAATCACACCCAATTTCCCATGCAGAAGTCATAATTGACAGTTTGGTACTTTTATTTATATATTTCATACACATGAATGAATATACACTTTTTCCCACCTCCTGCCACTTACGGTATCTCAATAGTATCCCAATGTTATTAGAACATACACACCTCTCCACAATATGCTACGATCGCTTTCATCGTTTGGATGGTGAGAAATTCATTTGACCGGCCCCCTATTGCTGGACATTCGGGTCAGTGACAGTTTGTATGGCTCTGGCCATAGGTAGCGTTGGGGTGGGCAGCCCTGGAGCTATGCCTGCTCTGGCCGACTGGGGATGGCTGATCACAAGTGGAGGGGGAGGCTGTGGTCTGCACTGGTGGGTCCCACGGGGACTGTTCTTTAAAAAGACAGCAGCCAGGCCTTGTGGAGACCCTCGATCCAAGAGTGTGGCCTCTTTGCTTTCTACTCTTTGGAACGAACGTGCAATCAGGCCCCTTCCGAGCCACCCTTCACACACTGGCTGTTCCGTGGTGGGGACAGGTGGTTCCTCAGGGCCTGGGAGGACCCCTCCCACCCCGTCCCCCCGTCATCCTCTGGGGGCCAAGATGCGGCCAACGAGATCCATCCATGACATTCCACTTTCCACGTGTCCCCACACAGGAGAGGGGAGCAGAGGGACCGGCAGGGAGGATCCCGGAAGCACTTCCTGCTGGGGGAGTAGGTGGGCTCCTCCTTTGGTCTCAAAGGCCTCTGGGGCCTGGAGGAGGGGAGAGGGAGCTGCATGTGAGGGGGAAGCAGAGGCGTGAGCGCAGGAGGGAGGTGGTGACCAGAGGCTGGCTGGAACTTTTCCATCTGCTGACCCGACCTGAGGGAAGTCTGTTCAGGGGAACACCGCCCACTCACCAAGCTGGGGCTGCCCTGGGGTGAGGGGGGTGGAACAAGCCAAGCCCCAGCTGCAGATGGAGGCTGGAGCCCCCAGAGGGAGGGCCTGGCGGTAACGCCTGGAGAGGGGGGATGGCGGGGGGAGGCGCTGGAGTCCTGTGCCTGGAGCCTGAGGCAGAGATGGGCTGGGCGGGCTGAGGGGTGGAGGGCTCTCCCCAGGCCCAGCTCCCTCCCCCTCCTTGGCCTCTGCAAGCTGAAACATGAAAGGACTTTGATCAGATAAGGGGCTGCCAGCCTGCCTGGTCCCTGCAGCCAGAAAGGAGCTGGGACAGTGCAGTCCACGCTCATTTGTCCCTCAGTCCAGCTCACATGCTCTTCCTCTTGTCATGTTATGAGCCCAGCTGCTCCTGCAGAATAATTCCGACCTGTCTGCAGCCCATTCTCTGCCTGCTGCTGTGTGCGTGCGTGCGTGTCCGTGTATATGTGTGTGTGCATCTGTGTGTAAGAATGCGTGCATGTGTATAGATGCAGTGTGCATGTGTGTGTGCATCTACATGTGTGAATGCATGCATGTGCGTGTGATGGAAGGTCACCTATACACCGGCCCTTTCCCCTCCGCTCTCCTGATTCCCAGAACCAGGTTCCTTCCTGGAAACTCCACCAAGTATGTCTTCACTTCAAGACCCAAAATGTGGCTTCTGATGCCGTGTCTCACCCGGTGTGGGAGGGGCAGAGAATGAGGGGTCAGTGGGAAAGCCAGGACAGCTTGATGGTGGAAGAAACGCAGAGGAAATGTGAGAGAGAGAGAAAGAGAGAGAGAGAGAGAGAGAGAGAGAGAGAGAGAGAGAGAGAGAGAGAGAGAGAGAGAAGGGGTGCCCAGATAGAAGTTAGAGACAGATGAGGAGAGAGAGCAGGAGGAGGGAGATGCAGGGCCCAGGAGGACAGGGATGGGGTGGGGTGGGGGGGCAGGGGAGAAAGACATCACGAGAGGCAGAGAAGGGAAGGAAGAAGGAAAAACATGCACAGAGGATGGCAGGAGAGAGAGGAGAAAGGCGTGAAGGGGAGAGGAATATGAGAAGGAGAGAAGAGGAAAGAGAAAAATGAGACGGAAGGAAGGAGGGAAAGGGGGCAAATAGGCTGAGAAAGGAGAGCGGTGGGGACAGAGGGAACCTCTGCTGCGATGCAGGTCTGGGCAGGTCCTTAGCGGACGGAGGTGGCTGTGGGCAGGGTGGCCCCTGGGCCAAGGGGCGGGTCTGCGCAGGTGGCCGCCCCTGGGTGGGGCGGCGGCCCAGCCCTCGGGGTATAAGTGGGAGCCGGGCGAGGCACCTGCAGGGACAGCTCCCTGTGCAGGTGGCAGCAGGTGCTCCGGAGCCCGGCCCCAGCATGAGCTCCTTCGACCTCCCGGTGCCCTCGCCCCCGCACTGCAGCCCCCAGTTCCCCAGCATCGGCCAGGAGCCCCCCGAGGTCAACCTGTACTACGAGAACTTCTTCCACCCGCAGGGCCTGCCCAGCCCGCAGCGGCCCCCCTCCTTTGAGGCGGGCGGCGAGTACGGGGCCACCCCCAACCCCTACCTCTGGCTCAACGGGCAGGCCATGACCCCGCAGCCCTACCTGCCGGGCCCCAATGCCAGCCCCTTCCTGCCCCAGGCCTACGGGGTACAGCGGCAGCTGCTGCCGGGCGTGTCCGGCATGGGGGGCGGCGACCTGGGCTGGCTGCCCATCCCGTCGCAGGAGGAGCTGATGAAGCTGGTGCGGCCCCCCTACTCCTACTCGGCCCTCATCGCCATGGCCATCCACGGGGCGCCCGACAAGCGCCTCACCCTCAGCCAGATCTACCAGTACGTGGCCGACCACTTCCCCTTCTACAACAAGAGCAAGGCCGGCTGGCAGAACTCCATCCGCCACAACCTGTCGCTCAACGACTGCTTCAAGAAGGTGCCCCGCGACGAGGACGACCCAGGTAAGGGGGAGGCGTGGTGGCCGCTGCATCCGCAGCCCCTGGTGCCCAGGGAAGGCTCGCTGCCTTCCTCACATCCCCTTCTGGAAAGTTCTAAATCTGACCGTGCCCCCCAGAACTGGGGGTGCTGAGGGGAGTCAGCAGTGAAGGAGACCCGGGGCCCTGGAGGCAGATTGGGGTTTCCATCCTGGCTGGGCCACTGCCCAGTCCATGACCTCGGGCTGGTTCGATCCCCGAGCCTCAGTTTCCCCACCTGAAAGCAGGGATGGTAACCGTGCCTCCTGCGAAGGCTTGTGGCGGGGCATGGGGTCATGCACGCCAGGCTGTGGTGCCCGGGGGTGCCCTGCGGTCTGCAGCGGTGGCTGATGGGCCTGGACCCCCGGCAGCAGCTCCTCACGAGTCCTTGGGGGTGAGAGACTGACATGGAAACCCAGGGGGTCCCGGGGCTGCTGGGAAGAGACGGGGCGTTTGTTGAACAGCCACCAAGGGCTGCATTCTGCTGCCGCCCTGGTTGCATCACCTCCTTCATCCACCGCTGCGGGGCGGCTTTTGGGAAACCCATTCTACAGATAAGGCAAGTAGCAGGCTGGAGACACCTGCCCGCTCGGCAGCATGGAGGAATTGGCTGGAATGCGACCTGAACGCAGGCCTCTGACACCAGACTGCGGACCTGTCCTTTCAATGGTGAATTTCTCCAACGCGGAGATGTAGGGAGCGTAGAGTACTGAATACTCAAGTCTCCACGCCCAGAATGAAAGTCCGCTCTGGCCCCATCGCAGGAAGCCAGGAGACAGTGCGTGGGGAGGGGGGACCAGCTCCACCACCTGGAGGCTAGCAAGGGGGCCAGTGTGTGTCCCTTCAATAGCCGGCCGTAGCCTCGGGCCCAGAGACAGACAGGCAGGCAGAGTTCAGACCTAACCTGGGGCCCTCGGACTTCCCAGTCACACACCTAGCACCTTCCTTTCCACTCAGCCTGAGGATGAAGGGCAGGTACAACGGGCCCACTTCTCAGACTAGGAAACTGAGGCTCGCCCAGAGCCCCTCAGTCAGGGAGGAGCAAAGTGGAGGCTCAAGTCCATCTTTGGAGTCCATGCCCGGGACCTTGGGGGAGCCCTGCCTTTTTTCCCAAGTATTCTCCCTCACCCCACCCTCCCCCCCGCTCCCAGGCCCCACCTCCAGTACTTGAACCTCTGACTCTGCTGTGAACAAGGTCACAGCCCCTGCCTGTCTGTCTTTGAGCTCTGAGCAGCGAGGGGTTGGAACCCTTCTCCCTTCTCAGTCTCTGACTTCTGTTCTCTGTCTTTCCGGGTTGTTCCCTGTGTTTTGACTTGACAGTGGGAGGAATCAGAGCAAAGCACGGTGTCCGTCTCTCCACTCACCTCCCCCTCTTTCCTTCGCACAGGCAAAGGGAACTACTGGACCCTGGACCCCAACTGTGAGAAGATGTTTGACAACGGAAACTTCCGCAGGAAGAGGAAGAGAAAGTCCGACGTCTCGTCGGGCCCCGGGGAGAAGACGGAGAGCGGGCTCCTGGCGGGCAGCCCCAAGAGCGCAGACGCCCAGGACGTCTTGGAAGGCACCTCCCCGGGCTCCGCCGGCTCCCCCGAGCAGCGACCGTCCCCGGGGCCCCCGGGCACCCCATGCCTCAACGGCTTCCTCTCCTCCATGACGTCCTACGTGAGCGGGGCCAGCCCCGCCAGCCGCCCTGTGGCCACGCCGGGACTGAGTCCCGAGCCCACTGACAAGATGGGGCAGAACTTGGGGAACTTCAACTCCTACACCCCACTCACCAGCCTCGGCGGCCACGGGGCCGGGGGAGAATGGGCCAACCCCATGCCCACCAACGCTCTGGGCTACGGAGGCGCTGTCCTCAACCAGTTCAGCCCCCACTTCTACAACAGCATCAACACGAACAGCGTCCTCTACCCCCGGGAGGGCACCGAGGTCTAGGACTGCACAGTCCCTGAGCCACATGGACGTGCCCGAGGTCCCCCGGCTGCCCAGACACCTCCGAGCTCCCAGACAGACACAGGAGGCTCAGAGCAATTCCTCCTGTTTCCGGAACCCGGTGTCAACCTTCTGTGTCACCCATACCTGGACACACACCCACAACTTGGCACTGGACATGCTGGTGCCTGAGTGACAGTCACCAAGGCGGCCGGCCCTTTGTTGAGCACTTACTATGTGCCTGGAGCCGTACTAGGCTCGGAAGGCCTAGCCACGCTTACTATCTAGCTACCTTGTGGGGGTCCTATGAAGGTCCTCATTTTACAGATGAGAAAACTGGGTCATACAAACTGGTGCGTGGCAGAGCCAAGAGTCAGGTCCTGGGGGACTCCCACTTTGGGGGCCAGTGGAGGGAGGGGTGGAGGGATTGACTGAGCAGCGAAGGAAGGTCCGGGAAAGCTGGTTGTGATGAGCTCACCCACTGCCTCTGGCCTTCCATCAGAACTTAGCACCAGCCCCGGGCACACGCCATCCTGGTCCAAGTCGTGCTGTGGCCCCAGCTTCCCTGCAGCACTCCTTCCGCCGCCACTGGAGGCGGGCAGCCCAGGCCATGCCCCCTCAGAGGGGCACCATTTTCCCAGACCCGGAGACCTCCCGCAGGGCAGGGACAGGAGTGGTGCACCCCAAGCCCCCCACCCGGTGCTTCCCCACCCGCAAAGACCAGCTCCTTGTGTGCACGTCATGGACCGGTGAGCGGGCGGCGGCTGAGCCTTCCAAGAGAAACAGGCCGGAGACCCGCTTCCCTTTCACAGCCCGAGAAGTGAGTGTCAGAACAGGCCTCACGGAGGGCCTGCTCCCGCCAGGGTCCAGGAGCAGCTCCTGGGACTGCTCTTGCTTCCGTATGTACTTTACACGCTTCTGTATGTACTTTACACGCTTCCATATGTACTTTACACACCTGCGATCCTTCCTCACAGCACACCCTGGGAAGTGTTTTTTTGTTTTCTTTTTTTCTTTTTGATTAAAACAAACCAACAGAAAACTGTGTGTGTCCCTTCCTTGTGAGTTTCCCTGTCCCTGGACCGCGGGTCGACTCAACTGGGGGCCAAGGACAGGCTGCAGCTGCGGCTTCAGGGACCGCAGGCAAGGCAGAATGTGTGCAAGCTCCCTCCCTCCCACACTGGTGTGCAGACAGGACAAAGGCCCCAAGGGAAAGAGGGGGGCTTGCAGGGATGGGGTAGGCGCGTGGAAGGAGCCCATCTATTGGACACAAACTACGGGCTGGGCATTGCCCAGTCTTGACAGCTCACATGGTCCTCATAACTGCGCTTGGGTCATTTAACCCTCCTCAACCCCTTGAAGGGTGGGCCTGCCCATTAACAGACGGGAAGACTGAGGGTCAGGGAGGTTGAGCAACTTGCCTGAAGTCCCCAGACTGTTTTCACCCGGGTCTTCTGACGCCTGCACCGCATCACACCGCAGTGCAGCCTCTGACGTGGCTAATGCTGCTGGTGGGCACAGCAGTACGTGGTCTCCAGGTCACCGAGGGCTGTGGGCAGGCGCTGGGCCGAGTGCCAGGCAGAGGGAGCGCTTTTGTCCTCACAAGAGCACACGAGTGTGTGCACGGGCGATTCGCAGGGGTGCCTGGCGCAGTGCATGCTGGGAGTCAAGCGCGGAAACTGGAGGTCTTCTAGTTAGAGTCCCCTCCTCGGATATGCACACAGAGGGCTCAAGCCAGGGCCCCCCGGCCTCCTGCACAGGCTGTGCACAGGCTGCGCACGCTGCCCCCTCATGCCCTGCAGGGCTCTCTCCCGGAAGTAGCAGAGGGGCGGTGATGACAATGACGTTAATGATGAGGACAGCAGCACTCACTGCGGGTTCACCGTGTGCCAGGCATGTGTTAGGACTTGACCTGCCCGGTGGCATCTAATCCTCAAAACCATCCAACGCGATCAATACTGTTGTGTCCATTTTAGAGGAGAGAGAACTGAGGCCCGGAGAGAGATTCTGTAACTTGATGAAGGGACACAGCCAGGATTCAAACGCAGATTCGTGGATGCCAAGGCCGAAACTCTCATCCGCTGCACCGAGCACTGAGGAGAGCAGGACTGACCACCGGAGACCAAATCAGGGAACCTGGGAAGAGGAAACGAGGGGCCCCCTGGAACCGCCTCCGCTTCTTTCCTGGGGAGTCCCTTGCCCCACGGAGCCTGATTCTCCAGGCCATGGAGGTGGGTGTGGGTGGGGTGGCTGAGGGAGGGAAGGGCGGAGGAGGGCCACAGTGTCAGACTGTGAGGCCTTAGAAAACTTGGGATAGGCTGATGCCTTGCTGCACAGAAGGGAAGCCTGAGTCTGGGGGAGGAAGCGACCCCATCAATGTCACCAGGGAGATGAGGTCATAGGCAGAGTTCAATCGCAGGTCCCTGAAGCCAGGCCAGGATTTTTATCACACTTGATCCCATTGCTACCACATGTGCCCGAATGGACTCTGCAATCCCACCGTCTCCCCTGATAATGTCACTGCCTGCTCCTGACGCCCCTCCTTTGTCACGGGAGGCCTGGTAGGTGCGGGCTGGGCAGGGCCTGGGTGTGAGGGTCCCGAAGAGAGACCAGCCTCCTGGGAGGAGGTGGCCATTCAGAACCAAGGCCCACTACACTCCAGCCTCCATTCTTCTTCAGCCCAGAATGCCATGGGCATAGCCGTGAAAGGATGTCTGCTCTCTGACAACACAGAGACCCTGCCAACTCCTGTCGGTGATGCTCGGGCAGTTCCTGGTAGCAGCGCCAGGAGCTCCCGGAAAGGGCGGTGCGAGAGGCGCCTAGTCACGCTGCTGGAGCGCGGGGCCCAGCTTGAGAAGGGGGTCTCCCTGGTCAGCTTCCGCGGCTGGCTCTGGCCCCCCTTGTGGCTTCTCTTCCTCTGAGAAACAATGAGAGAGGGGGATGGAGAAAGGGCATGGAGGCGAGAGGTCTGGGTACCCGCCCCCTGAGAGGCCAGTTCCGTGTGCTGTGCTGGGGGTGGACACTGCATTTGTTAGCTCCTGCAGTTTGGCGTTGCATTGAAGACATGGTCCCCAACACCAGTAAAAGGTCTAAGGAGAGGGCTACCTGTGTGCTGGGAGCCCAGGGAGGCTGCCTGGAGGAGGTGAGGCTGGAGCCAAAGGACAGTAGAAGTCAACCAGTGCACAGAGGTCTCCAAACCACTGGTTACACACTCATCCTCAAACCACCTACCTTCAAGCCTGCAGCCCTGGATCACAAGTCCAAGTTCTATGGGGAGGGGGCAGGGGAGTGTGCCTCAAAGCACAACATGCATGTAAAATACAGGACATTCTTAAGAGAAAAGGGCAGCAGGACTTGGTGACTGGAGCTGCCGGTGGTGGCGGTGGGGGTGGTGGTGGGGGAGCAGTAGGAGTCAAGGACTCCCCAAACTCCTGGCCCAGGAGGCCAGGCGTCCCCCAGCCTCTCCTCCCGAGGGCTTCATTTCTGTTAGCGTGGAAAGGATATTGTAAAGGCCAATTACACAGCCAGAGAGGAAATCCAAAGGCAGGCAGGGGATAATAGAAAAGCTGTGGGCTGACGAGTGATTCATTATTGTTCTTTAAGGCAAGGAGAAGAAGAAATCATTGATCCTGGATGAAGAAATTGGGCTTGGCCGAGCCCGGGCTGTGGGAGATGAGCTGGCTCCAGAATCCCCTGGGGACATGTGGTTGAGGAGTGAAGGGGAAGGAAGGGGGGATGGGCAACAAATACTTAGAGACATTTTGTCCGAGACTGGGGATGGGAAGACCTACAGGACTGGGTTTCACTGCTTGGGAGGGGGGAGGCATCGGCAGCACTCAGCGCTGTCCCCGCAGACGTGCCTCAGTGCCAGGCTTCATCTGCAGGGAACTCCGCCTGAGCCCATCTTCTGCAGGTGAGGAAACTCGGACTGTGAGAGAGAGAGCAACTGAAGGAGGTCGCACAGGCAGGAAGTGGTGGAGCGCCACTACTTAAGCTAAACCTCGGCTCAAGGTTCCTGACTCCCAGGGGAATTCTGTCCCCTTGAAGCACCTTAGTCCTGGGGGGTGTGATTTATGCCAAATAGGACCTCCCAGTGATCTAGCCACTAGTACAATGTTTGATAAATGTATATAAAAGATCCTAAGCGTCTGCTCAACCGTTCTACCAGTAGCTATAACGCACTCTGACCACCAAGGGGCAGACACTCAATGCACAGGCATGGAAACATGGAACAGACTGATGAATCTCAGAGGGAAGGGGGGAGAGGGGAGGGCGAGAAGAGATTAAGCAAAGATCTGATATGCATACTAGAGGCCCGGTGCACAGAATTGTGCACCTGTGGGGTCCCTTAGCCTGGCCTGCAGGGATTGGGCTGAATCCATGTACCGGGCCTCCAACATCCCCCGAGGGGTCCCGGATTGCGAGAGGGTGCTGGCCAGGCCAAGGAACCCCACCGGTGCACAAATCCATGCACTGGGCCTCTAGTATTTATATAATTTTCCATTGGTTTGGTATCAGCTGATCCATCAAGCAACCAGGATTGATTAAGTTTGTCTGATGGGGAGTTAGATCAGAGTACAGGAAAATCGATGAGCCCTGATGCATCACTAGGGAAGCACATTGAGGGGGACACTGTACATGCCAGGAGGGAAGGAGAGAGAGAGAGAGAGAGAGAGAAACATCAATTGTCTGCCTCCCATATGCATCTTGACTGGGGATCAAACCTGCAACCTAGGTATGTGCCTTGACCAGAAATTGAACCCCAAACCCTTTGATACACAGGATGATGTTCCAACCAACTGAGCCATCCGGCCAGGACCCCCAAAGTCTTGATAAAAACCTAGGGGTTTCCGAAGGACAGAGCAGCTGCCTGAAGGACAAGCCCCGGGCGGCTGAGGCCAAGGCGGCGGGCGGGCTGGGGTGCAGAGCAGCACACGGGGCTGCAGCTTGGAAATGGCCTTATCTCTGCTGCTCAGGTGAAGTGTGCCACCTGTTTATGAGTAAACTAATGGCCTAATCTCAGCTGGAGGCAGGGTAATGGGGCGGGGCAGGCTGGAGAGCACCCAGGCCGCGCTGGCCAAGGTTTAACCCTTTCTCAGCAGCAGCGGGTGACTATGTAAGCGCCCCTCCAATGGGAGGGCCAGATCTACCCAAACCCTGCTTTTGGCTGGTTCCCTTCGGCCCCACTGTGGTCCCACCAATGTGAAGTTGGCTTTGAAACTTTTAATAACCTTGGAACAGCTGAGCAAAGCACTGAGTCATTACCTACCCAGCAAACAGCCACTACGCCTACTGTGTGCTGGGCGCTGTTGGGGCTGGGGTTAGGATGTGGTCCTATCTTTTGGGGGCGGGGTTACCATTCCGCCCTCTACAACCACAGAATCTTCCTCAGCGTAGCGTCCAAATGAATTGACCCCTGCAAGCAGAGGCTGGCCCATGAAAGAAACCTAACCTCTGGTGTGAATCAAAGCCCGTGATTGGATCTACAAACGTTCACGGAGCACTGGTCATGTAAGAGCCAGGGTGCCCTCCCTGTGCACGGGGCCCTGGTGAACACTGAGAGGTGACCCGGCAGGAAGGGCCTCAACGGTGCCTGGCACGTGATGGCATCATTTAGGGCTCGTTAGCTCTTCCAGGTGCATTGCTGGGTCCTGTAAGACCGAGCCCCTGCCCTAAAGGATAAACTAGCAAAAGCGCCGGTAAGCATGGAACCTCAGACATCCTAAAGGGAGGCAGCCTCCGGGGAGTTACAGTCCTCCCACATGCAATCCCATGTGTAACATCTGCCTTCCCCAATCCTCTGATTTATCCAACACTTACGTTTTAGCCGCTACTCCAGGTCCTTCTGTGCCAGGCTAAGGGGATAAAAATGGCTGATGAGCCTCATTTAATTGACATGCGATTGCCTATCCCCATTTCACAGATGGAAAGAGCAAGACCAAACATCTAAGCCTGCACCTGACCGGTGTGGGTTTCTGTGGATGGGGAGAACCTGGCATCTGCCGACAGCCAGCTTGCTGAGGTTGTCCCCACTGTCCTTCCTCCATCAGCACCTCCCCTCCCTCCCTCCCTCCCCACTGGCGCAGGCTCCCTGAAGGGGAAGACCAGAGGCAGGTGGGGAGGGAGGCCTCATTTCAGCTTGGCACCAGGTGAATTCTTTAGGGCAAGAACCAGACGAGCTGGTGGCCTGCATGCTGAGAAGCCGGAACAGAGAGATAATTCCCAGCAGGCGTGCCAAAGCACTGCTGTATTGGGAAATCTCTCCCCTGCCCTACCCTGGGCTCCGTGCTGCCCTGGCCGTGGCAGATGGACCCTCTCCCTGGGTGCTTTCTCCCGGCTGGCTCCCACTTGCTCTCTGAGTGACTCTTACCTGCTGTTCAGGCTGCGCTCAGCTGGCCCCTCCCATGCTCTACCACCCTATGCTCATCTCTACTATCAAGATCCTCAAGATGTATCCCCCCTGCCCAGATGGTGGTGACCTTGGTAAGGTCAGGGATCGTAGCCCCGACTCTTGTGTGAATCCAGCACCTGAGTGACTTACATAGGCACCTGGTTCAAGTTAAGGAATAGGCATGTGAAATAAAAAGAATGAATGAATTGATCAATCAAAATTTATTTGTAGACAGGTTGCATGTAAATATCAAAACCACGATTCAGCCCCACGCCTGCTTCATCCCAAACCCCACGCCTGTGAGCACTTGTGTCCTGCAGGGATGTGTGGGCTGCTGGAGCGTCCAGTAGGTGCAGAGGGCAGGAGGCGGCTGGTGATGATGAGAGATACACGTGATTCAGGGATGGCTTCTGGACAGAAAGGCATTGATTCTTTCCATGTTTATTGAGCAGCTTCTATGTCGCGGGCACTGAATTGATGCAGTGGAGCCTGAAAGAAGACAAGGCCTCTGCCCTCAAGTAGTTCACAGTTCCAGCTAGACCAGGGGTGGGCAAACTTTTTGACTCGAGGGCCACAATGGGTTCTTAAACTGGACCTGAGGGCCGGAACAAAAGCATGGATGGAGTGTTTGTGTGAACTAATATAAACTCAAAGTAAACATTATTACATAAAAGGGTACGGCCTTTTTTTTTTTTTTTTTTTTTTTTTATTCATTTCAAACGGGCCGGATCCAGTCCGCGCGCTGTAGTTTGCCCACGGCTGAGCTAGACGGATGTGCTGTGGGTGCGGGGTGGGGAGCAGGGTAGTGGATGTAGGAGAAGATAAGCCCAAGGTCGGCTTTGGTCAGCGCAGAGGCATGACCTACTCTAGACCCAGAGGCCTCTGGTGCACATCAACATGTAGGTGATGCCTCCCTGCCCGAGACTGCAGCGTCCATCCTGCCGGACTCCCAGCCTCTGGGCTGCCCTGCACACTTCAGACTTGCGAGTCTCCACAATCACAGGAGCCAATTCCTTAAGATCAAGATAGATAGATAGATAGATAGATAGATAGATAGATATAAATAGATAGATGGATTGATAAATAGATGATAAGTAGATAGATAGATAGATAGATAGATAGATAGATAGATAGATAGATAGTAGGTAGGTAGATAGATAGATAGTAGGTAGGTAGATAGATGATAGGAAAGTAAGTAGATAGGTAGATAGATAGGTAGATAATAGATGGATTGATAAATAGATAAATGATGAGTAGGTAGATGGATAGATGATAAGTAGGTACATAGATGATAGGTAAGTAAGTAGATAAGTAGATAGATAATAGATAGATGGATTGATAAATAGATATATGGTGAGTAGATAGATAGATAGATAGATAGATAATAAGTAGGTAGATAGATAGATGATAGGTAGGTAAGTAGATAGGAAGATAGATAGATGGATGGATAGATAGATAATGTATCTCCAGTTGGTTCTATTTCACTGGAGAACCCTGACTGGTATATTTTGGTATCATTGCTCCAGAGATCTTTCTAGTTGGATGGTGTCTCACCCCTTCTTAAATCTACCTTTAATTCGTCATACTCTTGGGATAAAATCCAAACCCTTCCAGATGACTTCCCAGCCTCAGTTTCCCCAATCCCTGGGCCTTCCTCTCCCCTCCACTTGCGGTGCCCTAGTCTTCAGCCAGCCTGAGCAGTGAGGAGATACTGTGAGGACAAGAGCCCAAGACTCTCAGAACAGACCCCTCTCTCTACATCCCTACAGTTCCTCCACCCACTGCCAAGCAGATCTAGAACTTTCTAGGACACAGATGCAAGGAGGGCCTGGGCCCGGGCCCTCTGGATTCAGTCTGAGGTCCCCGGGCACTAGTGTCCGGACTCAGGAGCAGGCAGAGGGAGCCGTGTCTAAGCCAGTCCCTCCCTGGGCAGAGGAGGAGCCAGGCTTGGCAGAGCCGCTTGGCATGGCCTCCGTGGTTCCTGTAGGTGGAAGGCCCTGAGCAATTGCGGTTTTTTCTGGGCATCTCGGCCAACCCGGAACCCCAACCACAGCCTCGGCACCAGGCAGCCTCCCGCTGGTGGTGATTGTGAAAAAGTAAAACACAGTGACGTCACCCAGGGCTCGGCTGGGGCCGTGCAAGCCCTGCCTTGGGCGCTCTGCTGTTGGGGAGCAGGGGGCTGGTGACTGCCAGAGGGAAACCCCCGCCCCACTGAAGCCCGGCCTCTCACCACGACCCGGGGCCGCAGGCTTCCTGGGGGGCATAGAGGGGACCCCGATCTCACCCCAGGCAGGGTGTTGGGTAGCATCCCACTGGAGAACACATGCAACATGCGGCCCAAGAAAAGCCTCGCGCTTTGGAGTCTCGGGGCCGTGAGGACGCTTGCCCACAGGCATCCATAGAAGGGCGGCCGTGCCGTGCAGTGGTAGGCGCCCTGGCTTGGGAAGAGGACCAGCTCACATCCTAGCACGTTCTCTCCCTTAGCTAGATGACCTTATATTTCCCCTGTCACCTTGGAGGGCCCCAGCGTGCTGATCTGTGAAACTGGCGTCATAACAGGCTGCAGCTGATCCCCCGGGAGGCACCTCCGCTCCCTCCCCAGCCAGGTGTGGCCACTAAAGTAACGTGGCCTGAAACCAGCCGGTGGAGCTTGCTCGCAGACGGGACTCGATTGGAAATCTCCAGGAGCGCACACCCTCTCTGGACTGGCTTCCAGATCAATCCCAGCTTTGGAAAAGCACCAACCTGCAGTCCTGGACACAGAGGGGAGACCCCAGATGCCAAGCCCCACAGCCCGTGGTGGGTGCTCCGGCCCCGGCACCTACCTTTCCTGTGCACGGCTCACTAGGGGGCAGGCAGTGCGAATCGATTTACTGCTTCTTCTCCACCCTGGGAATTAGGTCCTACAAGGGGAGTCTCAGAGAGGTTAACTACCCTGCCCAAGGTCACACAGCAACTCAGCCAGGATCTGACCCCAAACCCCATGGCCTGTAAGTGTTTTGCTGTACAACTGGGGTGGGTGGGTGGGTATGTGCAGTGCTGAGTGGGTCCAGGTTTGGATAGGGGGCAGGGTGGTGGCAAGAGGTACCCGTGAGATGGGAATCCATTCAGTCACTCCTCAGCACCTACTGTGTGCAGCCACTGAGGACCTCACGCTCAAGCACAGCACCTCCTCGAGTAGGACTTCAGAGACAGACAGGGGTGCTCTGGGGGCTCCGGGGGGGCGAGCTTTCCTGTGCACGTCCTTTCCGAACGTCAGCAGGAAGCCAGTGTGCAGCTTACAGTAGATCAGCTGCCTCAGAGGTCCCTCGCTACGCACGGAACTGACTTCACTTGAGATGCAAAGGGATGAGATCTTAAAGGAACTTGTAAAGGAGACTGGGGGGTACCCACCTGACCTTCAGCACCTGTGTGAAAGGGAGGCCGAGTGGACTAGTTAAGGCCAAAGGACTGGCTCACGTGCAGCTGAGCCCCGGCTCTACCGCCTGCCAGCTGAGTGGCCTTGAGCTAAGCCCTCGCCTCTCTGAGCCTTCGTTTCCCCCTGAAGCAGGGAGCATAACCCTGCACCACAGAGCCCTGGGAAGAAGTAAAGGAGATAGTGCCTGGGGAGCTTTTGGCTCTGTGTCTGGAGAGCAGCCCTTCCGAGGCCGTGGCTTTACTAGCAGCCTTGTGCTCCAGCCCAGCCCAGCCTCTGCCCCGGGTTCTCTGTGCCCACAATCAGCCCAGTGTGAGCCCCACACATGGTGTGTGTGTGGGGAGGGACCTGCCCCCGGGCCTATGTCCTGGAATTCTCCTCCTTCCCAGCCCAACTGAGCTGCTTCCTTCACACCCAGACCTTCACTTCTCTGAGAAGCCAGCTCTGGGCCCCAGGGGTGCTGGGAACAAGGGGCCACCGTCAGCAACCATTTCAGTTTTGTCGCCATCTCTTCTACCCACAAGTCTTCAGAAGCCAGGAGAGAATTTCAGCCTCAAAAGCTGCAACTCCACTCTCCAGACTATTCCCCGTGTCCCTGTCTGAGCAGCCACAGCTTCCTGGAATCCTGACCCGGCTCCACCTCTGAGCCAGGGCATGTGCCGTCCCCACCACCTGACGCCCCCAGTGCGTCCGCCGAGGGCCATGGGCCCTGAAATGGGATTTTATCTATCATTCCCCATATTCAGGTGAGCCCACTGAATCCCAAGACCTTAAGTGACACCCCCACCCCCATCCTCCACCAAAACAGTAACCAGGCACCCAGACAGCCTGGTGTGTGGGCTTCACACCCCATCTCTCACTAGCGGCATCAGGGTATGGAGCCAGCTTTGTTCTCTCCCGCCTGCAGATGAGGAAGCCAGGAGTGTAGTAATGGGAGCACACGTGTCAGGTGCAGAGATGGCCCTGCAGCCCGAGCCCTGGGGATCCAAGCCTGTGCCTGAACCGCCTCCCTCTGCTGATTCCTGGGAAAATTCCATTGAATGGTGTCCTGATTGGGGGGCACGCTCTTCTGGGGTGCAGCATTAAAGAATTAGGGTCTCAGGAGGCTCCCAAGGAAGGTGGGCAGCCCTTCTTCCCTGCCATCCCCTCTACTGCCGTTTAGATGCAGTGAGATTCCTGGACTCAGGGAGACGGGATGACCAGGGGTTCCCACAGCCTCCTTGCCAAGCCCCTCACCATCCCGGCCAGCCAGGGCTCACTCAGAGCCAAGGCCTCCTGTACCCAGGTTGCCACCCCAGGGGCCCCAGACAGCTGGTCCCTGTGCGGTGGAGGGGGCTCAGTTCTTTAGAGCAGCAGCTCTGGAAACAGCTGCCTGAGCTCACATCCCAGCAGCTCTACTTGCCAGCTCTGAGCCCTGGGGCAAGTGACTTAGCTCAGTGTCTTCGCCTGTGAAATGGGAATAATCATTGTATCGGTCAGAAGATGCTAGGTCGGAGGTGGGGGTGTGTTTCGTTTTGTTTTTCCTGATGTGAAGCCAAACATTCATAAGGAGCCTTGCTTTCCTCGGATGCGGCTGCAGCCAGGGATGTGGAAACAGACCGAGGGCCGAGAAGGGAACGGCCAGTTCCAGCAAGCTCCCTGCCCGGTGGGGGAGGGGCAGCTCAGGATGCAGAGGCCTCTGTGCCAGTCCGTGAGTGGGCCCCTCTGGGCCAGGTGCCTATTTTCATTATCAAGGACACATTCCTGAGATTCCTTGGTGACCAGGCACTTATTACAGGAGAATCAAAGCACCAAAGGAAAATACTTATTTGAGACTGAGGCCTGGATTTTTTCATTTTCATAATTGGCCGTTGGGTCTGGCCATCCTGGGGGTGCAGGCAGAAGGGAGGCGCTGGACAAAGTGTCTCTATGGGAGTCCAGTCGCCCATGGGGGAAGGCGGGCCAGCACCCGCCCAGATCTGCAGGGCAGCCCACAAGGCCCTCCGAGGTCCTGTTGTCCATTCCCTGGCCACTCGCCCGGCGTCATCAGCACCGAGGCCAGAGGGA
This sequence comes from Myotis myotis, assembly GCF_014108235.1. Classification (NCBI taxonomy): domain Eukaryota; kingdom Metazoa; phylum Chordata; class Mammalia; order Chiroptera; family Vespertilionidae; genus Myotis; species Myotis myotis. The sequence continues at coordinate 6,851,323 of NW_023416368.1, read as the reverse complement.
CAGGTGTCTGAGTGCTGAGAGGTCTGAGCACTAGGCCAGTGCTAGGCCATCTCTTCTACCCACAAGTCTTCAGAAGAGACCACTAGGCCAGTGGTTCTCAACCTTCTGGCCCTTTCAATACAGTTCCTCATGTTTTGACCCAACCATAAAATTATTTTCGTGGCTACTTCATCACTGTCATGTTGCTGCTGTGATGAATCGTCATGTAAATATCTGATATGCAGGATGGTCTTAGGCGACCCCTGTGAAAGGGTCGTTCGACCCCCAAAGGGGTCGCGACCCACAGGTTGAGAACTGCCGGGAGCCGGTCCATCCTTGCTGTTTCAAAGGACCTGGCATATATGGCATACTGTTCTTAATATGTTTGCTCACCTTCTTGGCACTATGTGTTTTAACCAAGGTCTCCTCTCTGAGAAAGGTTGTTTCCCCAGGTAGGGATTTTCCCCTGAAGTTAGGGAGGGAATAAAACCCCTCAACTAAGTGCCAGGCGGGTAATTAATCACTTTAACTATGAACAATCATGCTTAAGCTACTTAATCTTTACTCCCTGGAATGGAGATAAGAAACGCCCTAACCTTTGTAATAGAGATTGATAGGATTGAATCAACTGGTATAAATACAGATGTAACAAGACAGCAAGAGTCAGAACTTAGAATACAGAGCTTAGAACACAGAACTAAGAAGACAGAACCTACAGACAGAAGAACTTCGCTGGAGAGAACATGGCAAAAGATCCTGGACTGAACCTGACTACAGAAATTGGCAAGAGAACCTGACTAGAACCTGGTGACTGAACCTGGCTGGAGAACCTGGAGAACCTAGCAAGAGAACATGGACACAGAACCTGGCTGGAGATCCTAACCAGAACCTCTCTGGAGATCCAGACCAGAACTTGGCTGGAGATCCTGGCTGGAGATCCTGGCTAGGCTGCTGATCAACTGAACATTGTCTCCGTGTCCTTCCTTCTTCGCCGACTCCGTCCACACCTTTGGGGACCCCTGGCCCCGCTGGGGTTGGACCCCGGCAGAGAACCGTTGGCCTAGGCGCTCTGTAAACTGCCCTGGAGCCTCCCAAGCTACCCTTCTGTCCAACCCTGAGGCTCTCAGCTACAGGGTGACTCTCTCCCCGCCCCCACTGCCCACCCATGGGACATGCATCACCACTGGGGGTAGAGAGGAAGGAACAGATGTACTGGCCAAAGAGGCTTTGAAACACCCTACAGAGCACGGACAGCCTTCCACGTTGAAGGATGATGCAGCCCCAGATGACCAGTGTCAAGGGTGTAAACCCTGGCTCTGGCCTAAGCCCCTTGCCGATAGCTAGTGCTCGTTTTCCCAGTTGGCGTCCATGAAACTGTACCAGGGAAAAAGGGCCTGTGTCCTTTAGGGAGGGGAGACATGGGGAATAAAGGTCCCTATACACGGATCCTTACCCCAGTGGTGCAGGGTGGGAACGACAGACAGGGGTATGGAATCCAGCAGACAGGGGTCAATAGGGGGGTTCCACTCTTGGGCTGGGGAGCCCTAGGCAGGCCGTTCCATGGGGCTGAGCCTGTGAAATAAGATCGTGGTTCCCACTCCCAGGGAGGGTGTAAGTATAGTGATGACGTCTGCCAAGCGCCTGGCGCACACCTGCTGCATGGAAGGGTCCCTGCACAGGTGCGCCTCCGCCCTCCCCCTCCCCCCTTCTTTCCACCGCCTGCCTTCTCCTCTGCACCTCCTCCCCCAATACCTCCTAAGTCTCATCCTCTACTCCAGCCCCCCTGGGTACTTCCACCTCTTCCTGCCTCTGCAAACCCTCCCTGCACCCAGGCCACTCTCCCTCAATAGCACCAGCAACCCCCACCTGTGGCCCCCTCCGAGCCCAGCAGAGATGCCTGATGTAGCCACATGCTGGCTTCTACGGGTCGCGTGTACTGGGCATGCTTGCATGTATGTTGGGGTGTGAGTGTATGTTTCCTGTTTTGTGTGGATGCATGAAGCCCGAGACTGCCTCCTTTTTCTCATGATTCTTCCCAGCCCCTGTAGGACACTTTGCATTATGCTGGGCCCCTAAGCTGTAGAGGGTCCCCTGGGGAAGGAAAGCTAGAGAGATGGGTCTCCAGATCTCAGAGCGGATCTTCTCCCCTGAGAAGCGTGCAGGAACCCAGGCCACCATAGGCCTTCCTGCCTTCCCCACACCCTTCCATGCTCCTTCTCTGAGCACTGACTCCAGCTAAGCCATGTCCTGAACACCTAGACAGAGAGATGGACCACACATGGCCCCTGACAGCTCCTGATCCAGGAGGGAGCTCTCGGGCTGCTGGTCAACCAGAATGCATCAGGCCTGCAGTTCCTGCTTTTAAAGGGTTGAAATACTCCTTAACAGCTGGTAAACAGCCACTGGCCTGGGCCCCCCAAAGCCCCCTGATTCCCACCATCCAGGAAGTGCCCTGCAGCAGCCTCCAGGGGTCCTTCTCCTGGCTGTGCTGGCCTCCTGATTGGTGGGGCCCCTGCCACCCCAGTCCTTAAATATTTTTAAACACCCCTAGAAACAGATACGCCCTCATGCTGCCAATGGCTAAGTGCTGCACTGGTATTCAGGGAGCCACTAACTCTGCCCCCAGGATTGCAAAGAAATCTTCAGGAAGAGAAAAATTCTTCTGCGGGGTCTTGCTGCACAAACAGAAGTTGCAGGGAGATGCGGAGGGGGAAAGGCTTACCAGGCCTGGGGAACGCAAAGCACAGAGGCAGGAAGGTGTGTGGCAGAATCTCTGGCTGAGAGTGAGGAGTGTGAGGGTGCTTGCAAAGGTTGTCAGGACACTGAACTGGAAAGGGCCTTGAATGCCAGGCGAAGGAGCTGCAGTTACCCTTGGCAATCCCCAGGGCCCCATGCCTAGGACCAGCTCCATAGTTGTGGGGCCCAATGCAAACTAAAAATGGGGGCCCCCTGTTTGAAAATGATTCAGAATTTCCAGGCAGTGACAGCAGGGCATGAAACGAAAGGCATCAGCACAGGCCCCACAGACCTGCACAGTGGGGGCCACTGGTCTGACAGAAGTCCTGCCTGGCATTTAGGATGATCGCCTGCGCCCAGCAGGCCTGGGGAGGAAGCAGGAAAGGCCTCTGCAAAATGCCAGCCTCGCTGGAGATTAGCCCTCCCCTGGCAGGAGATCAGGTTACCCCTCCAGATGCGCTGCTTTCGGGCCGTTCATTAATCAGCGCTTGTCTCTTTGCACAGCCCTTGTCTCTTTGTGCGCTAACTCCTCAACCTGCTGACCCGCTGCTGTACAAACACACCACTGCCCAGTGGCTTGGGACCGTGCCCGGAGCCTGCCCAGGCCCAGCTGGAGAGGGACCCAGGATCCCAGCGACTCTGGAAAAGTCGCCGGGTCACATTGCCAATGACGGCCTCCCAGAGATGAGATAAGGAATGAACAGGGTCCAATGCAAATAGAGGCCAAAATCAAAAGCTCCTCTTCTGGAGGTTAATGGAGTCATTTGGTTAAAAGTTCAGAAGCATTTCACGGCAACCTCTGTCCCCAGAAACCTGCCCTCAGTATTTGCATGTGTTTTGAATGAAAATTGTCGGGATCATGCAAATTAGATAGCTAAATGCATCTTATCAGATGGTTATCTGGGGCATCTTGGGGGAACAGGCCAGAAACACAAGTCGGGGCTGAGGCCCTTGTGTGGGTCTGGGCCTCAGTGATACTATCGGCCAGGCCCCGCTGATAAGCGGCCTTCTCCATTTCACCAGCCCCTCGGGTGACTAACAGTCACCTGCTCGTGGTGGGACCTGGGACAAAGATAAAGGGCTGTTTATGTCCCTCCTGGTTCCATGAGGTCACGCGTGAGGAGCAGGGAGAAGGTGTGCCTGCCCCTAACGAGGTATCCATGGTCGATCCATGGCTTTATGAAATGTGAAGTACTCCATTCAGCCCTTTCGACCTCCAGTCTGTGAGTCTGTCTGCTGTGGTTACAAGTAATACCTTTGGGGGAAACAATATGGAAGGAAATACATTAATTTCTTAATGGGTCACATCATATGCATCACGTAAGTTCTTTGCAGGAAAATAACTAAAATACAGATCTGAAAGCACAGATGAAAGAATGCATAACTCTAAAGCTTTCATCATTTGGCTGCCCAGAGGGTCACTGCCATTAGCTCACTCCCCCCAGCCGTGCACATGGAACTCCGTGTCCCTGACATTCATTGGGTGTGCCTTGCCCCCAGTTAGGACTGTCCCTCACATCCCTAGCTCCCCCCATGACTTGCCATGTCCCATTCTGACAGCCAGAGGCTCCCCTGCCCAGCCCCAATATTTCTGCACACACCTTGGGCAAGGGACATTGGCAGTACCCCGCTCACAACTTTCCCAAGCATCTCCCTCCTCCTGCCAGGCACTCTGCTGGGCCCCGGGCGGGCTGAGATGAGGAAGGTACGCTTGGGAGCCTGCTGGGGTTTGGTCAAGGAAATAGCCACCCTCCAACCCTCCAGTTTCCAGGTGGGAATTTGCATTTTCCTCTCCAAAGACCCCTTAGCATTACTCTCTGCCCTTCAGAGCTTACTTCATCTGGCCTACTTATAGTTCCCAGTTTATCATAGCAAGCTTAAATTGCTGTTGTTGCAGGGAAAAACCATAAACTTATTTTTTACAAAGTTTATTTAGCTGGTATTACATACCCAGTATTGGGCAAACATTATGTCACAGGGGTAGGAATACATGTAGAAGAAGAAAATCTTCAAATCTGCTTACAAAAAAAGGCCATCTATTTTCATTTCAAACTGCTTGATACATCCAAGGCTTAGGGCACACGGACAAGGAAGCCTGTGTATGTTTTAGAGGAGGATTCTCGGGGGGCAGGAGTGTTTGGGATTCTTGTGTGGTTAGGGAAGGTTCCCCAGGCGTCACTAACATGACTCAGGGAGCTGGCTCCCGCCCTGGACCCTGCGACGTGCACGTCTCCTGTAATAAAAATGATAACGATGATCTAAATGGCGCTATTACACTTACCAGGGGCGTCCACACATCCTGACAGTGCTGAGGTGAGAATGTGGAAGTAATGAGGTTAAGTGGGATGATCGATGCCTGACACAGAGCAAGTGCTCAGATATTGAGAGCCCTTACGTTCGGCCCTCTTCTTTCTCATAACGGCCACCTCACGAGGCATTTTATTTCCCATTTTATCGACGAGAGCCCTGCAGCTCTGAGCAGCTCCCAGCCTGCCGTAGACTGCAGCGGCTAGCAGGGGGGAGGCTGAGATTTGGACCCAGGTCCCCTGCCAGCCACGATGTGTTGACCCGACAGCTTTGCAGGGATTTTTCTGGCAGAAGAGAGAAGACATCATTCCGTGTCTCTTAATTTCCAAAGGGCTTTGATCGGCTTGTTTCTATAGGCTCTGCACTGCTCAGCATTTTCCAGAAATCGTCTTGCCTCTGATGGTGACTTTTCACCTCTTTTGCTTTCGTCTGAGGGGAAACTACTCAGAATATACCCTTTCCTGTCGCGCTTCAGTCCAACCCTGCTGACATACACTCGACTTTCTCCCCCAGGCTCTGCCTTTTACATTGAGATCGAGGCCCAGTGTGTGGCCTAAATTTGAAAGATGTCACTTAGGTGGACCTAGGATGGCTCCACCAAAGTCTTCGAATATTGGTTTGAGAGAAGGAAAAGGCAACGCGTGCTTTGGTCTGAGAGCCCTTCCGTTAGGGGGATCCCTGTCACCCCCAAGAGCCTTCATATACCGTCCAGCACAGTTCAAAACTCCGTCCTCGCCTTCAGAAGAAGGCACACGGGGGGGGGGCGGGGTGCGTGGGGGCGACCCCCACACTGCATTGGGCCCATTTGACTGCATTTGAATGAATTGCCACCATTCAACACTGGAGGAATTTCCCAGACGATGCCTATGTCCTGCTTCTATTGGAAAAAGGTCTGGAAGATGTAGAAACACTGGGGGGCATTTTGAGCCCCTGAATAAGAGCTCTCCCTGGAGACAGACATGTGCTCTTTACCAGGTTTGCTTACATCACACATGTTATCCGCGAGGCCCCGCTATAATGCCGGGCAGGTCCTGCCAGCTACCCAGCCAGTGATTATGGACAAGTCATCTGAGCGCCCTGAGCCTGGGCCTCCTCATGGCTGCCTCTTAGCCACCTGAGTCAGACTGGACTTTCCAGTCCTATGAGCCTCCAACGATTGCATCGGAGAATTCGTCCAGCTCTCCCTTGGCCAGAATGCAGAGCCGGAGACAGGGACCCCCCTGTGACACTGAGTGCAGGAGGACCAGGAGCATGGCCTGTGACCTCTGTGTTGCCTCGATTTAGACTGTCCGGCCTTTTTCCTCCAGGACAACAGCTCTCATGTTCTTGGTTGAAAAGCCACCAGGACCAAGGGCTTCCAGAAACAGCCCCAGGCTCTGAAGGGTGATTTGATCTGTCCCTTGCCTCCAGGCAGGCCGTCAGCACCATTTCAGAGCAGACTTCAGGGCTTTGCGCCTGTGAAATAAGAAGAAAGGAAAGAAGGAAGGAAGGAAGGAAAGAAGAGAGGGAGGAGGGGGAAGAAAGGGACTGTTCTGATGAAAAATACAACAGATTTTGCAACATTGACATAATTTAAATCTCAACAACAGGCCTGCAGTGCCATCACAACAGTAAATACGCTCGTTAATCTCTGTCCATATCCACATTAGAATGTCACCGTAAACAAAGTTGACATTTGCTGAGAGGGTGCCAAGTAGACCTACAGAATGTACGAAACTGGGGGGGGGGGGGGGGGGGGGAGGGTTACCACAGAGTAAAAGGCGACGTGAAATGCACACAGCGGCCGGTGTCTTTGCCTGTGCATTCCTTCTTTCTCCCTGGCTAAATGGGAACAGGAGCCACACTCCCCTCAAAGGTGAGGGTCCCATAAGGTCAAGTGCTCAGCACAGCCCCTGACACAACCCTTAACAGGCGTGAGCAAGTTGGACGGGCAGTCATGCTTCAGTTCAAGTGCATTTAATGCGATAAAGCCAACCCTAAGGGAAGCTCTGAAGCGCCACGTTAGAAAGCCAGGCTTCCCTGCTTATCCTGGCTGCCGCGCCTGTTTTGTTTTCACTCGCTAACTCCCCTTTGGTGGGTTTCCAGCAAGACCTGATTTGCAAAGATGCATCTGACACCAGATATTTCACAACCATCCAAATACGTAGTCGAGGCCAATCTGCATGGCTGCAGAGTCACTGTGCTCCTTCCATGCTACGTGTGAAACACCTGCGGGTGTGAGGTGCATCTCACACCTCACTGTGGACACGCATCCCCGGGCTAAAGTAGGGACGCTGGTTCTTAGGTGTGGAGGGGCGGAGACCCCGCTCTCTGCACGCTCCCCGGATGCCGCTCATCCGGGGCCCGTACTTAGAGCGGCAAGAAATGCAAACGCAGTAACTGTCTTGTTTGGAGGTCAGGCTTCCCTGGGACCTGAAGAGCAGGAGGGAGCCAAGCTGACGATCACTCTGTGGCTGTCATTGGCCCTGCGCTTGTGGAGTGGGACTCACTCAGAGCCAGGGGACTCTTAGTTAACACACAACCTGTACCAGGTCATAGCACCGAGGGCTGGCTCTAGCCCTTCACCAGCTCCTCAAGGTCCGAGAAGGTAAAAAGGCCCTGGGAGGCCCGTGTTCTTTCCCTCCTCCCCCAACATCCAGGCCCTGCTGGGAGCACAGTCCTGAGCCATGAGCTCAGCCAGTGATTTGCTGTGTGGTGACAAGCAGCCTCTTTCTTCTGGGTCAGTCTCCCATCCCTAAGAGTTTTGAATTGGGACCATGGTTTCCAACCTGGAAGGTCCTGAGAATCACCTGGGAAGTTGGATAAAATCCTGATCTCCAGCCCCAACCTTGATCTAGATCAGCAGTTCTCAACCTGTGGGTCGCGACCCCTTTGGCGGTCGAACGACCCTTTCACAGGGGTCGCCTAAGACCATCCTGCATATCAGATATTTACATGACGATTCATAACAGAAGCAACATTACAGTTATGAAGTAGCAACGAAAATAATTTTATGGCTGGGTCACAACATGAGGAACTGTATTGAAAGGGCCAGAAGGTTGAGAACCACTGATCTAGATCTTTGAATATCAGTGGGAAAGAGGGCAGGGGAGAGCTCAGAACAGAGTCTGCTGGGATGTGGGAGGCAAGGGGAAACCTAAGTGTGAATGAAGCCAAGTTTACAGGGAGGAGCAGCTAAAAACCTGGGACCCACCTGCCTCCCCTCTCCTCACCCCTGTTTAATATACCAGAGGGGTAGGAGGGGGTTCTCCATCAGCCCTTCCCCTCCCCACTGAGGGCTAGGGGGAGGCGGGGCCACCCCTGTTCTGTTTGCTGTAAACACCAGGGGCTGCTGCTCAGACCTCCACTAATCCTGGCTCCACGCTGCCCAGGCCTGCGGGCCTCCCACACACCTGAGGCCTCCCCTGGCCCTAATTCCCTCTCCTTTGTCCACTTGACTTCTCCGCACTCTGTATTAGTCAGGAGTCTTAGTTACAAGTGATGGATACTCCAGGCAAACTGACTTTAGGGGGAAATAAATAAAAGGACAAACCAGAAAACCATAGGCTCATACAACCAGGGAGAGCTTCCAGGGGGCTGGATCCAGGACTCCTGGATGCCCACAAGGTCAGGAATGGGTGGACTGAGGGCTGAAGTGTCTGAGTCTCAGGGACAGAGCAAGCCCTGCCCGAATCCCTGGGAGAGGAGGACACTAAGGCAGGGGAATAAACCCCCCTGTGTTCCTGCAGGGAGCACCTTTCCCAGACATCCTTTCAGGCTTCCTCTTCCTTTGATACACACCTGCCCACAGCCTCTCTCGGAGAACAGGGGGAGCCTGTATTTTCCTGGTTACGCCCTTGCACGGAGTTCCTGTCTTGTGAGTAAGAAGTGCCCTCAGGAGGCTGTCTGGGGCACGGGGTGATGCCCCAGGAAGCCCCCCTTTGTCGATTGCTCATCTGGGCTCCATAAGAACAAGCTTCTGGCTCCCATTCTCAGCATCCCGCCACCTCCCAGCATCTCTTCATCTCCCAGCATTCCCTCCATCTCCCAGCATCCCACGTTCTCCCAGGATCCTTCCATCTCCCAGGATTCCTCCACCTCCCAGGATCCCACTACCTTCCAGCATCCCTCCATATCCCAGGATCCCGCCATCTCCCAGGATCTTACTGTCTTCCAGGATCCCTCCATCTCCCAGCATCCCACCTTCTCCCAGGATCCTTCCATCTCCCAGGATTCCTCCACCTCCCAGGATCCCATTATCTTCCAGCATCCCTCCATATCCCAGGATCCCTACATCTCCCAGGATTCTGCCATTTCCCAGGATTCCACCACCTCCCAGGATCCCACTGTCTTCCAGGATCCCTCCATCTTCCAGGATGCCTCCATCCCCCAGGATCCCACTGTCTTCCAGGATCCCTCCATCTCCCAGGATGCCTCCATCCCCCAGGATCCCACTGTCTTCCAGGATCCCTCCATATCCCAGGATCCCTCCATCTCCCAGGATGCCTCCATCCCCCAAGATCCCACTGTCTTCCAGGATCCCTCCATCTCCCAGCATTCCACCTTCTCCCAGGATCCCTCCATCTCCCGGGATGCCTCCATCCCCCAGGATCGCACTGTCTTCCAGGATCCCGCCGGCTTGGAACCCTGAAAGGCTTCTCTCCCACTTGTGGTGCAAGCTGATCACTTCCCAAGGGTGAGGTTCAGTGTGATTTCTGGGGCAAACAGACAGGTGGTGGGAACCAGGTGCCAGGCATGAGCAGGAGGTACTTGGAACAGGGCAGGATCCATGTGAGTGGTTAAGACCTTGAGCTCCGGGGTCCGAAAGACCATGGTTCCACTACCTGGCTCCACCACAAACCAACTGTAATACTTTGGGCAAAGTCCTTAATATTTCAAAACCTCATTCCCCAAACTATAAAATGAGGATAACAATAATACCTTGTCATGACAAATTTCAAGGTTAAATGATCCAAAGCATGTTAGTGCCGGGCACTGGGGAAATGCCAAGTGCTACGGACGCTGGCGGATAAGCATCACTTGTCTTATCTTGTAATCAGTCTTGCCCACTAGACTGTGAGCTGCCGGGGGGCAGGAACCCAGGCAACTGAGACAGCGCCTGGCCCATTGTAGATGTTCATTGATTACTTGTTGAGTGCATGTCAGACAAAGCAGAGTGGAAATTACACTTTCTGTTACGTTTTTGTGTCTCTCTAACTAGACTGAGGTCCTGGAGATCACAGATAACCCTTATTCCTCTATGTATTCCTAGTGCTTAGCACATAACCTCTATGAGTCTCAGTTTTCTTACCCATAAAATGGGAATCAAATTCCTACTTGACAGGGTTTGTGAGGGTAACATGGGCTAATGCACGTAGAACACTTTGCACAGTGCCCAGCTCACTGCAATTATGACAACTGTGGTCATAACCAACTGGCATAACGGTGTCACCTCCAGTGTCCAGGGCTGAGCAGGGCCTTCAGGTGAAGGTCAGCTTCCTCTCTCGCCCAGGGTGTGGCCATTTGAGTTGATTGGTGAAAAGCTTAGAGACAGCTCACCTTTTTTTAAAAAATATATATTTTATTGATTTTTTACAGAAAGGAAAGGAGAGGGATAGAGAGTTAGAAACATTGATGAGAAACATCAATTCAGCTGCCTCCTGCACACTCCTTACTGGGGATGTGCCCGCAACCAAGGTGCATGCCTTTGACCAGAATCGAACCTGGGACCCCTCAGTCTGCAGGTCGACGCTCTATCCACTGAGCCAAACCGGTCAGGGCAAGACAGCTCACCTTTTACTCGATGCTTATCTCCTATACATTAGGCACCACGCTAAATGCTTGACAAGCGTTAGCTCCTTGAACGTGAGGCACAGAGCACCTAAGTAACTTGCCCAGGACTGGACAAGTGCTAGGTAGTGGAGCTGAGATTTGAACCTGAGCTTCTGACTCCACAGCCACTGTGACTGAACTTCAGTATTCGGCTTCTCTGAGGCGGGGTTGACCGACCTCAGCACTATTGGCATTTGGGCCAGATTGTTCTTTGTTGTGGGGGCTGCGCTGTATGCTATAGGATGCACCTTTAGCAGCATCCTTGCCTCTGCCCACTAGATGCCAGGAGCACATCACCCTCTCCCAACGTGTGACAACCTAAAATGTCTCCAGCTACTGGCAAATGTCCCTGGGTTTGAGAATCACCACGCTGAGGGGACAGCACCTTTCCGCTCTCCTAAGCCAATGGCAGTCCCCTCCCCACGGGCACTCCAAGGCCATGGTCTCTGGGGACAGGAGTGCCTTGATGGGAAGTCTGAACGCTGTTCCAGTTCCTCTGACTTGGGAGTGAGCTGGTGGGTCAGCTCCCACTCTCAGCATTTTTTTGCTCACTAGCAATGACCCCCAACATCCACTTCATCGTCCAACTCAGAAACGTGGGCATCACCCTTGGCCCTCCCCTCCCTCACCACCCCATCTTATCTCTCACCAGTCCTATTGGCACTGCCTCCCAGTGAGTGTTCCAGTCCATCCCCATGCATTCCCTTCTCCCTCCTCTCCATTCCCTCCCTCCTGTGGGTCAGCCTCCCAGCCCATGTCTGCCAGTGATCTCACACTCTCCAGTCCACGATGATCTTCTGCAAACACAAATCTGATCCCTCCCTGCCTGGGGTGTTCCCTGAGAGCACCCTCTGCTCCTGAAGGAGCTGGTAGATGGCAAAGCCCCCTTAAACTGAGGGCCCTGGCCGGAGGTGTGGATGGAGCCCATCCAGGCACATGGCTCCTGCACTGTGATCATGGGTGACCTGTCTCTCTTCCACCACATGTGAGCTCTGCACAGGCAGGACCTCTCACACCCTGGTCCTCTGCGTGGCACCCAGCACATGCTTGTTGAGTAAACTGTGAGTGAACAGACAGGTGGCTGGATTGTGGTCGAGGTGTGTGCCGGGCTCCGAGCTGGGGAGGGCAGCCTGAGCCCACGGAGGGCGCTCCAGAAGTGTCTGTGGGTGGCCAGCTTCCTGCCTCAGGGAGGACTCTATGTCCACCTTCTGAGGGGTTTCACATCCAGAGGGGACACGGGAGGCAGATGGACGAGAGGGAGCTGTGACTGACAGCTCTCCCCGGAGCCGGAACTTTCTCACCGGGACTCCTTCGAGCAGGAGGTCACTGCCCAAGGAGCCTGGACCTGGAGACCTGGGGCATCTGATGGCCTTTATTTGGGTGGAAACGCACAGAAAGCGACACTGGGTCTCTTTGGTAGTCACAGGCTCACTCTGCCCAGTGGATGCTCTTGCCAGCGTGGGGAACAGGTTTGTTCTAGCAGAGGGGCTGCTGGGGCCGGCATGGGCAGTCCGTGTGAGCCCACAGGGCACCCTGCTCCCTCCTTCTCCTGCCCGAGGGAGAGGGCCAGCCAGCAGAACTCGGGGCTGGGGACAGTGACAGCTGCCCCTGTCCAGAGCCAGCAGACTTTGTTCCCCTGGATTTTCCACGTGGGCAATTCTCAGATCGGGTCTGATTGTCCACGCGCCTTCAGAGGATGGTGGGGGCAGGGCAAGGGTTTGGAGTAGCTGTAGGGCTGAGCCACCTGAAGGAGGTGCTCTCCCCTCCCCCCCAACACACACACACACACACACACACACACACACACACACACACACACACACACTAACTAACTAGTAGAAGCCAAGGAGCCAGCCAGGAGACCGACTTAGATGCGGGGTCAGCTGAGGCCAGGCCAGGTGAGAAAAGGGGGCCACTTCCTGCTTGGCCTTAAGCCAGGAAGATGCTGACAGAATCCAATTACGGCTCCCAGCAGGCCGTAGAATTGGAGCCCCAGAGCCTTTCAGTGGGGGCAGTTTACTCACAGCTTCTAGGAGGCAGGTGCAGAGTTAAAGGGAACTGGGCTTCAACTCCAGCTTTCCCCCGTACCATCTGTGTGACCTTGCGCAAGGCCTGCATCTCTCTGAGCCTCAACCTCCTCATCTGTAGAATGGGAATTGTTCTGGGGACCAAGGAAACAAAAGGTGAGGTGCTCGGCACAGAACCTGGCATGTTGTGCATGCGCCCCTCGCCCTCACACAGCATAGGGACCTGGATGAAGTGCCGTCTGGGAGAAGGAGGAAGGGGAGAGACTGGCTGGTCACTGCTGGGGCATCCGTCCACATCCTGCATGGGAGGCAGCCGCAGGGCACTACGGCTGGCGGGTAATAGACTCCCCTGTGCCTGTGGGGCAGGTGCTGGGGGTTTCCCTGCCAATAGTCATTGGACTCCCTGGGACTCACTAGGTGTGAATGACTGTGGAGCCCGGTTGAACGCACTGGAGGAAGAACATGCTGGAGCCAGGCTCTCTCCCTCTGGGGAAAGGAAATCGCCAAGGAGACAGGGCCTGACCCTTGAGCTGAGTCCCAGAGGGTCAGTGAGTAGACATTCCTGCCGGGTGGGTTGACCAAGGGAAGGCGCCTCTGGGCAGAAGAAGCGCAGTGAGCAAAGGCCAGGGTTGTGGAAGCTCCGAGTGCAATAAGGGAAGAGCAGGAAGAGGGTGGGGGTGGGGTGGGGAGAGTCATCTGGGAGGTGAGTGGGGCTGGGTCCAGGGGCCAGGAGAGGTGAGCTTGACTCTCTTGGCTCTCTCTTAACAAGCAAATGTTCTGATCTGGTGAAGAGAGAAGCAGGGGGAGGCTGGCCAGACAGAAAGGCCCAGAATTTGGGCCTTTCTCCCACCCTCCTCCCTCTCTCCCTCTCTTTCCATTCATTCCCTCCTTCCTTCCTGCATTTGTCAGTCATTGGACACATATTGATTGAGCACCTACTGTCTACCAGGCACAAGGCAGGGCTTTGCATGACAAACAAGGTACAGTCTCTGTGCCTATGGCCCTGGGGGAGGGAGGGGGCAGATGAGAAATGACACACATTTACACCTTCAGGCAGTGGTTGACTTGCTACCTTGGCATCCCAGGATGGGAAGTGCCTGGAAGACAAGGATGGTAGGTTACAGGACCGATCTGTCCCTTGGCCCGTGCCCACCCCTTTTCCCAGCACAGCGGTTCATGTGTGGGCTCCAGAGATGAAGGGCCTGGGTTCAAATGTGAGCTCAGCCACCAGCTGGTGTGATCAGCCACGGAGCCCTTGTTCCTTCATTTATAACAGTGGTTCTCAACCTTCCTAATGCCGCGACCCTTTAATACAGTTCCTCATGTTGTGGTGACCCCCAACCATAAAATTATTTTCGTTGCTACTTCATAACTGTAATTTTGCTACTGTTATGCATCGTAATGTCAATATCTGATATGCAGGATGTATTTTCATTGTTACAAATTGAACACAATTAAAGCATAGTGATTAATCACAAAAACAATAAGTAATTATATATGTGTTTTCTAATGGTCTTAGGCGACCCCTGTGAAAAGGTCGTTCGACCCCCAAAGGGGTCGCGACCCACAGCTTGGCAACCCACAGGTTGAGAACCGCTGATTTATAAAATGAGGATCTCCTGTCTCACACCACCTGCAGATGTGATGAGGGTGGTGAGGGAATTTTCTGGAATTGCAGGGAGTCCTCTGCTTCTTGATCCGGGTGCTGATTGCATGGGTATGTCCACTGTGTGGCAACTCTTCCAGGGAAACGTTTATAATGTGTACACTTTTCTGAAAGCAGGTTATACGGCAGTGAGCAGCTTTCAAAGTTGAATGCCTGGAGCTGAATCCGCTAACGCTCCCATAACAGTTAAATGTTGCTGTCACTGTCCCCCAGCCATGCCCACCATAGGGGCATCCCCGGAATCTCCCAAGCCCATGACTTTGCTACTTTCTGGAGTTCTGGGGAAACTGAGGCCCCAGGCTCCAGCGGCTCAAGGTCACAGGACCCATGAGGAGTTGAGTCAGGCTGAGCCCAGCAGCAACCTCACACCCCCTCCCCTCCGCCTTCCCTGGCTGCCTCCCTGGCTGCCTCCCTGGCTCGTGCCTGCATCTAGCAGGGGTGTGGGTGCCCATTAATTCCTAGGCAAATGGGCTCTTGGCACGTGCAGGCGCAGGGCCCAGGACAGCTCAAAACAGGCCTGGGCCGCCCAGTGCCCCAGGCAGCCGCCCCCTGGCCTCTAAGTGATGGTGCGGGGCAGCTGGCTGTTTGCAGGGTAAACAGAAGGGCTGGAGCCACTGGGGAGGCAGGTATGCACCCTGCCGAGCATAAACAGAGAAGGAGTGCAGGGCTCCCCTGCACCCAGGGTCCGCCCGCCCCGGGGCCAGCTGGGGTCCGGGACCGCTGTCAGGGTCAGCACCAGTATTCTTTGGAGGGGCGGAGGGCAGGGGGCGCTTGGTTTTGTCCACCTCCAGTGGCTCCCGCATGCTCCCTCCTGGCAGCCTCTGGCCAGGCAAGAGAGCAGGGCAGGATTAACCCTTGCTTCCCCAGCAAAGCAAGGAGTAAGAGAGCCTTGCAGGGGGAACCCTGGCTGTCACACTGCCACACCTGCCCCCCCCCCCCCCCCCCAGCATCTGGTACGGCCCCTGGCTCCCTGCCTGAGAGGGAGCGCTCTCATTCATTCTCGTGTAACGTAAGGCCAGCTGTTTAACCTCTGCATGCCTCCGGTTCCTCATCTCTAAAATGCAGCTGTTAGGAATATTAAACACCCAATAACTTAATGGCTAAGAAGCCTGTGTAGGTGGTCCTGACTCAGGAGACAGCCCTGCCCAGCGCTTGGCAAACGTACCACGTGGGCCCAATGCGACCAGCTCTGCAAGTCTCGGGAGATGTGCAAGAAGATGTGCGAGACCCAGGTTTCCGTGTGGCCACCTGGTTTTCACATGTTGGCAGCTGATCAGAAAACCCTGTGGAACCTCCAGAACAGTGTCTGCAGACGGGCTTGGCCAGAGCGCCGAGCTGGGGACCTCGGATTGGCTAGCTCTAGATTTGCTCTGGGGGGACTGAGGTCCAGGGAGGGAATGTGAGGTGCCCAGCCTCACACAGTCAACTGACTGCCAAGTCGCTAAAGTCACAAGGTGGACTGGGGCCCCGTGGCGGCCTCTCTTGTAAGCTTCACAGCAACTCTTTAAAGTAGATTGTCTACGCTCAAGAAAGCCCAGAGGGTCGAGTAACGTCCAAAGATCGCCCCCTTGGCAGGTGCCCAGCCTGGATTAGACCTCTAGGATGAGCTGCACTGCCTCCTTAGCTCTGGGAGGACGGGGACCCCAGCCGTGCCCTGCTCTCCACGCCGCCCCCCCCCCCCACCCCCTAGGCTCATGCTGAATGAGGCCAGCCCTGTCACACGGAAGAGCAGCAGCCACTACTCACACCTGCTCACCTGAGCTGCCTCCCACAGCCCCGGCAGGTCAGTCCCTGGGTGCACAGTCCCCTGGGATGCCAGACAGTCTCAAAAAATTCTGCATTATCATTATTACTAATCTATAAATATTTTCTTGATACTAGAAAGATAATTAGATGACAGAAAAGACGTGGCGTTTGTCTCTCCTAATTCCACGCCCCTTCTCAGGGGCTATATGACCATTGAAGGTAACGTCGCCTCCTTGGGACCAACCTTTTCCTGGGGAGACTTCAAAGGAGCCCCATGAGCTGGCCAAGGGCCCCGGGTGGTCTGAGGGATTGGGTGCCACCTGGCCATCAGGGCGCAAGACGGCCTCTGGCCAAGAGCCTTTCCCTGAGGCCCAGAGCATGGCAGGCACATGGGTGGTGTCATGTGGGTGGTTCCTTCTCAGGCCCTTGGGTGGGTCAAGGAGAAAGTGTCTGTAGGGGCTGGTGGGTCTTGACCGCCTCTCCAGCTCATGGTCTTGTTTGAACAAGCAGAGGGCAGGCGCTTTCCCGAGGTGGGTGTCTCTGGGATTGGATGGCTTGGTTCTGCTTTTGTCCCCTTGGTTTTATAGGAACCTTCAGCCTATGGTAAGCCAGGCTGCTTTTCCACTTAGAGCAATGAGAGGTTCCCTCTTAAAAATAAAGTGTAGCCGAAGCCAGTTTGGCTCAGTGGATAGAGCGTCTGCGATTCCGGTCAAGGGCATGTACCTCGGTTGCAGACTGGATCCCCCGCCCTGGTCAGGTGGGAGGCAACCAATCGATGTGTGTCTCTCACATTGATGTTTCTCTCTCTCTCTCTCTGTCTCTCTCCATCCCTTCGACTCTCTCTAAAAATCAATGGAAAAATATCATCGGGTGAGGATTAACAACAAAAAAATAAATAAAGTTTATTTTTTGTGTGTTTTTTTTGGGGGAGGGGTTGTGGGGTTTTTTCTTTTTTAGTTTAAACAGTAGGATGATTTAAATTTAATTAGTGAATACATAATGTGTGGGGTGGTTGGCAGAAATGGCGCAAATAGGTCCAGTGGGAAGAACACGGGTGGATCTGGCACACACGGCTTTAGATAAATGAGGATTGCCTCCTGGCAAAGCCCTGGGGAGCTGCCCGGCCACCGTGGGCCAGGCACCATGGCCCGGGCAGCAAGCAACTGGTCCTGGCAGCAGGAAGTCCAAGACAATGTTGGAACCAGACGCTCTGAGCTGACCCTGAGAAGGCCACAGCTACCCCTGGAAGCCTCACTGGAACCTGTCCAGCAAGCCGGGGTGAAACCAGAGCGAGGCAAGCCTCCCAGCCTCCCTCCACCTGGGTTCCTGTCTGTGAGAGACACCAGCCTAGCACAGTGGGAAGAGTGATGGGCGGGGGGTTCTAGGGCCAGGCCTGCTGCGATGACTTGCTGGGTGCCCCTGGGGTCGAAGGGGCAGGCTCCGCAGTCACACTGCCTGGGTGCAGGTTTCTTCTCTCCACTTGCTGAGTTTGTGTCCTTCCACAATCCCCCATGGCAGCTCAGTTTCCTCATCTGTTAAAGGGAGCTAGGGCTCTCTGAGTGTACTTCTACTCTCATCACTAGTAGTTTTAAAGCAGACGTTTCTGTGCATTGGGGCCGTGGCCTTGGACTCAGCCTGTGTTTGCATCCACATCACAAACCCTTTAAGCCTTAGGTTCCTTGTTCATCAAATGAGGCTGATGTCTACCCCGCAGGATGTGTCTGCATTCAGTAAACCAGTGGGTGTGTGTAGACACCTGGCCTGCTTCTAGACCAGGGGTGGGCAAACTTTTTGACTCGAGGGCCACAATGGGTTCTTAAACTGGACCGGAGGGCCGGAACAAAAGCATGGATGGAGTGTTTGTGTGAACTAATATAAATTCAAAGTAAACATCATTACATAAAAGGGTACGGTCTTTTTTTTTTTTAGTTTTATTCATTTCAAACGGGCCGGATCCGGCCCGTGGGCCGTAGTTTGCCCATGGCTGTTCTAGACACAGAAGGCATCTGACAGATGACACTTTTCTCACCTCCTCCCTCCAAACACACACACACACACACACACACACACACACACACTTGTTTTGATCTTGGCCAGAGGCTGACAAGCTCCAGGGTCGGGTTTATCACCCCCCACCAGAGGCATTTGCATATGGATAGAGAATCTAAAACTGGGAAACATTTCCCATTTCAAAGGAGTGAAGTGGTAGGATTATTAGACTTCATGCATCTCCTCATTTCATTAACTGTGGGCTTCCTGAATGCAGTGGCCTTCTAACACTATCATTTCATTTCAAAAAGAAATGACAAATGTTTGGAAAAAAGCAAGCAATTCAGAGGTGAATAGAAATAAACGTAATAGACTCTTAAATCTCCTTTCTCCCCTGGCATCTTCCTTCTGTGCGCCACCTGTAGGTAAGCAATGCTGGCCGCACGTGTGGGTCTTCCCATATCTCTTAGTAGGTTCAGAACAACATATATGTCCTCCCACATAGTAGAGGGAAAAGGAAGGTAGTCTGCTTTTTACAAAATCACACTACACACATTTTTCTGTAGACATTCTTCTCTGAATGCATCATGGCCATCTCCCCAGATCAGTGGAAAGAGAAAATCTAATACTGTGAGTGTGCCATAGTTCCTCCCGCCTCTTCCCTACTGATGTGTATGAATTTTATAGGGTTCTTCAGGTTCCCCCCCGACAAAGGCAATTATTGTAGCAAAAGTTGTCCTTGTTCACGTGCCCCTGTGTGGGTTAGAGTGCCCGAGAGTGCCATTGGTAGCCAAATCGAAAGTACTTCTTGTACCCTCACTTGATGAGTCAGAGATTTGTTGATTACAAAACAATAACATTCAAGAAACCCAGGAGACTTGGCAGGGGGTGAGGTCTGCATCTACAGAGTTCTAAGCTCTCACCTCTGCAAATGATCTCATCCAGCCCCATCAATCCTAGATTGGGGGAACAGAGAGGGGGGGTGCCCACTAGGCAGATGTGGAAATGGAGGCTCGGAGAGCGGGAAGCACTTGCCCAAACTGGGGGACTCTGAGACCTCAACCCAAATCCAAGAAGCCATAGAGCTGTCACCACCTCCTGGTTGCCACCATGGGTTGAGCCATGAGCAGATGCCAGGCGCAGGAAGACCAGAAAGATTCCGACAGGGAGAGGTGTGCGGTGGCAGGGCAGCTGGGGAAGCTCTGAGGGCCATCTCTCTGCTCAGGAGCGATCAATATTATTAATGTCGCTGTCTGCTCTCCGTGTTACCGATCCATCAACATCCTGGCTAAATGCCATCTTTGACCAAAGACAGAAGGGATTCGCCTGTCTAGAAGGCCAAAGGATGCTCACCTGCCTCTAGTCCTTCTCTTATCACTTCAGGCAGGGGAGGAAGCAGATGCTTTGTGAGGACCCGTGGGCCCACCAGGCTGAGCTGGCAGGCGTCTAGGTGGCCTGTGCACAGCGGAACCCCGGCATCTCTCAATCAACACACCCCGGAGGAGAATTCCTCAGCAAGTTCTGGGCCACGGAGCCTAGAAAGAAAGCGCTGGCTTCTAGTCATTCAAATAACTAATTTGAATAGAGAAGAAACTGAGATGGAGAGATTAGAGATGGAATAGGTTGAGGAGATAGGAATGAGAGAGACCGTCTGAGTTACCTGACGTTTACAGGGTCATCACAGGGCCATTCAAATGGACTATTTGAATCTCATTTGACTAGTGGGGTGGAGAGAGACAGTGTTATCAGGGGATCGCCCCACACTGATCCCAATTTCTGATCCCAAAGCAAGTTAGCACAGAGCCTGTGTCCGAAGTAATGACTGACATTTGCACTGCAGAGACCTTACGGAATCCTTGCAAATTGCCCGCGAGGCCAGAGGCAGGCAGGAGATCCATGTTTCATATGGGGAAACTGAGGTTGGAAACCAAGGGCCAAGGGAAGCAGAGCTGGAAAGCCCAGCTTCCGGGAGCAGGAGTCTGAAGACAGATCCCCAGGGTGTCTTAGACCCAGACACTTCCCCCCTCCTCAGGAGGACAGAGGCCTATGTGGAGGAGAGAACAGAAGGTTTAGCTCTCCTGTGTCAGCAAATTTTTTAAAAAGTCTAATTGTTTCAGTGTTTGATATTTGCCAAACCCTGTGGTGCAGGGTCCAAGGCGGGCACCCCTCTGCAGGGCTAGGGGAATGCTGCCTCCTTTCCTTGGCACCGGGCTGGGCACAGCTTTGGCTGCTTCTCCAACCCCCCGCTTGGGTGCCCTGAGAGTGAAAGCATCCCTGCTTTGGAACTAGACAGCCCTGAATTCTAATGCTGCCTCAGGTACTGACTGCTGTGCGCCCGTGGGCACGGCACTTCACCTCTCTGAGCCTCAGTTCAGGTCGTCATCTGTAAAGAGCAGATGAAGGACTGTTGTGAAAGGGGGGAAGCATGGAACGATACCCACAGAACCCTTATCTCAAGGCCTGGCACGGGGTGAGCAATGAGCAGCGGTATTTGTCATTTCTGTGGCCCTTCTGGGAGGTAGTTCTGCTGCCAGCACAGAGCAGAGGCAGCCAGATGTGAACCTGCACGGAGATCCCCTGGTCCACTGGCCAAACAACAGGCCTTCGGACACAGAGGCCTGGGGAACGCTCTCCAGGACCCTAGAGCCACACACGGGGGTGGGCCGGTTCTGCAGGCGGAGGCCCGAGGGGTCCACGAGCAGTTCCAGAAAAAGCCCTGGGCTCTGTTTGGTCCTTGTGGCTTGGAAAAAGCTTTTTCTGATCACTCCAGCATGACGCACCCCCAGCACCCCCCCCCCCCCCCTCCCTGGCCCTGCCGCTCCCCAGGCTGCACTGGCTTCTCACTGGAGGGCTGGGACTGTGTCACATTTAATCCCCGTGGCCCAAGGATGGGGGCAGGGACTGGACAGGCTTGGCTGGGAGAGGTGGCTGCAGAGGCGGCCAGCATCCTCATTCAGTGCCCCTCTGCTTCCCCTCTCTCGCATCCCCAGCCCTGACCCCAGCTCCCCAGGGTCCCCCATTGCCTCTTGTGTGACTGAAGCTCACAGCCAGCTCAGCCCAGTCTTGCAGCCAGCCTGGTTTCCAAGGTCCTGCTGCCCCCTAGAGGCCAGCTCCTGCAGCTTTTGCTGCTGAGCGCTGTCCGAGCCTGGAAGAGGAGGGGAAGTCTCTTTGTGGAAAGGGCAGCCCCAACTGTGAGGAAGGTCAAGAGGCCAGGAATCCGCCAGCCAGGTGGCTGCAGGGTGCAAGTGAAAGGACCCACACACTGGCGTGGTTCCGCTCCTCCCCTTGACCTTCCTATCTGTAAAATGGGTCTTTGAGAGAACGCGAGGATCACTTGACCAGGAGATAATGACTACGGTGCCATGGCTCAGCTTTATTGAGCACTATGAGCCAGGCACTGTGCTTTACATCCTAGTGTGTGATTTCATTACAGCTTCCCTAAAGACAAACTTCTGGAGGAGGAACCATTCGTAACCCTATTTTACAAATGAGAAAACTGAGGCACAGAGAGAGTTGGTAATTTGCCCTAAGTTACACGTGGTGAAGGGTAGGGCCAGGCATCTAGCCCAGGCCTATGTGATGCCAGACCCTGTGTCCCTCACCAGCCACGACACCCCGCCTGCCAGTATCATCTCTGCATCTCTCTCCCATCTCTCTCCCCACCCTTCTCTTCCATCCTTCCTTTGTTCTCTCTTACCTTGGCTTTTCAACTCTCCAGGTCCACTGTCCAGCCCATTGTCCTGGCACAGAGGAGGCACGCCTCTCCCAGACTGTGAAGTGGGAGCGACGACCCATGGAGGGCCTCTCTGGAGCTGGAGGTGGCCAGGGCTAGAGCCACAGCCCTGTCTTACTGTGCCCCAGCCTCTGGATGAGGCAGAAATTAATATTTCAAGTTTATGACCAAGGGAGACTCGTAGAGCATCACCCGCCCAGTAGTAAGAATGGCAACTCTCAATTATCAAGCACCTGCTGTCTTCCAGGGATCAGGCAACGTCTTCTCTCACCAAATCATCAGAAGAACACTGGGGTAGGTTGTACTGACCCATTTTACAGGTGATAAAACCAAGTCACGGAAGCCTCGCTCCGCTTCACAGACCTATCAGATGGAAGAATCCCTGCCTGCCCAGTTTGCAAGCCCCTGTGCTGACCACTCTACTCTCTTGCCTCATGGGTCACCTGATCCAACCTGCCCCCCTATGGGAAGCCTGTGTCCTGTCGGGTGAGCAGTCACCATGTGCCGTGCTGAGAAGTCCTGTGTGCACCGGTCCGGCTTTCCAGGATGGCTGGGGGTCCTCCTGGGTCTCACCTTAACCCTCCGCAGCTCCTCAGCCACCTAAAGCCCTGGGAGACATCGCATGGAGGAGGCCCACCCTGGCAGGGCCCTCAGAGGCATTCAAGGGCTCCAGGTCGCACATGCCTGGGTGCATACGCTGCCGGCCTCAGTATGTTGCCAGTGACGATCCTCCCCGGCCCAGCTCTGATTTCCCAGCTCTGCCCCTTCCTAGCTCGGTGGCCCTCCTGAGCACAGGTCCCTGCACTTGTGTCGTGGGGATAATGCAGGTAGGGACCTCTGAGGGTTGGTGGGAGAATTCAATGAGCTAAGACCATCACGTGCTTGTCCAGCAGACCCCCTGGCAGGTGATGGGCACCGAATCACTGCCATGCACTGATCACCCCACACCAATCCGAAGTCTTCCTTTGGGATAGAATGGGACACATAATTTGCCATTGATTGACGCTGATAAAATAATAGCCAAGATTTTTCAACACAGAATGTGTTTGGAGCCAAAGGATAAACAGCGTCTTTGATTGCCAAATGAAAACTGCTGCTCTGGAGTCCTTGGGTCTTGCTGCAGAAGCGAGGGTGTGGGGCGCAGCGGCTGTTTTGAACTTTGCCCTGAGTCTGCTAGAGGTCACAGGCTGTGGGAGGAATTCCCTGCACCGGGAGACACACGTGGTGGCTGAAGCCGAAGACCCTGCAGGAAAGACGCTCCCACCGTCCTCTGAGGTTCTTGGAAACGGGTTCATTTCTCCTCGGTGTTCATGGAAAACTAGATTTTCTTCTTGGCAAGACCATGGGGAGGGGGGGGTGGATGGGAGGAAATTCAGGCTATTTTGAGGGAAAACGCAGAGGCTGGTCGGGGTGAGGTCATTGGCTTTGAGACTGGACGGGTGTGTTCAGAGCCCAGCTGTGCCACATCTGTGAGAGCCTGGCTCCCACACAGCAGGCCTGGCGCACTGGAGCCGGGAGGGTGACCGCGGCGATGCTCGCTGAGGATGGATGGCCTGTTCGCAGAGCGCCGTGCTCAGCCCTATGTGCGGGCTTTGTTTCCTCGCCAGGGCGACCGCATGAGCTGGGTCCCCTTTACAGGCGAGGACACTGAGGCTCTGTGGGCTTGCCCGGGGGAGGCAGGGTAGCTGAGGGGAGTCCATGGGGCATGGGTTGGTCACAGCTGCACCCCCGCCCGGTGGAAGGGGACAGAGTGATCTTTCATAAACATTACCTCACCTGCTCTGGGGAGATAAGGTGTTTGCTAAACTTTGTTGGAAGAGCAGGCCCTTCCTCGTGACCTCCGCCCGGCCGGCTGCCTGCTCAGACTGGCTGCGGGGGCCGCCAGCTGGGCTTGCCCAAAATACAGCAACCGGCAAATGGCGCTGCGTCTATTTAGTGTAAATAGAGGCCGAGGCTCTCGGGGGTAGAGGACAAAGAGGTCACAACTGGGAGAGGGACGTAGCCTCCTCGTGAGCCAGTGTCTGTGACACCTTTGCAATTTGGGGTTCAGTCCCCTGAGGTGGCATTAGCTCCCTCTGTGGTGCTCTCTGGGGTTGGGGTTGGCATCGGGGTCTCCGCGTAGCCCCACTCCATAGGGAGGCATTCACAGAGACTACCGCGGGAAGGGGGCCCCTCAACTGTGCTGTGGGGCAGCCTGGCACGGGCACCAGGAAGTTGCTACCATTCCTCACAAGATTCTGAGCAACTGAGCTGGCCACCAGTCTTCCCACCCCCACCCCCACCATTTACCCTCCTCTCCAAAACAGCGGGCTTCCTGGCTGTCTAAAGCTGGTCCTGGGCAGTGAACTTGAACCTTTCTCTATCAGAGCAAGACCTCCCTCCAATTCCCACACCACAGCCTCGCCAGGGAGCAGAAACATTGCAAATACACAGGTTAGGGCCCAACAAGAATGTCCTTGTTAATTTTCGGGGTCTCCTAGGCATGGGGAGTGGACCGGGCAACTCACGTTTTCTTTCTTGATTCAGGTTCCTGGTACATAAAGAAAATAATAATATAAGATGAGGAAATAGGAACACAGCTTTGCAAAAAGAAAAAAGTGACAAATATGATTGAACTATTTACATTTAACAGATGAACACTTTCCATACAGTAACTAGTATAGAACTCAAGTAGAGATGACATCCAAAGTCTGAACTGGAGGTCCTTCAGGAATATTAGGCCGAGGCCAAATTTCCCTCCTGCTCTAATCCAAAGTGAAGGATTTAACTCAGTAAGTAGTGAGGTCCCCATCACTGCAGGCATGCAAGCAGAATGACCGCCTGGGGCTGTTTAGGAAACATGAACTGCAGGACCTTCCTGGCACCAAAGGCATATTTGGTTCTGAGTCTGAGGGCAGAGAGGTCCTTTCTGCTGGCCTGGCACAGTGGTGAGCAGGGAGTCTGGGAGGCACTCCAGCTGGGCAGTATCTCTGCGACAGATGGGGTTTGGTAGAATGAATTAAAAACCCAAATCGAGGTTCAAAGAATGCATTTCGCATTGGCCAGTGAGCCAAGCGCTTTGCTTCTGTGAGCCTCAGTTTCCTCATCTGCAGAATGGGAGTGGTCATTTCTGACTCATGGGGCTTCGATGCCAATTGTGGCCCAATGCTATTCCAGGCACCCAGTGGGCATTCATGAAGGTGGCATAAGAATATGAGCCATGCTCTGGACAACTGGGGGTTCAAGGGGGGGACATAGCTCTTCTTTGGCTCAGGTGCCTAGACTTCCCCTCACCACTCCTGAGGGTGACTCCCAAGGTCTCCTGAGCAAGGACAACAGACATGCCAAGTAAAAAACCATACTCGGTGATGTTCTCTCTCACTGTCTCTTTCCTTCCAACCCCACAGCTCTGGAATCAGCACCCACAGCTCCATCCTCTCAGAGCCCAAATGCCTGGCCTCCTCTGGCTGAGTTAGAGCCACAGGCTTGGGACAAGCTTGGCTGAGTGACTTCCCTTGGGGCCTGTGTAGAACTTCTGGGCATGTGTTGTCTGTAGATCTAACTAATTCTGACCAACAGATCAAACACATAGGCACATAGAGCACCTTTATTATAATACTTACCATTGGTGCAGCTCTTACGAATTGCCACTTACTTGCTGTGTGGCCTTGGGCGAGTTCTGCACCTCTCTGAGCTTTAGACTCCTTGTCCTTCAGTCAGAGGAAATAATAGTACCTATCCACAGGGTGATTGTGACGACACCTTGGGAGCACGTGTAAGAAGCAGGACACTGCTGTCTACATAGCGAGTCTCCATATGCAATTAGTGTTGCCGTGCGTCAGGCCCGGGGTTCGAAGTGCTTTGGGTGTATATATCATTGTGAGAATAGCCTTTGAGACATCTTCTATTATAATTCTCTCATGACAGATGGAGAAACGGAGAGTGGGGTAAATACTGCCCTAGACACGTGGCCAGTCATTGGCACATCCGGAGTTCAACCTCTGATCACCTCACTCCAAAACCCACGCTCCCAATCTTCACATGCTTACCAGCGTGGGAGCAGGTAACTCGCCCGCATAAAAAGAGAAGCTACCACCCAAAGGGCGACGCCAATAACTGCAAAGGTAAGTGCCTCACGTGCCTTCAAGCGGAGGGTCACGCAAGCAGAGGCATTGCCCTTGACTTGCCTTCCAGGAAACCCCTGAGGAGAGCCCTGCATGAGTCGGGAGAGAGATGTCCTTGTTTGGAAACAGCTGCCCTTGACCCTGACTTCCCAGCGGGGGACCCTGTTCTCATCACCACTTGGGCCCCTCTACTGGGTGCCTCTCAAGCTTTGCCTCTCGGGGTTCCCTGTATCCCAAACCCTCTTTCTGGTGAGTTTCTTGTCCTGATGGTGGGGCCGCTGAGGTTCCTCCCATCGCCGCACTCAGCGGCCATGACTATCTGAAAACTCGGTGATTCCAGAAGTCCCCTCCCTGTCGCCCCTGGCACGGGGCCCGCCCGTGCTTGGCTTCCTAATTCTATTTCTGGAGCTTAATTATGATTACACAGCTTCATTACGTAGAGTTGATTTGAAGTAATAGCCCCAATTAAGAGTGAATTTTAATTAAGCTTAACTCAGAACCTTGCCAAAGCTCTGCAGCCTGAGAAGGGGGAAGCCGCTCGGAGCACAAACTCTGACCTTCATGCTGCTGGGCCATCCCGGCCAGATGCGTCCGCTTGGCTTTCTGGCCCCGGGAACATATTTCTTCACCAGGTTGCAGGGGTGTGAACCACATCTCACCTTCCCACCCACCCAGCGGCCAACTCAGAGCCCAGCTAACCTCGGCGGAAGGAACCGGCTCTCCGCCAGGCTCAGCCCAGGGATCAGCTCTGCATTGTCTTACCGTTTGCGTGACTATCAGCCACATCGCCCACCCTGTCGCAGGAAATGAAATGCACCGTTTCCCCCCCACTGCTCATAACACCCACTTTGCAGATGGGAAAACTGAAGCTCAGGGAGGCACAGCTAGTGAGGGCAGAGGGCAGACTGGAAATCGCATCTGTGAGGCCAGGAGAAACCTACCTCCTTTCACCTCCCGCTGGGCCACTGAGATGAGTGCGTCTGAAATGCCAGGGCCCACGTGACATGCAGGCGAGTTCTGCATCTCTCTGAGCTTTAGACTCCTTGTCCTTAAGTCAGAGGAAATAATAGTCCCTATCCACAGGGTGACTGTGACAACACCTTGGGAGCACGTGTAAGAAGCAGGACACTGCTGGCTACCTAGTGAGCCCTCCATATGCAGTTAGTGTTGTCGTGCGTCAGGCCCGGTGTTCAAACTGCTTTGAACACAGTCATTTACTTAACAGTAAACAAAATCTTCAACCCATCTGTCTTACGATGAAACTTCACGTATTTCTCTTCAAAACTGCCAGCAATCAAAGGTCATCATACAAGCAAAACAATGAAAAAGAAAGCCATGTTATTAAATCCAAACCAGAAGCCATAAGCTCGTAAAGGCCCGCATTCAGGCCAGGTCTGCCTTTATTTTTAAAAGAACTGATAAGAACGATGTTAAAGATCAAGCATCATACAGAGACTGTGTCCTTGATATAATCAGGATTGAAAGACAGTTGGAAAGATAATCACATATCACTATGTGACTCAAGGCTATCCAAGTGCCACCTAAAGTCAGCTCTCATTTGTCCAACATTTTCGGAGACCCTGATCCAAGCTGATTTAGCATGTGGTCTGCCTCTGATCAGTAAGCACTGTCCTGAGCCACTCCATGGATGATGAAAATCTGGCCAGAACTCTAGCTTTCCTCATCCCCCAGCCCTGATACAAGCGCGGGGTGTGGACATTCCTTTGGTGTTTCCAGTGAAAACAGAGAAATCCATCTGATCTTTGAAGCTGCCTGAGGTGGCCCGTCCATGGGCCGAGCACAGGCCTGACAGCCCGTCCTGAATGTCATGGCCACACTGGCCTCTTATGCTGTTGAAGTTCCCACCTTAGAAAATCCCCCACTGAGAAGCTAAACTCTGTAAACATTTTTATTTTTCTAGAGGGAAACGGAAAGTGAAAAATGGGATTCAATTACCCTGAACATACAAGGGCAAGTTCACTCACAAATGCCATACTTACAAGCTCAAGTTGAAAACGAGCATTCGAATGAGGCCCAGCCCGAGTTAAAAAGGGAATCATTTATTAATTCCACCCCTTCTGACTGAGTGAATCCTCCTTAGACTCAAAAAAAAAAAAAAATGATAAATGGGCTTGAAATACAATTAGATAAGCACTTATGACTTTAATAATCCAAACCACAGAACTTTTCCTTTGAAAGTGATGGCCTGAGACTTGACTTGGGGTGGTGGACACACAATACAGTGTACAGACGATGTGTTGTGGAATTGTGCACTGAAACCTATACAATTTCATTAACCAGTGTCACCCCAATAAACTCACTAAAAAGGAAAACACAGGTTGGATACTTAGAAGACCCATTCCCTTACCCTAACCAGTCTAGTAACTCAGGTGTCCTCCAATTTTTTAAATTGATTTTTAGAGAGAGAAAAAAGGAAGAGGGTGAGAGAGAGAGAGAAACATTCACCTGTTGTTCCGTTTATTTATGCATTCGCTGGTTGCTTCTTGTATGTGCCCTGACTGGGGATCAAACCCGAAACCTTGGCATCAGGAAGATGCTCTAACGAACTGAACTGAGCTGCCCAGCCCTTCCCAATGGAGCTGAAGCAGGGACTCTGTGCTTTTCCAAGGGATTTGTGATGAAATTAACAGAGCCGACCACGCATAGACATACCTGCTCACAAATGCTCCTGGGAAACTTCTACACCTAGGAAACTCCACTAGACAAGGAGGAAAAGAGACAGCCTTGGCTGAAAGAGAAAGACATGATGGAAATTTACATATGCCGGACAACCCAACAGATACAATGACCCCCATTCAAGCCACTCATTCATTCTTTCTTGAAATTTTTATTCATGGCATAGGAGTGATCTCATAAACATCGCCAATGGCTTCTCCCAGCAAGCAGAGATGACACATTTCCTCCTCCCATAGATAACTCCCAGTTGCCCAGGGGTTGAATCTCTACTCTGCAAGTTACCAGCTGTGGAGCCTTGGGCCTCCGTTTCCCCATCTGTACAATGGGGATAACAGCAGCACCTACCTCCTGGGACTGTTGTGAGGATTAAATGAGGGGGTGCTTCGTGCAAAGCATAGCCCATAGTCAGTGCTCCATGGGCAGCTGGTAAATACTAACCCTGGCTGAGGCTGTGTCCTCATTTAGATCAGAAACGTACTGACCTGCCTGCTGGGAGAAGACACTCTTACCCTCCGAAATATCCAGGAGACCCCCAGGAGGGTGGAGAGAGGCGCGCTCCTCTACACGTCTCTAGATGCTTCTCTCTCTCGGTCTCGGTTCAGCTTTCTGCCCAGCACACGGCCCAGAGCTCCGGGCAGAGCTCAAGCAGCTGCGACCCTTTCCTCAGGACCTCCTGGCGGGATGGGCCATGCATAGCACATGGAAGCGGCGTGTGCTCAGACCGGCTCCTCCTTGGAAATCCAGCTTGTGGATCCACAGAAAATCCTTCCAGGCTTCGCGTGCACACGCCGAACGGGAGCACACGGGCACAGCTTCCTACCTGTGCATCCTGGCAAAAGCCAAGCCCTGTCGGCGACACCTTGCGCGGGGAGCTGCCCAGTCCTATGATAAGATGCGCTGCTTCTCCCCAGTGAAGCTTCATTTGCTTCAGCCTGGGGATTTATACCAAGCAATGAAACCCGCAAAAGAGAGAAATGCAAATAGATCGCAGAATATAATATTGTCATTGTCAACATGAAAGACTTGTATTGACTGCCCCCCAAAAGAAAATACAGCACCGTCATTTGTTTCGGGGAATGCAAAAGAGGTTTCAACAACTAACAGGGCATGTTTCTGAGCAAAATACGTCCCTTACATGATGTCGGAACACATATTGTCGGAGGCCACTGGTGGGTCTGTGTTCTCGCAAACAAACGCGTGGAGGCGAGTGAGGAAGGTCACTTCCAGCCGCCGCCCTCAGCCACGGGCCACCCTCCTCTGTCCACAGACAGATCAGACCGCAGGGATGCATTTGGAGGGCCAGGCCCCCTGAGGCCCTCACCTGACCAGCGCCCCTCAGGACCAGGAGTCTCAGGTGGGGCCGATGCTCTCCCTAAAGGCAGATGCGGGCGAGGTTGAGAAAGTGGATGAAGCACGTTGCTCTGGGCAAAGGGAAGCTGCAAAGAGGAAAGACAGCAGAGGAAATTTGGGGAGCAGTGACATCCACCTTTTCTCTGTCACTGCAGCATCAGCGGCGCCCGCCCCCCCCCCCCCGCCCCCGCGCCCCCCTGCGCCCCCATGTGGTAAAGTTATCCATCAGCTCTTTTGTTTAACAGGAGCCTGGCAATGAATGGTGTCGATCACTTTCACGGAATTGGTTGAGTAACAAATCTGTGACTTTATTTAGGGATTCGGTCACCATGATAGTTTCAATTCTGTCTGAGAAGGTTCTAAATGTGTGAGGCTTTAAACCAGGGGTGGGGAATGTCCGGCCCGCAGACCCTATAAGGCCTGAGAAATCATTTGTTCTGGCCCTGCCAGGGCATTAGCGGTGAGTTACTTAAATGAACAAATATAACAGACTGATTTTTAAGTGGATAATTTTGTATGGTCCACGAATGATGTCATAAATATCCAAATGGCCCTTGGCAGAAAAAGGGTTCCCCACCGCTGCTTTAAACAGTAACAGTTACCTGAATGATATTTTGTGTAAAAAAATATATATTCTAGCTGATGGTCCCAGCAGCCCAGGGAAATATGCAGGTATGAATATAGCCATTTCACAGATGAGAAAACAGAGGCTTGACAGAGTGAAGTGCATTGTCCACAGTCACTGGCTTGTAAGAAGGATAGTCGAGATACAAATTCAGGTCTGTCTGACCCCAGAGGCCTTGAACCTGAACTCTCCCCTAACCTGCCCGAGCTCATCAGGAAAGCCCTCCGTGCCTGTGCTTGGGGCCCTGGAGAGGGTAGGTCACTCCATCCTCACCCACGAGGAAGGCACTGAGGTCCTGACTCACAGATGAAGAGCCTGATGAATGAGAGAGGAGACAGCATTGACCCAAGTCACACAGATGACTTGTTGTTCGACTGGGATTCGGCCCCCAAGTCCTGATCCCATGCCCTGTGGGGTATGAGAGGAGAGATGGAAGATGGGGCGGTAATGCCCTTCCCAGACTAGCTCATGTCAGTCCTACACCTGGAGTGACTTTCTTGAGTTTTAACAACCAAATCAATAACTTCGTTTCGCATCCACAAATTCTTTTTTTTTTTTTTTTTTTTCACTTGCAGCTCATTTGGGCAAAGAATGTCGTCAGTGTTTGAGAAGATGGTTGAGAAAGCAGCAGTCCCAGGGCTTTCTCATCCAGGTGGGCTGGAGGGGTCATGACAACCAACTTTGATTAAAGAAGGAAAAGAGGACATTTCATCCCTGCTCCCAGTGGTCAAATGTCATGACCCTCCTAACTCAGTCCCAACCCGCCCATCCATCACAGATCCCCTCTTGACCTCCAATGTGTGCCTGCAGATCAGGACCAGGCTACCGTGCCATGGCTGGGGATGGACAGAGAGGAACACTGCCCAGTCCCTGGGTCCCCGATAACTGGAGCTTACGTCCCAGTGGGGACACAGATGAGAATCCGGTGAACAGGTAAATCAGACCAGCTCTCAGACAGTGCTCCGTGTTAAGCAAACAGTAAAACAGGGCCGTGACAGTGGGAGTGGGAGAGGATAACATTAGAAGCAGAGGCCAGGGAAGGCTTCTCCAAGGAGGTGGTGCTGAGCCGAGACCTGGCTGCTGGGAAGAGGCCCCAGGAAGACCAGGAGGACTCTGCTTGGGGCAGTCACCACGTCAGTTTCCCTGAAGGCCCCAGAGATCAGACTCTAATTTCAATCACAGATGAATCACCAGCACCCTGTGAGCACCACCATCCCAGGCCCCAACCCCACACCACACCCACCACACCCACCAGGGCAGTTTGTTTGACCAACAGAGAGAAGATTTTTTCCAAAATACTCTGGGCAGGAAACCGCTGGGGGAGGGGCAGGTCTCCAGTTGCTCCTTCAGACAGCAGGTCATCTCCAGGATTCAGAAGTCCCACAGGGTAGCGCCTGCTGCGGGGGCTTTGTCCCTGGGGTTAAGTTCCACAAACTCTGCGCCTGCCTTTGGAAAATTCTGCACGAAACGGGAGCTGATAGGAGAAGTGGAGGCAGGAGGCTCTATTGCTGGTAGAGGCTCGTGGGCATCCCCACGGGGAAAGGAACTGGCGTTAACGAAGCCCCTCTACGCACCAGCCTTTAACTGGTGGCTTTGCCTGCACTGTCTCCTTCAATCCCAGGAGGAAGGTCTTAAAAGCCCCATCTTTACAGCCCAGGACATTGGGTCTCTGAGAGGCAAAGCAACGTCCTTAAGGTCACACAGCAAGGAAGTGGCAGAGCCAGAACTAATTACATTATATTAATCGCTGACGCATCGGTAATTACATCAACTACATGTATTGATCATTTACTGGTCTCCCTGTTCGATGCCCCAGGGTCACACACGACGTCATTGAATGGTCACCGTATGTTATTACCGTTCCCATCTAGCAGATGAGAACACTGGGACGCAGGAAAGAGAAGTAGCTTGTCCCAGGGGCGCTCAGCTCCTGAGTGATAAGGCCAGGATTCAAACCCACATCTATCTGATGCCCTCTTCTTTGTTTGTTTGTTTTACCAGAAAGAGAGGCTGATGCCAACAGAGGAAAAGACGGAGGTGCTCCATCTTAAAAGAGACCGAGGAGGTAGGACAAGGAAATGCCAAGCCTGACGCTGGACTGCGCTGAAGGGGAAAGTGCTGGGCGGGCCTTGCGCGGCCACCTGACAGTGCTGGAATGTGGATGGCAGGTCAGATAAAAGTGTTGTGCCATCTTGAATTTATGGTTATGATTATGTAAGAGAACATCTTCATCTTTGGAAAACACATAGTCAAATACTCAGAGGAAAAGGTCATGATATATGGAATATCTCCCTGTGGTTCAGGAAAAAAAAATGTGTGTGTGTGTGTGTGGAGAGAGAGAGAGAGAGAGATGAATTTTTAGAGATTCATGGATTGGTTGTCTCCCACATGCTTCCTGACAGAGGCTGGGGGATTGAGCTTGCAATGGAGGTACATGCCCTTGACCAGGAATCAAACCAGTGACTCTTCAGTCTGAGGGCCAATGCTCTAACCACTGAGCAAGCCGGCTAGGGCCAGACCTGGTTTTGAATCTGAGATGTGCAACTCTCTGTGACTTTAAGCCAGCTGCCTAACTTCTCTACACTTCATTTTCCCATCTGTAAAAATGCAGATAAACATGGCCTCTGACTAATACTTTTATGCCATTAGCTCTTAGCACTGTCCCAGACCCTGGCAAACACTGGACAAATGATGGCCATTATGATTGTGATCTGTTACGTAATTATAATTATTATCGTGATCATTATTGTTAAAGCCATAGTTAAAAGGAAAGGAATCCTATGTAAACATTCAGCCGGCTGCTGCCATGGAAACCCAACTAAACACCTGGAAGTGTAACTGACCCTTCATCCAGATGTTGGATGTACCACAGCACCTGGGGATCTTGCCTCAAGTAGAATCTAGCGCTGCAAACTAGATTTGTGTTTCCTTGGCCAAACTCAAACTTGATGAGGGAAAAGTAAAGCATATCATTTCAAATTCCTGGCCCCTGGTGTCCAGAACCAAGACCTCTGTGTTCTGCTAAACCTGGCCTGGAACCTTGAGTCAGGCAAGACAGTTGTTCGGGCTTAAAAGTACTTTTTCCAGGTAAGTTTCCCAACAGAAAATGGGCTACCACCTACAGTCTGCAGTTCTGTGGGCGTGAATGTTGTCGTGGGTAGGCACACAGCCTTCAGATCCAGCCTGATAGCCCCATCACCTTGGGGAAATTCTTTGTGCCTCAGTTTTGTCCTCTGTAAAATGGGGCTAATAAAAGTATCTACCTCAGAGATTTACACGAGGATTAAATGAGCAGGTATTTGTAAAATGCCCTGGACAGTGCCTCATATTGTTTATTAAATAAAGTTAAATAGCAGTATTTGTGGTCAACACAAACAAACGAGAAAATTATAGATTGAACATCAGAGCCTTGGGGCCCATAAACGTTTATTTCTGCATTTTTGTTTCCAAGATAATCTGTTCAGGAGGGCAGGAGAGCAGGAGGGAGGCAGAAAGAAAATCCTTTTTGTGCCGTCTCTGTAGTTGGCAATTCCCATGGGGGAGAAATCAGAGAGAATTTGATGAACAGTTTTCGACTCTCTCTGGCAAATCCCTAAAATTGATTCCACGAAGGTCCTTGACTTTCAAGTCCTGTATGAAGAGGACAAAAATAAACACAGGCTTTTCTCTTAGCTAGGAGGTGAACTCTTATTTCCTATAGCAATGATGCTTTTAACGATAGACCAGATATATCCAACTCAAAGGTAACTTACTTTATGGGGAGTTGTTCAAATATAGAATAAGGTAGAACTAATCATAATAAACAGCAGCATCAAATATGATTAGCAATTAAAAGGCAATTTAAAATTTTCAAAACATATTCGCATAACTCATCTGCTGTCCACACGTGCCCCATTCCGTGGGTACCACAGAATAACGAGCGCAGGGACCAGAACTAATTGGCTGCCATTATTTCGTATGAACTTCTATTCATCAGCAAGTGACTTCATGTTTCTAGGCCTCAGTTTTCCTATCTTTAAATGGGGATAATATTCCTTACCTTCCTATTATTGCCTCATACAATAGATTTTGAAGATATATTATGAGAATAGAATGTGAAAGTCAAATTAAATAATAATTTTAAGTGCTTTTAAAATTTCACATACAGGGTATCATTTAAAATGGGATTCACATGTTAAGGGATGATTGTTAAATTTCCAGATATGAAAATGATAATAGAATTATGTTTTAAAAGGGTCTTTGTGGGGAAAATGGCAGATTCCAGATCTAGGGCGGGAACTATACAAGATGAGCCTGGGACACCTTGCCAGCAAGGAATCCATCCAAGCAAACCCAGGTTGTGACAAAAGGTCTCACAAGACAGCTTGCAGAGGTCCCCACTGGCCAAAATGGGACATCAGGAGCATCGATACATAACGGCAAAGAGTGAAAACATCAGCTATGCTCACGCCCATGCATTTATAAATGATACTGCAAAAGGGATCACTTTTGGAAGGTCCTAGAGAGACAACTCATTTGTGTTCAAAACTGCTTAATAAAGGGGAGAAAATCAAGCGTGTCCTGCTTTTCCTATAGGAACTGCTACATAATCAAATAGTTCACTAAGAGAAGTTCATTTGCCCAGGAGGATTCCAGCGAGTAAGCGCAGAAGGAATGGTGAATACCTCCATCTGGTACTTTCCTAATGAAGGAGCAGAGCTAGTCGATGGTCCCTGCTGGTCACTCACGTCACCGAAGACAGACAATCACATGCCATGTGCCTGTGCGGTAACCTTGCCCCTTCCAAGAACAACAACAAAACATAAAACCCATGGAACTTCTAGATCTAATGACCAGATCACAGAAAATGCAAGGGGCAAATGAAGACAAGAGGAGGCAGGCTACAGAACAGTCCCAGGAGGTCATGTGCCTCATCCTCCAAAGCCAGCATCCTCAGACCTGGGTGAGAGGCATATGGCAGGTGAGCATGTTAAAGTGATTCTTCCAGAAGAGGGAGGATGGCAGCGTTTGATTGGGCAGTGATGGATGAGTATAATTTTGTCAGGCAGATTGGAGCCGGAAGAGTGGTCTAAGCAGAGCCTTGGGGAGGTAAAAAGATTGAAATATTTGAGAGGAGTGAGCATCTGGAGTTGTCTCATCTCTAAGGCAAACATCCCTCGCACATTCAACCCTCCTCACTTCTCCAAGGACACAGGGCCAGGGCCGGGGGAAGAGGACAGACGCGCAGGCGGCAACATTGAAGAAGCCCTGGGTCTCAGGTGTCCACCCCGCACTTGCAGGAGCCTGGGGGTGAGGGCTGCTTTCCATTTTGCACCCTGAGCACCTTTCTTGCCTGACCCTGGCCCCTGCCCAGTAAGGTATTGTCCTCTTTCACATCCCTGGACTCCAGAGGTGAAACCAGAACGGACTATAGAAAGGGCTGGATGCTGTACTCTTGCTAATTCTGTCGGATCTCCTACTTCTAGTCCCTAACACCTCCCCTCTCCATCCTGGGTCTGACTCCACCCCGAAGCCCCCGCCACATTCGCATATGGGCTTGGTCAAGCTAGCACTGACCCATCCTGTCCTTGTCCAGTTGATGTCTTAGACTGGGAGCAAGCTTTACACTTAATCTGAACGAACTTTATCCTGTTTCTTTTAGCAACTCCTGCCACTGACTATCTTTATGTTTTAAATCCTTACTTATTACTTAGCATATTAGCTATTTTCTCAAGCCTTGTTTTCATTCATTCATTCATTCATTCATTCATTCATCAAATATTCCCAGAGCACCTGTTCTGAGTCAAGCCCTGAGCTGAAGACACTGAAATGAATGACCTATCTCTGCCCTTGAGCATCAATATCATAGTCCCAAGGAGGAAACAGGCAGATAAACAGCCGATGACAACCCAATGGGCTGAGTGTGATGGTAGAGAATGCCAGCAATGAGCACACAGTGGGGCACCTACACCAGGCCACAGGGCCAGGGAAGGCTTCTGGAGGAGGTGACACAGGCATTCAGACCAGAGAAGATGACCAGATATAGTGCATCACTGGGCCTGGTGCACGACGAGACTTCTATGTCTGCCTCCAGGTTGTTAATCAACACGGGGCCAGGGCCAAAGCTAAGCCTGTCACAACCGGGAACCATTTCCATCTGAGGGGGACGATCACCTTGATACCCAGGTGCGCTAAAAGGCTGCTGCTGGCTCGTGGGGGCCTTTTGCAGTGACAATGAGAGGAAGGCA
The DNA here is from genome assembly GCF_014108235.1 of Myotis myotis. Lineage (NCBI taxonomy): Eukaryota > Metazoa > Chordata > Mammalia > Chiroptera > Vespertilionidae > Myotis > Myotis myotis. The sequence goes on along the minus strand of NW_023416368.1, from coordinate 6,814,327 downwards.
GCCCAGCAGCCTCAGCGCCTCACCCTCTGCACCCGCCCCCAATATGGTTTGGTGGGGGAAGCATGACCCAAATACAGCTGGAAGGGACCAGGAGATGTTAGGGTCAATGAGGCTTCTCTCCCTCCTTCAAGCACACATATGGATGGCCTCCTTTTACATTGAGGATGAGAGAGAGAGAGAGAGAGAGAGAGAGAGAGAGAGAGAGAGAGAGAGAGAGAGAAACTCACCGTTGCAAAGACAAAAAAGAGGCTGATATTCAGGGCCCTGGTCTTGGGAGTGTCAGTCAACAGATTTCTGTTCAGAACCTTTATAGTTCCTACTCCAAGAAACTTGCTGATGCTCAAACCCCCAACTAAACCAAGTGCTCATGTTCTGGAGTCTATTAAGGAAACAGCGCCCCCTGCTGTCACTCCTGACAACAGGTGGACTTGCTTTAGGGCAGTGGTTCTCAACCTTGGTTGCACATTAGAATCACTTGGGAATCTTTTTAAAATCCTGGTTTCTGGGCCTCCTCCTCCGGAAATTCTGTTTCTTTGTGACTAATGTTGTGGCCCCACCCCATAGCAAAGAAACAGAATTTCCGGAGGAGGAGGCCCAGAAAATAGGACTTCAAAAAGATTCCCAGGTGATTCTAATGTGCAGCCAAGGTTGAGAACCACTGTCTTAGAGACTTCAAATTACTTGCCTAAGGTAGCACAGCTGGTTGGTGGAGGAGCTGGGGTTGAAACTCAGTTCTCCCTGATGCCAACACCCTACTTGTTGAGGGTTTATAGTGGCAGGAATGCTATTTAAAAAAAAAAAAAAGTTTATGAAGGGATCAGGAAGATGGAATGAGCAACTCTACCCAAGGTAGGGCAGATAGTTTGCTAAAACAGTGGGTGACCTTTGCATTGTATCCGACATTTATTTTCCCAGCCATCCAAAGGGCCAAAAACAGTTTATTGAGCATCTACTGTGTGCTAGGCATCTCACTAAAAACCAGGGAGATAGGATGGACCAGCCAGTATGACACCTGCCTTCGTGGAGCTTATAGTTGTGGGGATCAGGGATGTCTAGCATTAAACAATGGGATGCCCAGTAAAGTCTCCAATTGGGCTCAGGTGCTAGGAAGAAAGAGGAACAGGTGTTTCAGGAATCCCAGCAGTGCCCTAAGACTGAGGCATGCTGGGAGGGCTGGCTGAGGAAGTCATGTTTGAGCCACCGTAGAAAGCTGGAGAGCGGAGGGCCGAATGGAGAGGATGGAAAGGGGCACCAGGGACGAGGAAGAGCATATCTGAAGGTTCAAGGTAGGAAGCGGGTGGGAGCAGGAATGTTGTGAAAAGGAGAGATGGGAGGAAGGGGAGGCTGGTGAGGAGGGTGAGGCTTGGAGGAGGGTGAGCCTGGGGAGGAGGAGGCGGGGGAAGAAGGGGAGGCTGGAGGAAGGGGAGGCTGGTGAGGAGGGTGAGGCTTGGAGGAGGGTGAGCCTGGGGAGGAGGGGGAGGCTGGAGGAAGGGGAGGCTGGTGAGGAGGGTGAGGCTTGGAGGAGGGTGAGCCTGGGGAGGAGGGGGAGGCTGGAAGGAAGGGGAGGCTAGGAGGAAGGGGAGGCTGGGAAGGAGGAGGGTGAGGCTTCGGAGGGGTCCCAGGAGGTCAAGGCAAGGGAAGGGTTGGGAAGTTCAGCTGAGCAGTGCTTCTCAAACCCACTGTGGGAAGCATGCCTCTGTTTTTGTTTCTCTGCTCCCCCGCACACCAATGCTTCTGTAAAATACAATCAAAATTAAAAAGCAAAGTTATACAAAATAATAACACAAACTTATTACAAGATTCAACAGACATAAATTCCTCTGTTGAATTGCTGCTTTTATGCTTATCTCAGGGAGGACCTGTGACAGTTTGCAGACTGGCACCTGCCAAGGACCACCCTTGGAGAAGCACTGCCTGGCGCCCCGGGGAGCCATTGTCCCTGCATCTGGAAGACATAAGCCGCGTCCAGCCAGGGGACACAGAGAAAACAGGAGAGGAGGGCACGGAGGGCAGGCAGAGCCACACACAGCAGCCTGAGGTGTGTGGGGAAGGGCAGGTTAGTGAGTAGGTGGGCTGGAGAGGTGAGAGGCGGGGCTGGCCCAGGGCTCAGGCCGGAGGGCTTGTGCAGCTACGATGAAGAACTGAGAACTGAGCCACAGGAACTGCACAGCATTGCACAAGCATTGCCAGGGTCATTGCTTTCTTCTGAGAACAGCAAAGCAGCCAGGGCCAGTTCCACCGCATGAATTGTCCTGTCCTTTTTCGCTCCTTTGATTGCCAACCTCAGCACAGTCCCTTCAAAAAAAAGGAAAAAGAAATTGGCTTTTGATTAGATCAATACTTAAGTCAAAGGCAGCCACCTACTAGTATAATTGGATTAGAAAGCTCATAAATGCAATCACCGAAGAACTTTAATCAGTAGGCGTGCCCTAGACTTGCTAGTAACGGTTAGACTCAAGCGCAGGCATTTAAGAAAATTTAGGAAATATGCGCTGTATCATCCCGAGCACAGGAGGAGCTCCTCTGGGGTAAAGACTAAAATCCTAAGTGTGATAGAAACGCCTTCATTTCCCAGCCCTGGGTCCACATGTTCCTCACAGGCTATTCACAAATGAGGAAACTGAAGCTCAGGGCAGTTACAGGGCACCTGAATTCACACCCCGAGTAAGCAGGCGCTGGATTCCAACCCAGACCTCTCCGGGCCCAGAGCCTGAACCCCTGTCCACTAATTCTCATGCCCCCTCCCCCCGCTCCACCCCCCAGCTCCAGCCATGCTGCCCACTGGTGACCTGGAGAGCAGGGACCTGGTGGGGGAGGTGGGTGGTTAGAGAGCCCCAGGCAGGACTGGGAGGCCTGGTGGGAAACACTTCATCTCACTCACAAAGTGTCCTGGGCTAGTCCTCCAGGGGATCCAAAAGCAATGACAAACAAGTCTTGTAACTGTTTGGTTAGAGTACAAATAGAAAACAACCTAAGTGGGCAATTTGAGGAGGGCTTGTTAAAGAGACAGTGCACAAAGCTGTGGGCAAGATTGGATGGAAAAGAAAGTTACCACCACCCCCACCCCTGGCGGAAAGCAAGGGGCCACCCTTTCTAGCCCTGGTCTCCTGGGGCCAGGAGGCAGAGCAGTCAAAGCACTGGAACAAGAGGTCACTGGAGAGGCTGTGACCTCTGGAGGAGATACCGCCAGGCTCAGGAGCCCAGTGCAGGGATTAGGTATAAATAGGCCCCAACACCAGAAATGTCTTTCTGAGGAAGCTTTTCGGGGCTTCTTCTAGGTGAAGTTCCCCGGATATGAAGCTTGACGAAGCCAAGCTAGGGAGAGGAGATGCCTGCAACAGAGCAGGGTGGCTCAGGACTCCACGGTAGCCCCCACTTAAGCTGCTTTGCAGACAGCCGGGACTCACCCAGTGAGGAGGGGCCATTGGTGATGCCAGACCAGCTCAGAGCAAACAAACTCTCTCCCGTCTCCCTGCCAGGCTGGAGCGAGGTATTCCCTGGGCCGTAAGAGACGACCCTTGGCAAGACACTCAGTGTTTCCAGGCCTCTGTCTGCTCTCTTCTAAAAAGAGGGCGTTGCGCTTCATGGGATTTAGGCACCAGGCACTGCTGTGTAGAAGCAGCCACAGGTGTTGCAGCCAAGCAGCTGTGAGCTCCAGTCCCGCTGAACTGCAGTTGCCTGGACGACCTTGGCCCACCACATCTCTGCTCTCAGCTTCCCCATCTGGCAAATGGGGATGATACACTCGACCCAGGCCAATCATGACATTTAAACAATGCACGTAATCTCTAGCGCTCTGCGCTCCATATATACCTGTTCCTGTCCTTCAAGGCATCCTATATAATAAAAGGCTAATATGCAAGTTGACCAAATGGCCAATCACTATGACACGCACTGACCACCAGGGGGCAGACGCTCAATGCAGGAGCTGCCCCCTAGTGGTCAGTGCACTCCCACAGGGGGAGCACTGTTCAGCCAGAAGCCAGGTTCACAGCTGGCGAGTGCAGCAGCTGTGATGGGAGAGTGGCAGTGCTAAGGATGTCCGACACCCCCCAAGAGCTCCCAGACTGTGAGAGGGCACAGGCCGGGCTGAGGACTCTCCTCACCCCCAGTGCATGAATTTCATGCACTGAGCCTCTAGTTACAGGATAAGGGTCCAGAGAACAGGCTCTGAGGTAGACACATCATGAACATGAAACCAGCTGTACTCTTTCTGCTCAGGGACTTGGGCAAATCACTCAATCTCTAAGCTTCCGCATGCTCATCTATACAACCATAAAGGAAGGAAAAATGCTGCCTGTCCCTACAGGATTGTTGTCAGAATCCAATGAAATAAAGCATATTAAGCACTTCGAATGCCTTCCCACACCCCAACCCTCAGCCCTTCAGCTACAATATTCTGCAGCTGTCCTTAGCATTACAAAGCTTTCCAGAATGTTGTGAGATTTTTCTCAGTACTCTTAGCTCAAAAAAGTTCCATGGGGTTGGTTCAATATGGTGGTGTCAGAATTGTCACTCTGATAGGACTGGACCCATTAAGCCTGAAAACTAGCCTAGCATTGCCCTGGGGGACTGGCACCCAAGATGGTAGTCTGTGTGCCCAGCACAGACAGCGAGCAGAGCCCCGGGAGGCCCCCAGCCGAAGCAGTGTTGCCCCCAACCCTTAGCAGGTCAATTTATTGCCCTAACTGCCTTTTCAGCCCCTGGTGAGTCTTGGTATGAAGCACAAGAAATTGGAAGGGAGCTGCTAATTTAAATGAATAGCTTTGGCAGAAGATGCCCCTGAAGGGCTCTGAGAGAGATAATGAAGGCTCCTGTTTAGAGTTGGAGTCCTGATGGTTGTTTGTGGTGCTCTGGGGCCAAGCGTTGCTATAGCAACAAATGACTTAGAACAGACTGCTTGAGTTTACATAACAGGGATTACTTGGGCACTTGCTGGAAGGGTTCACAAAAGAACTCTTTTCTCCCCTTTTCTTAAGCCTAAGGATATTTGAAGGAACAATCCTTTGTCGAAAGCTGTATGGTGGTGGTTGGGGGGAGGGATAGGAGAGCTTCGTGCATAAATGTTATATTACAGGTGATCACGGGTGATTATTTGTTGTTGTTCTTTTTTGGGTGCTTTTCTTGAGTCTTCCATGGTGGTTTTGGCTTTGTAACCAGGAAAATTTTATGTTAAAAATAATAAATCGAATATGATAAGATTTAAGCCTGGAAATGTTAGAAAGTGCAGCCTCAAAGAAGGTTGGGCCTGGGCCTGGTGAAGGAATGGCCCATCGGGGCTTTGCAATACTGCTGTCCCTGGCATTTCCTGGCTTTGACGATGGGCAAGCACCCCAAGGTGAGTGAGTGACACCTGGCTGGTTGCCATCTGGCTGAGGGGAGCATCTGAACCTGGTCTGTCCTGGGGATGAGGTCAGGGAGCCCCGCCGCTGCCCACTCCCTTATCCCATCACCGCATCATTCTGCAGTACATTTGGGGCAAGTCTCCTAAGCGCAAAACCAGGCTTCTCCATGGAAAGTAGCCATCGGCAACAACAGAACGAGTGGTTAATGTGGAATGTGAGGGTTTCTCCCGGGGAGCTCATGACTTTGGAGGCAATAAGATTTGAGAGATGGCCCCATGCTGTGCAAATATTTACTTTTGTATCCTGAGTTTGATCACTTATGAAGGTCTTGATAGGGACAGAAATAGAATGTTGGGGAGCAGCTATAATTGTAAGAAATATTAATCATGTTCTGTTAACCATGATTATTTAGTTCTGATTAAAGAAGGCACATTCTAACCTGGCTGGGAGTTGCACATGGGACCTGGGAGCTCGCCTGGAGATGCAGCCCATCCTCCCCATCCAGGACCTGCCTATTAGCATGGAGAGATTAACAGCCTTGTTGCAAAAACTAGAGCCACCAGCCTTTTGAAGGCCTCCTTTTGCATATCCACAGGCCATTGCAAATCTCCAGCCTGCATTACCTGGAAAGTGCCCATTTGGTATAGCTTTTGCCTACGCCCCCATGTAATCTTTGTACTTCTACCCAATGTAAGCAGCTGGCTTATGGTGGGGGGCAGAGCACATTTTTGTGGGTGACCTGCTGCTCTCCCATGCCGCCAGCAGGATTGGTATAAATGCACATATGATTCTGTCTCTGATGAATTGGCTCAAGTACAGCAGGGCCTTGACTTACGAGTTTAATTCGTTCCTAGACCGAGCTCGTTAAGGAGCTCGTTAACTCAAATTCCTCTATCAACTCAATGCAAAAAATCGGCTGAGAGACAGCTGGTATCTCAAAAAACTCGTTAGTCGGGACACTCATAAGTCAAGGCCCCACTGTAGTGACAGGCAGCGCAGACCCCTTGATTGTCCGGTTACAGTCTGAGGATCTATTTCTCTAAGATGCTTCTTTCCAGTGATCTGTATATTTGTCAGCATGCATCTTATGGAGCTCCTCTGTATATGAGGCATTTGTTTTAAGGATCTCATAGTTGTGCAGTAAATACTTAACACATTGCGGGCGGATCACGGGCATTCTCGTGTTTTTCACGAGAATTACACGTTTTCACGTGTATTACACAGTGTTTTACATAAATCTTAAAGGCACGCCTTAACATTAAATACCCATTGCATTTTGAAGTTATTTATTACATGTTCTTACAAGCTAATATCTTTTTAAAGTATGGCACTTTGTAAAACATTTTTTGTACTCGTTCAATAGAAACTTACCTGGCCACTGGGTAGAGCTAACAACAAAACTACTGGTGATCAATGTGTGAAGCAACTATCATACGGCATACTATGTTCATGAACAATGTAATGGTGAAGGATAACAGGATGTGCCATCCGAAAATATGCCTTTTTGGCACAAGAATCATTTTGAGCTGATTATTTTTTGAGCAGCTGCGGACACAGGAGAAGCCATGAAAACAGAGCGGAGGTTACCCTTTTGTAGGGACATTTACGTACAGAACGGAAGTCTCCATTTGCAAGCATCTCCGCCTCTGTACCCAGAAGAGGCACTGCCTTCAATCTGCACAGCAAACCTTGTCCTTGTTTACTTGCTTTCCTGTCACCCCCTTAACTGGCCTCCTCTCACCTCAACTCCCCAACGTCTTTCTTTTGTCCTCCGTTTAGCGGAAGGCGGTATTTAAGCCGGGGGCTTGGGCCATCTAGGGGGATGACTCCGTTTCTTGGGTATCTCCCATGTATACATGAGGTGCCCATGTTGTGAAAAACAAGACAACAGGCCCAAAACGGAGTCACTTATGCTAAGCCTCATGTCACCAAATCAAGACTTCATTACAGTTTGGCTATCCCAGAAGTGGAATCCTAAACCAGCCAGGAATCACCTGATCCTGATCAGCACTAGTTGGGTGATCTGCCTGGTAGACCCCCGCCAACCCCTAAAGCAAAGTAACTTTGCAATAACCAGCCCCTCCCCCGCTTCCAGCAAGGCTTCCTTGTTCCCCGTTCTGCCTGTGGGTCTTTCACTTTGCACAGCTCCTCAGAGCTCCTTTCTGTCCCTAGATTGGATGCTGCCGACTCATGAATCATTGAATACAGCCAACAAAATCTCTAAAATGTATTCAGTTTTATTTCTTAACAACGTTAATAGACTTCTGGTTTTTCTTCTGTTATCTGTCTCTGATCACTGGGATCTCAGCCAATCATTTAGAAGAATAGAGGGGAAATTGTTTCCCCTCCTCTCCTGGCTAAAAACCACAGGCTCAGTTCAGATTTGCATCTGAATCCAGTTCTGCAAACAACCAGCTGTGTGCCTGTGAGCCATGTATAATCAAAGCAAGCAGTGCAGTCCATGCCCATGTGACCCCAGAGTCCTGGGCTCCTTACTGCAAACAGATGGACTGGAATGGAAGGGCTTGGTGTTTTGTGGGGTGTCCTCAGGCGCCTCTGCTCCGTCTGGGCATCTGTCTGGCTCGGATGTGGTTCAGACTGCGCAGAGTTCTCCCCTCAGCCCCTGCGCCCCAGAACCCAGGCTTCGGGACACTCTTTGCTGAGGGTCTCCTTCCTGTCTCCTCTTTAATTTTGTCGGAGCCATGAGTGGAGCAGGAAGCAGATCCCATGTATTAATTCCATTCCTACTCTGCACTAATAATAATAATAATAATAATAATCAACTCTGTTGAAAGCTGCCTTAGGGAACATCTGTCAGCTCCTCAGGGACCCTCAGGGAGACAACTTCCCCTTTCCTTTCTCCAAAATAAACCCACAGGAGGAGGAGCTGTAAGTGACAGGAACGTTGAGACCACAAAGTAATTCCCACCCCATTCGCAGCCGTGGCCAGCCACGTACCATTGACCCTCTTTGGAACTGATACGTGAATGTGCCAGGCCCTTTGCACAGATAAGCAGATGGAATCTCCACATCAGCCCTTTTGGGTAAAAATGTAAATTATCCTCGTTTTACACCTGAGGGCACTGACTAGTCAGGGAGAATAGGTACCTCTGGGATTTAAATCCAGAGCCATGGGATCCCAAAGCCTGTAACTACTAGAAACTTCTAGATCCTTTTGGAAAGCATTCCAGCAAAAATTCCAAAACTGTGGTCCTGGGGAAGGGAGAGTGAGGCCAGTGAGACTGTTGTTGAACTCAGACTGCCCTGCAGCCGGCTCCCGCTGTAGAGGACTGGGGGAAGTTTCTTATTCACGGAACACACGTTCCCTGGCTCCCACTCTGAGGCGGCACCCAACTCAGTATGGACAACAGGGGCAGATACGGCCCAGACCTCAACAGCCACCAGCATTCCCCTCTCCCACCTGCTTAAGAGCACCTAGTGGCTTCCCACAGGGGTCAGGAGACACCAGCAGCCTCCACACGGGCTCCTTGGCCCTGCATGCCCCCTCCTCCTTGCCCTGGCTCCCTCTCGCTCCCTGCAGTCCAGCCTGGCTGGACATCCTTTCAAGCCTCCCGCCTGCCAGGCTGTTCCTGACACAGGGCCTTTGAACACACTGTTCCCTCTGCCTGGAAGGCTCTTCTCTCCTGATCTCAACAGGAAGTCCCTTCCTCAGGGGAGCCCTCCCTAAAAGTTGCCCCGCCAAGTCACATGACCTGCCGTGACATATCTCCGTCCTGGACACTGCCTCATGAATCTGTCACTTAACATGTATTTGTGCCACTTATAGGCTGCCGTCCACCTCCTCCCCCAGACCGTGAGCTCCCTGACAGCGAGAGGCCGGTCCGATGGGCTCCCCACTATCTGCCTTAGACACAGTGACTGACAGAAGGGAAAATCCAGAAAGATCGGTGGCATGAATAAACGCAGGCACTCGGTCAATTTAAGAACTGTGAGTTCCATTTCCTTCGCCTGGGGCTTCTTATAAATGCAAAACTCAAAAAATTTGCTTTTGTTTTGTGGTTGTTACAATGAAATAAATGATTTGTCAGGGTCCTCACGGTGCAGACTTTTAGAAGCTTGCCCCTTATGAGAAATGGCCGGCAGAGGGCACCCCAAGAGCAAATATTGAAGTCAGGTCAGCAAAAATGGGAGCTGCTTGGAGACCGCAGGCAGGCCTGTCCCCACATCTGTCTGTCTCCGAGCCACGCAGAGAGAATACCGCCAGGCCAGAGGACTGCATAATGCAGTGAGGCTCTGGCCCGCCAAGCGCAGGGATTCACAGGGCAGGAGCTCAGAGCCCCTGCGTAGGTGACTTTACCACAAATCCACTGCTTGCTCCTTGATTCGCCCGTTTTACGCTGAAGAGTTTGTAATCAAGAACTCGCACTGTTGGGGAGAATCATGCATCGTGTCGGGGAGATCTGTGTTCTTTGGGGGCCACTTTCCACTTGCCAGTCAGTAGTTTTATTTCCATTTTAATTTCAGAGCATCTGCCCCTCAGCAATTCCAAGCCTGTGGTTTGGAATTCATGGCTCTGCTGCGTGTTTGCGCTGGCTTGTAATTGACAAATTTAAATTCTGGTCATATTTCACTTATTACACAGACCCGGGGAAAAGTCCTCGGTGAAAACCTAATTACAGAGAAAGTGCCACGAGGTAATTGCTGTGGAAGAACTCCTGCAGGGGCAGGGCCGAATATTCCATCCGCCCGTAAAATGATTATGCTGACAAGATTCTGAAAAATAATAAAATCTGTTTAATAAAAAAGCAGCAAAATATCCGTGTTTTTACACACAAAGTATTAAAACATCCTTCATTTTGGACAGATCCTGAGTCATTTGATTTTTATTCAAATGATGATCCTTTTTTTTTTTTTTTTAAATCGGGGACCAGAGTTTCCTAATCTGGCCCACAAGGCACAGGCTGCGTTGAAGCTTGCAGGCTTGTCGCGGCTTCTAGAACAGCTGTAAGTCTGCATTCTGCGTAGACAGCGTGGGGCTGGCGGTCCCTCCTTCGGGGGCTTGGAAGCCAGGAAGGTGTTGCTTCTGCTGTCAGGGCTTTGCTGAGATGCCAGCAGAGTGGCAGGCGCTCATACACACCTCAGTTCCTGTGGCTCTCCAGGGTGCCACCACAACAGGCCAGCTCATCCAGTCATAAGGTTTAGTGAGCACATACTATGCGCACATGAAAAGGCTAGGAAACGGAAGACATAAAGACCTAAGTTAGGAAGAACTTGACGCTGGGATGTCCATCTCCTTCCTCCCACCTCCAAGAATCAAGTGGGCATTAAGTGTGTTTGCTGCTGTGCTGGGGGGTTGGAGTGGGGAGGTACTGTCCTCTCTTAAATGAACATTATGTGAATCTGATCTATGCTTGAAAATATATATAGTATATTATATATAACACGTATCTTACCTAATAATAGACAAACATGTAAATTGACCATCCCTCCGCTATGCTCACCAGCCAATCAGGAGAGTATGCAAATTAACCCAACAAAGATGGTGGATAATTTGCATACGTAGGCGCAAAGCAGCAGAGTGAAGACTGAAGGCTCCAGCCGGAGCGAAGGCCTGGGTCCCGGGTGCCAGAGGAAAACTGGTGCCGGCAGCCAGGGGAAGGGAAAGCCTATTGCACAAATCTCTTGGTGCAACGGGCCTCTAGTATTATATATGTATACTAGAGGCCTGGTGCATGAAATCTGTACATGGGTAGGGTCCCTAGGCCTGGCCAGCAATCAGGGCTGATCAGGGACTTCTGGCTGCCAGCTGGGCCTCCCTTCCCTGGCTGCCAGCTGGGGCCTTCCTTCATTCCACGCTGCCCCCTGGTGGTCAGCACACGTCATAGAGAGTGATCGAACTCCCAGTCTTCCGGTCGAACTCCTGAGGGGACACTTTCCTTATTAGCCTTTTATATATATATAAATACTTTTTTAAAATGACTACATTCTGACATTAGTAGTCATTTAGATAAGTTTCCACTACGGTCACGCAGTTGAGACCTGTAGAAGCTGTGAGTCAGTACTGCGTTCCTCAGAGGATGGCCCGCAGTCCGCGGAGGGTAAAATGGAAGGAGGGGGAATTTAAAATGCGGACTCAAAGAGCTGCTCCTTAGATGTACCAAATCAGAGTCATTACACTGCGCCCCAGGATCTGTATCTTCCCAAACTCCTAAGAAATTGTGCACTGTAAAGTCTGAGAATCCCTGCTTTAAAGCAATTGATGTTGTACCACCCTGAGAAATGCCCCCCTCCTCCCACTCCCCCGAGAGATTAAAATAGAGAGAAGAGGTCCAGGACTAAAGTTACATACAGCTAGGCTAAATAAGTAAACGCAAAGAAACGACATCACCCATCCATCTCGCTACCCAGAGATAGTCATTGCTAACATTTTGGTGAATGGTTTCCCAAACTTGCTTTTGTGCACACAAACTTTTTTTTCACCCCAAAAGGTGAGCACATGCTTATATTCCATTGTGATTGACTTCATGCACGTGCTATGTTTTTTCCTAAAGACGCTCATTTTTCATTGCATGGATGGCTGATGAGGGTGGGGCATGGGAATGAGGGGCAATGTCCAGAGGGAGAAACGCCTGATCAGGATCCATGTCTTTAATAAACAGGGGAAGTAGTGTTGGGGGTGGAGGGCTGACATGTTGGAATTAGAAACATATTTTATTTGGGGACAGAAGGTGTTCTCTGATTGGTGGATCTCTGGCAATAAACACAGTTTGTGTCATGAATAGGCCCAGCTGGCTGAAGGCATATTCTGAAAAGCCAGGTGTGAACAGTGTTCAGACAAACAGGCATAGCAAGTCACTGTCCAAAGCAGCACCATCTGGAATATCGTCCACTTTCGTCCATCTGTCTTCTCAAAGTCGTCGCTTCTTTCCTGCATTCCAGGGACGCGGAGGAAGGAGGGCGTCTCATTCTGGCGCAGTAAGTGTGTGTATCTTATTACTTTGGACATCAAGTTGGAAAACACCAATATTCTCTTGGCTTCCGTACCTCCTGAATCTACAAGCCTTCGGACTGTTTGCGTGTCTTTTCATGGTTGAAGTGTTTGGGTAATAGCGTTGCCAGATTTGGCAAGTCAAAGTACAAGAGGATTCCAGGTTAAATTTAAATCGTAGACAAATACATTTTTAATAGAGGTCTGCGCCATACAATATTGAGGACATACTTATGGTAAAAAAAAAAAAATTACCTGTTGTTTACCCGAAATTCAGATGGAACTGGATATCTGTGTTTTATCTGGCAACTCTATTGGGTAGCGTCCTAGTTTGGAGGGAAATATTGGCACAGAGCTGTAATTGCTTCCCCCTCCCCCAGCTTTATTGAGATATAATTGACTTATCAGGTTGGGTAAGTTTAAGGTATAAACGTGATGTTGTGATATGCGTATATGTTGTGAAATGTGAACCACAATAAGGTTAGTTAACACATCCTTGGCTTCACACGATTACCATCTTGTTGTTGTCATTGTTATGGAGAGAGAACATGAAGCTCTGCTCTCCCAGCAACTTTCACGTATACGATACAGTATTAGCTCTAGTCGCCAAGCTGTATACTAGACTCTGGAACGTGCTCATCTATACTAACAAAAGGGTAATATGCTAATTAGATGAGGAGACCTTTCGGGAGACCTTCCGGATGTCCTTCCAGACAAAGCCATGGTGGCGGGTCCAAGGCAGAGGCAGTTAGGGGCGATCAGGCAGGAGGGGAGGGCAGTTGGGGGTGATCAGACTAGTGGGGGGTCAGTTGGGGGTGAACAGGCCAGCAGAAGTGCAGTTGGGGGCAAGCAGGCCAGCAGGCAGAGTGGTTAGGGGCAATCAAGCAGTCTGGCAGGTGAGCAGTTAGGAGCCAGTGGGCCCGGATTGCGAGAGGGATGTCCGACTGACAGTTTAGGCCCGATCCCTGTGGGACATCCGGTAGTTGGACATCCTCCAAGGGGTTCCAGATTGGAGAGGGTGCAGGCTGGGCTGAGCGACACCCCCCGCCCCCATGCACAAATTTCATGCACTAGGCCACTAGTCTGATCATCGAAAGTTTGTACTCCCTGACCAACATCTCCCCATTTCCTAGCACTCTATGTTTCTATGAGTTCAATGTTTTTAGATTTCACACGTTCAGTATTTGTCTTTCTCTGACTTGTGTCACTTAACATAATGCCCTCAAGGTCACAAATGTCACAAATGGCAGGATTTTCTTCTTTTGTTCCGTCTCTTAATTAGAAGTGGAAACGTTTTTGTTAACACAGCGAGCAATTTGGGTTTTCATTAATTACATCTTCCTATAGTTCAGAAGTGTTTCTTCTGGAGAAAAAAAGAAAATGACTCTGCACAGTGTAACATCAGCTATTTGCAGAAGACAGTGGGCAGGGGACCCAACTTTCATGGCAGAAGTCACGTGCCTTCTTGCTTCCTGTGCGTGATTGGCTGGGGGGAAAGCATTGCTCTGACACATGGGAATTTCCTGGGTCATTCCAACACCAGCCGTGCTCTTTAGGTAATGATCCAAGCACATGCTCCTTGCCTGCCAAGTCTGCGTACACGAGGGTTGTGCAAAGCAATATTCAGATGCTCCAGCAGGAAGCCAGTCCCTAGGCACAGAGACCAGCACTGTCACTTGGTGAGGGGCAGGGAGAGGATGGGAATGGGAGCTCTGAGAGCGAGTGGAAGAGTGAGATAATTTACCCAATTGGTTTTCCTGGAAATGAAGGCTTTATGCCCAGCATTAGTAATAAAACTAACTGAGGCACTCACACCCGGTTCCATAAAACGCTTAATCACCTTGTTGTTCTGTAACAGCTTTTCTCTTAATGGGGAAACTTACCGGCTTTTTAATTTCCTTTATTTGATTAACACGAGAATCCACAGCTACAACCTGTGTTGGGCTCCAGCAAAGTGTTGTATTTGCAAACGTATTAAAAGAGATAGATTTGTTTTAAGGGCCTCATCTGTAACAGTCTCAAGCCTTAAGTAGCCGATCATGCTTTTAAAGGTTTACTTTCTTATGGAGTAAAAAAAAAAAAGGGAATCTATAATTACTTAAGGAGGATGAACACCACAATAAGTAGTCATCATGGCTCCAAGACATTTCTGTGAAGGAAAATACTGTACATTATTACAATCTATATTTTTCTGAGTTCAAATGTCCCCTCCCCCCCCATTTATAACGTTTATTCAAAATAAACACAGTGTTTATCCTTCTTTTAAAAATAGTTTAATGATGATTTTTCCCAAATGACAGTGGTTTGAATCTACTCACAAGAAGCAATCAGCACTCTGGCTGTGTGACAGGTCTTCAGATTCTATCTCAAGTCCTGTGAGCAGAAGCTGGAAGGCCGGTGGTTGAGCCCAGGCAGGCCTGGCAAACACTGGCGAGTGGGTTCAAGGTGATGGGGAAGATGGGGCTCCAGAGGCAGCACCTCCTACTCAGCCCAGCCCCCCTCATCCCCGACTTTCAAGATCTTCAGTCTTAATGCTATCTCCACCGACCTACTTTTGTTCACCTTAAGTCTCTTAAAGGCCTTATTTTCTTTTGCTCTTACCCATGGGGCGTTTCCCACAGCACATCTAGAATCCTGCAGATCTGAGGTGAAGTTTTAACTAGCCTGCATCAGTATAAGGGGAATTAAAACAATGACGCATCCAGTAAGATTTCGGTTAAGCTTGTCTTATTTCGAAATTATTGTGACCTTCCTTCTTTTTCCTTCTTCCTTCCTTTTTGATGCTAAGTTATCCCTGCGTTTAGGAGAGAGTGATGGCGGTTATTTTTGTGTCGTTAATGTCTCTGGTTCAGAAAATAAATGTTGCTCCCCCAGGTTGGTCACTCCGTGTTTGTGTGCCGCGTGCACAGCAGTACCTGTGTGTTCAAGCCCAGTGATCTGTGAGGCCCCGAACACTGCGGAGCCGTGATGTAGTTGGCTGTCTCAGGGGACTGTATCCTGTTCCGGGAGACAACCTGGCGCAGAGAAAAGAAGGCTTTGGAGTCGCACAGACAGGATCTGCTTCTGGTGCCCCTGGGCAGGTACTACACTCTCTGAGCTCCAACTGCCTTTTCCAGGTAACTGGGTGATAACAGCTACCCCAGAGAGCTGTCAGAAGATGAAAGCTTCTAACATAATGCAGGATATACAGTGAGTGCTCAGAGAATGCGTGTTTTCTGGCCTCCTGTGCCCCTTTTTTTCTCCCTTACTTAGGACTTGAAGGTTAGATGAAAAGTGCTCAGCATGCATGTCAGAAGTGAGAAAACGCTAGAGTCTGACACTAGCAGTGTCCACAGGCAGAATGTTAAGTGAGGGAAGCATCGGCAGAGAGCCTGGCATGAAACTGCAGAACTGGGTAGGGTTGGTTCCAGAAGACTCCCTCCAGGACTGAGCTAAGTTTTGAAAGGCATCCATAGCACATGGAGAATGAAGGAGTCTTTGGAAGGGATGGGATACTGAAGAGCGTCTGATCTTAGGTTCTGCAAAGTGTGGCACCTATCCCACTGGGATCTAAGTGATGCATCTGGTACAGAGGCACTAAAAATCATGTAACTACACAAGGAGAGTTATTCCCCGTCCAAGTCTTATCATCCTGAAACACTAAGAAGAAAGTCTCCATTTGTGCCAGACTACCTTTAAGACTTCTTCTATAACACGCAGTATGAACCTATTTTAACAAAGAAAATCGGGCTGCAGGAACATAGCCATCAGAAGGCAAGAATAGCCAGATGATTAAAAATAATATTTCCTTTTCACTGTCTTTATTTTTCCTATTACCTTCTGTTTATATTTTCTTCCATTTACATTGGTGATATCAAGCTTTTCAAGTAGACTTAAATTTTAAAGGGAAGGCAAATTTAAAATATGAAGGTAATAATGAAATAGCTGGTATATAGCGGCCCTATAATGAATGACATTTAGGAAACACTGATCTAGCCCATCCCTTTCTAAAGAAAGCAGATGAGGAAACTGGGGCTCAGAGAAACGAAGGTACTCCTTTCCAAGATTACATGGCTGGCAGACCTGAGACTGAAGCTCAATTCTCTTGTACCCCTCCTCGCCTATCCGACAACAAATTCGGTGTTAAATAGAAGGCAACGGGATACAAATTAAACAACAGACTCTGTGCTGTGGGTTATGAGGAAGGGATTGGTTGATGAGGCTGGTGTGTGTTATTGGTGAGACTTACAGAAGACAAAGATGTGTATAGAAGCTGATACTGCAGGTCTGAGCTCATCATCAAGTCAAAGGCATGTCCTGTGGCCACCAAGCAAAGTCTCCGAGTCAGCCCCAAAGGTGGTGGTGGCAGAGACTCCTCTAGGAATCCAGCAAAGATGGCTGGAATCCCAACGTCATTATTTGGCAAGAAACCAGTGAACATCTCTCAGCTCATCTGTGCTCTTTCCTCATCCATAAAAATTTATAGGAATGACAATAGCTCACATTTATTGGGCACATCATCTGCCAAGCCCCGTTGATGCATTCTCTCTCTTAACCCTCAAAAGACCACTAGAAGGCAGTTACTATCTGCATATGAGAGATGAGGACATTTGGACCCTGAATGATTAAAGCGCTTCCCAGCCTCTTTATCAAGTGATGGAGCAGGATTCAAACCCCAACACTTTCAGTCCAGAGTATGGCCTTAACCACCCTCCTATGCTGTGAATATTAAATGCAGACGAGGCCTGTAAAGCACCTAGCACAGTGCAGGGCACATACAAGGGAGGGGAGGTCAGCCCCTTCCTGCCCGCCCTTTCTGCTTGCACCACAGCGCAGGCCACTTTCAGCCTGGCCTCTAGAACTGTCCCCATAGGGGCCTTGCCTGGGACTACAACCCCCAGAATGCATCAGGCAGAGAAGCTGGCCAATCAGGAAGCCCTCTCCCTTTCAGGGCCGCTCGCCCCACCCCTCCCTGGGGTAGGAACTGCAGTGACCCTGGGCCTGGTGGGTAGTGAGTTGCGACCAGTTGCGGGCAGGCCAGGGTTCCTGGGTTTAGGTCATCCTAATCCGGTTTGGGGCCGGGGGCCGGGGGGTGGAGACTGTTGCAATGTCCAGGCTACGGGGGTCCGTCTTCAGTGCCGGAGCTAGTGGGCATCGCGGCCGGAGCCCCTGGTGGGGGGCTGCGGGGGGCGGGGTGGTTGGCGGGCCAGTCCAGCAGGGCCAGGGTCGTCGCAGGGTCACATGAGGGTGGTTCACGTGGTCCCTGTTGTCCCCACCGGTTTGCTAGGGCTCCGTTTTCAGACCCCCGACCCCCCGGGAGCGGTTGGACGGCCCCCCAAAGCCCGGGGCTCCTCGCGGGTGTGAACTGGGCGGAGGAGGAGGGCGTGGTGGTTAGAAGGCGGTGCGGGCCTGGGTGTGTCTGCCTCCGGCTCCGGAGTCGGTGCCGTCGGTGCCCAAGTGCAGGTGTCTGGGCCTCGGGGCACGCTCCCTCCGCCCCAGCCCGGCCTCCACCTCCCGTGTCCTGGGGAGACTGCCCACCTGCCCTGTCTGAGGAATGGCCTGGCCAGCCTCTGTCCCGTGGAGTGGGGTCTTGCCGCAGCTCTGCCTGCTCACCCCACCCACCCACCCACCCACCCATGGGGCTTAGAGCCCTCGGCAACCAGACCCTGAGCAGGAGGGTCAACTTTCTTGGGCGTTTCACTATCCATCTAGTTTCTACTTACTTCTTGTTCTTTTTGGCTTTTTTTTTTTTTTTAAATTTACTTTCATTCCTCATTTTTAAAGTTATCCTTCGGTTTGCCATACCCAGGATACAGCTGCCATTCCCGCTCAGCGCCCAGGGGCTTGTGGGTGGATGCCAGTGTGTTTTATTCATTGTCCTGAAAACGAACGTGTCACTTCCTTTGCAGTGGGCTCTGCAGTGAGAGTGAGGAATCGGATCAGCCCCTCTGACTCAGGGAGAGGTGGGGCCAAGGAAAGAATTGTTTTCATTATTTTGGACAAACCCCGGAAGGGCCTCTAAGCGCCCCCCTTGCACATTGCTGGAGTGGGGTGTGCTGACTGCTGCTTATTTTTCAAGTCGTTTTGAGAGGTTTGAATGGCTCAGGTTAGTTTGGTTTCCAGTGACCCACCAACGTATTTGTTTCTGACACAATTGTTTAAATATATGTGCTGTATACACTAGTACTAGTATAACAGAGTAACATGTTGATTTACGGATTTCTCTCAACCAAAATTCAGAGGTGGAATTAGGTTGCCCTAATTTCCTTCGCTAAAATAGAAGTGATCATTTTGCTATCCTCTTAGTCAATGAGTTATAATTGAATCTTATTTTGAATTTTACTATCTCTTTAAAAAAAAATTTATGGGAACCCTGTCACTCAAGAATAAGTTAGAAAAGAAAAAAAAGAATAAGTTAGAAAAAGACAGTGACTTCCGTGTAAACAATGATTGCTCAGGTGTCAGGGAGTTTGAGTGCGGAGGCTTGCTGAGAAGGGGGTGTCTGCATCTCCCCTATAAAGGCCCCATCTTGTGGAAGTGGTTTGATTAAAGAAGAAACTTCGTCCTAAGATTTCCAGTTGGAGGTGTTTTGAGTTGAGAAAATCTACAATAATAAAAGGGTAATATGCTAATTAGACTGGACAGCCAAACGATCTTCTGGATGTCATTCTGGACGTCCTTCCAGATGAAGCCGCAGTGGCGGGGGCTGAGGCAGAGGCGGTTAGGGGCGATCAGGCAGGCAGAGGGGTTAGGGGTGATCAGGCAGGCAGGCAGAGGGGTTAAGGGTGATCAGGCAGGCAGGCAGAGGGGTTAAGGGCGATCTGGCAGGCAGGCAAGCGGTTAGTGGTGATCAGGCAGGCAGGTGAGCATTTAGGAGCCAGCAGTCCTGGAATGCAAGAGGGATGTCCCCCTAGGGGTCCCAGATTTCGAGTGGGTGCAGGCCACCAGATGTCTAGTATTAACATAATAAGTTGATACCTTTTTATGTTAGAATTTTATTTATAAAGACTACTACTTCACAATTGTTTGTTCTGAAATAATAGGTTTTCCTTTTAGAAGTATTGAAAATTTAAGTATTTTAATAACACATAAATGTTTCTGATTTTACATTGTTTTTGTTTCTCTTTTAAAATCAGATGTTGAACAGTGATGTTTCTGACCATAGGCTAAATGTGAAAGCCATAATTAAAAATATTAATACAATTTCTTTGGAATTGAAGAAAATGAAAGGTAAGTATGGAATCACTAAACTAAAATGTTTGCATGTCATTGTTGTAAAATAAATAGTAGAGCCATTTTTGCTTCTGCTGAGGTGTTAGCGAATTTTGCCCACTATTTAGGACTTTTCTGTTTCTTAAGAAATGCTTACATTGTAATATGAACTAGATCTCTAAAGATGAATTATGTTTAAGCATTGATCTAGGAGTTAGCCAATTTGAATTCCCATCCTTGACACTAACAAGCTTATGATATTGTCTAACCTCTCTAAATTACTGCCCTTTCTTCCTTTCAACAAACTATTACATGACAATGTCACATTCTACAAAATTCAGTGTCTTTATCCATTAATCCTTACTAAGCCCCTAAGGTTCCTTACCAATTAAAAATTAGAAGTTTGTTTGATGCTGTGAGTTAAGGGCTCTTCATTTTAAACAGACTCACAGAGTTGGATTAGACCTCACGGGGCAGTGTTTGGGCCCTCACCTCACAGACATACTCTGTTTTCCCCCGGCATGTGAACTTCCCATGATTGAACATTTCTAGGGGCAATCTGTCCCTGACCAAACATTCCCTCCAGTCACCCTGTTCCATTTTAGGATAGCTGCTCCTTACGGACTAGCTCAATCTCTTCCCCATTCTTTCACCTGCGGGTCCTACTTCTGACCACGAAAACTGCATTGATTATGTAGTTCTTTTGACAACTCTTGGGTATTTGGAGATAGCCTTTGTGTCAGTTATAGGTCTTCAGCTACATGTCAAAAAATACTGACTTAACATGCTTATAAGTAAGGAAAATAGCCAGAAGATCCAAGGTGGGCCGCCTACAGCTGCTTCCGAGTTTTAAAAACTTCATCAGACACTGGGTTCTTTCTCTGTTTTTTCTCTGTTATATTCACTCTGTTCGTCGGTCCTCGTGGTCAGTACCTGCAGGCTTGGCCAGACACTGCCTCTACCTCTTCTCTTTATGTAAGCCTTTCCCTGACCCCTCCAGCACACTTCCCCTTTCCTGTCATTGACCAGATATGCATCAAAGGCAACTGTCTGCAGCAGCTGCTGCCAAGGGGAAGGGGACTGCCAAGACCAGTGAGGACCAGTCAGAACTTACTGCTGAAGCTGAGGAGGAGAGGACCACCACACCTGGAGGCACAGTGCCACCAAGAAGAGGCAGGTGGCTGTTAGTTAGGACCAGATAGTCAGTGCTGTTAGGCTATTTCTGCCCGTTCCTCCCAGAGCAGCATTTCCCAGACTTCTCTCTGTGAACCCTGCTGTCCTAGAGATGTTAATAGATGGGTGCAGTAACACTGGATTCCACATCCTTCTGGGACTTAAGTTTGGGAAGTGCATATGCTCTGTATTTCTCTCACAAATGTACAGTACACATTAGCAAAGGCACCGAGGAGTCCGATGTAAAGAAATCTGGTTAGCTTTGCTTAATTCATCTCTAAAACCAATCTCAACTTACAGCAAGGATTATCTCCTAACATGTAAATATGCTGAAAACTCCCATTGGTTCACTGCTGTCCTCCTCGAATGGACTAGAAGACCTCTTGAGACCAGGCCCCAGCCCATCCAATCTCTCATCTCATTATCTCTCCCCTGCATGTGCTGCGCTCCTACCATGCTGACCTGTGTGCATCTCTACACAGTTGCTTTTTTTGGTATCTGTGTTTTAACACATGCATCTCCTTCTGAAATGCCCACTGCTGCCCCCCCCCCCCCCACACACACACACACACCTCCACTCCACCAGGTTAACTGCTACTTATTAAACTGTGTTAGTCAAGGCTACTTAGGTTGGAAAACTTCCTTTAAGCCAGCGTGTTACCTCTTCTACCTTTTCATACCATCTATCACGCTGTGTTGTAATTGCATGTTTACTTCCTTTCCCTGTCCCTGCTCAACTGGAAGCTTTTTAAAGGTATTCCTAGCAGTTAACAGTGCCTTGATATAATGGGCTCTTGGAAAATGTTTACTTAATGAATAATTGGTTCTGGGTGCTTGCACTTTTAAAAAACTCCTCCCAAACTAAATTATCTAACTCTTCTAGACAATCCTTTCATGAAGTAAATTAGAAATAATAAATATGCTATACATGTCCTGAAAAGTTGTGGGGTAGGTCAGGCAGTTAGGGTACAAGGGGCTTTTGTAGACGTGTAGGGTGGTAGACTTCTGGTAAACATTGAAGATTAAATGAACACTCTGTTTACCCCACTCTCTCCCAAAATAATAATGTCAATAAATAATCATAACATTTACCATAATCCACATATCCTTCTAAGAGCTTTAAATAAGTGGACTCAGTTGTCATAACAACCCTGTGTGATAGGAAATACTGTAGGTACAGAAACAGACATGGAGACATTAACTAACTTTCCCGGGGACAGATATCTAATCATTGGTAGATCTGAGAATTAAAGTGATGTCAAACAGGCAAAAATTCATAAGACAAAGAGCTCTCAAAAAGTGTTACCTACAAAATAGAAAGCAAATGGAAACAAACAGAGACGTTTAAACCCTAAAGCCCAGAAATCTAAACTATGAACTGGCTGGGTAAAAAGCAAAGAAATAGCCCAAAGACTCAACACACAGTTGTGCCAGAATCCTCTGGAAGTAGCGGGGGAGGTGGAGCTAAGAACAGGAGGACTGGTTAAATGTTTAAGAAGTCATAGCCCCTAAGGTCTCTTTCTCCTCTACGGAACTGGGCAGCTGTTTCTCTGTGACAGAGACACAAGGTTTATTCCATGAGAGGGTAAAACCAGGGATCCCTGGCCTGCAGCCACTGGTCACAAGCCGAGGGGGAGAGTACTGTACTAAAAATGAGGGTATTAGGACCAAATTGACCTCTAGCTTTCTCTTCCCACTTGCCTATAAAACATCAGAAGCCTGATTTATACCCTCAAGCAGATTTTTCTTTCAGGAATATGACCAGCCTAAGAGAAAAGACCTAAAAATACTGATAGCGCAGGTTTCCCCACAAACCACCCAGTCAGACCAGCCCAAAATACCGCCTACCACGGCAAAGAGCTTCTGTTGTCTTTATAGTGCCATGGTCTCAAATATGAGCAAACAGCTGTGGCACGGACATTGGAGGAAAGCATCTACTATGAAAAGCAGAGACAGAACCAATAAATAGGTTCAATCAAGGAGGAAGAAAACCAAATTATGAAGGGAAATGAGAACTCCGAGAAACTATAATATCCACAGAGGAGATGCTATGTCTATGAAAAGGAACATGAAACTACAAAAAATATTTAGAGAACAGAAGGGATCTCTTGGAAATTAAAAATGTGATCATAGAAATAGATCTGTAGAGGGTTAAAGATAAAAATGAAGAAAATACCTTAGAATATAAAGGAAAAAAAAAAGAAGAAAGAAAGTTTTAGGGGGGAAATGACAAACCAGGCAAAATGAAGTCCAATATCCAGTAAATAGGGGTGTTAGAACATAGACAATGGATGAGGAGAAATTCATTAAAGAAATAGTCTGAGGAACTCTTCCAGAGTTGAAGGGTATGAGTTTTTACAATGAAACAGCCCAACACAATGGATGAAAATCAATGCACACCAAAATGCAGCGCTGTGAGGCTTCAGAACCCGGAGAACAAAAGATGCTCGAAGCTTCTGAAGAGAAACGAGAAGCTTGACGGTTCTTAATAGTGACACTGGGAGCTGGAGGAAAATGCAGCAGTGCCCATAGAAATCTGAAGAAACATGATTTCCAACCTAGATTTTTATATTCAGTGACTCCATTAAGCATTGGTGTAGATAGAGAACTTTTCAGACATACAGAAGTTACCAAGGTTGTATTTCACCAAACAAGGAGCCAGACCAAAAAGAGAAAGACATGAGATTCTGGAAAAAGGATGCTCCACATGCGGGATGGGGAAAGAGTCCCTAGGATAATGGCGAAGGGGGCTCCCATTCTGGAGCTCTGGTCCTGGAGGGCATCGGTCCAGGCTAGAGCAGGCAGAAGGCTCTGGAGAGGAGAGACTTTCAACTGTAGAGTAGTTACGTGCTTGACTGTACTGGGAGAGGAGATTTACCCAACTTGGGGGAATTTGAGATATGTTCATGATAATTAAGCAACGAAAAAAGAAATTAACTGTGGCTGGGTGGTAGCTTAAAGGAAGGGAAATGTCATATTACAAGACTCAGCTGTGAAGAATCCTGTATAATAAAAGCATAATATGCAAATCAACTGAACTGCAGAATGATGGGGGGGGGGGGGCGGGCAGGGCCAGCTGGGCAGGCGGCGCCAGGCCAGCCAAATTGTGTGCCAGCCGGCAGAGGGAGGGGACGGCAGTGGGGGGGGGGAGGGGGCAACCAGCAGTGGTGGAGGAGGATGGGGGGGCGGTCCCATGATCAGCCCACCAGGTCGCCTTCTGCAGAGGGAGGCCCATGGCAGCTGCAGCAGTGGGGTGATGGGGGGCAGGGCCGGCCACTCTCTAGCCAGCACCATCCCTCTGCCCACCTGTAGCCTCCCGCAGAGAGCTGTCAGTCAGACATCCCCTGAGGGCTCCTGGACTGCAAGAGGGCGCAGGCTGGGCTGAGGGACCCCCCCCCCCTCCAGTGCATGAATTTTCATGCACTGGGCCTCTAGTACTTATATAATTAAAAACTATAAGCATTAAATACTAAGCTAGCAAAAATTGTACTCAAGTATATTGGGGATGGGCACGAGTAAAAAGTATTATATCTTAATCTTCTGTAATCAGAAGCAGATAGGTAATACTTAAATTTGAAAATATAAAATATGCATGTTTTTTAAAAATATAGAAGTAATTCCAGCCCCCACCTCAAAAAAAAAAAAAAGATAAAAACTCCACAGCCACAAAACAACAAAAGCAATAAAAACAAAATGAGCTCCAAAGTTAGAAGTGGTTGCTTTTGGGAGGTGAAAACTGCTAGTTTTGTAACATGCCTCATAGACTTGTTAGATTGTTTATACTATGTGCATATAGAACACACAAAAGTGACGTTTAAAAAGTGTAAATAAAATTTGCATAAATCAATTTGCAGTTTAGTAAGATAGCTGACAAGTTGGGCTGAAGAACCCTTCTAGTAAATTTTTGTCATGCTTATTTTATAGTACAGAAATTTGACTTGAAGTTACAGTAAGCACACCTAATGTGTAGTTTGATCAATAATCACTTAAAAGAAAACTAAATTAAGAATTAAGCAATAGCTACTGAAAGCAACAATAGTTGTCTAGGGACATATATGCTACAATATGATCCCTTTTGTTACTGTTTTACACAGAGCACTCCCAGTTACTGCTCTGTGACCTTACTCTACATTTTAATCACCCTGTGAAGACAGATGACTCCAAGGAAACAGAAAGCAACAAGCCCCTCTTTGAAGAGTTTAAACTGTCAGATGTATCCCTTACTTCTAACCGTTTTTCTTCCTAATTTTTTACTTATCTGTCGTGAATTTATAACTATGTATTGTTGAATTAACAAGTACCTTGGAGAACTGAGTTTACTAATATATTTAATATAAAAAAATATACTGAGTTATAAATAATCATTTTATGTTCCTGAAGGCTGTTGTATTATTGTTTTAATATTTCAAAGAATGGCTAATTTATTTCACTAATGGCAAGGGTATGACATAGGAAATTGGCCATGTGACACTGCTTATCATTTACATTCTGCTTGAATTTGGCTCAGGCTGAAGGAGAGTCACTAAATTATAAATGGATGGTATGCGTTTATGTTAATAAGATGTCTCCTGGCAACAGGTGCCCAAAACAACTCCAGCTAACTGAAGCATGTATTCGATCACGTGACTTGGAAATCCATGGTGGGAGTAGATGTCAAGGACTCCGCTAATGGACCAGATGGCTCTGTCCTGGTTCTGTTTCTGTGCAGTGGTCTCAGCCTCTCCTGTTATGGACTGGTTTCCTCCACAAGACCAAAGGAGGGTAGAGGCATGGCAGCAGACAACTGCAGGTGTGCAGACCACTCCAGGTGTGCAGATCCCTACAGGAGAGAGACCCTCTAATTCAGCCTCTGTGTTTAGCATCCCAGGGAAGGATGCCAGCTTTGGTTAAGATCCTTATTCCTGAGCAGGGTCCTAAGCAACTGTGATTGGTGAGGCTGGGCCATACGCCAGGTCTGTGGTCAGAGGCGGAGAGGCCCTACCAGAACAATGGAGTTGCTGTTGCCTGAAGAAGGGGAGGAAGAATGCTAGTCATGAAAACATCAGGTACTCACCACTGATTTCAGTCATGGCCATGGATAGCTTGTAGCCTTACCATATCTTTACCCTAAACTTCCTAATTTTTGTCCCTTTCCACCCAAGGAGATGTAAAATAATAGGCTTTGGTTTGCCATATAACATGATTCACTACCAAATAGTTGCTTTGAAATCTACCATGTCCTTCATTTTAGATATTTTTTAATATAAAGGACAGAATACTATGAAGCAAGATACAAAGTCAGCTCACTGCATAATAGAACTTACAATGGTTGCTAGACTCACTACCCAGCACCAAGCTCAGTATTTAACAGAACAGGCACTGAATGAATGCTTGTTGAATATCCTATTGAATAAACATGTAAGTAGTGCAGGTTTTTTCAGCTTTAGAACTCCTAGTTCTGGACCCTAAATTGAGAACTTCGGCTTGTAAGGATGATGTTTTGTGAAACATTTTTATCATCGTGGGTTAAAAGTATCCACACACTCATCATACCAAATTGTCAGTTTTAACCCGGTGACACTCTTGATCCCTTCCATGTTCTATTAGCTCATGAAATGAAGTTGCAAGATATTCTTTGCCACTCAGAAAAAGTGTAGATTAAGCAGAGAAGCAAACAATTTTTCTTAGTAAAAGTTGTGGAAGAATAACCAAGGGCCCAAAAGGGAAAACTTGAAGAATCACTGAATGCCAGGTTTTTGTTTTGCAAATGCCTACTGCTTGTTAAGTGAGATGTTAGCAAAGGAAAGACCTGCATTGCTTTGCAGGATTTATGAAGCTCTTATGAGAAGGATGAGGAAAAGGTCTTTATGACAGTTGTCAGGGGGATAAAAAGAGGTGTAAGAAAGGTTACCTGGCCAGATATTTTTCTGTGTAGGTTCATTGCTTTTTCATCTTCCCAGGAAGACTGGTAAAATCTACCACCAAATCCTTGACATCTACTCCTACCATGGACTTCCAAGTCACATGACCCAATACATGCTTCTTTGTACTTAAATCCAAGTGTATTTGATTTAAAATGGGGTTTTTTTTTTATTTATAGCTTAAGTTTGCTTCAAAACAAAAATATAATAGTACAGACCAAACAGTAAAGTCAATAAAGTTGTTTTAGGAACCCGAAAGTAAAGCAAAAGGCAAATTAATTTTAATTCCAGGAAGTTACTCCAACATGCATTTATCTTTTCATAAAAAAGTATACAAAAATCCCCCCAACAAAAAAACACCAAGAAAGGATGAAATATTTTTGAAGCCTTTTAAATTATTGCTGCTAAGAAAGTTAATTTTAGTAATTTTCAAATTACTATAGTATACATATAAAAACTCATGATTGCCATTGATGGACAAGGTTTGGCTATCAAAAAATCAGTTTTATGTGATAACAAAAGCTATTATTGTTTAAATGTTTTGAAACTTGCCCCAAGTTATTTTTGTAGCTGTGGAAACTACTGTACTTTGAAACGGGTATCAAAAATGCACATTATTTGCACAAATCATTACAGTGCACGACTACAGTGCCAGTGTGCACATTATCACTCATGCACTTCACAAACACTGAAGAAGAATAAATAAATTATGGGACACGTGACAGTCTTCATTTCAAACCTTTGTTAAGCGAAAGGACCAGACCCTCGTGTTCATGCTGAGGGGTTCGATTCAGTCCTAAGTGTTTGTGCAGCCACCCAGGTTGGCTGATCTGCACTGGCAACAGTCAGGGAAGGTTCGCCTGCTCGGCTAACGTGCTACGGGCAACCTGCCGAATGGGTCAACGTGCACTGGTATCTGGAGCCTCGGTTCTTCCCATCGATGAGCAGGAGCGGCATTTTCCGGAAGTAGTCGATAATAGCTGACACAGACTGAAAGTCCTGAAAGATTCAAAACGGAGATAAATCAACCCTGGAGCAGGTAGCATGAATTGCACCCTCCGTTTTTTAATCTGCATAATACCTTACCTCTTGAAGTTAGGAGGATTTTTATTTTTTTAATGTAAAATTTGACAAATGTTTTAATGATTTCTGCTGTCACCAACATCCAATATACTATGGATAAAAGACTATATATATATGTGTGTGTGTGTGTGTGTGTGTGTGTGTGTGTGTGTGTATGACTAATTTTTTAAAAATATATTTTATTGATTTTTTACAGAGAGGAAGGAAGAGGGAGAGTTAGAAACATCGATCAGCTGCCTCCTGCACGCCCCCTACTGGGGATGTGCCCGCAACCAAGGTACATGCCCTTGACCGGAATCAAACCTTCAGTCCGCAGGCCGACGCTCTATCCACTGAGCCAAACCAGCCAGGGCGACTAATTTTTTTTTAACTTCGGACAGGGGGTCATATATAGAGGGGCCTAATTATGATACCTTGGCCTTTGCCTCTCGGTGTTTTTGATTTTGGTTTCTGAATCCCATATCTCGGTCATTAATATGTGAGGAGGTGTAGGAATCAGGAGGCCACTGTCCCTGCTGTCTGGAGGGGACATCTGCAACATGGCATAATAGTTCCTTCACGATCTCTCTGCTGCCTGCCCACTGCCACCCCGCACTCACCAGGGCTCTGTAGCCGAGTCTGCATTCAGTGCCTGGATCACCTCTCCCCGAGGGCCAGACTGGGAAAACCCCATCCACCCTTTTAGGTGGGCCAGAAGTCACCTAGGTATCCCGACAGGACCGTGCACTTCCTCTAAGACCACCCTGCTAAGCAGCTCCCTTGCGGCAGCTGTGATTCAAGCACTTGACCAAAATCATGTGGGGGCTTTTTTCCTGCTCATTTACATGATCGTAACTGAAACACATTTGGAGTGAAATAGAAGTTCTGGTGGGCTGTTTCTCAGTCTGGGAATGTTTGGTCCGGCTGATCCTCCCTCCTGGAACTTTGAACTTAAAGAACACGCTTGGGGCAGTAAATTTAGCTGTTAGTTTCCTTTGCAAAAAGCAGCCCTGAAAGGCTTTCCTCATAACCGGATTACCACCCAAAATGACTGGTATAAACCTCGGCTGAACAGAGGAAGATGTCTTTGGCAATTTGGCCACCTTCATTGGCCACACCTCCAGTTTAGTAGGAAATGAACCAAGTATCTAAATAATCACAACAAACATTCTATTCTTCCATTTGTTGATTTAAAATACAGCCTTATAAACACCCTGCAATCTTACATTGAAATGATGTGGCAAAGATGACTGAGAAGGGACTTGCCTTTGACACCATCCAACTGGAGCTCTTTTGAAAAATGTAAATGTTTACATATATTTTCTGATTTCAAAAGTTGCACATGTGACGTTAGATTATTTGGAATAAAAGGTAAAAGAAAGATTCCTGTGGTAGAGGTGTGGCTACTGTTAATATTTTGTTTTATTGCCTTTCAGTAAATGAAGGGTTTCACGAACATGATTTAACTTAAGCTGCCATACAGAATGGACCTGCAAAGAATGTTACAGTGAAGTTCCGCTCGGTAGGTATGCAGGGAAGCAGAACAAGAGAACTGGGGAACATTTTGCAACTGAGGTCCTTACCTCCTTCCCTCGGAGCCCAGTTCCCAGCATGTAAACGTGGCTTTCCTCCACGTAACGGATCTGGACGTTGTAGACCTTGTCTTTGTATAACACCATGAGGACGTACGGATTGCTTGGTGTTTTCTTCGAGCTGTCTCTAACCAGGAAAGTGCCATCCTAAAAGGAAACATTCGTGTGGGGATGGGAACAGTAAGTCAACAGTGGGCCAGTCTCTAGGGATCTGGAAAACTGTGGGTTACAAGCCAAGCCGGTGAACATTCAGGTCCCAAACTGCTAAAATCCCAGGAATGGTTATGGGGAAGGAGGCAGGAGAGAAAGGTCTAAGTCAACCTCTGCAGCCTGACGAAAGGCGTGCCCTTCTCGGTAATGAAACACACTGGCGGGTGAGTGGGCCCAGGGCCAGGCGACGTAAGGACCTGGTCAGCTAAGGAGACAGCTCCCTACTCCTGGGAGCTAATTCATGTCCTTGCCCTTCTTCCCTCAGCCAAAGTCAGGAAACACCCAAACGCCTTGAAATTCCCGCACTTTTTTAAACCTCCTGACCTCCAGGTGGAGTGTTCGGCCCTGAACAAAACTGAATGTGGGCTGTCTTTGTGCTTATATATTTTTTTCTGATATTTTCTAAAATAGTGTTGTGATTCGTCCTGTACTTTAAATTTTTATTCTATAAATTATTGCTATCTAATATTAATACTGTAAAGATAATGATATTAAATTAGAATTAATTAGTAAGAACTCACTTAAGCTATTTTCTCTTCGTGTATTGAGCCAGGATGGCTTTATAGAGCCATCAATCTGCATTAATGGCTTTCCCCTGTGCTTTTCATTGCAAGTTAATGAGTAAATTTCAGTCAGAACATCTCTGTTGAAAAAATATACCCTTGGACCAGTGATGTAGAGGGTTGGCTTCACTATAGATTCACCTGGAGAGCTTTGAAGACCCCGTGCACCCACAGCGCCCTGATTCAGTCAGAACCTCTCCAGGGGAGACCCAGGAAGCAGGAGTTTAGAAAAGCTCCCCCAGGCGATTTGCAGGTGCAAGTAAGGTTGAGAACCCCTGTTGTGGACTCGAGATGTGAAAGATGCAGGGTCTTCGCTTTCTCCTCTCTGATACGTGCAGATTTAAGGTTAAGGTTCAGCACCGACGACAAGACATCTGGCTAAGACCCGATAACATTAAAGGGCAGCAAGGCATTTCCAGAGGGAAGGGCCTGGCTGCGACCCACTGTCCGCCTGGATGTAATCTCTTCCCATCCGTGCGAATGGCCACTGACATGAAGAGGAGGACTTGGCCAGTAAGACGCTGGAACTTTGGGGGAGAGTCTTCTTTGGACACTGTATGATTCCTATGACAAGTTGGGCCTTTTTGATGATAAAATCTGAGATTCTGCCAGCCCAGTGTGGCCTTAATTTAGATTTTTCCCGGGGTCCTAGGAATCACTGTGGCGGCTGCTGGGAGGTGTGAAGCCAGTACTAATAGGTCTCCCCGGTGTAACAGCGTGGACCTAGCAGAATCCCTAGCCCGTAACTGGTACTCAGTAAAAGCCAGTCCCCTTCTCCTCCTGCCGTTAATGTTTATAACCACTTAAAAATAAACTTTAGCACAGTACCTGGTTTATCCTTCTAAGAGCAGCTTCTGCCTCCGGTCGGGTAATATAAGAAACGTACCACTCTTCACTTAATGAATTCTGAAAAGGTAAATTTTTAAAATACAGAATAAATTGTGCAGTTACATAAGTAAGTAAAAAGAAAGGCCTCCAAGTAATCATTTTCATAAATCGCCACCTCCATGCCATGAGGTTGGAAACGTTTGTTTTCTTAATTTAATAAAGAATCATTCAGGTAAGGCTAAATAGAAGGTATTTCCTGCAAACTGCTTTTTATCATGACGCTGTTTCAAAGGTATCTGCGAATAAGTATTCCTTATATAATGGAATCTTTAATGAGGAAAATATAGATATAATAATTTCTTCAGTCTAATAGAATAATGGACTTAATGAAAAAACTGAATTAACAAGCATTTAAGGGACTTACTCAAGGTCATAAACTAGAAAACAGATGAAAAATAGGATCATGGTACTCACTGTTAAATGCAAAACACATTTGCCATTGGAAAAGTCTTTAAGAACACAAGGAAAAAGAATATATTTTTCACCTGGATCCTCCCTTTTAATTATTTTCACTTAAAAACAAATTAAGGCCATGCCCAGCCGTGGCATGGCTCAGTGGTTAAGCATGGACCTATGAACCAGGAAGTCCGGGTTCGATGGCTGGTCAGGGCACATGTCTGGGTTGCGAGCCCGATGCCCAGTGTGGGGCATGCAGAAGGCAGCCGATCAATGATTCTCTCATCATTGATATTTCCATCTCTCCTCCCTCTCCCTTCCTCTCTGAAATCAATAATATATACATATAAAATTAAGGTCAAGAAGATAAAAGTACAAAAGAATGTTCAGTGGGAGTTTACGGTGATTCATTTCCTGGGGGAAAATGAAAATGCAATGAAAACATATGTGTATCTTTACCTCTTCTTCCCCAGGGGATGGTGGCCGGGGTTTGGTTGGAACCGGCAAGGAAAAGTTCCTGCCTTCTGACCTGAGCGGTGGTCTGTTGCCGGAACCTTCAAAAGTACAACATTTGGAAGTTAATTTACTGTAAACCCTTTTTCACTTCTGTCATAACACATACTCCCGCCCCCCCCCCCCCCAATTGCTCTTGCAGTTGTTTCCAGCAACTAGCATTTCAGGAAGCCTAGTTCAACAATAATTTCCACCTGTTCAAAACCACCACGTGGTGACGAGGCAGGAATGAAGATAATTATGTTCTCTCGTGTTCACAAAGAGAAATGTCAGTTGCCTGAGACAAGATGAAATTACCTTGAGAATACTGCTAGCTTTTAGAACCAGAGTTTGCTCCCTGCTGCTCACTCTCTTTGAACACCTGGAGGAGATATTCTTTAAAAGGCAAGGCCTCGCCCTGGCTGGTTTTGCTTAGTGGCTAGCGTCAGCCTGCAGACCAAAGGCTTCCGGGTTCCATTCCAGTCAAGGGCACATGCCCGGTTGCAGTAGGGGGTGTGCAGGAGGCAGCCGATAGGTGATTCTCATCATTGATGTTTCTATCTCTCTCTCCCTCTCTCTTTCTCTCTGAATCAATAAAAATATATATATTTTTAAAAGGCACGGCCTCACCCAGACTTACCGAATTGAAATTTGGGGGTTGGGTTCTCTTAATCTGTCTTTTAAACATGTTTCTCAATGTATAAGTCAAGTGTAGATTCATTGTGGAAACAAACTACAGAGAAAGCCCAGTACTACGCCGAGCCCGGGATAAAAACATGGGCCTGGGAGCTCTACCGGGGAAGGTTAAAGGCCAAGGCCGCCTTCCGGAGTGGGGTAAGTTTCCAGCAGCCCTTGGCGCACTGCAGACCCAACTTCAGTGCTGGATGAGGAAGCTGATGCCTTTAGGAACCAGCACAACCTTGGCCAAGAGCTTTGGCACAGGTCGGTAACCCTGGCATGACGGCGTGTTGCCTGGAGTAGGCCCCCGGGTCCCAGACCACAAACCTTGAGAGAAGTTTGGCGGCAGGGAGGCGCTCTGCGGGAAGCTGCTGCTGCTGCGGGAAAAGAACACACTGTCAGCTGGGTGAGGAGGAGCCAGTGGGCGGCTGCATGAGGGAGACCGGGCTGTCATGCTCCTTCCTTTGTGAGTACTTCCCACCCCGCCCTGAAACCAGGGAGCCGGGCCGGAGACGGAACGGGGCGCACGCATCTCACCACCGGCCAAAGTCTAACCAGCTTCGCCAGCCGCCAAACAAAACCAAGAAAACTGTAAGTACGGGCATTTGAAAGCGACTTCATATGGTTGGCTGCACTTTGAGGCTTTCGAGTTTGGGGAATGGCAGAGTCCTCTGGGGAGAGGGCCTGTCATGGTTAGGAAAATACAGTGATGGGCATGGAGTTGGGGAACAGGGGACCCCCAGGGCCTCACAGTGGACAACGAGAGGGTGGGCGGGTGAGGAACAGAGACCAGGCGGCGCTGCAGCGGACGGTAAGGGATTCTGGGGACCCTAAATGCCATCTGTCCATGCTGCACGGCCATGCCCCCACCCATTAGCCCAACCCCCTTCTGTCCAAGTCTGCTCTGCTCGGCAAGCTCCCGTGAGTGGTGTTTTGTGAGAATGAAGGCTAGGGCAGGGGCCCGTGTGGGCGGACAGTGTGGAAAAGGGCAGGTGTGGCAGAGGAAGAGGCATAGCTGGAAGGGTGAGAAGCAGCAGCAGCAACTCAGAGCAAGAGGCACCCAAGGAAGATTAAAAAAAATAAAAAAAATTGACGGGGGGCGGGGAGGGGGGTGGGAGTCGTGCTGATGGTTGAGTTTTCTCCCGTATTTAGAGCGGGGCTGGGCCTCTCCCTTTGGATATTAAAGGAGAGAGCGAGCCCACAGGGCTGGAGGTCAGGGAGACACCAGGAGGCACCCTGTGGGCCTGCTGAGGGAGACACGACCGGCGTCTTTTTCCTGTCCGTGCCCCTGGCCAGCCTCATTGCGGGCCCTGAGATCCGCCCTGCTGCTGAGATCCGCCCCTGCGGGGACAGCCTGCACAGTGGACCCTTCGCACCTGCCAAGTACACGGTAGGCTTTCTCCATCTCCACTCAAGACGCAGGGTGAACTCCAGGGACTCAGGTAACTGGGTTTCTTGAGTGGTCGTGTGTTTAACTCACAAAGTGAAAATGTTCCCCATTTCCTGCCAAAGCGTCCGTTCTTTGGGGTGACCATGAGGCATTCTATTCCATACCTCTCTCACCCTGAGCACAGACTCAGAGGACACGGTGGGTTAAGAAGTGCGGCTCGTTGTGATTAGCTTGGTTTTGGTTCTTAAGACCCAAAATATTCTGACCCTACTATATACTGGCTCATTTCTTCCTTCCTAACTTACCTCACATTAGCTCAGTCTCAGTGGACCCAGACGTCAAGTTAGATCTTAAGGACATTGCACAAACCTCTCTGAGAATGCTCCGAACATGTGTGATGATGGGAGGGAGGACTTGGGCGATGGTTTGTTGGATCTTGAAGGGAAAGTGTTGGAGCTCATGGGGAGCAGTGTTGGCTGGGGCAAAGGTCTTTGATGCACTGTGGGAAGGGAAAGAAGAAAAAAATAAAGCTGATTATCAGGGTCCAAGTGTCATAGAACATTCCAGAACTGCTCCCCCATTAGAAGCAACTAGTCCAAAGAGAGATACAAACATCCAAGAAAGATGAAATGTAATTAGGAAGTGGTTGGTAGGATGGAACCCCACCTCCCAAGGACTTTCTGGGTGACCTTTCACCTTAGCGTGCATTTTAAAATGTTGCCATTCTATGTCAGTCTCTGTAATACACTTTTTCCCCCTTTTTTGAAATGCCAAGTTGGCAGAAAATTATCAATTGGAAACCATATGCATTTTAGAAATGATTCACAAGTTTTGTTCTGTTTTATGAAAGCCAGATTGTATGCTGTCCTATTCTTCTGCAATTAGTGATCCTTTACCCATGTGCACGAGAGGGCACAATAGAAATGTTTCCATCACACCATACATGCCATTTCTAACTCGCTGTACCATTAAGTAATTTGCACCGACACGCACAAACTTAATGGTTCTCTTTGGTAATCCAGCCAAACAATTCCATTTTATTACAGTCATGCAGTATACCACATGATATATGTCCATTTAAAACTAATTTAACAAATGTAATTGACTTTATGGTGTTTCTGTACTAAAAAATTTCGTTTGAATGCCTGAGCAGAAAAATGAAGGGATGAGTTATAAGTTATAAGATGAACATACCATCATCTTCATCCTGGTAAAGGGAAGAAAAAATATATATTAGTCTATCATCAAGACGATTCCTCAATCACATAAATGGCTCTATTTCACATTAGCAGTGTGCGACTCTGTAACGAATATATTGTAGGGAACAGAACTAGTTAAGTGGTTTATGATTCCTTAATACAAACCGGCATCGAAGGACACTCCACCCAGAGCCTCTCCCTATATACTTAGCATCAAACAGGCCCTGAGGTGCCTAAAAGGGCCCAAAGATACAGCAATGACACCAATGATTCATGCATGATCTTTCATCCAGTTTCCTCAGCGACCCATCAAGGATTTAACATCCCCATTTACACATGGAAACCAGCTGCTCAGGGGGGACTCCAAACTTGCCAGGGAATTGTTACAGAACTGGATTCAACCTGCATGTGTCTAGCCCCAAGCTCAGCCTTCCTTTGGGCTCTGCTGTGCAGTGGCCACTCCTGTGAAGAGCAACTGCATCTTATTTATGATGCGCTTACAAGGTGCGCCCGCATCGCTCAGCACACTGATCTGCAGGGCGCCCTTGTGAAACCAGCAAGGGGGAGGCGAGTTGCTCTCTCCTCAGATGAGAAATGATGGGAGAGGCATGTTGCCATTGACTAGACCAACACTGGCAACTTGGCTTGTTTTGTTAGGATAGCATGCTGGTGATGAAAGTGCTGTGAGCATTACATTAGTTATGACTTGTGCCTCACGTATATGGAGTGCTCATGAGAGTTAGCTGTCACTAGTCTACCACTGAGATGAGGCAAGAAGGATCACAGCCAGAATCACTCATCCCACGTGGCCAACTGGGAGTCCCCACCCAGGGCTGCAGAGCTGATGTGCGTGGGCTCCGCGAATCCCCACAATGAAAGCTCTCTTCAACACGGCTGCCACCATATCAAGTCCCAGGTTCTCATGACAAGAGCAGCTACCCTTCCAGGGATTGTGAGCCGCAGGAATCTGATGTTACCCTCACTTTCAACCTTCCCTCCTCTTGTCCCTCTGGCTCGGCAGCCAAGCTGCCATTTTCTTGAGCTCCTGGGCTCCCTGGGCACTGCCACCCACCCGCCTTTGCTCAGGACGTTCCTGAGGCTGGGCTGCAAGCCCACTTCTCTTAGGGTGACTTCACTCTGTGCCCTCCCCAACATTCAATGGCCACCACAAATTTCACCTCTAAGAAGTCGCCCCTGGCTCCTCGACCCCCATGGGTCACTTTCTTCCCTTCACCTCCGTAGCTCATTCCATGATCATACACTGTTTAGCATGTTGGCTGTGGGTTTGCCTGCCTCCATCACGTCTTAACACTTCATCTAAACAAGCGCCCAATCTAGCACGGAGCTTCAGAACAGCAGGCACTTGTGGGCTGAGCCCTGAATAGGGCAGGCGTATGATAGCCTGCAGAAGGCTTACAGACCAGAGGACTCAGCTCCTGCCTACTTACTCACTGTACTACTTGCAAGGAGCATGGCACCCCCTCTGAGCTTCAGTTTCCTCTTATAAGAGAAACCATGAGTCCTCACGGGGTCAGTAAAGGCAAAGCGTGTGTAAAACTGGGTGACCAACTTTCCTGGCTTGCCTGAAACTGATGGAATTCTGGGACATGCGACTTTCATTGCTAAAGTGGGCAAGTCCTGGGCACACAGCTGGTCCACCAACTGTAGCTAGCTTGCACACAGTAGGCATTCAATAAATACTGTTTCCCCTCCTTAGCAGGTTGTGCAGGTATTAAAAGGAAAAGAGAGGACTTAGAAACTCTGCTGCAAGGCCAGCCTCTCGGCCATCCCTCCCTTCATTCTCCCTCCCACCCACTGCCCTCCACCTTGCTATTTGCCACGAGAATTGGGGCTGCTATTCACCCAGCCACCCCGGGAGCTCTCAGAGGGGCCTGAGCTACTACAGTGCAGCCTGGCAGCGGGCCGGCGGGACAGATGGAGGCCCCAAGAGGCACAGGACTCTGGAGCCCACAGTGTGTAGGTTTGTCTCTGGGACTGGGCTTCAGTGAAGGCAGGACAGAGGGACCCCCGCCTGCACGGAGCCCGCACTAGTTTCCCCTGTGCCAGGCGCTCACCGAATGCCATTGTGTACTTACATTCTCTCTTCTGTCTGGTGCCCGTGCATGCCTGAAATGAAATGGGGCAAAGAAAGAGAACTGAGCATGAAGTTCAAAGACCCGGCCTCAGAACATAGATCGTTTCACTTGGCGTAATAGTGAGAAATCAAGCCCACTGAGCTGTGGCAGAATAGGAAGCAAAAAAACTCCCAAAACCCAGCAGAAAAGTGGGGAGAGGCCATGGGGGGAAGTCTGGTGACTGAGCGCTGTCCTGTTGCCCACTGAGCTAGGCAAGCCTTTATTCTGTTCAGCTCCTGCAGCAAAGAATTACAAATGAAAAAGGGTTTAGCCAGCAAACTAACTCTTTAGTAGCTGTTAAATGTCATTGAATAGATGTTGTACCAAGCAAAAGAGAGCCATCGCAGCTCCCATTCTCCTTCGCTGATGGGTTAAACAGCCATCCCGGGCCCACCCTTTGGGGGAAGGGAAGACAGTTGGAAACGCGGCTGCTCTGGAGCTTTGCCCGGATGCACAGCTAGTCCCGCAGGTTGGCGGCAGCTGTGCCCCTGGGCCTGCATCCGCTCTCCCGACAGAGTGGGGAGGGGATGGCATTGCACATAGTAGGCATTCAGGGTGAGGGCTGGAAGCTTCACCTGCCACGTCTCCCTGTATTTAAAATTCTGATATTCTGTTCATTATATTTTTTCCATTCATTTTGAACTTTTAAAACATTCCATTAAAATGTTAACTGATCACTGAGGTTTGGGGTGTACCCAGCCCTGGGCCAGACTGAATCCTCACACTGGCCGAGCCAGGGTCAGAGTTACAACTATTATTAAATTAAATGGAAGCTTTGGTTTTGTCCTCAGTAAGTGGTGAGGCTGGGCCTGACCCTTTGGTAAATAGGCCCCCAGAACTTTCTAGCAAAGCGAGCAACGTTAGAGCAGACTTCAGGATTCTGCTGTTATAAAATGAGGAAGACACTTTCAGCGGCCGACACCTCCCCCCCCACCCCCGCCATTATCTCCTCCTGCTGTCTGTATGGAAAACTGCAATGCCAGGTCCAGGTCCCATGCCCTGTGGTGGGAGCAAAATGCAGCCGCAAATGTGACTGGTTGAGGACAAGGTTTCCATGAACAGCAGTCACGCCCACACCCCCGATTAAGCATCTCCCCACCCTTTCTTGGCTGGATTGCCATTTTCTTCAAAGGGACCCTGGGACTTTGCATCCAGCCTAAGCAGCCCGAGTATTCCCTTAGCCCTAGCAGCAGACAGGATGCGGGTCCCTGAGGAAAGCTACCACTAGGCAGGTGGCGGGGGCATCCGCAGCAAATGACAAGCTCAAGCAACAGAGGACAGTTACTTGGGCACAGGTGGCTTCTTCCCGGGCAGGGGGCTACTCCTGTCGTGTCTTTCCGCGGTCGGGGGTAAAGGAGGCTTTGGTATCTTGGGTAAATGGTCCCCGAGAGGCCTGCAGAGTTGAGAGAAAGGATGTGTGAGACACAAACCAGAGTCCCAGGCAGACCAGTTCCCTCCCGCAGACACAACAGAGCACTCACCTTCCTGCTGGGGTCGGGGGCTGCAAGACAGGAGGGAAGACGAGTGAGTGGCCTCAGCACTTTCCAAAGAATAAAGACAAGATACAAGACACGACCAAAATGAAAACAAACACAAACAAACAGGAAAGCAGCTCACCTTGTCAGAAAACACCGGTTTCTTTCCTGTAAATGACAAACAGCAGACAGGCCTTGAGTTCTGGCCTTTACCAGCTAAGCACCAGGCATTAAAACTTAGTTTGATGAAATTAAACTGAGTCTCATGGGGGGAGGGAGGGAGGGAGGGAGGGAGGGAAGGAGCTGCTTGGGTTCAAGCTGGGAGGAACCATAGACCTTAGACCTGATTTTTCAGGCTCAGAGAAATTAAGTGACTTGCCCCGGGTCGCACAGCATTGCGTACATACAAACAGTATTCTGGGTTCTGTGCTTCTCTCCCACAGTTTATTTTAGGTAATGGGTGATGAAAGGATTGGGTGTCTTTTGGGGTTTTATCCCTCTTTCATTGGGCAAGAGGTTCTTGGTATAAAGCCTACGTTTATGTTTGTGTCTGAAATAAACCCATTTGCCACGAAGAGGTTAACTTTCCTCTAATCCTTTGGTACCGTTGACATTATATAAAATATTAATTACACTTAGTTTCTGAGAAGATTTTTAACTTGGGGAAGAGGGTTTCTGAAGATTCTCCTGGCGGGCTGGTTTTTGTTGGCTGGCCTTTCTTCCTTTCTTTTTCTTTCACTTTTCTCATGAGCAGATAACCTTCAGGCTCCCTGAGGGAATGAGAACTCTGCATTGCAAAGTTATTCACAGCGCTTTCTTCTTTATTCTGTCTGAAATGCCCTATATCCTCAATGTAATACAAGTATTACTCAGCTGGATTCAAGCAGGTCTAGAAGTAAATCCTGCACGATCTTGAACAAGTTATTTAAGGTCTTTGAGTCTTGATTTTCTCACCTGTGAAATGGGAGTGTGGGTGAAAGGGCACAGGTTTGCTATAGGAGTCAGGTGACACTATATGAAGGGTCAGGCACTTGATCCCTGTGAGCTGAGCTTCCCCCCTCCTTCCCACTGTCCTGCACAGCGACCGCCCTGAGGTGGATGGTGAAATGGTCCACCTGGAGTTGTATTTTTACGTGGTTTGTTTTCTAGATGCTGAGTACAGCCAGGCCCACGGGAGGGCCAAGGATCTTGTCTCACTGTGAGGAGCTTCCTGCCCAGTGGGGGAGCATTTTGGTGTAAAAATAAATTTGTCATTCATAAAACTCGTTGGAGGTGAAAACTCTAGAGGGATAACCGGAAAACTTATATGTATATCTTACGCCTGAATAGATTTTCTCTTTTAAAAAATCACTTATTTATGCACATTCTCTGGGCATTTTAGGAATCTCCTGTGGAGAGTCTGAGCTTTGTAAGAGGTTAGTTCTCCCAAAACATCCTGGACAAGTGAGTCACTTCGAGGGCAGAGCTGGTATTGTCAGGACAAGGTCACTTCCCAAGGGGGAAGGAATCTTTTAAAAGGCTGGGTTAGCTCAGAGGTGACTGAGACTTGATGGCAGTATTCCACTTTGTAAGCTTTGGGACAGCACACAGTCCTGCATGAGTCAGCAGAGCCTGGAGCCCTTTAAGGAAAACAGCAGCTAGCAGCTAGCAGCAGCCTCGAGGCCAGGAACTGGCCAACAGGAGAGGAGGCTGAGGCCCCCCGCAGGCGAATGCCTTGCTCAGAGTGAGCGAAGGAAGGGAAGGAAGGGCTCAGGTGGGGCCTGGCCTCCAGGCTCCTTATCCCTCCAAACCTGGGGCTCCTTGCCCAGGACTCTCTGGTCTACAGGGGGAAAGCCAGTGTCTTCAGTGGCAGGAGGAGATGGTGGAAGAGAGCACCACTCTGAAGTCAGAAAGACATGGGTTCAAATCCTGTACCTAGTTATACACATTTAGGGATGTTATTCAACCTCTCTGAGCCTCAGTTTCATCATCTGCATAGGTGGGGGGGAGGGGGGGAGGTAATGCACCCCCTTGGTTGGGTTGGTTTGGGGATTAGAGAAAATGTAGGTAAAATATTATGGTAGGTAAAGCACTGGGTCAATAGTAGGTGCTCAATAAATGGTAGCTACGTTTTAGAATTGAGTTGAAAATAGCTTCATGTGGAGGTAACTGTGATCCAAGACTACCCCGGGTCAGTTCTGGGGGAGAAGGACTGTCGTAGACCCACAGTTTGGTCAACTGCACACAGACAACAAAAGTAACCCTGCCGTTTAAATAGCACGTTAGAGTTTATGAAGCATTTTCTCCGAATAGAACACACACCTTACAAATAAGGAGGTAGCTCTGAAAAGATTAGGTCCCTGTGGCCAGGCAGCTGCTAAACAACAGTTCCTCCCTCGGCACCACAGTGCCCCCTGCATCACCTTCGGGAGGACAATGAGAGGAGTGTACACAGATGGCCCAGGGGAGAAGCAGGCCCAGCACAGGGCACAGGGCAGGAGCTCTGCTTCAGGCTGATCTGGGTTGGGGTTTCTACTTGGTAGCTGAGTGATCTTGGGAAATTACCTCTTTATGCCTCAGTTTCCTCATCTGTAAAATGCAATGTTTCTAAAAGCCCCCACTTCATAGTGTGGTGGTGTTAGTTAAATGAGTTGGTGGGTGTGAAAGCCATGCCATAAGCACCCTATAGAGGCTGGCCATTATTATTATGCATCCAATACAAATGATACGCACCTAGTGTGAGGGGCTCTCTGTCAAATGGAGCTAACGAACGATCGAGGGTGGGCTTGGTGCTTCTGTCTATCGAAGGAGCCGGGACTGGAAGGGAAAAGAAGGAAGTCAATTAAAAGAAGAATGGTTGGCTGGGGGGTGGGGCATGGCAGGCCAAGGAGAGTGGAACTCACGCTTTGCTGTTTTGGGAGTTCTACTTCTGCTAGGCTCTTCCTGGTTGGGCTGGGGTGTGGGGAGTGGCTGTTTGGAAAAAAAAAATGTTAGGAAGTATTTGCAACACATCAGCAGTTCCTGGTGGCTTTATCTCCCCAAATATGTCTGAATCTGTTCACTCTTCCCCATTTCCAAGTTCCACCCTCAATCTTAATCTCTGATCCCAGTCTGAACAGTAGCCTGCTACGGGAGCCCCCTGTTCTGCCCTCTCTCCCCCAAAGCGATTCCTGCATGGCAGCGGAGGGAGGGAGTTGCTCCCTGACAAGCCTGCTAGTAGATCCAGCTCAATGTCACCTCCCCACCCGTCATCACATTCCTGGGTCTTCTGTCTCCTGAGCCTCACATTACTACTCTAACTGTTGTGTTTATACATCTATTTACTTTTTTTATTATTTGTCTTATTCACGCTCACTCTATTCCCAGCAGCTAGAACGCTGCTGGGCACACAGTATGCTCAATAAATATCTGCTGATTGAATGAGTGGATTCTGCATGCCAATGGCAGAGTTCACAGCCTTCAGATTTCAAAAGTAAAATGCATTTGTAGATCAATTCAGGTCTGTGAGCCCCCTTTGCAAGAAAACTGCACAAGCAGGAGGGAGCTGACCATTCTCAGATGGGAGGTCCTGACTGTGGTATGCTCTTGATTTTGAGCTTTGGGGGCAATATGTCCTCTCCCTCCCTCTAGCCCTGACACTGTCCTCTCCCTCCCTCTAGCCCTGACACTGTCCTCTCCCTCCCTCTAGCCCTGACACTGTCCTCTCCCTCCCTCTAGCCCTGACACTGTCCTCTCCCTCCCTCTAGCCCTGACACTGACCTCTCCCTCCCTCTAGCCCTGACACTGTCCTCTCCCTCCCTCTAGCCCTGACACTGTCCTCTCCCTCCCTCTAGCCCTGACACTGTCCTCTCCCTCCCTCTAGCCCTGACACTGACCTCTCCCTCCCTCTAGCCCTGACACTGACCTCTCCCTCCCTCTAGCCCTGACACTGTCCTCTCCCTCCCTCTAGCCCTGACACTGTCCTCTCCCTCCCTCTAGCCCTGACACTGTCCTCTCCCTCCCTCTAGCCCTGACACTGCCCTCTCCCTCCCTCTAGCGCTGACACTGTCCTCTCCCTCCCTCTAGCCCTGACACTGCCCTCTCCCTCCCTCTAGTGCTGACACTGCCCTCTCCTTCCCTCTAGCGCTGACACTGCCCTCTCCCTTCCTCTAGCGCTGACACTGCCCTCTCCCTTCCTCTAGCGCTGACACTGCCCTCTCCCTCCCTCTAGCGCTGACACTGTCCTCTCCCTCCCTCTAGCCCTGACACTGACCTCTCCCTCCCTCTAGCCCTGACACTGTCCTCTCCCTCCCTCTAGCCCTGACACTGACCTCTCCCTCCCTCTAGCCCTGACACTGTCCTCTCCCTCCCTCTAGCCCTGACACTGTCCTCTCCCTCCCTCTAGCCCTGACACTGTCCTCTCCCTCCCTCTAGCCCTGACACTGTCCTCTCCCTCCCTCTAGCCCTGACACTGTCCTCTCCCTCCCTCTAGCCCTGACACTGTCCTCTCCCTCCCTCTAGCCCTGACACTGTCCTCTCCCTCCCTCTAGCCCTGACACTGCCCTCTCCCTCCCTCTAGCCCTGACACTGACCTCTCCCTCCCTCTAGCCCTGACACTGCCCTCTCCCTCCCTCTAGCCCTGACACTGTCCTCTCCCTCCCTCTAGCGCTGACACTGTCCTCTCCCTCCCTCTAGCCCTGACACTGTCCTCTCCCTCCCTCTAGCGCTGACACTTTGGCACTTGCCATGGCTGTTAGAGTGCTTGGATCCCTCATGAGGGGAACACATTTCCAGATATTGACTCCTTATCCTGAACTTCTCGGGGTCTCTCTGGGT
The DNA here is from genome assembly GCF_014108235.1 of Myotis myotis. Classification (NCBI taxonomy): domain Eukaryota; kingdom Metazoa; phylum Chordata; class Mammalia; order Chiroptera; family Vespertilionidae; genus Myotis; species Myotis myotis. The sequence continues at coordinate 6,770,895 of NW_023416368.1, read as the reverse complement.
CTCCCTGGGTACTTGGATAGGCCCCCAGGACCCGAGACTGTAAGTTTGGAGAAAGAGGAAAGGGAGTTGCTGCCTCTCTTTCGATCTGGTCATAAACCTTGTAGTCTCCAGGCATTTGCCTGTGGAATTTCTGGCATTGGCCAGCAGGTGGTGCACATCCTTTTTGCAGGAGAGAAAAGGGGACCTGGGACTCTTGGAATACCATTAGGTGTCATTGACTTACAGTTTTCACTTATTTCAAAAGTGAGAGACTTTTTATTAAGCAATTAGCTTAAATTGTTTATGATAGAAATAAAATACCAATAATCATTATAATATGAATAAAAACCACTAGTATATCAATCCTCCCCCACCCCAAAAAACACACATATACACAATGCGGTGAGTACGTGGGTATGCATTTTCCCAGCCTGCATATAATCCTGTCTTACTGGCGAGAAGTAGATGAAGATGTTTACCAACTTCTCTCTGGCAGAGGAGGTCTGCGGAAGGGGCAGAAAGTGCCAGGGAAGAGCGAGGAGGCCTACCGTGTGGCTCCGGCCGGCTGGTGGGGGAGGGAGGGCAGCCATCGGTCGCTGGGGCGGCACGGGTGGCTGCTGGGGGGATTTCCCGGAGAGGGGCCGGTCTGGGAAACACAGGCACAGCAAAATGAAAGGAGAAATGCTAAAGCAAGGTGAGTGTGGGCCACGCTCAGGGGTTCCCAGAAACAGATTCTGCACCCAGTTCTGCACATCTCGGGGCTCCAGGAGCCCTAGGTCCCACAGCCTTCCGCCAGCGCCAGCGCAGGCTGCGGCAGGGATGTGTCCATACCTGGGTTACAAGCGGTGGGGAATCAGACACACATACTAGTACACACAGAGGCACTCACGGCTCATGGAGATCCTGTTCTGGGTTCCCTTCCTTCCCCTCACAAATGCTCTGGGCTCTTCTGCTCCCTCTTACTTCCTCCTTTGGCTTATCTCTTCCCTTAAAGGGAGGAGCTGGTCTTCAACTCCAGTTACCCAATCACAGATTCTTAACTGGTTAGGACTTGCCCTGGAGAGCAACTCAGATCTTTCTGGTCACTACAGAAGAAGTATCCCTGAGCCAGGCTTGCAGGCTGACAACGTCCCCACCCCTTCAACAGGGAAAGGCCAGGCCAGGACTGCAGTGCCGGCCTCCTTACACTTTGGGCCCTGGGTGCCTCTCTTATGTCACCCTAGCCCCAGCCCTTGAGAGGCATCACCTGTCCATGGAGAATGGGCCTTAGAACGTAGGCAAGTCAGGTCCGAGCTCATGCCACTCCACCCACACTGGCCATCTCTCAGCTCCTCTGAGATGCCATGCTCCTACTAACCCCAGGACCTTTGCACAGCCATTTCTACTGCTTAGCATGCTCTTCTTTTCCCACAACTACCCTCACTTAGCCTCAGCCCTACTCATCTTTTAACTTTCAGCTTAAATATCACATCCTCAGGGAATCAAACCCAGACGAGGCATATACCCCAGCCTCATCTCCCACACTTGTCTTCTGAGTATATATCATGTTTTAATTAAACCATTTTGTGACCCATTCATTTGACGTTGCCTCAGCCACTGGACTATGAATTCTTTAGGGTGAGGACTGTCTTGCTCACTCTGTATCTTCATAACTGACACATATGAGGTACTCAACAAGTCAGTTATCTATTTCTTCACTGGGCCTGCTTCCCTACATATATAAAAAAAAGGTTGATAATTGTTGCCCTTATCACATAGAGTGCTTACAAAGACAAAATAAAATGTTGACATGGAGTTTATGAAAGGGCTTTAAAATTGCCAAGTGTGATATAGAATCGGTGGTATTAATTTTTTGTGATACTGACCATTAACTTTCTGGCTTACTCCTTGATATTGTATTCTACGTGCTTATTTTCTGTCACCATCTCTCCTAAAACGTAAGCCCTGCTAGGCAAGGGCTATGTTTTCTTCCCTGATAATGCTGACTTTCAGCATAGAATGGTGCCTGGATCATAGTAGGAGGTCAGTGATTTTTGTTGAATGAATGAGTGAATGAATGAATGAGAAATGGGCTGACAGAAATAGAGAGACAGTGAAAATCTTAAAAATTTGAAGTTATGCTCAAACCCCACTCAATATGGTTATATTATTCTGACAGCCTGTGGGTATTTGTGTCACCTAACTATGAGTTGGTCAAAAAATGTGGAGAAACAGGACACAACGAGTTATTACTGCCACGTACCCTCAAGTGGCAGTTCAGTGCTGGTATCATCATAGGCAATGATTTCTCTGCAGTCTGAACAGTCCTCACAGCAAACCTCTGTGGGTGTGTTATTATTAGCCTGTCTCACAGAGGAGGAAACCGAGGCCCAGGAGGTGGAGTCACTTGCCCAAAGCTGGCATCAGCACATCCAGCTTTCTGCTGCCTGGGCGCCCACCTCCGGTGCATCGGTGGGGGCCGGGGTGCTGGAGGCCAGGGGCCGGGGACCAGGGGCGGACTGCAGGGCCCTTACCGATGTACATGGAGTTGGAGTTGGAGAACGGCTTGGCAGGCAGGATGGAGTTTTGCAGGGCTTCCTCGTCATTGGAGGGTGGCGGCTCGTAGTCAGCGTCGTCTTCCAGGGGCGCCTGGTCCTCCTCGTTGGGGGACTCATAGTCGCCATCATCCTCCGCATCCTGATCGTCATTGGGACTCTCATAGTCGTCTTCTTCCTGCCACAGTGACGGGGACAGCGCAGGCTGTAGAGGCTCCTCGGCACTCAACGTGCCTGTGTCTACTCTCTCTGCCAGGCTTCACAGTGGTACTCGCGTGGGGAGAGGCAGCACCAGGATGGTCACTCCCATTTTACAGCTGAGAGCACTGAGGCTGGGGAGGACAGTATGACAGGCCAGCGAGTCGTGGCCTGGGGACCTCTGTCAAGGTCTTCAGGCCATGAGGGCAGTGCGTTTTCCTCTACACCGTTGTGCCTAACTGAGACAAGCAAAAGAAAGGAGGAGGACTCTGGAATGGAGGGGCCGGAGGCCTGGCTCCGTTTTGAGAAAACGGTTTTTACTCCAGGCATCACCAAGTGGCAGACTAAATGCCTGGAGCATTTGTGATGCCCCAAGTTCATTGTCGATTCTGTTCATTGAGGGTGGGTGCTGTGCTCAAAAAAATGTCTTCTCATTACAACCCAGTGCAGCGCTGCAGGCCACGCTAATGGCTAATGGGAAGGCAGAGAGCCACGCCGGAGTCAGAAAGCAGGTTGAGCTGTGTCTGGGAATGTTTAGGGGCCAGTCACACTGAGCTATTCATTTCAGCTGAGGGCTGCACATACAGAAACAGGTCCTGACCTTGACACTGAGTTTGAAGCCGCTCTATTGGAAAGACTCTAAGTTTTGTATTGCATTGCACATGTGCTTCTCTGTGTGTGCCAGGAAGTCAGCCCTGGGGGCGGGGTGGTTGCCTGGGAAGCAGTCCCTGGACCTGGACAGTCACAGGGATGACGTCCCAAGAAGAGGGACCACCATCAGCCGCCCAGCGGAGTGGCTGGTCATTCTCAGGCCAAAGTCAAGGGCAGTCAGCGAGCCCAGGGCACTTCTCTCAAGTTCAGGGCAAAGAAGCAATGGGAGGTTGCAGCTCGGTGAGGAAAGCGATGGAGTGATCATCTAGAAATCCTGGCAGCTCTGTGGGTGGCGTGAAGAAGACCAAACTGTTCAACTGAAAGATTGTTGTGTTAACTTTTGACTTGAGGAGCATTTGAAAATATATGTTGGAAGGCAAAGTGAGGATTGAGTGTCTTCCTGGACTCCAAACAAGGCCTGTCCTGTCATTAGTGTTTCTTTATCTTAAGAGCCAAGTGGGGGGAGGAGGCGGGAGGAGGGGGGGCACCTGTGACAAACAGGACTTCAGAACGATGGTGTCAGCCCTCTCCAGCCCAGACTGACTGTGCCCTGGTCTCATGGGCGACCCTCGATTCTCTCAGCCTGCCCCCCCCCCACCCCCCCCCCCCGGCCCATGGCGCCTGACTTCCTACCAGGCTTCCCCTACAGGCCTTTGCAACCATAGACTCTTCCTCTCCACCTCTAGGACGATTACGTCTCCCAGTGACTGGTGTGTGTGTTCTTGTTCCTGATCAGACTCTGCCCCGCACCTGTGCCATCCCTGTGCATGTCCTGCACTGTGAACTGCTCACACATTCGGGTTCTTTATCGCCACCCTGCCCCCTAGTGCCCCGCTGGGTACTGGGCACGACCTGGAAGCCCCGCGTTCTGTGGTCAGCAGCGAATGGAAACCATCTGTTTATAGAGGGGAGCGGGGCAGCTCGTCTGGGGCTGAGCCCTGCACAGAAGGCACTGCATTCGGCACCTGCAAGGATGTCGCTTCTGGGCCAATGGGTAAACATTTGGGGGAGCTCTGGTCTGTCTTCCTTTCCTACGAGATAAATCTGACCTATTCCTTCGTGTTCAGGCACAAAGCACAGAGTTGGCAACTTTTTCAAATTCAATGCTTCCCTTTGCCCGAATCCCAGTGAATGGGATAAGGAATGTGCAGGGCCTGTTCCTAAAGGCACTAGAGCAGTGGTTCCCAATGTGAGGCACATGCCCCACGGGGGGCAATTTGATTTTTCAGGGGTGGCAATTTGAGAATGAGTTACTAACAGTGAATTTTTCGCATTTCTTATGGCTCTAGGGCAGCCTTGGGCAAACTACGGCCCGTGGGCCGGATCCGGCCCGTTTGAAATGAATAAAACTATTGAAAAAAAAGACCGTACCCTTTTATGTAATGATGTTTACTTTGAATTTATATTAGTTCACACAAACACTCCATCCATGCTTTTGTTCCGGCCCTCCGGTCCAGTTTAAGAACCCACTGTGGCCCTTGAGTCAAAAAGTTTGCCCATCCCTACTCTAGGGGCTTCATATAGAGTATATAAATACATATTGTGACATATTTAAGCATTTCAGTTCTCTATTGTATGTTTCGGAACTATTTGCTATTTTTTATATCACTTCATATTATTATTTTTTAACAATTTCTTAGTGATGTGTTCCTCGGTACTTCAACTGTCCTTTCGTTCTTTGATTTTTCTCTTTCACGGATGCCACGTTCTTTGGAAGCTTGTTTAGACCATGTGAATGGCCTTTTAGGCTTCCTCCCCGTGAATAGGAGTTCTCTTTTTGAACAATAAGAATTCTATGTCACAGGGGGGGCATCAGGGTTTTAGAGATGCTTAGGAGGGGCGTGGCCTAAGAGGTTGGGAGCCCCTGCACTGGAGGCAGCACCTGCTGGCAGACCCATGGCCCAGGGCGGCCACCTGGCCCCAGGCGGGTCTCTAACTAGCTGAGTGGCTCTAAGAAGTCAGGCTCCCCAGTGGGCTCAGCTGCTCCTTCCATAAAATCCACAGATAGGCTCTGGTCCCCATGGAGCCTTCGCCTGGGCCTAGCCTCAAGCACAGCGAGTGTTTATTGGGTGTTAGGGATGACGGTGTGCAGAGCTCATTAGAATCTCAAAGGGGTCCCTGTGACCCCTCAGCTATAAAACCAACTGGCTGGAACCTTCCCTGAGGTCTTCTCAGGCCTAAAGGTTGATTCTGAAATCCGCTTCCTATTGCTCCACCAGGGGGGACTGATGTGAATGAGAAAAGCTACATCCAAGCTGCTCTAAAGCAGGGGGAGGCCCTGCCGTGGGTGGTAACAGTGGGTAATAACGGTGGGTAACGGTGTGGGCTGCAAACTACGACCCACGGACCAAGTTCGGCCCAGCGTCTGGGTTTGTAAAAGAAGCTGGTGAGCTGCCACGTGGATGTCAAGGCCAGGAAGAGTTACTCTCTGGCCTCCGCACATTCCCTGACCGTGGTGGGTACACTGGCCTCTGTGAGAGGCCTGCTCCTCGCTACAAAGACGCTCTGGGAGAGCAGCCAACCATACTCACAAAGGACGACCAGCCCCCATTCTCCTCCTCGTGGCTTTCTGTGGAAGGAGACAACGCTAGTTAGTACCAAAGAAGGTGCTAGAAAGAAAGTGAAAGCAGCTCTTCCTTCAGTGCCTCCCCCATCCATGCCCCACCCCACCTGACACCCCCCTTAGTGCTAGACCGTCTGCCTGAGGGCTCATTCTCCCAGAGGGCAGCGGGCTCTCAACCTTCCGTGTAGAAGCCACTGAGAGTGCTTTAAAGTGGCCGACGTAACCGTCACTGCTGGGAGGCTGCTCTAGAGGCTCAGAACCATGGGCTGGCTCCACGTAGGTGCCCAGCCAAAGCCTGTGTTCTCCGGCCCCCTCCCCAGCCCCGCGTTCCTCTCTGTGTCTCTGCAGAGGGTCCCCGCTGAGCAGGGCCATAAGCCACGTGCCCTGCATAGTGACATCTCTCCTGCCCTCAATCGGGACCCAAACCCTTTTCTGGGTCAGAACCGGCTGACAGGCAATGAACAAGGTCACTGGCATGACCCCCAAGGAGCCCTAGGAACCAGGAGACGGACTAAAGTACCTCCCCCCCCCCCAAAGCCATCTCTCTCCCCCCGAGACCTTTACCTATTTCCTCAGGAAACCGATGGACTTGGGGTCTGCAAAGGCAAGCAGCGTTGCGTTAATGGCCTTACTGACGTCAGGAGGCTCCCCCTTTCCTCCACCCGGCCCTGCAAGAGGGTACCCCAGCGGAGAGTATGTCTCACCACCCAGGACCGAGGTCCTTGTCACTTGGCAACCAGGGCCAGACTGCCCCAAATTCTAGAAACTACCAAAGCCACATGGGTGGGGCCACTGGCAGCTGGCGACTGCCTGACTGTCTCGGAGAAGTTCTGCTGACATCCCAGACCCAGGGTGCAGGGTAGGGAGTGGGAACACCCCCACCCGTCCCGGGAGCCAGCTTCAAGACCCGGGACTGAAGAGACACCGATCACAAACTGGGCCGAACCAGTTCTGCGCCTCCCACTTAAGGTCCGACTTGGGCATGAAAATCCTCGCCCTCCCTCCCGCACACAGGGCCCACTCACTTGCGAGGTGCGAAGATGCTCCTCCTCTCCTCATTCTTGTTGATTTCCTGACTTAACTTACTGAGAATCCTACAAGATAAAGACAGATACGGTGACAAAACCATCCGCCCCCAGCCTTCCCACTGAGACCGGATGCTCCTCGACCCCTCCGACCTCATGCCTGGACCAACCTCCCCCAGCCTTATGGAGTCCTCAGCCTTATGACATGGGGATGACCACCGCGTAGTGGATGCTATCGCGTGAGCCTTCCTGGCTGAGGTGCTCTGACTCTGTGCCTTGCGGTGATGTCTGGCTCCTGGGAAGCCTGCAATCATCTCGGACGTGATTGTATAGCGCTTGACAGGGGCTGTTCATGAGGCCGGATCCCCTTCCATTCTCCTCTGCCTGCCTCCCCCCTCGGTGATGTGGATTCTAATCTCAGAGAAGTATTCCCGGTCAAGGCACAGCCTGGGGAGTGGGAGTGGGAGTGGGAGTGGGAGACTCCCTCCATCACCCATGCCCTGAGGCCAACTGTGGCCAAGACCTTGGAGATACTCCTAGATCCTGGGGGCTGTGAACCAGAAAATCCCCAAATGCCAGGATGGGGAGGGCCTTCTCCGGCGGGACCTCACACAAGCAGGCCTTACCCACAGGTGTCCGTTCCCTGGGCTCTAGCAAACCCCCAGGACACGGGACTCCAGCCTCCCTTCACACCCCCTGCTGAGACCACGGGAGTGAACAGGCTCAGAGTTTCCTAGGGATTCGGGGCAGCTGGGAGGAGCCTGGGAGATGATCTGGTCTAAGGACATTTTCCAGGTGGCCCAGACAAAGGCGGGGACAGGCCACCTGTGGGTTAGTGAGGAAGGCCTCCCCTTTCCCCACAATATAGAAGCTGGGCTCCCCAATTTCCAGGCCAGCACACCCCACACACCACTTCCTGTGTTCACGCCCGTCAGCAGTGAGCATTATGAGCCGTGCCCATCTGAGAAGGACCCAGGAGCTATATGCCTTCTGCGAAGTGACTGTCTCCAGGTGACAAGCCTGGCCCACAACAAAATTGCTATGTTAGAAAGGCAGTACCCAGCACCCACCACTTCCTGCTTCCCTCCTGACCGGGACCCTCCAGACCCCAGACCCCACGCTCCTCCAGGCTCCCAGGACTGCTGCCCAAACCCTCCTCCCTCATTAGATTGACAGCTAAACTAATCGTGATCAGGGCAATGGGGACTTCCGAGGACAGGAGGGGCGGGCATTGCTGAATCCTGGGCCACAGTGTCCCTGTGGGGGTGTCACACTTCACTGACTGCCCGGAAGGGAAGTGTCCTAAAGCACCTGGGGCTTCCCAGTGGCCTTTTGACTAGCACCTGGGACATGTGTCACCTGAGACATGGTTCCTTTGTTTCTTTTGAGTGATTGTTTTGAGAGGCTAAGGGCCCCTCTCCTCCCTCTGACTTGGGGGATGGAAGGATCCCACAGAGGGAATCCTGGCAGGGAGGCCTGGTGGTGTCGGCCTGTGGCCAGGCTGGAGGTCCCCCCTTCATTCAGCCAGGACTGGGCTTAAGGCACCTCAGTACACAAAACAAAGCTTCCTGCCATGAAGGAGGCTCCATGCTAATTAAGAGAGAAGCCGATGCACAATGAACCTTTAAGGAAGTGAAATGCTAGGTGAGACCAGTGTATACAAACATGCCACCCTGGGGTGGTGGTGGGGGGGGATGGGGTGGGGACAGGGTGCCGGGGAGGGTGCAGTGCAGTTGAGAAAGAGCAGGCCTCCTGCTGAGATGACATTTCAGCAGGGACCCGGGGAAGGTGGCGCGGCCCACCTCACCGCCCCCGACCTGGTCCTGCAGAGCCTGGCTGGGCTCTGACTCACGGAGCTGCTTTGATCCTAGAAGGACCTCCTGCTCTGCGAGGTGGAGGTGTCGCTTCGCACCAGTATCTTTAGCAGCCAGGCTGGAGGCTAAGGAAGGAAATGCCAAACCACAGGCCCCACCAGAAGAGAAGCAAAGAGCAGAGAGCGGAGCAGGGCCTGCCCTTCTGGTTTGCAGCAAAACCCGGGCTCTTGGGGTCCTCCTCCTTCGGTGGGCCTCAGAGGACACCTTCCTAGCCAGCTGGGACCACGCTGGGGAGCGGGGGGACAGGGCAGGAAGGCGGTGGCTTCCTCTGTGTGCAAACCTTGTAAGTTGTCCTCCACTCCCACACCCCCAGAGGACCAAGTGACAGTGAGTGGCCGGAGGTGACTCATTCCCCCTCCTTCCCACAAACCTCACACCTCGCTCAGAGCCAGGGAGCGAGGCGGAGGGGGCTGGGCAGCTGGTAGACATAGTTCTCTTCTTTTTCTCATTTTTAGGGGTTCACTGGCTGAGAAAGAGGGGCTGAACCTTCCAGTAGGAAGCTAGGCCATTCAACAGGTGACATCCTGCCGTGACCTATTCTAGCCCAGTTGCACCCCTGCTCGCTGCATCGTAGGGGCCAGTCTGACACCTCCTGGTTACCTTAGACCCAGAGTCTGACAGCAGCGTCCTGCCCACGGGCAGAGGCAGAGCCCACCCTGTGACCTCAGGCAAGGCGTTGGCCCTCCCTGTGGAGTTAAATATAAAACTTACAATATGGGGTTTAAAATAACCTCCCAACAGCCATCAGCAGACTTTATCGTGCACTCTGCCGGCTTACCAGCTCCTGCTCAGCTGTGTGTTGGTTTTGAACTAGGCCCTCTCTATAGGGAGGCTCCATTTTCCTATTTGAAACCCGTCCCCCATTACAGAATTTGGGGTGTCTCTGGGAGACACTGTGTTCTGAGAGACCGACGACAACTGCAGACAGAGAAAGCCCTTCTCACCAGCATGGGTGTTCTGACAAAACCTGCTTAATACTGACTTTTTAATTGGGGGAAGGAAGTAGATTCAGAGGACGCAATTGTGTTTTGGTCTGTTGCACATACACAAATTCTCCTTCACAGACCTTTCGGGTAATGATCAGGGCAAATGCACCTACGGACAAGTGATGGGAATGAGTAAGTAGTGACTATCGATATGTGTCAAGTACGGCACCAGGCACCTGACGCGGGCTGCCTCCCTGAAAACCCACTTCTCTGAGGGTTGGCTCTTTCCCCCTCTGTAGATGAGGAAGCCGAGGCCAGAGTGTTAAGGTGACTGCCCCAGCTTGGAGGAGGCCAAGCCAGCTTTCGAACCTGGCTCTCCCTGGCTCCAAAGTCCATGCCTTTCTATTCCTTCACATACACCCCCACCCCTTACCAGGATAGGATAATTAGTAAAACTTTGATATCCTGCTCATGGGGATTTTGCATAAAATAATAAGAACAGCTGACCCTTCTTCCATGCATTTTGTTGTCTCCGCATTATTTCCTCTAACGTTCCTACTGACCCTTTGAGGTAGGTTCTCTCTACATTTTCCTCCCTTTGGACTTTAATTCGACATCTATTAGGCTACTGGAAGTTTCCTACAGTTCCTTGATACTTTTTATTGTTTTATTTTAATAAAGCATTGTGTTTCATTTTGGATAGTTTCCATTGCTAATTCTTCATGTTTACTGATATTTTCTTCTGCAGTGTCTAATCTGCTGTTAATCCCAAGCAATGCATGTCTCATCTCAGACATTATTGTTTCTATCTCTAGAAGGTTCTCTTTGGGTCCTTTGGTATTTCTCAAGCCTCAACTTAACTTTCTGAACATATGGGCCACCATTATCTTGCCCCTGTCTGCTAATTCTACTATCTGTGTCAGTTATGGGTCAGTCTCCATGCATCGTTTTTCTCCTCATTGTAGGTCAGACTTTCTGCTGATTTGTGTACGCATTCATCTCTGATTTGATGCTTGACGTTGTGACCTGTAGTTTGTTGGGTGATGGATGTTTTTGTATTCTGATCAGTATTTCCAAGCTTTGTGTATGTGTTTTTGTTTTGTTTTAATTTTTCCAGTCTTGCTGTTAAGACTCAGTATGTAGGCATTTTTTAGACTAGGGCTAATCATCCCTCACCACTGAGGCAAGGCCTTTTGTGCACCTTCCCCAGTGACTATGAATTGGATGTTGTTCCAGTCTGGCCGGTAGACACAGGTGCGGCTGGACGCTATTCCCTCTAATGTTGGGTGGTTCTTTTCAGGAAGCCTCCCATGTGCCTGCTCCAATGAGAACTCTGCTGCAGAGGGACCTTGCAGTCCCCCAGGGCATTTCCACAGGGCACCTCTCTCTTCTCTGATCCACATTCAGTGAACTCTCGCCTTCTGGACCCTCAGCCCTGTCCCTTCAACTCAAGGAGGTCAGCAGACTCCACCTGTCCCCTGCCATGGCCTGGAGACTCCCTCAAAGCAGGGAGCAATCATGGAGACCACCACCACCACCACATTCGCTTTCCATCTCTCATTGTCTGATGTTCCATGTTTTAAAAACTGCTGTTTTGTGTATTTTATCTAGTTTTTTGGTTATTTCAGGCTGGAGTGCAAATCTGGTCTCATTACTTCTTGTTGTTCAGAAAGCGAAAGTTTCCATTCCTATGCTAGAAATGACTAGAGCACCTTAGGGAGTGGTGAGGACCTCAGTGAACTGGGGGGCACACCCCCTATCTAAACAGGGCAGCAGACACTCAGATCCAGCTGACTGCTCCCACATTATAACATGAGCCCAGGCTTCTGTCTGTTTCTAAAGAAGCCAGATTTTATAAAACATACTTTGATTTAAAACACCATGTAGATCAAACCTACCTTGCCTGCAGGCTGGCTCTGGCTGGCCAGCCACCAATTCTGACCCCTGTGTGTTAAATTCTCTTCTTTATATCGAACTATGATATTTTTTTCTACAGCATTATATTTCCATAAGCAGAGAAATATCCTGTCTGCACCCTCCAATACAGTAGTCACCGGTTCCATGTGGTTATCAGCCACCAAGATGTGGCTAGTATCTGAGGAACTGAATTTTCCATTTCATTTTCGTTTATAGAGCTATGTGTAGTTAGAGAAAACCCTGAGGGAGCATGAGCATCCTTCAACAACACTTGCCCGAGGAGATAGGTAGCACCGAAAGCAAATCCTTATCCCTTTTTTCCTTCACCCTTTCCGATGAAGGTAACCTGCGGGTCCTGTTTCCTTTAATTGACCTTCTCCAGCAGTCATACTTACTAGAGACCTCCCGGCCTCCCACTCCATTGCCCTACTTCCCTTTTATTAGTATGAGCTCTGGGACCCTTGGAGCAAGAGAAAGGACCACGGAGAATGCCCAGAGGCCCGGTCTCAAACTTGTGTCCCCCAGACTAAATCTAGCTCATAGTTATGTTTACTTAGACTTTCACAGCATTTAACAACATCTGAGCCAACCTTTAAAGATGAGATAAATCAAATAAAACCAATCTGTCTAGCTATGTTTGGTAAATTCAGAGATTGAGCATTCTTGGCTCCACATTGACTGGAGCTGAGTAGCTGCTGCTCTCTGTGGGTGGAGAATATAATTCTGATTTGCCACAATCTCCACCACTCCCTACTGTTCACCACCAATGAGGCTTTGTGTTGATTACCTCAGTTATCATCATAATTGTGCTATTATTTTTCTTATAGAGAAGAAATATGTCTCCATACACATATCTTATTCATAGGTGGTAAAATGATCTCGGCTGGTGTGGCTCAGTGGTTGACCATAGACCTATGAACCAGGAGGTGGGCATGGTTGGATTCCTGGTCAGGGCACATGGCTGGATTTGGGGCTCAGTCCCCAATGGGGGGCATATAGGAGGCAGTTAGCTGATCAATGATTCTCTCTCATCATAGATATGTCTCTCTCTCCCTTCCTCTCTGAAATCAATATTTAAAAACACACACACACAAAACAATAAAAAACAAAACAAAAAAACACAAAGGTGGTAAAATGAAAAAAAAAAAATCAGTAGGGCTTTGCATTTTTCAACCTGGTCATTTTACACATTTATATCAGCTGCCTGGCTCCTGGAAGCACTGGAGGGTGTGGGGCCTTTACTAGAGGGAGAGAACACACACACGGCGCACTAGGCACGCCGGACTTCTCATTTCAGCACCCATGCCAGACTCCAGCACCCATGTCAGACTCCAGAACCCATGTCAGACTCCAGCACCCATGTCAGACTCCAGCACCCATGGCAGACTCCAGCACCCACGTCCGACTCCAGCACCCATGCCAGACTCCAGCACCCATGTCAGACTCCAGCACCCATGTCAGACTCCAGCACCCATGTCAGACTCCAGCACCCATGCCAGACTCCAGCACCCATGTCAGACTCCAGCACCCATGTCAGACTTCAGTAATGGATCATGTCGCCCTTCCCCAGGGATTCTTCTCAACACAGTGCCCCTCCCTGCCACCGTTCCCAAGCAGTCAGCTCAGACAGACAAAATGATGCTCTTCGCCATTCTTCACGCTGAGCTCATTCTCTCCTTTTACTGAGCTCAAAACCAAGGTCCAGAAAACTCGAGCAATCACGGAGTCTGTGATGACGCCACAGCGAAACCTCGGATCACTTGACTGGAAGTATCTCCACAGGCCCAAGCCGCCCGTTGGGAAGAGAGGAAATGAAGACATGGCGCAGGGTGGGCTTGTCTTTGGCAAGAGCAGACAGCGTGCCAGCTGGGCTGCGCCTGCTACTTCCTTTTCCCAACACGTCGCCTAACTTCTCCTCCCCACACCCTGGCCTGGCCTTCACTCTCTTTCCTGTTTCGAACCAACAGTGAGAGATCACTGACTCAGCTCCCCATTCCAACCTCTGATCCCCAAACCACCCCAACGAACCAGGGGGAATACTTACGGCACCCGGAGCTTAGGGAACTTCTGAATGTCATTTTCTGTCAGGTTCTGAAATGAAGACACAGGCAGGTTACAACCCACAGGCAGGGCCCGGGGCCAGGCGAGTAGAGTCAGGTGTGAGACAGTAGGGAGTGGTGGGGATTGCGCACACTGAAGAGTACACCCCCCACCCACTCAGAGTGGGCAGCTCTAGAGGTTGCATAAAAGCCTGTGGGCCTGGTGTTGCTGGATCTACCTTTTTCAAAGGGAACACCATTTCCTGAGTTCTCTTGACAAATAATCTTGACTTAAACAAGCACGATGAACGCTGAGTTGTGGGCCAAACAGAATGTGTTTGGTGGGCTGAATCTGTCATGTTATGACCTCTTCCCGTCTGAGGCCCTTACCCCAGACTTCAGGGCCCCTCAATCTCTGTATGAGCTGAGCAGCTGTGAGAGGCCAACTTGCAGAAGGAATCTGGGCCTCATGCCACCACTGCACCCCAAAGGCCTCTTTCACCAGGCTTACTGATAGAATTCTCTAGATGTGGGGAGGCGACAAAGAGGCTTTCCTGAGGGAACTGAGATGGCAAAGAAGGAAGAAATAATATTTGTGATGAACTGGACCTCTGCCTTATAGCACCTTGATTAATCTTCACATCCACTCTGTATTGTAGGAACCCCATTTTATAGATGAGGAACTGAGGCTTAGGGAGTTAAGGGAATTTCAGCTTGTAGGTGACGAAGCATTTGTAGTCAAAGTTCTTCCTATCGGCTTCCCTCCTCCCATGTCCGAGCCCTTTGAGGGCCCGGGGAGCCTATGTTGGAGGGGAGGAGGGCGAGAGAAGGTGGCTGGAAGGGCGGAGGAGGGGCAGGGGTGCAATATTGGGAAGAGGAAAGAAGAGGGTGAGCACACTTTCTGTAGAACCAATGCTGAGCCCAAGGGGCCCCACTGGCGTTCCAACTGAGGCCAGAGCCTGGGCGGGAGCTCTGGAGTCAGGCGGGCCCCTCATCAGACCCTGCAGCAGGGTCGGGACAGGCATCTGCCAAGATTCTTGAGAAAAATCAGGCTTTCCATTCAACTTCTTAACTTCTCTTCTTCGTCTTCATCTTCGTCTTCATCTTCTTCAATATCACTGAGCAGTGGCGTCTCCTCTGCCAAACCCCACCCCTCCCAGGGATGCACCAGGACTCGTGTCCAGAGTGCGGTATGATGAGGGAGGGCCTCCTGGGGGCTGAGTACCAGGCGGCTGGCCAGCACCTTCGGGTTGGCTAAGCCGGGGTCATATCCTGAGGGGACTCCGGGAAGAGAGTGAAGGAGGAGGTGGAGGTGAGCGTGGCTGGAGACAGAGCAGCAGATGTTAGGGAAGAGCGAGCCTTTCAGAACAGGGCCAGGAACTGGGAGGAAAGATGAGAGGTGTTTACTGAGCAGTTTTGCTACGTGATGCGATCCCTTCCCCCACTTCCTTCAAACACCTTCGGCAAACTCCCGGCTACTTGTACGATGACTCAGCGGTAGACTTGCGGCTTTGCGGGAATATGACTCTATGCTGAGTGTATCCTCCAGAGGGGCACAGGGGCGAGGAAAGCTGCAGATTGGCCCCACGTGGAGGGACGACGTGGCCCGAGCGACACTGATGCTTATCTGCCCCGTGTCCATTCTCTCTTCCTCACTGACAGGACCTGCGCTTCGCTCAGGGCAACAAACGTGTCCTGTCCAAAATACGCAATACCCTAGACTCTCTTGCAGATGGCTGAGGTCACAGGACCCAGTATGGCCGGAGAGATAATTGAGGCCTACTGAGAAGGGAAAGAAGGAAGAAATAATATTTGTGATGAACTGGACCTACTGGGTGGAGCTTCTAGAAGTTACTGCTTTCCTGAAAACAAGGAGGATGCATTCCCCATGCACTTTTGCATCTTTTACTCTTTGCCCACCTCCGCCCCCCCCCCCGCCCCCCATCCCCCTTCTTCCTGCCTGGAATGCAGACGTGATGCCTGGAGACAGAGCAGCCATCTTGCAGCCATTAGGACAGAAGCCGTAGGCTTTTCCCATAAGCTGGATGGGGCCTGGGTTCTCAATGACTTCCTTCGGCAGCTCACCAGCCACGAGTGCCCACCTCTGAACTTCTCACCACTTGAGAAAGATAAACCCTGATGTGTCTGAGGGGACTCTCTTCACAGCATTGGTTCTACAGAAAGTGTGAGCCACTGTGATCGTGTTCCTGTTACGTGCAGCCACACACCTCCCTAAGCGCACATCTTCCTCTTCTTCAACCTTCTGGAAGGAGGAGGTGGAGGTGAGCGTGGCTGGAGACAGAGCAGCAGATGTTAGGGAAGAGGCTGCCCTTCAGAACGGGCCAGGAACTGGGAGGAAAGACACGGTCTCACCCTTCTCACAAGAAAACAAGATGGTAGCAAAACAGAGAAATGTGGTAGCTCCTATGCTGCAGAAGAATAAAGGAAGGAAGGAAGGATAGAGAGAAGGAAGGAAGGAGAGAAGGAAGGAAGGAAGGAAGGAAGGAAGGAAGGAAGGAAGGAAGGAAGGAAGGAAGGAAGGAGAGGAGGAAGGAAGGAAGGAAGGAAGGAAGGAAGGAAGGAAGGAAGGAAGGAGGAAGGAAGGAAGGAAGGAAGGAGGAAGGAAGGAGGAGGAAGGAAGGGAGGGAGGGAGGGAGGGAGGGAGGGAGGGAAGGACACACCACACAGGCCTTTCACTCTGCCTTCAATGGAGAATGGTCCTGGACACTATAAAGCTGGAAGGAGTGACAGACAAGAGATAGAGCTCAGATCAGAGCCCAAGTTGTATCCAGAGCTCCTGGGGTGGAGGGTGGATTTCAACAGAGGCTGCCTTTCAGCACTCCGGCTGCCGGGGCAGGCACCAGGTTCTGCTTCCTGCTCTCCTGGCTCTGAGCACCCTCCTTCCCCTTCCCCATTTATAGAACGAGCAGAATATGCAGTGGGTCTGCAGGTCCCAGATATTGGAGCAGAGGTGACAAAGTGACTCAGATACCATTTCTCAACCCAGGAAACAACCAGGTCCTAACAGGCCTGAAACTCCCCTGGGGGGTGTTGGGAGACCCACAGGCTGGAAGGGACCACCACCCAGTCCAACATGCTGGTTAACAGAGGAGGGAGCTGGGGACGTTCAGCGGGCAAGTGTTTATTCAAGGTGAGCTAGGGCATCAGGACCATCCTCAGGGATGTCTCACCTCTTTCCCACTCAGCCCCAGTAGGTCTCTGTTCTCAGTGCTAAAGGCGCCAGATGGGAACATTTGGGTTTAGCAGTAATTTGCAAGAACAACAATAACAACAAAACTCCAGGAGTTCTACTGGGGAAAAGCTCAGCATGGAGAAATAGCATTGTTAAAAACTCATGCAGTATTCGGCTGCATTAAATGTGTACTTGAGTCCAATTGCTAAAGTGGGTGCGTTTGCACAAATCCCATCACACCCCTGTGCATTATTCCTCAATTGCAAACAAGGTGGTAGGAGCCTGCCTAAAGATCCCTTTCTGCGCTAAAACTAGCCTCTGGAAGACAGAAGTCACCATCCCTTGTTCCCAGCACGTGGAATGGCTGGTGTGTAAAAAGAGCTCAGGGAAATGCTTGTCCGATGAACAGATGGGTCAATGAATGAAATGATGTGCGTGGGTCAGTGAATAAACATGTCACACGAAAGCAAAACTCAGACCTATAGGGACAGAGGTCTGGTCTCAGCCTGAGACTTCAGCGCTGCCCAGAAGCGGGCCAATGACTATAGGTAGTAGTGAGCTCACCATCACTGAAAGGATTCAAGAAGATTGGGGAAGCATTTATGTAGTCAGGGTCTCTCTTACCCATTGGCAAAGGTGTCATTTCAGGGGAAATGCTCAGACCACATCCCCAACCAGCACCCAATGCCTCTGTCCCCACCATTAGATCTGCATCCCTTCTAGTCAAAGGCTTAGTCCTTAATATGCAGATGCATCTTAGTCTCCACTTGAAGTGGTATGCAACATAATGGAGTGGAGAGAGCCATAGCCCATGTGTTTAATGGGCACAAAACCGTGAACTTAGTAGCAAGAAATAGAGATGTAATTGAAATAATGAGGTGCTCCCACTCTTTATTCCACTCCATGAGCATGTACCCCAGAATGAGAGATTGGAAAAAAGAATCCTTCTGTTCTCCATCCCAGATGGTCTTTTCTCCCTTGGACTTGGATTTCTCAAAGTGTGGGTGGTATTTGAATAGATTTTCAAGGTGTGTGTGCGCGCGCGCGCGCGCGCGTGTGTGTGTGTGTGTGTGTGTGTGTGTGGTTTTAACTATATTGGGTTTCTTCTTTATCCTTTGACTTTGGAATGTACCTTAGTATCAGTGAAAGATGTGGGAGGTACCCTAAATAGGAGGATCCTCAGAGGTGATGAGAGAGGGGTTCAGACAAAACCTCTGAAGAAGGCAAAAGGTTGTATGGGGATCCTGCAGACAGGCATTGATCCTTGGCATCCTCAAGGACAGGTAGACCAGTTGACCCTGCAGCCATTGGTTAAAGTACAGAACAGCTCTGGCCTCCATGTGTCGGACCAGCAGCACTTACCAAAAACCGTGGCCCATCGATGTGATGCTTCTTCACGGCCTTTTCACAGTCCTTGTAGTTCAGCTGCGAAGGGGAAAGGAAGGTGCTGTCAGTGGGGCAGGCTCATGCCATTGGTTCCCCTCCCCTGCCTGGCCCAGAAGCTCAGCAATTTGTGGTACTTGTGGCTAGCCAGACTCCCCGCTCCCTCCCCTGTCTAACAGAGGGCCCGTCCCCACCTCGGCCCTGCTTTCACTAATCCCGTGGGACTCTGTGAAATGGAGAACTTGCCTTGGTCGAAAGCTTTGGGGCCAACCCCTAAGAAAGAGAGGCCTTCAAGGCTACTCTGCAAGTGGAGAGGATCAGGAAGAGGAAAATAAATAGCACTCGTTGTCTTGCCACCCAAAGACAAGCTCGCTGGACATGGCCGTGTGTTTCCTTCAACGCTTTCACTCTGAGCATACTTCTAAACATAACTGAGGTTATAATTTATATTCAATCTTGTGAGCCTGGCTTTTGCTCACAATTACCCTCAGGCGATATAAGCACTGCCTCATGTTATTGCAAATTTATTTTAAACATTAGTTTCATTGATCTCTTGTTGCTAAACATTTAGATTGTTTACCAAACTGCTGCTCCAATAATGATAAGAGCAACTGCTGGAAATTATCCAACGCTTGCTCTATGGCAGGCATTGTCCTTAGTATTTAAACCAATCCTAGTCATTTCATCCTGGCCTTCTCCAGATGGAGAGCCAAAGGCGCAGAGCGTCATGTAACCTGTAGGAAGCTCCACGGGGAGTAGGTGACAGAGGCGAGAGTCAGGCTTCAGATCAAGCTTTTAATGTCAGGAATGGTCCCGTATTTGTTAATAACATTATAACTTAGCCATAAGTAAAGTGAACAAGTTTAAGTGCAACTTAATACACATCCAGATCATATCAGAGGACATCATGGCCATTCTTTTGCATCCATTTTCATTTTCTTCTACTTAACACACTGCAGGTGGATCACGAGCATTCGCGTGTTTTCGTGTTACACAGTGTTTTACATAAATGTTGAAGGCGCGCCTTAACATTAAATACCCATTGCATTTTGAAGTTACTTATTACATGTTCTTACTAGCTAATATCTTTTTAAAGTATGGTACTTTGTAAAACGCTTTTTGTACTCGTTCAATAGAAACTTATCTGGCCACTGGGTAAAGCTAGCAATAAAACTACTGGTGCGCAATGTGTTAAGAGAAACTGTTTAAGTTAGATTCTCAGAACAGAGTTATAGGATTAACAGGGATGATCATTTTGAGGGTCTCGGTTGCTTTCCTAAAGAGTCACATCAATCAACAATCCTATCAGGTATCTGTGTTGCCTTGTCTTCAACAGCATATGAATTTGCATTGGAAATATCTCTAATCTGCTGTGTAGGGATGGAGTATTTAAGGTTAAATGTTTGTCCTTGAGAATCTTAGGATCTCCTCACAAGTGTGTCACAGTTTGTGGCAAGCTTCTTTGGGTACAGATTTAAAATCGTGACCTTTTCTTATGGCCGACAAGACTAAGAAGTAAGCACACTTGTTGTAACCTCTTGGCTTGGAAGGGTAGGATGAATGTTAGAAAGCTGATTTAGAGATCAGTGTGGAAAGCAAGCAGCATCCGAGGAGCCCTGAGCATCCCTCTTATCTACATGCTCTGAGCTGTAAGTGGTTCTTAGAAGAGTCAGCTGCCTTTAATTCATCATTTCCACTGTCATCGTTGTCAGATGAACCTCTGATTTTGCAAAATACTGACCTCAACTCTAGATAGACAGACATCCTTGCAGACTGGGGCCTGCCTGGGAGTTTGATTCTGATCTAACAATATCTGGGCTTGGGGGCTAGAATCTATATTTTTAGTAAATACTTATATGGCTTTTATGAGCACCCAGTGTTAGTTGGCACTGGTCTAGAGTAGATACCTGGTGCTGAAGATGGGACAACCGAGGCCCAGAGAGGCCTAAGTCTGGGGCCTAACATCACACAGTGAGCTGGGAACACAGCTGGGACTGGAACTCATGGCTCTGAGCCAGTGTCTTCTCTACTGCATGGCCCAAGTCAAAAGGAATTGGAGGGGTTAAAGAAGTACAGACCACGGCCTAGGTCCTCCTTGGGGACTTGCATTCCAGACAGAGGATGAGCTACTTGTGTAGCTGAGAGAATAAGACACAAGAACGTGCCAGTCTGCCTGGACCTGGGCTCTCAGCTAGGGGCCAGCAACTAGAGCAGGAAAAATGGAAGCTCAATCATCAATAGCCCCCTCTCTGCTGCATGCCTCACATACGTTACTTCCTTTAGTTCTCCCAACACGCCCACGAGGTTAGTTACTGTTAGTATCTCTATTATACTGATGAGGAAACCGAGGCACAGAGAGGTCAAGTAACGAAGGCAAGGTCACCCAGCTAGCAAGTGGCACAGTCAGGATTCAAACCGAGGTACGTCTGCCTCCAGAGCTGGCAAGGGGACCTGATATCACTGCTTCATTAGAAGTTGGGCTGGCCAATCAGCGTTTTAAAGAGATTTGATGGTTAAGATCCATCCCCATTTGGTATTTTCTCTCGGGGGGACTGAAGTGCTGAGGACCTAAAGGGTGTTTATCTGTGTCTCTGGGGGGACTTCCAGGTCACAGAGGCCCCGCAGTCTCCTCATTCCCCACTTCGGTCATTTTATGCTGGTGCTGTGGGCTTGACCCGGGGTGTGGGATTTCCAAGAAGAAAGCTCTCCCTCTCCCCAGCTCAGGCAGAGAACTCTCCTGAATCAGCCCTGGCCTGGGGCCCATCTCCCTGGGCCAGGGGAACTTGACCATGGATTCTTCTGTGGCTGGGCTGGGTTGTGCATTCTTCTCACCACATTGGAGATGGAGTCTATCTGTGCCTCCCGGCCTGCCCCCTGGTTTCCCTCCCTAATTCGCAATCCTTCTCTCCTTTCTTTACTGAGCTAGCATGCCGCTTGATAGAAATCTTGGCAAATTTCACCGGGTGCCCTGTTTCATTTGGTCTACGTTTAAGAAAAAAACACTTAGAAATAGCCTTCAGAAGTCAGTTTTCCCAAACATCTTTGCAACCACAATGCTGAAACCTAAGTTGAGATGACCTTTTAGAGGGAAAAAGAACAGGAAGGAGATGCACAAAAGCAGCAACAGCAGGGTTCGCGGGCCGTGTCCCCATCATGCCACACCTGGTCCAACATTTTCAGGCTTTTCTTCCTGAGTCTGGGGAAGGGCAGTGTGGCAGTAAACACCTCGGGGCCACGCAGACCCCAGGGTTGGCTGTGTGACCTCGGGAGCTTGAGCTGCCCCAGGAAAAACAGAGCGTGGGCTTAGATGATCTCTAAGACCTCGGCTTTAAAATCTCATCTGTATGACGGTCTGGAGTGTCAACTGAATCTGAGGCCAGCCTCCTCAGGGGCAGGTGCAAAAAGGTCAAATGTCCCTCACAAGACACCATATCCCTTGGACAGGAAGAGAATATCCCTGAGTCACGTGGCTTGGGATCTGCCCAAGCCGCTATGCGACCTGTGGTCCCACCAGCAGATGACGAAGCATGGGGATCTTGAGCATCTCCAATGCTCAAAAGCAGGACAACAGCCTTCTGGGCTCAGCTCTGCCATAGCTCACTTCTGACCCTTCTGGCTGAGCCTCTTCCTGTGCAGGAGCCTCAGTTTCCCCAGCTGCAACCTGGGCTCATACCAGTTTTCTGACCTGCCTGGCAAGACCCTCATAAAGCTCCAAGGAGACGCTGCCTCACGTAAGGACGCGAGGAGGCCTCCTTCAGGGTGATGAACAAGGACTGCTGCCTAGGCACGGCTCATCGCGGCCTTCCCCTCCCCCGCCCAGGACACCACTTCACTTCTCCCTTTCTAATAAGGAGCCTTGATCTCACTAGGGGTTAGAGCAGTTCTGCATCTCAGAGCTTGGACTTTGAAACCAGATGGGTGACAGACCGGAATCCTGCCTCTGTCACATGTAGTCTCTGGGGCTTTGGGCCACTTAACCTCCCTGCGCTGATTTTGCAGCTGAGCCAGGGGACAGACCCTGTTAAATAGTCCTGGAGAGTGTGAGATGGGACAGTGCCTGGAGAGCACAAGCTCAAGCCCTGGCACACAGTAGGTACACATTCATTGGAGGACTTCCCTTCTCCCCAGATCTTACTGTGGGAACACTCGGTGCTGTAGGCATATCTAACGGTACTTGCCCAACTGGTGAGGTGGCTGCGAGGCTGGAAGTTCGCTGCTATCTTTCATGCCTTTTGCGTTCTGCCTGGACTCCACCTTCAAGCCTCTGTCCAGCTGCCCCCCGCCCTCCCCGAGGGCACTGCCAGCCCCCCACCACCAAAGAGCAAGGCTCACCTTCCTGAAATAGTCGGCGAGGCTGTCGGGGTCCCAGGCCAGGACCTCAGAGCGGAAGGGCACATTTCTCAAGGCCATGGCTGCTCTCCGGGGAGGACGCTCACAAGCTGAGCATGGGTGCGGCACCCATGGACAGAGAACCCCAATCCAGAGCGTGGGGGTGTCCTTGGCTCTTCCCACACCCGGTTACCCTCTGGAGCAGCCTTGTTGGAGCCAACGTCTTTTCTGCCGTAGCCAGATCCCAGAAAGCAACGCTTCCTCCGCGAACAAATATGGTCTCTTCTCAGAAAACGACTCAGCAAGTTTCCTTTACCACTTCCTCTGCTGGGCCCTAAATAAGTAAACAAGGAAGCCAGCTCCCCGCTGGAGAGGCCAAGCGAGCCACGGGTGGTAATTCCCCAAGGCCAGCCACCCAGCCCAGTGGGAGTGGCATGAAGGGGACTTGGACCCCAGCATGAGTTCAAGTATGTTTCTCTTAAAACTCCTGGCACCCATAAGTCTACACCACATTCCTGCTTGCCTGGGTCTTTGCAGTTGAAAGTCTATTTTGACAGTTGACCTAAAATATAGACAATCTCCCACATCAGTGAACTGCTGGGGGAAGCAGCAGGGCTTTTTCATGTTTTCCAACCACCCCTCGGTCTCTCTAGCAGGGGTGGGGAACGTCCGGCCCACGGGCCGTATAAGGCCGAAGAAATCATTTGGTCTGACCCCACCAAGGCATTACGGTGAGTTAATTAAATGTTTGACCAACTATAGCAGGCTAGTTTTTAGGTTGATAATTTGGTATGGCCCATGAATGATGGTATCAATATTCAAATGGCCCTTGGCAGAAAAAAAGGTTGCCCACTCCTGCAAGGATAAAGTCGAGATTTCTTCAGCTGCCCCCTTAGAGTTACTGCCAGAGGGATCTCTGTGAGTGAGTGGGTGAGCCAGGGCCCAGCGCTGAGAGAGGGGCTGCACGGGGCAGACTACGCTTGATTTCTCATATGATGGTTTCCATGTCGTGCAACGTGGGTAGGACTTAACACGTTGAGGACCAGTAGCTTTATTGCCAGCTTTACCCAGTGGCCAGATAAGTTTCTGTTGAACGAGTACAAAAAACGTTTTACATCAATGTTAAAGGCACACTTTAAAATTAAATACCTGTTGCATTTTGAAGTTATTTATTATATGTTCTTACAAGCTAATATCTTTTTAAAGTATGATACTTTGTGAAACACTGTGTAACATGAAGTGTGAATTCTCATGATCCATCTGCAATGTGTTGAGATCTAGGAATCTCAGTTCCCATGTCTGTAAAACAGGAAAACAGAGGCATTGCTTCACGAGCACATGAAACTTAGATGCATTTAACTAGACTCACTTAAAGGGAAAAAATTAAAAGAAAAAAATGATACTGATGCTGCCATATATTCTATTCACTATTTCTTCATATATATATATATTTTATTGCTTAAAGTATTACAAAGGGTATTACATATGTGTCCTTCCCCCCCCCCCCCCGCCCTTGACAGTCCCCTAGCCTCCCCTACCCCCCAGTGTCTTATGTCCCTTGGTTATGCTTATATGCATGCATACAAGTCCTTTGGTTGATCTCTTACCCCCCTCCCTCCTGCCCCCCGACCCTCCCCGGCCTTCCCGCTGCAGTTGGACCATCTGTCTGAGGCAGCTCTGCCTCTGTATCTATTATTGTTCATAAGTTTATACTGGCCTCTATTGTCCATGAATGAGTGAGCTCATGTGGTGTTTTTCCTTCATTGGCCGGCGTATTTCACTCAGCATACTGCTCTCCAGTTCTTCTCCGTATATTCCATCCAGAGGACACATTCCCTGGAGCGGCCCGAGGCAGGGAGGGGAATCTGCTGCTTCTGTGGATGCTGTCAGACTCTGTGCATCTCCCACAGTCTGAGCGCTACGCTGTTAAATGTGTTTATGCCACATCGTAGTCTCTAAACACAAGTTTATGGCTTCATCTCCTCTCTGTGCGCACACACACACACACACACACGGCCATCCGCTCCGATGCTGAGGAGGCAACCAGCGCTGTTGCACTTCCCAAGCGATGCTACATTGTCCCTGAGGAGGTGCCTTCCCCCAGCGTTTCCAGGGTAGCTGGGGCCATGCACCGTTCCCATCTCAAGCAGAATCTAAGGCCCCACTGTCACTGTGATGCACCAGCCTCCCAGGTCACGGTGAGCTTCGGTGACATCTGCATTTCCTCCCAGGCCCGGCACCTTAATGGATGTGGCCCACGCACCTGAGCTGGCATCATCCTCGCCTCACAGGGAGCTGGGGCATCTATCAAGGCAGCCCAGGCCAAGCGCTCCTCACGGGGCCCGGACCTGAGAGCGCTCAGTCACTGGCCGTGCTCTGCAAAAGCCACACTGGGAGAGGTTGCCTCACTTTTCAAATCACCGGAAGAGCAGCCATTTGAAAAGAGGGGGAAAGAGAGAGAGAGATCATTTCCAAGTAGAGTGATCAAAGAAGATGCTGTGGAATGAGCTGCGACTTACACAGGGCCTTGGAAGGTGGAATAGAGGGAGGGCATTTTGTGTGTGTGTGTGTGTGTGTGTGTGTGTGTGTGTGTACTTCATGAGCAAATGAAACATTCCAGACCTGGGGAAAGGAACATTCAAGATCATCCTTAAAAGTAGAAGCAATATTTTTAACTAGAAGCCCGGCGCATGAAATTCGTATGTGGGTACGGTCCCTAGGCCTGGCCTGCAATCGGGACCATGTTCCCAGGCTGCCCACAGCCAGCCCCGCATGCCCGCCCCCCCTCCACCGTTGCCCACCCCCAGTACCTCGTTCGCCATCGGGTGATCAGAACCTGATGGCTGGGGGAAGGTTACCAAGAGGTGGTCAGTGTGCCTCATAGTGACTGGTTGAGCGGTCCTTCTGGTTGTTCTGCCTTTAAGGTCAATTTGCATATTACCCTTTTATTATATACAATGATGTTCACCCCCCCAGTCAGGAGAATAAAAATCTGCAAACGTTAGAAAGAAGATACAGCTAAATATTAGGCTTTGGGGGAAGAATTATCCAATAAATGTGGCCAAGATGAACACTCCATGGAGCCCCTGCAGAGGAGGGACACAGCAGTCAGGAAAGCTGGTGACAGTGCTGATGGCACTGAGAATCACCAGGAGTCCCTCCTAGGTGCTGGGAGGGCTGAGGACTTTGCACTAATTCTCTTATCGAATTGTTGGCACAATTATGCCTCCTTTGCAGAAGGGAAAACCAAGGCTCCGAGAGGTAAAGCTACTTGCCACCGACCCCTCTGAGTCCACCTTCCTTTACCTCGGTGCCACGTAGGCTCCGAAATGCTACGTAAACTGTCCAAGCTGGAGGAGGGATCCAAACTCAGCTCTGTCTCAGGAGCCTGCATGGTTTCCACTCTACCGGTCTGCCTCCCTGGAGAGCAATGTAGGTTGTCAATAGTGACAAGCTGAGAGGAGACAGCCCTTTCCACAAGGCAGGCCTCTGGTACCCTCCCTGTACAGCCCCATGCCCACCTCTCAGAAGGGGCAGCTGGGCAGGCGGGAGCAGGTGACACCAGGGGAAGCTGCTTGCTTCCGGTATGGAGCCTCCCCTCTTCCCTCTCCTCGGGGATTTCCCAATGCTTACAAGTTTCACATCTCCTGTCTCTGGCCAGATGGTTCCAGAAGGCCCAGGGGCAGGGCCGGTTAGTCCTGGGTGGGGGGCAAGGGTCAGGAGGACCAGCGTGACCCTGTGCAGGCTAGCTCATTGGTCGAGCCTCAGGCTTCACAGCTGTAAAATGGGCAGGGACAATCACAGCCACTGGGTACAGCTCACAGCAGATGGGATGCTGCAGCTGGAAGGCCGGGCCAACTCATATCCATCCTCTAAAGAGGTCTTGGCCTCAAACATGAAGCAGAGCAGAGCAGGGAGCAGCTGTGGCCTGGGGTGGGCTGGGGGACCCTCCCCTTTCCCTCTCTCTCCCAGCCAGCTAAAGAAGCCCCAAGCTCATAAAGAAGCAAACTGATAGGTTAGCAGAGGCCTTCCTAGGCTTTGGAACCTGCATCTCAGGGTTCGGACAGGGTCAAATAGACCCTGAGCACAGTAACAGCAGCAGCATGCGAGCTCACAGGGATGGGGTGCATGGGACAGGCATCTTAAAAGTGCATCAGGGCCTGTGGACAAACATGCAATACTTGCAGGGAGTGGTAAGTTGGAGATCTCAACATTAGGGACAAAAAGAGATGTAGGTGCAGCACACTGCAATCAGAGGGGGTTCACCCCAGTATCCTCCCTGCCCCACCCCACCCCATCCAGACTTGAGGGTCCCTCTGGTTCCCGCTAACCCACAGCAGAATCTGTGTGTGTGTGGGGGGGAGGGTGGATAACTGCCTTCTCCAGCTAATTTTAAGGCGAGAGAAAGAACAGGTCATTAACAGAGACCTGGGAGTCTCGGCCTGTGTGTGGGGCAGGGAAGGAAGCATCACTCAGGGACCCAGAGAGAATGGAAAGCAGGGACCTTGGAGGGGACCATGCGTTGACCTTCTGAGGAGAGGTGCCTACGGAGTGAGGAGGTAGCTGGGAGGATGTGCTACTTTGCATTCAGTCTGAAAGAGGGTGTTGGCTGGAGGACAGAGGAAAAGGCGGCAGCACGGGGCCCATGCAGGGGCCGACTTGGGGGACTGCAGAGAGCGTGTCCCCATGGGCTCACCCCAGCCTCTCCTGCTGCTGTTGGAACTTTCTCTGGGTCTGTGCGGGTTTGCCTGCAGAGGGGACGAGGACGGTCACCTTCACAGAGAGGGACTGTTTTCCCCTCCGTTCTCTGAGGCTGGTAATGGAAGCACCATCTACCTGGTGGAATCCTCTGGATGGCAAAGCTGCACCCACGGGGAAGAAGGGGCAGGGCAGCTCCACACACCAGCAGCCACACGCGAAGGCACAGAATTGGGTGCTGGCCTCAGAGCCGTGTGCCCCGAGGGATGGGCCTGGCATGCGGCATCCCTGTCCTCACCGGCGCTCCTGGAGGCTGTGGGGTGGTAGGTCGGGGAGGGCCTCGTGCCAGCCACACTGCCCTGTCTCCTGTCAGCCACCAAGACCCTCCTCCCTCCCAGACTGGACAGTCCTCCCCTCCCCTCCCCAGTCCTGGGATAAGCATGACAGAGGATGAACCGGTTGCCGCAGGCCAGACTTCGAGGAGCAATATTTTCCACTTCCTCAGAGGTAACAATTTCAATCTTTTCAAAAAACATATGTTTTTCATCCTCTCTCTCTCTCTTCTGTTTGAGCTGAGGCACCTCCGAAGTTCAGGGTGGGTGGGAGGAAGTGCTTATTTGGACTTCCTGCCAGCCTCCCTCTCTTGCCTGCCCTGTTTTTGACTCGGGCAGCCGATCCTCAGAGAGCTCCCTGCTCCCAGGGAAACCCCCCAGTCCCGAGAGGGTGGGTGGGGTGTGGGCAGGGGCCAGCAGAGGGGGAGGCAGACTTCTCAGCTCCATAGAAGAGGAAAAGGTTTGCCCCCTCCTCCTCCAGGCAAGCTGGAGAGGGCAGAGGGGTGGGAGGGGAGGGTGGGTGCACGAAAAGCAAAAATAATGTTACCTGCAGCCCAGAGAGGCAACTGTGGCCTCCTCCGGCTGCACCTCCAAGGAAGAGCTGTGGGCCCCAAAGCGCGTGTGTACCCCTAAGATGTGGCTGAGGCCCTAACCGGTTTGGCTCAGTGGATAGAGCGTCGGTCTGCGGACTGAAGGGTCCCAGGTTCAATTCCAGTCAAGGGCATGTACCTTGGTTGTGGGCACATCCCCAGTAGGAGGTGTGCAGGAGGCAGCTGGTCCATGTTTCTCTCTCATCGATGTTTCTAACTCTCTATCCCTCTCCCTTCCTCTCTGTAAAAATCAATAAAATATATTTAAAAAATAAAAAACTAAAAGTGTACCTTTTAATAAAAAAAAAAAGAGATGAGGCTGAGGTTTGACCAGCAAGCCCAGCAGCCCAGCGTGGGTCCAGCTCTTTCTGCCTCTTAGCACGACTGATCCTCACAGAAGCCCTGCATGTGGACCTGCGAGGAGACGGCAATGCTCCAGTCTTACAGATGCCGAGACTGGCATTCGCTTGCCCGAGTTCCCACAGCTCAGAGATGCGGGGTAGGATACCCACTCATGGCCGGGGGCTTTCCGTCTGTTCTACTTGTATGACTTGGCCCTTCCTCTTGGCTTGTCACTGAGCGGATGACTTTGGGTCTGGACTTTCCTGCTTCACCTGTGGCCTGGTGCTGGTGGTGTCGTCACCCCCCGCGGAGCTCCTGATGTTGGCTGCATTCCCTGCCTTGAAAATATCCGTGCCCTGCCCACCAGGTGTCACCTGACCTGTGGACTTCTGACCCGGACAGAGTGCATCTCCCAATACACTGTCCCAGGAGGGGCCCCTTGCTGGGCTCACCAGCTCCTTAGACCTCACAGTATGTGAGTGTCAGGGCTTTGCCCTGAGTGTGTTGCTGGCAGTGTGGAGGGAATGGGGGACAAAGACAGTGAGTCCCCTAGAAGGAGCGGGGTAGGGGTTTGGGGAGAAGAGGATGCATCTAGAAAACACGTCCTTTGTCTACCCAACCCTTCCAGGAGGCCTCAAGGGTTTGGGGAAAATAAATGCTAGATTCTCATACCTATTATATCCTGTAATGCTCTGACCACTCTGTGAAAGGGAGATGGAAGCGTGCATCCCCATTTCACAGATCACAGAGTGAAGCTTGGGAGGAAAAATGCTCGTCCAAGGGCTCACAGATCATCAGAGGCGGAATGCGGTTTGAAACCAGACCTGTCTGACACTAAGACTCTTTCCACTGAGAGGTGCGGTTTCCAAGGAGGGAAATTTTACTTGGTGTCTAGCCAGTATTTACCTAGAACAGGTCGTGCCATACTTACTAGGCTATGAAAGAAAGGATATTTTGCCTCAGTTTTCGTAAAATAATGATTCTTGTTTTTTCTCTAATTAAAAATAAAAGATAAAAACAGGTCCTGGCCTGTGTGGCTCTCAGCTGAGCGTCATCCCAGGCACTGAAAGGTCTCCAGTTCGATTCCCGGTCAGGGCCCATGCCCAGGTTGAGGGCTGGATCCCCAGTCTGGGTGCATGGGGGAGGCAACCAGTTGATGTTTCTCTAAAATCATTTTGGGGGGAAAAATAAATAAATAAACATTTAAAAAGAGCTTTTAAGCCCTAGCTGGTTTGGCTCAATGGATAGAGCATCGGCCTGTGGACTAAAGGGTCCCAGGTTTGATTCTGGTCAAGGGCACATGCCCCGGTTGCAGGCTTGATCCCAGGTAGGGGGCGTGCAGGAGGCAGCCAATCAATGATTCTCTCTCATCATTGATGTTTCTATCTCTCTCTGCCTCTCCCTTTCTTTCTGAAATCAATCAATCAACATATATATATATATATTTTAAAAAGAGCTTTTAAAAAGCAGTGTAGCAATTCTAGTGCAGGATTAGTGGTGCAGGCTCACTGAGTTGAACCCCTCAAATGCGTACTGCATGTAAGCAGCCACCCACTCTGGGGGATGGCTCAGCTGGGTCGGGCTGAGTGGGGATGGGAGGCCAGGGTGGAGGAGGGGAGTCATACGAGGGGGGAGAAAGGCCAGCCCTCATTCCTTCCAGTCTGGGTCCCCGAGGAAGCCTGCTTGCTCTGCTGTGGGGACCCCTAGAGTTGTCTGGCCAATGAAAACCATCCTCTGTGGTGTGGGCATACCCCTATGTCCTTCTGATAAGTTACCTTATGACTCGGTTGGCAGAGTTGGGTTCTGTCACTTGCAACTTGTCTGTTCGGGCTGTTGTAACAAAATACCATGGACTAGGCATCCGATAAACGGCAGATGTCTACTGTTGTAATTAAAAAAAAAAAAAAAAAAAAAAAGATGCCCGGGTGAGCTCAAGAAGGCCAACGACGACAGGTGCTGTCTTCAGAACGCAAACCCAGGCAAGAGCAAACTTCCTTCTAGACGCGAGGCATCGTGCTCAGCCCTTTCTCTGTCACAGCAGTTAACTCGGCTGGCCACTTCCCAGACTGATGTTCCTGTTTCTCAAGCTAGTCACACTTTATTTCTTTAGTTTCTGTTTATTTAGTGTGTGTGTGTGTGTGTGTGTGTGTGTGTGTGTGTGTGTGTGTGTGTGTGTGTCTCTGTGTGTGTGTGTGTGTGTGTCTGTGTGTGTGTGTGTGTGTGTGTCTGTGTGTGTGTGTGTGTCTGTGTGTGTGTGTGTCTGTGTGTGTGTGTGTGTGTGTGTGTGTGTGTGTGTGTGTGTGTGTGTTTAATTTCTGAGAATCTGTTCTGTTCCCCCAGAGAGACCTGCCAGGAGGGAGAACATGAACGGACATGTCTTCCTTCAGCACCGTTGCTGGCACGGTTTTCTGGGCCCTGGTCCTGCAGCACTTGGTGCAGTAAGGACTATTGAGACCGTGCAGATTGAGAGGTGAACCCTTGGGAACTCGAACCAGCACCAGTTGGTTTAGGAGAGGTGCTGCCCGGGCTGGGGGCGAGGAGATGAGCTAAGCATCCTCTCCCAAACATGCACGCTCCCCTTGTAACTATGGAGCGATCAAGTTTTACAAGAAGCCAGGTGAGGCAAGCAAACCACGTGTTGGCTGTGGGGAGTACCTGTGAGCCACTTCCGATGTAGAATCACTGAATGACACGATTTTTTAAGGTGGAAGGATTTCCGTGACCTAATCAGTGGCTGGGAGGTGACCACAATCACATCGGGGTGACTCACACTAGGGACTTCGGTTCTGAGGACAGGACTCATGCCACTGTCCTCACCAGACATGTATGGAGCGATCAAGTCCCCCAAAGGGGCCGCTTGTGGTGTCCGTGAGCCGTGGCTGTGCTGTGTGGACCACAGCGCTCCTCTCCACCAACCCCACCCCCAGAAAATGACTGACAGCCCTTACTTCAGGTGTTCTCTTCAGTTCGCCACAGTGCCTGCTCCTTCCCATTATCTTGTACCACCCCCTCCACGCATTTATATTAAGCCAAGCCCCCAAAAGAGTTTGAGTTGGCGACAACTGAGCCTTATCCAAGTCCCACATTCAACTCTATTCACTTATCCATTCATCCAACAAATAGATATTGAGCACCTACTATGGGCCAAGAATGTTACAGGTCATGAGGATTCACCAGTGAGCAACAGATAAAGCGCCTAGTCTTATGGAGCCACAGAATGATGCTGGTAACGGCAGTGAAGGTGATTATTAACTGAGTCCTGAATCCCCAGCACCTACAGCAGTGCCCAGCACAAACCAGAGGCCTGAGAACTCTTTTTGAATCAATGAGTGAATGATATAGAGAAGGAAGGAGAACAGCTGATACTTGAGAACTCTGCAGCCCAGAGGGGGGAAGCCACTGGTCTAAAGCCACACAGCAGCGCGTGGCAGAGCCTTGGCCTCCCGACCACGGTCCTGTGCTCCCCACCACCTCATGGAAGTGTCCCCTGTCTTCCCGAAGCTCCTGGTGTTCACTCGTCGCTTTTCCCTGGACCCAGCTGCGTCTTTACTCTCTTCCCATCTTCTCCAGAATGTACTCTTCTGTTTGGCTGAACTTTCCCTTTTTCTGCAGGCCCAGCTCAACTGCAATATCCAGAGAGTCATCTGCACCATGTGGAAGAAATGGAACAGGAAGCCACGATGCCCAGCCTGGTTTCTCTAAGAGGGCAGTCTGCGCAGTGAGATGGAAAGGTGCTGCCTGGGCTCGGGGGCGAGGAGATGAGCTAAGCATCCTCTCCCGAACATGCACGTTACTGAGCAACGATGGGGGTCATGCAGTTTGCCCTGATACCTGCCCGGGACTGGCCCTGAAGAACCTCACTCCATCTGCTCTTGTGAGCAGAGAGCCCCCTTCCTGTCCCCCCTTCCCACCTCCCTTCGCTGACCCATGTGGGGGGGGAGGAATGGGGGAGGCAGGGTGCTTCTCCAGCTCGCCTTCAGACTCTTAGTCATTCCATCTCTGGTGTAACAGCAAAGTCTCCTCCATATTCTTTATCATAATATTTTAAAGCTATGCTTTAGATCACATTCTATATTAGGCACTTAGCACATCTGCAATCCTTGCATAGCCCATTTTACAAATCAGGGCACTGGGCTCAAAGGTTACCCCACAGGTAAGTGATGGAGTTGGGCTCAATCCTAAGGTCTCCCTGGGTCTGATTCTGGAGCTTGTTTTTTTCTCCAGACGTAATCACCATTCATTCATTCATTCATTCATTCATTATTTGTTTGTTCATTCATTCAGTATTTTTTTTTTTATCAAAGCCATACTATGTGCCAGACACCGTTCTAAGTGCTGGGTGAACAAGGTGAGCAAGACAGACCACGTCCTGCTCTTAGAGAGCAGCAGAAGAGAAAACAATAAGGGAGAATGAATGCCTTGAGGCCTTTTCAGTAGGGTTAGCTGCTGTGGACACAAGGGACCCAGCCGGTGAGTGAGTGCAGGGGGCGGGTGGTCTTCTCCAATGGGTGGTTGGAGGTTGCTTTGTGCTGATAGAAGTCAAGTGCAGCTGGAAGGAAACAGTCCCCGGGAGGTGGGAGTCCAGTCCCGGGACTGAGGCCGGCATCAGGAGGGTGGGGAGGCGCATCCTTGGGGAAAGTCGCAGGGTGGTGCGGCATCTTAGGTCCTCATCACCAGCCCTGGTTTATTAAGTGGCAATATCCCACCTCCCCTGTTACGTTTAATGTCAAACAGCTCCTGTCCAACCCTTGTCCTTATTCTTGTTTCTTTTTTTCTCATTGTGCCTGGTTGGGCCTCTAGAGGTTTTTCTCCTATGACCACAGGCTGTGGAATCTAAAGCCACAATCACAGGGGAGGTAGCAGCAGCTGGAACAGCTGCCTCCAGCTCCGCCTGGGGGCCTGTCTCCCAGCGGCACCCCGCTCCCTCTACTGCTCCGGGGCGGCTGGTCCCCACTCCCATGTTCCCCATCTCTGTCCACAGCTGCACACATGCCTCCTCTCCCCCTCTGCCCAGCCCCCTCAGACAGGATACTTGGTCAGACCCAATGCCTGGCTTTGACTTCAGTTGCTTTGCCTGACCCTGGGCTTAGGAACCGACCGCTCCTGGCTCTTCTCAGCTCTTGCTTGGTCACCTGACAAGGACCCTAGGGCCCTGCGACCAGACACAGAGCTGCAGGCCCTCTTACCTGGAAAGTGGCGGCAGAATCCCTTCACATGGCCCGAGATGCAGACTGAGGACATTATCCTGTCTCTGCTCTGAGAATGTGGACAGCCTCTCCCCACGCTCCTCCCATCAGAGCTGAGCATCACCTTCCTGCACCTCCAAATAGGGGTTGGGGTCCTTCCCAAGGGCATCCTGGGGTGCTGTGCCTACCTCCCATGTAGCACCAACCAGGAGTGGCCACCTGACCTCTCATCTCTCCCACCAGAAGGGGTCTCCTTGAGGGCAGGAGTGACAAGGTGCCTGCACAGAGGAATGAATGATCCTCAGGAGCCCTACTGGCCCAAGTTCAAGGCTCCTGCAGCTCTGCTGTCTGAACCCTGGGAAACAGCATGCGCTTATTTACATTTCTGTCTAGCATGTGGGAGTCCATCGGCTTCCCCTCTGGTTTCTCCTAAAGAGCACTTCTGGGGACCTGTTAGCTCAGCTGGGGCTGGAGGGCCCAACGCACATGTGTCAAGAGCACCCTCTGATTGCGAGCAGGGAGACCAGATGGCCTATTATGTAACCAAAAGAGCATGTGAGGGTCTGTGCATCTCTGCGGACAACTCCAAGAGC
The DNA here is from genome assembly GCF_014108235.1 of Myotis myotis. Taxonomy (NCBI): domain Eukaryota; kingdom Metazoa; phylum Chordata; class Mammalia; order Chiroptera; family Vespertilionidae; genus Myotis; species Myotis myotis. Next base: position 6,736,543 of record NW_023416368.1, on the reverse strand, counting down.
CCCTGCTTTGAAGGTGGTGAATCCCTGGCACTGTGCAGGGTGCTGAGCCAGTCAGAGGGCAGGGGTGTGAGGGCAGACGGATGGCAGCTTCCTGCACTGCCCCCCCACAATCCTTTCAGGAGGTCTGTTCCCCTCCTATTTTGTCTTTTTTGAACAAAACTATGCTTTTTTATATCCATAAAGGTAAAACACAGTCATTGAGGGAATATTAATAAAATACAAGCAAGAAACAAATACAAGACATTAAAAATTAAACACTTAAAATTTTATTTCTTCTTTTTTAAAAAAAGTCTTTATCACTGTCAAAATGGGGTCACACTCTTCATATAATTCTTTAAAACTTCTTTTTATTTTACAGGCAACCTATTGTGAACAGCTTTCCATGTGGTTGAATGCTATCCTGATGCAGTTTTTAAAAATAACAGTGAGTATCCTGTGATATGAAGGTACTAGAGTTTATTTCAATTAATTTGAAATAAATGTTTGGATTCTTGGCTCCAGATTTCACTGTTATGAACAACTCCGAAATGAGCTTTTTTGCTTTGTTTTGTTTTGGTTTTTTGTTGTTGTTTTTAGAGCTAAACTGCTGTATGCTAAGATGTAGACTTGCTGGGTCAAGGATATGAACTTTAATAATTTTGCTACATCTCATCCCACTGCCCTCAACAAGAGAGCCTTAACTGTGGCTCCCTGCCAGCAGGGCACAACGGTGGGCACTGTCCTTCAGTGGCATTTCCTCCTACCAAGCTGTCCTTGGTGTGCACATAACCTGTTTTCCCTGGGGTGGTGGGTGGCAGGCCGTGCAGCTGGCTCCAATACCTACTTGGGAAAGCCCCAGACACACCTCAATCAATGTGGAACAAGAAAGCGTTCGAGAAAGGCTGTGGTGGTCCTATCAAACACAGCATGGAGGTTACTCACTCTGGGGTCACAAAGACTTGAGTTTGAATCCTGCCCTGGACTTGGCAAGACCTCACTGAGCCTCAGTTTTCTCAGCTGAGATATTATAATATGTGATATTATGATTCTCAGAAATACAATCATAATATCACATCTCATGGAAAAGAGGCTCATCTAAGTTAGTTTCCATAAATATTTACTCTATTTTATGTTTCATAATTCAGTGTTTCTTAACCTTCCCCATGGCATTTGGCCTAACAGGCCCCAAGCTTCTCCAAGGCCCCCAGGTCAGAGGCTCCCTGGCTGGGAGCTCCGGGGAAATGTGGACACTCCAAGCCTTCCCCCCTCCCCCCAGACCTCCAGGTGGGTCTGAGGGGCCTGTCCCATCAGCAAACTCCCAGGTAATTCTTCTAGCTGGTTAGCCCCAGACTGCAAACTAGCTTTGGAAATGCCAGAAGGTAACCATACACTGGGTATTTCGAGATTTCCAGGGGGAAAAAATGTCAATTTCCCCCCATTCTGTTCAAAACACTAACCGAAGCAACATTTCCACTCTATCCAGAGGGAACATGGTCTTGGGGCTTGCCTAGTTAACACTTAGTTTAAACCTGTGATGTTCTATTTTTCTTTCCATCCGAGGCCCACCTCTCAGGGCCCACGAAGAGGGCTTTCTGGTTCCGGCGTTGGCCAGACAGTGCAACCCAGGCCCCACTTCCTCCCAAGGACACGGTTGTTCTGGGGGTGCAGTACCCCACTTAGCTGTCCCTCGGCAGTGGCTCCGTCCGCAGAAGCCAAGTGTTAGAAACCACTTTGTTCATGGTTGGCAGCTTGGTCTGGACAGGAGGGAGCACTTAATGTGGTGCTCCAGGTCGGCGCCTTCCAGTCCTCCCTGGAGGGTGAGTCATTTCATGTTATTTTATTTTAAGATAGAGTTCCTAGTTTCCCCTCTCCTTAAAGGGCCCATATCTCTGATAATTAATTTAGGTGACAGAATTCATTATTTGGGCACCAGACTCTCTATCGGGCACTTTGTACAAAGTCTTTCAAATTCTCAAAACTGATGAAAAGGTCCGTGTAGGGCCGGTTGCCCCTTTTGGCTGCCCTGCGTCACCACCCTCCTTCCCTTGGGGGGCGTCCCCTCAGTGCAGTCACCGTAGAAGGAGTGGGTGTCATACTGGAGACCCTGCGTGGCTGATTTTCCTCTATCGCTTTCGCCTATCGACTTGGCCCATCAGACACCCTGTACCAGTTTGAACATGTGATGAAAAGAAAGATGTGGCACCTGCTATGTGGGTCCTGCAGCCTGGCCCCCTGAGATCCCGGGGCTGCGGCCCACTTTGCAAGCCTGTCCATCTTCCAAGCCTGTTTGCCTCTCCATCAATTCTCTGTTCCCCCAAAGCTGTTCGATTCATGCCATTTGCTGTTTAACAGAGAGTCAGTTTCTGCTGCTTCTAGCCAAGAACCTAATCTGATCTCCAGGAATTAGTAACCCCCATTTATAGGTAAAGAAGGGGAGCTCTGGGTTAGAATTCCTAAGCAAAAGCTCCCCTCTGAGAGAATTCATGTATCAAGAAATACCTGCCTGGGCTTGGCAAAGTTGGATCTGTAGCTCTGGTACCTGAAAGCAGTGTGTAATCTTTGGTTTGGTTTCGTCACTAAGGCCTGCACACCAGTATTTTCTGCGTTGTGCATTTCACATGGCCAAGTCCGTCCACACAGAAGGCAGCTCGGCATTATGCAGCCTGTCACCAGGTGTGGCAAACCTGAGTCAGACACAGACGATGCACACTTTTAAAAAAGATAGCGATTGTGCATGCATGCGCACACACATGCTGCTCTGTGTTAGAAAAATACAAGTGGCTCATCTAATGCATGAATCTATGTGATACTGCTCAGAAAGAGGGAAAAAATAACTCAATTAAAATAAAATAGCAAATAAATAGAAGTAACTGCTGTGAATCGTAAGAAAGACAAAAACTCCGGCACAGGGGGAAGGATCTGGGGAAGATTCTCAGGCCACAGCCTGGCCCCCGATGTGTCAGCCCAAGGACATGTTCTTCTTGGTACCAACTCGTGGGTTGAGATGGATGATCTTTAAGCTTCCGGTTGCTAGTTATCTACCCTTTATCTGCCAGTCTCAGCCGAACCAAGCCTGGGTGAGAGAGATAGGCTTCCCTGGCCCACTGGCTAATGAGCCAGTGACAGAGGCAAGTTGAGGTTTTTCTGATTATATAGAGGAACCTTCTGGGGAGCCCATGAGTTAGGACATCAAGAGTGGTGGCTGGTGGTAAGCCAAGGGCATGGGCAAAAGTGTGTTTCCAGGTGAGGCATGTCCTCAAGGAGGTGACGGTAACTCCCATTCTTCCCATGAGGGCCGAGCAAAGGGGTTTCCTTTCAATGAGTCCATGTGGAAAGGGAGAAGAGAGAGAACTTTACAGAGGAGAGACCTGACAAGCACACCTCAGCCAGGCAGTGGAGACTAACGTCCGTAGACGACATTGACAGCGTCCCTCAAGGTGATGTGATATGTATGGCATTTTACCTCTGTGGTCTTTCTGCCAAAATCCTATGGCCCCTGTCTAATCGTAAGAAAGTCATCATGTTCACAATAGACAAGAAATGGACACACCTGTGACCGTCTCTGTATCTCTCTATGTGTGAATAGATGAAGAAGAGGTGAGATATATATATATATATATATATCTCGAGTGGCCAGGTTATTATGACCAGCCAGATTATTATGACCACCCCATCAGTACTTCATTGACACTTCCAAAAATACTGAATATTGAAAACTTCCTAAGAAAATACTCTCAAGGTTTTATTATTATTATTATTATTTGCATAACTAATTCACTTCATTGTACTGATGGGGTGGTCATAATAATCTGACCACTCAGTGTGTGTGTGTGTGTGTATATATATATATATATATATACAGTGGAACATTATTCACCCACAAAAAAGAAAATCCTGCCATTTGTGACAACATGGATGGCCCTCGAGGGCAGTATGCTAAATGGGATAAATTAGATAAAGAAAGATAAATACTATATTATCTCACTTGTATGTAGAATCTAAAAAATCTGACTTATAAAAAGAGACTAGAATAGTGGTTGCAGAGGTGGTGGAGGGTGGGAGATGGTGGAATGGTGAATGTGGTCGGAAGGTAAAAACTTCTATTTATAAGCAGAACAAGTTCTGAGGACTCTAATGTGCAGTATGGTGACGACAGTTACAACACTGTATTGCGTACGTGAGAGTTGCTATGAGAGTAGATCTTAAATGTCCTCAGCATTAAAAAGATGATAATTATTTGAGGTGTGAACCAGCACTACTATGGTATCATTTCACAGAATGTGATGTATTAAAACATCACATTGTACACCTTACAGTTACAGTGTTGTATAGCAATTATACCTCAATAAAGATGGAAAAATTAACTAATTTTAAAAAGAAAAGAAAATCATTAGACAAATCTCAATTGAGGGACATCCTAAAATGTGCTGACCATTACTCCTCAAATGGTCAAGTTCATCAAAAACTAGGAAGTATCTAAGAAATTGTCACAGCCAAAGGAACCTTAGCACACACTATAAAATTCCTCCAACCTTGTTGTGTGTCAAGTAATTCATAATTAAAATAATAAATTTGTAGGTATTTTGTTTAAAATGCAGGATGGGGAGATCCTGAAATGCTTCAAGCAGCTAGCAAGCAAAGGGCTGTAAATTTAAATGAACTGCACAGAGCTAATAACAATGTGCAAATTGCTCGGTTGTCCTCACTTGGTAAGCTGTGCTTGTTGCTTTGTATTATTCACTATAAAATAATGTATAAGGATATTAATAACGTCACCATCAACTTTGGTTCCCGACACGCTGGTTTCCCCCTTGATATTTTAAGTTTCTTAATCCAATCACAGTTTCTCCTAAATGCCCCACCGTGTATTTACATATTTCCACAGACGACCTACTATCCTACTTCACTGAAAAAAACAACTGAGGTTGTCAGGGGCATAACTTCCTGTCCTCCTACCTACAAAGGTATTTATAACCTTCCCACCCCTCACCCCTTCCTTCCAGACTCAGATGCCAATTTGGGGTTGGCTCCTCATCCTGCCCTTCCTTCTCCCCTTCCTAATTCTTCCAGGACATTCATGTTTTTCATCAACTACTTCCTTGCTTCCCTGAATCTTCATATTTTCTCCACTAATTCTTCTTCACAGCCACCAAAGCCTGTAAATTTCATCTTTCAGCAATGAACCACGTCCTCCGAAAGCAAACCAGACCGGCTGCCACCAAGTCCTCTCTCTGCCTCTGTTCTCCTCTTCTTGCCGTGGCCAGAGTTCTCTGGAGGGCAACCTACCCTGGCCCTCTGCATGCTCAACCACTCCTCAGTGCCCCACTCTGCATGAAGCCCTCTGACGAGCTTATTGGTGACTCCCCAAGGTCCACAGCAACAGCCTTGACTTTCAGCAGCAGGTGACGCCCATGACCAAGTGCCTGTTGGACATTCTCCCCTCCTCTGGCTTCCAGGACCCTCTCCTCCCCCGTTTAGCTGATCCTTGTCGGTCTCCCTCGCTGGTTCCTCTTTCTCTGGTCACCCTAACAAATATCAGAGCTCTGCCCTTGACTTTCTTATCCTGCCCTGACACACACTTCCTGCGTGATCCAACTCCTCCCCAGGCCTTCGTCACTCGGAAACTCCCAGATCTGTGCTTCCGCACATAACACCAAGAGCTGACATGTAACTTGTTTTGAGGACCTACTAAGCATTAGGCACTGTTGGAGCACTTTGTATACATCATCTCATCTGATCTTTACAACAACCCTAAGAAAGTGGCACTATTTTTATCACCCCATTTTACTGAGTGCAGAGATCAGACAACACTCCCAAGTTCACACAGCTTGAGGCCAGGATTCAAACTTGACCCTGCTCTAACCATCACACCATTCTCCTTGTAGAACATCTGCACCTTGAGGCTCTTCATCCACTTCCAACTCAACACACCCCCAAAGAAACTTACAATCCCCTCCCCCTCCCCCAGCAATGTTCCCCTACATTACCAGAAGAGGATCCAGGCTTGGTGGAGCCTGAAGCTTCTATAATTAGGCCGAAAGGGGCTCCTTAACAAAAATAAAACAGTGAATCCAAAATCAGGTTTAGAGTCTTAAAAGTGGCCCACAAAAGTGATGGGTCCTGGGACATAAACTGCATTAGCTTCATGGTGAACCCCACTTCCACCCCTACCTATACATTGTGTATTTCAGTGACTAGCATCTAGTAACTCTAGCTGGAGGCCTGAGAGCCTTCCTCTCCTCCCATTCCCTCCTTCCCTTTCTCATCCGTAGGGAATCAAAGATGCCTTCTGTCATCTCTTCCTCAAATCTCTGGGGTCTCTCCTATCAACCACCTTCACGTGGCTCAGGCCCTCGACATCTCTCATCTGAACCTCTGCCATAGTCTCCCAATTCCTGCTTCAGCCTGGACTTTCCCTGACACATTTTCTGTGCTGCAGCAGGGGACTAGAAGAAGCACCACCTTCCACGACTTCCCATTGTCCTCTGGCTAAGGTCTAAATCCCTTAGCCTAGCATTACCCACCTCTGGTCAACCTTGCCAGGCTTACTTCTCACCATGCTCTCCTTTTGTTTCTTCCGTAAACAAACAATTCTTGAGCATTACTACTGAGTACCAATGATGGGGTAACTAGATGCAAAACACTGCTGGAGCTATAGCAGCAAACAACACAAGAACTCTCAGACCCCATGTCCCACCACACCCAACAGCTTGCAGTTTCCAGGCTATGTAAGACTGTGTTCGCCTCTTTGTATTTTCCTGGGCTCCAGGGAAGGCTCTTAAATTCATTGATCACCTGAATATTCACCATTTATCCTTCATGACTCAACGTGTCACCTCCTCGCAGAACATTTCCGGATTATATCCACCAGCAAAAATGGATCCTTTCCTCCTTCCTCCCCCAGATGTGCTTCTTTCTTCTCCCAGAACATGTACTCTACCTGACTATGAGATCTCCCTTACTTCACAGCGAACTCTTTGAGCAAAGAGACAGCTTTTCATTCATCTCTATATCTCCAATTAGGACCTGGTACATAGCAGATACCATCTATCATCCATTCATCCATCCATCCATCCATCCATCCATCCATCCATCCATCCATCCATCCACCCATCCATCCATCCATCCATCCATCCATCCATCCATCCATCCATCCATCCATCCATCCATCCATCTACCCATCCATCCATCCATCCACCCATCCACCAATCCACCCACCCATCCACCCACCCATCCACCCACCCATCCATCCTTCCAGCCACCCATCCATCCATCCATCCATCCATCCACCCATCCATCCATCCACCCATCCATCCATCCATCCATCCATCCATCCATCCATCTACCCATCCATCCATCCATCCATCCACCCATCCACCCACCCATCCACCCCACCATCCATCCTTCCAGCCACCCATCCACCCACCCATCCACCCACCCATCCACCCACCCATCCACCCTTCCAGCCACCCATCTATCCAGTCCTCCATTCAATGTACATTTTTGAATGTCCTCAGTGTGCCAGCCATTTTTCCAGGTTCCGTGGAGATTGAGAAGAGTAAGACAGTTGAGGGCCCTGTTCTCACTAACGCTGTATTCTAGGAGGTTGGGGGGAGGCATCAAAAATGGAAATAAAAGAAGCAAATAAGCAAGATAGGTGAGTGAGAAGTACTATAAAGTAAATTAACCAGAGTGATGTCACAGAGGGTGCTTTTTAGAAGGAATGGTCAGGTCCTTTTTTAAGAAGGCGGCATTTGTGATGAGACCCAAATGGTAAGAAAGGAACAGCCAAACACAGAGGAGCAAAAACTCCCGGTGTGGGAAATGGGCTTTGTGTGTTTAAGAAGATCAGAGTAAGCTGGAGGAGGGGTGGCAGGTGAGGGTGGAGAGGCCCACAGAATGGGAGTAGGCAGCCCCTGAGGCCATGGAAAGGAGTCTGGATAGCATTGGAAGTGAATTACAGGCATGAGTAACCGTCTAGTGAACGAAGGGGTGGGTGAACGCATAGACATGACGCGTGTGCGCTGCTGTGAACTTAGTTTGCCTGTGGCATGTCTCGGCAATGAGCCCTCAGCACCACTTTACCTGGTCCTCTCCTCTGACCACCTGGCGTCAGGTCAGACAATTTTTATTCTGAGCTTCCAGTGCATTGTTAGTGGACAAACCGAGGTGACTACCTTGGCCCCAGTCCCTGCCTCAGAATCAGGGCAAAGGGCAAGACAGCAGACTGGCCTGGAGACAGTCCAGGGCTAGCCCTTCCCTCCTGGCCCAGGACCAATTCTCTCACGGTGCCTCAGGGATCCTGGGTGAAGAGCGAGGTCGTAGAAAGGGGGGAGGGTGAGAGCAAGAGAACGGGCAGTGTGAGAACTTGGAAAACACGGGCACTTGGCAACAGGTCAGATTTTGAATCCTTTCTCTGGCATTCGCCTCTACATGTATGACCTCAGACAAGTCACTGCACCTCAGTTTCCCCACCATGACTTGTGAACACAAGTACCAATGACATTAAGTTTTGGGGAAAGATTGAATGGGACAGATTGGTGGCATAATAAGTGTCCACAAACCTTACTTGGGCTCCTTTTCTCGCATTAAACGAACAGTGACCTTGTTGCCTAGAAGTTAAGTCGCACCATGAGAAAGCAGCTGGCTCTCGGCTCCTGTCCTACCAAAGTGAGACAAGGGAAAAAATCCTGGGCTAGTCTCGGTTCCCCCTTTTGTTTAGATCCAAGCTGACATGTCCCGTTGGTGACAGTAACACAAAAAATGCCAAACAAAAATCGAAACTGCTTCACTTCTGGTTTCGTTGAGATCCACGGACAACCCAATCTTAACCCCCGACAGAACTGCATGACAACAAGTGCTGGCGCAGGCGCGGTGGCCTCGCCAAGGCATTGGAAACCAGGAGCGGAGGGCTGCGAAGTGGGGCGCTGGCGGGAGACACCCCCCCAGGGCCCCTTGACGGCCTCACTTATCCCCTTTCCTCTCCAGGCTCCCAGTGGGAGCGGATGATGGGGTCTCACTGGCTCTCTTATTTCTGGTTGTCATTTAGTTGTTTTTTCTTCCCCTTTAAAGAATGTCCTAACAGACTTTGGCCCACATGGGACAATCCAGGAGAGGGGGTTGATGGTTTGGGAGTAGATTTTCTGAAAGCTCTGGTCCTGGGAAAACTCAGCTCAGAAAGGTACTGTGTTTTACTAGGAAGCCAACAGGGAACACACACACACACACACACACACACACACACACACACACACACACACACTTTTGCATGGGCACACACTGCAAGCATGCACACACACATCCCCTGGCCCCAGTTCCGAACTCCACCCCCACCCCCACCCCCAGGAAGTAGATTTCCTAACTTGCAGGGCCCAGTATGAGTCACAGGCAAGTCTGTTTTATTTTGGGGCGTAAGAGCTCCCTCTCGCTCCTGGAACCTAACGGGGTTGCAGAGAAGGAGATGTGGACCTGGCCTCAAGGGAAAGTCCCCCGTCTGCCCTGTGGCCGGGGAAGAGCACAGTCAGCAGTGGACGGGCTGGAGGCCCTTGTTCCTCTAAAGCCCATGTTCCCGGTGGGGCTGGTGCCCTGTGGTGTCGGGGGCAGGGGGGTGCAGGAAAGGAGGGCTCACATGCACTGTGTGGGCTCCTCAGAGCAGTCTACCTGGGGTTGCAGAGTGGATGGGGAGGAAAGTAGGTGTGTGGACTCACACTTAAGTGCAGAGGGAAAGATGGGAAGGGAAACAGGCCTATTTGGCACCACAGCTGGCGACTGGCACTTTCAAACTTCTTCCCCGAGCTTCTGAGTTGGGGAGAGAGGAGAGCTCCATGCACACCCCCAGCGCTGCCGCCATCCCCTCTGCCTAGCCCTCTAGGCCCCTGGGAGATGGCGGTGAGGCCTGTTGCTCCCACATGCTGTTCTTTTCCCTCGAATCAGCTCAGACTAAGTGGAGCAGCAGGGGAGAGGTCCTCTGTCCATGGAGCATCGGGGTAGCCGGGGAGGGGCCTGCTGGGCGGGGGCTCCCCATGATCCTCGAGGGGTGTTCCCAAGGCCCCTTGGAGGATGGGGAAGAGGAGTCTCCAGGAAGGCTGGGGTCAGGCATCCTCCGCTCTCTCCCTGCGCGGGTGGAAATGATGGCCCGTCCTTGTGACTTGCCTGCAGGCTGAGGGGAGAGAGGGACAGGGAGGAGAGAGACACACCAAGCAGAGCCAATGGCTCTACAGCAGCCACAGCTCCCACTGTGAGCTCGGCCATGGGGCCAGCTTCCTCCCTGGGCACGTGGAGGCTCCCACAGGCCCATTCTGATGACCAGAGGGGCCTGCCCAACACCCCAAGGGGCCCAGCACCCATCTCGGACACAGAGCGCTTCTATTGGCCACAGACCCAGAATGGGTAGGTGGATGAGTATCAATCCCAACTGACAGGTCACCCAAGAATGACACAGGCCACCCAAGCCAGGAGAAACTCCGGTGCTGGATCATTCAGGAAATAGAAGGCATTTCACCGACCCCAGGGATGAGGCAGACGCCTACCTACACCTGCCTTTTAGGAGAAAAGGAAATATGACACCAGATACTCTCAGAAAAGGACACATCTGCCCTGGCCAGTGTGCTTCCGCGTTAGCCCACGCACTGAAGGGTCAGAGGTTTAATTACCAGTTAAGGGCATGTGCCTGACTTGCGGGTTTGTTGGTCAGGAGGCAACCAGTCCATGTGTCTCTCTCACATCAATGTCCCTCCCTCCTTCCCTCCCTCCCTCCCTCCCTCCCTCCCTCCCTCCCTCCCTCCCTCCCTCCCTCCCATTCTCTCTGAAAAGCAATGGAAAAAATATCCTCTGATGAGGATTAACAACAACAAAAAGGACACATCTAGGGCATGCCGCCTGGGTGGGCACAGGTCTGGGCCATTCTGACCCCGAGTCCTGGTCACTGGCTTCCCAGCTCTACCCACCAGGCTCCATCTCAGAAAGTTCCCCCCATTCCCAGGGCCAGGTGCCAACCAGGGCTTCTGCTCAGGTAACCTGAGCCCAGGAAGCCAGAGGCCTGCTCCTGCCCTCGTGAACTGAGATTTGACTGTGTTTCCCCGATAGAGGGCAGCAGCATCGCTCTCTTCCCTCCCTTCCTGCTCCAGGTCCAGGCCTCAGCGATACTGTGGCTTTTCTCAGGGGGAGGCAGAGCTGGGAGCCGGCTAGCTTCTGAGCCCTGGGCGGCCCAGGTGTTGGAGAAGATCCTGGTGTTACTACTTGGAGCACCGGCGCTGCGGGTTGTGCCAGGAGATGCAGGCCGTGTGCACGGGCCTGAGCCCCCTTCACCCCCATCCCCCATCCCTTACAGGGTGAGGCTGGGGAAAGGGTCGGAGCTTCTCCTAAACCCTGTAAGCAACACCCCCGTTTCCTGCTGAGATCATGCAACACGGTACAACCTTTCCTCCATGAGCAACGCAGGGTGCAGGGGCTGTTCACGGGGTGGACTCCAAAACTGAAAAGGACCAGGATCGAGTCATGGTGTCTACACCCCAGGAGACAGGCTGCCTTCCTGGGACTCGGCAGCCGCCCCAGGCACTGCCACACGAAGCTACATCCGCACTGGAGGCCAGGTAGGTTCTGCCCGGGGAAGAAAGATGAGGCGGGGTGTGGTTTTCCAGTTCCTGGGCTCGGGGAGCTCTGAGCCTCTCTCACTGCCCTTGCTGCACTGTGTTAACTGTGGAGGGAACTGCCCTCCCCTATCGCCCTGGAGTTTCCTGCAGCCTCAGTTTACCTGTCAGTAAAATGGAAAACCTAATTTTAAACTCGATGCCTATAGCAAGAACGAGAGGGCTGTGACTCTGTGGGCCTTTCTGCAGCCTCTCCCCCTGCCCATCACCCTCTTCCTCTCCCCTGCTTTCTGCTTGTTCTTGGTCTTTTCCTCCCATTCAACCTGTCCCCTGTCCCCTTTCACCTCTCTCCCCACTCTAGGCGGGAAGATGAGGTGTGCACCTCTTTCTGGTTAAAAAGTTTTGCTTTGCAGAAACACAGCCAATTTGTGACCCTGCCCTTTCCAGCTGGGGGTGATGTTTATTTACATTTAGGGACCCGTGGGGAGAGGCTTAGCTGTGAGTTTCTGAGGCCGGGGACAGCACAGTGATAAGGAAAAGCACTGCCCTCTCCCAGGTGCTGGGCTGGTGCTGGGCCCAGGCAGCGTGCAGCTCTGAAGGAAGGGGATGGGGCGGGGAGTGTAGGGAAGGAGGGGGTCTAAGGTTCCTCCTGACTTCTGGGATTTACCTACTCAGATGTTCCCAAGCTAAGAAACAGAGACAGAATCACAGAGGGAAAGAGGGAGGCAGAAAAGACACAGAGAGACAAGAGAAGAGAGAAACTGAAAAACTCAACAATAAAGGGAAAGGAGAAAGTGGGACAGTTCCAACTATTTTGCAAAATCACAAATAAGATTTGAAGGGAGGCGTAAGGGCTTCATATTTTTTCATTGCAATTTTTGAGGAGTTTTTTCTTATTTGCTATTAATTGAAAGGGCCCTGCAGCAGGTGGCTGGCCACCAGGGAAGGCTCTGTGAGAACCAGGACCAGCTAAGCAGTGAGGGCCTGGCGTCTGTTCCTGACCCACAGGACATCTTGTATCTTCTGCACTTTTCTTTGGTGCAGAGTCATTAAGGGGTACCGTAGCCCAAACACTGACGCCTGTGCTGGTGGCCCAGGGCACAGGTTGGTCTGTCTGGGATGCCTCATGTCCCCTGTCCCCTGGAGATCTGTCCTCCCACTGCCCCCGAGCTGGAGATGGCATGTTAGAGGGGGGATGGTGGGCTCAGGGCCATACAGCCCCCGGCTGGGACCCAGGATCTCCTGCTTATGAGATGTATGTTTGAACCACGTATCCTAATCTCTCCGGGCCTCAGTCTTCCCACCTGGACAATGGAGACATTAAAATCTCACAGGATTATTCTAAGCATTGTTAATGACATTAGGGTACTGTTAAACAGGGAAACAAATCATGGTTGCTACTCATAGCTGACACATACTGAACACTGCCACGGTCCGTGTTCCACATCCCTGATCCCAGCTGGTCCTCCTATCACCTGTACCAGGTGAGGGCCCCAGCACCCACACTTTTTTATAGATGACCTTAGAAATGCAAGGCTGAAACCACTGCTGAGAGGGTGGCCCCAAAGTCCTGTCCTGTTAGCAGCCAATAGATCACAGATGATGACCAAGAAGCATGAACTTCCTCTCCTTCCCTCGCTGCCCCTGTGTTGATATTCGGTTCGGATGGGCCCATTCCCTGCAGGTGGGACCCAGCCCTGCAGAGCGACAGAGCCCGGAGGAGCAGCCCGGCCTGGCCAGGAGGTAGGAGGCACCTGAGTCCCAATGCCATGGGCCAAGAGCTGGCAGAAGCATCTTGGGCAAAGCCATCTCATCTCTCTGCGGCTTCTCATTCCTTGTCTCTGATGGAGACAGAGGGGATACGCTGGGTCCCCCTGCCCGACAGGCTGTTGCGAGGACCCAGGGAGGGGAGGCAGTATCATTAGTCCAGAGCGAAGTCACAGCTCACAGGATACGAGCATTTTCTTCCTCTCTCCCAGGCCCAGCTGGGGCCGAACCTTGACCCGTGGAGAGAAGACAGGCCCAGGCAGGGCTGGCTATCTTGCATCCTCACCTTGGTGGTTGAAGAAGAGGGACCATACGACCTGGAATTTTCTCAGATCTGGGACGTAGGTCCCCACTCCACTGGGAAAGCAGTCAACTGTCAGGATAAGGTGCATGGGTTGAGGGCTCAGCTCATGGGGCTTTTAATCCCTTTCCTGTCATCGATAGTGTGACCTTGGGCAAGCCAGTGTCCCCCCAAGTCCTCATTTCTCTGTCTGTAAAATGGGAATAACACCAGGGAGGATGGAATAAGACTTAGAAAGCTCCTGGGCCTGCGTCCAGGGCACAGCAAACACTCATCCACGCTGCCGCTGCGGGTCGGGCGCCTGCACAGAAGAGCCCAGGAGTCCCATCCCCACCTGACCAGCCATCTCTGCTCACACCGCATGGGCGTGGCACTGGCAGGGTGCGCCACCCGCAGAGGCAGTGTTTGACAAACGACGGTTCTGTGCTGCTCATGGCTTTTCTATAGAAATGTACTGATTCCCTAATTATAATCTCAGCAAGGAAGAAATGACAAGGACCAGCAGGGGTTGTCAAGGAGCAATTAGTTGGCAATTTTCTTTTTTCCAGTGGAAGCAAAGGGGGTGGTGTAGCTAGGCACAGGGGGGGGGCTCAGATTCCTGACTCCTTCCCTTTATGTTCTGGGCCCCGCAGGGCTGGGTGGCGGCCTCAGAGCGACTCAGAACTTGCTTGGTGGGTGTGCGCCCGGATGGCAGTGGAGGGGCGCTGGGGGTGAGGACCGGGCAGTGGGCGGGTGCGGGGACTTACCCTGAGACTGACACCTCTTTGGCATTTCCCTCTTTCTTAAAAAGCCAAAACAGCCTGCTCTCCCCTCGCCTCCTGAAGAACAGATAACCCTAGGGAATGGAACTATTTGGTAGATCTTTTTTTTTTCTTCCACAAATTTCCAAAAGTAGAGAGAACACTTGCACATAATTACCCAGGGTCAAAGGTTCAGGTGCCAGCCTCACCCCAGACCTACGGAACCCACATCTGCTCCTGGGTGGGCGCTGTCACCTGCAGGCTAGGGGTCTGGAGGGTTCCGAGGGAGAGAAGGCTGAGGTGGGCTGGAAACTCCTGGGGCCCATCCCGTGTCCTCGGGCAGCAAGGTGCCAGGCTGGCCCAGGCCCCTCTCTCGGGGATTGATCGCTGCACCCCTGGGCGACTCGGTTCATCACTGCTTGGGTGCCAGGGGCATGGGTTTGCAAGTGAGTATCAGATGCAGGAGAGGATTCCTGGACACTTGCCTTGTCCTCTGCATCAAACAACCCAGGACAGCACACTGTGGTTGGCAGTGGGACTCTGAGCAAGCAATTTCTGAGCTTTAAGCAGTGGTTCTCAACCTTCCTAATGCCGCGACCCTTTAATACAGTTCTTCATGTTGTGGTGACCCCCAATTTCATTGTTACAAATTGAACATAATTAAAGCATAGTGATTAATCACAAAAACAATATGTAATTATATATGTGTTTTCCAATGGTCTTAGGCAACCCCTGTGAAAGGGTCGTTCGACCCCCAAAGGGGTCACGACCCACAGGTTGAGAACCGCTGTAAGACCAAAGCGGTAGAGTCAGCCTGTTGGTGCATAAAAATCTGGTTCTGCCACCGCTTACTAGCGCCTCTCTGAGCCTCAGTGTCCCCAACCGTAAAATTAAGACAAGGGAGCTTCGTCCCGGGAGGATAGCCTGAGATGATGTGTCAGCACGTGCGCGCACACACTCATGCATACACTTGTGCAAGCGTATTCGCACGCAGGCACACACTCGCCCACGCATAGGCACACGTGCACACGTAAACAAGCACGCACGCAAACATAGCATGTGAGGGGGCACAGAGGACCTCTCAGAGCGCCCGGCCCAGGAGCTGCTGGTGAGCTGCGGGGGTTGAAGGACATCTCTCCACCAGGCACAGTGCTGAGCGCCATCGCTGCTTCCTCACTGGGCCTCACCCGCTCTGTCTGGTGACGAAGACCTTGCCCCCGTTTCCAGAAGAGGGACCCGAGACTCAGACTCAGGGGAAGGACCTGGCGCAAGGTTAAAGAGGCAGGAAGGTTGGAGCCACTGGTTTTCTCATAAAATATCGACTGCTCGCTGGTGCCAGGCGCTATTCTGGGCATTGGGGGTTTTGCGGTACACAAGACAGACGAGATTCCTGGGCTCCTTGCGATCAGGTCTGCTCGGGGGAGGTTTGGGAACCAAATCGTCTGCCTCCGGAGCCCTCAGGTCTGACCGTCTGCCTCCTTGAGAGATGATGGGTCTTTTTGTCAAGGACACAGGCCGGCCTCTCCCATCTCCTCTCCCTGTGTCCGTGTTCCTGGGACTATAGTTGGTGGGAATTGCTGAGATGGGAGAACAGGTTGGGGAGTGAGAAAACTCCATAGTATTTTGGGGGCCACTTAACATCCTATGGCAACCAGATGCCTGAGCTCTGCTGAGTCAGCAGACGTCCAGACGGCACCGGGAGCAGACCCTGGCGGGTGTCACTCAGAACCAATCAAATGACCTCTCAGGGCTGCAGTCTCCTTGTCTGAAAATTGCAACAAAATGCTGAGGTTAAAAAGGGACAAAAGATGGGAAGCCCTTTGGACAGTGTAGTGCACATGCTGCACAGTATTTTCATTGTGTTTGAAACCCAGAAGCCCGCTGAGAGGCCTCATCCTTTGAAGGCATTTTGCCAGAATGTCCGCCACCAAGCAGAGTAGTGGCCCTTCCTCCCTCAGTCTCTCTGCTGTTGCGTAGATGTTGTGGGGAGGGGTGTAGGGAGAGTGGGGTTTTGCCCAGTCACCTGACCTCTGAGCACCTGCTTGTACTGACGTAGGCCTGTGTAGGGACCTGTTTGCTTTCCTGTGTGCCCTGGTCCTCTTCTCATTAAAACCATTTTAATTTGTAATTCAATCCCTTCTTTTAATTTTCATTTTTTTAAAAAATCTGACAAGTCTCTTATGTGTAGCCAACTTCATGGGAGATTAGAGGGACAGGATTTTACTTCAGAGCCACACAGACACCCCACGTGAGTGTTAGGCATGCCTCTTCCTAAGTCCTTAGCCTCTTTTCGATACCTCAAAGCCAGCCTCTCTCTCTCCTTCTTAAGCCCTCATCAGCAGTCTCTGATCCCAGATCCCTGCTTGTTCCTACAATGGAGAAGTGTAGATGGTTCTTTCTGTGTCTTCTGTCAACCACGGCTATCAAGGTGGCATTCAGGGCCCAAACCTCAACCAAGACAGTCCCTTCCCTAAGAGGGACTTAGGTGTCAGCTGATGGGAATAGCTTCCCTCTCCTACTACACTTTTACTTGTCTATGGACTCCCCAATCACATGGGAAGAGATGGGAAAGAATGAGGGCTGAAGGGACGCTGCTGTAGGGGACGATGTGGAAGGCAGCAGAAAGGGGGTCCAGCGCCTCTCAGGGTTCTCCACAGTTATTTTTGGAGGTGTCTTAGCTCCCCAACCAGAAGTCATGGGATCAAACTCAAGCATTTCCCACCTACATGGCAGGGTCTCAATGAAGGTTGCCCTGTGATGACATAGTTCATGGATACTTTGGGGGACACAGGACACATACCCTTTCCAACCTCAGCTGAAGCCACAGAAGCAAGGGGACCCTGGCCCATTGTGTCCAGTCCTTTGTCCCCCTGCTCTGGAACCTCTAAAGTCCAAGGGTATCCAGCTCCCAGACTTTTGGCCAGAGACAGAGACCAGAGATATAAATGGAGCTTGTGGGTAAGGAGGCGAGACTCACAGTAATTCCAGACTCTAGATAATTCCACGTGGGATCAGAACATCCTGGAGGCGCCAGTCCTGGTCTCGGGTTCATCTGTATAATGCGCTCTGTGGTCAACACAATACAATCACAGCAACAGCCACTGCAAATAATAATAGCTGCCGTTAGTGGAGCCCTTGGTATATGCCAGGCCCTCACATGCATTCTTCACTGAATATAACGACCATATGATGTACGTGCTATCATTACCCTCATTTTATACATGGGGAAACTGAGGCTCAGGAGGTTTGCTTTGTCTAAAGTCACATCGCTAGGAGGTGTAGGAACCGGGCTTTAAGCCACCACATGGCACTGCCTCTTAACCAATGGACTGCCCAGCGAGAGCATGCCATTTGCAATTTAGGATTCAAGTTCTCATGTATTATTTCATTTAAGCCTCACACGGGCATGCCTCACCTGGGAGCTATTTGACAACCATATCACAGACGAGGAGACTGAGGCTTGGACAGGTGATGGGGTCTCCTCGCCACTGCTTCGCTCACGGGGATGTTAGGGTGACGCAGAAGTAGAAGGTATTGCCACCTGGAGCAGAAAGATCCCCTGGGGAGGGGAGAGGGCAGGGGGTGTCTATGCCATTCCTGTCATAAGCAAGCTTAGATGGAGAAAATGGCACAACCTACCCCCAAAGCCCCAGGGTCCCCTCTGGCAGGCCTACTGCCTCTCATTCCTCCTGGAACAAGCCAGCTTGGCACTGGGCTTGAATGTTCCCTAAGAGTTGAGCTGGTTTCGCCATTGAAGGCACTGGGCACAGAGACAAGGGCCGTTTTCTTGGATCAGCAGCGAGCATTTCACCCGAGTATGGGAAACAGCCCCTGTTCAGCACCCACTATGGACCCGATGCAAACATCCCACTGTCTCCCGCCTGTCCATCAGCCGCCCCAGATTCTACCCACTCCTTGGGCACTGATGTCATTGCCAGGATGAGGATAAATATTTAAAGGGACTCTTACTTAACTGGTAAGCGCTTCCTCTCCAAGTCCCCTCCATCACTGTCTCTGGCTGGATTTCGAGAACGATTGTTCTGACTCAGAACCAGAGCTGCCTGTGGTTTGTCCTCAGTCATGTGACCATTCTCCCCCTTTTCGTGGTGGGTGGCCTTAAAGATGGAGGGGACGGGTCAGTCTGGCCTGGCTGTGAACATCGGGTCAGGCCTCCCCTTGACCAGATGTTGGGGAGACAAGACCCTGGCTTGTGGGAGAGAAGGAAACACAGAAGCAAAAGGGACTGAGCTCCCGTGACTAATGAGTCCTTCACTATTTCTGACATCCGCATGGTGCCACAAAGGATTTGGGGTCATTTGTGAACGTATACATAGGAAAATATTAAATGCAAGTGACCCAGAATCTGAATGCAGTGTAGAATGTAGGTTAAAGATGCAGGCTCTCCACTCTCATCATCATTGTTGGCAAGGCAGCTGGTCCGTGGGGGGCTGTGTCCGTGCTGTCCCCGAGAGCGACCTGGCATTGCTCTGGTGTTAGCACTGAGTGTTCTGGAATGCCCCCAGGCCTGGGGAACCAGGACAGTTGGTCACCTGCCTGCTGAATGCCGGCATCGGTTGTGATAGCTGCGTGGTCTTATTCTCATTTTAGAGATAAGGAAACAGAGGCTCGGGGAGTTGGAATAACTGGTTTATGTGCCCTCACCGAATGAGTGGTTCAAGCCCCTGGGCGCCAAAACCTTGGTCTCCCATCCTCTGTGTCTCAGCATCCCTCCAGGGTCAGAGGCGTTTTGTCCCTTCATCAAGGTTCTCAACCAACACGGCCGGCACTGCGCTGGGACCTGGGGGGGAGGGAGTTCATTCACTGTTCTGTGCATGTCAGGCCTGGGGAGGGAAGAGTGAACAAAAGACGAGTTTCCTAGTCCTGCTCTCTCGGGTGCCTTCTGTCCTGGGGGAGAGGCAACTTTAAACAGCCAGACACACAAAGGAGTCTCCATTTATGTGCGAATCAACACGATTGTGCATCCTGTGTGAGATGAGCTGGGAGAGAGAAACTGGGGTGCTATCACAAAGGGCCTCACAAGCTCTGCCAAGCAGCGTGGGCATTATTTTGAGGGGGTGACAGGCAGGTTTACTGAGAGAAACGGGTCGACCTGAGACACAGTAAGGAAGTAGAAGTGACAGGAGCTGGAATGGCTTGGATAGAGGGGAAACTTGGGTGAATAGTTGCTCCCCAAAATTCATGCCCACCAAGACCACAGAATGTGACCTGATTTGGAAATAGGGTCTTTGCAGAAGCAATTAGATAAAATTAAGCTGAGGTCATGCTGGATTGGAGTGGGCCTGTTCCAAACACTGTTGCCCTTGTAAGAAGCGGAGGCAGAGACAGACTCAGGAAGAAGACCAAGGGGAAGGTTCAGGCAGAGGTTGGGCCGATGTGTCTACAAGCCAAGGGATGCTGGTGACCATGGGAGACTAGGAGAGAGGCGTGGGACGCATTCTCCCAAGAGCCTCTGGGAGGACCCAACTCTATCAATACTTGGATCTCAGACTTCTGGTCTCGAGACTGTGAGAGACTGGCGTTTTGATCTTTAAGCCACCCAGTTTGAGGGAATTTGTTACAGCCGCCGCAGAAAACTAACACAGAGGGGAAGGGGATGAGGAAGGAGGCAAGAATGACTCCCAGTGTTGTGACAAGGGTGTCCTGGGCGGCTCGTGGTGTGGTTTGTTGAGCTAGAGAACGCGGGAGAAGCCAGCTGGGCCATTTGCAGAGAGCAGAGCCCTGAGGACCCAGGACCCGGGACAGGTATATTTTGATGGGCAAGTACGAGGAAGAAAAAAATAAGGCATCCAGAGTCCATTGAATCTAGGAATCAGGACTGCAGCCCTAATCTCTGTCCTTTCCAGGGCTGTGTCCTGCCTTCAGTGACTCTGGGAGGAAGAGGGGGAAGCAGCCATGAGACATAAATGAGTCTATCTTGCAGGGCTTTCTGTTGATCAGCCAGCAGCCTACGTATGGCCTTTGGTGTCCAGTTTAAACTGGTTCTTCTTGTTTCATGATTACACAATAAAGGGGGCCCCGTGGGCTCCAGAACCGAGGCCAGTTCTGCGCATGCTGTGCCATGGGGCAGGAGAAGCTAGCATGGGACAGGACACATGGCGGGGGGTGGGGGAAGCGACGATGGAGAAGAGGTGGCTTCAAGGACCAACTTGGTCTCTTGCCATTTTTTCTCTGGAAGCACCTGCAGGTGCGCCCCCAACCCACCCACCAGTTCTGTAGCAAAACCAGCTATGGCACTGGTCCTTCCAGCCCCCAGCTGACCCTGCAGACCCGCGGGCACAGTTGGGTGCAGAGGGCATAGAGACCCCAACATCAGGTGCCCCGCCCTCCACACAGATGAGTCTGAGCACCTCCACCAACAGTGCTGATGAATTCCTCTTGCCTCTTGGGCATCATTTTCTCATAATTATAGTGGGGAGAAGACAGGGAGCCCCACTGAGAAAGAACGCAGAGTCCCATGCCGGAGCCCCAAGGCAAATCCTCCCTGAGGACTACACTAGAGCAGCACAATTTTTTCCAGGACGTAGAGGAAAGATAAAATCTGATTTAATTCCTAGGAAATTGCCTTTTTACCCACCTGTGTAAGCCTGTATTTAAATGCTAATATTTTTGGCCTGCTGGGACGCCACATTTATTTTCTCCCTACGCAGCCACAAAAATCATTTATTTATGAGAATTCCAGCTCCTGCCCTCTCTCCTGAATTCCTCACTTTCATTTTCATCTACCAGCTGGATGTTTCTCTCCCCAAGACATAGGGGATCTGTAACCTTCTCCCTCCCCACCTTCGACCCTCCGTATACTGTCCTGTTTCTAGGACTGCTGGTGGCTTTTGACTCCCAGGCCCCAGACTTTTCCTCAGATCGGTCCCCAGTCCCTTTGATTCAACCTCCTCCCCTGGGGGGAATCACCACATCTGACTGAGCCTCCACTTCCTCTTCTGTAAAATGGGTATAATAATACCAACCCATGACTTTGTTATGAGACCAGGATAATCCACATACGGCCCCCAGCACAGCATCTGGTAACAGAGTAACAGATCGTGGTGATTATTTTTAGAGCGATCATGACCACTCCGCCCTCACCATGGAACCTGCCCTCCTCTGAGTGGCTGTTCTATCATGAGCTGCTCAGTGAGCTCTGAGGGGACTCCATCCTGCTGATTAGGAAACACTGACTGGTCGCTGTTTGCTTCAGAGCATTTTCATGCTCTGAAATTCTCTACCTTATGAGTGTGTTTGCTTGTTTATGGTCTGAGCACCCCTCCTCCAATCTACCTCTAAAATGCCGTTTCTGCAAGGAAAGGGATTTTGTCTTATTTACTGACCTAGCCCCAGTGCCTGGCACATAGTGGCATTCTAGAACTTCAGAAGGGAAGACACCTTGACTGGGCTGGTAATGAGGCTCCTGACCCCAGCTTCAGAGGTGCCCTGCTCTGCCCTGTTTGGTGTGTTGGGCTGGGACCCTGCAAGCCGCCTTCCTGCTTTGCCAGCAGGAGAGGGAGGCTACAGGGTGGGGAGGGCCCTTGTCCCAGGCAGCTTCTGCTCCTACGGACCCCACTCCACTGCTCCTTCCTCCACCCCTGCCTGTAGGTTCCCTCTTGGCAGTTGCTGCCAGTTTCTGAAATGTATTTTTTGAACGCCCAGAATCAGCATCATGACTCCCTCTGAGAGGTACCAGCATGAGCCAGCAGGCACCCGCTCCTCAGAGTCTGGGTCTTAGCCTCATGGGGTCCCCCCTGCAGGATTGAAGGTTCTGAGGATCCCATCTCTTTCCTTTGTCTCTCCCCCGTCCCCAAGCACTGGAGCTGCTCCTGCAGTCACCTCCATGAGTCCTCAGTGCCCCCTTTTAGCCTGTTTGATCTTCCAACACCTGCTGGACAAGTCTTTATATGTAACTAGAGGCCCGGCGCACGAATTCATGCATGGGTGGGGTCAAGTGAGCCCGCCCCAATCCGGGCTGATCGGGTCAGGCCAGCCAGGGGGAGGAGCCTCAGGCCATGGGTGGGCTGGCCCTGCCCCTGGTCAAACTCCAGGTTGAACTCCTGGTGGAGGCGTCAATTTGCATATTAGCCTTTTATTGCATAGGATTCTCACTGTTAAATGGCCATGGGCTGTGTCTCCCGGCTGCACAGTGACACTGTGACTGAACCTGTGCCTGGCCATGCCCCTCTCCACCCCACCTCCCAGCCCACAGCCATGGCCACAGAGGGAACTCAACTCCTTCCAGGATGGATGTCTCCATTCTCGCTCCACGATGCTTCAGGAGACAAGGGTTTAGGATCAAAACGGACAGCTGCTTGTTTCTTGCACTATTAAGGCAAACTCTTTCTCTCTCATGCTGCCAGTCACTTGAATTTCGAACCCTGTGAGATTTGAAATAAGTTTCCAATATCAAGTGGTCTTGGATTCAAATTCACCCTCAGCTGTGTGGCCACCTACAAGCGACTTTCCCTCTCTGGGCCTGTTCGCTCATCTGTTGAATGGGTAGCATAACAGTACCTGCCCTTTCAGGCTTATAGTAAGGATTAGAAATGGGGAACGTAGGTACTTGGACCAATCGCCGGCACCTGGAAGGCACTCGTGGATTCTGCTGTCACTGTTATCATTGCGGGGATGGCCTCTCAACCTGCTGAAGGCCAGCACGTTTGTCCTCTCTGAGCCTTGTACTAGGGAGGTTGGCACACTCTCCTGGGCCCGGATGCCACCTGGAGCTCCCACCTGCCTCTCCTTCCCCCTGGAACTGGCATGGCCGGTAGATTCCTGTAGCTGGTTCCAGGTGGAGAGATAACTCGGCCTTCCCGAGTCCCTTTGGCTGATGCACATCTGTGTCAAGGAGGCTAATTACAACCCTGCTAATGGCCTGATTTCCCTGGTGCCACCTGAATATTCCAGGAGCACATGGCCTCTCTTTCCTTGCAGTCACGTGTTCCTTGAGCAGAAAACAATTCTCTCCGGTTGTGCGTTTCACTCGGGCACAACTTGCCTTCCTTTGCCGAGAATGTCCTTGGCACACTCACCACCTTGCCCACATTTCTGGGGATTTTGCTGTGTGATGTTGTGGATGCTGCTGACCCTCTCTGGGCCTGAGCCGTTCATCTAAGACTGAGTTCCAATACTTGATGCCTCGCTGAGATCAGAGGAGACTCTGAAATGCTCCGTGTTTGAGTTACTACGAAGGGGGGTTAAAATCTGGAGCTTGGTGCCATGATTTGCCGTGATCACCAAGCTTTATCTACACGGCCTCCACTCCCCTGTAGAATTGTTTTAGGGCACAGAGGCAGGGGTGGCAACGCCACCAGCAGTAGCAGCAGTAGGAGCAGCAGTCACGACCTTTGCCACTGACAAAATGGCTTACTCCAGCAGAACCTATGTTAAGCACATGGACTTCATTTAAATCTGCCCAAATCCTGTGAGGTAAGGATCATTATCCCCATTTTGCAGAAGGAAAAACTGAGGCTCACCTGCTAGCTCAATAGCTGCTAAATTGCAGACCTTAGAATCCCAGGTCTGTCTTTGGCCTTTGCACTTGTGGTTCCTGGGCCCTAACAGTGATCACCCCAGAGAGCGGTATGGCCAGTTTGGGGCTCTCTGCTCAAATGTCGTTTTTATAGAGAGAAGCCTTCCTCGATGACCCTGTGAAATAGGAGCTCCTGTCACTCTCCATCCAACTGGGCTTTCTTTTTCTTCAAAGCACAAGCCTGTGTATAGACACAGGTGTTGACTGGCCTGTCCTTCCACCACGCAAATCTGAGCTCCATAAGCTCAGGGACGTTGCTTTGTCCGCCACCATACACGGCGCCTGGAGCAGAGGCCAAGGTGATGGCATGGTTATACATACTTCACAGGTGCAGACTGAACACGTGAGCAGCTAAACACCTGGGGCCAAGGCCCATGCTCTTAACCAGCATTGGCCAGACCCTTCAAACAACAGGTGCCACTGTCTCTTTTCCCCCAGGAGGCGTTCAGATGTTGGGATTCCAGATTCCTGAGCTGGAGTTCAAATGCAGACCCGCCCCCACCCCCCAAGAAACCACATGTAGAGCATGAGTTCCAGATCATCTGGCATTTTCTCAGCTGCTAGTCTCCATTCTCTTCCTCTAAACCAGTGGTTCTCAACCTGGGCTGCACATTAGAATCACCTGGGGATCTTTTTAAAATCCTGATTTCTGGGCCTCATCCTCCGGAAATTCTGTTTGTTATGGGGTGGGGCCACAACATTAGTCACAAAGAAACAGAATTTCTGGAGGATGAGGCCCAGAAATCAGTATTTTAAAAAGATCCCCAGGTGATTCTAATGTGCAGCCAAGGTGGAGAACCACTGTTTTATGGCATCTCCGAGGACTACTTTCTTCATTGAGAAGGGCACTAATCACACTCCTCCCCTATCCTGATCGGAGCACACAGGCTCTCACCTGCTCTGCAGGGTGGAAGCTGATACGGAGCAGCTGACTCCAGTGGGGGCACTGGAGCAGGAGGCAGCCAGAGGCAGGAAAAGGCCCGGCCGCGCACCGCGCTGCCCACTCCGCCCGACTTGTCCGTGATGCGCCAGGTCACGGAGAGGCTGCCGGCAAACTTTCCCCTCCGTGCCCAGCAGCAGCTTCCTGCTCCTGTGGGGAGTTCCCCCAGCTCTGATCAAGGCACAAAAAAATCGATCTATTAGATCAAGCAGGAAGGAGAAGGCAGGAGACCAGCCGGGAAGCTGCGGAACGGAGTGTTTTGGCGTAGCAGTCCCCTCCCTTCTGACTGGAGTATTAATTGCTACATTGCCACTGCCTGGAAGAAAGACAGCCAGCCAGCAGAGCCTGGGAGAGCTCCCGCTCCCCCCGCTCGCTCCGCTGCACGCTCCTCCTCGGTTCCCTCGGAGCGCCCGGTGCCCTGGCAGCGCTGGCCCAGCCCTGGCATCCCCAGGTCCTCCTGTGGGTAGCACTTGAGTGGAGGGAAGGACAGCGTGCCCTGCAGGCTCTCTGGATGCAGGAGCCGGGCTCCCTGCAGAGGCAGCTGTGCGGTGCCAGGAGCTCCCGTGGTGCGTCCCTCTCTCAGGGCTCGCCCAGGCGGGCGCCAGGTGCCAGGGGCACGCAGAGCGGAAGCCTTCGCTTCTGGGCACTGACAGCAGAGCCTGCCTCCCCTCTGCCACCATGAGCGGCTGCTCCAAAAGATGCAAGCTTGGCTTCGTGAAATTTGCCCAGACCATCTTGAAGCTCATCACCGGGACCCTCAGCAAAGGTAGGAAGCCTGGCCCGGACCCTCCTTTTCTGCCTTGACGGGATCTGGCTGGTTGGGGCGCCTTGGCGTGGCCAGGGGGGCCGTTCTGGTGTGCGTGGGTCCCGAGGAGGCGGGGAGGGGACCGGTGGCTGGGATTTGGGGTTGCTGACAGCCTGGGTCCTGGCCTGGGCGGGCAGGCACCCGGCCAGGGAGCTCAGCTGGCGTTAATTGTCTGGAACTTTGGAGATGGGTTTGGTGGTGTGTGGCGATCGGTTACAGTCGGGCAGAGGGAGAGAGCCCTTCCCGGAGCACTGGAAGCTGCTTAGCGTGACTAGAGTTTCAAGAAGTTATCCGCAGAGTGTGTGTCTTGTTGATAAGAGAGACTTGGTGCGGGGGCTGTGAGTAACTGAGAACGGAGATGCTGGAGGGCCAGCAGGCGGCGGCCCTGGGCCCTGGTGGGGGTGGGACCCGTCGCTCTGGGCTTGATGTACTGAGCTTTCTCGGGGGGTTCCAGCGTGCTGCGTTTCAGGGGCTCTGGTCGTCGGTCTGCCTCTTGGACCCCTGCCCCTCCGCATCGCCTGCCTGTGTTGATGTCTGTCATCTGCTTCTCTAAGTGCGGGGGTGGCAGCCAGTCCCCAAGTTGCCTCCCCGGCAGCCCAGAAAGGGCGGTAGGGGACTACAGCCAGGACTTGTGTGTCTGTGACTCCGCCCCCGGGGCAGAGGGGAGACTGTCTTCTCAGGGGCCATCCCTGCCTCTGGAGCCCCATCTTCCACCCTGACCAGGGAGGTGAGGCCCTCGGGGACACCCTGGCAAACTTTCTGGAGAGAATATTTAAAGGGACAGCAGCAGCATGATGTGGCTTTGCTGGCTGGAAAAAATGTCTTTAAAATTCACACCTGATTCAGGAGGTGGGGTTATGGGGGAGATGCATTGGAAGCAGGAGGCAGGAGAGTTGATCAGGATTTTAAAACTTGAAGATGAGCGAAGAGACGGGCCGTGTGTGGCAGCTCTAATAATGATATGGCTCAGGTCCCCAGCTGCGTCGTGGGTTTGGCCTGCTGCAAATTGAGAGGCGTGTGTGTGTGTGTGTGTGGTGGGGAGAGAGGGTGAGATGTTGCTATCTACTTTCTCAGGCCCTTTCGTCGCTCCTGTTCTGTCCCCACTGCACTCCTCCAGGGAGCCCAGGGGGACTGCACCCCCAAGGCTGAGGGTCAGCTGCCTGGCAGAACTATTGGGAGGCCTGTGTGGGATGGGCTGACGTGAGGAGGAGCGTGCAGAGGGCTGGGGAGATTGCACAAAGTCCCACCACTCAATCCTCTGAGACAAATTGAGGCTCCACACCCACCTCCCACGCCCACCCCCGTCATCTTCCTCCCTGCCCCCCGCATCTCTGGCACCAGGATCTCAGGAGTGTGGGGTGACGGGCAGCATCTCAGGCCAGTCTCTGCTTCCCAGAAGTGCAGCAGCAAGAGCTTGGGTTGGAGTTTAGAAACCTGGGTCTCAAGGCTGACTTTGCTCCCTGGGCAAGCCCCTGCCTCGCTGAGCCTGCTTCCTGGTGTGGGAGATGTGTCCGTTACCTTCGGCCTGTCTACTCCCAGCACCGCCTCAAGGACCCAGGAAGCTGAGACGGGGATTCCTTTACAGCAAGGGTCCTCAAACTACGGCCCGCGGGCCACATGCGGCCCGCTGAAAACATTTACCCGGCCCACCGGGTGTTTTTGCCACCGCTGCCTGTTGATTAGCAGCCGACTAGTTTTTTTTTAAACTATAGTCCGGCCCTGCAACGGTCTGAGGGACAGTGAACTGGCCCCCTGTTTAAAAAGTTTGAGGACCCCTGCTTTACAGAGTGTGTTGCAGTAGCCACACCTGAGGGTGTGGTCGGGATTGAGATGGGCCTGGGTCTAGGGAGGATGCCCCACGCCATCTCCTCTACAACTCCAAGGTCAGAAGTGCCTTCATTTAGCTGCAGGTGGGTCTGCACACGCCAGAGGTGGGGAGAGATCACAGAGGGATGTTCTGCAGCAGGAGGGGTGAGTGTGAGAAAGTGAGTCCATCAGAGAGAGTGCTTGCAAAGGGGCATGTGTGCGTGTGTGTGTGTGTGTGTGTGTGTATGAGAAAGAGAGGACTAGAGATGGAGAGAGAGGATGGACAGCTATCTGAATTCAAGAGCATGAAGATGCTATCTTCTGCCTACAATCGTTGGCTCAATGTTTGTTTATTACCGACTGCTGCACACTCATTACTAGACACGGGACACGTGGATGAATAAGATGCAAGCCCTCGCCCTGGCCGGTTTGTCTCCGTGGACAGAGCATCAGCCCACAGACTGAAGGATCTCAGGTTCAGTTCCAGTCAAGGGCACGTACCTTGGTTGCAGGCTCGATTCCCAGCCCCTTGCGGGAGGCAGCCAGTCTCTCATAGAGATGTTTCTCTATCTCTCCCCCTTCCTTCCACTCTCCCTAAAAGTATCTTCAGGTGAGGGTTAACAAACAAACAGAAAGAATGCAAGCTCTCCATCCAGAAATGGGTATTCAGGTGGGGGCACAGACGGAGGACACAGGCACCGCCTGGACATGACGCTGATGGAGGCATGGGGGCCACGGGGCCAGGGAAGGGCAGCCTGGGGCAGAGCTGAGATGAGCAGGGGGCAGGGCTGGGCAGATGGAAGGACTGTCGGGCTCTGCAGAGAAACCAGCCAGTGGGTCAGGACAGCCCCTCTCTCCTCCCAGAATCCCAGACACTAAAATCCATGTCGCATGGAAAGTGCTCCATGGGAACCCACACTGGGGACCCGCACCGGGACCTGGCCTTTCCCTGACCTGCCTCAGTCCTGAGCTTTCTGTGGCTGAGGCTCAGGAAGGTGGCCCACAGCCGGTGCCAGGACAGGACCATGTCTCCCAGCCCCGCACAGAGCACCAAGTGTTTACACAGCCTGGCTCTGCGCCAGGCAAACCCTAGGAAGCTGGTGTACTGCCCAACCCAGGTGTTTGCTAAATATTTCTTAAATAAATGGCTGTGGGAGCAGGGCCAGGCCTGGAGCAGGTGAGCGGAAAAAGATCTAATGCAGTGGTTCTCAACCTTCTGGCCCTTTAAATACAGTTCCTCAAGTTGTGACCCAACCATAAAACTATTTTCGTGGCTACTTCATAACTGTAATGTTGCTACTGTTATGAATCGTCATGTAAATATCTGATATGCAGGATGGTCTTAGGTGACCTCTGCGAAAGGGTCTTTCGACCGCCAAAGGGGTCGCGACCCACAGGTTGAGAACCGCTGGTCTAATGTATAGATCAGCCCTCAGTGGATTTAGATGAGGCTCTGTGTGGGCATATTACAGTTGCTTAATGATTTGGGGGTTTAATTGTGCTTTTGCTTATTCATTATTTATTGCACTGAGTCCTACATTGCTGTAATCCAAGCCTTAGAAGGCGTTTCTTTGTCCCTCTCAGGAGCATAAAGGTACTGCAGGACCAGGTACCCCCTGCTGGTCCTGGGACCACGTATTGTTTCTTAGCTGCCTTGGGCATACCTGGGGGGTAGGGGGGGCCCACAACCCCTTCCCTGTCCTTCCTGTCCCTGAAATCGGCTTCCCCCACTTGATGCCAGCAATCCCCTTTCCTGGTGGTCCAGGCTGCTCCGTGGCCCAGAATCCTCATCAGTGCCCTTTTCAAAGATGAGCTGATCAGGTTCTTCTGCTCAAACCCCCACCCTTGACTTTGACCTTTTCCTGTAAGAACATGGTTGGGAAAGGCCGTCTTCCCCACCGGACTTAGGACTGCATGCTCTTTGCACACCACTGTAGCCAGAATTCCTGTCTAGTGCCCAGCCCAGAGTGGGCACTTCACCAGCCGTGTAGGATGAACAGAGCAGCACCGCCTGGCACAGATGCCAGCCAGGGCCCTGAGATAAGCTTGACGTCGGAGCTTTCTAGGACGCACCAGGCAGGCCCCTGTCCCAGCAGCTCAGCAAACGTGCTCTGAATCTGCCCACGTGCAGCCAGAGGGTGAGCCTCGGCCAGACCATTCATTCAGAACTGTGCCCGAGTGTGCTTCCTGGCACCCCCACTCCTGCCCCTTCAGCTCTCCTTTGATTTGTCTTACATGCTGGATGTCTCCAAATTTAAAGGAAGAGTTTCTCTTCCATTAAAAACAAAAAAGAAGTTTGCAAACCAGCAATGCAGGGGAAAGGACAATGGGTGCCGGCCTGGGACATCTGGGTCCTCACCCCTCTGGCCACGGGTGCCTGCACTATCACATGGAGTCACAAGTCCCTCCTTACAGGGTTCACGCGGCGGTGTACACACGGCTCCCTGCATGGCAAGTGCTTGGCAGACGTTCTTTGGTGCTGCAATTGATAGCTGATCCTCTCAGGGCTGTGAGCGCCATGGGCCTGCGTTCCTCACTCACTGCTGGTTTTTCAAGCTCTGGGCACAGACTCCGAGGGGTGTCTCTAGTTTCTAGAACATTCCCTGCTTCCCCTCTCCTGCACGTGCTTTCCTAAGGCCCTACCCCGTGCTGAGATGACATTTGCACCATTCCCCACACCTGGTTCCCTGATCAGGCGCATGACTCTCAGAGCCAGTGCCCCACTCCACCCCCAGCTTAGCCAAAGCCCAGCTCCTGACTTAGATGTGCAGTTAAACCGAGGTCTGGGAAACCCGCCTCTTCCTGTGCAACCAGCTCCCCACTCCCTCACAGAGCCCCCAGGGCTGCGGGTGTGCAGCCTGCATTCTGGCCAGGCAGGTTCCTGCCCAAATCCTTCTTAACTTTGGGAACCCATCTGTCACCCCAGGCAGAGATGGCAGAGCCAAAACAAGGAAGGAGGAATCCAGGCCAGGAGAGCTTGTAGCATCATCCTGGCCACCCACGTGGCTGCAGCGTGGGAAGGCGGTGCGGGGGCCGACCTTAGAGATTTATCTCCAGGACAATGCCCTGCAGCCCCCCCTCCCCTCCCACCCAGGCCCAGGCTGTTTCTCTCTGTGTGAGTCAGGACCTCGGCTTCAGACCCATCTGAGACATGCTGTTCCTCTTGCTTCCTCCTCAACTGCTTGCTATTCAGGATCCTCAAGAAACTGACTTTGAACTTGGGGATGGCCTCTGCCTTTAGCAGGTTGGGCTGAGTCCCAACTCTGCCTGGTGTCTCCCAGCTGTGTGAG
This sequence comes from Myotis myotis, assembly GCF_014108235.1. Classification (NCBI taxonomy): domain Eukaryota; kingdom Metazoa; phylum Chordata; class Mammalia; order Chiroptera; family Vespertilionidae; genus Myotis; species Myotis myotis. Next base: position 6,705,792 of record NW_023416368.1, on the reverse strand, counting down.
CTTGGGGGAGTTACACAACCTCCGCAAGCCAGGGTTCCTCGCTTTTAATTGGAGATAATGATATTATCAACTGCCCAAGGTTGTTTTTCCTTTAATGAGAATAATACAAGGAACAGGCTGGCAGCCATCCGGTGACCTTGCACTTGCAAGGAGCTGAGGGTGAGGCCCTCCTTAAACATTGCGCCCTCAGCACCTCTCGCCTCTCACCCCAGTCCTGGCCCTGGAAGTAGGCATCGTAGTCACCGTATTAACCGATGAGGAAGCTGAGCTTTAGGTAAGCCAGGGGGCCCAGCAGGCCCTGCTGTGGCTGAGACCAGGTGCACGGTGCTCCGCTGCACGGGGCTGGGGGGGATGGCCCTGCAGGCGCTGCTCCCCACCTCGGCACCAGCAGAGACTGCCCCAGTTTCCCCCTCACTTTGTAGGTGGGTTTGTCAAGAGCTGTTGCATCAGCTGAGTCACTTCAGGGCAGCCACCTGTCCTGTGAGGGGCTGGGGCAAATGCCATAATGTGGTGTGGCCTGGGGTAAGGAATGAACTTCATGGGGAAAGGGACCGTGCCTCAGGCCAAGGTCAGCAAGACAGCCATGTGCATACTCTTGCAGCTCACATAGGTGCGCCGGGGCCGGGCCCCTGCCGGATGCTGAGTGCGTTCTGCACCCACGAGGAACCCCCTTCTTATAGGGAAAGTGTGAGAAGGGGTTTTGTTGATGGGGAAACAAATATACAGGTTCTGGGTGCCAGGGAACCTGGGAGTGAACTGACTGTTTACTAGAATTCTCTGGACAAGCACCGGCCCTGACACTGGGGACCCGGGACCTGTGAGCTGGGACAGTGCCTCCGCCTTAGGAGGGTGCCACCCATCCCAGGAGAAGGGTGCACTCTCCTCTGAGGGAGAAGCGAGAGTCTCCACCATCGCAGGTCACGGCTGGCTCCCTGTCCTGGCCGTGCAAGCGGGCACCGGGGCTGTGTTAGGACAGCCCCACTGCCTGGTGCTTGTCATAGGTGGAGCCCTCGATGGCCACAGCCCGGTCCAGCTTCCTCTGCATCCAAAGCCAGCGCCGCCAGGGAACGTGCTTGCGTGGCTCTCAGTGCCGAGTAGCCCTGATCCCAGCCTACAGATCTCTCATCCTGGGGCCTCTGTAGCAGGCCCATCACTCTGTCTCCCATTCCGACTGCACCCCAGCTCTCTAGCGGGCCTCTCCTCCGGATGACCCCAATACCAGGCAGGAATAATTTGTTCAGGGCTGCTTATCTTGGCAGCGCTGCGCAGACATCCTATTAACTTCAGGACCACGGGGGAGCGGCTAGCGTGTCCCAAATTAAAAGTGGCTGGAAATGGGCCCCTCTCGCAGGAGGGAGGGCACCGTGGGCTGCGGCACCAAGACGCAGGGTGGAGTGGATCCAGCCAGGTCCCAGTCAGCCTTCAGAGGCCTGGAGGTCCCTGGCCGTGCCAGTGTGACCCTCAGAATTCTAAGGGTGACAGAAGCTTGCCGAGGTCACCCCTCTCACCAGGTCCCGTGTCCCTGAGAGCCTTCGATTCCTGAGTGTGGAAGTGGTTGTGTGAAGTAGGCAAGGAAGGCAGCAGATAAAAACACGGGGAGCCAGACTGCCCTGGGTTCAAATCTTACCACATTTCGGCAGGATCACCTGGGACAAGCCATGTCCCACCTTGTGTCCTCTTCTGGAAAATGGGACCAGTAATTCCCACCACACGGGGCCACCACAGACTGAGGGAGATGGGGCCTGTGACACTCAGAGGGCCCCACACATACCAGCTGCCCATCGACATCAAGTTCCCACCCTTCTCGTCTTCTCACATGACTGAACCTTGGACTGGTCGCCAGGAGGAAGCAGGCGGAGCTGAGGCAGCAGGCTCTGGGTCAGGTCCCCGCCCAGCTCTCCTCTGGGAGCCCTGTTCCTCCAGTTTCCCCGCCTCAGTCATTCTCAGCTGCAAGTCCTGAAATCGGGGCCTTGTCCACTGCTGAGACCACCCTTTATATGTAGTGGTTGCTGTGTTTACTGGCCATCCTCCTACCCCCATGAGAACGTGAGATCTGCATAAGCACTCATTGGGTGGGGCTTGGTTTTGGTGCCTCAAGCACCCAATGGATGTTGAATAAATGATGACTGAAGGCTTTGCCTGCCCAGCACCATCCGGTCATGTGGCTGGAACCCCTTTTTGAGGCCTGGTCTTCGCCGGGCTAGTTTGGAGGCCTCCCACTCCCCATTTCCCCGTTCTGAAGGTCTGTGCTGGAGTTGGACAGAGCAACCAGCCAGAATGACCTTGATGAGACAAGTGGTTAGTGCAAGTAAGACCAAGGGCTGCCCCGCTGGGTAGCTTGGTTGGTTGAGCACTGTCCTGTATACCAAAAAGGTTCAATGATCTGTCAGGGCACATCCTTAGGATGCAGGTTTGATCACCAGTTAGGAAGTGTATGGGAGGCAACCAATCAATGTTTCTCTCTCTCTTTCTCCCTTCCTTTAAAATCAATATATATGATTTCATTAAAAAATAAAACAAGGGCTTATTCCTCTTGAACTCCATGGGATGCCCCTCAGCAGCAGGCCCACCTGGCCATCCACTACAGTGGCCAGTGGCCATCTGCACCCCACCAGAAGGGCAGGGGAGGATGCAGGCTCTGGGCTTCCCCAGAAAGACAGAGAGCTGGGGAGAGGATCTTTTGGGGAGAGAAAGCAGAGATGAGTGACTGCACAGGCTTCCTGCGTCAGGTGGCTAAAAAGGGAAGCCAGGACGCCAGGAAAAGATGCCATGGAAGGGGTTCACCACCACCAGTGACCAGCCCCCTCCTCACAGATCCCCAGTCTGGAGGCGGAAGAAGGCTTTCTTTCCATTGGGGTGAAGGTGGCAGGGCCCTGAGCACAAAGCCAGCCCTGGTTCCGTCTGGGTGACGCCATCACATTTCCATTTCATGTTCTTCGTGCTACAGAAGCAGCAGCTCTTGACCCGGGCCTGAGTTGAAATCCAAGTCCTCACATTTTCTCACTGAGCCAGTGGCTTCCTTCTCTGGGCTTCAGTTTCTTCATCTCTAAAATGAGGGAGTTGCTGATTTCAGCTTTGGGATTATTACATACAATAACAGTCATTGCAACACTACCCACGGCTCCGGCTCATGGCTCCACTTCATGACTCCAAGTGCTCTGTCTGTGCGGGCCATCGAATGTGCACAAGGACCCTGGAAGACGGAGAGCTCTTGCTAACCCCATTGACAAGTGGGAAGACCTGAGACTGGCCCCAAGCCACACAGCCAGCAAGGGACAGACCAGAACTGGGAGGCGGGCTGTCAGTCTCCAAGTTCCGGCTTTACCCTCCCCATTACCCTCTCCATTTCTGAAACTCAGATCCAGGATAATGAACCATGAAGACCAACGGATTCTTTCCCCTTTTGGTTAAAAGGCGACATGCTGGTTTCAGAAATCCAGGTTTTAAGGTCTCCGTTCTGCCTGAAGCAGCACAATTCTGGAGAATTCCCCTGAGACCTGAGACCCCTCTCTCCCCAACCCCCCAGTCTACACCCCAATCCATTCTCCGCAGGTCACCCTTTCCAGTCAAACAAAACATATGGAGAACTGGCCCGCCAGCCAAGACTGCAGGAGCAAAGGGAAGGACGCACCCGGCAGCGTGCCCAGTGTGATGTCAGTCTGGCCAGTTCTCACTTCTTCCTAGGACTGGGCAGGAATGGGGAGGAAGATGTGAATCTGAGGCCGTGTCTGAGACGCTGAGGTTAGCCTACCCCAATTTTCTGTCTGTAATCTTTTGATTAACCCTGGGCCAGTTTGGGTGGCATTATTGAACCATCTGCGCTTGGCAGGCAGCGCCAAGCCCAGGCTTGCTGCTCGCTATCTGCAAACGTCAGCTGGGAGCCTGCTGTCACTTGGAGTCGGGATGCTCCTAAGCTACAAGGCACATTGGACTGCAGAACGCTCCTGGCATCCTTGTGCTGATTAACCCTTCCCGAGCCGCGCCAGTCCTGAAATGCGGCCTGCTGTTCCACGATGAGCAGGAAACGCAGGACGAACAATAGTTGCCGGTATTCATTGAGGGCTACTGATTGGCTGGGGCTTTGCAAGGATCCCTACCTGCAACCCAGCCCTAGCCCTGTGAGCTGCCTGCTCTTACGATTCCTACCCTGAGGCCAGGAGCGGTTGAATCACTAGCCCCAGGTCACAAAGTCAAGGAACACTCTCACAGTCAAATCCCGCAGGACCATCACCCCCTGTTATGGACTGAATTCTGTCCCCCATCCCCCAACTCACCCCTGATGTGACTGTATTTGGAGATAAGACCTTGAAAGAGGTCATTAAGGTTCAGTGAGGTCATAAGAGTAGGGCACTGATCCCATGGGACCGGTGTCCTTGCCAGAAAAGGAAGGGCCGTGGTCAGTTTGGCCCGAAGGATAGAGCACCAGCCCTGGGACTGAAGAGTCGCAGGTTTGATTCTGATCAAGGTCAAGGGCACGTACCTTGGTTGCAGGCTCAATCCCCAGCCCAGTCAGGGTGCATGTGAGAGGCAACCAATCCATGTGTCTCTCTCACATCAATGTTTCTCTCTCTGTGTCTCTCTCCCACTCTCTTAAAATCAATGGGAAAATATCCTCAAGTGAGAATTAACAAAAAAAGAAAAAAAAAGGAGGAAGGGACAGCAGGGGAGCACACACATGGAGAAAAGGCCATGTGGGGTCATGGCAAGACGAGCACAGTGGCCATCTCCAAGCAGAGAGAGGCCTGACCAGGAACCGACGCTGCCAGCACCTTGACCTTGGACATACATCCCCCGGAACCGTGAGAAAATAACTGTATGTTGTTTAAGTCACCGGCCCGGGGTATTTTGTCACGGCAGCCCTAGGACATTAATCCACCCCCGCAAAAATCTACTCTAAGCAGATCACCAGCATGCACACAAAGGCTTTTATTCATGGGCATCCATCATGGGCTTTCGTTACAATAGTGAAAAGCTGGAGACGATCTCTAAACGTCAGTGGAAGCATAGCAGGTGAAATAAACTTTGGTTCACCTATCTGAGGAATAGTATTAAAGCTTTTTAAAATGATTCTGAGGACAGCTTAATGGCATGCAGAAATGCCATTGACAGAACAGTAGGTGGAAAAGCAGGAAACAAGTGTTTGTGACAATGAGGTTCCACCCTGTGAGTAGGTGTGTGCATAGAAAAGCAAAATAGAACAGAAATAAGCTGAAATATCAGCATGGGTTTTAGTTGAGGTTAAGGGTTATTTTTTAAAGTTCTTGAGCTGTATTGCACTAACCATGTATAGTTCAACATTCACTGAACACGCAGCGATAGTGTTTTTAATTCTTCTCAATGCCTTCAGTAAAAGCTGTGCTTTCCCTGCCGCTATATCACAGCCTGTCCTGCCCGTGTCCGTGCACACCCGGACTGCTAGGCCTGGTTCTCGCCGCCTGTGTCCCACTGTCCCAGCCCCGGTCCTGCCTGTCTCCCCCGCCTGCGTGCACACTCTCCACCAGCCCAGCCACACTGGTGTCCACATGGCTTCTAATCCAGCCTCGTGTTTGAAGTCCCTGAACCTAACCCCCCAATGGTTCATAAACATACACACGCACACACATTCACACCACATGCACTCGTGTATGCACACCTGCATGCGCACACACGCACAGGCATAAGCTGTGCTATGAAATGATCTTAGTTCAAATACCAGTTTTATGGCCTATGAATTGGGCACTAATGACCTCGGACAAATTGCTTACCTTCTAGGTCTCAGTATTTTCATCAATAAAATGGGATAAAGAAAATCATAATGTATTTTTTCCCTACAGCTGCCTGGAGGGTGGGATGAATGTGTGTGAAGGGCTGGTGAAGAGTCTGGCACACCTAAGACCACTGTGATCTATCGACATCGCTAGTGTGAAATAGGAAAATCCAATTCTCAGCCATGCAGTCACTTATGCTCGCCTCCACCCCCTAAGCTTCTCAGCCCTGGATGACTGAGTAGAGTGCTGTGATGTGGGGAGCTTTTGCTCACTTATTCTCTCTCTGCCACTAGCCTGGGAGCAGCCAGTGTCCATGTCTCCAGGGCCTGGCACAGAGAAGGCAACCAGTAAGCACACAAAACCCAAAATGAGAAACTTAAAGGGTTCAAGAGGAGCTTTAAAGAAAGTTCTCATCAGCCCTAGCCAGTTTGGCTCAGTGGATAGAGCGTCGGCCTGCAGACCAAAGGGTCCCGGGTTCAATTCTGATCAAGGGCATGTACCTCACTTGCAGGCTCCTCCCCGGCCTGGGCCCTGGTCAGGGCTCTTCCAAGCGGCAACCAATCGATGTGTTTCTCTCACATCAATGTTTCTCTCTGTCTTTCCCTCTCTCCTCCACTCTCTAAAAACCAATGGAACAATAACCAATGGATTAAGAATAAAAAGAAAGTTCTCATCAGATACAAGCTCATAATTTCGCTGACGCAGCCACTCTATTCCACGGGCTTCCTGAGATGATGCATCACCTTGATGAATTAGCTGTGGATATAGGCATCCTGCAGTCGGCGTTGGCATGCAATTTAATTTCCAATCGAGCCTGACTTTTGGGCAGAGAGACCTGCCTTCCTCACGCTGGGAGGGTCATTCTGGCCAGACCTATTGTCCCAGACGATGGTTCTCCTGGGATGAGCACTCTGAAGGAAATTGGGCCTTTGACCCTTCGCTGTGACAACTACTGCTCTCCCTCAGCAACTAAGTTATACAAGTAGATTCGAGAAAGTTCAAATCAAAGGCTAACAGTCTGTCTGCGGCGGGAATTTTCTGAGAGGGAATCCAGCTAAAAATGGATCGAGAGGGAGGGAGGCCAGATGGTCAGTGAGGCTCACAAGAAAGAGAAGGGGGAAGTTGCTAGAGAGAAGAAGGGGTGGCAGGAAGTTGTCTGAGCTCAAACAGGGAAGAATCGGGATGATCCAAGGAAGGAGACACGTTTGCTCAGAAAGAATGAACATTTGTGGAGCATCTTTAAGTACCAGACGCTGAGCTGCGTGCTTCGCGTGCCTTTTAGCAACGACTCGTCTCAAGTGCCCCATGAAACAAGCGATGTTACAGCCATTTGCCAGTTGAGGAATCTGAGACTCGGAGACATGAAATAAACTAGCCCAGGTCATCGGCAAGCTGGACTCCAGCTCTGGCTTTCTGAGCTTTCCTCTCTGCCGGTCCCCTGTCCGAAGGAAATACAAGCATATAGTTTAGGGTCATAAGCACAAGGTCATAGTCGGCTGAAACTTACCTCCCCAAAAATGCAAGAATAAGAAAAAAGCATCTAAAACATGTTCTGGCAATGAGAGTAACCGATGGCTGAGTCAGCGTGGGGCAAATGGTCTGATGGCAGGACAACCAAATCCCGCTTCTTAGGGGTTTCTGTATGGGATCCTGCAGCAGTGGGATCTGAGAACTGGGCATCGTGGCCCAGCGTGGCTTAGAGGCCTGAGGGGGTCGGGAGCTCCTCAGGGAACTTCTGGCTTCAGAGAATTTCAATCCCAGGGGTTGGAAAGAAACAGCCGAGGGCCTACAAAACGGTGGCTAAAGACACATACAGACGTTTTCAGAAATATGACTTGTGTGCTCAACAGAGTCATAGAAAAATTAGAGACCAAGAAGGTGTCACGTGGCCCGATTTTTATTAATGATAGTGAGAAAACACCCCAAAGCTGTATGTAAATGAGCTTGCCGTCAACTCCTGGACAAATTCTAGAGCCTCACGCTGGGAGGGTCTTTCCAACTAGAGCAGACTATTAAACCAGTGGTTTGGGAGCACTTGGAAAAGAAAGAAGGGGGACCTGAGAGCCCGGGGGGGAGGGGGGGGCGCTGAGAAAAGTCCTGTCAGACCAGCCTCTGTTCTGTTCTGTTCTGTTCTGTTCTGCTTTTTAATAGGGGCTATTTCAGGGACTGCCTGGCCGTGGCGTGCCTGAGTTCCTGCGAGAGTCTGTGGCTGTGGGCTGAGTGATCATGGAGTCAGGCACGTGAAGCTGGCGCATGTCCCTGTCTGCCTTGGCTGTGCCCAGTTAGAACCTTTACAGGGCTTTTGCAGACACGTGTGTTTGGGCTTCACCCACATCTTCTGACTCTTCAGAGGGAGCCCCCGGGAGCCTGGGCCCTGTGGGAAGGTACATGACGGCGTGCAACAGGCTCTCAGCCCCAACCTCGCCCTGCTTGATATCTTCATGTTTGACGTGGGGCAGAGGCAAGGGGTGGGAAGCACCGTGGTTAGAGAGTAGCGTCTGAAGCTACGCTATCCAGGTATGGATCCTGCTATTTACTAACCTCTAACTTGCTGCTGCTGCAAAAAAAAAAGTTAAATCCCTCCTGTGCCTCTTGCCTCATCTGTAAAGGGGAGATAGTAATAGCAACCCAAAGGATTTCGTGCTGCGTGAGTAAAAGCGTAGCCCAGATTCTGGCCTACAGGGGCCGAGAAAATGTTAACTCTCATTACTATTAGAGATGACGGATGCTTGTACAGGGGGCGATTCGCTAAACACATCCCCAAATGGAAGTGGCTACCTCCTGGCACAGAGAGTCATTCATCAGCAGTGGTCAGCAAACTCATTAGTCAACAGAGCCAAATACCAACAGTACTTCTTCAAAATAGACTCGCCCAGGCCGAAAACCGACTTCTGCGCATGGGCCACGAAGTTTCAATCGCACTGTACGTGTGCGCCCACATGTGGTACTTTGTGGAAGAGCCACACTCAAGGGGCCAAAAAGCCGCATGTGGCTCGCGAGCCGCAGTTTGCCGACCACGGATCTAAAGGGATGTTAATACAGGTTGTCAATGCAGGGGAATGTTGTAGGGAGGGTTCAAGTACCAGATTAGAAAGTGGATTTGGGGAGAGGAGGGCATCCTTTCAATAAGTCACAAGAATGAAGGTTTTATGAATATAAACTTGCATGGAGTAGGTCCTTCACTGTGAGGAAGGAAGACCTTAATAATGGTCGGGAGGGGCGGGAGGGAGAGAGGCAAGAAGATGGAATGCTCCCTGAAGACAGGCAGTGACTCCATCCTCTCTGCCCCTCCCCATCCCCTTGCCTTTGACCTCCAGCAGGTGCCTGAGTTCCAGGGGAGGGACATGGGCGTGCGAGCCAGGCACACCTCTCCAGGCGTGAGCCACTGGCCCACCAGAGGAAATGCAAAAGCAGTGCAAGCACGAGACCCTCACTAGCAGGGTGATCTGTTCAGAACCAATGAGCGCTCTGCTCCCGGGCACCGTTATTCCCCAAAACATTCTCCTCGGTGTGTCACTCCATCCCGCTGAAATGCCGTTATTTCACGCTGGTCCTGCTCACCAAGTTCTGCGGGCAGCAGGCAGGTGTGGATTTGATAGCAGTGGGCCAATCGCTATTGACAGGACCGGGGCATTTGTCTCGGGGGAATGAAGGTCACGGTTAATAGTGCAGGGGCAGTGGGGCCTGGCCCTCCAGGCACTACATTTTCTAGAGGGTGTGGCCTTTCCCCTGCAGGGGCTGCCTGGATACGCTGAGTTGCTGTGCATTGTAGCCCCACGTACAGGTGCATGGAACCCACTTACAAAGGAGCCCCTACATCTGAGACTCGTGTGGGGGCTTCTTTTTCTTGTTTATTTGTTAAAATTAAACTTACATTTTGGAGATAATTGCAGGTTCACATGGGGCTATAAGAAATCACACCAAGAGATCCTATGTACCTTTTACCTAATTTCCCCGATGGCAACATCGTGCAGAAAGCTAATATGGCAGCACAACTGGGACTTCATTGAAAGAGTGGGAGGAGCTTGAGACTGCCCTGAGCCCGGAGGAAGCACCTGGGGAATGGGGTGCTGCCTCCCCTGGGGAGGGTGTCCGCGGATAAGACCGTAGAGCTGGGTCAGGGCCCCCTGCCTGGAAGTGGCAGGTGCTGGTGCAGATTCTGGATGCCCGCCTCTCAGATCCCTGACCCGCAGGAGGGCCTGCTGGGTTGCAGGGCTGCACACTGTTCCAGACCTGGGCACGGGGGCGGCGGGGGCTGCATCCCTGAGCCCTTCTGCTGAGAGGCCAGGCGCTGGAATCAGCGAGCTCGGGGCTTAATTTTCAGCTCCTCACTTGCTGTATGGATGGCTACACTTACCTAGTGGCCAGTGACCTCCTAGAGCAGGGGTCCTCAAACTTTTTAAACAGGGGGCCAGTTGACTGTCCCTCAGACCGTTGGAGGGCCGGACTATAGTTTAAAAAAAACTATGAATAAATTCCTATGCACACTGCACCAATCTTATTTTGAAGTAAAAAAACAAAACGGGAACAAATACAATATTTGTATTTGCATGTGGCCCGCGGGCCATAGTTTGAGGACCCCTGTCCTAGAGCCTTCGTTCTGCATAGTATCTTATATAGCACTCACCGTGTGTCAGTCACTCTTCTAGGAACACTATATAATAAGTCATTTAATACCAACAGTCCTACAAGGAGATATTATTATTAGTTCCCATTTTGCAAATGAGAAAATTGAGGTTCAGAGAGGCACAGTTATTTGCCCCAAGTCACCCAGCTAGCGAATGGCAGGGTTGGGCATTTGAATGCAGGCGTTCACTTCACAAGTCCTCGTACATGACCACTGTCCCGTATTTCTCCTCCTCTCTGATGGATTCAGTAGCACCTCGCTGAATTCTTACAAGGCACACTGCTTGGCACAGTGCCTGGCATGTCATAAAGAAGCACCTAAAATGCTAGTTGATATTGTTGTTGGTATAATTTCTTCTGGGAGTTTCTGCGTATTTATCACTTATTGTCATTAACAATAGCCTCCTTCCTGGCCACCTACTATGTGCCAGACCCTTATTCAGCCCTCTCAGTTTCCCTGAGGGAGGAGTCTGTCTTTTATAGACAGAGCAGCCCAGCATCGGAGAGATGGAGCCTGGCAGCGGCAGGGACGTGACTCACCCGAGGCTGCTTCTGGAATCGCCGCACCAGGAGCAGCTTCAAGGGCACCGGCCTGACCTTGCACTCAGCTCAGGACTTGCCCTGCCCAGGAGCCGTGTATCCATTCCCAAAGCACGGGGATGGGGGCCTGGTTCCCACACATGAGCACATGTCAGAACTCCCAGCAGCCCCTGCTCTGACCCCACCGATGCCAGCACACCACACCCCCTTGGGGGCTCTGACAGGATGGGGGGCTGAGGACGTGCATTTCTTGAGAGTCTGCCCAGAATGCTGGCACCGTGGTCTGGGGGCTGGCTTCGAGGCCCACTACCCTTGTGCAGGAAGCCTGATGCAGGAGTGATGGTGGAGGTGGCAGCTGCCTCCAATGTTGCCCTTTGCAACCGAGAAGGGTTTCCCCAGCAGGGCCAGTGCCCTTGCGTTTCCCCGCAGGGTAAACCCCCATCTGGGTGGGTACCTCCCCTCCATGGAGGGCCCTTACGCTTGCCTGTTCTCGGGAGCCTCCTCTGATGGGGGCCCAATCCCGCCTCGGCCCACTTCACCTGCTTAGTGATGGAGGCTCAAACTTTCCCCCAAATAACACGTACTGTTGCTTTTCTGGTTAGAAAGAAACAACAAAACCAAACCTTCCTATTGCTGAAAACTTAGAAAAGTACCAAACATTAAAAAGGGGGGATAAAGGAAGAAAGTTCACAGTAACCACCACCTCACTGTCAGTATTTTGATGCATTTTCGTATATTTCCTTGTAGCCCCATTGTTCTTTGTGTGCTTGCTAACATTAGAGTGAAAATGTGTAAGGCACTTAGAGTCCTGAAGACAAGAGCGGCTCTAACTGTGCTCTCTGCACCCGCCGCTGTTTTCATTATGAAATTCACAAAGGAGCGGGGTTTGCTGAGGACAGCGTTTTGGACAGCACGGGCAGGCCTTTGAGTCAGCGGCGAGAACATGGCGCAGAGGTCAGAACCGTCATCATCTGTGGGGTGGCGGGTGGCTCAGCCAGAAATGGGTTGGAGTCCATGGAGGCGGGGCAGGGAATGGAGAGCTGTAAGTGGCTGGCCTGTGCTCCCCGAGGCACTGGGGAGCCATTGTCCATTCTTGAGCAGGAAAGGACTTAACAGAGGCCACGCGTGCTGTGGAAGACTGACTGGGTGGATTGGGAGGGAGGGTGGGAAGGCAGAGGGAAGAGACATGGATACACAAACGGGGTACAGCCCAGGGCCCCCCCAGCCTCCTGCAACCTGGCCAGTGTTGTGACGTGCACGGGTCTACTTCTGAGCCGCCAGGATGGAGAGGGACTGGTTGATCTTCACCATGACGATGATGAGGAGGCCTCCGGTCAGCAGGAAGGTGGGCCAGAAGAGAGAGAACAGGAGGGTCTGGGGCCCGTAGAGGCGCCGGTACAGGACCCTGGTCTCATTCTCCCGCGTGGTCGAGAGGCAGTAGAAAACCCGGTGCTCGTGGAAATTGTCTCTGACTTTCTCCACGTCGGCCCGGGCCAGCTGGTAGTTGTCCAGGCTGCTTGGGATGTAGGAGCACTGCGGGGAGAAGCAGGAGTTCCTTTGGAGTGGGAGTCCCCATCTCTTAGCACCCAGAGATGAGTGGCTGGCCAGGAGTGAAGAACAGTGCCAGCGTTGGAGTCAGGCCCCTGGGGCGGGGGCGGGGGGGGGGAGCCAGAACTATCTAAGGCTACAGGGTGCCCTCACAGTATCATCTGTGAGCACGGTGGCCCTGTGGCTGCTCAGGGCCCAGCTGGAGTCCTGGCTCTGCTTCCAATCACTCACCCTTTCTGAGCCTTGATAGCTTCATCTCTTAAATGGGTTGAAAGCAATATCTTTTCCAACGATGTTATTAAAGGAGGACTTCAAGCTTCGCTAAGGAGACCAATGAGAGGCAGTGAGTGACACAGGCCCAGTGGCTCTGCATTTGGATTCAGGCCAGAGGTCACATGCTCGGGTACCTGCAGGGCTCACACGGGGATGCCCACTTATGACGCGGTGAGAGAATAAGAAGGCAGGTGCCACCTTGCCTGTGTGCCATAGAGAACTGTCAGGGAGTGGTGGGGCCTGGTGACAGGAGGCAGCCGGATGCACCCAGACTGGCAGTCATCACTCCATCTGGGGAGGGGTCACCATGGGATCCAGAAGACCTATTGCAGCCAGGCCTCCGACATGTCACGAGAAGCCAGAAAACCAGAGTTTAATGTGAACTCTCACATTCTGCAAATATTGGCAACAGTTCACATTGAACACCCTCTGTGGTCTCGCCCTGTGTGAGCCAGGCAAAAGGTGCTGGCCAGCCAGTATTAGACGCTGGGATGCAGAGGGGAGGAAGGGTGCGTCCAGGGGAGCGTTGTGCACTCGAGTGTGGCACACATTCAGTTCTGACACTGACTTGTTCTGAGGAGCCTCTGGCCTGCTCAGATGAGACCCAGCTGGAAAGCTCTGCAGAGGAGTGCAAGGCAGGGACCCTGGTTCTAGCTCTGCTCTGTGCCGGGAGGTCTGGGTATTGTTTATGGGAGCCTGTGGGAGATGTTCTGCAAGTGAGGGTACCCCCCTCCCCACCCTCTCCCCTCCAGCAGACCCCCTGGAGGGCTGGCCATCTGAATCACCAAGGGTAGGGCCCAGGAATCAAGTGATTCCTTCATTTTCAAAAGTTTGAGACCACTGGGCTAGAGCAATTATGTCCAAGAGCAACAATGTGTAAACTATTGAGCCAGCTTCTCCCCAGCCTCGGTTACTCCCTGGATTTGAATGAGGCCCTGACCTCACAGCTGCTGACCCTGACAGTGCTCAGTCCAGCAGAATGAAGGATGGTTGCATCAGAGTTCTGGCAGCCTGGGAAGTGGGGGAGTTGCATCCAGAAGTAGGTCACCAGCCAGCCAGCTAGGGAGCAGCTGAGGCTGGGGAGAAGTTGGCTCCTGGGGAATCTGGCATGCAGAGTTGTTGGGCACCTCAGGGTCCCAGTAGCAGATGGATTCAGAATCCTGAGCTGAGAGGGCCTAGCTCAAGTCTCCCCAGTGCTTCTGACTGTGATGTTGGGGAACCTAGCTCACTGAGTGATGTGTGGCTGTGGAGCCAGACAGGCTTGGGTTCAACTACCAATTCCAAATTGTGTGATCTTGGCAAGTGCCATAACTTCTCTGAGCCTTGTAAAATGGGTTTGTGAAGGTGCCTGCCTAGTTGACTTGTTGTGGGGATTAGAAGAGAGGATGCATATAAACACGTCACACAAAGCTGAGCACATAGTAAGTGCTCAATAAATGGGAGATGCTGTTATAATTAACTAGTGGCCCTGCACACGAATCTGTGCGCAAGCAGCTTGCTGCCGCTTGCCTCACCTGGCTGTCCGCCCACCGCTGCTCATAGCTCTCCACCGCACATAGCTGGCTGCCCTGCCCTCCTGCTGATCGGTCGTTACACGCCACTGCGTGACGACCATTTTCATATTACCTCTTTATTATATAGGATAATGATATTGGGACTTAACCATGATATTGCGAAGATAGCTCTTCCTTTCCCTTTTTAGAGAAGGGCCTTTCATACAGCACCCAGCTGGCCTGCTGCACCAGCCCCTTGCACCCCAGAGCTGAATGAAGTAGAGGGGCACCTGGCCCTTTGACCCAGCTGAGTGACAAAAACATGAAGGTACTTCCCCTGCCCCACATGCTAGCAGCCTGCCATTAGCAACTGCTCCTGGTCATGCCTGGGTACGATGGGAGAGAAGACAGAACAGCCGGTGGCTGCCTTCCAGAGCCAGACATGCCGCTGGCAGTTCATCTCAGGGGACAGTCTGGCCTCCTGTCCCTCTGAGCTGACAACCATAGCATCAGGGAGGCGGCCTGCAAGCCAGCCTGCGCCCAATCCCCGTCACACCATGATCGTGCCTGCCTGCCTGCCTTTGAAACTGTGCTGCTTGCTCCTTGGGATAAGTCAGGGGCCACTGAATGCCAGGAGAGGCAGGTGTCCCAGTGGGAGCCGATCCAGGGGCTTTGGGGGGCTCTTCCTCATCCTGGCAGGGCTGAGTGATGCCTGGAGTGATGGCAGAACAGGTCAGGCCACCTTGCACTGTCCACACCCACTTCTCCATGACCCCCAACCCCCAGCACTGTCCGTAATCCCACTGTCCCCCCAGACACTCTGCCCCTTCCCAGCCTATCAGCCACCAAAGTCTGACTGTCAGCATCCACCCTGCTTCAGGCCCAATCTTCCTCCCGGGTGTTTGCTGTGGCCCCGCCCCTCTGCCCAGTCACTGACCGGCACACTCCTCTGCTCCTCTCTGATCATGCGCCCTGGACCCCAAGCCCTGGAAAGACTCCAGGTTGCTCACCACAGGAATTCTCTACCTTTGAACCAGCTGGAGAGCCCAGACGCTGCATCCGTTGGTCAGGAGTGGGAGCCTGGTTTTGCTGTCCTCCCTTCCAGCCTTCTCCTGTGCCCTGTCCTTGACCTGTATTCCCCTCCATGTTTCTGTGGCCCTTGTGCCTGCCTGATATTTAAACGCCTAACCCCAATGCCTGGCACCCTCGCCTGCCTCACTGGTGGCTGGAAAGCGTCCCTCCCTCCTCTAATCCCACAATGTCCCCGCTTCCTCTCTATGGCCCGGCTCTCTCCCACCAGGATTACTTCCTGCCTGAGCCTTTTCCTCTTGAGTCCTAAGCCCCCAACACAGGACGTGCCCAATGACCGTTGAGTAAAAGAGGGAGCGAATGAGCAAATGAATATGGGCCGACTTGTATTTCCTTTAGGGGGGGCTACCATGTGGATTTGGGGGCGGGAGGGATGTGGGGAGGCAGTGATGAGAAAATATCCCAAGTGTTGCCTTTGCTCCAGCCCTGGACCCCAGCTTCCTAGGGTGAGGGATGCATAGGGGTTCCCTGGGGGGGTCAGCTCTGGGCCTGGCCTTTCATGTGACTTACAGAATGCGGTACTAACACCAGCGGCCACTTTATGCGTGCGTGCTATGCACCCGGCATGCAGGTTGGCACATTGGATCCAGTGCTCTTTGCACAAGAGCAATTCAGCAAAGGTGGAAACTGAGGCACAGAGGGGCTAAGTCAGCCGCCCCGGGTCACACAGCCAGTTAGTGGCACAGCAGGGATTCACACCGAGGCCTGTGTGACTCACACAGAAGAGCAAGGTCTGACTGGACCTCATGCCAGCTACGGTCCCTGGCCAAGGGGGTCATCTTTCTCAGCCCCCACTCTCCAGAGAGGAGCTAGGGAGTCAGTTAGGGACAGGCAATCACACCTGCCAGGAGTACGGGGACAGGTACCCATCCCCCCAGTTTGTACCTGCTGGTTCTGGTCCCAAGTGTCCTCCGTGTGGTACAGCACGGCCCAGCGGCCCACGGCGGACACGTTGACCCACAGGCACGGGTACTGGGCCACCTTCCTGCCCTCCAGCTCATCCTGGTCCCTGATGTTGGTCTCAATCAGGTGGCACGTGGATTCCTGGGTCCACACACTGGAGAGATCACACACACACACATATTTCAGAACCCGTGTGGCACAGACCACCCTGACTGAACCCCTTGGAGAGACCCAGGGCCGGGACTTGCATCACCCCACGAGCACCCGGCACTGAAGGAGTGTGACCCAGGGTCCCTGGGCCCAGGGGAGGACACAGAATCCGAATGTCAATGCCGATGGCCTCTTGGACCTCATCCACATAATGGTCTTTAAAACCCGGGGGAACTTTGATGAAGATTCCCACATCCAAGCCATACCCCAGAACGGATGGATGAGGCCCAGGCCCTGGTTGTTTTGAAAAGGGCAGGCACGTCATCTTCATCCTCAGAGATGGAAGAGAAGCTCGGAGAGGTCAAGTGACTTTTCCAGGGCCGCACAGGACCTGAAGTCAGGTCTGGGTGGCTTCAGAATCTGTGCCCTTTCCCCTAAAAAGTGGAGGTGAAGGAGGGTTTCGTCTGTGCTGGGTGGGGAGGGTGGTGGGGATCGAGCTTAACCTGGAGGTGCTTTGTCAGAGGTGCACGGCTGCTCTGAGCAGTCAGGTGCCAGCCTGGAATCTCTCCAGGGTGTCAAAAGGGAGAAAGGAGCCGACTCCAGGGAGGCTAACAGACTCATCAACACATCAGCAGCAAAGCAACTGTGACCCCTTCATCAGGCGAGGGGCTGGCAGGAGCGGGACTGGCGTGTGCCCAAGGCGAGGGGCTGAGACTTGGCCTAAGAACAGGCCAGGAGAACTGAGTGTGTTTGTTCCAGATAGAGCTGGATCAGAAACGTCACCGCTCTCCCTTCAGAAGCTCACGTGGTTGACATGTCAGGGAGCAAGGGCATGGAACATTCTCCGAGATCCAGAGCAGAGCTCCGGGGAAGCGGGTTTTGGCTCAATGTAGACAGGTCCTACTTATCAGAAAGTAGGTGTGTACAGCGAGGTAGTGAGCTCCCCGTCACTTGAGATATTCCACGGGAGGCTAGATACCCACTGACCGGAGGCTTCAGACGGGGAGTCACACTGTGCAGATGGGGTACACGGTTCTGTGACTGACGCCTCCTGGCATGCAACTCACTGGAGCATTTGTTCTGACCCTTTGATGTTTCCCGTGGAAAGGCCTCCTGTGTGTTACCTCCAAGTCCCAGGATCCCAGACCAGCAGGGACCAGTCTGGCCTTCCCTCCACCCTCCCTGCATTGGAATCCTTGACCCTACGAATGAGGATTCCTGCTGGCATGAGGGTCCCGGGGAAGGGTAGGAAGAAGTCTGGGGTTCCTCACAGACCGGACCTTAGGGGAGCGGCTGGAGGCTGGGGACAGGCCAGGAGGGTGCGTACCTTTTCTGGTAGAGGGGCAGCATGGTCGTGCAGAGAATGTAGTAGGCGATGACGGCACACACCACCATGGCCACGCCCAGGCAAAGGGCTCGAGTCTCTCCCCGCTTCTGGGCCATCACCAGCTTCTTCCCCATGTCCGCTGGGGACAGCAGTCATTGCTAAGGCCACAGAGACACATAGGCATGAGCAGCATAGGTGACAGTCCACAGAGGGAAGACAGGTAAGAGGGAAGGGGCCTCCAATATTAATATCGCCCCTATTTGTATATGGAGCCTGGCAATGTCAGACGGCTTTTTTGGACCCCAGTAAGCTTCCCAGCAGCTCCGAGAAGCGATGTTATTAACTCCCTTCTACAGACGACCGACCTGTGGCTCAGAGAGGTAAAGTGACCTGCCCAAGGTCACAGTGTGCGGTCGGCTCAATAGTGATTCCAAGATGTCCATGTTCTCGGCCCTGGGATCTGTGATTGTTACTTAACATGGCAGAGACTTTAAGGAGCTTGAGATCACCCACATGGGTTATCCATGTAGACCCCCAACGTCCTTACAGGAGGAGGCAGGTGGAGACTAGACTCAGACGAGAAGAAGGTCATGTGACCAGGTAGGCAGAAACTGGAGTGATGCCACACGTGCCAGGGATTGCGGGCAGACACCCCCCCCCCCCCCCCCCGCCCTGGCAGCCAGAGGAGGCGAGGAACCTCTGGAGGGAGTGCAGTGCTGGTGACGCCGTGATCACAGCCTTGCCAACATCTTGCCAATTTGGGGCTTCTGGCCTCCAGAACTCTGTGCAAGTAGATTTCTGTCGGCGTGGCCGTTTGTGAAGGCGGCAATAGGAAACTGGCACGGGAGATACACTCATTCCTCGAGCAGCAGGGGCAGGACATCCTAGGACGCTGTCCGAGAAACCAGGGCCTTCACAGTTCTGCCCGCCAGCCCCACAGCAGGGCCCAGCCGGGGGCAGCAGGCAGAGGACCCAGCAGGCAGCCACAGGCAGTGGGGGCGGCTTGAGGTTCCCGCAGTCAGGGTTCTGTGAGGCCACCTCCCTCTTCAAGCAAGGGCAGAGGCCTTCAGTGGCTGCAGCAACTGCTCTCTCTTCTGGCGGCTTGAGCCACCCGGGGCGAAGCAGAATGGGGGGTGGGGGTAGCTGGCACCTCTCCTCTTTCCTCCTCACTTTCCTTCTGGGCATCTGCCTCACCCGGTGCAAGCAGAGGCCCTCCCCCTCACCCCCCTGCCCCGGGCCACTGAACACCCTCCAGGGGTGTGACTGGCACCTGGCACCTGACAGCTGCCAGCTTCTGTCCCTTATGGGGTTCCCATCTGTTCTGTGACTTGCCCCATCAGCCTTTGGGTACATTTCCTTGTTGTTTTGTTGGTTTAGGGTACCCATAGTTCATTTCTACCAAAGATACCAGGGGCATGGGGCCCTCTCTCTGTGATCCCCTGCTTTGGGGAAATTTTAGCCGGATATCAGGAAGAACTGTATTTTCCCTGCCAGGCCCCTAAAGTAATAAACAGGTTATTTTTTGTACATTAGTGAGTGTCCAGGAGGGAGACATTGGTCCAGAGGGATTTTCAGCAAAGCACTTTATTTTCCACTTAGGCTTCCCTCCCAAGTATTGGCTGTTTCAAGTGCCCCCAGAGATCCTTTCCCCCTTCTCCCCCCGCCCACTCCTCCCCCACTGTCCTAAAGAGAAGATCCTGGGATCAGGCACCAAGGATATATAACATTGTCACTGCCTCCAAGATGACTGACAGGGATGACACCCAATGGCAAGTTTTCCTCCTTCATCTGGGGCACTGAGAAGTGGGGTTCCCCTACATTCTAAGAGACATTACAGTGTCACAGGGAGTACATTTTCCTGGGCTGACCTCTGGGCAGCAGCCCTCTCTCCGGCTGCATTGGCAGCTGGGACCTGAGGGCCAGGGCTCTGCCTCCCACCTCCCAGCTGAAGTTCAGATGCCAGCAGTTCCGGTCCCCAGTGGCACCAATGTCAGCCCCTCTGGACCCCGAATCCCGGTGCACAGCCCCTGAAGAAGGGTGTTCCCACTGCCAGCTCCCTCCAAAGCCCTCCCCTCCCCTCCCGTCCAGCCTGCGCTTTGCAGAAACTCCCCCAAGTGCTCCGGGCACACAGTACTCACAGTCTCCCGGCTCCCTGGAGTCTTCAGCAGGCAGGCACTTTCTATCTGCCCGGCCCCCAGCCCCCGCCCCAAAAAGCGGCCGCCTGAGCTCCAGCAGGAAGCTGGGGCTGCCAGCCGTCTCTGTTTCCAGGGAAGCGGCCTTTGGTCCCCATCTGGGATTAGCCTCCATGCCCAAACATGGTCAAGTCTGAGCGCACAGCCTGGGACACACACTCAGAGCAGGTACCAGCCTGCAGGAGGACGGAGGGTGGCAGCTGCTACCCAGGCCCCGAACCTGCATTTCCCAGAGTCCCCTGGGAAAGGGGTATTAACAGCAGCACAGGGCAAGACGGGAAGCCAGGAAAGACTGTCCTGGTGTTTGGAAAACACTTCTTCCCTCAGTCTCTCTGAGCTGGTGGAGCGGCTGACAAGCCCCGAATGGGACATGGTTTTCCTTTAGTTGACTGACGTGGGGGAGAAGGAGGAGCTGAAGCTGGAGTGGGCGGGGCTTGTCAGCCACTGGGGGGCTGGCATATCGCTGGGCCAGCCAAGCCCTCCTTTCTCTGGCGTGTGCATGCCGTGTGGCCCTGGGCAAGTCGTGGCACCTCTCTGAGCCTCTGCCTTCTCATCTGTGCTGTTGGGGTTTTGTAAACTCCCTTTGTTCAGGGTAGTGATGAGGACTAGAGATGGTGGACATTCGTGGCAGAGAAACAGAACTTACATTTTAAAGACCAACCAGGCAGAAGCAGGGACCGCCACCGCTCCAGCTGCTGCTCGCCAGCCATGGGCAGGGCCAGCCCGCTGTGTCAGGTGGCCTCCCAGAGACTGTCCAGGTGTGGTCCGGGGTCGTGCCACAGCTTCGTTCCCCTCACTGAGGCAAGAGAGCATCAGCGTTTGCAGGCAACACAGGTTCCCAGATTTCTCCCCGTTTCCTCGTCTGTGAAGCGGTTGTTGTGAGGATTAAACATCAGGGACAGACGAGCCCAATTCTATGGGCCCCTCCTGACTGTCAGGCATGTCTCTAGCCCTCGCTTTACCCAACAGTGAGGTAAAGAAGTCGAATCTGAGCCCCGGGGGCTTAAGCACCGGGTCCACGGTGACCCTGCGCTAAGGGCCAGAGCCAGATTCGAAGTCAGCCCTTCCAGATCGCAAAGCCACGCTCCCGCTGAGCCTGGTCCTGTGCTGAGACGTGAACGCTCACCTGCATTGCACAGTCACCTGCCACCTGACCGGTGCCCAGGGAGGGAGGTGTGGCCCGGCATGCCTGCTGAATGAGTCCGCCCCCGCCCCCCACTCCCGCCTCGGCCACCGTGAGGCAGCCTGCCCAGCAGGCCGTGGAATGACACTCCAGCAGTAAGTCCCCGCCTCCCTTTACTAATTGAATCACATTAACAGGAGAGTAAATGGTCTGTTTCATGGACATCACAGCAAAGGAGGTCTCTTAAGGCCTTAGCCCTCGCAGGTGGATTGGCATGAGGGTCATGGGGCCTGGAATGAATCCCCAGAGGAGTGGTTTCCAGGGATGGTTCTTGGTCCACTCAGGAGCCAGAAGAGTCCTCCTGGGCCCGTGAACTGGTGCACAAAGGCCAGTCTTCCTCCCGCTCCCTGGGTGAGAGGCGCAGGGCAGCAGCGGGCCCTTTTTAAGGATGACCAACGGGCTGCTTGCATGTAATCAACTAAATGACTTCTCAGGGGTTACGTGTTTGGAATTTATAAGCCAACATTAGCATTCTTCCCAAGGTTCTTTTCCTCTCAGAGGATGGGGACAGGCAGGGAAGGGGGCGGGGGAGGCGAGCTCCTTGCTGCAAAGAAGTGAGCCCGAGCCAAATGCTTTGACCAGCCTTGCTTTGGATGAAAACCCGGGTCCCTGGCTGGCTTTGGGGTTGTGTGTGACAGGCGATTGTAGGTGGAGGGCAAGGAACTAGTGATGCTACCATAGCAAAGACTGGAGCTTGGCATTAACACGGGCTGTTAGAGTTCACAAAATGCCCTCCCTGCCTTCAGTCTTCCAGCAACCCCATACGGTCACAGTCATCCGTTCGGGAAGAGATTTGTCTACCCATTTTACAGAGTGGATAACTGAGGCTCAGAGAGGTTAACTAAATTGTCCAAGGCAAGTGACTTTGCCTCTCCGAGCCTTGGTTTGCCCACCTCTAGAATGGAGATCATGTGTGTTCATTCTTTGTGGCATCCTCACAGGAGGTGGTCTTGTTTCCATTCTCTGCCCAAGGTCACTCCCCCAGCATGTGAGGGATGGAGCCTGGATGTGAACCTGTGCTTGCTGCCTCCACCATCCATCCTGTGCCCCCCCCTCCCGCCCCCCGAGTCCCCTCTCTCGGTTCCCAAGAGGACCCGTGTTCCTTATGACATCTGCTTCAGCTGCTTGACAAGCCCCCTCTCCTCGGTCCACGGCCCTCTCCTGGCTTGTGCATCCACTAATTTATTTAAACCCTTTTGAATCAATATCTATTCTCTGCCGCCACTTGGAATAATAAGTCCCATAAATCAACTTGGCAACTGTGTCCTGAGCCCTGCGGAGGGTGTCACTGGCTGAGTGCCACGGGAGCGGGCGCGAGTGGCCCTCAGTCAGTCACAAACACGTGAAGACCTACTGTGCGCGTCTCTGAAGACATCACTGTGCTGAGGTGGGCCAGGCCTGGCCCCTTCTGTGTGTGTGTGTGTGGGGGGGGGGGGATGGATTTTTTAAACTGCAAAAAAGACAGAATGGGAATAAATAAAATGATATGCTTAAGGGAGAGAGTAACAAAGGGCAGAGGAAATCAGTGACAGGGTGTTCACAGATCTGAGCAGAGTTTAAGGACGGGACGATTAAATGTCAATATATGGGTTAAAGGCCAGGCGGGACTTGACGAGGAACACGAGAAGGTTGCTCCCTGTGAATAAAGGGACACCCTGCTCCTTGCTCCTGCGACTCTGAGCTATAGTCCCCTCACCTCATCTTTCGGACCTGGTGACAAGGTGTTTCAGCCCGCTGTGTTGCTAACGTCGCTGTAAGCAGCTTGAAACTCTCCTTGAAACAAGGAGGAACATAAGTAAATACAGAGCGCTGCTGTCCGTCTGCGCAGCACGGGCGATGCTGCCTGCGCTCTCCTCCTGCGAACCCTCCCAGCCCCAAGCTCACCGTGGAGACGTGGGCGATAGCGACAAGGCACAGAGATAGCCTGTCACTCGGGGGGACCTGCTGGGAAGGAGAGGGCGGGTGTCCTTCCCACACTCACCAAAGGATGCAGGTTCTCTCCCTGCACCTGCTGGTGAGCTCTCCCCTCCCAGGGGCTCGGTCCTGGGTCCTCGCCTCACCTCCTGTCCCCTCAGCCACTCTCCCCGCCTCCCGGGCCAGCTCAGTGCCTGGATGTAACACGCTCAGAGCACAGTGCGTGCTCCTTCCCGACAGTTCCTCTCTCTCTGCAGCTCTACGTGGATTCACGTGGCTTCTCCATTAACCGTGCTCCCCACGGGAGGGGGAGCCACCCAAGATCGGGGGCAAGAACTGTTCAGTGTCGCATCGCTAGTCCTGGAAGAAGAAACGAGTATCTTGGGTTTTAAGAAACAGTTGTCTCTTGTTTGGTTTGGGGGGAAAAAGAATCTCTTGCTTTTAAATTTCTGTTTACGTTTCCAAGTGTACGGCAGAACTTCTTCAAACACAAAACTGCAACTCTACCCACTGCACAGCGCGCCCTTCCTCCCTCCTCCCAGCCCTGGCAGCCACCACTGTGTTTCCTGTTTCTGTGAGTCTGTCTACTGTAGATGCCTCACAGAAATGGGATCACACAGTATTTGCCCTTTCGTGTCTGGCTTATTGCACTTGGCGTCATGTCCCCACGACTCATTGATGCTGCGGCGTGTGACCAGAAAGAAATCTGTCGCTTCTGAATGTGACAGCGTACCGTAACCCTTCCCCACACCGTGAAGCATCTTTACGGGGCTGTGCATATGCCGTCACCTGGGTAAACCACAATGCATTTCATCGAAGCTCTGCTGTTGGCTGCTTAGCAATGGTGCTTGTTTAGTGGGACTCAGAGTCGCCCTGTGCTGGTCGGTGGGTCTGTCCCACCCTCACTGTCACTTGCACCCAGTATCATTTTTCCTGAACCGACAGGAAGGAGGGAGAGTGGATCTAGAAGGATGCACTTTGGGGACCAAATCCTGCACATAGAGATGAGAAGGCCATAGAATTGGAAGAAGTTCGCAGGTTTCTATTTTGTTTTTTCTTTTTGCCTTTACCAGGCCTGATTTGATCCTTGGAAAGAGAGACACAGACAGAGAGAGAACGGGAGATGGAGGCTGCGGGAACTCCTTCATGGGGTAGCTTGTGGGACTCAGAACGTAAGATGTGCCACTTTGGGGCCCAGACGACAAAGTGGTTCTCCCACGTCCGCTTAATCTGGCTCTGGGGTGATGAGAACTGAGGGCTCATAGTGACGCTGTGGCCCTGGGCAGCGGGCCCTAGAAGGGGAGTCTGCATCATCACCTTAGGCCGCTGCAGCCAGCGGAGGCAGCAGCCCGACACCCCTGTCCCAGTCGGGGTCCCGCGGGAGAGGCAGGGCGGGGTGCGCTGGGGCAGGCTCATCCCAGCTTCCTGAGAACCTGCAGCAGCTGGTTGTTCAGCCACTGGGAGCTGGAAGCCGCCACGGCAGGTGTATCTATTCCGTGCAGATCTACACACATTGCACATCAGCCCTTTTCTGGAGAGCCGGTTTTCCAGCACAGGAGTTCAGAAGACACACAGAAATGGGAATTCGAAGAGGTTTTAGGAACCACTGACACAGGTGTGGACAGGGAGGGGGTGGGAAGCACAGGGAATAGTGTGCCCCGCAGGCTGGCCACGTGGGGCTGAGGGATGAGGGAAAGCAGCTGTGTCCAGTTCTACACACTTGAGTCATTCAATACAGTAACCACTAACAGCATATGGCTACTGAGCACTTGAAAGGGGACTAGAGTGAATGGAGAACTAAATGTTTAATTTTGTCTAATTTTAATTAACTTGAACTTAAGTAGCCACGTGTGACTAGTGGCTACCTTATTGGACAGACATCTCCAGAGCCGTGAGCTGCTGGCCACCCCACTGCCCGGCACTGCCCTCCCATTTCCTACCTCGCAGCCTGTCTCAGGCAGGTCCTGGGAGACTCCCCCAGCGCCCTCTGCCCCTCCGCCTGGGGCCGGATTCGGAGTGGCCTTCCTGAAGCTCCTGGCCAAGCCCCAGCCCCTGACTCACTCTGAGCCAGGACCCCAGGGGGAAGCCATCCCTTGCACCTAAGGCTGGCATTGGGCTGCCTGGGCGAGCGGTCCCTGCAGCTACTCCCTGCAGATGCTTAAAAGGAGGTGCTACAGAGAGGTTTTTTAATCGCTCTTGTCACACACCAGGAAAATGCCGTCTGTCATCCATAAATAATCAGATCGCACCCACAAAGCTCAGGGTCTGCATTTACTCTCAGTGCAAACACTGTTGCAAGCTTCGCTGGAACGTTGTCTGGGAGTTCACAGTATCGGTTGGAGCTGTGCTTGGTCTCGGAGGATATACTCTCCCGGAAGACCCTGTCTCTAAGGAGGGAGCGGTGGAGGCATTCAAAGCCTGCTTTAAAAAAAAAAAAAAATCACCATTTATTGAGAGTTTTCTTCGTGCCAGAAACGGTGCTCGTCCCTGTGCGTTCCTCACAGTGCTAGGCTCTAGGGCCGCTGTGACAAATCGCTATGAACTGGGCGGCTTAGAGCAACAACAATGTGTTCTCTCCCTGTCCTGGAGGCCAGAGGTCCAAAACCAAGGGGTCAGCAGGGCGATGTCCCCCACGGAGGCTCCAAGGAGGATCCCTCCTGGTCTCTCCCAGCTTTGGTGTCCCCCGGTGTTCCGTGGGTGGTGGCTGCTTCACCCCAGCCTCTGCCTCTGTCTTCACATCCTTCTCCTCTTCTGCATCACTTTAGGCAGCTGCAGCCAGCAATGTAGCAGCCAACTGTCTATAAAGACAGTTATCATTGGACTTAGGCTCCATCCAGGGTGATCGCAAGATCCTTAGCTTCCTTACATCTTCCTTTTTCCACATAAGGCCACATTCATAGGTTCCTGGAATTTGGACATGGACATATATATGGGGGAGTGGGGGAAGCAGTGCACCATTCAAGCTACTACACTCATCTCATTTAATCTTCATAATAACCCCAAGAAGGAGGTGAATTAGCCCAGGTGGTTTAACTGTTGCAACAGCCCCAAGATTTTAATGGTTTTACTCAATAACAGTGCAGGTCTCACTCTTGGAAAGTCCAGTGTGTATGCTTTTGGATGGATGGTTTCTAGGGGAATCAGGCTCCTTTCTTCTTGTGGCTCCTCTGTCTTATGACCGTGAGGTCACCCTGGCATTATCCAGCCAATAGACTGACTACAGGGAGGAAGTGAGTGCAGAGAGAGAATGTGGATGATCAAATGCCTGATACTTAACCACTGGGCCTGGAAGTGAAAATGCAGGACTTATTCTCAAGTTTCATTTGTGAGGACTGGTCACATGGTCCCGCCCAGCTGCAAGGGAGCCTGGGAAATGTAGTCCTGGATAAGCAGCTGCTTCTCAGCCAGAATACAGCACTAGGGGCTCTAAGAGGCATCAAACTTGGTTGGTCAGCAGGCCATGACTGCCATGGTATCATTCATTCATTTATTCCTCATTCATATACTTGACTCGTTCATTTACTTATTTTTCAGAAAGAAGCTCAGGAGACTTAAGTGATTTGACTGAAGTCTCAGAGCATCTTCTATAATAATAAAAGGGTAATATGCTAATTAGACCGGACATCTTCCGGACGCCATTCTGGACATCCTTCCTGATGAAGCCGGGGCTGGAGGAGGGAAGCAGCCCGGGTCCCGGGTGCTGGAGGGAAGCCTGTGCCGGCAGCCAAGGGAAGGAAGGCCTACTCTTGCACAAATTTTCGTGCATCAGGCCTCTAGTTTAAGTCATAATTCAATAACTCTGTATTAAGGGTCAGCTGGATTAAGTGCCCCTCCTTCATGTGGGCGTGTTCTATCATGGAACTTAGCTCCCTAGGTGTTATCTATCCTTGTGTGGGTCAGGAACAAGATTGGTGAGGTTTGTCTACATGTGCCTTCCCCACCCCAAATACTCCGTCCTTTGTCCTAGACGCTCAGATTCTCCTTCCCCTGGTCCCACTGTCCCTCTGGAGATCGAGGAGCGAGAGCTGGCATCACAGAGGCAGGGGCAGAGGCAGCATAGAGCTAAGAGCTGCAGAGGGAGGAGGTGACCAAAAATCCATGTGGGTCAGGCGTCCTCAGCGGCGTTTTCCAGTTTGACATGTGAGGGTTTTGGAGCAGCCGCGGTCAGGAAACATCCAGGAGCAGAGGGAGAGTAGGAGAAGCTTGACTGAATTTTGAATGTTGTCCACTTTCATGTGTTTGAAGGAAAGCGGTGACTTTCTGTTTAAGTTGTTTAAATTCCTTTCATTTAAACTGCACTTCATGACGGCAATTCCATGCAGAGGGACTGCGCTGTGAGTGGGGTGACCACAGGCCCCCTTAGCCCAAAACCCGTGTGTACTCTGGTCAGCCCCTCTCCCTCCCCACAGCGTCCCGGTTTTAGGTGGGTGGTCACCTTAACCTTGGACGACACTGGCTTCGAGTGTGTAGGTCCATCCACAAGGCCAGGTGCTCCCCTAGGTTGGAGATGGCGGCCAGTTCACCTCTGGATGCCAGGCCTGGCTCAGGCCCTGACACCAGCAGGTGCCAAGAAGCAGATGCAGGAACCAGGAAGGGCAGAGCTGTAGTTTGGTCCAGGCCTTTGCCCTCGGAATGCCAGGCTCCTCCTGCTATGCTGGCTGTGATCCCGGAGCTCTCCTCACACAGCGGGACAGCAGAGGGTGCTGGCGTGGGCCTCGCGTGCCAGAGGGATTCAGAGAGGGGAGCTTCGCACGGCTCTGAAACACCGGAGAGCAGTTCCCAGGCCTCTCACTGCAGAGGACAGGGCCTGGGACAGCCCATGGGAGCCCGCCGTCCTGGTCCTAAAAAACGATACATTTCCCCTGTGTGTTGTGGTGAGGGTTCGAGGGGTGAATACCCAAAAGCTCCTAGAACAGTGCCTCAGGCACAGTCCGTGCTCACAAGCTCGGAGCGAGGATCTGAAGGGTTAGCTACAGTGTCTGGCCAGCATTTTCCAAGGCCAGTTTGGCTGATGGCCAAATTTGAATCCAGAGCATGATCCAATTTTGCAATTTTTGTTCTAAGCTCCAGTGTAACCATCAGAAGGCCGGGAAAAGCCATCAGAGGGCCCGTGAGCCTCTGCCAGCCTCCTGCCTGGCCAGCGTGCCCCGTGCAGGTCCCCGGCTCCACACAGGGCACTGCAGACACAGCATGGCCTGCCTGCCTGTCCTTCCTACACCCTCACATGGAAGAGGAAGGCTGGCAGGTGTGGGCGTTTTGGGGGTTTTTTGTGTGTGTGTTTTGAGCTCATCTTCTCTTTTGGACCAATGAAAAGAACGGTATTTTAATGGGCCCTGTGGACAGGGAACTGACGTTGCTTCCCTAGGCTGAGCGCCGGAGCGGAGGTCAGGGCGGGATTAATAAGGAGGCTATAAGTGCACTCTGTGGCCGTGTCTCTGTGGGCAGAGTGCTCTGGCTGGGGAGGAAGGGAGAGAATGAAATTATGCTGGGAGAACACACGAGTACGGGTGGAAAGGCAGGCTCCGCAGACTGAATGGACCGCAGTGAATCTGTAGGAGGGGCGCTGAGGTTGGCGGGGCATCGCTGCAGAGATGCCTGGGAGGGTCGAGAATCAGGGCCCACAGCCAGGCGTGTCCGCTCCGGAGCTGGGCCCTACTTACTCCTGCCCATGCCCTCTGCGGGGACCTTTAGTGCTGTTTTCCTGGGATGACAGGTCATTATATTTACCAGACTTTCTCTCAAGGCAAATAGATGTGCGTGGCCACACACCCAGTGAACGCTTATTAAGTATCTTCTGTGTCCCAGACCCCAAGGGGCACTGTGGTTCAGAGGGGAACAACGCTGGCTTCAGGCTGCCCTCGGGAGCACAGACACACCAGGTGGCCAGTGGGGAGATGCTACTGATTAGCTGTGGCTTTCCCAGGGCCTTAGGCTGAAGGACTCCCCATATCCTCATGGCAACCCGGTGAGACCTGCAGTCACCATTGTCCCCATTTTGCAGAAGAGGAAACTGAGGCCAGAGAGGTTAGGTGAGCGGTTCTCAACCTGTGGG
Source organism: Myotis myotis (assembly GCF_014108235.1). Lineage (NCBI taxonomy): Eukaryota > Metazoa > Chordata > Mammalia > Chiroptera > Vespertilionidae > Myotis > Myotis myotis. The sequence goes on along the minus strand of NW_023416368.1, from coordinate 6,676,755 downwards.
TCGCGACCCCTTTGGCGGTCGAACGACCCTTTCACAGGGGTCGCCTAAGACCATCCCGCATATCAGATATTTACATTACGATTCATAACAGTAGCAACATTACAGTTATGAAGTAGCAACGAAAATAATTTTGTGGTTGGGTCACAACATGAGGAACTGTATTTAAAGGGCCAAGAAGGTTGAGAACCACTGGGTTAGGTAATTTATCCAGATGCACTAAGGGTTCTCAACCAGGTTTGGCCAAGAAGTCCACATGGAAATCCGTAAATTATTTTCTTTCTTTCTTTTTTTAACTCATGCCAAGTAAGCCACAATATCTTTTCAAATGAATATACCTTTTGCCTCAGCAATTCCACTTCTAGAAACTGAGCCTACAGGGGTATAAATATGGAGCTACAGAGATGAGGTCTTGATTAGAATGTAGGACACAACCCGCATCTCCACTTAGAGGGGTTATTTAGATAAACGTGGTGCCTCCGTGTAAAACAAGCTGTTCAAAATGACACCGGGCCAGCCTAGAAAGACACCTACGCTGAACACGTTAACAAAAAAGCCCAGGAAAACTGCCTGTTTGTAAACAGCGATTTTGTCTGAACAGTGGGATTCCTAATGACTTTCAATTGCTTCTCTTTGCTGGTCTATGGGCTCCAATTTTCCTGCAATGAACAAGTACTACATTTGTAATAAGAAAGAAACTCAATAAAAGTTATTGAATAAAAGAATAAATAGCCGTAAATTATTCTCTCCTGAGGAGTTAGTGGGCCGTGGCGGCTCCGCCAGGACCTTCCTCCCTCTCCCAGGGTCCACCCTCAGCCAGTGGGGACAGCGCGAGGTCAGGGTGTCCATTCGCCTGGCTCCCTCTCTGTGGTCGCCCGGGGCAGGGGGTCACTTTCCGGGTGTCTGGCTTCTGGTGACCTCCCCGTCCCGCTGCAGGGAGAGTGATAGTTCTGCCCCCCCAGCCCTGACCCGAACACTCGCTGGTGTTTTCTCGACACCCCGCTGACCGCGCCACCATCAGTCCGTTGGTGATCAGCCTTCCCCAAATCACCCAGAAGTCGTGTGGCAACCGTTTCCAGCTGCGAATCTGACAGATACATTCACCCGATTTTCTTCAGTCCTAATTCTCTACCATAGAATGATTCCCAAACTGACCTGTCCAACTTAACCTTGTATCCGATACCTGGTCTTGCCTGCTGGACACCTTCGTTTGGACAAGCAGGGAACTTGCTTGTCCAACCCGCCCATAACGGGATGTCTCAGTCTATCCCCACACTCAATTCCCTCTCCTTTTCCACAGGCATCCCCCCTCCACTCCTCCAGCTCCCACCCGCACAGTCTTCTCTCCCTGCCCCACCTCTCACGCTTCACATCCCATCGGTGCGCAAAGCCTGTGAAATCAGCCCCAGCGATGTCTTTTCCGAACACCCCTTCCCACCATTGCTCCAGCCCCTCCTTCATCCAGTGCCTCCTGTCTCCCCCCCCCCCCAACAACTCCCCCCGCCTCAGTCCGTGTTATGTGTGACTTCTTTGCAATAGAGTCCTGATGCCATCTGCCCTCTGCTCCTAAACCAGCGCCCCTGGGACCAAGCCCAGAGTCCCCAACCTTTCATCCAGCATCTTCCACACACTTCTCAGCCTCATTTCTCACCACCCGCCCACATTTACAACCTTCTCTCCACATAGACGTTGTGTATATGGTAGAACCACGGAGTCTTTTATACAAAAAGGCCGTCCTGTCCCCAAGCCTTTGCTCCTGCTGGGTCCTCTATGGATCACGGTCCCTCTACCTTCCCAGGGGTGCCCCAGGGCTGCAGCATCCTCTCGTCCCCGCATGGTCCCCTCGCTGACTCCCATCCCACAGGGACCAGTTCCTCCTCCTCACCCCATAGCCCTTCCCCTGCATGCCTTTCCCGAAGGGCTCATTTTCCACTCCTTCTTGGGGGGGGGGAGAGGGGTGTTTTGGTTAAGACTGTGCTGTCCTTGAGCCCAGTGGCCTTTCTGATGTGTCTTTGTGCCCATGAGCTCAGCCGGAGGTCCGGGTCAGGGCAGGTACGTGGTCCCTGAGTGGATGGGTGCTCCGGCTCTGCGGCGTGGTCCAAAGTGGTCATGGTCTGAGTGGCTGGGAGGAAGGGGCCCGGCAGACCCAGCCTCCAGTGCCGACCTCTGCAAAGGCAAACCACGGCCAGGCCCCAGGAGGCTGTGAGGCAGAGACCAGAGATGTGCGAGGTTCCCCAGCGGAGGAGGAGTGCGGACCACGGCGGGACACGATGTCAGCAGCCAAGGGGGCAGTGACCAGGAGGTGGAGGAGGGGGGAGGAAATAAAGTCAATGGCAGGGCCCCTCCCTGCCCAGTGCCATCAACCTGCCTGACCACCCCCAATGTAGATGCTCCCCTTGGAAGGAGGAAGGAGACAGGTAGACAGAGCTATGGATTTGCATAGAATCCTGAAATCGCTGAACTTACTTGAAAATGACTAAACTGGGGTTTTGTGCCTCAAGCAGAAATGGAGCTTGGAGGGGGAAGTGCCATGCTGTTCTAGAAGGGAAGTCACTGCCTCGAATATCTGAGCTGTGTGACCTTTTCATATATGAGGTTGTGCACATACCAGTGCTCAGTATAGTGTGTGCGATCTCACGGCGCTAGGGAGACCATGGAATTTATTGGTTTAACTGGGACAGTTCCGAGACGGGAGGGGGTGCTGTTCATAACTGCACCAGGATGCAGGCTGAGTGAGCGCAGCGTGTGGCTATCCAAGAGCTAGCCCTCCCGGTGTCCGCGTGAGAAGGGAACGTGTGTGCCCACTGAAGACAGGGAACCCTGCGCTCCAGATGTTGAAGTCATGAGTCCGGAACAAAGGAGGGAGCCACAGCTCCAGCCAGACGGCCGTCTGTCTCAGCCCCGTGCTCTCCACTCTGCACGGGACTTCCCTGCCGGGTCTGTCCATCAGCCCCCCACCCTTTTCCCGCCGGCTTTGTTCTCTCCTCTCTGACCAACAGAAATGTTATTCCAGATAAAAAATTAATGGAGCCCTAACCGGTTTGGTTCAGTGGATAGAGCACCGGCCTGGGGACTGAAGGATCTCAAGTTCGATTCTGGTCAAGGGCATGTACCTTGGTTGCAGGCACATCCCCAGTAGGTAGGGGGTGTGCAGGAGGCAGCTGATCAATGTTTCTCTCTCATCGATGTTTCTAACTCTCTGTCCCTCTCCCTTCCTCTCTGTAAAAAATCAATAAAATATATTTTTTAAAAATAAAAATAAATGGAAACAAGTGGAACAGTTTTAATATGATATTTAAGCCACCGTGTCCAAAATGGTACTACTATTCAACATGTAATCGATAGAAAACAATACTCATGAGATACTGTGGATTTTTTTCCTTGCTGTTAAGTCTTTGAAGTTGGTGGCCGTTTTTCCCTACAGCACCTCTCCCTTTGGACTAGCCACCTTCGAGGGCTCAATAGCCACCTGTGGCCAGGGACTACTTTCCGGGAAGCGCAGCCAAGTCTGAGGCGCAGGCCCTGGGAGGTCAGGTCGCGGGCACACTGCCATCTGGTGGACGGCAGTTCCTTGGGCAATCACCTCCAACAAAACTGCATCCAGGGAAACCGCACAGACAGCTTCGGGGTTAGCTCCCCCAAAGGGAGAACTTGTTGGGAGGGGCTTTTGTTGCTGAGTTGGTCCCCACAGAGCAACCTCAAGTCCCGCCATTAGCGAGCCTCAACCCTGGTTCATTCTTGTTTCCTGGTCACATAAAGACTTAGCAGAGCTCTAGCCGGCTCGGCTCAGTGGAGAGAGCGTCGGCCTGCGGACTGAGGGGTCCCCGGTTTGATTCCGGCCAAGGGCACGTGCCTGGGTTGCGGGCTCCATCCCCAGTAGGGGGTGTGCAGGAGGCAGCCGATCAATGATTCTCTCTCATCATTGATGTTTCTATCTCTCTCTCTCCTTCTCCCTTCCTCTCTGAAACCAATAAAGAAATATATATTAAAAAAAAAAAGGCTTAGCAGAAACGGATGCTGTTTTTTGTCCGAATGCATGTTTAAAACCGTCTTTCAAGAGGGCAGGTCGCCTCTCTCTCACTCCGGTTTTGCTGGGTGATGACGGTGTGAGGGGCTTCTCTTTTAAACCTTGGTAAGAACTTGGTTTCTTCCAAGTTGTACCTTTCTCATTCAGGTTGGGTGTGGCTCTTCGAGGATCCTAGTTAACCAAGGTTTTTCCCCAAGTGAATCATGGATTGAGAATCTGTCAGGAGGGCTGATGTGATTCCAGACTTCTGAATGACCCCACGGCTGAGGGGGCTTTAAACACACTCCGTGTGGATGAGATGATGTAACCACATCACTCGAGGCAGGCGCCTGTGCTGGGGCCGAGATGGCCAGGCAGGCGGGCCCGGCGGCCTTGGCGTTGAGAGGGTGCTCGGCGCTGTGTTCGAGATCCTGCTGGGCTTTGTGCCGACAGAGACGTGGCTTCTGCCTTTAAGGAGACATAGTCTTCTCGGGGGAGACATGCGAAACTATCCTCCATAAACAGTAATGAGGAGAACAGCACCAAGAGGGCATGCAAGGATAGACATGCTGAAATTGCAGCTCGGGGTGGATCTAAAGCAAAGGAGAGAGGTGGGGGGGAGAGAGAGACAGACAGGAGCTTGGTTCCAGTCTCAGCCTGCCACCCCCTGGCTGTGTGACCATGTCTCAGTCATCTAACCTCTCTGGTCCCCAGCTTTATCATCTCCTACTAAGCAACGGAAAGCCCCAACAATGTATACCTCCAGGGCGGGGAGCCGAGGAGAAGGAAAGGTCGCCTCCAGGAGTCCAGGGATTGGCTCAGGAAGAGCTTCCCATGGTGGGGGCAGGGGGGAGGCAGGAGCCCAGGTGTAGGAAGAGGAGGCCTAGGAGCAGGAGGAAGGGTGCTCAGCGGGCTCACCCTGAGGGTAGTGGCGGCTGCCATGTCTGCTTGCTCTGCTCCGGGATGCTTAGAGGTTGCACTGTGCAGAGGCAGGAAGCCGGCCTCGCGTGTTCACTGAAGGACTCTAGAATCCTTTGCGATCATCCAGAACAACAGCTCTCAGAGGCTGTTTTGCAGAAGGCTGGTACCTCGTGATGTAGTAGGTATTGACCAAAACAGACTTCTTTGCCATAGGTAGGACCTTTGAGAACTTTTAATATTCTATGATTTTCAGAGGGTACAGTCAGAGGGTAGGAGTACACAGAATTTCCCAGATTTATTTAACTATGGAACCTTGTATTTTAAAGGGACGTCACTTGGGAAGTGTTCCAGGGGACCCAGTTTGAGAAACACTGCTGTAGTCCAACTCTGCTTTTAGATAGATAGATAGATAGATGATAGATAGATAGATAGATGATAGATAGATAGATGACAGATAGATAGATAGATAGATAGATAGATAGATGATAGATACATAGATGATAGATACATAGATGATAGATAGATAGATAGATAGATAGATAGATAGATAGATAGATAGATAGATAGATAGATAGATAGATAGATAGATAGATAGATGATAGATGATAGATAGATAGAAAAATAGAGAAATTAAGACCCAGAAAAGGCATGAGGCAAATCTCAGGTTCACAGAGACAGTGGCAGAGCAAAGGAGCAAAGACTGGAATGTCAGGTTTTTTACTCCAATACCCAGCAAATTGCCTTTACTTTTCCCATTCATATTATACACCATTTAAGAAATACAAAAATATCTACAAAATTATACAAGATATCCAGGTGCCACCACCTGGCTTAAGAAATAAAGCATTGCCAGGACTGTAAAAAAACAAAACCAAACCCTGGTGTGCCCCTCCCCAAGGCCCCCCAGAGGAACCCCTATGCTAAATTTAGCGACATAATCTATGGAAATCCTGATGGAATTTCCAATAAACCCCATCATCTTAAGAGTATGCCCTTAGCATCGCCCCAGGTTTGTCAGTTGTGATGGTCTCAGAATTAAAAACAAAAATGAACTACCCACTCGGCCCAGAAGAGCAGAGATGAAAAGCCCACCTCGAGGGTCCTCAGGTAACCAACCCACAGCTCCCAGCGAGTCGGGGAAGTGTTAGGATTCCGTGAATTCTCTCACTCGCAAGTGGGCCCGGCGTATGGCTTATTAATTCTGTTAGATGTGGGTGTGTTCCTTGCTTCATTCTGTGCAAGACTTCCGCGGCAAAAATCACTGCACCACCCCTCCCGTCCACAGGCCAGATGGGGAGCCGGGTGTGCATAAATGTTTAATTGCAGAATAGTAAAAATATTTGCCTTCAGTAGCTGGGAGCGACCGAACGGAGGTAGGGCTGTCTACTAGGGCTGCCAGACTTCATTCTAATGAGCACGGAAATAAAGGCTGATTAAATCAAATTCCCCATAGTGGAGAGCCACTTAAATAAATGTTTCATATTGTTTGCATGATGCTTTTAAAATGTAACAGCTGCTTATGTTACCATTACGCTGGACATAAATCATTCATTGCCGTCACCGCAGACAGAGCAGCACTGGCTCCTTTTCTCCTGCTGCTGACATTTTCATTGCGAGAGGACTTCTCAGACAGGCCATTTGGCTTCCCCCCTTTCTACCCGCGTGCTGGGCAGCAGGAGCGCGATGTGGAAGGAAAGGCAGGCATGAAGCCAATATGTATGTATGTATCCATAGGGCCTGCGTGGCCCGTGTACCCTTGGGCCGGCCTTCTCATAGTCCATCTTCACCACCAGGTGGCGCTGCTGTTCCTATTTGTAGAGGGGGACACTGAGGCCTGTGGACATGAAGTCACCTGCCCAAGGTTCCATAGTGGGTAGCAGGGCCTGTACGTGAACCCGGATCTGTCTGAGCCTCAGCACGCCACACGGGCTGTCTGGGAAGAAAAGACACATCACTCGCCCAACTCCACACACCAGACCTTGTGGCAATGATGCGACCCCTGGAGGCCAGAGCAGGACACGGGGAACCAGGCAAGGCTTTGGGCTGGGTGATGATCTGAACTCCACTTCCTGGCCCAGCACCACAGTCCAAGCCCTAGGCACCTCTCACCTGTCCGCTGTAACAACCTACCTCGGGCCTCCCTGCCCATGCCTGCCCCCTTCAGTCCATCATTCACTCAGTAGCCTGAGTCATCTTGTAAAAGTGTAAATCAAAGCCTCACTCTTAGCATAAAGCCCAGCCTCCTTTCATGGCCCTGTGTCATATGACCTGTACCTCCTTTGTTGGGAGATCTAACAAGTCAGGGACACCCTGACTTTTTTCTGATCCTCAAGCTCACACCTGCCTCAGGACCTTTGCACATGCTAGGAACACCCCCCTCTTCCCCCCACCCCCCCCAGATCTCATGGCAGACTCCAACCTGTCATTCAGACCTCCCTCCGCTCAAAGTCCCCTCCCCAGGAAGGCCTCCTTGCGCCCTCCATGGACAGCTGTCCTCCCCTAGACACCCTTCATTGCCTCGCTCTGGTTCATTCACTTCGCAGCACTATCACCACCTCCATTTCTGAGCTTGCTGGTTATTGTCTGCTTCGTTAGAATGTAAGCGCCATGAGAGACATCTGGGCTATTCACCGCCGGTTCCTCAGCCTAGTGTCTCTAACATAGCAGGTGCCGGTGACTATGAACGGAATAAGTAAATTAGCTTGGCACAGCCCTTTCCCCTGCCTCCAGACCGGGCTCATCCTAACCTGGCTTCCAGAAATTGAGAACTGAATTCTGAACTCGGTTCCCAGCCCTGTTTTCCTCAGTGAGGAAGCTGAGAGGGTCTAATTTGCTCCACAAAAGAAAGAAGCATGGAAAGGGAATCTAGAACTGGGAGGAGGCCGGAAGGGGTGCGGCAGCCGCTGACCTGGAGGGAGGGGCAGACGTGGACAGGGTTTCCACGTGCGGAATGGAGGAAGCAACGCCCTCTTCATCTCCCCGGGAAGCAAGCCCGAGTCCGCGTCTCTCACCAGTGCTCGCGGAGCTGGACGTGCGTTTCCTTTTGTCTCATTTTTCATGAAAACGGTGTTCCTGACAGACTGAGTGTAGCAGCAAGGAGCATAGTATCTGACGTAGAACCGGCTAAGCCTGACAGTATTGTCCACGGAGCAGGGACCCGGGTGTAGCACCTTCAGGGCAGTTAATCCCGCAGCGTCATCATGTCAAGTCTCTGTAACCCTATGTGCTGAGGAGTGTCTGTGACCCCGTGTGCTGTCCCGTCTGTAGTCACAGGATGGCTGTGTCTGCTGCGTTCATCACAGCCACACTGACCAGCACCGTCCAAACCGAGACAGCAGGAAGGTGCGTCTCCCTCGCCTCCCACCTTTACGACAGGAAAGCGTTTCCCCTTCTGAAGGTCCTGTGATCAGATTTTTATTCCAGGTCCAACTGCCTGAAGCTGGGGAGGTCAGTTGCTGGGATTGGCCTCTCTGTCGCAGGAGCTAGACTCTGCCTTTAAGCGGGGGGTGGGGGGGCGTGTTGAGTGAGCAACCTGCAGCAGGGCAGCCCCAGGGGGTTGGCCATCCTCTGTGACCAGGAGGGTGGGGCAGTGAGCGGCCTGCCTCTCTCCTGGCCCCAGCCCCAGCCCGGCACCTCCTCACGGCCGCTCGGTTAGGGAGTCTCAGGATGCAAAGGAAATGACGGAGGCCCCCCTCTGCTTGGGTCCCTCCACTGCCGGGAACCTGTTACTTCTGGACACAACCCTCTCCATCCTGTGCAGCTTGAAGCGTGAGGAAGTCCCTCCCACTGAGCCCACGGTGATGTCCTGGTGGCTTCTCCTTGCTCTAGTCTCGCCATACACGTCTTCCTGTGGCAGCCCACTTGCTACTGGAGGGAATGTTTAAACACAGGGCTGGACTGGCTGTCACTCTCCTTGCTAGGACCCGGAGTGAGTCCCCAGTATCCATAGTATACGAACCCTGCTTCATGGAATGCAGTCCACCTCCAGCCTGCTCTCTCCTCCTCATCTGTCTTCTAACACCTGTGCTCTTATCCCCTGGGTAATAGCACATTGCTGTGCTTGCTATTCCCTCCCTGAAGTGCTGTTGTTCAAGTCGTTCTGTTTGCCCAGCATCCTCTTCCACCTTCTCCAGTTGGCACACTCCTACACACCCTTCAAAGCCCAATTAATTTGTCCCCTCCAGGACATCTATTCCACCTGAAGGAGATTACATTGTTACTTCCTCAGCTCCTATCAGACCCTGTCTGGCTGGTGCAGCACTTATTATTGTTTGGTGTTTGGTGACTACGAAAGCCTCATCTCCACCTGAGGACTGGAGAGTCCTGCAAGGCAAGCACCATCGTAGCCTGTGCCTGGAGCAGGCACTCTGTAACGCTTGCCTAACCAAAGCCTCACCTTGGGAGCCCGGCTCCCTGTCAGGAACCAGGGAAGGACTGAGCTGGGAGAGCTGTCGTGGGGATGATGAGAGATGATGTGGAGTTTCTGGTTTAGAAGAAGTGACCCAGAGATGGCAGCTGTAGCGATTATCGTTACCACTGGTGTGTTCTTATTGGATCTCAGCCCTTCCTTTAACTGCGTCTTCACTGGTCCCAAAGGGAAGGGGCCAGCCTTCCTCCTGCATCCCAGAGTTCGCTCACTGTCCGTCTTCCTCACACAGCTGAGGACATCCAGGCAGGACCCTGTCCCCTGGTGGGAGGAGAGGAAAAGGGCCTGGTTCCTCTCCCCCTGCAGGGCCGTCTCCCATCTCCTCCCGTCAATAGATGCTGGCAAAGCAGGTTCAGTCCTCGCCTCTGAGTTAGAGAAACCAATTCCAATTACGGGACCTGCCGAAGTGGCCTCATTTTACAGGCAATTGGGCTGTGAATTGAAGAGAGCAGTGAAGTTTACAAGCTCCACAGAATCCAGCTGGCCTCGCCGCTCGAATTCCCAGGCGGCACTGCCATCACTGCCACTGCCTGTCACCTCTGCAGGTGACCCCATTTCTTTGACAACAGCTGGGAGAGTGCGTGAGGCACGTGCACCCCTTGTGCTCCCCGAGTTCAGCAACGGAAGGAATACCCATCCACCTGTTTGTTGTTGGTTCTTGAACCCAAGTATCAGACCCTGGGTTTGGGTACAATTTCTTTTCTGATTATGTACTTGCTCTTTCTCTACCTGAGAAAACGGGAAAGGGCTCCAATCCAATAGGCCTGACCAGAGCTGAGACCCCCGCTGTCCGAGCCCCCCTGGCCCCGGTGTTTGGGGTCCATGGGTGCCAAGTCTCTGCTGAAGCTGGGCTTGATTCACGGAGAGCCAGACTCCTACTATACCGCTAGGTATTGGTCAGGGTTCCAGACAAAAGGAGCCAATAGATGTGTGTGTGCGCGTGCGCGTGTGTGCGTGTGTGTGTGCATGTGTGTGCATGTGTGCGCACGTACGCATGTGTGCGTGCGTGTGTGTGCTTGTGTGTGCTTGTGTGTGTGTGCGTGTGTGTACATAGATAGGTAGCTAGACAGATATATATGAAATTTATTTTAGGAATTGGCTCACGTGTCTATGGAGGCCGAGAAGGCCCTCAATCTGCCATCTGTAGGCTGGAGACTCAGGAAAGCCAGTGATGTACTTCAGTCCAAGTCGAAGGCCTAAGAATCAGGGCCAATGGTGTGAGTCCCAGGAGAAGTCTGACCACCCAAGAACCAGGAGCGCCACCTCCAGGGCAGAAGGGGGTGTCTCAGCTCAAGCACACAGCACATTGGCCCTTCCTCTGCCTTTTCGTTCTACTCCGGCATATATCTATCTATCTCCCAGATGTAGTCAGTGCTCAGTTAATGTTGGGAACTGTTAACATCATCCCAGTTATCCCTGCATCCGGAGAGGGTGCTATCAGGCCCCTCCCCGGAAGACCAGGATGGGCAATTTTAGGAGGACACGGGAATTCTGGCCTGGGTAGGATGTGCCCCAGGGATGCTCAGGCAGGAAGCGGCTGCGTTTGCCAGCCTCTGTGGACAGGAGGAGCAGCACCAGGGACTAGGATTGACAAGGAGGGTCAATTGAAATGATTGTCCTACCTCCTTCGAGGACAGGAAGGAAGGGAGTGTTCAGCTCCCGGCCAGCCTCGGATGCCGCTGCTGCGGGCCTGAGCTGGAGTGGAACTGGCCGGAGTCCAGTCTTAGACAATTTTCCCTGATGCCCTGCCCTGCGGCTGCAGTACCACCAGTGACCAGCAGAGGGCAGCACAGGCCACAAGCTGGCTGGCTTCTACCCACCAGCCCAGCATTTTCCAAGTGAGACTTGACCATAAAGTTCAGCCTCTCACTGTCTTCCCTGCAGGCTGGAGGAGATCTCTAGATGCTCCTCACAGGCAGGGGGCGCCCTCCCTCCCTCCTCTCAATCCCCAAAGTTCCAGGCTGTCTGGATTCCCTTAGCCTGCTTCGAAGTTCCCCTGCCAACCAGAGCCAACGCTTGAACTCCTGTGTCAGAGCAGAGGGTCCCAGTGTCTGTGGGTCCACAGCTCACTCCTCTGAGTCTCAGCTCCCCATCTGTGCAGGGGGGCCGGGAGGGGTCTTTGTTAAGCTATTTCTGCAGCTCACTCTGTGCCCTCCCCCCTCCCCCACCCAGCACTGAGCTCCGTCCCTGACACTCTCTCCCAGGAGGAGGAAGTGCAAGGTGCGTGGTGCTGAGGGTCAGAGCTACAGGTAGCCCTGGGTGACACCGGAGATAAAATCCCCACCCGCCCTACCCTGTGGGATACAGAGAATGAAGGGGGAACCCGTGCACTCAGCGCCCCACACAGGGTATAGGAGAGAACACAGCTAGTCTCCCGGTGTGTCCTGCAGAGACCCCCAGTACCTGAGCGATTTCTCTCCCTTCCCGCCATCATCTTCCTGTTTCCACCCCCAGGGAGCCCCTCCCCACCTGAGCCACCCCCCTCACCACCACCACCTGCCCCCAGTGCCTGCAGGCGGCTATAGGGTGCTGCCTCCACCTCCATGGGACCAACACCCTGCTCCTACCCCGGCCCCACCACACACCCTTCCATGGCCAAAGCCCTGCCTACTTGTCTCCATCGTGTCCAGTGCACGTGCAGCCCCGGCTCAGCTGCAGGGAACTGGGGGGGAGGAGGGGGAGCATCTACATTTTCACAGCAGCCCAGGTGGTTCTGAGACCCGCAGAGTTAAAGCACCACTGCTCCCGGCAACCAGCCCGGGAAATGATATTCCAAAGCCATTTATTCAGGGGAGTGAAGGGGACAGGAGAGCCATTATGCAAATATGCGGCCATCCAAGGCCATTCCTCCAGGAGAGAGTGTGGTCCCGGTGAAGGATGCAGCAGCAGGTCAGGAGTCAGAAGGTCGCTCCGCACGGGGCCAGCTCCTGCTCAGCCTGACCGGCAGAAGGTCTCTGCGGCCGCCTCAGAGTGTGCAGGCCCCAGGCGGGTGACAGGGAGCCGCCCCCAGGCCCGAGGCCAGAGCCTGGAAGGGCCACCTGCCTTGCTTAGAGGCTCTCAATCTTGAGGGGCCACTGGAACCCCTCTGGGAGGTCTCATGGAACCCAGATGGCGGGGCCTCAGCCCACAGCCTCTGATTCAGGCCTGGGGTGGGGCCCGAGAATTTACCTTTCTGACAGGTGTGTGTGTGTGTGTGTGTGTGTGTGTGTGTGTGTGTGTGTGTGTGTTTTCTGCTTTGTGCAATGTTGCCACAGAGGCCAAGCCAGGCCAGGAATAGCAACCTCCAGCCCAGCTCCTTGGGACCCACACACCCTTCCCAGGCCACCCCTGCTGGTGCTGGGCGGACTTACACACCCACCGGCCACTGTCTGCAAAACAAACCCGCCACCGAGCGTGCCCCGGCCTGAAAGACCGGAGAGGCGAAGTGCGCGGAGGTGTGACCTGGGCAGTTTAAGAACGAGGGTCTGGAGCCCAGCACAGGACAGGAGTCATGAGCAAGCTGGGGAGAGGGTGTGGGGAGGGGAGCAGAACCCCACCCCCCTCACAGGGCTGTGCAGGAGCTGTGAGCAGACTCTGGACAGGGTCCCAGCAGGCAGGGGGGCCCCTCATGCTCTCCCTCCCCTCTGCCCCCTCTTAGAGCCACGTGACCCAAACCAGGTGGGTTTTTCCTCCTCTCCGGGCCTTCGCACAGCCTTCAGAGCCACAGGGCAGTGAATCCCTAGGCCGCTCAGCACAAGCCCGTAGCTGTCACACCCTTCAGGCCTGTCCCCAGGTGCCCGAGTGGCTGCTTCCCTTGTCCACGGCCTGGCCGGCCTGGGAGTCCGTGTCTCACTCTCGCCCATCCTGCTCCCAGGACCTTGGCTGCTGGGAGGGGAAAGGCCCGGCTCCCTTGGCCAGAGCACAGGCAGCCCTCCTGGGGCTCCAGGGGGTCAGGCCTGAGCCCGCAGCCTCGCTAGGGGTCTCGCCCTCCTCTTCATTTCCCCTCCCCCATTCTTTGCTGGTTCCTCCCTGGCGCGCTTCCTCCATAAATCTCTGGCACAAAAATTTTCATCGCAGTGTCTGTTTCTGGAAACCTGGCGTCAGGCAGAGGGGGTGCCACAGCTGAACTTGCCTCCGGCCCACATGTCAGGACGGATGGAGGCAGCGAGCCGCGAGGCGATGAGGAGGGAGCTGTAGGGGTGACTGTCTTGCTGGACCTCCTCCTGCGGCCACCTCTCTCTCTGCACCTGTGCTCCTCAGCCCCCTCCCTCACCCGGGTCCCCCCTCCTGCCCCCCTCCGTCCCTTGGCAGAGCCTCCTGGTCCATGGATGCTCCCCTCTCTGCAGTCAGGGGGCAGGAGGGGCCATGGCAGTCAGCATCTCCTCCATAGACCCAGGAACCAGCCAGAGCTTTCAGCCCCCACCTCCCCTTCCCTCTGCTCCCTGCTGCCAGATGCAAATAAGAGAGGGGAGTTTTAATTCCACAAATTGCGGCATTTATACAGCTCGGCAGGGGAGCTGGCAGGCCAGGTGAGGAGGGAGCGGCTGAGCGCCAGGGCCCCGGGCTGCCTTCCAGGAAGGTCTCCTCACCACCTGCCATGGCAGCTCGTTCCTGAAATGTGTCAGGAGAGCTGGCTGATGGGAGGAGGAGGGGCTCCGCGTGGCATCTGGCCCCTGTCACTTCTGCTGCCTCTCCGTAAGGAGGCTGGATGCTTGCTGGGCAGCAGGGGTGGGGGTGGGGGGGTGCACTTCCAGGGCCCTCCTGGGCTAGCTGGGGGGGGGGGGGGGGGTGTCCGCCTCAGTGTTCCCAGGCTGAGACAGCGGGACCCTCAACAATTCTAGCAACAGCCTTACAGCCTCGGCCCCCGGTCATGGAGCGTCATGTGTGGCTGCCTTTCTGCTCGGGCACCGGGGCAGGCAGCTAGGGGCTCCCGGGGAGCAGACGGGCCTACAGACCTGAGGGGTCCCTCCACCCCTTCCCTCATACAACCGAGGTGCTCAGATAATTACATAGAAAATGACAGCAACAGCCCAGGGCCAGGGAGCCCAGCACACGGGATGTGTTTTCACAGATCAGCTGGCTCAGGGCCCTGAGGGAAGGGGCCTCCAAGGTCACCCAGCGAATCAGAGGCCAAGGGGAGCCACAGCAGACGAGCTCCAGGCGAGGCCTTCTCGGACAGCTCCCCGCGAGATCTCGGGAGGTCTCAGGGGCTGAGGATGCTGCGAGGACAGACAGCGGTGGTTCCAAGAGGACTCTGTTTTGTCCAGGGGACAAGGGCTCCAGTTCGAATTGGCATCAGGAACGAGAGATCCTGGTTCACATAATTAGCGAGTTCAGGTTAAAGAGGACTTCAGGCACTGCTGGATCCAGGGGCCCGGGGATTTCGGCAGGACTAGCTGCTCTCCGTTTCTCGGCTCTGCTTTCCTGCGTGGTTGCTTTTTCACACGGCGGCTGTGGCCAGTCTCTCTCCCTCCAGTTGGCGGCCTGGCCTCTCTGCTCTGACCTCAAAGCCCATCAGGTCTGCGTCCCTGGAAAGGGCCGGCATCCCTGGCAGGAGCCCCTGCCGACCTCCTGGGCTTCTTGCTGATGCAGCAGCTTGTGTAGAGAGTTCACCCCTGAACTAATTACTGAGGTCAAGGCCCGGGCAAGTGGGGCAGCCCAATTGGCATTTGCTTCCTATTCAGAACTCTCTGCCCTAGAGGGTCTCGGTCCTCACTTCTTCTTCCCCGACAGTGAGGCCTGGGCAATGAGCTGTGTGGTTTCCTGTCGCTGCTGCAACAGCCACATGGTGGCTCAGAGCAGCACAAATGTGTTACCTTGGCGCCCTGGGGGTCAGAAGCCCATGATGGGCCTGCGGGGACTCACATGAAGGTTGCAGTGGGGTTGGGCTCTCTCTGGAAGCTCTAAGAACGGACTCGTTCTCCTGCCTTTTCCTAGAAACTGCCTGCCTTCCTTGGCTTCAAGGCCAGCCTAGGGCCTCCCATCTCTTTTTGAGTCTCACTCTTCTGGTTCCCTCTTCTACATGTAACCACCAGGTCCACCCAGGTAATCCAGAACAATCCCTCATGCTAAAGCCTTAATTTTATCTGCAACCTTAATTTCTCCTTGCCGCATGACATAATCAGGGCTTGGGAGAGGGGTGGATTTGGGGCGGCCATTATTCCACTGACCACAAGCCCCAAGAGCGTTCTAGGTGAACATGGACTCTCTCAGCATCTCCCTCCTGAACAGCAGAGTCACATACATCCGTAATCACAGATTGGATCTAACAGGGGCAAGGTAAGGTGAAGCGAAAGCATCCTAGGGCAAAAGGAAATGCAGACGTGCCGGGGTGTAAGAAATACGGGACTTAGAGGGATTGGATGCGACCAGTCCTGGAGAACAGGAATCCTGTCCGAAGAGAGAGGAACCCGATGCTTCGTTCTCTAATGGGGCCTCCGCGACAGCTTCCCGGTTCTGTTGGGGTGTGAGGTTTGCCTTCTCGGACGCCCTCGGCACTCCCTCCTCTCCTTAGAGGGCTGGAGGCCTCCCACATCTGTCAGGACTTCTCGGGAGTGATGCTGTTTCCATTAGGCTACAGCCTGAAAGAGTTGAGGGGACGTTTTGGGGAGGACATGGGTGTGAAGTGGCAACCCCGCTGGTTGAAGCATCAGCATGTCATTACACACAGGAAACGGCAGGTGTTCCTGGAACGGTTAGATTGAGGGCTGGTGAAGGTTAGCTGGGAGAACAGTCTCATCTCTGGAAGAACATTATGTTCTCCTGGTCCCCCTGACTCAGACCCGGGGGCAGACTGGCTCAAGGTCACCGTCACTCGTGTGGGGCGTCCGCGTGGTTCCTACCACATCACAATCCCCACATTCCAATTTGGAACCCTGATGTTGACTCATTCTGTTTCTTGCCCGTCTTCAGCACCGCTCCCCTCCCTATACCGTCTCCATTCTCTTATGTTAATTTATGAAGACAGCTGTCACTTTCATTAGCGTGAAGGCAATTATCATGTCTTACTCACATCTGTGGGCCCAATGTCTCCCCGGAGGATGCCTTCCTTGTTAGTTCACTGCCACCGCTTACCCCTGCACACTAGTTTGGAACACCCCCCCACCACCACCACCACCACCACCCATGAGGCAGAGCCCACTTCCCACCCTGCAGCTGGGAATGTCAAACACTATCGGTCCCAGACTCCCTTGCAGCTATGGTGAACACAAATGTCCTAGGCTCAGTCAACCAAACCCTCCCGCCCCAAGGTTTGAAATGGAATCTGTGACTTGAAGAATCAGGAAACACACTGGACACATTTGAGGAGGGGATGGCAGGGGAGCCAGCACATTGAGTCTCTAGGGGCAGCACCCAGAATTCAGCCTCAGCAATGTTGGCCACTGCATCAGTGCAGCCAGAGTGGGGTGTCTTCACAGGACTCGCTCTTTAACATTATTTTGGGGCTTGCTCCTGGCTCCTAGCCCCCAAGTTGATTTTAGAGGCTCTCCAAATTCAGGGAGCCAATTGATTTCATTTAGTCAAGCCCCTCTCTGCTTAGCTGAGCCTCGTTTAGGATTTGATGCTTACAAATTAGTGATCCCCTGATGGAGACAGAGGGTATGGAGTTTCTCACCCCCAGGCTTTGCACGTGTCATCTCTGGGACCTGGAGCAGCCATCCACACCCCTAGCATGTTCTGGGGGACGCGTACCCACACCCTGCATGCTCCTCCTGATGGCACCTGTGACTGCATTTTGTCTGTTTATTTCTGTGTCTACCCCACTGCTCTGAGCTACATGAGACTAGAAACTGCATCTATTTTATTGTATACTAGTGCCTGGCCTATGAATATCATTGAATGAATGAGTTAGTAAACACATGGCACCATCCCAGGCCAGAAGAATCCCAGGGGAGGCCCACCATCACTTCCTAGCAGCCTAGGGCATCTTTAGCGTTTGGACTCGGGGCAATTGCCCTGTTCCAGAAGCCCCGAGTGCTGTTGCCTCTACTCCCAGCAGCATTTCTTACGTGTCTCCTGCGGGCCAGGCCCTCTCACGCCCGCACTGCAGATTCTGCAGGTGGAAGTACTTCACTGCCGCTCTCTCTCCTCCGCCCAGTCATAGAAGCCCCAGGCGCTTGGAGGACGGGTCAGCCGCAGACCTCTGAAGTGGTCAGGTTGCCATAGTGATTCTTTAACGGTGAGAGCTGCTTGAGGAACACTGAGTGCTGAACAATTACTAAAGCGGCACCCATTTATTTAACAGATTTCAAGAATGGGCCCGATATAAAGCCACAAGTGAAAAGACATTTCAGACAAATAATGGCGCCTGAGCTGGTGCGTTCCTCACTCCTCCTTCCCTCCCCTCACTGAGAAATAAGCCGCACTTCTCAGTGGCTGCATCACTGCTGGGAAGGGACTGTTTGGGATACTTACTGTCCTTTACCCAGCGCCCATCGTGTGCCACACACCCTAAGGGACACTTGGATGTGCTTCCTAATCCTAGAAGCGACTGTACAAAGTGAACGTTATTGTTCCCATTTCACAGATAAGGAAACCGAGGCTCACAGTGTTTAAGTGACTGTTCAGGGCTGCACAGCTGGGAAGTGCAGAGGCAGCATTCTGGTTCCTGCTTAGTTCAAGGCAGCAAATTCTCCCATGCCGGCCACGTTGTCACAGCGTGTCTGAGGCACCTTCCTCAGAAATGAGCCTCCACTTCTTTCCTGTGTTACCTCTGCCATGTTCTGTTGCCATCTACTTCAAAGCGAGGCGGTCAGGTGTTTTAGTCTTCATTCATCTATGCATACATTCATGTATAACGATTCACATTCATCCATATGTAACAATTTCACACGTTCAGTGCCAAACCAGCAAGGCCCGTGCTGAACTCTTTGGACCCAAAGTTGGCATACTTACGAAATTAAAAAACCTATAATAATAAAAGCGTAGTATGCTAATTAGACCGGATGTCCTTCCAGACGTCCTTCCAGGATGAAGCCTGGGCTGCAGCAGCGGGATCGAGGCAGCTGCCCTGGCTTCAAGGGAGGGATCCAGACAGCCTCCCGCGGCTGGGAGTGAGGGATGGAGGCAACCATGGCTGCAAAGGCCTACTCTTGCATGAATTTCACGCATCGGGCCTCTAGTAAACAAATAAAAAGCTACTCTGTAACTGCCGAGCTCCCAGTCATTTTTCCCACTCCTAAAGTGGCCTGCACTGCCCAACTGCACTGGGGCCCCGACTCTGCCACCTGAGCTCCACACACCCTCGGTCTGCAGTTCTGTGAGGCCTCAGTGCAGTGCCCAAAGAGCTCAGAGCGGAGCCAGGCCCTTGGAGGGCTCAGCCGAGCCCAGAGGAAAGTAACACAGACCCTGACACGCTGCTCAGGCTGACCTCGGCCCCTCCATTAGCAGCTGGACGATCTCGAGCAAATCGCTTCACCTCTCTGTGCTTCAGTTTCCTCCCTGATAACTATGGGCCTCCCCATTGGGTCATTGTGAGGATGAGATAAAATAATCCATGGTCGGGGCTTGGAACAGTGTCAGGGGGTTTGTGATGGCTGCGCGGACATCGGCCCGTATTAGAGGCTGCAGGGGTGCCAGGTGCTGGGTCATGGGTCACATCTCTCAACGCTCCCTGCTGGCCCACCTTCCAGGCCCTTCCTTCCCCGGCTC
The DNA here is from genome assembly GCF_014108235.1 of Myotis myotis. Lineage (NCBI taxonomy): Eukaryota > Metazoa > Chordata > Mammalia > Chiroptera > Vespertilionidae > Myotis > Myotis myotis. The sequence goes on along the minus strand of NW_023416368.1, from coordinate 6,657,775 downwards.
TGATAACAGGATGCAGGTGGAAGGGGCCTGGGGTCGCTCCTCCTGAATCTAGATGCCCAGTTCGGCCACCGATGCCTGTCTTCCTTTCTTCTATGAGCATCTCCTCATGTAGAGCAAATGGACCCCGTCTCTCCCACTGGGAACTTTTCATGGATCTAAGCCCTGGCCCAGCTGGTCCCCCCCACCAACTCCCCCTTCCCCCCAGGAAACACACTCCCCCTTCTCTTTCCCTGGCAACTCCTGTTTGTTTCTAAGGCTCCGCTCTTGCAGGAAGCATCCTCTGGCCATGCCGGGTGCCTGCTGTTTTGTAGCTGATAATGTCCCTGTGAATCCCGAGCTGTCCCCTCCCCACCCCTGTGGCTGTGCCCTCTGCTGGGAGGGCTGAGCCTGGCTGACTCCTCCATGTCTGTGGTCCAGGCACCAGTGCAGGAGGTGCTCGATGATACGCAGGTGTGTGACATGCTGAGGACATAGACCTGAGAACGTGTGTTCACGCCCTCGAAGGGGCTTATCGCTGAGAAGGCGGCCAACGGCCCGACAGGCGGGAGCTGGCCTGGTACTCACGCTGGGCCTGGCGGCCGCCTGTTCAACATCAATGATTTTGCAGAACGTGGACATCAGGCGAGGCTGTGCCGACCAGGATGGAGCAAGACACCAGTAAGACCACCGTGCAATCGTGTCTGAACACAGACCAACACAGAACTCTGTCCAAACCATGGAAATGACCAGTGCCCCTTTTTTCTGGCTAATAAAAGTGACTGTTGGCTGTTTGCTTACCAAGGACAATATCTTCCTTCTGCCTTACAGCTAAGATTTATAAAAATCCCTGAGGATCGAGTTACCCTGACAGCCCAGCAGTGTCCAATGCAGAGTAAGGGCCCACTTCCCCAGTCCCCCTCAATTCACTCAGCGCGAGCCTGCGCCCTTTCCTAACTCTCTCCAGCTCCCTCCTGCTCAGACACCTGCCGGCCCCCAGCACAGCGTGAGCCAGTAAGCCCCAGTCTGCGCACATAAAGTGCCTCCCCGGAGGCCTTTGACTCAAAGGCATTGACGTCACCCTGAATTCATAGAAAAACACGCATCTTAAGTTAAAAATACCTGCAAACTCACTGATGGTGAGAAATACATTTCTGGCAGGCACTCTCGCCAGAGCAGAGAACCTTGAACACTGCTTTCCAGAGAGCGGCTCGCGGAGGGCAGGGGGAAGGGAGCCGGCCCTCCGTATGTCTGCGAAGGATCTGTCTCTACAGGAAGGACACGCACCCCTTGGAGAAAATGGTGTTGTCATCGGACGGTTATGCCTTCCCCAGGGGCGCCTCACTGATGGCCCCAGGCGCTGCCCGGCATAGGCCTGAGCTGGGGGCTGTCAGGGCAGGTCCTTGCCTGCAAGGCCAGTGTCCAACAGGCCTGGGGATCTCACTGCCACCCAGTGGCCACCCCTGTGGCTTCACTTCCATCCCCCCGTCCTGCTCCCCAAGGAGATGCCCGGAGAGAGAGAACAGAACAGATTGGGGCTCTGAGCGCAGATGGGAAATGTGCGATGAGGGGATCGCGTCGCCTCGATGAGGATGGGGAAGGGCCCAGTCACCCTCACAGAGACAGATGGCCACCAGGTGTTAGCCTGCCGCGTGGATGAAGATTAATTTTCTTCTTAGAAACCCAGAGAGTCTAGATGGGCCAGATTAAGGTCAAGGTAGGGCCGCTCCACAGCAGCCAGAACGCACTTGGAGTGTGTGGCGGCAGAAATCCAATAGGAAACTTGGGTGATCCATGTGGCAATGGGGTCACTAATGTCCTGTCATAAATTTCTACCTGGAATGAGGGCCACAGGGTCACGGATGTTGGCAGGACCAGCGACGGCCCCGGAGAGGACGTGAGGCCAGGCCTGGTCCAAGAGGAAGGGTCATGCAGGGCTCCCGTCCCATCCCACGGCCAGGCCAAGCTGGCAGCGGCAGCTGTAAAATTGTCACCATTCCCCGTGGCCTCTCAGGGACGCAGACCTTCTTTGTGGTGCTTTGTATCAAATTGGCCTTTTGTTGTCCCTTCTCCCTTCCGCTCTGTACCTGACGCGTAAGCGCACGGTCACTCTGTCCGTTATTTATCTGAGTCGTTTCTGGATGAAATTGCAAATCTGATTGGATTTTCTGAAAACCATGAATTCAAATGAGGCGACAGTCGAGGAAACAGTGTGATTAAGGAATTGTTATTCGCCGGTGGTACACCATTACCACCCGGAATCCGTCGCCGGATCGCTCACAGATGGAGTCGCTGAACTATGATTATATTTCAGCAAATGAAAGGGGACAAATCTAAAAAGGCAATAAAGCAAATTAGCAGCCTGCTTGAGGGACAGGGTTATTACTGATTGAGTATATTTGGCATAAAAAGGCAGCAGCACTTTGGCAGTTTAAATTACATATCCGTGCAGTCAGCGTCTTGGCTGGTCTCAAGCTCCTCGGTTATTTTGGTCTTCAAATCACATCCTCTTTCTCCCTGCAAAGCGACACGTTGAAAGGACCTTAGAAATGATCTTTTCTGGGGGCTCATTTGCTTTCAGCGGCTATTGAAAGGCTATCGCCAGTCGCTTGCTTTCTTGATTTAACTTTAAAGGAAAGTTACTGCGTAAGGAGACGTGGTTCCCTATTCCTGTGAAATGGGCTGTGGTGCTTGTTTCAATGTGCGGGGTTCCTGCTGGGGGACTGGAGGGAGGGGGGTGGGGGAGGCGGGGAGGTCTCCACAGGCACCGCACCACCCCTGGTGGCAGGTACGCTTCCGGCTCCGGTATGGAGGGCACCACATTCCTGGTTCCTGTTCGCTTTCTACGGGATCTAGAAGGAACTTGGGCCCCATCTCTTGAACCCACTTTAACGGAAGTTGGCCCAGCCTCCTGTCAGCTGTGTGGCCTTGGGCACATGAGTTCAGTTCTCTGAGCCTTTGTGTCCTCATTTCTGCAAGTGGACTGCACCTGCCCCGGGGGGGGGGGGGGTTGCTGCAGCGGGGACCTGAGATATGTGTCTGTGGTGGCCCAGTAGGTGCCCGCGAAAATGAGGCCCAGTAAAGGTGCTCCTCTCTGCCACCTCTGGACCTCACGCCAGAGCTCTGTGTCACCGGGAGAACCACAGCCAGGGCAGGTCTTGGGGGGCCACACCCATCTCTTCTTCCTTAGGGCACACCACCCTCGTCTCTCAGGGCTGCCCCTTACCCGCCATGGGGCCTCGGGCACGTCTCTGCGGTCCTCTGAGCCTCGGTTTGCTCATTTTTAAAACGTGGTTGTTATAGAGCTGTGGTTCTCAGCCGTCCTAATGCCGCGACCCTTTAATACAGTTCCTCATGTTGTGGTGACCCCCAATTCCATTGTTACAAATTGAACATAATCAAAGCATAGCGATTAATCACAAAAACAGTATGTAATTATATATGTGTTTTCCGATGGTCTTAGGCGACCCCTGTGAAAGGGTCGTTCGACCCCCAAAGGGGGCGCGACCCACAGGTTGAGAACCGCTGTTATAGAGCATCTTCATAGAGTGAGTGTGGCGGTCAAGCAAGACGTGGAGAGTGCTGGCACAGGAGCTGGCATATGTGCTTATGAAGCATTAGCTGTCGCAGAGATCCACCTCAGAAAAGCCATCATCAGTGTGAGAATTATTTCTTTAAAAAATTCAAGTCTTTAGAAAAAATGTCTTACGAGCATGGAGGAAGTGAAGAAATGCTTATTCAGGAAAATTCTAACTCTAGGTAAGAACAGTGCGAGCCCCCAGGCCTTGAGCCTGAGCCTCTCCCTCCTCCCTGCCCTCGCTGAGCGTGGCGGAAGCTATGCACCAGGTGCTGTGGTCCAGAGCATGGAACTCGCCCTGGGGTGGCTAAGTGGTTAGAACGTCAGCCCGAGCACCAAAGGGAGGGTCGCGGGTTCGATTCCCAGTCAAGGTCATATATCTTGGTTACAAATTTATTCCCCGGCACTGGTTGGGGCGTGTGCAGGAGGCAACCAATCAATGTATCTCTCTCACATCAATGTTTCTCTCCCCCACTCTTCCTCTCTCTCTAAAAATGAATGAAAACATATCCTTGGGTGAGGATTAACAAAACAAAACAAAAAAAGAGCAGGGCACTCTCTCCCTCACAGGACATGGCACCTCAAGGGCTCTGGGACTCGCCTGGAGGGAAGGCCACCTGCATTTCTCTCCCTCCCAGCTCTGTGTACGGAGGCTGAGTTCCCGGCAGGGGTGAATGAGGTCAGGGGCTCCCGCTTACACGCGCCCCCTGCCCTGGGCGGAGGCGCTACTCCAGGGGCAGCAGGAGTAGACCGGACCACCCGCCCCAGCACGCTCATGGGGTGGAGGTTTCCTGCTGGGAGGCGCAGGCCAAGAAGACCCAGCCCGCCGCCCCATGAAGCACTCAGCTCATAAGACAGGTGTCACTCTAAGGAAGCAGGCGCTGTCCCCACCCCAGCCTGCGTTCCCCAGTGGTGGCTTTGAGTGTGCCCGGGAGGGAACAGTCTGAGGGACAGAGCTCCCAGCACAATTCGGAGGAACTTAGTTGTTGAGAACAGAGCAGGGGCAGATTCAAGACTCAACGACACTCTCGGAAACAATGGAGACGAGACGTGGTGGTGAGCCATGACGAGGGCGTCGGGAGCTTTATAAAAGCAACAAGCTAGACTGCAGGCTGCCCCGTTTGCCAGAGATAGCCAGGGGAGGGGGCAGCTTAGAACCAAGGGGCCGTGTTTAATGGGATCAGAATGTGAAGAAATGTAAGCCCCCGGCCATTGTTGAGCAATTCATAAATGGAACCTAACAGGATATCAACAAAGGCAAACAGTTTAGCAGAGAGGTCAGGGAAAGAGACAGTCAGAGAGGGGGGATAGCACCCCTAAAGCCACCACCATCGCAGGGTGACGGTGATCGTACGGACCCAGGGCTTAGCCCTCCGAGAAGTGACATCGGAGACTTCACACGCGGGGACATAGACTTCACTAAAGCAGCCCAGCCACGTCACAAAACAAATAAACAGCAGCCAGACACAGGGGTGGGGCCAGTATCCAGTGTCACTACAACATATTCCCCAAAATGCCCAGTTTCCAACAGAAAACGTAAGATTTGCAAAGAAACAGAAAAGTGTGACCCCCCCACCCAGGAACATAAAGCAGGAAACAGAAATTGCCTCTAGAGGACCCAGAAATCAGACTCAACAGAGAAAGACTTCAAAGTCGCCATTATAAATATGTTTAAGGGGGGGGGGGGGCACAATTAAGGAAGTAAAGGAAGGTATGATGACAATGTCTCATCAAATACACAGTATCGACAAAGATTGAGAAATTGTTTCTTAAAAAAAGAGCAAAACAGAAATTCTGGAGTTGAAAGCAGAATAACCAAGTGAAAAATGTACCAGAGAGACTTAATACCCTGATGGCAAAGCTCAGTCACATGGTCATACCTATCAGCAAGGGAGGCTGGGAAATGTAGTTCAGATTTACACCCTGGAAGAAGTTTCCTGGTCAGCTAGGAGTTCAGCCCACAGTGGGGGAGCATCTTTTAACCCTGGGAAGATTTAGAATTAAGTGTAGAAATGTAGATGAGAATCAAACCCTTTGCATTGAAATAGTTGTGCTTTGAAATAACGTGTTTATACGCTTAAGAAAATGTGGCCTTTTAGAGCCATAGGTTAACTTTTCCATTTTAATGGGTAATGTTTCATTTAGCCATCGAGTTAGAATTCAGACTTAGGTTGAAATCTTACTAAATTTAAATAAGTATTGGAACCTATAAAAAAAATCAGCTTTGTCCTTTTTATAAGTTTAATGAATTAGATTTGTATATGTAGTTACTTCCATACTTGAGAAGGTTTGTTAAACAACTGAAGTAATTAAAAAGAGATTCAAATATATTAAATTTATAAATGCACTTGACCATGTTTAGAGCAATTTAATTAAGCACATTTGTAAAGGAGAAGAAACATTTCTCACAGGTACCTTAAAAGTGATGGTTAAAAGTTGCTAGGCTTCTGAATAAATAATAAGATTTGTAAACAGAACTTTAAAGTTCATGAAAGAATTCGCTTCTGTGTGGATTTGTAACTTTAATAAATTGAATATTAATTTTAAAAACCAAGGAGACCTTTGACTAAACTTTTAGCGCCCAAGAGCTTCCCTGGAGGGCATCAAATTAATCGGTTTTTATTATTAAAAAATATGGGTATGATTTTAAAAATTCGACCAATAAAGAAGAGGCAAGGTGAAGACCCCGGCCCATTCTCCCAGGTAGCTCTCATTGCCAGTCTCTGTGTGCCCTTTTCTCCTCATGCACATATCACCCCCCTCCCCACTGCTTTTACATAAAGAATGTTATCCTGGCTAACACCCTGCCCTGCTTTCTTGCTTAACAATGTATCTTAGAAACAAGTTTGTGACCCTCATAAACATAAAGGTAAGAACTGCTGCCTTTACCTTGCAGCCTCTATTAGGATGTGGCCTCACCCCGCTCCTCCAGGTCATGGCCAAACTCCTCTCTGGAGCTGGAGCTCTCACTGCCTCCCTCCCCCTCCTCCTCCCCAAACCCCTGGGTGCACAAGGCGGCACTCACCCAGGGCACCGGTGGCTTCCATGCCACCAAACCCTGCAGAGAGGCCTCAGTTCTCCTCCGTCCTGGTCTGAGCATTCAAGGCTTTGCTCTCTCCTTCTCGTCCCACGTGGGCCTCCCACGGTCTCCGTCTGCCCCACCTTCTATGCTCACATCCCCTCCCTCCCCACACATGACAGCTGCCAGCACCGCAGCACTTGGCCCTTAGGTGTCCTCTTGTCATCCTAAAGCCTGTCCTGAAGGGATCGCCTTCCTGTCCAGGCTTCCTTCCCACCTGTATAGCCCACATGGCCGGCTATGCCCATGCCCAGCCCAGAAGCCCGCTCCACGCTCCCAGGGGGCCTGCACAGCTGCTTCACCAGCGCCTGCGTCCAGGCGCCCAGAGGCAGGGCCGGGCACACACTGTGTTGGTCCCAGCGCAAAATGGACATGCAGGTCCTTTTGTTAAAAAATGCATTAAGCGTTCCAAGGTGGTGACGGGGGAGCATGAAACCAAGTGCGGGTCCCCGTGTGACTGCACAGGTCATGGACCAGGGAGGTCTAAGAACACATATCCCTCCCTCCAGGCTGTCCCTTCTTCTCCTTCCTGCCTCAGTGGATGGCACCCCACCATCCCGCGATGCCAGTCTGGAAACTGGGAGCCGCCCTAGAAACTGGGAGTCATTCCCTCTCCTCCAGGCCCCTTCACCCAGGCAGCCCCGAGTCCTGGTTGATTTCCGCTCCTGCTGCTGGCTGACCCCGGCCGACCCCACGTGGCCATCCTCTTTTCTCTGGCCTCGTGCCACAGCCCTCTGATCCCCACACCGCCTTGCTCGCCACATCACGCCACGATCCCCACTGTGGCTAGAGAGTGTTCTTTCCAAAATATGAGCTGAATCATGACGTCTCATGTCCCGCTCCACTCTCTACCCGTCAGTGCTTTGCCCAGGAACCTTCAGTGGCTTCCCATCGACAGTCTCTTCCCCACGCAGTCCTGTTCCTTTTGGCGTTTGTGGGTTATTTTCAGCAGCTAGAATCCTTTTATGTTCTTGGACTCAAATTGGTCCATCCTTTCCTTTGTAGCATTTGAGATTGGTGCTCTTCTTAGAATGATTTCATAGAAACATTATTTGTGTTTTCTCTCTATATTTGGTAGTCTCTTTGTTTAAAACCTGTCAGTGTTTGATCAGTGTTTGGGGGCGAGGCACGCAACTCCAGCCTTGTTTTATTCAAAATGCCTAGTCAACCCACCTGACAGTCCCCTCGCTGGGCATCTTTTCCTCTCTGGTTGCAAAGCCACCCTCTCTGACCCCAAATTCCCATTTCTGCCCTTTCCATCCCATTCCACTGACCTCTTTCCTTGGGTACGAGTTTCCTGATGGCCTGACTTGATTCAAGGATAGCTGCTAGACTCTTCCTGGAATGAATGCCCTCAACTCAATCCGCCATAAATAATGGTTCCTTCCACAGAGCTGTTTTCTCTCTTTCTTAGTAAGAGATGGGGATCACAGAGGCTCAGAACTGCATTTTCTGGTGACGTCCAGAATGCCATTACTCTGGGCCATTGATTGAGGGCAGAGTTATCAGCCAGGGAGGCAAGAGAATTGGCAGTCTTACGGGGAAACTCAGATGCGTCCCCCTCCCTAGGGATGAGAAACATGTCTTTGAATCTGTAACCATTGTTCACACACTGACCCTTAGCCCGGCGCTTCAGGATGAATGGGGGTGGTGTTCCTGGTTCTCTGCACAAGTGTAATGCATGCTTATCGTGGGAGATCTGGAAAACAGAATTGCTCTGAGCAACCCCATCCCAGTCCCCGTGCCTTTTCCAGACGAAACCACAGTTTGGTGAGTGTCTTGGTCAATGGCTGAGGAAGAGGTGGCCGACTTTCCCACGAGGGATGGCTGCCCACCTCTCTTTAAAGAAAGAATAGTTTATTCTGATGGCTCTTCTGCAGCTCAGGGAGGGAGAGAGGCTCAGAGAGGCTCATGGCCATGGTGAGTGGCCTGGCTGGGATTTGCAGTGTGTTCCCATGGTTAGCAGTGGCCTGGCTAGGATTTGCAGTGTGTTCCCATGGTTAGTAGTGGCCTGGCTAGGATTTGCAGTGTGTTCTCATGGTTAATAGTAGCCTGGCTGGGATTTGCAGTGTGTTCCCTGGTAGTAGTGGCCTGGCTGGGATTTGCGTGTGTTCCCTGGTTAGTAGTGGCCTGGCTGGATTTGCAGTGTGTTTCTCATGGTAGTAGTGGCCTGGCTGGATTGGTGTGTTCCCTGGTTAGTAGTGGCCTGGCTGGGATTTGCAGCCTGGGTGGGATTTTCAGTCTGTTCTCATGGTTAGTAGTGGCCGGCTGGGATTTGCAGTGTGTTCCCTGGTTAGTAGTGGCCTGGCTGGGATTTGCAGTGTGTTCTCATGGTTAGTAGTGGCCTGGCTGGGATTTGGAGTGTGTTCCCTGGTTAGTAGTGGCCTGGCTGGGATTTGCAGTCTGTTCTGATGAAGAACTCTGCTCCCCAGGCCATGCTGAGTCCTGCGCAGCCTGGGCGTTAATTGGGCAGCAGGGAGGCAGCAGGCCAGGCCCTGCACTGTTGCGGCCTGAGCACTCCTGCCTGCTCCCCCACTGCTCTGCCCTAGACCTCTCCTCTGGCCCTGCTTCCCCCTCCTGATCTCTATCCCCAGAACCCACTCATTTATCACCTTTGATGAGCTCTGCCAGGCAGGCTGTGTCAGGAAATGTCTTGGTGTTTATTTTAATAAAACTTAATTATTAAGACAGCCTCAGAGTCATAATACATTTACTGGCTCATTTTTCAGTTCTCCATTTTTGGCCTCCTGGCAGCAGGTGGGAGGAGTGTCAGAGCCCTTTGTGGGCTCCATGGGAGCTGAAGGGGCGGGGGGAGGCAGGAGTGGGGCCCTGACCCTTTCTCTGCCAGTCCACAGCCTTTACTCTTCCTCCCCAAGGGGTGAGGTGGAAACAGCATTGAATGTGGAGTCAGGAGGCTTGGGATTAAGTCCTGCCTCTGTCACCAACGGCCAGACAGATGTCCAGGAAGGTAAATAGCCTCTCTGAGCCTCAGCTTTCTCATCTGCAAAATGGGTATAGTTTCAGTCCAAACCTGATAGAACTATTGTGAGAGTCAGAAGCAAGACCTCAGAATGAGAGGCCTTCCCAGCAGGCTGATGGGGGCAACACTGCAGGTGTGGAAGCCGGGCGAGGTGGCATCTGTCCCTACTGGCTGGTAGGTCAGCTCGCCTGGGTAAGAAATGGGTGAAGTTGCAGGTCCCCATGGCCACACTGACAGCTGACATATACCAAGTATATCCAGGCCCTGTGCCAAAGGCCTTGCGTGCAGAAGCTCGCTAAATTTTCACAACCACCCTAATTGTGACTAGTATTATGAGGTTGATACTAGTTTATGCCTATTTCACGGATGAGAAAACTGAGGCATAGAAAGGCTAAAGCACGGTGTCCAAAGTTACAGAGCTAATTGATGGCGGAGCCAGGCTTGAACTCTAGCCAACCCGAGTCAGCCTTCTTGGTCATGAGGTCAGTGCCCTGGGAGAAATCAGGGAGGGGCAGGAATTTTTATAATCAGGGTGACCTCCCCCTGAAGTGGAGGAGAAAGCAGAGGTGTAGCTGAGCACCAGGGTCCCTGGCAGCTCAGTGTGCATGTGGGCACACCTGTGCTGCTTACAGGGACGTGCATTCCCCTCTTGCCACTTCATTCACAAATCCCACGTAGGCAACACAGTCCGGGCATCTCTGCTGACTGTGTGCCCCGAGCCCCACGTCAGGGGCTGAGCGAGGAGACAGGGTGATGTTGGTACAGGGCTAGGAAATGGCCTATTCGTTTTGAAAATAATTACAGCACATGGGTTCAGAAGGAGAGGAAGCAGCTTCCATTTGTTGAGCACCTATTAAGTGCCCAGCTCCGTCCTCCTGTCTGCTTTACAAACGTCATTTCTGATTCTCACCAACTCCTTGGGGGTCAGTGCTATTATCTCCATTTTGTGGAGGAAGGAACCGAGACTCAGAGGGTGGGAGTGACTTGCCCAAAGTCACACAGCCTGGTGGCAGTGATGCTGGAGGTCCAACCAGGTCTGGCGGACCTCAGAGCCTTTCCTCCACTGCTCTGCTACCCGCTGTGTCACGCCCATCTCTGCACAGCCTCACGTTGACCACCTACTGTGTGCCAGGCACTGGCTGAAGTGTGGACACATCGCCACGTGCCGGTCTGCTCACTTCGGCCCGGAACAGGAGGGTCTCTGCGGAATGAGCGTCCGGTGGCCACCTGAGCCCGGAGAGGCGAGGCCGGCTCCCAGGCTGCTGGCTTGTCCCAGACATGCCCAGGCTGCTTTTCTTAGGTTTTCTAAGTTAAGGGTTCTCACTGCTGTAAGACAAGGAAATGGAGGAGATAAAAATAATAAAACAAAAGGAGAGAGGCACAAAGTTAGAAGAAGCCTCAAAATATCTTCCTGTTCTGGCTACTTCTAGTGGCCAAGGGCACCTTGTGTGTGTGTGTGGGCGGGGGGGGGGGGGGGGGGGAGGGTAAGGGGGGCCCTTACCTGCTGTTTCAAGGGCCCTGAAAGAGTGCTTGGGCAGGCAGGTTCTCTCTCCCACCTCCATCCCCTCCCCCTTTCCCTCCCCTCTTCCCAATTTTGTTTAGGAATCCACCCCAGGGGAGCTGCTCTACACCCCACTCAGAGCGAAATCCTGACTGATCCAATTGGAAGTGGCATGTACTTGCTGGGGTCAAGGAGGTGACTGCATGATCATTGGGATGGCTTTGGTTTAAACTTGCTTCTAATTTGCAGCTCCAAATGCATAGATGCTCACGTCTCTGATTAATTACAGTGACAGACGATGGCCTATCCCAGTGCCGAGCTGCCCACTAAGGTCCCGCGGCCCCAGCAGCCTCCCTCCGCCTTCCTGCGCACTCACTTAACTGTCTCCCTGCCCTGCAGTAGGTGGTAAACTCCTCTGCTCTTCCAGTCTGGGTCTGGCTCCCCATTCGTGGCTAATTAGGTGAACAGGCTGTTGATAAACAGGATGGAGAGTAAAGACAGGTTTAAAAAATGGGCTTGTTGTCATTTGTCTTGAACCTTGACCTTCCGGTAATGGCTTGTGTCTAACAGCCCTGGGACAGGGGTGTGACTCACGGACGTGGTGGGGGGCCTGAAGGTCTGATGGAAAGCCCATCCTGGTAAATAGAACCTGATTCTGCTGGCTTCTGCTTTGAAGCTCAGTGCTCAGGGCAAAGCATTGTTACCCTGCCAGCTAGCTCATCACTCCCTGCTATGGCGCAGCAAAGAGTCTCAAATTCCTTAGATTCGGGGGGGGGGGAATGAAAATATTCTCAAGGTGTCCTGGCAGGAATGCGCTCATAAATCCTGAAGCACAAAGACAGTTTTGAAATGCAAACTATTTTAGATCCCTTGGGCCCAGGGACGAAGACGTTTCCTGTACGTTACCGGGGCCTGGAAATGCATGCTGGATTTTATGCCTATGAGAAAGTAAATATTTCCTTTTACAAATCTGAGATATAAGCACCTTCAAAAGATGTTTGTCTCATGGCTTGCCTCTTAACTATTCAGTTACTAGCCTGGTTTAGAGTCATTAGTGGCCTTTGGCCACGGTTGTACATTGAACAAACGTGTTTGCCTGCTGCCGTGTGCAGGCCACTGGAGAGATAGAGATGAGTCCAACACAGCCCTGTCCTCAGAGTCACATCTTCAGGGATGTGTAAATTAATATTTGCATTGCAGTGACAAATGGGCACACTTGTGGTGGGGAGCAATCAGGGAGGGCTTCAGAGAAGAAGGGGCACGGTGGTGGGTCTTGGCTCTTCCTGGCTCCCGGAGGCTTGGAGCAGCAGGTGGAATCCAAGATGCCTACCTGCACCCTTCAGTGCAGAGGGCACGTTACGGGAGCTGCTCCACATGTAGCTAGAAAGGCATCTGGGCTGAAGCGATGGAAGGCCAGCCTGATGGGCCAGCTAACAACTGGGACTTTACCCAGACAGACTTCATGGGAGTCATATATGATATATCCTGTAAGTTCCTTGCTTAGTTGTTGCATAATTGTCATAGGCTTTGGTGGTGTGGTGGCCAGAAAGAGATCACAGACCGAGGCAAACGATAGGAGTTCCTCTCATTTGAGTCTTTCAACGGCCCGTGGATGCCACAGCCCTCGCGGCGCGGAAAGCTCCCCTGGCCTTCGGGTCCCATGAGGACACCTGCGACGAATGAGAGTCCTGGTGAGGCTGTGGCTCCTGCAGGCCTGTGGGATGCTCCCTCCGCCTTTCCCAAGGGGTGTGTGTTATCTGACGATCACGGAGACCCCGACCTCAGCCCAGGCCCGAGGGTTTCCTGCAAGACCTTGCACCTCCAAGGTCAATTTCTTGTGCTCGTTTCTCAGGGAGCCATCTTCCGATCAAGCCCAGTTTTCCATTTTCAGAGCAGCTGCCTGCATGTCTAGGTTTCCATGTGAGGATTTTGGCATCTTGGATTCCTTTTAAATAGGACACACTTGTAAGCTCAAAAGTGAAAAAGAAAAGGTTCTTGCAAGGGGCAATGCTTTCAAGATTACCGCTCATGGGATTGTCAAGGTGCTCAGAATGAATAAAAATGACACAGACAGCTGAACGCTTTCTGCAAATGAAACAGCGGTATGGATCCAAGCTGCAGGCGCGACTCCTGAGGCAGTTAATGAAAAGGAAAGGAAAACAGAGGGTCAGCAGTGTTTTCAGGGCATTTTGCCCCCACTGAGGCGATCCTGTTTTCTTCAGACTTTGAAAAGTGGGTTGCCAGTCACCTGTCAACGAGGCATCCATCAGAACAGAGGAACCAGCAAATGTGTGGGGTTGCCATGCAGGACGCAGGCCTATCCCTTCCTCGGGGACCCCTCTTCTTGGTTGCTAAGGAACTGGGGGTTTGTCACCTGGGGCATTTTGAAGAAGTTACCAGTTGGAGGCACTGAGCAGGAAATGAATAGCCTATTGTTTCCTACATGATAAAATCCTGCTTTTCTGGCTTAAAAAATAATAATAAAATAATCCCAGAGTGCTGAAGAAGAAGTGAATTTCAGGTCTAGGGGTAGAGGCGGTTAGGGGAGCGGTTAGGACCCCTGCCTCAAGCCCCCTCCCAGCTTTGGCCTAGGACCTGGAAGAGCTCCATTTGATCAGTTCCTGTGGGACATGCGGATCCCTCCATTCCTGAGAGCCCCAGCCTGATCGGCCTGACTGAGCACAACCTATGAACCAGAAGTTACAATTCAATTCCCAGTCAGGGCACATGCCAGGGTTGTGGGCTTGATCCCCAGTGTGGGGCGTGCAGGAGGCAGCTGATCAATCAATTGTCAGTTTCTACTGTTCTTAGTGCAGTTTCATAAGGGTAACACCTTGCCTTTTGGGCCCACTCTGCGGCTCTGGAATTGGGGCTGTGATGCAGCAGTAGGTTCTTTCATGCCTGCAGGCTGCTTGTCACTGGGAAGAACACACATGCCTATCTGTGCTTTGTTTCATTTTCAACTCCCCAGCTTTCTGAATTCATTAAACAATAGTCCTCTTGACATTCAAACACTGTTTGCATAATTGATGAATCAAAACGTATTAAAACTTGAACCAATTAGAATTGCTCAAACTTATACACATTGGTTACCATGTTATTTAACCACACTTCCCACGACTTTTAATTAAAACCATAAGTTTAATGTCAGACTCTCCTAAATGCTTCAGACACCTAAAAAGTCAGCCACAATGCACACAAAACATCAATGATTGAAAAAATAATACTTACACGTGCCCTTAAACTAGTTTCAGAAGTATAAAGATCATGGATCTATATCAGAGTTTTGATTTTTTTTTTTTTTTTTTTTACTTATATTTTCCCAGAGTTACTTTTTTAGAGTAAATATGATACTTTCCTAGGATTAGGGTAAAAAAAAAAAAAAAAAGATACGATTTCTCTTAGGATTTCTCCCAGAACCAAAAGAAAGACATTACCTAAGGTCACGCCAGTTTGGGGGTTGCTCATTCTAACTTGAGACCCCAATACAGCACATTCCAACATTATTGTACTTAAGATAGATGTGGCCTCACTAAGAATGCGCAAGTCCATGCCTTTCCTTAGATCTTCTCTGGGACCAGAGGGTTTTCCTAAAGTGATGTGTTTCATCTCCTAGGAGACCAGGAATCAGAAGTCAGCAGCTTGCTGTCTTCATGGAGACATTTGGCCAACGCCGTGTCTCCTGCCACATCGCTGGCTCCCTCTGGGTTATTGTACATGACGACTAATTTCTATTTCCCCCCAAAGCTATCAGATGCATTTAAAATCCACTTTTTCCTCCTAACAAGGATAGAGAAAAGTGCCTTTCTGTGCTTAATAATCCAACATATATTTAATAGAAGAAATATTCCCCACATATAATACACGGCAGCTATTTTTTAAAAAGAATATAAAATGCAATGAAATTCTATCATGTTTGCCGTTTTTGTACAATTTCTATCAACTTTTCTCTTTGGAGCTTCATTAGGAACTTATGGCCCTTCACAGATTCCCTTTGCTTTAATTAATTATGGTTATTAACCTCATTGATATTCACACTGTCAGAGCTTGACGCGTGGAGGTTTCTGTAGTCCAGCTCCTTGGTCCTTTCGTATCCACCCTGCGACACTCCAGGGAGCATCCTTGCTTTCTCACCACAAAGGGAACTTCTCCTACACAGGCTACGCTCCAAAGAACTTCTGTCTCTTCTGAGATTAAGGGGCACGTGAGAGCCGGCGCTTGCAGCGGTTCTCAACCTGTGGGTCGCGACCCCTGAAAATACATCCTGCATATCAGATATTTACGTTACAATTCATAACAGTAGCAAAATTACAGTTAAGAAATAGCAACGAAAATAATTTTAAGGTTGGGGGTCACCACAACATGAGGAACTGTATCAAAGGGTCGCGGCATTAGGAAGGTTGAGAACCACTGGAAGGGCTGCTGCTGCTGCTGTGGCCACAGTGACAGACGTGGGAAAATGCTTGTTTTAAGTTGAGGAATTCACATTAGTGTTTCCAACTTAATTTCAGTGTTGCTCGAATTTCTTGTTCTGATGTAAAAAAAATTAAATATATTTTTTTCCATGCCATACTTAACAGGTTAGCCTCACTTTTACTTTATTTTCTATTTATGACATCTATCAATACTTGATGTTTCTCACTAGTCTGTAGTCAGTTGATTGAAGGCTGTAGACGTCGGGGTTTACATTGAACCCTGTCTCAAGCGGCTTGTTGGTTTGGGGATTATCGCCACGAAGGGAGGAATGTTGAGACTCACCCCACCCTCAGTGACAGCTGTGAGCAGTGTGCTCTGCATGGAAAGAGGGCCTGACCCACGGGGGTTCTTTGCTGAATGGCCCACATGGTCAGATCAGAAGTGCAGTTGCATGTCCTGTTGCTGAGCTCTTACTTCCAAGTGAGTTTTGGAGCCCCAGGCCTTTATCGGGGGTAACACCCTGGCTTCCCTCTGAGGTGTTTAGCAGAGTGCTAGCTGTGGTTACGGATGCTTTGCGATCTGTGTCTCCGGCCAAGCATGAGGTATTGGCATTCCCTCCGGCAGTGCTGTCTGAGGCCAGCTGAGAACGCAGGAGACAGTAATACGTTTAAAAGAGTTGTTAGCAGGAAAAGACACTGTCTGCTCGGAACCCACTCTGGGAAAAGATCTACCATTTAAATAGCGTAAGTCGCTTCCTGCGTTATGCCATTACTCTTCCCCCAATATTGTCCTGCCTACCATAGTTCTGGACATTTCAGGTCAAGTTCATGTCCTTTCCCTGGGGTTCAAAAAAGGGTAGACTTTTAGCCAGGGCTTAATCAATAATTGTTAGGAGAAATAACAACAATAATCACAACAGTGGCCGATTTTAGAATCCCTACTGCGTGCCAGGCACAATATGAGGTTCTACAGCTCTTCTATCATCAAATTTTCATAACAGTCCCACGACATTTATTTAGTTACTTGCTTCATGTTACCTTTGAAGAAACAGAGGATCAGGTAGCTGAAGTCAGTGCTCAAGGGCTCACAGCTGATGGATGGCATAGCTGATGTTGGTGTTGGAGGAACCACGCCCCCTACCGTAAGTCAGAGTCTCGAGATCCTGATGGGATTTGTCTTTGCTGGGGCTTAGGCAGTGATATGTTAAAGACACAGAATCCTGGCAGGATTATGAAAGATTCCATCTTACCTTCTATGGGAGTCAAGCAATGTCCAACACTAAACCTGTGGCTGGAGAGGGGGGAGGAAGGGGCGAGGGAGGGAAATTTATTAACTCCAACATTATAATAGCTTCCAAAGCCCTCTTCTACAAATTCTAGTCCTCCCTCCTCTGATATAACCCTGGTGATTGACAATCACAGCCATCTGTCTGGAATTATTATTTTTTTAAGTTTGTCCTGAAAGGGTTTATCTGGCCTTAGGTTATCTGAAATAGGTCATCACTAGATTCCACATATCTCCTGACAAACTTAAGCCTGAATTCAAGATTTTAAATGTCAGATGGGAGAAATCGCCTTTTCTCATTGTTGTCTACTCTAGCTTCGCTCTGAGGATGAGTGGGGTACAAAGTGGGTCTTGTTTCTCAATCTGGACAGTGGGGGCAGTGTGCGTGCTCATTGCAGGCTGAGACGGGTGTTTATTTGGAGCTACACTTGCCCAGGCCTGGAAACTACAGGGAACTGTGGGGTGGGAGCTACCTGGGTTGTGTGACCCAAGGCTGGGGACCTTCTGACTAAAAGGATGAAAGCCAGATGTCCCTCCCCAGGCAACTGTCATGCTCTCCTATGGCCAGCTGCCTGGCTATTGCTCAGATCTGCAAAGGAAAGCTTCTGAGCCCCGTTACAAGGGGCTGAACCAACCTCTCCGCTCTAACCAGCCTCTCTTGTCTGCCACAGTCTCTCTTGCTTCGCTTTCTCTAAGCCCCCAGCCTTGTTTTATGGAGTGACCGTGCAGGTGGAGAGGACAAACTCCTGTACAACTCTGGCGGCTGACGTGTGCGAGGCTGCAAGGTTTCACAGTGATGGTTAGGATGACTCAGGAGTCATACAGTCTTGGGCTAAAGCCCCTCTCTATCTCTTTCTAGCTTCGTTCCTCAAGTCGGTTGCTAAATGTTTCTGAGCTCCACCTTCCTTATGTGCAAAGGATTTTAAATAATACCTCCATGGGATCAAATCTCAGCGTTGTAAAATCCCAAAATGGGCACCTTCGTGTTCATTCACTCCATAAATGCTTTTGGGAGGTTACCACGATGCCGAGGACACGACCCTGAGCCGAGCTCATCGCCCTCCTTGCTCTCAGGGAGCTGTTGGTCTACTGGGCATGGGAGATGGGAATGAGAATGAGAATATCTCACCTATAAACATAATGTTATGACTCTGGGCAATGCAGTGAAGCAGAGGTAGGTGGGACTAATGCACCATGAAAAGGGGGTTGAGGTGTGACCGGAAGGAAGAGCAGCCATATTCCACCTCGTCACTTTGTTTCCAAGAGACACGGGAAGCTCTTAGACAAGTCCTCTGGGCCATCGGGAAGATGTAGCCTCGCAGAGGCAGCCGGGAGCATTCACTCCACGCCATCCACACGCCTGCCAGCAATATTCGGCCACCACTCCACTGCCCTGCTGGTCATTGGATTAACACCACCCAGACGGGATTGACCACCTCACTCACTGAGATCTCTCCTTCCACAAACACTGACCCCTCTAGGCCAGTCCCTGCTGTCCCTGAGGCCTTCAGAAGGTGAACTCAAGCCGAGCACTCGGGCCGGGGGTTGTGGCAGCGAGGTGAGTCGCTTCACAAATATCGAATGTTTCCCCCGGGCTGGCGATGGGTGCTTGCGTTTGTAGAACTCGCTCTGCTTTTAATAGATCATTTAGAGCGTGTCGCATATCACAGAGCGAGAACACGCCCGCCGGGCACACGAGCCCTCCGTGAGCCTTGGCTGGTGGCTCTCAGCCAGCACACCCTCTACCACGGCAAGAACCAGGAGCTCACAGGCCTCGCTCCTGCTGGGTCTCTCCCTCCAAGGCTGGAGCTCTCTCTCTCTCACTTTCTCTCTCTCCCTACCTCTCCCTCTCTCCCCCTCTCTCTTATTTTCTTTCCCCTCTCTCTGTCTCTCCTCTCTTCATCCCATCTCTCTGTTCTGTTTCTCCCCGTTTCTATCCCTCCTTCTTCTTTCTCTTGCCATTCTTTTCCTCAAAGTCTCCTCTCACCCCTCTCTCTCCTCCCTCTTTTCCTTCCCTTCTCCTCCTCTCCCAACTCTCTCTCAGTAGGGCTCCTCTCTCTACCTCGCTGCCTCCATTTCCCCACCTCTGTCTGTGTCCTGTTCCTCTCTCCTCTCAATCTCGTCTCTGTCCATCTCTCTGGCTCCAGCTCTCTGTCCTTCTTCCTCCATATCCTCTTCCATTTGTAACCCCTCACCCCATCTTCAACCATACCCAGTGGGGGTCAGAGCTCAGTCTCCACACCCCTGCTGGCCAGGGTGGGGCCTCTGGCCTTGGGCCTAGAGAAGATCCCCGTGTTCCTTCCAGCTGGTCGCTTTGTCCCTCCCTCACCACCTCTTCCTCCATAACAGCTCTGCACCCAGGGTGACTGATAGCCTAGAGCTGACTGAGTCTTGTGGTCAACAGCACCCCCACACTCACACCCCACCTTCAGGGGCATGTGGATTTGCAGGGACTATTTGGGGATACACCTCTGGGAATCTGTGAAGGAGGTGGGGCAGATCCAAGTCTCCAGGGGATCCACCCTCCACCTCTCGGGCCAGGGAGGACACAGGCTCAGAGGAAGGCACATGAAGGAAGAGAAAGTGGGGAACCCAAGGCTAGAACAGCTGAGCCCTGCCCCTGGCCCCACACCCTCGGCCCAGGCCCAGCCTCAGATCATCGCTGGTCCCAAGTTAACTGAAACCTGACTGGACAAGGTCCCCTATGTCGTTATTCTGGACTCAGCATCATTGTCAAAACAGGAGACTATCCTAAGAGCCCTCGGAATATGCCAGACCCTGGGCCAGGCTTTGTCCCGTTTCTTCCTCTTGAAGCCCCTAAGAAGCCCAGAAGGGGCTTACGATGCCCTGCCTCAGACAGATGGGTGATAGAGAGGTTGTTTCTTTGTAAGGAATTGGTGCACATGCCTGCCGGGGCTGACCAGTCTGAAGTTTGTAGGGAAGGTCAGCAGGCTTAGGGGAGACTCAGGGAAGAGTAGATGTGGCAACCCAAGTTTTAGCTTGAGTTGTTAAAAAGCAAACAACTTACGGTTAAGAGTCAGAGAAAGAGGCTAAACACAGAGCACATACTCATGCACTCATCCATCCACACACTTATAAGGAGCCACGCCCAGTGCCCTAACCCCAGCCCTAACCCCTAACCTTAACCCCCAGAGAAGCAAGCAGTCCCTGGGAGAATCAGAGTCTCTGAATGTAGAGGAGGCGATGCGGTAAGTCTGAGAAGGCTTCACCAGGCCGCGTGGCTCAGTGGTTGAGCATCAACCTGTGAACCAGGAGGTCAAGGTTCGATTCCCGGTCAGGGCACATGCGCAGGTTGCTGCTCGATCCCCAGTAGGGGCGTGCAGGAGGCAGCTGATCCATGATTCTCTCTCATCATTGATTTTGTTATCACTCTCTCCCTCTCCCTTCCTCTCTGAAATCAATAAAAAATATATATATTTTTTAAATCAAGGAAGCCATGAGCAAGGAATGGGATTCAGACAGAATGGGTGCCTGGGAAGGGAGTCCTGAGTGTGTGTGTTGGGGGGCAACGGTGTGAGCGCATGCCAGGCTGGCACAGGACCTTTAGTGTAGTGCCTGGCATTCCCTGTTGGAGCCTCCGGGAGGTGATGGTGCAGAGAAGCCGGCCTATGAGCTGAGCCGGGCCTGTCTGTGATGAGGTGTGGGGTGTAATTACTGAACCTGAGCCCAGGGCTGGGCTGAGAGGGTAAAATGCTGACCCAGCGTCCAGCGGGGCCTCGAACAGACGGAAGATTTCATTAGTGTTGGAGAGGAAAGCTGTCCCTGCTCCCCGGAGGCCGGAGGGCAGGAGTTCGGCCAGGCGGGGAGCTGACCCCAGGGCCCCTTTGTGTGATTGAGCAGCCTGGGGGGCCAGTGGCGCTGCAGGAAGGGGGAGGCAGAGTTTGGCTTACCCAGCTGCAGGCAGGAGTTCCCCTGGAGGAAGGCGAGGCCCTGCTGCAAGAAGTCGAGACGCCGTTGTAGGCAGAGAAGGGATGAGACTGTCTGGTGGCTGACACGCTGGGCCGGGGCAGACATGGGGGATGCCAACCTGGGCTGACGGCCAGCCAGCCGTGCAGGAGGGCCCCAGGGCAGGGCCAACCCTTCCTGTGTCCCTCAGTGTCATGTGGAGGCCCCAGAACTGCCCCAGCCCCTCTCCCCATTTCACTGGACCCCTCTCTTCATCCTCTGCCCTCCTCCTTCCCAAGCACACATGCACACCCAGCCCTGTCAGCTCTGAGCAAACCACTCTATATAAAACGGGCATTATCTGGGGCAGGGATTCTGTGCCCAGAACAGTACTTGGTTTTGGAGTTTAAAGGTAACCATCAGCCCAGCCGGTGTGACTCAGTGGTCGAGCGTCAACCCAGGAACCAAGAGGTCACTGGTTGGATTCTCAGTCAGGGCACATGCTCCACCCCCAGTGGGGGGCCTGCAGGATGCAGCCAATTGATGTTTCTCTTTCTCGTTGATGTTTCTATCACTCTATCCCTCTCCCTTCCACTCTCTCTAAAAGAAATCAATTAAAAAGTTTTTAAATAATAAAGGTAACAATCAACCCCACTCCTTTCCCGTGGACCACTTGAGAAACAGATGGAGATGTTGCCTGCAGATGGAAGTGACCCCCTTATAATTGCTGGGGCTACATGGAGGGTGGGGCCTGAGGCCAAAATAAATGCACAGCGTCTAGCCTCAGGAAGTGAACGTAGCCACTGGGCCACAAGCCGAGCAAACAGAGAGCTGGGGGTCTCCCTCGTGTCCCCATCACCCCACAGCCGACCTTGTGGGCCCTGGCACATGTGCCACCTCACGGCTGAGGCCTGTAAGCTAGGCAGCTGTCAGAAAGAGCTGAGCTACAGGATTTGAGGGGCCTTCGCCAATATCCCAATGAGATCATCTCCCCTCTCCCCAGATGGGAGTGGGGGGGTGGGGTTGGAGCGTGGGGAACAGCAGTTTCTCTCCACTACTTTTGGGTCACAGCTGGCATGTTGAGAGCAGAAGTGTATTCTCCTTATGCTTGGCACTTCCCACGTATCTTCTAATCCATTCCTCGTCATGACTGTGTGTGGTAGTGCTAGGCCTTTTACCCATCAGGGTAAAGATATGCAAAGAGATTAAGGGACACAGCCCTGAAGTGGTGGGACTGGGGTTCTGCACGGCTCCCTGGCCCAGAGACCTGGCCTCTCTCCCCTAGGACACATGGTCCCCCAGTGATCAACACACCATGCTCTGCAGGGTTGTTAGAATCATGTCAATAGAAACAGCCAAGAAGCCATGAGAAATGCTGTGTGACCTTGTTAGAGCTGTTAACCTTTCTGTTCTTGCTCCTCAACTGCAAAGAGCAGGAATTCAAAGCACTCTGTATTCATCTGCTTTGTTCAGAGGCCTCTGGGGCGTCCAAAATTGGAAAGACCCTGTCCTTGACCCAGCTCTCAGGTCCCCCCCGCCCCACCTCCTTAAAAATCCCCCATGGAGATGGGGTACAGGGGAATGGGACTACTCTTTCCCTCCCTGGGCCAGCTGTAAAACGAGGGGTCCAGCTATATGGCATATAAAGTCCTTTCTAGCCTTGAGTCGTATAACTCTAAGAGAGACCTTGTTTTCTGGGCAGAATCTCTGAGGTTTTGAGATGATGTGCACATTCAGAATCAGTGCCTGGGTTGCAGGTCAACCCCTTAGCGCCCCCCCCCCCCCCCGCCCCTCGCCCACATACACACACACCTCTAGCCAATCAGTTTCCACCATAGAATGTTTCTGGGGGTCTTCTCTTGGGACACTCATCTTTGTGTGGCTCTGGGAGCTTGCAGGAAGGGTTCTTGGGCAAGGCATTCCTTTCCCTGCTTCCTGGAGTATTAAGAGTAGATGCTCTCCAGTTTAGCAGACTCTGGTGAGATGTCAGCAGCCGAGCTCTGGGCCTGGTAAAATGCTGGACGGCTGGACTTTCTCCAACGTCCGTCCAGGGTTTGGGGAGTCCATACGTGAGGCTAGCGAAGCATTGCTGCTCTGCCCACTGGGATTGCGGTGAGCGTGGAGCACACTGCGGCTCTTCAGGCCTGTTCGAGGACGGCTCCCAATAAAGGCTCCTGTGTACAGCGGTGTTGGAGGCAAACTCCTATTGTCTTTCCAGCCTGGGCTCCAGCACCTCCTCTTGAAAAACCCTGCCTGCCTGCCCTCCCCCAGCCTCCTTCTCCCCCAGGTCAACCAGATGTCTCTTCTGAGCTAGCGTGGCCTCGCAGCTCATTGCCATAGGCCCGCCCCCTCTTCAAAGGCTTTGCACGCCACTCTGTCCCCACAGGATGGCGAGCCCCCTGAGGGCAGGACCAGGCCCCCCTCACCTCTCTCTGCATCTCTGGTTCCGTCACAGGGTCACAGGGCGGGTGGGGAGGGGCCGGGGCTGCTGACAGGATCCTTGGAGGTACCTGAGCTCATACGGTGTAGGCAGCAGATTCCAGATTCCGGGGCAGCAGTGTGGGAACCAGGCGCGGAACTGTGGTTCCTTCTGCAGCCTGCCTCGGCCTCAGCCTCCTCCTCCCCCGGAGCCTTGACTCTCAACCTCCTGACCGCACAAAGTCCGCACCGCACGCCAGGCTCGATGCTCAGAGCATCCTCCAGAGCAGCCCTGAGCTGTGGGCGCCAATGTTAATGCACCATGCAGATGCCAGCCCAGGAAAGCGAGCCTGGACTGTCAGTTAGCTCCCCGGCACCCGCCAGAATGCCCCCCCACCCCCGCTGGGGACCAGCCAGGGCAAGAACGGAGGACAGAACAGAAATCATCTTGAAGGGCCGCTGCTGCCAAGGCATCTGTGTTGGCCCAGGAAGCAGCCTCCGTTCCTGTAGGGGGAGCAGAGGGGAGTGCCAGCCTGGCCTCGCAGGAAGGGGGCGCCCGGGGTGCTGGGAGGAAGGGTGCTGTATTCCCCTTCCCCCACCCCTCCACCTGTGTGCTGGGCCACCCAGGTCCGTGGTGGCCTCTAAGCCAAGACAAAGGCCCTCAGATCCACGTTCCTCACACCTGGGGCAGTGATCCTGGGAGAGGACACTGGAAGGCTCCCCATCACCCCACTCTTCTTCCTGGTACTGCTCTGTGTCCTCCCGCTTCCTTCTCTCCTATTCCTCGCTCCCTCCGCTCTTTCCTTGGTGGGTAATAGCGTGGGCTTTGAAGGCAACTCACCCCAGCTTCAAGCCCCAACCCCACAGCTCACCCCAGCTTCAAACCCTGACCCTGCAGCTCACCCCAGCTTCAAACCCCAACCCCACAGCTCACCCCAGCTTCAAATCCTGATCCTACAGCTCACCCCAGCTTCAAACCCCGATCCTACAGCTCACCCCAGCTTCAAACGCCAACCCCACAGCTCACCCCAGCTTCAAACCCCCATCCTACAGCTCCCCCCAGCTTCAAACCCCAACCCCACAGTTACCCCAGCTTCAAACCCCAACCCCACAGTTACCCCAGCTTCAAACCCCAACCCCACAGTTACCCCAGCTCCATGGCCTTGGGCAAATGGCTTCTCCTTTCTGAAACTCCTTTTGCTGAATGTAAAATGGAGAAGAAGGCAGTGCCTGACAGCGAGGGAGTGAGCATGGTTTTATGAGTAGCTAAGACTTTCGGGCAACTTCCCCGGGCCTGCCAGAAATGCTACTTTGCTTATCTCTTAAATTGCTGAACATAATTTCTAGTCCACGTTTCTCTTCTTCTTGGGGGGCAGAACTGAAATCTCCATCCACTCAGGGTGCTTCGTCCCACCCCGTGTTGCCTGGACATCCTTCCGGGGGCCTGGGAAGCATGGAGGTGCAGGGCAGGCTCCACCTCTGGGGTGCAGCCCCTCCTCTCTCCAGGTGGCAGCCCAGGGCATCCTGGTTCCTGTCCTTCTGCACCACCAGGCCAGCCAGGTCACAGCCGGGCCTCCAGCCCAAACCCGAGGTTTGCTGGCTCTCTGGGGCTGTCTGGGCTACACCCCATTTGGGCGCAGGGGGAATATTCTCCTCCTTGCCAGACTCGACCAGGAGAGGTAGGTCAGGACCCCAAACCCACTCCTAGAAAAGAGGCACAGACTTGTAGGGTGTGTGACAGTCCTGCCAGAGGGCGCTGGTGGGGCTGGGAGGGGACCCAGGGCCCTTTGCACTCCCTTAGGCCTCCTCGGCCCCCAGATTCCGCGAGTCTGGGTGTCAGTGCTGAGCAGTGCTCCACCTGAGGGGGCCAGGACCTGCCCCTCTCCTGCTCTAACTGATCCTGGCTCTCCCAGGCCTGGATCTCACACCAGGGCCCTTGTAATAAGTCAGAATCCAAGAAGGCGGCCCCACTGTTTCTGTCATCCCTGCCCCAGGCGGTGAATGCTACAGGTCTCACGTGTGGAGCAGGGTATGTGGCCACAGGAAACCTTGTAGTTTTAAGCTGCCACATTTCTGCAGCCCTTTCCCACCCTCAATGCGATGGCCACCACGGATTCACCCCCACTCCCCGCCTTCCTTCCTGCCTCCCTCCCTGCTCTGGGTTTCTTCCCTCTTCAGGCTCCAGCTGCCGCAGCAGCAGGGCTGGGAGGCTGGGAGCCAGCGCTGACAGGTTCAGCAGGCCGTGCAGGGCCAGGCGCTGTCCCTGGCATTATTACCAATCATCTCACAGAGTGCCCTGCTCCCTCCTCCCTGCCTGCTCACTTCCTCTGGGGTCTTCAGGCTGTAGAAACTGTGGGGAGAAAACAGACCCTGAGTGCATCTCACAGGCTGGTGGGCATGGCCGCTGCCCCTGGGCACTATGGGTATGGGTGGGGCAGCACCTGCCGGTCAGAGGGCCAGGACTCAGTATACCTCCCTTTTCCCTCTCTCTCTCTCTCTCTCTCTCTCTCTCTCTCTCTCTCTCCCTCTCTTCCTCAGCTCCAATAAGCTACACAGTAGCTATGAGTCCCCAGTGAATTGCTACCTTCCCTGAGAAACAGGATTAGAAGAAATCCGTTGCCACAGCAGCAGGAGGGCTTCCGGCTACACAGGGAGTACAGGCTCTGGAGTCAGAGCATCTGAGTTCAAGGCCAGCTCCACACCTTGCTGTGTGACTTTGGGCAGGTCACTTAACCTCTCTGTACTTTGGTTGTTTGTTATTTAAAAGTAGAGGCCCGGTGCATGAATTCGTGCACTGGTGGGCTCCAGCGGGCCCGCCCGATGGGGACCGTCAGGAGTGGGCCAGCTGCATTGAGGGGCTGCAGGTTGTTTGCCAGCTGGCACTGCCCCCAATTGGGGTGATGGGGCCCGCTCGGGGGCGGGGCCAGCTGGGACAAGGGACCGCGGGCATTCCCTTTGTTCCATCGTTCAGTCAATTTGCATATTACCCTTTTATTATATAGGATGGGGGTCATGAGAGTACCTACCTTGTAGGGGTATTGAAATGATTAAGTGGGACTAGGCACATGACTGGCACATGGTAAGAACTCCAAGACAGTGGCCACCATTGTGAATGAAAATGTAATCTATTTCAAGGAGAACAAGGAGGGGAGTGACATGCTTGACTCCTGGCCATTTACCCAAGGAAATTATGGGTCCATATTTTGCACACACTGGAAAGACATGAAATTCTACCACAGTTTCTACCCCCATTGCCCCAGCCATTTCAGTGTCATATGTTCACCCTGCCAGACCACCATGGCAATTGTCCAGGGCCACCCCCACCCCACCTCAGCCCTGCTCTGCCTCTGACTCTCCCCTCCGCTCCATCCTGCCTCATCCCCTTCTACCTGGCTCCACCCTGGACTTCCCCACCTACCTCTACCCTGACTTTTGCCCTTCTGAGCGGACCTTCCCTCCCACCTCTGCCCTGACCTTGCTGAGTCCAAACTTCGGTTTCTCCCCAGGACTTTGAGTGGGCTGGCCACCTGGCCAGAGTCAGGGGCAGAGCTAGAGAGGCCATTCCCAGGCTTTCTTGCTCTTTGCCCCTTAAACTATGAGTTCCCCGAACCAGTGGGCTTCAACCCTGAGACCCACTCAGAGTGTGATAAACAGGAGGCACTCACTAAATTAATGAATGAGGGACAGAAGGTTAATGATGATGGTAATAGTGATCCGCACCTTTCACTGGCTGTGGGAACCTGCCAGGCACTACACTAAAGCATTTGAATGCTTCTTCTCACTTAACTCTCACACCAGCCCTAGGAAATAGACGCAACCATTGCCCCCATTTTACAGAAGTTGAAACTGAGGCTCAGGGAAGTTAAAGTCACCCTGCTAAGAAATGACGGGTTCAAATCCCTTTCTATGATCATTCCTCTAGTTCAGTTTCTTAGCCAGGTGTGCATGGATGTGCTTCAGGGGGAAGTCGTGACCACCATAAAGGTGTATGCAGGTAGGCATGGCTATTTTGGGGGAGAAGGTTCACAGGTTTTATCAGGGACTTAAATGCTTGTTTGAACATATGTGAATCCACCCACCTCCTCACCCTTCCTCCTCCCATCCATTCTCCCATCCACTCCCAGAGAACCATTCGATCAATGTGGCCAAGTACCTGCCCTGCTGGCACCGTCACTTCTCGGGTCTCACACATGTAATATTGCTTCCGGTCATGAAAGCTGAGATGCTCTGGAATGTGCCCCTCTCCGGGGCTCTGGGTACCTTGGAAGGGCTTAGTGCCAGCGTTGGGGTCATGTGGATGGCTGCCCTCCGTCTGAACTCATCTCAGGCCTGGGGGAGACTGCTGCAGCACTGGAGCATGAAGGGGAACCCTTGGACAGTGAGGCCATCGGGACGTGAAAGCCGAAGCCTGTGTCCTGGCTTCCCACGTCCCCTGCAGCCACATTAGTCCTGATCCCTGAAGGCGCATGATCAGCCTCAACAGATAAGGGCATGCTTCGTGCATGAGGCGGCAGCCCAAGACAGGCACTGCCCAGGCCCCTGTCCTAGTCCAAGGTCTTCTCTCCCTCTGCAGCCGCGGGGAAGCGGTGCTTGCAAAGGAGACCAGAAGGGGAAACTGAGGAGTGTGGGAGTTAGCACTTTCTGAGCCAGGTCTGTGTGCCAGCTGGGGACACGGTCCCAGGGACTTTTGTCATCACCAGCACCGTCAGCCTCTCCCTGCAACCTATGTTGGTGGTATTTTTCTGCTTGTGGAAATTGAGGCTTTTAAAGGTCAAATAACTTGCTCAAGGTCATGAACACCCCCGCCCCTGCCCTGTGCATTTGAAGCCCAGTCTCCCTGACTTGGAAACTGTATCCCCATCCCTGCCCTCTGAGGACCTATACGCACCTGTGACGTCACATGGTCCTTTGCCAAGGTTATCCTACTTGGCTTCTCTGTGCTTCCTTCCCCAAACTCCTGCTCCCCTTCTTTCTGTCCCGGCCCGAAGGCAGTTTGTGATGACGAGAGGGATTGATTGCAGCTTGCTGAAGGCAGGGCCCCTGCTCTTCTGCTTGCTTACCGGTCCGTACATTCAGAATAGTGCCTGGCAGGTAGATGGTGCTTCTTAACTGTTTGTTGAATGAAGGAGTGAATAACCAGATGGGCCTCAGAGCAAATAATAATAAAGGCTGTTTGCAGAGTGGTTCCCAGGAGACAAAGCCCCTTTCCTTTACTTGACCCCATCCCCCACCCACTACCCCCACAGTGCTCACACCAGCCTTTGACCTGGTCCTGCTCGAGGCTCACAGATGAAGCAGCCCCAGCCCAGGTTCATATTTAGTAAGAGAAGTGGGACTTGGACCCAGGACTCAGCCATGGCGCCCTTTCCCCCGCCCGAGCAGCCTCCGTGTGAGTGTTTGTGGAGGCCGGAGGATGTCCTGGGCCAGGCTGAGCCGCGGTGTGTGGGGGCAGGGGCGGTGGGATGGTACTTGCTTTGCTTTCTAAAAGCTCAGTCTATTTGAGGAGGCCAGACGTGTGCATGCAGAACATTTGGGAAATGGTACAAGACAGCAGCTAGCAGAGTGCTGAATTGCACATAATCAGGTGCCAACCACATTCCCTTCCTTAACTAATCTGAGTCTTTTAATACCAGATGGGGACCGTGAGAATAGACTCCCTATAAAGCAGACGAAGAGCAAAGATGGAAGCCAAGCCCAGCACGAGGCCTGGCCCACGGCAACGGACGGTGGCAGTTTCCCCTGCGTAACTGGCCACGCTATGTGCCAGGCACCTGCTTAGGGCCTTACAGACCTCACCTCGCCCTCCTCACCGTGAGGCAGTCCGCAGAAGGTGAAGGGAGGGTCAGGGAGAGTACTCGTCGGGCCCAACATCACACAGCTAATAAGGGGCAAAATCAGGATTTGAACCCAGATCTAGCCCTTCCCGATCCAGGCTCCTACTCCGACACTGCTGCCTCCACGTGTGACGGGACACAGTGAGCTTCCCTTCCCTGCAAGGATGGGAAGAAACATGCCAGGGGAACCGTGATGGGGGAGGGAGGGTGGAGGGAGTGGACACGGTTGTGCTGGCTGTCGCAGGACCACACAGGTCTCTGACCGCCTCACCCCTTCCTCCCTGAACAGCCTCCCAGGGGTGCCCGAAGGCATCCTGTATGGGCGCTCACAGCAGAGGGAAGGGAAGGCATTGCCTCCAGACATTCTGAGGTCATGGGTGGGTGCCAGGGGTAGATGTCAGTCTGCTCGGGTGCCACGGACTGGGTGACTTCCCCAACAGAAAGTTATTTCTCACGGTTCTGGAGACGGGAAGACAGATCAAGGAGCCAGTAGGGCTGGCGTCTGGGGAGGGCTCTGCCCTGGGGTTGCAGATGGCCACCCTCTCCTCCTTCCTGTGTGCTCAAAGGCCTTCCCGGGGCCACATGTGGGGAGTCAGGTGCTTCTCTCATATCTGTTTTTATGAGAACGTTAAGGACACTAATCCCGTGGGACCAGGGCCCTACCCAATAACCTCATTGAACCCTCAGTACATTTTCAGAGGCTCCACCCCCAAATATATCCCCACTGGGAGTTAGGGCTTCTGCATATGAATTGGGGAGGGGGCACAAACATCCCGTCTATCACAGAGTGGGTGAGGGGGTGCAGACTTGGGGACAGGGCCCAAGGCAGCTCACCTGCCGGATTAGAAGGAGCCACTGGCTTTGAAGCCCAGGTTGGATGGGGCTGGCGCGATGGCTTTAGCAAGTGCACCATGTTGAGAAGGGCAAGATAAACGGCCCCAGCAGCCAGGTGACTGTGGGAGGCGCCCTGTCTCCCCAGGTCTCTGTTACAGGGGGGGTTCTGCTGTCTGGCTCTCTCTTGTCCCTCACAGGCAGCGTGTATTCCTCCTCAGGTGCATTCTTCACAAGCACCTCCTAGTGAGTCGCACTGCATCATGCATTGCGGGTGTCTATTTATCTAGATAATGCCTAGCACTCAGGGCGTCATCGGGAATAAATGAGCTGTTGTGCGTGTAAATATTTGGTATGTGGTTGATATATGAGTGAATAAATATTTGTTGGATGAATGAATCTTTACTTGGGAGAATGTGCTTCTTCCTTTGAAGGGCAAGGATGATCTGGTAATTGCCAGTTTTTCCTTACTAACTGAGTCACTGGGCAAAGAAAAGTCATTCATTCATTCGTTCATTCATTCATTCAGCGCTGATTGACTGCACCCTGTCAGAAACCAGGGTAGGGCGCAGAGATAATTCAGTAATGGTCCCTGCTCTTTAGGATCACACCGTCCAGAGGGAGAGACAAGGAAAGGGGCCGTGAGTGTTCTGATGGGGGAAGAGCCCCAAGTGCTGCAGGAACCCCAAGGCTGGCACTGACTCGGTGTGGGAAACCGTTCATTGTCTTCACTAGCTGATAAGCATAGACAGAGAACCCCCACCCCCACCCTCCCCAAGGCTGGGTGCCTTTGAGGCCCTAGCAAAGGTAGGAGCTAGGCACCACCTCTGTTTGTCCAGACAGTGCTAGCTGAAGCAACTTCCCCATCTATTATTATGTAAATCCTTGCTGATGGGCTAGTCTGCCTGTTGCCGGGGATCGCCTGCCTAAGGGCTATGCTATGGGTGCATCCCAGATCAATAAAAGCTTGGTGAGGCCTGAGCACCAGTGGAAGTCCTTCCCCTTGGGTTGGACTTGCCCACCTGGCCCCCAATATTTCCAATTATCTCTTGTCTTTTCTCTTTCATTTGTGTGCGGCTCTGCTTCCAGATCCTGAACCCTGAACCACGCGGGACATGGAGGGAAACACACTCAACAACTCGGGGGTCAGGGAGGGATTCCTGAAGGAAATGACATATGAAGTACATCCATCTTCAAGGATGAGGAGCAGGTTGCCAGATGGGAAAAGGTGTGAGGGGCCTTCAAGGCAGAGAGAACAGCACGTGCAAAGGCCCTGAGCACAGCCATGGAGGGCCCATTGGGGGAGAGTGAGGTCTGTGTGGCTGGCACCCCAAGGAGCGCACCTGGGAGCAGGGGGGTTGGTAGGTGAAGCCAGGCCACAAAAGGGCCCCATGGTTTATGTGTAAGCAACTGGGACCTACCTGGGTGACTTCGCTTTATTCCCACTGCTCAGAGGCAGCCAGGCAGCCTCTCCGGGGCCCTTCACGGTTTCTGATCTGGGAAATGCAGCAGTTCGTCTGTGCCCGCTTCGGAGGGTGGTGGGAGGAGGAGATGCGAGAGTGCCACCCTAACCTCTGGGAAACTCTCAAGTGCTGGCCTGGTCTTCCGGTGGCGCGGAGATTATAGAGGCCCGAGGGCTTGGTGCTCAGCCAGTGATCGGGAAGACCAGGGCCTGCCCCACCCTCTCCCCAGCAAAGACCCCTTCTCTCTTCCTTGACTCCTGGCCATCCCGATGGTCCTCTCAACTGACCTGTGTCTTCCACCCCACCCCACCCCACCCTTCTTCCTCAGCAGAGGGGACAGGATGGAGGCGGGGGTCAGGCTTCCAGGCCTCGTGGATTAGACAGATAAGCCCTGGCAGTTAAGAGAGCTGAGGCTTTGAATCTGGTGGGGCCCAGAGGAGCTCTCCCCAACTCCGTGGCCCCCAACAGGAGGTGGGGACAGAGCCCTGGATTCCAAGTCCTCATCCCACATCCTGGCTGGGTCACTGCAGGTAAATGCCTTCCCCTCGGTGAGCCTCCATTTCTCTCTACGGTGATGATTAGGCGTGACCTGCCTAAGTCACAGGGCAAGGGGCCATGTGGGTACACAGCAGTGGGCACTGCAAACGAAAGGGTGGATGGTATGAAACGCACCTTCCCCATTGTGCCAAATCGGACACGTGTTTGGATTCGAGAAGGCATTACCTGCACGGTAGGTAAAGAGTTACTCCGGTCCCTGGCCAAGTCGCAGGACGCCTGTGTCTCTGAAAGGCGGCTGGTGGGCTGGAATGAGGAGAAGCAGCTCCTGGGGGGCCCTGAGCCCTCGGGGGACGACTGTATGCCTGTGTGGCTGTGGTCTGTGTGAGGGGGGTGACGTGATGCCACTTTGCACTGAGCGTGTGTGCACCTTCATGCCTGTGTGTCTGTCTTGTGTGGATGCACCTGTGGCTGCATTATGTGTGTGTGTGTGTGTGTGTGTGTACTGCAGCAATGTCTGTGTGAGCTTGCAGGACCCTTGCCTGCCCATAAGTTTGTGTGACCATGTGTTTGTGTGTGCTCATGAGGCCACATGTTCCGGGACCCTGGACCTGAAAACATGGTGTATCGTGGGAACCCAGGCAGCTCCCAGCTGGGGAGGGGGGGTCCCTCCTCCTCAGGCTTCCAGGGAGCAAGCCTTGCCTTAAACCCCCCCCCCCCCCGCCCCCGGGAGCTGAGGAGGACCCGTAGGGGTGCACCCAAACATTGTCCTTTTGCATGAGAAGCTGAAATAAAGGTTGTGGTCTGTGGGGTCTGGGGTGAGAACTCACAGCAGACGGACTGCTTCCCAAATTCAGCACTAGCTCACAGCCTGCCCCAAGGCTGGTGGCTCATTCATTTGGGTGGGAGGAGAAGAAGACAGGATGGAGAGAGGGAGGAAAGAAACAGCAAAAGGAGAAAGCAAGGGGCTGGGGCTCTTTCGCTGCCCTCAGTTCTGTCATTAGCAGGTGGCCCTGGCCTTGGAGGACCAGGAGGGCCCCTCCCCCCAGGACAACCCAGTGGGATGTGTGTTTTCATCCCCTCGGAGGGTAGGGCCGGTTTCTTCCCCACCCCACGAATTCAGGCGGTGAATTAGAAAAGATTTCCCTTCAAGTAGAATGAGATAACATTCATAATGTGCAACACTTACACATTATCCCCAAAGCAATCTGCTGCCCGCCCAACCCCACCCATCAGCCAGGTGCCCTCCGGCCGGGTCTGGAGCGCAGCCTCCGGAATGGAGTCCGCACTCTCCTCTCCCGCAGGGGCGCGGGCAGCAGCAGGGTCCCAGGCACCCCCTGTGCCGGCCCGCCCCGCCCCTCTGGGGTTCCCCGCCCACCGGGTGCTCTCTGCGCGGCTCAGGCTCGCCTCCAGCGGGCAGGCAGCAGGCAGCAGGCGCGCGGCTCTCGGCGCGGTCCCGGCTCTGTTCATTCATGATCAGTACGCGGCCCCCAGAGACCCAGCCGGCGCGCCGGGAGGGGAGCCCAGCGTGCGGCAGGAGGGGCGGGCGGACCGCGGCTCCCGCACCACACGCGGCGCTGGCTGGGTAGCCTCGCAGGCGGGCGCCCGCCCCGTGTCCAGTGCCAGGCAGGCTCCGCCGTGGTCTGCCCGGAGCGAAGGAAGCAGCCGGCGGGTTCCGAGGGCTCGCCGCCGGGAGCCAGTGGCCCTGTGCGTCCGTGCTTGTGCGGGGCTGAAAGGAACGGCTCCCAGCGCCTGGCCCGCGCTCGCTCGCTGAATACCAAGCTGCCAGCCAGCTGCCGCGGGTGCTTCCCTTCTCCGCCAATTCGGAGTGGAGGATCCACACTGATTTCTTCCCAGGGGAGGGGAGGGGCAGGGCCCGGGGTCCCAACTCAAGTCTTGGCTGCCATGGGGGCCGTCATGGGCACCTTCTCATCTCTGCAAACCAAACAAAGGCGAACCTCCAAAGGTAAGCCACCTTCCTCTTCCTTTTGTCCCCCTGGCCGGGTTTGGGGGTGCTGGAAGCTGAAGTGGGGTGTGCCAACTGACTCCATGGTCCGGACTTCCCTCTCTCTGAGGAGCCGGTCCATGTCCCTGTATCCGAAGGAGAAAGAAGGTGGCGGGGGGGACTGGTGTGAACCAGCCAGGAAGGCGCAGAGGAGGGAGCCAGAGCTGGTGGGTGCCTGTGCCCTGGGTGACGGGCACCTGGACCCTCCTCCCTGGGGAGATCCCTCGGAGGGCCAGCTCACAGGTCGGGGTGATGGGATTGTCTGCGTGCAAATGTTGGGAAGCTCCTCCCGTTCCCATGACAGCAGGCGATGGTGCGCCTGTGGGCACCCAGCGAGGTGCTCACACATTCACATGCTCCTTGGGCTGATGCAGGTGCACACCTGGGAGTCCATCACTAGGGAGAGGGCGCTCTGTCCGCCCGCCTGCCCCGGAAAACCTCTGCAAGCCAAAAGGAACCAGCTTCGCCAGGTGGAAAGCTCCCAGGGCCCATGTCCTGGTGGCTCAGGGAGTCAGTAGGAGACAGGGCACCTCACAGGGGTGCTGCCCTGCCCTGGGAACCGCTGGGACCTGGGGGCTCTGTCGGGGTGTGGTGGAGAGGTGAGCTGCCAGCAAGGATTAGAAAGCATGATATGCGGAGTCCCTCCTCCCCCCTCCCCCCCATTCCATAGCAGCCTCTCCCCACTGAGCTGAGCTGGTCTCACCAGCAGGACCTTGTCAGGCAGGTCCGTGGGAAGTTGGGGCGGACATGTGTTGCACTGGTGGCGACTGGACAGGCCTCCTGGCCAGCAGTTAGAAAGTTGGCTGTTAGAATAATGGGACTGGATGCAGTTAGGAAAAGGAAAACGATGGGTTTGTTTTGTTTCTTGCCGAAATACTATGAGTGGTAGGATTTAAGGAACCGCACACTGAAGCCTTCAGGTTCTGTCACTGAAGCCCAGGTTCTGGTGTGAGCCCCTCCCTCTGTGACCTCAGGCAATCCCTTCCCCCCTTACACTGGCCAGTGATTAGATCTGCATTAGGATAATGGTGCACCCCCAGGAGCACCCTAAAAGTCTGCTCTTAGGACTTTGGTTGGTCTGGCCTGATGGATGCATTAGGGAGGTCTGCATCTGTCTGCATCTCCCTGGGTAACCTGTCGAGGGGCCCAAGCATCTCACCCAGCCCCCAGAGCATCAGGCTGGCTGCACACCGCGGAGTGAGGTCTCTGGGAGAAGATCTTAGCGGATGAAGCTGGATGGGTGTCTACAGCCTGGAACATGGAAGAGGTGTGGGTCCAGCTGAGTTGCACACCCTCCTGGCAGGGAAGGGACTGCTTGCCCTTTTAGCTGCCCGAGGCAGGGCAGGCAGGTCTGCAAGCCTCGGCCCAGGGCCTAGACATTCAGGGCTGCTTTTCACAGATTCTCAGATACTGCTTGACCGGGGGCAAAGTTCAGTGCCAGATCCCCAACCCCTCCCCCATCACTTAACTATCTGACCACCATGCGGTCCCAGAGGCCAGGGGACTGTGGGGACAAGGATTCCAGGGGTTTATTTCAAAATACTTTCTATGCCTGTGGCACTCTTGGGAGTCAGTTGAGTGTCCAGTGGAGTTTGAGTTGTGAATCCCTCCCTCTGTGACCTCAGACAAGTCCCTGCACCTTGCTAAGCCTCAGTTTCCTTATCCATAAATTGAGTGAGAATGCTACCTCTGGGCAGGAGACTGGGTGTGTGGGAAGTGGAGGGAAGGAGGGAGGGGCCCTCCTCTTATTCTGCAGCCACCAGGGACTCAGAAGATATTGTTGAAAGGATCTCAAGATCCAATGAATGATGGATGTGGAGCTCCATGCACAGGGCTGGGCAAAGATTTAGAGCCCAGACAATACTGTCTGCCATTCCCTTCTCGCACACAGAACTCCAGGTCTCACCCCAGATGAATCCCTACAGGATTCCTTGGGGTCAGAGCTCTTTGCTTCTCTCTCCCAGGAGTCTCAGAAAGAGCACAGGGGCATCAGCATTCAGTGAGCTCCTACTGTGTGCCTGGCGGTGCTGGGTGCTCTATCTGCGCATTCCCATTTAACCCTCATAAGCTGTTGGGTGGGCCGCCGGGACAAGCTGCCCGAGGCCTGAGCGGTCAGCCCTTCTTGCACCAAGTCCTGCGGCATTGGCTGGAATTGCCCAGGCCTCCGCTGCCCACAGTCCCCCGGGCATGTACTTGCCCTGGAGCACAGTCTTATTTTACCGTCTTGCACCTGGGAAAGTTCATCAGCAGAAGACCCTTCCTGCAGACCGGAGGCTGGGACAGTAGCTGAGAGGCTGGTGTTCAGGGACCATTTCCTGGCCGGGTCCCAGTCCCCCTTGGCACCTCAGTGTCTCCTTTACAAAAGGAGGTAGTTACATGAGACATTCCCTCAGGTTTCATCTCCTTCTCGAATTTGAAGATTCTCTCCTTGCTGGTGTTCTTACCAGAGCTGCTGTGTAATCTCTGAGGCATCGGGCTCAGATCTAATTAGATGTCGTCAGAGAGAGTGGAGGA
This sequence comes from Myotis myotis, assembly GCF_014108235.1. NCBI lineage: Eukaryota > Metazoa > Chordata > Mammalia > Chiroptera > Vespertilionidae > Myotis > Myotis myotis. The sequence goes on along the minus strand of NW_023416368.1, from coordinate 6,621,496 downwards.
GATTTGCAACTCAGGAGTCAGTCCCCCCGCTGGGTTCAAACCCAGGTTCTGTCACTTGCTAGCTGTATGACTAAGCCTTATTTTCCTCGACTAGAAAACAGGGACGGTAGTAGTTACCATCTTAAAATAGCTGTGTGTTGTGTGGGTTTCAAGGCTAACACATGACAAATGCTTAGCACGAGCTGTGCTGTATAGTAAGTGGTCAGCAGATTTTAGCTGCTATGAAATTGATGGCTCTACTGTTTGGAGCTTCCAAATGCCTAGAGGAAGGCCATCCTGGAAGTAGTCGGTGGCCCTGGGAGTCTGAAAAGCTCACTTCTGGAGCCCTCTTCTTGCCCTAGCTGGGTAACTAGGACCCAAATCCCAGGTCCACAGGTGTGGGTCCTGTTGCTGCAGCCCCGACTGACCTCTGCCCTGTGGCTGGCCCTGCAAACATGACAGCCTGCTCAGTGAGGACCCTGCCTGTTTTGAAAATATAATTCTGTAACACACATATACTTTTTTAAAAATAGAGCAAAAGCTCTACGTGATTAGAGCAGGGAATGGGACAGCCTGCCCACCCTGGGTGTTCAGGGAGAGCTTCCCGGAGGCAGCAGAAATCCCAAGTAGTTTAGGAATTATGCCACTGGATAAAAGCATTCCAGTATAGTGTCTGTCCCTGTTTGGGGTCTTTGTTTGTGTTTAATTAAGGTTGGTGAAAGCCCTGCTTTGAGGGATTCTGCTTCTGCACCCCGGTCCCAGGTAGAATTTTTGACACCAATAGTTTTGCATGTGTTGAGCTACCAAAGACATTGCTCTGGGCCTGGGTGGGTACGTGGAAAGAGGTGGGGTGTCAGAAGTAACCAGAGGAGGAAAATGTAGATGTAGCAGCTAGCTGGGTGGGGGTGGGGTGGCAAGAGAATTTAGGGAGGACATCACTAGACCAAGCCCCCTTCCGTGGAGATTTGCCTCTAAGCAACGAATCCCACCTTGCAGAGGTGACTGGGTTATTGTCCTCTACAGCTGGGGTAAGCTCTCAGAACCTTTGGGCAGCACTGAGCTTGGGATCTCCAGAATGCCCATTGAGTCCATGAGCGATCGAATGCTTTTTTCTAGGCCCACGTGGCAAGTGAGAGACAAATATGGGACTGGTTCCCAGACTCCTCGATCAGTGAGCACCGGGCGAGCTTGGGTTGGGGGTTTATTGATGGGGCGGCGAGTTCAGCCAGGAGCTATCTGGGAGACCAGCAAGAGGCAGAGAGGCAGAGAAGCTGTAGCCCTGGGTTACAGGGTCCTGGCCTCAGGGGACCTTGGACAAGTCATCTCACCTTAAAAATGCCAGGTGTCTGGTGTCTAAAAGAGGGTTCCAAAGGCACTCGTGCCTTGGGTGTTGTCTGTTTCTGCACCGTTGTCCATCCTTTTAACTGCATCACCCTCCCCCCCACCTCCTTGTCTAATCGTTAAAATTCTACCCGCATCCCAAGCCTTCACGCAGCTGTTTCCACATTCTGGAAGGCTTCCCCCAAGCCCCAGAGAAAAGTGATTTCCTCCATCTAAATCCCTAAATCTTTTAAGGTGTACATTCTCATGGCTCTCCGGTCATGCTTTGAATTAGGTGATGGATAGTGGTTTTAACCCCCTGCCCACCCCAGAATGTCAGCTTCTTGGGGGCGCTTGTCTGAATCATTCTTCACTGTCTGCAGCTTGGCTCCTTGCACATAGTAGGTATGCAATAAATCTCTTCTGGACGAAATTATAAATAATGGAATGGCTGGCTGCTCTCTGATCTTTCCTGGAATTGCAGGACCTGCAGGAAAAGTTATCATCCCCACTGGAATTTCACTTACCAGCCTTCTGCCTGGAAAGAATTCTGTTATTCGGTCTGCTGGCTTTTCTATGAAATGTTCTGAATCTGTTTGCCATTTAGCAGGGAAATGCTGATAACAGGGTTCCTACTCCCCAGCCCCCTGCTAGTCACAACAGTATAGGGAGCCCATACCCAGTGCCTGGTACGATTCTGGTCCCTCCGTCCCAGAAGAAACCCAGTAGAGCTCAAGGTGAACAGAAAGAGGGAGAGGGAGAGACAGATGGAAGTGAAGAGGCTACTGCCTACAACTCAGTGCAGGTTTCAGCCCGCTGCCTGGAAAGGGACCAAGTCCTGGACCTCTTTGTACACCTAGGAGAGCTTTGCTCAATAAATGCATCGTAAATGTGTGAGTGAACGAGTGGAAAACGAATGATAGAGTGAATAGGGAAGTAAATAAAAGTCATATAAAATGTACGATAGCACCCAGCTGTCTGCATGAACCAGGGGGTCACGGTTTGATTCCCGGTCAGGGCACATGCCCGGGTTGCGGGCTCAATTCCCAGTGGGGTGTGCAGGAGGTAGCTGATCAATGATTCTCTCTCATCATTGATGTTTCTATTTCTCCCTCTCCCTTACTTTTTGAAATCAATAAAAAATATATATGTTTAAAATAATTAAAAAATAATAAAAATGTCTGATTGGGGAAATGAGTGCTTGAATGAATGAATGTACATAAATTAATGCGTAATGAAGATCTAGGAAGGCTATAATAAAAGACTATCTTTGCATGAAGAGCATTGATTATTATGCTACTCGAATCTTGGATCTAAACCCCCTGCCCACCATGAAACTCAGAAGGAGTCAGTGGTAGAGAAAGCCCTGGTATCAATCATTAGTAGTAAACTTAGAGCAAGTGCTTCTTAGAAAGCTGAAAAGTATAAATTCCATCTGGAAGAATCCTGGTACTTTTTTGGATACCAGTAGGCATGTAGTGTCTTTGGGGAAGGTGGGAAGATGGGAAAGTATCTCTTTCACTTTTTAAAAATATATATATTTTATTGATTTCAGAGAGGAAGGAGAGGGAGAGGGAGATAGAATCACCTTTCACTTTTTTGTTGATTCACTCAAAAAACTAAAGTAAGGACTGACCCAGAAAGGCCTCCATTGTAGTTCAGGTTCACCTTTACCTTATCTGGGTGAGGTCAAGAACCTGTATTTTTGTCTAGCCCTTTATATGTTCAATAAGCAACTCCTATTATCTCTGCTCAAAATCCACACCGGCTTCCCTACTCTCCCTCCACCTCTACCTCCCTATTCACCTGGCGAACTCCTACACATCCTTCAAGAGCTCATTCAGTATCACCTCCCAGGCAGGCTCCTGCAGGCAGAGCACATCTCTCCCTCCCGTGTTCCCCCACGGCTGTTGCTGCTTCCTCTTGCTACAGGTTTGCACATTCTGTGATTGTGGGTTTGCACAGTTATCTCTCTGACTAGCTGTCAGGGAATGAGCTGTATTCAGGGTGTCTGTGAGGCCTGATCCTGGGTCCAGACTTGATGGCTGCCGGCGGCGGTGTGGAAGTGAGGATGGCTGGACCAGGGTGTGTGCTGTTGGCTCCGGGTAGTGCGGGAATGTGGCAGCACAGATGAGAAATCCAGGTCTGCTCATGGGGAGAGGCACTGCAAAGTTCTGCATAATGGCCCTGGAGCTGATGTCCCCATTCATCAGGCAGAGAAGGGGCAGTGCTTAGGAGAGAGAGGCAGACCAAGAATTCGGGAACCGTCAGAGAAACTTGACTTATCTTTACATGCTTCCCCTCCCTCCACGTAGCATTTCGGATGAGGCACCTTCAGGGAGTTGCTGTGGTCAGTGGGGGTATGCTAGCTTCCTGTGCTCCAGGAACAGGTTTTGGGGTTACGTCTTGTTACTCCAAGCTGGACGGAAAGCCTGCCTGGGGCACTGGAGGAAATGGGAACCACACTCCAATCAGGGAGCTAGAGCCAGGACTGCATAATGGTTAGTGCCACTGCAATAAAGTGAGAGACCTGGGTTCAAACTCCGGTTCTGCGACTTAGCCGGACCTCACTCTGAGCCTCGGTTTCCCCCTCTGTAAAATGCGGACAGTGGCAGTGTCTCCCTTCTGGGGCTCAGGGAGGTAGCGAGCACATTTGCATTTGGGGTGAGATGATCTTAGCAGCCTGGGGTCATACCGGCTTTGCTGCTGCCTCCTGTGCATCTCAGGGTGGTCCCTTCCTCCTCTGTCGCTCCATCTGTACAGTGACTCTCACAGGCAATCCCTGTCCCTTCAAGCTGTGGCCTCTGATTCCATGTCTCTGAGACCCAGAGCCACCGGAGCAACCAGGGCCACCAGAACCCTGAGCACTTTCTCCGGGGACTCCTATGGGATGCTGTCAATTCTAGATGATGACAGAAATTTCCAGTGGTGAGATAGGAAAACGTGGATCATCTGCCAATGATGATGATGGTGGTAAGAATAATAACAGCTAAAAGTGATCTGTGCCAGGAGCCTTGCTCTGCCCTTCTCCTGTGTCATCTGATTAGCCTCCTCCCCGCCCTAGAGGACAGACCCTATTCCAGTTCCCATTTTGCAGATGAGGAAACTGAGGCTCTGATAAGGGAAGGGCCTTGGCCAGGTGAGCAGTGCCTGGTTGAGCTGCTCCCAGAGCCGGAGCAATTACACACCATGCCAGCTTCCTGCCTCCTGACCTCGCCTGGAGGGAGAATAGCCGAAAAGGGGAGTGCGGAGGTTGGGGAGAAGGCATTCGGGGATAGACGGCCGCTCCTCATTAGCCATATGGAACCACCGAGCCACCTGCAGGCCTTGAGCAAAATGCTTTCAGCCCCGTCTCCAACGACCCCTGGATCTGTTTCCATTCAATCAGACACTGCAAAAGCCTGACTATGAAATGATTGGGGGCAGAAGGCCAATGAGCAAATTCATTAATAGGATTAAACGTCTCTCCTCTGCTCTAATCATTTATCGGAACTAAATTCTTTTCACTTTGTTACAGTCATCATTGCCTGACAGGGAAGGATCGAGCGCTTAGAAACCTCCAAGTGCGTTAGAATTTCCAACCTTCGTCATCAGGCGCCAGATTCGGTCAATGTTTTCCCATGGTCCGGAGGGGCAGGGCGGGGCCAGGCGATCGATGAGTTGTCTTCATTGCAAAGGAAACAAACCCAGGCACTTGCTGGTGCCTTTGCCTTCTGCTCTCTCATTCGTTCCTTTTGTCCTTAGCCACATGTTGGCCTAAATTTATATTACACACGTGTATGTGGTATGTGGATGTGGGCAGAGCCGGATTTCACATCAGGCCTAAGAGTGTATGCCCACATCCACATACCACATCCTGTCTCCATCTCCACATCTAAAAAAATAGGCTTTTGACAGGAATTTCCTCCGAGGTTGTTATGAGGATTAAATGCAATAATGCATGTCAGACACAGTGGCCAGAACATAGGGCGAAAGCAACGGGGCTGAGTTCTCCCTCTCTGGAGCCATGCTGCTCCGGGTGGTCCTCAGACCAGCAGCCGCGGCATCGCCTGGGCGCTTGTCAGAAATGCAGTCTCCAGCTGCATGCACATGTATGTAATTATGAGACATAAATATGTACAAGGTTATAAATCAACCTGGAAGGGACCTTCGAAGCCTTCTAGTTCAAGTCTCATTTTATGATAACAGAACCGTCCAGATAAGGCATGTGGTTTGCCCACAGCCACACAGCTTGAGTGTCAGACCTGGGATCTGAACCCCCAGGTCCCCAGCCCTGCTTGTCTTCATGGGAACTGCTATGGAGTCAGAGTCCCCGGCTGGCATTTCTGAAATTGAGTTTTGCTTTGGTCTCCTCTCCTCTCCTCTCCTCCCCTCTCCTCTCCTCTCTCTGTCCTTCCTTCCTTCCTTCCTTCCTTCCTTCCTTCCTTCCTGCCTGCCTGCCTGCCTTCCTTCCTTCTCAACGGACGCATTCAGAAGTACAGGACTGTGTATATCTGCTACCATTTTAATTTATGAATTTTTTTAAAAAATATATTTCATTGATTTTTTTACAGAGGGGAAGGGAGAGGGATAGAGAGTCAGAAACATTGATGAGAGAGAAACATCGATCAGCTGCCTCCTGCACACCTTCTACTGGGGATGTGCCCGCAACCAAGGTACATGCCCTTGACCGGAATCGAACCTGGGACCTTTCAGTCCACAGGCTGATGCTCTGTCCACTGAGCCAAACCAGTTAGGGCTTTAATTTATGAATTTTAAATGTTATTCCAGCCAATTGAGATCCCAAATCCTGATCCTACAGCTGTGACCTTAGCTATGCCTCCGAGTTCTCTGCCATCTGAAGGAGGACTTCTGAGTCTTCATCTAAGTTGCTTCTAGGACCACAGACCAGGACAGGGAGCAGGACCGAGCCACATGGACTAGAGGCCTCTCTCCACAGGGGGTGGCGTGGGCAGTGCTCCGACGGACGGCAGAGCAGCTGGCAGCCTGGCGTGTGTGCAAAGCCTTGTGTGGGATCTGAAACCAGAAGATTTGACAGAAGCCAGTAGGAGCCTAATGGACAAAGGAAGAGCTCGCAGCGTGAAAGTCAATGCCGTTTCCAGGGGGCCCAGCAGAAGCTCTTTGGTGGAAAACGAGCCCTCCCCCAGGCTATTGTAGAAAGTGTCCTGCACGGACCAGTTCGCAGGGGAGGGTCACAGGACTCGGCAAGGGTCAACAGGCTTGTCTGGGCAGAAACTGGAGCTGGGGCAGCGTTGCTGGAGGAGGGTTTTGAATTTTCGGAGGACCTACTATATTCCAGACCCTTCTACATACTCAATCCTTTCATTTCATTTTCCCCGTAGTCCTGATGGCTGTATTGTTCTTCTTACTTAGCAAATTGGCAAACGGAGGCTCAGGAAGTTCTTTTACTGTCTGCTGATTAAAGAGCAAGGATTGAAGCATGTCTGATTCCAACCCCCCCCCCCCCCACACACACACACACACATGCATGGCCTCCTACCCCGGCCGGAGGGCAGGTCCAGGACAGCAGGCCTCTGATCCCCGAGAGGAGGTGGTCAGCTGCAGCCAGCTTCCAAGCTCTCGGGGAGCTGAAATGATAGCCACTGGCCTCCTCTTGGCACTGGCAGTCCCCACTCGCACTGGCGGTGGGCCCAGGAGGAGAGGAGGGCTCTGGGCCATGCAGCACCCGGCTCACCGGAAGTCAGTGCAGGGGCACCCACGTGTGGCTGAACTTCCTCCCCACCCCTGGCCTCACCTGCATAGGACTCTCCCAGGTGGTCACATTGCACACTCAGGGGGGTCTCACAGACAGGTCAGTGGGGGGCTCCTTCCCTCCATCCTTTGCACAGACCCAGGCCAGTGCCGAGCTGCACTAGGACTCAGCCCCGAAGGCCCCAAGGCCCCAAGGCCTGAAGGCGGAACCGATGATGCCCCCACCTCCGCAGGCCCCACCGGTTGCTGCTTCGCCAATTCAAACCAGAAACAGTAAAATAAGTCTACAGAAGTCTAATAAAATTTGGATTTCCCCCTTGATGATTTTTTTGAAATATACTTCCAAAATATATATTTTTTTCATGACTTTTGATGCTTCTACTTTGCTGGTGCTTTAAGCATCTCTTGAATGCGTCTGTTGGGGTATCTCTGCATCAGAGTTGGAACCAGACAGGAAAAAGAAAAAACTGATCTGCATTGAACACCTACTGTGTGCCAGGCACTGAGCAAGGTGTCAACAAGTATAACAACAATCACAAAACATTAATAAAGTTCTTATAATAACAAGATAAAGAAGAACAGTAAGAAGAAATGACTTTTATACAGGTTGGGGCAAAAATAGGTTTATAGTTGTGAGGACACAAAAACGGTTCATTCTTCTATTATTATTTATTAATTATTATATTATTTTCCATATGAGCAACTGTAAACCTACTTTTGTCCCACCCTGTATAGTATTTTGTGCCAAGTACTATTCTAAGTGCTCTTGATACATTAAACTAATTTCTTATAATAACTCTATGAGGTCAGTACCATGATCATCCCCATCCAACAGATGAAACCTCATACTCTGAAGAGTATGCATTCATACCCCCATTTTCTAGATGAGGGAGCTGAAGCTCGGGGAAAAGTGACTTGCCCAAGCACCCTCCCCTCCATGGCTGGTGCACCCTATTATTTGATATGTTCCTAGGGTGCATTCTTTTTTAAAATATATATATATATATTATTGATTTCAGAGAAGAAGGGAGAGAGAGATAGAAACATCAATGATGAGAGAGAAACATTGATTGGCTGCCTCCTGCACACCCTCTACTGGGGATCAAGCCCACAACCAGGGTATGTGCCCTGACTGGGAATTGAACCATGACCTCCTGGTTCATAGGTCGACACTCAACCACTGAGCCACGCCAGCCAGGCCCAGGGTGCTTTCTAAGGACGGGTGGGAGGACCTGGGGCTGGGGATTCAGTATTGAAATCTGCCCTGGCTTTTTCAGGGGCCACCCTGTCACTCGCATTCCCTATCACACTCGCCCTCACCTTGTGCTGCCATCCTCGCATCTCATTCTTCCTGACCTTCCAGACAGACCACCCTGCGCATTGGTCCACGTTGCGCAGCTCATACTGGAGCCAAGTCAGGCTCCCACCTGCATTCCCTCAACGAGGAAGCTGGTAGAAGGAGATTGGTGAGGCAGGACACTGTCCGTGCTGGGATTTGGACCGAATAGTTTAACTCCAGTCACCAGGCTCGACTGTATCTGGCATCTCACTCTATTGAACTGCAGAGTGCGCTACACTCAGGACAAGGAGAGAGCATCGCTACCCGGGGGCAGGGCCTGGACATCTGAGAGGGTGCCTGAAAGAGGTGGCATTTGAGTTTGGAACAGAGCTGGGCTTGGCCATGTGGGAATGTAGGTGAGTGACACTCTAGGCAGGAGGAACGGCCTGAGCAGCACCAGGGAGGTGGACAGTGAGAAAAGAGAAGGCATAAAGAATGACAGGGATGGTTTCCACTTTGGTGACTGGAAGGATGTTAATAGAAAGGGTGTCGTTAGAAATGGGAGGGGACAGAGTGGAGGCAGGGACAAGTCAGGTGCCCACATGCAGGAAGGGGGGGGAAGGCCCTGGAAGGTGGGAGAGCACAGGGATGAGGAAAGGATGGAGTAATGGGATGTCAGGGCTGTCCCTTCACCCCTACTCTACCTCCCCAGAGTCTCCCAGTGACCCGTTCAGCTCGCTCTCCTCCCCTCCCAGTGCACTCGCTGTTTGTCCTGCTCGGTTTAGCAATTGATTGCCTGGAATTGCTCTGTAATCACTCCCTGTAAACATGCTCAGACTCTCCAGTCAGAAGCACTTTCCTCAAAGACCAGGACTTTCTTCTGCTCTTCTGAGCTTCTGCAAGAAACCCACACAGTCCTGGGCACGTGGTTGGTACTTGGTGACTTGAATGGACATTTCTTAGAGATGTGTGAGGACTTGGGACTCCCTAATTGGGATTAATAATGTGGCAAAGTAACTTGGGCATAGCTTTGACCCTCCCCGCCTCCCGCCTCCTCCCCAGCACATCCACAGGATCTGGAAATCAAAGGTTGCGGTTTAATGCAAAAACATAATGTATTGGAGGCTTTGCATAACAGCTTAGAGTTAGTTGATGGAGAGGTGTTGGGTGACATAGAACTGAAGGCCAGTCCTAGCTTACCCCTTTTTGCTGTGTGGTTTAAGCAGATGGTTTAACCCCTCTCTGCCTGTCAGTTTCTTCATCTGTAAATAGCAACAATCATGTGAACAACTCATTGGATGGCCATGGGGAGTAAATGAGATCATGTGAATGTAAGTGTTGAGTAAACTCTAAGGCGGTACAAAAATGGTGAGTATCAGCATGAAGATGATGATAATGATCCTAACGGTAGGAATGATTTTGACGAGTGTTGGCAATGATGCTCCCGGTGATGACAGTGCTGCTGCTGCTGTTGGTGGTGGTAGCCATGACGGTGGGGATGGGGGTCGATGGTGGTGGTGATGGTTATAATAGGGATAACGAGGGTAATGGCAGTGTGATGGGGATAGTGATGACAATAGTGATGTTGATGGTGGTAATGGTGGTGGTGGACATGATGAGGTAATTATTATAGTAGGGATGACGTTGATGCTAGGGTGGTGGTGGTGATGAGGGTGTGATGGTGGTGGTGGTGATAATAGTAGGGGTGATGTTGGCGATGATGGTGCTGGCGATAAAGAGATGTCTGTGGTAGTGGCAGTGGCGGCGCTGGTGGACTTGAGGCTAACGTTCCCTTTGTCCAGTTTTTCGTCTCTGGCCAGGCTGCACAGCATGGCCAACCCCTGGCATTTGAATTCCCCGGATCTGTGGTTGGCAAACTGCGGCTCACGAGCCATATGCGGCTCTTTGGCCCCTTAAGTGTGGCTCTTCCTAAGCCTTAGGAGTACCCTAATTAAGTTAATAACAATGTACCTACCTAGATAGTTTCAGTTTAAAAAATTTGGCTCTCAAAAGAAATTTCAATCGTTGTACTGTTGATATTTGGCTCTGTTGACTAATGAGTTTGCTGACCACTGCCCCAGATGGATTTGTCCCCAGCAGGGAAGAATAAGACAGATCAGCTCAGGCCTCCAGGTTTCTCCTCTTACCCATGAGTGGAATGTTCAGAATGATTTTTACATAAGCCGCCTTCTTCATACTTGGGTTCCCGGCACATAGCACAGTGCCACACCCAGTACAGAGCCAGACTTTGATAAATATGTGTGGGCTGGCAGAATAAGCTTGCAGAAGGCCACAGGCCATACTCTTGGCTAAACGCATCAGAGCTGCATGTCCCACCTCCAACGGTCTGCAGGGTGGTCAGGCAGCTTCCCACCACATCAGAAGGTGCCTGCACTCAGACCGGGACCAGCGTGGGCAGCGCCCGCCTTACCTGGCCAGCAGGGAAGACTGTCTGGGCATCAGCCACACCAGACCATGTTCTGCCCTGACTCTGTGCTGACCGAGCACAGGCCATGGTGGAGAAAAGGGCGCCTCCTGCAGGGGCAGCTGGGGGTCTGTGTCCCTCCTCAGCGCCCACCCTCCGCGCAGTGGGAATGAGAGGTATGCCTAGCCCCTGGAGAAGTTCTTTTGTTTTTTTGGCAACAAGTCCCTCCCCCCTGATCCTGGGAGAGGTTACAGAAGTGGCCTCAAGTTCAGGGCCTCCACAGCCCACCCTCTAACCTGGGCAAGTTATAGGGACCCGTAGGGCCTCTGTTCCTTATGGGAAAGGAATCATCACATGGGACACTGCAGGGTCCTGGTGGCTTTTAGGGATGAGGCACATAGTAAGGGCTCCATAAACAGCAGTGCTTAATATTGGTGGCATTTACTTTCTCTGTCACTGGTGGGGAGAGTAATATAGTGAGTAGTAAATAATGATAGGCCTGAGCCGCGGGGTGTCACTTTTTGGTGGAACCCATGTGGCTTGGAGTCACCTGGAATCCCCTGGTCTTGAGCTCTGAGCCCGAGGGGCGTCCCCTGAATGCATTGCCCATGGTGGATGGGTTTGTTGAGAAAGATGGCGATGGCCTGTAGGCATCTGGGTCCACGTGCTGTTCCATCAAATAAGGAGTAAGATTTGGAGACCGGGTCATCTTAGATTTAAACCAGACTTGCCTCTCATTGGCTGTTAGGTTAAGTTACTAGGCCTAGAACCTTCGTTTCTCTGTGTGCCGAGTGAGGTTAATAAGACTGGGCACATGGGCTCCTGGGGAAGAGTATGGAAACTAAAGTGTAAATGGAGCTGGGGGTGGGAGATGGGGGGCTCTGTCCCCCAGACAGCGCAGGATCAAGATATTGGAATGACTGAAGTGGTTTGGGGATTAGAGCTGCCTGCAGCCTTTGTCTGCCTCTGTCACTGACTCATTGTTCCCCAGGACCTGGGACAAAATGAAGAAGGGGATGAAGGAAGCGAGGGAGAGGGGTCGTAAGAAAATGTGACCTGTGGACTGCCGAGCAGGCTGCCGTCCACGGCAAACTCTCCACACTGGGAGAAGTCAGGGGGTGTCATTTCTGTTGCTGTGATTGTTATTGTTGTGAAAAGGTGTATGAGCAAGACCGGGAAGAAAGGACACAGGGTGAGCAAGAGAATGGAGGAATAGACAGAACCTAGGCTGTATATGTTCCCCTAAATTATCTCATTTAGTTGCCATACAATCCGATGGATAGATGCGGTTATTACCTCTAATTTAGAGGTGAGCAAGATGAAGCTCAGAGAGGAGAAGTGACGTGCCCAAGGTCGCCTAGCTGTTAAGGGCCGGGACAGTATTGAACCCAGGCCTGTCTACCCATCATTCAGAGACTTGACACCTACTCCCTGGGATTAGCTGCATTTGTCATTTGGGGAAGTCGCGGCTCACGAAAGCTTCCCCCCTCCCCCAGTTGCACAGCCAGCTTGAAGCAACACAAGCCTAATCCCATTGCTCCTGGCTGCCAGCCCCGCCTGCCCTCCCCAGCGGCTCACACATCACTGCGGCTGACAGCACGCGCATCTCTGATGCCTTCTCCTTCTCTTCCTGCCTTTCTTGGCCGTCTTCCAAATTTTGGGGGAGCAATAAACTTAAGAGTCAGAGAAAGGCTGTAGGAAGCTCAAACCCCAAACCAATTTGGTCTTTACGCGACTTCCATCTCAGCTGCCTGGGAGACAAGCCCTCCACCCCCACCACCATTGCTCTAATACGCCAATGGGCAGCAGCCAGACGATGAGCGCAGCACATGTTACGCCTCCTGCCCAGTCCCCATTCATTCAGAGATGCTCCGTGTAATGGTGCCACGCGAGGCTTGGAAACTAGGCAGTCCTGGCCGGGAACTGGGATGTGGCTCTCTGGTGTGTCTTGGGTAAGTCACCTACTCTCTCCGAGCCGCAGATCCTTCCTCTGTAAAAGGAGGATGATAGCGAGGGTTGCTTTGAAGATTAATTGAAAATGTTTGTGCGAAATACCTGCTCCATAATAGGGACTCGTTGGAGGATTAGCAAGAGTTAACCTCAGGCTAGAGCCTTGATAAATAGAGGCTCGTCTGCAGCCACAATCCTAGTGTCTCGCACAAGTGTGACAATTCCTGGCATGTGCTGTCACTCCCTCATCCATTATCCGTGGCAAACATTGGTCATCCATCACTTTTCTACTGAGCTAGAATGTGATCTCAGGATCCTTCTTAACACAGCGCTCCAGGCAGTCACTGCCAATTAATTACAGTTGGCATGGAAGATAGATGAAATTTATTTGCATCTTGGTTCTGATCAAGTTCACATTTGCTGCTGCTTCTGGACAGCCCAGGGTTTGTCTTCAGTCTGCTTCTGTGAGTTCATTTCTGTGTGTGTGTGTGTGTGCGCATGCACGTGCGTGCTCGCACTTAAACTGCTGTTCCAGCCTGAAAGAACATTCCAGCCATTTGTTGTTGGTTTATTTGTACATATATCTCCGTACTTTCAGAATCCCTGCCTGTGGGACCTTGAGGCGTGCAAGTAACATCAGCTTGTGTCTGGGAGGAGCGGGGAGGGAAGCAAGTTAGAACTTGGGGAAGTAAAATGGATGCACAGGACTCACTGTCAGGAGTGGCACGAGAGATGGCGGTTGAATATGAACTTGAAGTCTCCGAAGATTGAACACTCCATGGATGATGACTGCACTCTCACAGAGGTAGGCCTAGAACAGAACAATATTAGTTTTTAGGGTAATGCTAGGTGCTGTAACAAACAGACCCCAATATTTCAGTGGCTTAGCACATACAATTTTATGTATCATACACATAACTGGCCAACATGGGTGTTCCTGTGAGCAAGCAGCTTTCTTCCATGTGGTCACCCGGGGATCCAGCCTCCTTCTATCTTGTCACTCCCGCGACGCCTAGGGCCTCTTTTCCATCGTGGCGAAGGGGGTAGAGATGCCACCCTGTTTCATAACCACTGTGACCGGCAGTGACAAACATCACTGACACTCAGATTCCACTGGAGAGAGCTTGTTCCCAACCCCACTCAAATGCCAAGGCCGGTGGGAAGCGGAAAACGGGGTCTGTGGGGGGCCTGGCAATTTTATGCTCTCGGAGAAGCACGAGAGAACCGCAGCCCGGCCTGCTGAAGATGGCAGTTCAGGGCTGGGCCCCCAACCCCCTGGGCGGGGTCCTGCCTGGGGAAGGAGGCTGAGTCCTCATGCCGGTTGCTCATCTCGGGCGTGGAGGAGGCCGCTCGAGCCAGAGGTCAGCTGGCAGGGTTCACCACACCTGTGCAGGGTTCACCACACCTGTGCAAGGAACCAGGGCCATGTCAGAGTCGGTTGTCAACTGTCTCCCTCCAAGGGGGAGGATGCAGCAGACAATCGGAGGCTGACGCCATGAAATCAGCAGGTGGTTCACCAGGAAACTTTCTTATTAAACGTGCCTCCCCAGGCAGCTCCGCCTGCAGGGGAGACGGCGCAGGTCCCAGCCTCCGCAGTCCTGCTCTGCACACGGTTCCCCTTCTCAGCGTGGCTTATATTTTGGTCTCATGATCTGGGTTAATGGGAGTGTGCTCCTGACAGATGGGTCCTTTCCGGGCGCGCCAGCAAAAGCAGGTTTCTGCACTTCCAAGGCTGGGGGCCGGCGGCTGGGGAGTGCGCCAAGGTAAACAGCACCTTGTGAGGTCCCTGGGCAGCAGCCAGCGGCCATGAGCATGCGGGAGCCACGTCCACAGGCCTCGGCTCTGGCTCTGTGTCCAGCTGTATGCGGGACATTCTGGCGGCTTCTCTCTGATCTCCACAAGGAAGGAGGCAGGAAGGAGAGGAGTTGAGAAGAAATATAGCTCATGCTTAGTTTTCCCTCCAAAGCATACCTTGTGAGCCTCGTCTGTACAGGGCTCGGAACAAAGGAATCCTGGCGCTTTGATGATCGTGTCTGCGGCCGCTGTTGGAATGAGTCTGACATTCGCCAGTGCCTGGGTAGGAATTATAATCACATTGCGAGACCCGAGGCAACCGGGTAAACTGATTAGCTGCTTGCTCTGACTTGATAGATTTTTGTTCGCCCTCTGGGTCAATGGAGCCTCGGGAGATGGCGGCAGCTCGCTGGGTGGCAACCGTCAGACGGGCCACGTACATCCAGGGAGCCAACCAGAGGGCACGGACAGGACAGGCTTCCGGAGAGGCAGGCCGACGGTGGCCCACCTGCTGCTGTGCCGGATGCTGGGGTCCCTCAGCCGGTGACTGCTCTCTGGTCTCGGGCAGGGCTGGCCTGGGCTGCGGTGAGTGTCCTCAGAGCGGATGGGACAGGGCTGTCGGGTGATGCTCTGGGAAGTCCCTCCCCTCCCCCCCCCCCCCCCCCCCGCCACCCCTGCCCCGCAAGGACACCGAAGCTTTCTGCCAGGTGTGATCATTGCACGGATCATTACACGATTCAGAGCCCGCTGGAGAGCCCTGAGCCGGTGCCAGAGCCGAGAGGCAGGGTTCCGGACTGCAGCCGTTCCTGCTTCTCAGAGCTAGTTTGATAAAGAGGGTAAACATTCGCCTTCCTAAGAAGCCTAGCTGGCAGGGCCAGGACTTGGCAGACGCAGAGCTGGGAGAGGCGGGAGCTGATGAGCTCTCTCTTCCTCTGCTCACCTCTTCCAAGAGTCCCCAGAGTTCTAGCCTGAGCCCTCTAGCCTGAGCCCTGTAGCCTGAGCCCTCTGTGCTCTTCCTCTGCACACGCCCTCCCTGAGACAGCCCACCCCTCCCCTGGCACCTACATGCCAATGACGCCGAGCCCTCCAGCACCAGCATCTTATGGGTGCCTGCTTCATATGCCTCCTGCAGCGTGTCATGCCCCAAGCTGAACCCCACTCCTCTGACCTCCCAGCCAGCACACCCCACCCTCCCCAACCAGGCCCCCAGCTAGAAACCCAAGAGTCCTTCTGACCTTCTTCTACTCCTCCATCTGCATGTCATCTGAGGCCAAGTCTCGTCGGTTCTACGGCAGATGTGTCTCTTACATTCTGCCTCACCTCACGTCCCCCTTGCATGGCCCAGGCCCAGGCTCCAGGGCCATCTCTGACTTTCTTGCGTGGCCTCCTCACTGGCCTCTCTACCTCCACCCTCGCCCCTTGGAGACCGTCCTCCCCCCTGTCTCCAGCTCCATCTTTCCTAATGTAAATCTGGTGGCATCTTGCCATGCTACAGCCCCTCCGTGGTTTCCGGTCACTGCCACACTCATGCCAACCCCAGTGATGCCACTGTGCACTTCCCAGGTCCCCAACCATGGCTTAGCCAGGCCTGAACACGTAAGTGTGGGATGGAAGAAAGGAAGGGGACTGTTCCAGGCTCTGACGCCAGATTCTGGGTATGAATCTCAGTTCCTTCGCTTGTTCGCTGTGTGACCTTGGGCAAGTCACTCACCACCTCTGTTCCTCCTTTCCCCCATTTATAACCGAAAATAATAGTAACAAAAGAACCTGCCCCATGGGGCTGTTGGGAGGAGTCAGTATTCATGTGAACAGTTCACGCAAAGCACTCAGAGCATAATCAGTGCGCGGTCGATATTTTCTCCAATGTTTGCCGCATGTCCCAAGGTGGATACTAACAAAACGTCAAATCCAGAAAGAAAAGGAAAAGCGTTTCAGCCAGTCCCTGCTTTCACTAACCAGAGGGAAAAACTACTCGTAAGGTCCTGAGAAGGAAAGGACCCGCAGCCCAGCCACCCCGGGGCCTGGCTCCTAAACCCCAGCCGGGAGCGCACCGGGATGGAGCCCCGCAGCTCCCTCTGGGCAGTCGGTCACGTTCCCTGAGTTCTCCGAGGGCTCACCAGGCGTGAGAGGGATTCCTCCCCTATGAAACGCCTGCGTCCGAGAGGTGGGTTGGGGCTGGGGAGGGAAAATGTGCAACTCGGTTTGTTCCAGGTTAAACAAGCAGGGAGACATCTGATTGCAGGGGCGGTTAGGGGGGACTTCCGCCCAGGCCTGGGGAACTTGTTCCTGCGAGGCCCTGGGCTCAGGCTGAGGTTCCCCATTTACTGCGTCCCACTGTGGACCAGGATCAGTGGGAGGAGGTGGGCAGGCCCGGCTGGGGCAGCAACGGGGTCCCTGGGTGGGTCCCCATCTCTGGCCTCAGGGGCCTGTCTGAGGGGCTGAGCCTGGACTCTGAAAACTGCCTGGGTCCAGACCCCAACTCTAGCACTTACCAGCTGGGTGATCTGAGACACGTGGTTAAACCTCCCTGTACCTCAGTTTGCCCTTCTGTACAATGGGGGGGTCATAATCACACCTGCCTCACAGGGTTGCCATGACGATAAAGGAAATCAGCTGCATCTAGGCCCCCGGGTAGGGCCTGAGATGCAGCGAAGGTTCCGCACCCCGGCCATGGGGCTGCCCTGGGCGCGAGTGTCTGCACAGAACCCGCGTGTTCCCTCCGCGGGTGTGGAGGAGGGAAGCCTCATGAAAACCTCGCACAGAGCTCTGCTGCCCGGCAGTTCTTCCTCGAGTTAATTCAGGAGCCTTGACCTTTTCTGCCTGTGTCTGACTCAGACTGCAGTGCCGCAGTGCCCGCCAACTGTGGCGACAAGCCCCTTTCCTAGGCAACCGAGGGGCAGGCGTGTTCTGGAAGCTTCTCCTGGGGTGGGAGCGGGGGTAGGAGGGTGTGCCGTCTGACACCCAGCATCCCCCTGGTTGAAGGGAGTCATTCAGTAATTGTCTGCCGTTCCAGCAGCCAGGGGTGAGGGTGGCAGTTCAGGTGTGTGGGCCGAGCCTCCGAACCTGCATCCCACGCTCAGAGCCTCACCCCTGCGCAGGGCTGTCAGAGTCACCAGGGAAACGGGTGACTGCTGAGAATGCCAGGCCTGCCAGGCTGCGCTCCCAGGGCGACACGTCTCCATACTCCGAATAATTCTGTCCTACAACCACCTGGGACCAGCGTCTCACATTCCTGCTCCACCATAGGCCCAGATTGGGTAGACATATTCACCTACATCTGGGCTCAAACCTGGCTCCTCTACGTGCCAGCCGTGTGACCCTGCCATGGGCAGGTCGCCTTCCTGGGGACTGGGGTCCCTCACTTGCAGAAGTCAGTTGCTATGTGGTGACTGCGAAGGGAGAACTGCGTCTGCAGTGCCTAGAACAGCGCCAGGACTGTGCTACCTGCTCAGTGAAAGTCCGCTGTGTAGCATCATCACCTCGACCTGGTCAGCCCCTTTCTGTAGATCAGTGGTTCTCAACCTTCTGGCCCTTTAAATACAGTTCCTCATGTTGTGGCCCAACCATAAAATTATTTTCGTGGCTACTTCATAACTGTCATGTTGCTACTGTTATGAATCGTCATGTAAATATCTGATATGCAGGATGGTCTTAGGCGACCCCTGTGAAAGGGTCGTTCGACCGCCAAAGGGGTCGCGACCCACAGGTTGAGAACCGCTGCGTGTAGATGAACAAAGCGAGGTCGGGAAATCAAGGGCCACGCTCAGCGAGCTTCAAACACAGGCCTGCTGCGTTCCAAGCCCTACGTTTTTCTGCTCCCCCCGGGCTGTGTTGGAGCTGTCACTGGAGGGGTCCCTTCATCCTCCTGCAGATCACACATGTACAGCACCCAGAGTTTGCCCCCCTTTGACTGCAGATCTGTCCTTCTGGGCCTTGACGCTTTGCTGGTCTTGGAGAGTCACCAGTGAAACCCAAGTACTGACATCCGGGAGGGGAAAACCGAGAGAGTGCCAGCTGCTTTCATTCTCTCCCCACTGTTTGGGACACCTCTGCACAGCCTCGTATCTACACCCTTCATCTGACTAGCTCCTTCCTGTCCTCTGGAACTTGATAAGGCATCACCTCCTCCAGGAAGCCTTCCTGTATTTCTCCTCCCTCCCAAGGCTGGCTCAGGTGACCCTTCCCTCGCTCCAGGACACCATTGCTCACCACAGGCCCAGCATGGAGCTCCAGGCCATGATGCTTTAAGGTCAGAGAGCAAGCCCACAGCTTACAGTGCCTGACATATGGCAGGAGTTCAATAAAGCTACGTATTTACTAACTTACTGGCTAATGTTCTGCCTCATTGCAAATGAGATTGGAGGCAACTGAATGAATGGATGTTTGCGAAGCTGAATTAGACTGAGGCCAGGGTGCTGGCCCAGGAGAAGCTGCATGGGCATGGCATCAGGAAGACCTGGGTGAGAAATTCTGACCCTGGCCCTGTGGCTACTGTGGAACTTTGGGAAAGTCATTTGACCCCCGGGAGCCCCGGTTAGCTCACCCATTAAATGGGGCCGTGAATGTTGTGAGGACCCGGTATAAGGAAGGGCAGCAGCACAGAACAGTGGCGGAGCCAGGCAGTTCAGTTGGACTTTGGCCTCAGTCTATTCAGAAATGATCCAAAGACCCACCGCAGGTGGTCACTATTATTTTGCAAAAATATAAACTTGACTTGTGCTCCCTGGAGGCCTGGAGATGTGGGGGACACGGAGCTGGAGGTTGGCACACGAACACGCCCACCCCCAGCGCTCACATCTCAAAACAACTTCGTGTTCCTCTGACCGCCCTTGTGTTCTCGGTAAGAGCCAAGGAACTCAAAAGACAAAATAAAACACCTTTGCTTTGAGAGGGATCATGTCATCTGGTGCCACTAACATTCATTTGGGGCAGAGTTTATTTCAATGGTCCCAACAAGGATCACTGTCCTGTATTTAGAGAAGCACAACAGTACTAAATGGTCATTTCTTTTTCTTTCTTTCTTTTTTTTGTCTTACTGCCCTTGACCGGAATTGAACTCGGGACCCTTCAGTCTGCAGGCCGACGTTCCATCCACTGAGCCAAACCAGCCAGGGTCATTTCTTTTTCCGGTTCTCCTTTCCCACACACATGGTAGGCGGCAGGCTGCGGCGGTATTGGTGAGCTGGAGGAGTTGGGAAGCTTCCGGAGCTTTGCTCCTGGCCTTAAGCATCGCCTGTAGGAAGAACTCTGCCTGGGGCCTGCCCTGGAGGAAACGGCAGCTCAGCAGCCAATCCCACCCAAGCTGCTCTGGCTCGGGACCTCAGCTGCTGTGGGCTACCTGCCCCCTCCCTCCCCTCACGTCCCCTCTCCCAGGACCTTGCCCTCGTCAGCAGGTTCCTTTTCCAGGAGATCGGCCAATTTCTGGGTTCTCTGGATAGCTGTTCCACCCCCCTCCCCCCACTACCCCCAACGCCATCTGAGCTAGTGCCAAGGGCTGCAGGCCGCACTGTAGGTCTGTGGTGGTATTTGCTAGCTAGGGGAGCGAGGGCTTTGTAGAATGTCGGCACTAAGGGGCCCATTGCCCTCCACTCCCCTTTCTCTGCTTATAGGCAGGAAACCTGGGACCTCGAGATGTGACAGGGTCACCGACACCAGTCAGAAATCCAGGGGTCGAAAGGGCTCAGGCCGTTTTTGATTTGGGAAGGAGATGTCTCTCGGGAAGTTGCGCTAATGCCATCCCTGCAGGCGTGTGGGGATGTCACTGCAGACGGCGTAATGCTCCGAATTTGAGCATGGAGCCCAGCAGGCTCTTCAACAGAGCCGGCAGGCTCACTGAGTAGGAAGTGGCCGTTAGCTTCAGAGACGGGCCCATGGCCCCTTTCTGGGATGAAGGCTGAGGGAGCAGCCCACTGCATTAGTCAGGACTTTCACAGTTTAAACAACAGAAAGCCAGCTCTCAGTGTTTAAGTGGAAGAAAAGGATTGCTTGCTTCATGTAATAAGCATTAACTTCAGTGACAGTCACATGCAGCTGTTCAAAGAAGATATCAACAAGAATCTGTTGATTTCCTTTTCTCTGGTCTGCTCTCTTCTCTTTTGGCTTCATTCTCAGGAGAGCTCTAACTTTAGGGTGCCGAGAGTAGCCACCAGTAGCCCCCAATTTATGCCCTCCAGCTCAGCAACCTCAATGGGAAAGGGCTTCTCTTCACTAGTTCCAAGAAAAGTCCCAGGGCTGGCTTTCATTGGCCAACCGGCCATGTGCTGCACTCTGATTGGCCAAGATCTGGGAGGAAGGAGAATTCTGTCTTATATACCAAGTGGACTACACTTGGAAAAGGGGTGGGAAAACCAAGGAGCTCTTCCTAGAAGAAGGAGCATGGCTGCTGGGCTGGCAAAAATCATAGACATCGCTGCCTCGTTAAATGCTGCAAGTTCCCGTAAAGACTGATCTCATACTGAGGCACTGCTCGCCCTAACCTTCAGCCTGAATAATCATAAGTCATTTTCACATACTTTGCCAGGCAACTGCTTCATGTCAAGAGCTCTGCTTACTGTTGAATATGCATCTTCTTGTGAGCCTCTGAGATTGGTTCTGTTATCATTATTCCCATCGACAGATGGCAAACCAAGACTTCCGAGGTAGAATAAACAAGTTGCCCAGGGTTGGAGATTATAGATGGCAGGGTTGGGACTTGAACCCGGGTTAGGCAGTCTGATTCCAGAGTGTCACTGGGTCGTAGAGCCTTCCCCCAATGTGCCTCAGAGCTCTACCCTTCTGTGCCTTTGTTTTTGTTGGTCTCTAGGCTTTCAACACCCTCTCCCCACTCCTCGCTCACTTGCCCAAGTCGCCCTCGAATGCTCTCTCCTCTGAACAGTTGCCTCCAGGACTCATGCTGGGAGAGACCCTTTTCTCCTCCACCGCCACCACGCTCACCAGCTCATTGCAGAGCATGGTGGGTGCCTTTGTTTCTCGTAGGTGGCCAGCTCTTCAAGGGTAGAGACTGTGTCTCCCATTTACCATTCCAGCACCTCGTACAGTGCCTGGCACATAGCAGGTGTTCATTGCTCGTCAAGTGTTTGGTGACTGCTCTGAGGACAACACAAGTAAAACCAAAGCGGAGGAGGTTGCGGGGACTTGGGGCGAGGAGTACGATTGTTGGCGACGACCTCATAGCTCATGAGTATTACGATGCCCAGTGTGTCAGGCACCATATCAGGGGCTTTGCAAACTGCTCCTCTTAGTCCTCCCAGCATATAATGATGCTGCTGCTGCTCTCATGTTGTAGATGAAGAAACTGGGGCTCAAGGTGAAATGACTTGCCCAGAGTCTAGCCTAGCATGCAGCTGGGTTTCAAGGATAAGGGTGGGGCTGCCGGCTCCCTCACACACTTCTGCCTCTCATACCCAGGGAGCTGCCCGCAAGGCCGGTCCCTAGGCAGCCTGTGGCTTCCCAGACGGTTTCCCTGTGTCTGGAGAATTGCCAGCATTAGAAATTCTCGGTCCCCAAGGTGAGAGCTCAAACTCAGACATCTGCTGCCCTGGCAGGGAGGGCTCAGATGTCCACCTGAAAATGTGAGTGAAGTATGGAATCCATTTTTAGCAAGGGTGCAGCAAAAGCAAACATTTGGGGGGAGGCAGGGAGAGGAAGTTGTGGTGTCTCCCTCCTGGTGTGGCCATGGCACCTGCGTTAAGCAGCGCGGGTAGCAGGCGGGATCTTCCCTGCAGTGACCCCCACGGTGGGGCTTGGATATTCTTTCTGGCAGGATGGCCTCCAAACCTAACACCTGGGCCCTCTTGCGATTCCCTGAATTACCAGGTATCTTTTAATGAATCCCATCCCTGCATAAACCAACTAGAGTGGATGCTGCAGTTTGCAACCAAGGACCCCGACTGACAGACCCACCCGCGGACAGTGGAGCTGTGGAGCCCGTGGGCTGTAGACAGGCCCTGTGGGGAGGCAGCGTGAGCTCTGGACTGTCCATAGAACCAGGCGAGGAGGCCACAGCAGGAGGCCCTCGGGGAACTAGAGAGGACAGTTATGATGCGGAAGGCTCTCCGGGAGCCTTTGCCTTCTGCACCAGTACCATCGAGCTGTTGTGCACACACATAACCTGGGGATGTTGTTAGCATGCAGTCCTGATTCAGGAGGCCTGGGCTGCATCCGGGGACCTTGTGTGCAGCCCCCACACCCAGGCCCGCCAGGTTTGAAGTCCACAGACCACCAGGGAGCGGGTGAGGTTTCTGTGACCCTTAGGCCTCAGGCAAAATGTTGCACGTGACATGAGCACCAACTTCAGTTTCATGAAATAGTGAGATCAGACCCTCCCCCGGCAAGTCCGCCGCCAACAGTGGCTGCCCGCGTTGGTAACATCAGTACTGAGGCTCCAGGAGCTTCGAGGCTCATAATTAACGTGCTTTGTCATGCTGCTTCTGCTCCTAATGAGGACATTTTTTACGATTTGCTTTGTTCAAGACACACGGTTGGTCCCTTTACCCAACAGTAGCGTGGAAGCAATGTGGTTTGCTGTTTCTACCTCTAACTCGTCTCAGGGAGAGGCAACATGTGTGAGCCCCTGCAGGAGCCCCAGTGCCCCAACCCAGGGGATGCAGTCCCTTGAAACAGCCAGCATGGCCTTTGAAATCTTCACCACTTACAAACCTCCAAGTCCTGGCCCTGTCTCTTTTCGGACTCAACTCACACCATTTTCCATGGTCACCTGATCTCCGGTCACTCTTAACTCCCCTAAACAGAACTTTCTCTCTCTCTCTCTCTCTCTTCCACGCCTTCCCACAGGCAGTTCCCAGGTTTGAAACACCCTCCCTACTATCACCCTTATCCATCTAGCCAACTCCTCCTTGACCTTCAAAACCCACTTTCTGGGTCACCTCCTCTAGGAAGTCTTCCTTGACCCTCCTTTTTTCTACTCCTCGGTCTGACCTAAACCCTAGAGATTAGTACTTCATTTTATAACTTTTTCTCGGTTTATAGGCAGCAGCAAACTCAGAGCACACAGTCGGGTGTGCAAGAAATGTTGCTTTCTTTATTGCTTAGTAACCAAACCTAACTTCAACTTCAGCCCCCATTCTGCCAAGTGAAAAACACACACAAAATATTATTTAACTTAGGTTCCCCACCCCCTTCTCTGGAGTTGTACTGCCATGTCAGACAGTTTATATCTCAGGCAGAGGTGCCAAAGAACCGAGCAGGGTCAAGAACATCTGGACCTCAGTCTTCTGTCTGGGCTGGCCCCCACCCAGCTGCCCTCGACCCTCACCTCAGAGCTCAGGTCCATGCTGATCCCTGGTATATTCTCCTCCTCTGGGCCTTGAGGCCTCTTGAGTCCAATTCTCTCTCTCCCTCCCTCCCACCTTCTCTCTCACACACAAAGAGCTATTGGGCTTTCTGGGGTGAGGTCCTCTGACACCTCCTCAGCCCTGTTGCACGGACACCATCTTGGTGCCTGGGTCACGGCCACCGGCTGTGTGGCTGCTCTCAGACCCTCGTCTCCTGCTGCCTTAGGGAGTGACTCAGCGGGAGGGGAGGGTCACAGTCCTTTTTACATGGCCGCCAACAAACACTCAGTGTTCCTTCCCTCCAGTTCTCCTTCTCCTCCTCACCGCAGTCCAGGCACGTCTGTGTGCAGGGCAGGGGGGGGGGGGGGCAGGGGTGTCTCTGACCCAGCACACAGGCTTCCAGAGCCTCTGCTTCCCCAGGAGACCTCCCACGCTCTGGACCTCGACACCCAGAGCCTGTCTCTTCTCCCTGCAGGTCTTTGCCCGCAGTGGTCAAGTCTGTTGCAGTGGTTCTCAACCTTCCTAATGCCGCGACCCTTTAATACAGTGCCTCATGTTGTGGTGACCCCCAACCATAAAATTATTTTCGTTGCTACTTCATAACCGTAATGTTGCTACTGTTATGAATCGTCATGTAAATATCTGATATGCAGGATGTATTTAGGCCACCCCTGTGAAAGGGTCGTTCGACCCCCAAAGGGGTCGCGACCCACAGGTTGAGAACTGCTGGTTTAGAGGCTCAAAGTCAAGAAGTGCCTCTTCGTTCTCTGCTTTCTGGAGGCGGTCAGCGTGGAACATTCCTGCCCTGGATTGGGGAGGGGTCTCTGGGTGTTAAGAATACCAGGAGGGGGAGCACAGACTCCTCCGAGAGCTCAGAGAGCGGAAAGGCTGCACCCCCTCACCTCTAACCCCAGGACGTTTCTTTAGAAGCGGAAGCCTCACCCCGTGCAGGGGCCTGTGCTGGCTGCCTCGGTTTCTCAGAGACAAAGAA
The DNA here is from genome assembly GCF_014108235.1 of Myotis myotis. NCBI lineage: Eukaryota > Metazoa > Chordata > Mammalia > Chiroptera > Vespertilionidae > Myotis > Myotis myotis. Next base: position 6,596,753 of record NW_023416368.1, on the reverse strand, counting down.
TTTGATGAACGTCTTTTCCCCACTGCAGTAGCTGCTTCATTTGTTCGTTCTCGCATTTTTCATTTTTCATTAGCTGCTAAATCGCCCCTGTGGCTGCAAACCTGTTGTGCCTGACTCAGCCAGTGGCGGGGAGGGGGGGGGGGGGGGCTGTGGGAGCTGGGCAGGGACAGGGCAGGGAAGAGGGGGACCCGGCTGCAGGGAGGGTCAGTGGTGCCTGCCGGGCTGCCTCAGAGGATGTGGCTTAGGTTAGGTCCTGTCCTTGGCGACTTTAGGAGGGGAGGCTGTGTCCTCCGCTCCCCACTTTGACTCAGGGGCGGAAGTTCTCCCTGCTCTCTGGCCTCATAACTCAGTGGATCATGGTGGGATGCGCATGGGTGAAGGGAAGAAAGATGTGAGCTCTCTTTAATGTCCTTACCCTGAGCTGGAGGCCACAAGGAAAGGCCAGCAGCTTTTGTGGGATGGGAAAAGCCAAAAGACAAGTGTTAGTTCGTTTCAGCTGCTATAACAGAATGCCATAGATGGAGCAACTTATAGACAACAAACATTTACTTCTCCAATTTTGGAGGCTGGGAAGTTCAAGATCAAGTCTCCAACAGATTTGGCTCCTGGTGGGAGCCCACTTCCTGGTTCACAGAAGGCTGTCTTCTCGCTTCGTCCTCGTGTGGTGGAAGGGGCGAGGGAGCTCTGTGGGGGCCTCTTCCATCAGGGCACTAATCCCATACAGGAGGGCCACACCCTCATGGCCTATGCACCTCCCAAAGGCCCTACCTCCTAAAGCCATCACACTGTGGACGAGGCTTTAACAGACGAATTGGGAGGGTGGGAATACAAGCATTTAGACCACGGCAACAGGGGCCTGGGCATTGCACAGCTCCTGCTTCCCCAACATCCAGTCGGTGCACAATGAATACCAGCTCCTGTTGATAAAGAATCAGAGAAAAAAAATGGGAGCAGACAATCCTCAGAGGCTTTCTCCTACTTAGCCCCAAATTTGTTATAAATCTACCCCCTCTTCCCCCGGTTCCTCTCCTGTGTGAATGATCATTCTCTGAACACAGGAAATTTCAGAATCCCTGTTCACTCCTCCCATCTCACATCGGTAAGGCCTTTCCCTGAGCAAACACTGGCTTTCCATGTTTATTCAGGGAGTGGGAATTAATATCGTTGAAAACCTTACTCAAACATAATTAAGAAGGTAAATCTACTTTTGAAGAGGAAAAATTGCTCATCGCCCAGACCAAATCAATAAAATTTCAAGTCTCCAAGATCCGTGGCATCACGTGCACTGCTCTCCACCTCTCTGCCAGAGGAACGCCAAGGCGCCAAGCAATCCGCTGAGGAATTGTCTCTCCCAGTCCCATCAGTTTAGAGATGAAACTCAGTCTCCTCTTCTGTGAAATAATACCCATCTTTGGTTAAAATAATTACCTTAGGTAGTTGTCGAGGGGATTGGCAATGGGAACAGCTGAGGGTCTCCTCCAGAATATAAGCTCCATAATGCAGGATTTTGTTTGTTCCTGGAAGTATCCAGTGCTTCACACATAGTAGGTGCTTAATAAAAACAACACCCCCAAACTCTGAAACCCAAAGGGTGGCCCAAGCCCAAAAAGGAGGTCAGATATTTTAACGTGCACACTTAACAAAGTCTAAATCTCATTGATATCTTAGCCCTTCTTCTGAGCAAGGATAGCTTCACAGTGTTTGGACTCTGCCTACCTCCTTCCCAACCTATATGCTGCGATTCATTATTTTAGTTCTATCTTCTCATTTTTACTCCATTTACATTTAATATACTTACCTGTATAGTTGGGTTTAATTCCACCACCTCGCCATTTGTTTTCTATTTGTCATTTCTCTTCTTTCTTCCTTTATTTCTTCTGTCCTGTCTTCTTTTTTTGGAAATTAAACAAATATTATTATTCTATTTTTTTTCTTATATTGGCTTTTTGTTTAACATTCCTGAATTATTTTTCAGTGGTTATCCTAGAAGTTTCAATATACATCCTTAGCTTCTGACAGTTTATTTTGTTTATTTTTTTAATATATTTTTATTGATTTCAGAGAGAGGTAGGGAGAGAGAGAGAGAAATAGAAACATCAATGATGAGAGAGAATCATCGATCGACTGCCTCCTGCACACCCTGCATTAGGTATCGAGCCCGCCACCTGGGCATGTGCCCTGACCAGGAATTGAATCGTTACCTCCTGGTTCATGGGTCGATGCTCAACTACTGAGCCACGCTGGCCGGGCTGACAGTTTATTTTTAAGTTCAGACTTTCACTACTTCCTGAACACCACAAGAACTTATACCAGCTGCATTTCATTCCTCCCTTCTTGCTCTTTGTGCCATTGTTGTTAAACCTTTGACTTCTACACATGTTATCAGCCCCACAAGGCACTGTTAATGTTGTAATTTTAAACAGCCAACGTTCTTGCCAAATACTCCCTTTGTAGTGCTCTTTATTCTTTCTTACAATTTTGTATTCTGGCTGGAATCCTTTTTCTTCAGTCTGAAGAACTTTCTTTATTTAGTATATCTTCTAGCGCCAGTCTGATGGCATTAAATTTTGCTGATTTTTAGCTTCCATTTATCTAAAAAGGTCTTTATTTTGTTTCAGTTTTACAGGGCTTTTTTTTTTTTTTGCTAGTGTGGCATTTTTTTTTTTTCCAATTTTAGCCTTTTCAGAATGTTTTTTTTAGAGTTCATTCATTTTTGTTGAAAGTCAAGTAACAGACTTATAGTGTTTCTTTGAAGATAATTTGCCTTCTTTTTCTCTGTGACTGCTTTCGAGGATTTCTCTTTGCCTTTGGGGTTCAGCAGTTTTATTGTGAAGTGTGTAGGTATGGTTTTGGGGCGTTCACAGGGCTTCTGAATCTGTGAGTTGGTCTCTTTCATCATCATGAAAACTCTTGACTATTACCTTTCCAAATATGCTTCTGTCCAGTTTCTCTCCTTGTTTCTGGGACTCCAATTATGAGTATGTTAGACCTTTGACAATGGCCTGCATGATACTGATACTCTGTTGTTTTTTCATTTATTTTTATTGATTTCAGAGAGGAAGGGAGAGGAAGAGAAAGATAGAAACGTCAGTGATGAGTGAGAATCATTGATCGGCTGCCTCTTGCATGCCCCCCCACAGGGGACCAAGCCCACAACTTGGGCATGTGCCGGAAATCGAACTGTGACCTCCTGGTTCATAGGTCAACACTCAACCATTGAGCAACATCAGCTGGGCCATATACTCTGTTGTGTGTGTGTGTGTGTGTGTGTTTTAACATTTTCTCTGTGTGTGTTTTTTTTCTCTGCTTTTATTTATTTATTTATTTTTCCTCTCTGCTTTTAGTTTTACTGTTACCTATTGTTCCGTCTTTAAATCCCTGGTCCTATCATCTATTATAGTTCTTTAAACCCATCCAGTAAGTTTGTCCTTTTTTTATTGACTCAGCGTAACAGTTGAAATATGACAGACTTGAGAAGCCTACCTATTTTCATCCATTTCCTTTATCATTTCCTCTATCCCCCCCCCCCCCCCCCGTAGCAATCAGAGTGAACATCCTGTCTCATGACTACAGTATCTGGATCTTCTGCGGATCCTTTTGTGTTGTTTGCTTCTTTTCTCTTCCTCTTCCTTCCTCTTCACACGCCTCGCCATTTTGACTGCGTGATGGACTTGTGTATTAAGAACCGGTGGGTTGTGGGGGAAGGTCCAGCTCATACAGTCTACCAGAGAGATCCCCAGAGTGAAAGGCTGATTCTCCCCGTCTGGTCAGGGATTGTGGTGGGGCCTTGATGGGTTGCAGATTTTAGCTGAGTTCACTACCTCTAGCTTGCCCCTGACCGCGAGTGTGGCCTTTCAAGGTCATTGAACGAGAGCCAGCTGGTCTCTGTCCCCTCATCCCGAAAAGGGGAACACTTTCGGGCATTTATGTCAGGCCCTTTCCTTCTAATGGAGCTATGTCTCCTAAGTCCCAGGAGATTCCAGGAAATTTATTCCGATCTTTCATCTAAGCTTCCATGCTCCTTGTGCTGCCTCAGCACTCAACAGTGTCCCCTGGGGGAAACTGGCCTATATTTATGGCTCCTCTAGTTTTCAGTCCGTCCTGCCAGCCCAAAGCTCTTGAGTTTCCCTTTCCCCAGTAGACAGCTCAGCCTGGGTCAAGGCCAAGCCTCAACCCATGTCTGGAATCCCAAATACCCTGAGGAAGGAAAGCCGCCAGCAGTCATCAGCGGACCTAGGAAGGGCTCTTTCCTTTCTGCCATTTTGGCCCCTTGCATCCTCATTTCTGCAGCTCTTCGATGTCTTCAAAATGTGTATTTTAGTGCTTTCTTTTCTTTATAACTATTGCAGTGGGGGAGTGGCCTGCCACGACCTACTACATCTTACCGGAAAGCGGTACGTTATCTTATTTGCAAGTGAACAAATTAAACATTATCTTTTATCTATATAGTATATTTAGATTTACCCTTGCGTTAATCACATATTTGCTCAGTATTCCTTTTTGAATCTCAGACCTTCTACTGGGTTAACCCTCTTTCTGACTAAGCTGTCTTCTAGAATTGCCTTTGGTCAGGATCTGTTGGTGATAAACTCTTCACTATTATTTGTCCTAAAATGTCTGTAGTTTGCTCTCATTCCTGAAATATCATTCCTCTGGGTACACATTTGCCGGCAGTCAATTATTGCCTATTGACACACTGAAAATATCATTCCCCTGCATTCTGGCTGCCATTGTTATTGTTGGGGAGACAGCTGTAAGCCTAATTGCTGCTAATTTGTAGATGATCTGACTTCTCTCTCTAACAGCTTTTAATATTTCTCTGTCCTCGATTGTGGTGGTACCTGCACCTTCGAGAATTGTGCTGCGTCTGTCTGAATAATCACAGGCAGTGGGCCTGCGTCAGACCATCTCCCTCTGTCCTCCATGCCCTTTCATCGTCTTTCCTTGTATAGCCTGCCTTCTGTGAACATTTTATTTCTATCGATCTAGTTGTTTATTCTGTCTTTAATTTATATCCAAGTTGTCCTTTAACCTATCCATATCCATTCTTGAGACTTTTTAAATTTTTAATTATATATTTTTCATTTCCATAGGTTTTATATAATGCTTTTTCAATTCTGCTAAGACATTGTTTAAAGGTTTTCTATTCTTTTTTTTTTTTCATTGATTCGAGAGAGGAGAGAGAGAGAGAGAGAGAAAGAGAGAGAGAGAGAGAGAGAAACCTCCATGTGAGAGACAAACATCAATTGGTTGCTTCTCATACATGCCCCAACTGAGGACTGAACCCACAGCCTGTGTATGTGCCCTGACCAGGAATCGAACCCGAGACCCTGCTGTGCACAGGACAGCACTCTAACCAACTGAGCCACACTGTAATAATAAAAATGCTAAGACATTTTTTTATAGTACCTTATTACTTGCTCATATTTTTAGCCTCTTTTATTACTTTAAACGTATAAACATTTCCATCTTCTATTCTGTGTCTAATGAAATTCTAACATCTGGGGGGATGAGAGGACATTGTGGGGATAAGGTCACATTTGTAATATCTTAATAAAGCAGTGGTTCTCAACCTGTGGGTCGCGACCCCTTTGGGGTCGAACGACCCTTTCACAGGGGTCGCCTAAGACCATCGGAAAACACATATATAATTACATGTTGTTTTTGTGATTAATCGCTATGCTTTAATTATATTCAATTTGTAACAATTAAATTGGGGGTCACCACAACATGAGGAACAGTATTAAAGGGTCGCGGCATTAGGAAGTTTGAGAACCACTGCAATAAAGGGAAAATAAAAAATAAAAATTAAAAAAAAGAAATTCTAACATCTGAAGCTTTGCTGATCTGACTTTGCTACTTATTTTTCCTGCTAGCTCTCTCTCTCTCTCATAGTGCCCAGTTTCCCTGTGTGCTTTCTATTTTTTGACAGTGAACATTCCTTGGGACTTTGTCTTTGAGAATTATTTGAGGACTGGGTTAAAGTTCCACTTCTCCAGAAAGGACTATATTTGCTTCTCCCAGTCACCTGGCCTTACTATCAATCCTAAGACCATTTTAAATTAAATTTTCTAATTGAGGTGTTTCAGACCACAGGCCCAAGTGAGGGCTAGCGTGTGGTTATGAATTCCAGGGGAAACTAGTCCTCTTCCCTCCTCTCTCCTCCCCCAAAGTCAGGACAGGCAGGTTTCCTGGGTTAATTCTTTTCTCATTCACCTTAATATTAAAGGTACAATTTCTCATTCTTCTTTATATTAAAGGCCTAGCCCTTTGAGGTTCAAGTTTTATGTGGGCATCTCTATACACTTGGTAGAGCCTAGTTTTTAGTTACTAGTTTCCAAGCAAGGTTTGTAGTCAACCTCCAAGGCTAGGAGTGGCCAGTGAGGGCATAACTAATTATTTTATGGCTCATTATTTAGAAAGCAGTAGACCTGCTTTCAAAGATACTAATTTTTAGTTGCCCCAGGACCAAGCCATCCTGTTCCTCTTCAGATGAGAGATTCTGATGCTGGACCTCCATCGTGGGGACTAGGGTTGGAAAAGCCGGGCAGAGCACTAGGGAGCTCTGAGGGACAGGGGTCCCTGCTTGGCTTCTGCACACCCACAGGTAAGCCCTTTGGTCTTGACTCCAAGTCCACCAGAGCCAGGGGCCCTGTCATCAGAAGCTGCATCCACTCTACTGGAAAGAAATGTCACCTGGGCTGAAAAGTATAGGCCGTGTGTCAGCTTTGGTTCATCTGCATTTTCATCCATAATTTCAAAGACTGAATTCCTGGCTTCTTTTTTAAAATAAAGAGGTTGTAGTCTCAACCTTTGGCCATGACAATTGTTTTTGGCTAAGAAAATCTGCTCTGATTTAAGGAACCAGCATTCATGCAACTAATTGGCAAAATCGGTCATCTGTCTCTTAGCCATACGAAGAGTATAATTAGGGAAGTCTGCGATAATGATAGCGGGCTTGCTGCTGAACACTTGATTTGACGCTGGCGTTTCTAAAAGTGTGTTCCTCAAAACGTTAGACCATGAAAAGGGCCTCTATGTTTAAGTGAGCTTAAGAAATGTTAGTTACTTGAACATTCTCTTGGAGCTTCCTAGCATCCATCAGAACATTAAAGGCTCTGAGAAGTCCTACAATTAAAAAATCTGTTTGATTTGATGCTTTCAAATCATATTTGAAAATATTTAACCACAAATATACAAGGAACTTGGCACAGTGGTAATTCATTTTTTTTTATAGAATTCACTTTTGTCACAGAAATGTATATGCCTTCAATGAATATTGAAAAGTAGGTTATAGAGCTATAAGTAACATTTACTCAACAAATATTGTTGAATGCCCACTATGTGGGCATACATTGGTGGATAAAACAGATATGGTTTCTGTTTTGTGATGCTTGCAGGAGCACTAGGCAGTCCTGGGAAGCATTAAGAAAGAAATATCAAGTGGTTAGAACCCATTGATCCTTATTAGACCATCGCCATGGAACAGGCCTATGAGCTTGGAGCTTCCTGAGCATTTGGCTATTACATCTGGCCTAGAGGCTGCAAAACTTACTGACAAAATGTGCCATTCAAGAGAACCATAAACACAAACATACTTGGTTCTGGAACAGAAAAAAGAGTTTATTGAGGAAAGGAAGTTCAGGAAAGATAGGTAAGCAAGTAAGTGGTTTATAAGACTTACAGAATCTCTGATGAACCTGAGGATTCAAAATAAGACCTGTAATAGTGTCTGATCCATAGTCTGAGTCAAGTAAATATTAGCCGGAATGATGCAGATGGTGATGGTGATGACGATGGTAATGATGGTGTTGGTGATGACGATGATTATGATGATAATGATAGTGATCGTGATGATGCTGCTAATTATGATTTGATGATGATAGTGATACAATGATGATGATGATGATGATGATGATGATAGTAGTAAACTTCAACTCCTTCCTTTCACTCCATACGAGCTTCAGTTGCTCACCAAAAACTGTGAGTCTACTTCTTAAGTAACCTTTGGAACAGGCCTTGATTCTTTCTCAGCTGCCCCCGTATCTCATTTTCCTGCCTCTAACTTCCATTCTTCCAGTCCATGCCCCACCCTACACCATTGTAATCTTCCTAAAGTTAAAGTCCGACCACAACTGTCCTTTGCCAAGCAGCCTCCAACGTTTCCCCAAGGCATGCTGGGTGGTTTAGCATGGATTTAAAGACTCTCCATGGCCTCCCTTGCCAGCCTTTTCTCTTTCCTTCTCACCATATATGCTCTGCTCAGCCACATTACCCCGGTCACACCATCCATGTTAACACTTGCATGCCTTGCTCATGTCCTCTCCTTACTTCTCATTTCTCCTTCTTGGCTTTTGGTAAAACACAAACTCATCCTTCAAGGTCAGCTCAACAGTCAGAGCCTCTCTGGGCTTCGGCTGATCTCCGCCCTGGAATGGATTGTAGTGTGCCTTTGCCTGGCCTCTGCAGTGCTTTCTGCATTTATCTGCATGGCCTTTCACCGCATCCAGGGTCAGGTCATTGTCTCTGTCCACCCTGAGAGGTACTCCTTGAGGGCACACACCACATCGGATTCCCAGGACGCTCCAGCTCCCTCACAGTGTAGAATACCAGAGACACTGGTAGTCACCTCAAAACTGCAGAGCAAATGTGCCCCCATCCGCTGACAACTCTGCAGCACCAGACCCCTGCTCCTCACAGGTTCTGTGCTGCCCACACTTTTCCTCCCGACAGTCCTGGGTCGCGACTTCACCAGGTTTGGTAGTCAGGAGAATCTGAGGCCAACCCTCATTCTCTTTCCACACAGTCTCACTAGTTCTCCCAGAGGGGTGTGTGTGTGTGTACATGTGTGTGTGTGTTTGTGTACGTGTGTGCATGTATGTGTAGGTGGTAGTGTGTGCCTGTTCCTGGTGCAGTCATGGATGGGCTGGAGGGAGAACCAGTCTTCTGCTTCATAGATCAAGGACAGTGCATTTTCCCAGCCTCCAGGAAATTATTAAAATTGGAACTATTTGTCATAGGAGGTCTCAGTGCAGCATCAGCCCTGGGAGGGGCCAGAATACATCTCTTGCCTCTGAGAGGAGTGAATCCATTCATTCTCACATTGATTTCCCTAATATTTATTGAGAGTCTGCTATATACAAGCCACCATGCTGGGGGGTAGGCAGACGGAGTTGAACAAAAAAGCGCAGAACCAAGTGCTTGTTTTCATGGGATTTATGATCTACTAGTGGAGGTGGAGGCAGACAACAGTCAAGGAAACAGACCAATGATAAGGGCTACAAAGGAAATAAACGGGATATGAGGGGAATAACGTGAGGGGCAGATAAAGAAATGTGACTTTTCAATAACAGGAAGGGGCCGGATATATAAACGTCTGGGGGAAGATGGAAGGCCACTCTAGGCCAGGTGGGGACAGGAGAAGGAAGGCAGCCGTGGTTGGGCCACAGTAAAGGAGGGGCTTAGTGGTTGAAGAGGCAGTTAAGAGGCGAGCAAGGGCCACGCTAGCACAGTGGGAGGGAGGGCTCTAGAAGGTTTCAAGCACGAATGACAAGTTCCCATGGACACTTTTCAAAGCTTAGGTATGGGGACGGAATTGTAGAGAGGTAGCATGGACCAGAGAGGCAGTCAGGAACTGACCATTCCAGGGCTGGTGCTGACGAGTTGCCAGGGCCAGCTCTCCCCACTCTTCTCCCCTCCCTTGGGAACCCAGCTGGCCCTGGAGGGCTCCCAGTGAATGACGTCATCCTCAGCTCTGGGCTGCAGGAGATGCAGGGAACTCCTCCCAAGGGTGTGCTGAGGACACACGCCCAGAATCAGTCTGCCAGCCAAGTGCCTGAGGATGCAAGAGCCTTAACCCAGGAGCACCTCCTCTGGCCCATGAGCACCTCCGACTGGGGGGAACACCAGGGGCACTTTCTGGATGATACTCACTGCAGCTCCAGGAGGGGTACCCATGTTTTGCAGGTGAACCCTAAAATCCCGAATAGGGAAGGATGCCTAGAAATCATATGGCCGCACTCATGTCTCAGAACTTGTGTGTGTCTCTGGTTCTCACGTATCTGCTAGTCATGTCCTTAAAGAGAACTGTGTCCCAGTCCTTTATAAACATCCATTCTCATAACCACTCCATGAAGTAGGAACTAGCATTGTTCCCATCTGACTGGTAAGGAAAACTGAGGCCCAGAGAGGCTAAGTGAGTTGCCTGAGGTAGCGCTGAGCCAGGATTTAAATCCAGGCAGTCTGGCCCAGAGCACATTCTCTTTAAGTCTGCACGATGTCACCTCCCCTCTATCGTCCACGGGCTAGAACAATAGGAAGGTCTCCCCCACCCAACCCCAGCAGAGGAACACCTGTCTTGTATAGCACCTGGCGGTGTTGCCAAAATGATCGTCTTGGGGACTGTGACAGTAAGGACACCTCAGAGGAAGGCTATCTGGGCTTGAGGGCAGGTCATTCCCAGTGACAGTTCCTTACAAGGAAGGAGAGGGCCTCAGGCAGACCCCGGAATGAGCAGATTGATGTAGGACTGTCTTGTGTAACACTCTGTCTCCAGGCCTAGCACGGCACCTGGGCAGAGGAAGTGCTCAGAACACTTGCTGAGTGAGGGGACAGAGCGATGAGTCAGCAAATAGGGCTCACCCTTCCCATGAGAAAGTCTGTGAGGAGACGTGGACCACTGGCCCAGTGCCTGGTGCAGTGCAGGCGGGCAGTCTTATGGCTCTTGCCCTGACACTCCCGGGTCTGGACCAGTGCGACAGTGTCAAGCACTTGCAAGAGTATATTCTAAAGGGAGTTCACTGACCCTTCAGAAGCCTGTGGGAATGTGGCCCTGTGTGTCCCAATCTTCTCCTCCTCCTCCTCCTCCTCCTCCTCCTCCTCCTCCTCCTCCTCCTCCTCCTCTTCCTCTTTCTTCTTCAATGTTTTTTGTTTCTTTCTTTTGTAAGTCTTCCACTTTTTCATGAGAACTTGGGTGCACAGATGCCATGCAAACTTAGCTGATTCTTTTAAAAACTGTGCGTCCCAAAGAAAATATACCTAGGTGCTGTCTAGATCAAGCCCCCGGGGCCACTGGTTTGAGACCCCACACACACATACCCCCAGTCTAGAATGGGCAGGAGCTGGGCCAGAATGGGCTCTGCACTGGGGATCTAAGAAGGATGAGAGGGTCCCGGACGCCTCAGAGAGGAACTTACACATTGATGGCAGCTTATCCAGGTTCAGTGTATGATCAGTGTTCATTTTCCAGCTGTCATCTCAGGATTTCAGTTAAGTCGACTGTTGCAGCCAAGCTCAGCCCTTCTGTAGAGGGATTAACGGACTCTCTGTGTGCAAGGCCAGGATGGTAGCGAGAGGGCCAGAGGAACGGTGGACGCCAGCGGAATGAGAGGATGCATCTCACAGAGCTGCGTGCGTCTGAGAGGCCAGGGTCAGGGCTGATGCCCAGCTTCCCTTCCCCGGTGGGATGCGGCACCCAGACTCGAGAATGTGAGTTGCATTTTCTTAAGCAAGAGAGAACATTTCCTTGCGGGCACGCTTCCCAGCTGGGACTCTTTTCCTGTTCCATGGAATCCCTTCTGGGGCAGCAGAGCTTGGCTGGCTCGGTGTGCTGCTGCTTTTCCTGTGTTTGCCATACGCTCTTCCCCCCACTCTCTTCTCTTTCTTGTCCCCCACCCGCTTCCTCTGTGAGGAGGGGGGAGGGTGCGCTCCTGGCTCCGTGTGGGGCGGACGTGGAACCCAGGCGTGTTGCCGACACCCAGCACCCAGCGTTTGCACCAGGTACTTAATGAAGCCAGGGATGCCCAGGGGATTTGAGAAGCCGGCTGGCGGGACGGCTCTATCTCCACATCGCATTTTGACAAGCGCTGTAATTATCCCTCTCGCTGAGGCGAAAGCAGATCACTTTCCTCATCAGCATCTTCTTAGAACAAGAGCACTCAGGTCCTCGCGGCTCCGCCAGTAAACCCCCCCTGCCCGCCTCGGTTCCCCGGTTAGGCCGAGACTGAGCTCAGCCATTGCTCGGGGTAGGCAGCCATCGTCATCAACAGTGGCCGGTGCTGACCCCGGGGCCTGCTCCAGGCACCAGGGAGACCGCTCCCAAGAGGAGCTTCCGGGGGCAGCAGGGCTGAGGTGGAAACCGCGGCCTCCAAACGCACAGGAGGTGGCTTCTCCAGGAGCCGGCATGTGTGGAGCACCTACTGCGTGCCTGTCTGGTGTCTAACCTTCCCAACAACCCTGCCAGGTCGGCGTTATCATCCCATATTATAGGTGGGGAAACTGAGGCTCTGGGAGGGAGCACTTATACAGTCTGCTGCAGTGGCCTCAGGTCTCTAATCAAGGGCCAGCTGACCCACAGCTTCTCCTACTTTATGGCGTTGTGTCCCACGGATGCCACCCACTGCCCCTGCCCCCGCCCCATCCAGGCTCTGCCCGAAAGGGTCCTTGGGCAGGTGCTGGAAGTCCTGGCCAGTCAGGAGCAAGTGCCGCCCCCGAGGCACGCTGCATGTGGTTCTCTAGTGCGGCTGTGCTCACCTGTCATCCGGGCTCTCAGAATTGTCACCGCATGAACTCAGTGGCACCTTTGAGGGTCTTGAGGAAACTGGGACGGCCTTAGGAGTCCTCAGGAGTCACGTGAGATGGTTCCATAACCCGGGGCCACCGGAACAAAAGGCAGGGAACTACGTTGCTGAGGAAATGCTAATGGAATGGAAACACTCCCCTCTCCCAGCCTGGCCTCCAGGTACCCTGTGACCTGTACTCCGGCCCCCGCACAGGGCAAGGCTGGGCTGGTGTGGACCCGCCTGCTAGGAGCCTTGGACCCACTCCAACAACGACAGTAGCACCAATTTGGCTCTTTATTGGGCGCCAAATGCATACTGCACACAGCACGGAACGTCGGTGCGCATCCTTCGCAGGCGCTGCTATTGGATGGATGAGCAAAGGGAGGCTCATCACACCACCTCCCCCAGGTCACACGGCAAATGAGGGTGCAGCTCAGGCAGCCTGGCGGCTCGTCTGAACCACCGGCTCTGAACCTCCCTCCACACCGATGCATCCAGTGGGCCCCACACTCGGGGCTCCTTGGAGGAGCTGCAGGAAACAGTTCGGGGTGAGGTGGGAAGAACGCCTCTGAGCTGCAGGCTGGGGATTCCTGGAGTCCTGCGTGCGAGCCATCTGTCACCAGGCTCGGGCGCCACTGCCAGCTGGTGCCTTCTGAGCACGTGCAGGGGCTGTGGACACCTCCCTTCCTCTTGCTGCTCAGGGAACTGCTCCCCGTGGATGGAGCCTCCTCCTCAGGCCGGGGGGGTGGGGGGCTGTGTCAGCAGGGAAGAGGGAGAGAGGGACAGGAGGGAGGGGCGGGTGTGTGACAGATGGGCCCGGAAGCGGCCGCAGCCAGCTGCCCAGCTCTGACGATGTGAAGCGTCTCTTCCAATTGTCTCCATTCAGCCCCATCTGCGTGGCTCATTTTGTGAGGGACGCCCCGGGTGTTTGTTCCAGAACCCGAGCTGTGATTAGGAAAGGCAGGGGCACGTGGAGGACCCCAGCCCTCACTGCAGCAGCGTGTTTCTCAACCCTCGTCTTGCAGTCGGCTCCAGCTGCCAATGGGGAATTCTTGCCAATCAGCAGCCTGGATTCCAATTGCTGAGGCTCCTGGTAAAATGACCCGGTCTTGTCTCAGGAGTTGGACACACCCAGGTATATTCCAGCCTTTCCATAAACCAGCTGTGTGACCTTGAGCGCGTCCCTCCGCCTCCCCTGAGAGGCAGCTGAGCATAGGAGTGCAGTGCACTGAATCCAAGCAAGCCTGCCAGGGCTCCGAGCCCAGCTCTGGGAGCGTCCCCTGGCTCGCTGTGACACCTCGGCCAAGTGACTCAACACCCTGGGCCGCTCTCCTGAGCTGTGGAATAGCGTTCCACCAGCACCCTCCTCAGGGGCTGTCACAGGAGGGAGCATGTTCATGCATTGAAAGACTTGGCACCAAGTAGGTGTCTGAACACATCAACCCCTCTTAGGGCACGGCAAGTACTTTCTGGAATGAAAACGGATAAACTTCAGTCAGCGGTTTTCTCTCCCGAAGATGTGTCCGCTGTAAAGCCATCCCAACGAGGTGTGGCCTGAGGAATGAGGACAGGCAGGCGGTGCTGCTACTTCGTGCCTTCTTTCCCTCACCCCCTCCTGTCCTGTCTGCCCCACGCCTTCTCCATGCGGGTCATGCTATAAGTATTTACTGAGGCCCCTGTCGTGTGCCAAGCTTTGTGCTTGGGGTTAGGCACCCGGCAGTGAATGATGTGGGTCCTGTCCCCTCGGGGACAAGCAATTACAGATTGTGAGACGTGCTGTGGGGTCAGGGAGGACCCTTCTGGGAATGTAGTCTTTGAGCCATAGGGTCAGGCAGAGGGAGCAGCTTGTGCAAAGGCCCTGGGGTGGGAACATGTTTGAGAAACAGGAAGGAGGTCACGGTGGCTGGACTAGAGTGAGGGAGAAAACATGGGTAGAAATAAAGTTGGAGAAGTAGCCAGGGGCCAAATTCAGGGGTGGGAGAAATGGGTTGCAGTCGCAGTGGGAAATGTGGGCTTAATCTGAGTTTTCTAGCATGAAGCTGTTATGCAGGTTAAGTGAGAGGACACAGTAAGGTACTTGGAAAAGCATCTGGCAAAACCGTTAGCCTTTCTTATGACTACTCCCGGTCTCTCCACATTCAGTCCTGACGCTGTCTCTTGGCTACTAGCAGGTTATAGACACTCTGGTTTGGGGGAGAGCACTGCACTTAGAGATATGTGGCCTGCGTTCTGCCCTCCCTGGCTGTATGGCTTAGCCAAACCCTCTCCCTTCCCTGGGTTTGTATAAAGTGGCTGTATCGCCGCATCCCAGGTGGCTGTGATGATGAACTTCAAAGCGCCATGCTCAGAGGTGCTCGTTATATAAGCTGCTCCTGGCATCTAAGATCAGAAAGTTCAAGCTGCATCGCTGGACAGGTGAGACCCCGCGCTCTCCTGCAGGAAAAGGGCAGAGCGGGGTGAGCATGGACAGGCATCTCCACTCGGATCTCGGGAGATGTCTCAGGGCGACCCTGTCGGTGCTGTCAGGGTAGCTGCCATCCCAGCAAGCTGTGCGGGCCCCGGGACCAGCTGGGAGCGACCCGGGTGCTGTCATCCAAGCCACCTGTGCATTTCCCCGGAAGAGACAGCTGAGTGCTGACTCAGGGAACTGAAGCGCTGATGGTCCCCAAGTCCATCATTATGTGTTAATGAGCTGGAAAAGCACAAACAGAAGTCCTCTAGGGCATCGGCAGTGCCACACCAGCCTAATAAGACCAAGCGCTTATAAATCCGGGAGGCGTTTAAAACCCAGAAATTGTAGGTCCGAATTCAGAGCTGCGTCTTGTTAGCCCCTAGAGGCCGAGTGGCCTTCAACAGGTCTCGGCTCCTCCCAGGGCCTCAGCTTCTCCATCTGTAAAATGTGAGGGTTGGAAAGCGACAGTGATCCCGATGAGCTCTTCCTCGCCAGACAGGCTTTGATTCTGAGCGTTTCTTGGTGCGCGTCTACCCGGCTGCGTGGTGTCTTTATTTGGCCCCTGGTCCGATCTCTCGGGGATCCTCTTCCTGGTCCCCGCTTACTCATCGCTCCTCAAGGCAGCATCCACCGTCATTCTAGATGGGATTACTTCCTCTCTCACCACCTGAGCTCCTTTTACAGACTTGTCAGAGGTAGAGAGAAATGCAATATTTTCAAAATTCAGCTACAGTCCCAAAGCATTGTTTATATCACTCGTAGTTAAGCTATCACAATAAACCCCCAGTTACTTGCGTATCTGTCAGATTACCTACCAGCGGGGCCTCCTCCTCAGTCCTTCCCCTAGCTCTCTCTGCCTCACCCCGTGTCCCTGGTCCCCAATGCTTTCTCTCAGTATTTCACTCTGTGTTCCTGCCTCTCCACCTCCTCCCTCTCACCTCTCTCCCTTCCTCTCCGCCCCTCTCCCTGCTTCTCCCTTTCTGCATGCCTCTCTCTAACGGTCCATCCTTCTCACCAGAGGAGGTCCCCTCTGGGACCCAGTGGCCAGGCCAGGCCCCAACCCTCCATATAAGATGGACATCCCTGCGGTGCCGTGGGCCGAGCCCAGCCTGCTGGCTGGAGTGTGGCCTCTGCAGTGGGTTTGTCCCCGCTCCCAAAGGCCATCTGTAATGAATGTGGGCAGTGGTTAAGGAGCCGGAGAGGTGTGTATGCTCCTCAAGGGCTGCGATGAAACACCCGTAACATTTAGTGCGGTGCACTGGCCTTTAAATGTCAATTAACAAGTCCCGTTCTGCTTGGCTGGCCCCTCAATCCTCAGATGCACGCTGCCCTCCTGCCTGCCTGGCCAACCCCACGGGGGCTATTAGCATGTGCGTGACAAGGCAGCCACAATAGGGATGGGCAGGGTCTGAATGGGCAGAGGTGGCTTCGAGGGCATTCCAGGCAGTGAAGACAGCAGGATGGGGCCAGGCTGGGAGCAGGGATGGGTAGGGAGTTGGCCGCAGCCTGTGTATGAAGGGGGCTCGTGGGAGGCAAAGACTAGATAGAGGCAATTTCTCCTCCTTCCTCTCTTGGCCCAGTCCCTTCAGGGCCTTGCCTACAGCTCACCTGTGCACTCATCCCTCAGGTGTAGAGCCTCTGTCTCTGGCTGATCACCCGCCACCCCCAGACCGCAGTCCATGTCTGATTCATCCCTCCACTGCCCATGGGGCTGAGGTGCCCAGTGCCTGGCACACAGTTGGGACACAAGACTGGGCCATTCCGTTCAATGCAATACTTGTCCACTGAGATCCCACTGTGTGGCAGGGCAGGTCCTAGGAACTGGGGCCAAAGGTGATTAGGACTCAGCCCTGACCCCAAGGAGTACATTGTGTTTTCAAAGATAAACAGAAAAGGCAAATGCTAAGGGAGATGGAAGCAAAGAGGAGAGGCAGCGGCTCAGCAGGGATCACAAGGAAGGCTTCCTGGGGGGAGCTCACATAAAGCTGAAACCCAACGAAGAAATCGGTGTTGGCAAGGCTGATGGGAGCAGAGGGAACTCTAGACAGGGCAGGCCTCGGAGTGCTCGGGGACTAGGGAGGAAGGAGTGGGACACACAGCTTCAGGGACAGGGACACATAGCTTTGTTATGAAATTCATCCCCAGGGGCCACGGGGCTGCCTGGGGCTCTGCCACCAGCGCACGAACTCTGTGGAAGCAGGGACCTCATCTGTCTTGTTCATTACTGTGTTCCCAGTGGCAGGAAGAGCACGCCGTGCGGCAGGCCCTGGATAAACATTTGTCTGATGACTAAATAAATGCTCTCTTCTCTGGCCTCCCTTCCCTGTCCATTTCCCAAAGCCCAGTGGGTCCCTGAAAGTGCATGTATTTTGCAAGAGCCCTTCTCAAAGCCTGGCATCCCATGGGCACCCAAGTCCCTCATGTCATCTCCCAGCCCCTGAGCTCCCGCGTCTGAGAACGACACACTCCATTTTCTCAAAAAAAAAGTCCTCTCAACAAGCACACATTTGCATTTACAGTTTCCTGGAATTGTCTCCCTGAGAAATCTGTCTCCCAAGCCCAGGGCTCTCAGCTGCAGCTGGAGAAGGACACAGGGAAGTGGGAGGTCGGCACAGAGTGGGTTGATGCCCTGGAGTAGCACCTGGCACCATGGCTGGTCCTGTGACTCCCCACGGAACCAGCCCCCGTGCAGGCGTTCATCCTCTCCACTCTGGAAGGAGCGCAAGGCCCAGGCACCGAGTTTCTAGACTGTCGGTTTGGCGTCCAGAGGCATTTCTCACCCACCCACACCCTCCTGCACCCCCCAGACTTGGACGCTGCCGGAGACTTGTCCAGAGAGTCTAAGAAACCCAGAGCTTCCCCATCCTGCCCACCAGTCTCACCCCCACTCTTGGTGAGCAGTCCCCGGAGCGCAGGGCACTGTTGATTGGCGTAAGTGATGCAGTGAAAGTTTCCCCTGGTCACCCTCTTGTATATCTTGTCTCGGAGGAATGGGGAGGCGTGGGCACACAGCTCAGAAGAGGGCATTTTATGATTTGGGATAGAAGATTCCCATCCTAACACATTCCTGCCCACAAACACCTTCTTACACACACACACAGTCCCCAGCCATGCTCCTCCCCCTCCCTCCTCAGCCATGTCACACTGTGAGCACATCACATCAGGAGTCGGTGCAGGACAAAGGCCTGCTGGTCTCCCACAGAGGTTGTCAACACTGGTAGCCCACACCCCACGGCGCACAAGTGGTCATCACAGATGCAGGAAGAAACCGTCTGGCCTCTATGCATCATTTTTTTTTTATCATTTTAACTTCTACAGTTGTGTATGTTTTATAAGACACATTGTATGTTTAAACAGAAGCCAATGCTAAGAATACATTATGAACTATATTCGTGTTCTGGGGGTGTTCAAATGCTGTTGCTCCGTCTTTTCTTATTATCCCATCCCTGCTCAGCCGTCCGCAGCATGTCCCTAAGGGTCCTGGAGGGAAAATTGGGGGCAGCGACATTTATTTGAACAGCATCTTTCCTCGGATAGCTCATTTGGTCTTTCCAGAGATTGTGTTGTAGCAGGAGAAAGCGCTGTGGGGTGGCGCTGACCGTGGTCCTGAACCAGCCGTCTCCAGGATGAATTACTGGGGGAACGGAGAAAAAGTCTGATTCCTGGGTTCTTCCTACCCTGCCCGCCCCCCCCCCCCCCCCCCCGACCTATTGATCCACACTCTCTTCAGAGATGTGGCCTGTGAATCTGTATCTTTAAAAGAGCCTTCACAGCTGCCCAACATGAGCACCACTGAGCCGGGACATCATGTTGCTTCTCACCCTGGGGGGCAGGGGCACCTGTCCGGCCTCACCTGCATGTGGTTTGTCATTATCTTTTATTTTTATGAGACTTTTTTCCTGTTTATGTTCCTGCAAAACAAACAGGCCATTTATATTTATACTAGAGGCCCAGTGCATGAATTTGTGCACAGGTGGGGTTGGGGGGGGGGGGGGAGGAGGCAGGGGAAGCCAGGACGCCATCAGACCTCCAGGCAGGCGGTGGGATGCCCTTGCTGGCCCAGGATCCAGATCCGTCCCACTGACATTCACACCTGTTGTCGGGAGCCACCTGGCGGCCACTTTTATATTGTTTCTTCCTTGTGCAGCGTCTAGGGAGGGGAAGCAGCCGCAGTGCTCAAGGCCGACTTCCAGGAGGCTGGAAGCACTGTCAGGATTGTGTTGGCAGCGCTGGTCCGTCTGTGCCTGGCCCGTTCTCTGGAGATTGGACCTGCAGGACTACTGAGGGAATGAGTGGCTACCGCCCGGCTGGTGGGCCACCAGGATGGGTCTCAGCTGAGCACCACTCCCGCTGTGGGAGCACACTGACCACCAGGGGGAAGCTCCTGCATTGAGCGTCTGCCCCCTGGTGGTCAGTGTGCATCATAGCAACCGGTCATTTTGGTCATTCCAGTTGTTCGGTCGCTTAGGCTTTTATATATATATAGACTAGAAGCCCGTTGCACCAAGATTCACAAAATAGGCCTTCCTTCCCCTGGCTGCCGGCACCAGTTTTCCTCCGGCACCCGGGCCCCGGGCCTTTGGTCTGGCCACAGCGGAGAAGCCAAGCCTCTTCAGTCTTCAGTCTTCAGTCTTTAGTCTTCACTCCGGCCAAAGCCTTCAGTCTTCGCTCTGTGCCTGCATATGCAAATTAACCGCCATCTTTGTTGGGCTAATTTGCATACTCATCCTGATTGGCTGGTGGGCGTAGCAGAGTGACACCAATTTGCATGTTTCTCTTTTATTAGTGTAGATTGCTGATGTCTCCTTCCTTAGAAAAAGCATCAGGTTTCATTCAATCATTCATTCGATAAGTGTTGTCACCAGTTACACTTATTACCATCTTATTGTCATTTGGCAGATACAGAAACTGAGGCCCAGAGAGACTGAGAGATTTGTGTCTCGCTTTGCTTGTCAGAAATAGATCCAGGAACTCAACCCAAGTTACCCGGCTCCCAATCCTGTGCCCTTTTCATTTTACTGTTTAATGAACCTGCGAGGAGACGAGAGCTCTGTGTGTGGGGTGCATTGTGCCCCCTTCTTCCTCTCCCTTTCCCACCCCTGCCCCCACGTGCAGGCTGCAGAGGAAATTAACATTCAGGGTACGTTCTGTCCCTTCTGATGCCCAGAGAGAGAACAGCTTCTGCCTGCCAATTAGTGACGTTTGGATCTTTATTAGAGACGGGGACAGCACATTCCACTTAGGCAGATGCCCTTGTCTGAGAGCAGCCGGGGGCCAGTGCACCCCCCAGAGCCCCCAGGGAGGTGACTTAGCACCCCCAGTACTGCGTTAATCAATACCTACTTATTAAGCCTGTCCGAGGAGCTGCAGGAAGCTCAGGGACACATACTACCTCTGCCTGAAAGAGCCCAGAGCCCAGCGGAGACTGTGGTCAGGGAGCAAAGAACTTACAGAAGCCTCTGCTGTCTCTGAAACACAGTTTGTATTTATTACCCAAAAAGGTAGGTAAGGACAGGAATTAGCCTTTGATAAGTACCTCTTATGTGCCAGGCATTGCTAAGCACTTTATATACATTGTCCCCTTCAAATCTATTCCTTATATATGGGAAATAATAGGCTATTTATTCCAAAGCATGTGCTTAAGTAGCCAAGTCTAGGCTTGTCATCCTGGCCCTGCCACTTTGTCCCTGTGAGACCTTGTGACCTCAAGGTCCTCATCCACAAAACAGGAGGAATTGACATCTGTCTCCTAGGATTGTTGGGAGGAGGGATTAGATAACGTATACATCCCAGGGCCCCATCTCCACATGACACGACAAGTGTGAAGACGCCTGATATGTAAGAAAATGAGACAAATACTGGATATGTGTTAGCAACAGTGAAAAGCAATGTGTGTGTGTGTGAGGATGAAGACTGAGAGAGGACAATTATGGGAGGACACAGGACCTCTTCTAAGTCCTGAGCTATCTGTACTATTATGTATTTTTATTTATGCTTTTAAAGGAAAAGGGAGAGATTGTACTGAACTGAACCTCTGAGAGAGTTGGTAACCGGCCCCAGGTCACACAATGACCAGAGGCAGTAAGACAGGGCTCCCCCCACACACCCTGCAGCCCAAGCCCCTCAGGAAGCAGGTTTTCAGTGGTTCGGAGACATCGCAGTCCCCACTGATACATGGACCAGCCTTGGTGTCTAGGAGACTGGGCCAGGGATGAAAGCTTGGATCAAAGCAAAAAACAAGGCAGGGAGGGGGAGGGGGAGGTTACAGGTCCCTGATTGTCAGGGGCCAAGGTGGTAAAGAGAGTGGAACACCAGGAAATTAATGACCCACCCAAAGCACCTGAGAAACTGAGCTGGTTATTAAAATGCAAATCCATAAACCAGGGAAACAAACAAGGAATCGGTAGGAAGGAAGCCACAGACAACAGGAAGTCTATGGCAAGTGCTGGATCTTCTGAAAAAGAGTCTGATTCGGGATCCTGGAGGGCAAGGACTTGGGCTTGGGTGGTAGGAGTACTTGTTACTTCAAAGAGCTGGACACACAAATGCCCAGGTCCCAGTTACTGCGCAGAATGGGTAAGGCCTGAGGCGCAGGGGCAGGTACACACAGGTGAGAGGCGGTGGCTCTCCACAGAGGGGGGGTTTTGCCCCTGAGAATGTTTGAGATCATCTGGAGGCTTGTTTGATTGTCACAATTTAGGGTGAGGTGCTCCTGGTAACTGGAGAGGAGAGACCAGTACATGGGCCAGCATCCGACAGCAAAGAATTATCCGGTCCCAAGTGCCCAATGTGTCACCGTGGTCTAAGGGACGAGTGAAGAATGGGACAGGAGGTGAGGGAGTTGGAGGTCAGACCAAACGTCAGGTGGGCAGTGGAGAGAAAAAGGGGGCGGACAAAAAGAGCGTAAGTGATCAGGCATATTAGAGGTGCATCCAGGAGGTCAGGCAGCAAGTCGGGAGGTGGACACAAACTCCAGAGCTCAGGCGGGGGTCTAAGAAGCAACAACGTCAAGGAGCAGTAGGGAAGGACCGCTGAGGCCAGAGCCAGGGAGAAAGGCCCTCAGTGAGGGGCGGTCCTGTCAGGGTTTGGATGGGGAGTAGCGAGGTGGATGTGAATGATGGTGTTCTGGGCAGGAATTTGGACAAAGACAGGGGTCCGGGTGATTCACTGCTGTCACCAGTGGGGAGAGATCCTCGATCTACCCATTTCTCATGGGAGTGGAATTCCTGCGAGATCCCGAGAAACAGAATTTTCTGAGACTCTCCTGGGAGAACAAGTGGTTTATATTTGCGTGGATTCAAAACCCTGAGTTTCCAAGGTCTCATTTCCGTTTGACCCACCGGGGAAGAAGTGTAGCTGGGGCTTTCGTAGGCTTCAAATCAAAGCCCGTGTCCAGAGTTTCCGCCCCCTACTGGGCAGTGTCCAGTCCAGCATCAGGCTCACTTGGCTTGTGTTCCCCACCGCAGTCCGTCAGTCCATGGAATGTGCGGGCCACAGGGCCACATGGCTATGGAAGAAGCATGACACATACAAGGGAGAAGGAACAAGAGAGCCTCATGAGTCAAGAGCCAAGAGCAACAAGAGAGCGAGTGCTTTTGTTAAGGGGATTATGGCTTCCCAAATTTTCACAGGCTTTCAAGGCCACGCCCATTCTGGCCAACCATCTCTCTCCCCAGGTCTGACTAACAAGGAAGTATCTTCCCTATGTCACCCCAATGTCACTGGCCATGGGGCCTATCTTCCCTTATAAAATCATTGGGAAAGTTAAAGGAGATAAATTCCTTGCACCAGGCATGCATATATTGGGTACGGTAGCTACTGTAGTCTTCTTATCACTATTTGCACGATAATAATCTTAAGTATTATTGACATTCAAAACCATGGAAGAATGAGAATCCCATCATTTATTTCTGTGCTTTTCCCCCTTTAAGGATGCATGCCAGTTTACCCTATCTCATATTCTCATATTCTCTCTCTCTCTCTCTCTCTCTCTCTTCTCTCTCTCTCTCTCTCTCTCTCTCTCTTTCCTTTCCTCCCTTCCAATTTCTCCCTCTATTTTCAATGCCCCACAGGTTCCTAGGAGGGCGGGAAGCTGGGATTGTAAACTGCCAGATCTCATGTCTTGTTCTCATCCTTCTCTCCAAAATCTTATCAAATATTAAAAGCTGTGAAATAGGAGGCAGGTTTTTAATCATTTTAATCACAGCATTTCTCAGCCTGTTCAAAAGGGCTTGGAGGAATCGATTCAGAAGTGGTAATTATCCTTGCGGCCCCGTGCCAGGCTCTGGGTCAGCTCTGGAGCGTGGTGACAGATGGCAGGCCCTGGGAGGGCCCTTCCCAGGCGGGGGCCCCGAACAGGAGATGCCTCATGGGGGAAAAAAAGCTATGTCAGGCCAGGTTAGGCTTCAGGTTTTACATGCACACCAAAAACAACTGAAAATCAACTTACTCTTACTACGTTCTCCTTAAGTGCCAGGCGCTATTAGCCTCATTGAACGCTCACAGCACCAGGGAGGAATTCATTATTATCCTGACGTATCAGTGAGAAAACGGAGGCTAAAAACGTTTAGTGTCCCAGGGCCCTTTAGAAAACGTCACAGCTTTGTCCAGCACAAAAGCTCTCACTGTGACCTCTGGGCCTCCATCACTCTTGGGTTCAGAGGCTGCTGCAAAGATGTCCAAGGGGCTGCTGCCCTAGATGCCCTAGCCCCCTTGACCAGCGCCACCCCCCCCCGCCCCGCCCCCAACGCATCTGTCCAGTCTGCTCACCTCTCTCTCTCCTCCCCCATCGGGTTGTCTC
This sequence comes from Myotis myotis, assembly GCF_014108235.1. Lineage (NCBI taxonomy): Eukaryota > Metazoa > Chordata > Mammalia > Chiroptera > Vespertilionidae > Myotis > Myotis myotis. Next base: position 6,572,941 of record NW_023416368.1, on the reverse strand, counting down.
ATGCACGCTGTCTGACTCTTCTGGCTACTGGGATTTATCCATGCATTTCAGACCCCCGTGAGCACTAACCCTTCCTATGCATTACAGCCCCACTGCCGCTCGCCTCACCCATTCCAGGCATCTCCCCACCCACCCATTCACCGCCATGCTGCACACTCCAGCGAGACTTAGCTCCCTCCTGTTCTCAAACACCTTTCTCTCTTGCCTCTTGCCTTTGCACGTGCTGTTCCCTGGCCTGGAACAGCTCTCTCTGCCTCACCCTCCAGGTCTCTGCAGAAGCCTCAGTTCTTCCTGCGAAGATTGCTGCCTCCTTCCCAGGTGTTTCCCCCCAGTGGCTGCTGCTGTGGCTTTCCTCCTGTGCAGCCACCAGCCCTCTGTGGGGATGGCTTCTGTGCATTGCTGGGATACCTTGGGCTGGCCGGACTGAGAGGGGACAGAGAGCTTGTCTGCCTGAGTCTCCCTGCAGCCCAGGGACCAGCATGGCGCCAGTGCAGAGCAGCAGTGGTCGACATTGGCTGAGCGAGGCGCCTGAATAGACTACACCTAAGGGTGGGCATTTCCGGAGGCATAGGGAATAGGGCACACTCCTTAGCTTTGGGCCAAATGATGAAGCCTGCAAGTGGGAAAAGTTGGCCATTTGCATACAAAATGCAGGGGGCTGTTCTTCAGAATCATGAGAAAATATGTCTTCCATCGTTTTCCTTGAAAAATGCCTCCCCCTTTATCTATCTTTCATTTCCCCGCATTTACTAGAGATGTGAATGCAGAGGACTGTGTCTCCGTCTCAGCTGTAAGACAAATAGCACCCCACGCACAGTAATAAATGACATGGCGGCCCAACCAGCCTACTTGTCGGGAAGATGAAAGGGAGTGGGGAGGGGGGTGAACGGAGCCGCACGGGGCTGTCTGAAGGGACAGCTGCCTCTCTGCCCCCGGCTGCTGTTGCCCCGGGGAATGTGGCCAGGTCTCCTGGCTTTTCAGAAGAGGCTGGAAATAGACTGTAAGCATAATGTCCAAATTTTTCTGAGTTGCCTCAAACACACACACACACACACACACACACACACACACACACATCCTGTACACATAAAAACAAAATAAAAAGCCAAATGAAACATCTGCTAAGACGTTTGGTTCTTAGCTTGCAACTTCGCCATACAGTTCCCTGCTGAAGGGAGAAAAGCTCCTCGCAGATGGACCCGAATGGGACCTCCGACACCCAGACCCGCCCAATGCCTGGGGTGGCGTGCACCCAAAAGGCCCCCCTCTTACGCTCACAGTGCTTTCTTGAGGCCTCAGCAAACCCCAGCTCCAAAGGAAAAATATCTGTAACGCAACCAGGCAGCACTTAAAAGATCAGGGCACACACAGAGCGCTGAAATCACGGGCGCATTGTTCTCCTTTCTCTCCGCTGTAGCATCAAATGCTTCCAGTCTCGATGATTAATCAATTGCCACTCACTTTCCACCAGGAGTTGTACACTGTTATTGACTGGAACAGAAATAGTCATTTCGGGACTTTGCCTCTGGAACAGCCCTTCTGGGGAGGGGCTGCTAACCGGCCTGGCCCGTGTGTGCCACACAGCATTTTATATTGGCTGATTCACCCCACCCCGAGACTAAGTGAGACCCCCGTACCCCCATTTACGTTGGGGCTCAGGGAAGCTCACCTGTCCAACAACAATCAGTACTCTGACTATTAATGGTGACTATTGAAGGCTTACTGTATTCCAGGCACTGTGCCAAGTGCATTGCATATGCCATAGTAGATTGCATATACGATCTCATTTAAACCTCGTAACACCTCTAATGTATTCGGAGAGGGAGAGGGCAAGGAGCTCTGGCAGCAGCATGACTATTATGCACAGGAATTCAATGAGGCAGAGAGAGGATGAGCCCAAGGTCACAGAGGTAACCAGCAGTGGAGCAGAGAAGTCAGCTCAAGGTCAGGCCCAGCCTCAGCGCAGGCATGGTTCTCTTACACCAGCCCCGGGGACCTTCATAGTCCGTTCCACGCTGGCTGGGCAAGGATCAGTTTTTTCAGAAACTGCAGTTCCTACACGGCTTCTGTGGATGGTCTCTGGCTACTGCTGGAGTTTTCATTATGTGCCTACTGTGTTGCCGGCCTGTGCTTGCAGTTGGGGAGGGAGATGCTCTCGCATTTCCCACTTCCTGTCGAACAGGCTGGGAGCTTGCTCTCTGGGGACGCTCCAGCCCCTCAAACTCAGATCCTTGGAGATACTCTCCAGGGCCTATGCATTCTCAAGGGTAACTTCTTTTTATAAATTTAAAACTTCTCATTAAACAATAATAATGGAAACCTCAGTTTAATAGTCTAGACCCGTGGTCGGCAAACTGTGGCTCGCGAACCACATGTGGCTTTTTGGCACCTTGAGTGTGCCTCTTCCTAAGCCTTAGGAGTACCCTAATTAAGTTAATAAAAATGTACCTACCTATATAGTTTAAAAAATTTGGCTCTCAAAAGAAATTTCAATTGTTGTACTGTTGATATTTGGCTCTGTTGACTAATGAGTTTGTCGACCACCGGTCTCCAGTGGTCGGCAAACTGCAGCTCATGAGCCACATGCAGCTCTTTGGCCCCTTGAGTGTGGCTCTTCCACAAAATACCACGTGCGGGTGCGCACATACAGTGCGATTGAAACTTCGTGGCCACACTCAAGGGGCCAAAGAGCCACATGTGGCTCACGAGCCGCAGTTTGCCGACCACTGATCTAGACCATCTGGTTTAATCACCTCCTCACAGTCTGTGCCAGGCGTCTCCACACCACATCCCAGGGACCACATCAGGGCCCAACCTTGTTCTGTGCGGCTGATGAGCCAAGAATGACTTTACAGTTTTTAAGTCACTGGAGGGAAAGATCAAAAGAAGACTATTTCATGACATGAAAACTTTGTGAAATTCCAATTCCGGTGTCCACTAAAGTGTTATAAGTGTTATGGAACCACAGCAGCGCTAATTTGTTTGCATTTTGTCCTTCGCTGCTTTTGAACTAAGACAGCGGAGGTGAGTCATTGCATCAGCAACCATGTGGCCAGCAAGCCGAGCGTGCTTAACCTCTGGACAGAATAAGGTCACTGACCCCTGAACTATGCAATGAGACTGTAGTTCGGTCGACGCAAGAACTATCCAACCCTATAGAGAATGTTTATGAGTTTATTTGAGCCAAATTGACAATTGCTGGGAAGCAAAAATCTCAATGGATTGAGCAAATGGCAGTTTTACCACTTAACTTTATTCATCAGAATCAAAGGAGAAGACAAGGGGGTTATTTGAAATCCATGGGTAGTAGATGAGGGAGGCGAGAGGAAGCAACCTGGGGAAATCTCTGGGATTGATAGAGTACAACAGGTAGACATGTACGATTTTACATTGGTGGGCATAGAATAGTTAACAATGAACATTTTCCGTACATAGAAATGGTCTGCGGGAGGATCAGATGACAGTGAGGGGTTCCATGGGCTTGTGCTCTGGTGGGATTGTGCCCTCAGGGGTCTGGAAAAAGGAGATTACCCTGCCATCCCAAAGGTATGTTATTGTAGATGCAAAAGGACTATAGACAGGCTCGGTGAACGTAAAGATTGATCTTGGTCAAGGAAGACACCAACCTAGGACATGACTACCCGCCATGACCCACTTGAGGTTAGAAAGTTTTCATTTCAGACCATCCTGTGTGGTTGCTTTAGGTCTGAGCTTGTAAGACCCCCAATCTGACCCCCCTGCACTTGTCAGGTTTAGTATGTGGCCCCTCTTTCATCCAGTGTCCATGTTTGCCTTTGGGCTTTCGGCTGACTTGGGTACCCTGAGGATTTTGTTTTTGGCTTTTACTTTTATTGTCCTGAGCTGAGGAGGAAAAACAAATAGGGAAGAATCTCGGTATCTAGAGCATCTGCCTGTAAACAAATACAATTTTCTCGAAGTTCTAGGAGAGAGAGGCCAAGGGAGACCTGAGCCATCACAGAGTAAGGTACACTGGCAGGGACAAGGGAGATGTGGAGACGCCAGCTCCACACCAGTCACTCCGCAAACAGCAATTCAACTTCCTACCACCGCACTTCCCATGAAACTAATGGTGTTAGTTGGAAGTTTATTGGCTTTGCAGTCTTATTTGTGTTTAATTTGGAAATTTTTTCTGTTTAATAGCTCTATAAGCACTATAAGCATATGTATTTTATACCTAGCTTTATGTATGCATATATTAAGTAACATTATAATAAAAATAATTTCAGTCAACACCTACAGAAATTGTTCCCTATTAAAAGGGCATATGTTATTCAAGTTTAAGGAGTTGGAATGGATGCAAGAAAAGTCAATTACAGTCTGGCCAGTGTGGCTCAGTTGATTGGGCATTGTCCCGTGTACCAAAAGGTCGCAGGTTCGATTCCCTGTCAGGGCACATGCCAGGGTTGCAGGCTCTATCCCCAATAGGGGGCATGCAGGAGCCAGGAGATTGATGTTTTGCTCTCACATTGATGTGTTGCTCTCTCTGTCTCTCCCTCTCTCCCTCTGTCCCTCTCCTGCCGGGAGCCGGTCCATGCTTGCTGTTTCAAGGGACCTGGCATATATGGCATACTGTTCTTAATATGTTTGCTCACCTTCTTGGCACTATGTGTTTTAACCAAGGTCTCTGAGAAAGGGTGTTTCCCCAGGTAGGGATTTTCCCCTGAAGTTAGGGAGGGAATAAAACCTCTTAACTAAGTGCCAGGCGGGTAATTAATCACTTTAACTATGAACAATCATGCTTAAGCTACATAATCTTTACTCCCTGGAATGGAGATAAGAAACGCCCTAACCTTTGTAATAGAGATTGATAGGATTGAATCAACTGGTATAAATACAGATGTAATAAGACAGCAAGACACAGAACTTAGAACACAGAACTTAGATTGAGAGAACATGGCAAAAGATCCTGGACTGAACCTGACTACAGAAATTGGCAAAAGAACCTGACTAGAACCTGGTGACTGAACCTGGCTGGAGAACCTTTACAGAACCTGGCTGGAGAACCTAGCAAGGGAACATTGCTACAGAACCTGGCTGGAGAACCTGGAGAACCTAGCAAGAGAACATGGACATAGAACCTAGCTGGAGATCCTAAGCAGAACCTCTCTGGAGATCCAGACCAGAACTTGGCTGGAGATCCTGGCTGGAGATCCTGGCTAGGCTGCTGATCAACTGAACGCTGTCTCCGTGTCCTTCCTTCTTCGCCGACTCCGTCCACACCTTTGGGGACCCCTGGACCGGCTGGGGTTGGACCCCGGCACTCTCCCTCTCCCCCTCCCTTCCTGTCTCTCTAAAAATCAGTAACATTTTATTTTTAAAAGAAAAATCAACTACATTATATCTTAAAATCAGTGTAATCTGCCTCATTCACCACCTGGCAGAAAACTTAATCTCAGTTATTTGGGGAGGTTCCCACTTCAATTGGAGGGGAGAGTGGATGTTAGATAAGAGCCCAGAGCTTAAGTTGGAACCAGGTTTTTAATATCGCTCCTGTGACTACATTGCATTTCTGTGTGCTGCTCCCCTGCCCATCCCTTAGGCTCAGCTGCTGCAAGTGTCTCGAAATTGCCCCTCACTTGCTTCCCCTTCATCCTCTTTCCCTTCATCCTCTCTCCTCTGGACACAGCGAGCACAGTTTTTCTCAAAGGCCTTTGAAGCATAACGCCAGCTTGACTTTCCCGTTGGGGTTGGGCGATGAGGGGGCAGGCGGGGAGAGGGCCGCTAACAGCAATTGGTCTTTTGTCCTGAGCAAGGGAGCATCCTCAAAAAGAGTCACACATGTTCTGTCTTTCCACAATGCCAGGATCATTAGGGAAGACCTCTCCACTCTGCCAATAGAGTCACTCGCAGGTTATCCACAGAGAGTGGGAGCTTACACAAGGGAAGCAAGCATCCAGCACAAAGTCCCAGTCACAGGCGGCATCTGCAGGTGGAGTGGGGTGGTGGGGGCGGGGGCGGGGGGTGGGTGTCAGTCTCAAGCCAGGTGGCTGCCGGGGCAGCACGTGTCCAGTGCAGTGGAAATCGGGCAGGCGTCCAAGTGTGACCCATGATACAGCCAAGCTCGAGTGTTGGGTGGTCAGAGCTCTGAGTTTTTATAGCTCACACTGGGCAAAGGTGCCATTCGTATCAGTGTCCAGATGGAGTTCTTATTTAAGTGTCCAGACTTCTGGTTTGGGGTATTCTAGGCCCCTCCTAAGGGTGTTTTTCTTACACCCCATTACCTCAGTCTTGACATAGCACTGGGCATAACTGTCATGGCCGACAGCAACTCCCTATTGGGTTGTCAAAGGTGTTCAGAAAGTCCACTCTGCTCATGCTCTGTACAGTCTTTCTTCTTAATAATTCACTTCATAATAGAAATGTTTTTTTTTTATTTTATGGAAAAGTTTTACCCAGGCACTAAAGATTAGAGAGTGAATGGAATGGAATCTTTTAATCACCTTCTGAGTTCTTCAATGTATCAGTTAGCATTGCTGTGTAACAAATCACTCCTAATGCAATACCTTAAGACGATTTTTAAAAATCATTTATTTTGTTCACAAGTCGGCAATCCGTGCAGGGCTTAGCAGGGAAGGCATGTGTCTGTTCCAGGCGGAGTCAGCTGGGCCCCGAAAGGACCCACTTTCAAGATGCCTCCCTCACATGCCTGGCAAAGTGGTGCTGACTGTCAGTTGAGAGCTTCAGGCAGGGGCCCGTTTCCTTGCTACACAAGCTTCTCCATTGGCGACTTGTTTGGGCCTCACAGTAGATGGTGCCTCAGAGCAGCCAGACTGCCTGCATGGTAGCTAAAGTCTTCAAGGGCACATAGTCCCCCAAGTCAGGTAGGAGTTGTATCACCTTTTAGGATCTAGCCTCATAAGCCACCCAGTGTCACCTCCATCTCACCCTGTTGGCTTGTATTGTCACAGAAGCCCACCCAGTTTTATGGGTGGGACCATCGACCACACCTCTCCACGGAGAAGTGGCAGGTTCTCAATGAGTATGTGGGAGCTGTTGTCGCCAGCGTCTTTGGGAAACAGAATCATTCACACCCAATGTTAGCATAGACCAGTGATGGCGAACCTTTTGAGCTCGGCGTGTCAGCATTTTGAAAAACCCTAACTTAACTCTGGTGCCGTGTCACATATAGAAATTTTTTGATATTTGCAACCATAGTAAAACAAAGACTTATGTTTTTGATATTTATTTTATATATTTAAATGCCATTTAACAAAGAAAAATCAGCCAAAAAAATGAGTTCGCGTGTCACCTCTGACACGCGTGTCATAGGTTCGCCATCACTGGCCTAGACCGACCTCGTATCGCGTAGCCATTTCCCATCATTTTTAGGTGCCTGGGCAGGTGACTTCAACCCTCCACTGAAGTGGGCACCCAGGAGTAGAACCCCAGGCCAATGCTATGATCATTCAATGAGGCAACATAGAAAACGTTAGCCTGGTACCTGGCACACAGAACACGCCTAACAAATATCGGCGTCCTTCTCTCTGCCCCGACTTCATCTCAGTCAACCTGGGCAGGCTCAAAGTGGCATTCTTCCAGGCTCCCACCTCGGCAGTACTTTTGCCTCAGAAAACCCTGTGTGTAGTCATAAATGTACAGGTCACACACACACGTAGATTGTTATTCAAACATTGGCCTCTTCAAAGTAGACTCTTGTTTCAAAGCTGCTGGCTCTGGAAAGAGACCCAGCAGGGTCCTTCCGCCAACCCGGGGTCTATGGGTGAGGGAATCCGGACCTCCCTGTGTGGGGCTGATTGAAGGCAGGGCCGCCATATGTCTTTCCCAGAAGGGGGACTGACTTCCCGGCTTCGGCCCCAGCTCCCCTGAGATTTTCCTGAAGGCCCTTCCGGCGAGCCCAGTTGGGAATGTTAGCACATCAGATCCCAGGCTTTCGTGAAAAATGTAAACACAGACCTGATTTTTCATTTTAAATGAAGCCAAGCATATTGCTCCCAGCAGATGCCGAGTGACTCAATCTGTCCTCTCGGTTTTGAAGGGAACTAAAGAACAACATGGTAAAATAAAGCAAACAGCACATTTATCGGTTGATAAAATGCTGTTTTAGTCTCCCCTGGCATTATATGGTGAGTGCTATGCAGCGAACATCTGTTATTAAATCCAGACTTCTGTTGCCTGGATACATTGAGTCAAAAGCTGGAGCAGTGAGAAATCCATTTGTGTGTCTGTTGCGTGTGAATGTCAGAGCTCATACGAGGCCTTTGTCTTCATGCTAACTGAATCTTTTCATACGGAATGTCTCACTGGTTAATTCTGACTCTGGGCCAACGCTGTTTTCATTTGATTATAAAAAGGGTTAAAAAAAACAAGGGAACAGCAAGCTCTCAGAGGCTCTAAGTAATTTTGTTGATTAATGTTTTGAGACTGCCTGGTGTATTTGGAAAAAGTAGGACATTTTTTTAAAGAGTTCACACCAAATGACCCAATAATTCAAATCCTAGGGACCGGTCCCAGGGACATTTCAGAGATGAGCACATTTGCTTAGGAACAAGGAAGTCCAATGCAGTGGTACTTACAGCACCCAAAAAAGTTCAAAGTCATCTACGTGCACATAAGTCAAGAGCTTCATTTATATTGGCTGCAAACTCCATGCTATTTCACATCACAGCTTACTCTCTGTCCCCTCTTAATAGACTCATTTGCAATATTATGTTACCCTAAAACAAAAGTTTCCGTGAACAACTTTGTACAGGTGTGATAACCGCTTTAGGATAGATTGCTAGAAGTGGAATTGTCAGGATAAAATGTAAGTTATGATGTTATGTTGTTAGTTATGTTATGTTATGTTATGTTATGTTATGTTATGTTATGTTATGTTATGTATCCATTCAGTCAGTTGAGTGCCCACTAGGTGCCAGGCAGGCACTGCTGTACACACTGACGGCCCCGTGATTCCCACCTTCCTGAAGCCAGCAGAGTGAGAAGGGAGGGGAGAAAACTAGAGGAATCCGGCAGACAGCAGTGAATGCTAAGGATGGGGCTGGGAGTTATGGACAACCAAACAGAGCTCTCTGAGTGCCACAGATCAGAAGACATGGAAAGAATCACTCCAGAACCAGCAGTGGCTACCCATGTGGCACTGGGAAAACTGGTGCATTTGCTCATTCACCGAATGTTTGTTGAATGCCTACTGTATGCCAGGCTATGTTCCAGGCAGTGAGGACCCAGCAATGAACATTACCAATAAGGTGCCTTGAAGTAGGAGATGAACCATACATTTCAGAAGTAATCAATGCCATGGAAAAAAATCAGGGAGGGTTGCGGGTAAGGGGTCCACTTAAACAGGCCAAGGGGAATCTCTCTGAGGAGAGGGTATTTGAGCTAAATATTAATATTGAGAAAGGGATAGTCATGAATGCACAGGGAGAATGAGATTCCAGGTAGAAGGACCAGCAAGAGCAAAGGCCCTGAGGTGGGAACAGGCTTTCAGGAACAGAAAGGACGCCATGAGTGGAGCCTACCAAGCTAATTTGAAAATTGCCAGAGTAAGTGTATCAGTCAGCATTGTCACTATAATGCTGTGTAACAGACCACCCCCAAAGTCAGCAGCATAGCACCAGCTAAGACTAGAAACCAGCTATAAATCTGCCCAAACTCTATTCTCTTTCCAGCCATCTTCACTACCTTCGTATGTGCAGCCTGTCTGCCTTGAGAACTGCAGCAGCCTCAGAATGGATTGCATACATAAGCACATCCTACATCGACATGCAATGGCTCTCGAACCCTAACACATGAGCACAACAAATACCTATTGAGCTGGTTAAGGACATAACATCCTAGACCTCGCTCTGAGAAGAGTCTGACATGGCGGGCCTGGGGAACGAGCCAGGAATCTGCATTTGACAAAATCACTCCAAGTAGTTCCGACGCAAGTGGCCCATAGACCACACATGGAGACTCAATGGTGGCAAATGTACCAAGGACAGCCCCAGGCCGGCCGGGAAAATGGCCCTGCCTGTTTACCTTCGGAAACTGGCCCTGACCCCACTCTTCGCCAGTATCACAGAGCACACTTGGGCACGTTTAGCAGGCACATGTGGTCGCTGTGATGCCATCCTGCTGGCCCAGCGCTGGGAAGCCATGAGTTAATGCACCTCCTGGGTCTAAGAAACCCCCTTGGCCCTGTTCCCCGCTGAGCTCTGCTGGGTTCTCTGGCAGGACAAAGTGAAGGTGCTACCCTCCCACCGCCCCCCCCCCCCCGCCCACTCCCCACCACCCACCACCCTGCAGAGGTTTCTTGGGATCTGAAGCTCCTTATCCCTGCTCAGAGCCGGATTTGGCAGATTCAGCTTCTTGCTTGGAGGCGGGAAGTCCTGCTGGGCCAGGACTTAGAAGAGCTCACAAGGACTCAAAGCCGCTTTCTCCCACAGACAGCCTGCACTTCTCCGATCCCTGCCTGAGAGGGGGCGGCATTAGGAAAACTCATTACCGGCTCGCTCGCTTTGCCCTGAATCAGCTCTTAAATGGCCTGGGATGCACAGCCCTAAACGGAAAAGAAAAAGTAAAATAAAATCATGAGTTTCTTTCAAGTTCATAGATATGCCTGGTGCTTCCTATCAGGCAGGGTTCAGCCTCCTCAGCCCTTCATTTTATTCTCTGAGTCTTTAAGGAGAGATGGCTGTGGGTCCCCTGGCCATTCACTGCTTGGGTGTGCGCCCTCCTCCAGCACCTCCACCATCACACACGGGTCCAGGTCCCATCTGAACATGACTCCCAGGGGTCTTTCTTAGACACGCTGCTGGAAGGCTATTTCCTTCGTTTATACTGCCAGAAACACCCGCTCTAGAAGACGGGTGGCAATTACTAATATTAACTGAGCATTTCCTGTGTGCACTCGGCATGCAGCCAACTTCCTGCTTTGTAACAATCTCATGAGGCAAGTACTGTTATTACTCTTATGTCTGGAGGAAGCAACTGGGGTTCTGAGAAGTCCCCAATGCAAGGCCACATCAAGTTGAGGTCCAGACCCCAGCCACCTCACAGCCCCCACTTCACACTGCACTGGGCAGACCTCACCTACGTGGCTACACTCAGGCTCGTGGATGTTGGTGCAGACAGCCCTGGGCGTGTCCTGGGCATGGGTGCTCAGAGCCAGCTCGCTTAAGGGACAGTGGCAGGACTTGAGGAGGCTGGAGACAAAGCTGTCTCATGGCAGGGACTGAACAGGAGGAGCGAGACATGAAAACTAACATCAAATACTGGAAGTCCTATCAACGGGCAAAGCGATGGGCCTGTGTGAGCCCAGGAGTCACAGGTCCCATGAGGTAAAGTAATGCCAGCCCATAGGGAAAGCTTTCAAATGCCGACGTGTCTACACAGGGCCGGCTGCCTTGGGAAGGAGGATGCTGCCTGTCCCTAGAGACCTACAAGCAGAGACGTGACAACTTCTCACTAGGCACCGTTGAGAGAGGTCTCAAGCATCAGGTACAGATGATCCCAATCACCCGTGCGGCCCTTTTGATCCTGAGTTTATGGGGTTCTGGCGTGATTCACCGGAGCCCCATCTGCAGCAGCACTTTCTGTTGACATTCAGAGGCCTCGCACAGACGCCGTCCTAAGAAGGTCGATGTTATTCCTCCCAGATGATGTCTTCTTGGCCCGGGAGAGGGACTCTGTGAGATCTTCACATGCATTTCCCCATCGGGCGACGAATCACAGGTTATTGGGACCAGCTGGGACCATGGAGCCAAAGGATTCCGGTGAGGAAACTGAGGCCAGGAGGCAGGGACTGACTTGCCTAGGGTCAAAGAGCTGGCGAGCGGCTGGGCCAGGTTAGACTCAGGCTCCCAAGTCTAGAGCTCACTGCCACTTCCTCTTCCCACACCACAGGGCCTCATGGAGTGTCCAAGCGTGAAGGACCCGGGCAGCCTTCTCATCCAGCCATGGCAGACAGCACTCATTTCCCGTGCCAAACCTTCTAAAAATGTATAGTTGGCATTCAGAATTGTATTCGTTTCAGGCATACAACGTAGTGCTCAGCCATTCACAGACCTTACAAAGTGATCGCTAGATTCAGTCCCCACCTGGCACCATCCATAGTTATGACGATATCATTGACTATCTGCCCTCTGCGTACTTTACGTCCCCATGGCGAAGTTTCTAACTGGCAGTTTGTACTTCCTAGCCTCCCCCTTTTTCTCCTGTGCCAACTTCCAACTCATTGGTCAAGGTGTCCTGAAGAGCAGTGTCAAAAGGATTCTGGGAATGAGGTCTGTGAATCACTCTGACGGCCCCTCGGGCACAGGTGGGGAAGCGACGCCCCGTGTGCCCCGCATTCGGCATCCTTGAGCTGGTCCATCCCGTGACTTTCTGGATGTGCCAACCAAGCTCTCTAGAAGTGACACAAACGTTGTGGAAGAAATTATGAGACGAGATGAGGCTGCTGAACACGTGGGGGAAAGGGCCGCAGGAAAACTCCCAAACGTTACCCTGTGGGATCCCTGAGCTGAATCCCCAGTCACCCTGGGAGGTAAGAAGAATTGTCCTTATTGTGGCATTGAGGATGGAGATGCTCAGGATGGACGTGTGCCCCGGCTGAGGTCGTGCAGGGGTAAGTGGTAGCGTGGAGATGGGGCTGGAGCCACCATCTGTCTGACTCCACCACCTGAGGATGCAGTATGGGTTGTGCCACCGCGGTGGCTGAGTAGGGGCTGCCCGGGGAACTGCTTGGAGAATTCTGAGGCTGCATCTGAACTTGGCGAATAAAAAAGTGCAGTGATCTATTAGTACTGTCTGTCACAGGCACCAGACCAGGGAGCAGCCACCCATGGGCACCAGTGCCATGCCATGCTCCCTAGACTTTGTGCTGGTCAAGAATTCTGGTTTTCTTTGTTGGCTAGATAAATGGTTGAGTGCAGAACTGTTTCATTAGGTTTAGAGAGGGGTTTGAGGCAGGAAGTGAGAGGGACCTCCTGGGGCCCTTTGGGAGGCCAGGCTGAGTGGTGAGAGATGAGAGGAGCAGGGGAGATTAGGATGTGAAGTTGGGAAAGCTGGGAATGCCAACCTTGGAAATCATTGAGCCTTGAAAGGTCTGGGCTCCGGGGAACGATGTAAGAAAAGCTGCATTTAACACGAGGATCTGGCAGCGCGGACTTAGGGAGACTGGAGGACCAGCCTGGAGAGCTTTGCAATCTGGGAGGTGTAGGGTGGTGCCCAGCCCACGGGAAAGGAAGGTCACCCTGACAGGGACAGGGAGATGTGGAGCGACAACTCACAGGGCTCGGCTGCTGGCGGAGGGCTCCTCTCCCTCGTGACTCATGCTCCTTCCTTTCTAGCTGAATTCCGGGTTTATTTTCAGCCCCAATCAGTGGTAATAGAGAAATCAGGTGCTTTCTTCCCCGCGCTCCGCATTCCTCTCTGCAGTTTCCCGGAGCCTAACAGCCCCCATTCTCCCAGAGAGAAGCTGGCAGTGCAGAGCAGAGCCGCCCAGGGCCCCCATAGCCATGATCCAGGGGGTCCCATTTACTGAGCGCTCCCCCTGTCCAGCACAGGGTTAACCCTTCGCAGGCATTGGCCCCTTGAGCCCCCAACAGCCCTATGAGGTAGGAGCTGCTAGTATCTATATTTTACAGGTGGGAAAACGGAGATTCAGAAAGACAAAGTAACTTGCCTAAGGCCACCCAGCTAAGAAGCAGGAAATCCAGAAACAAAATCATTTTAAAAAATAAAATCTGAGTTTAAAGTTTGCTCTCTTAACCCTGCCTCTGGCTTGATTGAGCCATAGGAATTCAAGGTCAAAGTGTCCTTAGAGAATAGCTACTTCAAAGACTCCCTCCTTCATTAGGGGGGATTCGAAACCCAGAGCAGGAGCTGGAGCCGGACCGACAGTGGAAGAGAGGGGGATCCACAGCATGTGGCTTGTTGACGCCCTCCCACACCTCCCACCATCCTGACTCCCAGCTGCTCATCAAGGCCTTAACGAGAACTGATTTCACAGCAGCTCTCTAGCCTCTGAGCCCTGGTGACCCCCCACCCCCTCGCTCAGAGGTGCTCGGCTCCGCCTGCCAGTCTCCCTGGCACACCGTTTCTGCCCATCGCCAGGCGCCTCTCTTCCCCTCGGCAGAGCTGGTTCTGTTATCACCGGAGCGATCAGTGCACCCAGCACATCCCGCACTCAGCACATAACGCACAGTGGATGTACGGAACTAGAGCCAAGCAGTCCTCCCGGGGTGGACAGGGCCATTCGCTGAGTGGCCGGTGCCGATGGTCACGTGAAACCCATTCACAGGACCACCTTCACTCCTCTTGGGAGCAGGGATGTCTCCCGCCTCTCAGTGGCCATCCCTGGACCCTGGCCTTCCGAGCCCTGCGTGGGAGGAGCTGGTGTTCCTGCGTGCCTTCTATAGCAACTCTCAAGTACAAGTACGGGGTCTTGACCCTGCCATTAGGGAGGCTGGAGGGCATAGTGGTTGATCATGCAGCCTTTGATGTCAAATGAATCTGCCTTCAAGTCCCAACTCTCCTCCTCACTGCTGGGCAAGCTGGTCAACCTCCCTGAGTCTCAGTGCCCCCATCTGTAAAATGGGGATAATTAAGACCTACCCCATCGGTAGGCTTGTGAATTAAATGTGATCATGTCTGGAAGTGTTTGGGACCATTCCTGGGACATAGTGGGGTGATCAATAAATGATGGCAATAATAATAATAATAATAATCTATATGTATAAAAGCTTAAGCGACCAAACGACCGGTTGACCTGTCGCCATAAAGCACACTGACCACGAGGGTGCAGACGCTTGATCCAGGAGCTGCCCCCTGGTGGTCAGTGCACTCCCACAGCCAACCTCCTGCTGCTGGCCAACCTCCCCCTGGCCGGCTGGCTCCAGTCAGCCCAATCGCCAGCCAGGCTGAGGAACCTCACCCATACACGAATTCGTGTACTGGGCCTTTAGTAATAATAACAATATAAAGGCTACATCTTTGTAACCTTCATCGTACCTTGTGTATATTAAGTGCTATAATAAGATGTCGTGGTTAAGATGATGATGGTGGGGAGGAGGAGACTAGGTGACACTATAGTAAAAGCCCTATGGGCCTTGCTAATCACAGGGCAGCAATTTGTCACAATAGGAATTAAATGAACTTTAGAGCCAGGCAGCTGTGCTTAAGTTAATTACCCATCCGTCTGACTGGGCGGCTCCCTCATCTCTCTTAGCCTGGGCCTCTGTCCCTCATCTTCTGTAGGGCTGTGGGCAGGAGTAAATGAAGCCACGTTCGTCAGCGCTTAGCGCAGTACCTGGCCTCGCATGCATTCAATAGATAGTGGACAGTGCTTTTACAGTCTCCCAGCCCACAATCAGCACACCCTGAGAGCAGGGGGGTGCACTGCTTGTATGTGCTCCTTAAGGGGGGGTGACGCCCATTCAGTTATCCAGCAGCCACCATTAGCAGCCCCTCTGTGTCCAGCACCATCCTCAGCACGGGCCACGCAGGGGGGACGGTACAGTGAAGAAGACATTCTAGCGACAAGTGTGCAGTTGGAAGTGGAGGTGCGTGCTCTAAGAAAGCCAGCAAGTTGCAGGATACAGGGATGGGTGGGAAGCATTCATTTCCTATCGCTGCTGTAACAAATGCTCACAAACTTAGCCGCTGAAAACAACACAAATTTGTTGTCTTAAGATAGTGGTCGGCAAACTCATTAGTCAACAGAGCCAAATATCAACAGTACAACGATTGAAATTTCTTTTGAGAGCCAAATTTTTTAAACTGAAACTATATAGGTAGGTACATTGTTATTAACTTAATTAGGGTACTCCTAAGGCTTAGGAAGAGCCACACTCAAGGGGCCAAAGAACCGCATGTGGCTCGCGAGCCGCAGTTTGCTGACCATTGTCTTAAGAGATCTGGAGGTCAGCAGTCAGCAGCGAGCGAAAGGGGCTAAAATCAGTGTTGCAGGGCTGCGCTCCGTCCCCAGGCTCCAGGCAAGGCTTCCTGGCCTGGCCTTTTCCAGCTACTGTGCTGCCTGCGTTCGTCTTCACAGCCTCCGCCCTGTCATCACCTCACCTCTCTCGCTGTCCCCTCGCCTCTGATAGGGCTCTTGTACCTGGGCCCCTGGATAATCTCCCCGCCGCAAAGCCCTTCATTTAATCACATTTGCAAGGTCCCTTTCGCCAGGGAAGGCAGCACGCTCACAGGTCCTAGGGACTAGGGCATGGGCATCCTTATGGGGCAATACTCAGCCTAATGCTGGGGAAGCCTGCTTCAGTGGGTTTGTCCTTGCCATCACCAGGGTCCATGCAGAAGCAATGAATAAAAGAATGAACAAATGAATGAGTGAATGAATGAATGAGTGAGTAAATGAACAAAGGACAGAGAGAGGCGGAGACAAAGCCAGCCTGCCCTAAGGACTCCAGACCTACACGGGGCTCTCCTGGGCGCCCCGAGAACCTGCTGCTTTACTCTTAGATGCACCCTCGGGCATCAAGGGTCAGACCTCCAGGAGAGGTAAGCCTTTCAGGCTCATCAGGCTACAGACATGGTGCCTGGAGCTGAAAGTCAAGCACGGAGCATTTGAGCAGGATGCTCTGTCTCATCCGCAGTCCTCTCTCCAGCAGCCACTGTTGTCTCCCTTTCCCAGGTGAGGGGCTGAGGCACAGAGAGGTGCAGCTGCTCACCTGGGCCCACACAGCTGGTGAGTGGCAGATCCACCAAGAGGTGACTCCAGCTGCCCGGCTGCAGGGCCAGCGCGCCTACTTCCCTGCCCACATTTAATAAGCCCATGTCCAGGACTGCCCGGCTTCATCCTCAGGGGACCTTCCTAGTTCCCTGCTGAATTCGATGGATGCTTTGCAGTCTTGCAGGATTTAAAAATGCAGTCACCAACTTGTGGTGGAGCTTGTCACTCACTCTTCACTGTGGGGTCCAGGGGGCGGGGGGGGGGGTCCTGTCATTGTTTACAGAGGGGGAGTCAAGAAAGGCAGCCACAGAGCGGCCCAAGGGTGAGCCCCCTCCTCCCCAAGTCTTCACTCCCTAGATCCAGTGCCGAGTGCTGAGCATGGCTGCTCTGCACGGCTCCCCTGGGAGGGGAATCTGAGACACCCCCCAAGGAGCCTGGACACTGCAAAGCAAACGCTCCCTGTTCCAAGTCTTTACACATCCAGCCATGCCCCGGCTGCAAACGGCCACAGACTGAGGGCCAAGGCCAGCGAGGGGAGGGGGTGTACCAGCAGCGGCTCCCATCCGGGCCTGGTGGTTGGACAGACCCGGCTCTTCGCCCTCCTCTGCCTCGTGCCAGTGGCCTCCCTGACCCTCAGTTCTCTCATCTGATAAAATGGGCTTAGAAGCATCTACCTCTTTCATAAGATTAGATACTTTCATATTAGCATTAGCACAGTTCAGCACCCCGAGAGGTACCCAATAAATGGTAGTACTACCTATTTTAATTGGGTATTCAGAGTCTCACATTAATTAACTTACCTATTTGTTGAGCATCTACTCTGTGCCTGGCGTGTCTCAGGTGCTGACGGCAAGGTAGGCTTTATTAACTGCTGTGATGTGAGCTACGGGCCACCCCGAGAGACACCTACATCCTCATTCCTGCCCCCGCCTGCTGTGTCTCTCCCGTGGGAGAGAAAACCGAAGCCAGCCCAGACGGCAGGTGCTCGTATGTCGATTGTCTCAGGGCCAGTCCAGGAGACTCTGGGCACCTGGCACCTCAGAGGAGCAGAGCCAGGGCTCAGGGAGGTAAGGAAATGGGCTCACTTACATCAAGTGACTTAATATTTCCCACAGATGCTTTTGCGTGGTTGGGGTTTACCACGCACGTATACGACCTCTTAGAAGACAGTGTGCGCACCAGGACGATGTGGGCCGGACCATGGCGGGGGGGGCGGGGGGAGGAGGACCCCTGAGAGCAGAAGGAGGCTCCTCTGAATCCACGCGGCTTCCACCTGCCAACCCCACGTGTCCCCGGGACCCCACACCTCCCCGCGCGAGTGAGGCAGCCGCCCTCACGGGGTTCACCTCGCCAACTCCCAGGAACGCTTCCCGCGTCCCCGGCACCTGATGGAGTTACCATGAAGAGGGGAGCGTTTTTAATTTACTCAGGATCGGTGTGTGGGGGCCTGGTAACGCCGCCTTCCATCTCGGTGACAACAAACTCATTCTTCACCATAATTAAAATGTCACTTTGACAAATAATTCCATCAGCCCCTTCCACCTATGAATAGCTTCCCGCTATAATTGTTCACATTCCGCTGAATTAGAAGGATTCAAGGGAGAATTTAAGGGGTATTTAGGCAACAAAGATAAATCGAGGGAGTTTTCCACCCTCCCACGGCCCCTCACTAAGTGAGACATCATCCCAGTCCGGGGGGTCCCCATTCCCTGAGTCTCAGCCGCTCCTTCCAGAGTAGAGGGAGATGGGGATGGCGGGGTCGCCCAGGCAGGCGTGTGGAGCCCCTGACATTCCTGCGCAAAAGGCAGGATGAACCCCGGCTCTCACTTCAGTAAGGACATGACGGGGACCTTCCTGAACTCTGTTGCGTAACAGAACACGAGCTCACCGCGAGGAGACTGAGTCAAGATGCCATTCTTGCTCGGTGGGGGTCACTCGGCATTGTTTGAGGAGCTCCTCGTTTTCCGGGTGGAGGACCCCTGCAGAAGGGTGGCTTCCCCTGGGTGGCACAGCCCCGCGTGGGCGGGCCAGGCTGTCCGAATCCTTGGCGGTGCCCAGCACCGTGTGGGACGCATGGTAGGAGCTCCACCAATGCACTGCCTTCCCCTTTTGTGGTGCTGGCCCTCCATTGGGATTAGATGTGATGCACAGAGCCAGCCACAGGGTGCTGGACAGCCCCGGCCTCGGGTGGAAGGAGATGGCATTTGGCTGCTCCCCCTCAGAGAGAGGGGCATGGCTACCTGGTGAGGAGCACAGTCCTGGGTAGTCAGGAAGCCCTAACAACCACCCTCTGCCTCTGTCTCTATGGGCTTGCCTGCTCTGGATAGTTCACATCTGTGGGGAAAGTCAACATGTGGTCTTTGCGTGACTTCTTTCACTGAGCCCCATCCGTGTTTCCGGGGATCATCCGTGTTGTAGCATGTGGCAATGCTTCGTTCCCTTTTTAAGGCTGAAGACTGTTCCGTTGAATGGTTAGGCCACCTTGTGTTCATGCATTCATCTGCCAGTGGGCCTTGGAGGGTTTTCTACCTGCTGACCTTTGTGAATATGCTGCTATGAATTGTGTTTGAGCACCTATTTTCAGTTCTTTTGGGTCTGTGCCTACGGCAAGAGTGAAATTGCTGGGTCACGTGATGATTCTAACTCGTCATTCTTTGAGAAAATGCCAAACTGCTTTCCACAGCAGCTGCACCACTTTACACGCCCACCAGCAGTGTACAAAGGCCCCAACATCCAAATTCTTGCCAACACTTGTTATTCTCATTAAAAAAACACAACTACAGTCATCCTAGTGGGTATGAAGCCCATCTTCTTTAATTTTTAACCCTTACCACACAACAATCTCTCCACAGCCTTTGAGCTCGCAGCCTTCGGTAGCCAGTCAGCTTGCTGAGAACAGGAGGGTGAGAGGAGCCCAGTGTCCCGAGACCCTGAACTTGGCCATCTTGGGATTTTTTTCTTTCTTCCTGGGCTGTGAGTTGGGCAGTGTGAGGACCTGGGCATAGCATGCCACGTGACATGTCTAGTTCACATGCGTGACCTCATTTAGTCTTCATAACAGCACTTATTACAATTAGTAACTGTTACCTCACCAGCCTGTGTCACGGAGGCCACATTCACGTCATAACTCAGAAGTCCCTGGCTCATACTCCCACCTGCTCTTTGCAGAAGCTCAGCTATAAATATGGCATCAGCTGCTTCTTTCTCTTGCTGCTCCCTATACCCTGTCCCCTTCCCAGGTCTCCCACAGCTGTCTCCCAGGCCCTTCTGGGAGTGAAGACCCCCTTAAATCCATTCCAGATGAGACCCCATTTATCTACCAGCCATTATCAGTGTTGATCAGCAGACCCTGAGGTTGACGGGAGCCAGTGATAAACGGGAAGAATGACGAGTGGTAAAAGGGAGCATACCCGGGTCCCACAAAATGAGCTTTGAGCCCTGAGATGGCAAATCTGTTGGGTTTCACGTTGTTGTCATATAAGAACGCTTGCTGAAGTCAGATGGCTTCAACTGTGTGACCTCGGCACTTCACAGTGCTTCTCCGAGCCTCAGTTTACTCATCCACAAAATGGGGAGAACTGTTCTTCTGATTGAAGATGAAGTTAGTCTGTGAAAGCTCTTCACTCAGAGAAATGACAGCACAGGGCCACCCCGCTCCCTCTGTGCCCTGTACAATCTCTACAGGAGGAAGAGAGAAAACTCAGGGTCAAGGTCCTAGTTGGAAGCATGAACCCGGTGGAGGCAGGGTTGGCTGCTCTGGCTCAGAGTTGGGCTCTGCCTGCTTGGACTTAGCGCTTTCATGTTACCGTTCGTCCCTCCTCCAGGGAGATGTCTGCTTCCCCCGATGTGAGAGCAATATAATGGGATCCCCGGTGCACCCCACAATGTCCTTCTTTGGGCAGTACCGCTGTTCCCTGCAGTCAGTGTTGTCCCTGGCACGGAGACGCAGGGACCCGAAACATTGTTTCTGCAGCTCCCAGGCTTGGAGAACATGGCTCTGAAAGCCAAGAGAGGAAATAATATGCAAAGGATTTGTTCATTCTCTTGTACTCACGAAAGTGCCAGTAATCCAGACAGCTTGTTCTAGAAGATTAGGGTCTCCCAGCCCCCCTACACACAAGCCGGCTCATCCGCCATTTGTAAATCAGCCCATTGCTCTGCCCACCGTCACACCCTGGGTGCTGGCTGCGAGGCCACGGGTCTGGGGACCAGGACTCCAGCCTGAGCCACAGCCAAGCAGAAAAGGAGTGGAGCGCAGAGGAAACACCATCCGGGCAGCGTGCCGTAGTGGAGACAGCACTGAACATGTAGCCAGAGGTGCCAGCTCAGCTAGGCCCTGGCTGCGTGGGCCCCGGTCGGTGCCTTCCTCCTCCGGGCCTCAGCCGTCTGCAGACAGACACCACTGGGCAACGGTCTCAAAGCTCTCATCCTGTCTGAACACCCCTCCAGTTGGGGGCCTGCTCAGTAGGATTTAGGGGCCCAGAGCTGGAGCTGTGCTCAGGGACAAAGGGTATAAGGAAATGCAGATGCTAAAACGAAGGGGGTTACCCCCCAGGGTCCCCAAACAGTGGGCCTGGAAGCAGATGTTAGGGTCAAGGGTCAGAGCTTCTGGAAAGCAGTATGGGAAGCAGGGGAGAGTGAGTGTTATTAGCCGACACTGATTGAGCCCGTGCTGCGTCCCAGGCCGTGCTCAGTGTTAACACACATTCACTCCTTTCACCCCACAGTCGGCTCGAGGTGAGTTTTATGGGGAAACTGGGACACCGAGAATTTAAGCTCGTGTAGCAGCTGCTAAAGGTTTGCACCAGCCCTGGCTGATGTGGCTCAGTGGTTGAGCACGTCATCCCATGCACCAGAGGTTGCCGGTTCAGTTCTTGGTCAGGGCACAAGCCCAAGTTGAAGGCTCCATCCCCAGTAGAGGGCGTGCAGGAGGCAGCCGATCGATGTTTCTCTCTCACCTTCTCCCTTCTTTTCTCTCTAAAATCAATAAAGACATTTTTTTTAAAAAAAAAAAGTTTGCACCAGGCTGACCTGGCTTCAGCATCTAAGCTCCTCACCTAAGCCCCTCACCGCTGGCCTGTCCTGCCTCTCATGGCCTTGGTCCAGGACCATCATCACAGAAGAAGTGCTGGGCCCCAGAGAGTCCACGGCTCGGTCCCATGTCAGGGACAGGCACAGGCCAGGCACGCGGCTGTGGCCGTCCTCCGCCTCAGGCCAGGCAGAAGTGACAAATGGAAGGCCTGCCTCTTTCATCCTCCCTCCCGGAGAGGGGAGAGCTGTCAGGCCCATGCGGGGCTGAGTCAGTCATCTCGCAACCGTCTCATCGACACCTCCTCACTGAGCCACGTGCCCCCTCACACGGAGGGGCTGCCGGTGTCCCCCTTTATCTTGGTTTGCAAAGTGGCTTCTCCCCCAGACACCCCCACCCCAACCTCCTGCCGGAACGGACGATCGTGGATTTTCGAAATGAGATAAATCTGGAAGATGAATGTATTCATGAGCCCATAAAAGGGTCATGAATCACCAGCCCCAATTACTGCCTTCAGTCCTGACAGGATGAATTCCCTCAAGCAGGTTCTCCTTGTCAGACAGACGCGGGAGGCAGTGCCAGTGGAGCCGGGGCCACAGATAACATCATTAGTCCACACCAGGCAGTTTTCGCTGCCCAAGCCCAGGCCACTGAATGGGCAGCTCACTTCTGATGCTGGGGAGAAAAAGGAAGTAAAAGCTTAAAAATATATATTTAAATAAATATACATGTAAAATAAACATTTAAGTAAATACCTATGTTAAACATAAATATATAAATAGTATATATATTTAAATAAAAGTATATGTAGTCTACATAAAAAGAAGAAGAAGGGAGGGAGAGAGGCAAAATGGGGATGCTTTCATGCTAAATGGAAAGGAGACAAGATAAATGAACCCAATCTGATTTTGAAGCCTCTTTGAAAACCCTGTCCGGAATTGCCAGGAAAGGCCTGGCGCCCATGGGAAGCACGTCATTGCCGAAGCCTTGTGCCGCTGAACTCTGCGGCCCGCCCTCGTGCCTCCCGGTGACTTGTTTAGAACGACTGCAAATCAGGACAAATCGCAGCCAACAACAGTCTCTCTCTCCAGCCCTCAATCACTCGTAATCAGACCGTGTATTTTAGCAACAGAATCTTCCCTGGCTGAGCAGCTCATTCATCTGCCTTCTGCAAGCTCGACGCCCTGTGAATGGGAGATGAGAGGAAGCCACCTGCTTCTCTGGCAGCCGGGGAAGCTGGGAGGAGGAGGCAATTGCCAGCCCTCCCCGCTGCTTGCTAGATGGCCAGCGGGAGCCCAGACCCGCGGGAACCTGCCAGAGAGGAGGTGACCGGCCGGACAGGTGCCAGAGGGAGTTATCCGGCTCCGTATCTGGTGAATGCCTGCCCTGCGCTGGACATCCGGCCCTGGTCTCTGGGTTTAAATTCTGATGCCACCATTTTCTAGCCATGTGACCCCAGACTAGTTACCTAGCGCTGTGCATATAAAAGCAAACCCATGGAACAATGAGAGGAAGACGCAGACACCCAGGACTCAGGTGGGACAGGAATCACAGGGCAGGGGGCTCTGTAAGGATGGAGGGAGGCGGTGGAGCTGATGGGACAAGAAGGGGCATGTGTCCCCTGGGCCTTTCGGTTTTACACATTCACCTTGCCCAAGAGGTGATCCAGGGTCACCTGTGGCATTTGCCCAAGGGGATATGGGCAAGGAATGGAGCACAGACTCAGGACCAGAGAGCCCTGGTGTAAGCCCACGTCCCACCATGGACCTGCTATGTGACCCTGGGAAGGTTGCACCCCTTCTCGGAACCTCAGCCCCCACATTCTTCAAAACAAATGCACTATCGACACCACAGGTCTTGGCAAAGAGCACCCCTACCATTGCCAAGTCCGAGACACCTTGTGTTTGACACCCGTCTGTTTCTGCCCTCTCTCTCCAGAGCAGCCCTGCCCCGGTGTGCATGCCAGGGCTGTGGCCGGGCTGCAATGCCCTTTAAATACACCAGCTCTGGGTGTGGGGCTAATGGGACACGTGGCAGGGACGACTGGGAGTCACAGCAGTGTGGAGGAGAATATGGCTTCATGAAAATAACATTTGGAAATGATTATGGGAGCAATGGATCAGAACCACAACCAGCTGCCAGCCGTCCCCAGAGACAGCGCGGGAGATGAAGGCGGAAGGTGGTCCCTCACCTGGGAGCCGGAGCAGAGCATCCCGTGAAACTGCAGCCTGGCCCGGGCCTGGCCCTGAAAATCCAGGGCTGCGGCCTCACTGCCCTCTCTCAGGGTCAGGCAATTTGGCTGTCGGGGCTTCTCCGAGTTTTAATCCCAATAGGACACAAGTTGTATTAAAAAGTCATGTGAGATGGAAGGAGATGGCATGAAATCCGAGGGCAGGTAGGGGCAGAAGCAATAAGTATGTTCGCCGTGGAGAGAACCCTCAGCGTTGGAAGGGAGTTTGGGGTGGAGCACCCACCCGCTGCCGTGTGGAATGGGTGACAGACACTCCCAAAGGGCCGCGCAGCAGCTTCAACTTCTCTCTTTCCCCTCGCGGTCCCTCACTGAGTCTGGCTGGCACAGGCAGGGTCTCTCACCTCAGCCTATCCAGCCACTGCTGTGCCCTCCCGGAGCCCAGGACGGCCTCGGGGCTGCTGTGCTGCTCCGTGCAGCTGCCAGAGCTGGCTTTTACCCCATCATCTCACTGAAGCCACCCACAGCCCGGACACTGTCCCGGGAGCACACCGGGCTCAGCAAGGAGGACGCTCCCTGGCACACGTGGCTGAGTGCCACCCTGGGCTGCAAACCTGGCACTTCCTGACTCCAAAGCGTGTGGCCTCGGGGTTCTGCGCATTGGCACGGCTCATGAGCTCCCTCTCCTCTCCTGACCCCCGTGAGCCAGTCGGGCTGACATCTCGGAAAGAGATGTGTCAGGAGCCCCCAGCAAGGCTAGCCCCCTCAGAGCAGGGGTGAGACCGAGCTGCTGCGGGTACCCAGAAGGCTGAGGGGCTGAGGGAGTGGGCTCTGCCCGCCCCCCACCTGCTCCAGGACACCTTTCCAGTGCATCGTGTGCAGATGAGGCCCTTTGATAAAGACCAAATCCCCTTGTTGCTTGGCAACCGGCTTACAAGCCATAGCAGGAAAGTAATTTACAGGAATTCAGAGTGTCTGCTGGAGGTTCCGCTGAGCCGAATCTGTGCAGAGGAGCCACAATGGTCCAAATCGCACCTTCGGTGGGAAGGAGGGGCGGGCGGAAAAGCTTCCACTTGCCTCGCCGGAGGGTCAGAGCCTTAAGCTCAGGCTCAGTGATCATTTTTCATTAACTTGTTTGCTGACCTGATACTAAGCCCCTACTATGCGGCAGGCCCCGTGCTGGAGTCAGGCACATGGTGTTGGGACAGAGGGCGCCCCACAAGAGGCCAGCGCAGCCAGGGCAGAGGGTGAGAGAGCCTGGCACACGCGAGAATCCCGTTGTCCGGCGAGGGCTCCTGCTGGGGCCGCAGGGTGAGTGGAGCCCAGGCAGAGCCTTGAATGCCAAGCAAATGCATCTGGACTTAGTATAGAGACGGTGGCGTTATTGACAAGGGCGACGGGGGAAGAGGTTTGTGTTTCAGGAAAACGATTCTGGTTTACTGTCGGAGGGTAGATTAAGGGAGAAGCAGGAGCTGAGGGGGAGAGTCTGGGGCTCCCAAACTAATGGGAAACCGCCAAAGAAAACTGCTACGGGCAAGAGCTGGCGAGGCCTCGACTGAGGTGGGGAGAAAGGGACAGTCCAGCGAGGCCCGGCCACTGATTAGTGGTGGGAGAGGGACAGTGGGGACCTTGCAGGTGTCCAACTGGACCAGCACGTGGTGCCATTTACGGGATGGAGAGGGAGGAGGAAAGAAGGCTGGGTCCAATGTTAGGAAAATGCCGTGGGGTCCTGTCCATCTGGATTCTTTTGATTGTCCGTGACGGAAGCCCAGCGGGACTGAGCTTGGGAGCATACAAGGCACTTAGGGAAGGTGGGGTAGGGGTGCAATGGAGCCTCAAGGGCCCTCTCTAGTGCTAGAGCCCATGGGGGCGCAGGTTAGTTGGACAAAGTGGATTCAAAGGGGGGAATCTGGAGCAGAAGGAAGAGCAGGTGCCACACTGAGGCTGAGATATTTAGGATCCTTGGCCCCGAGTCCATCTTGACCTTCACTGTGACTAATGTCCCTCTTGTGGGGAGAAGCAAAGGGTAGCTGGGAATGGCACGGCTTTCTGCCCCTGTGGCTGTGTTGTTCCTGAGAACCGCTGGGAATGAGGGGTCAGCAGGTGGGAGGAGGCAGGAGAGGAAGCCACAGAAATATACGTACCTGCTCTCTGCTCACTCGAGAGCTTAATGGAGGTGGGAGACACTGGTGCAGGAGCTGGTGGCGGGTCCTCCCAGCAGGGCTGCTCAGGATGTCCTGTCTGCCCTCCCTCGGCCCTGGCTCAGGGTCTCATCTGGCCGCAGGACTGAGAATTACGCGGAGACAGGTTCAGCCCCCAGGGAAGATGGGCTGGTGTGGGGACCACACACACCACAGAGGCAAGGACAGTCTTCGCATCAGGCTGCCTGTGGGTCCTCTTTCCTGTGTGGATTCTGTTCTATGACTAGATGGGTCTCCTTCTCTCCCAGGCAAAGACCCGGGTGTGATTTCAGCTCGGCAGCAGCAGGCGGCATGGGGTGGGCTTGTCTCTGGGAGCCCAGTGCCCCTGTTGTGGGATGGAGGGAGCTGCCTCAGCCGTGGGGGCTCACAGGTCATTGCAATGCCCTGCCCTGCCCTCTGCACCTGCGGCCCATCCCTCTTCTCCGCCTCGTCACCGCTCATCCTGGTCCCTGCATCCTCATGACGTCAGCAGGTCCAAGAGCCCCTCTGGCCCGACTCTTCCTCAAGCTCTTCCAGCCTCTGGCTGCCTCCTCATGTTCCTGGCATTTCCCAGTTACGCTGTCTGTGACAGGCGGGGCAGAGGAGAGACTCCGCCTATCTTTATTATTTTATTGTGCCAAATACACATAAGATAAACGTCACCATTTTAACCATTTCAAGGTGTATACTTCAGCAACGTTAAGTTCACACAATTGTGCAGCATCACCACCGAGCGCCCAAACTTTGTCATCACCCCAGATGGAAGCCTGGGGCCCATCAGGCTCTCACTCCCCACTCCCCACCCCCCACCCCCTCCACGGCCCTGACAACCACCCTCTGCCTCTGTCTCTATGGACTTGCCTGCTCTGGATAGTTCACATCTGTGGGGAAAGTCAACATGTGGTCTTTGCGTGACTTCTTTCACTGAGCCCCATCCGTGTTTCCGGGGATCATCCATGTTGTAGCATGTGGCAATGCTTCGTTCCCTTTTTAAGGCTGAAGACTGTTCCGTTGAATGGTTAGGTCACCTTGTGTTCATGCATTCATCTGCCAGTGGGCATTGGAGGGTTTTCTACCTGCTGACCTTTGTGAATATGCTGCTATGAATTGTGTTTGAGCACCTATTTTCAGTTCTTTTGGGTCTGTGCCTACGGCAAGAGTGAAATTGCTGGGTCACGTGATGATTCTAACTCGTCATTCTTTGAGAAAATGCCAAACTGCTTTCCACAGCAGCTGCACCATTTTGCACGCCCACCAGCAGTGTACGAAGGCCCCACCATCCAAATTCTTGCCAACACTTGTTATTCTCATTAAAAAAACACAACTACGGTCATCCTAGTGGGTATGAAGCCCATCTTCTTTAATTTTTAACCCTTACCACACAACAATCTCTCCACAGCCTTTGAGCTCGCAGCCTTCGGTAGCCAATCAGCTTGCTGAGAACAGGAGGGTGAGAGGAGCCCAGTGTCCCGAGACCCTGAACTTGGCCATCTTGGGATTTTTTTCTTTCTTCCTGGGCTGTGAGTTGGGCAGTGTGAGGACCTGGGCATAGCATGCCATGTCTAGTTCACATGTGTGACCTCATTTAGTCTTCATAACAGCACTTATTACAATTAGTAACTGTTACCTCACCAGCCTGTGTCACGGAAGCCACATTCACGTCATAACTCAGAAGTCCCTGGCTCATACTCCCACCTGTTCTTTGCAGAAGCTCAGCTATAAATATGGCATCAGCTGCTTCTTTCTCTTGCTGCTCCCTATACCCTGTCCCCTTCCCAGGTCTCCCACAGCTGTCTCCCAGGCCCTTCTGGGAGTGAAGACCCCCTTAACTCCATTCCAGATGAGACCCCATTTATCTACCAGCCATTATCAGTGTTGATCAGCAGACCCTGAGGTTGACGGGAGCCAGTGATAAACGGGAAGAATGACGAGTGGTAAAAGGGAGCATACCCGGGTCCCACAAAATGAGCTTTGAGCCCTGAGATGGCAAATCTGTTGGGTTTCACGTTGTTGTCATATAAGAACGCTTGCTGAAGTCAGATGGCTTCAACTGTGTGACCTCGGCACTTCACAGTGCTTCTCCGAGCCTCAGTTTACTCATCCACAAAATGGGGAGAACTGTTCTTCTGATTGAAGATGAAGTTAGTCTGTGAAAGCTCTTCACTCAGAGAAATGACAGCACAGGGCCACCCCGCTCCCTCTGTGCCCTGTACAATCTCTACAGGAGGAAGAGAGAAAACTCAGGGTCAAGGTCCTAGTTGGAAGCATGAACCCGGTGGAGGCAGGGTTGGCTGCTCTGGCTCAGAGTCGGGCTCTGCCTGCTTGGACTTAGCGCTTTCATGTTACCGTTCGTCCCTCCTCCAGGGAGATGTCTGCTTCCCCCGATGTGAGAGCAATATAATGGGATCCCCGGTGCTCCCCACAATGTCCTTCTCTGGGCAGTACCGCTGTTCCCTGCAGTCAGTGTTGTTCACTGCGTCTCCTGCAGAACTGTACACAGCCACGGCCAGAAGAGAGAAAGCTGTATCCCCGGGGCGGCTTCTTATCACAAAGAACTACGGCTCTGTCTCCCTCCCTTCCAGTCACGTGGGGGAGGCCATGGAGAGCAGTGACAGCCACGATCTCTCTCTTTTGTTGCTGGATTATAATTGTAAGATGGCTCCCGTTGATCTAGCCGTGTGTGTCAGGCACCGTGCTAAGCTCTCCACTGCATGCATTGTCTCGTGCCGTCTTTCCGAGGGGCTCATGAAGCAGTTGTTACTCTATCCATGAGGAGGTGTCATTTGAATCCCATGTCAGCCTGAGCAAAAATGTTTAAATGCTCATTTGCTCACTTCTGTGAATGAGGAAATGGTGGCAAGTGGGAAAGTGCAAGTAAGAAAAATGAAAGGAAGCTGAGCCTAGCGTGAGGGAAATGCAAGGCCCTTTGCTGGCTCCTCTGTCTCTGAGCTTCCCCGCAGTCCCTGCAAAGAAGGAAACAAGATCCGTCACAGTCTCCACATCAGGGTGCTCCACCTGTGGGCCCAGGGGCTTGTGGGAGACATCAGTTCTCACGCCCAGCCCAGAATTGGGGGTGAAACCAGCTATCTGTGCTTTCACAAATACAGGTAGTGATGATGCACATTCAGGTTCGAGACCCTCGAAACGAGAACACCAGTTCCTAACATTGATATCTGAGAGCAATTTGCCCTCTGAGACCTGCATGGGCTATTGTTTTAGCCAAATCTTTCCTACAAACGGCATCGCAGGCTTTGTAGGGCTGCTCCTCAACTCCCTCCCCCCTCCCCGCGCCCCAGCATAGACTCTATTTAATGAAAGCAATTCCAGAGGGCCCAGCAGTGTCATCAGACACACACGTGACGGCCCGTTTTCTCACACACACGCACGCACACGCGCGCGCGCGCGCGCGCACATGCACACACACATGCACGCACATGCACACACACATGCACGCACATGCGCGCGCACATGCACACACATGCACACACATGCACGCACGCACACGCACACACATGCGCACGCACATGCACACACACATGCACGCACACGCACACGCACACATATGCACGCACAGCTCCGGGTAGTGAGAAGCCTGGAGAACATTCTTGCATAGCTCTTAGGAGCCAGGACTCCGGAGCCAGGCTGGCCCAGAGCCGAGGGCTGGCTGTGCCTTTGATTACCTGAGTGACCTTAGCCAGTTCCCTTCATTCCCTCGCTATGCCTCAGTTTCCCCATGTGTAAAATGAGGATAACTATTCTACCTATTGCATAGGCTTGCTCTAAAAATTCAATGGGCTACTGGGTGATGTGCTTAGTATGGCCAGTACTACACTGATGCGCCCTTAGTAAATGGCCCTGTGATTACACAGTGTGTGTTTCCTGTAGGTGATGGTGCAAGCCACCAGCCCATCTCCCTGTCTCCTGCGCCATCAATAGGGGTGCATACCCTTCCCCTCCTGGAAGATGCGTCTAGAGATGCATACGCCAAACTCACTGAGCCCCTACTATGTGCAGGTCTTTCTCATATTTTACATTCTTTTATCTTTTCAACAACTCGGCCCTGTCGCTGTTATTACCCATTTTCTACATCAGGAAGCCGAGGTCCCCAAATGGCCTGACTTTTCTGCAGGCACAGAGGTAAGAAGTGCAGCGTTAGGCTTGGATTCCAGGTCTTCCGCTTTGACTCGGACATGCCAGTCATTTCCTTTGGATCTCTGAGGTGCTTCCTCAGGCCACAACTCTAGTCCCTTTGATCCTGGGAGGATGGTTCGCAGCCCCGGCTGGGGCTAGGGGAGGGAGGCAGCTTTTAGAACTGGAGCAGAGCCCATCCTGTGAGCGTATCCGAGTCCAGGTCCTGGTCTATCGCTGTGAAATTCAAGGCCATGAAGGGCTTCCCTGGCCCGAGTCTGCGGGGGGAGCTCGGCAGCACTCAGCTCTCTAACCGTCTGTGTCCGGGGCTCAGTTCTCCCGCCCATGCCCACGCCATCTTTGAAAGGTGAGGTGAATGTCCACGAAAAGCACCGCCCAGCAGCGTGAGGCAAGAGGCCCAGGGGGCAGGGCAGAGTGCAGAGCCATTGCTCAAAGCAAGAAAAAGTCAGAACATGTGGAATCATCCACACAGCCCTGTGGGGAGGCCGAGGCCGAGAGAGCGTCTGTCTGTCCAGCCTCCCTTCTCTCTGGAGTCCAGGCCCAGCCCAGCGCTGCCTTCTGGGAACCTGGCACCTTCGCCTTCCAAACCCACCACCCTCCCCGCCAGCGAACCCCTTTCCTGACCTCACAGTTTGCAGAGGAATCTTGAGCAGCAGACACTCTGGTCCCTTCTCCTGTATTGTCAGAACAAGCCACACAGCCACGCCCAGAGCCAGCGGGACTGGGAAGGGCAGGAGGGAGTGAAGAAATACAGCCAAACCATGCAGCCTGCTATGCCCACCACGCAGGGTGTCTCAGAGGGAAGATTTGCTCACTCAGTCATTCATTCATTCATTCGCTGTATATTTATTGAACACTGGCAGGCACAGCGCTAGGTGCTGCTGTGCAGCAGTGGACAAAATAGACACAAATTCCTACCTTCACGGAGCTTACATTCTAGTGAATAAACCCCCTGAGTTATCCACAGATATTTGCCCATGGCCACCCATGCCAGGTTAGGACAGGCGCTGGGGTAAAGATGTCCGTGACAGAATTCCTGCCCTCAGTGGGCTCATCGCCCATGGGGAAACCAGACATGCAGGCACCCCGTTACCACACAGAGGGGCAGGAAGCATGGGTGAGCCCCAGAGAACACAGAGCGCACCCCCCCCCCCCGGGCCACCTGCCTCCCTCCCCTTTGCAGACCTCCTTCCCAGCCACGGGCCTCCTGTTCGAGCCCAGCTTCCCAGCATGGGGGCTCTCACAGGCCCCACTGGGCACAGTGCAGAGGAATTAAGTGCACTTAGCGACACGAAGCCATCGCGGGAAGAGGCACTTGCTCTCCCTCTCCGAGACTAATGAGGATGGCGGGAGGGGAGGAGGTGACTGCAGGACCCCACGGCTGAAGGGAGCACCCAGGAGCCTCAGTGACAGCGCGGATGAGTGACAGGAGGCAGGCCCTCTGCCTGCGGCCTGACCGTGCAGCTTCCCGGGGTGAGCGGGAGGTCAGGGATCAGACCGCCTCTCCAGAGACGCTCTGGTTTCCCTGAGCCTAAGGAGCCGCAGTAAATTGGCTTAATGGAGTGCAGTCTCATTGTCCTGGTGGCAGGAGGAGAAAAGACGGATCGCCTGCCGGGACTAACAACGTTAGGTTTGGCTTTTAGCGAATGTGGCCGGCATCATTCAGGGACTCCATCTGACCCCTGGGCGTCCTCTTCCAGATCATGGCTGTGCCCTGCCCGGCCCGGCGTGGGCAGAGTAGAGATCTACAGCTGACTCCTGTCCACCCCCAGGGCCAGTCCATCTTAGTCCCGCTGGTCCTCCCCCCGCCACATCTCTCCTCTCCTGTCTCTCCCTAGATGGCTGCCACAGCCCCTCCCAGTCCTGGACTGAGTCCTGGTCCCAGCTACTCTTCAGACAGAGAGAGATGTTTCTAGAACTCACACTTGATCATGACTCTCTCCTGCCGACCACCCCCCCAACCTGTGCTGATTTCTCACATCGCCATGACTGTGGTGTCTGATCCCTTTGTCCTCAGGACTCTTCCACCTGGCAGTCACCTGCTTTCCCCTAAAATCCCAGCTTCATCTGCCCTCCTCTGTCCAGCCTTCTCTGTCTCTCACTCTAACTCCCCACCTGCTCGCCTTCCAAATTAGTGTCGATCATCATGAATTTTTTTTTGTTAATCCTTACCCAAGGATATTCTTCTATCGATCCTCTATAGAGAGTGGAAGAGGGAAAGACAGAGAAAAACATCGATGTGAGAGAAACACATCAATTGGTTGCCTCCTACACGCACCCCAACCAGGGCCCGGGCCAGGGCGGAGCCCGCAACCAAGATACGTGCCCTTGACTGGAATCGAACCCAGGACCCTTTGGTCCACAGGCCGATGCTCTACCCACTGAGCCAAACTAGCTTGAGCCATTATGAAATTTTAATACCAGAAACATACTCTATGCCTGTATATGTACTGCATCTACATCTGTGATCTAAACATAAAAAAAGTAGAATTTCACATGCACGTACACAAAACACTCCTCGCCCCCCCCCCATGGAAACACTACCACCCCCGTGGCAAATGCACGCTGAGCACTAAACCTGCAGATCACCAGTTTCTGCAGTCCATCCCATCAGATTTTGTGAAAGAGAAGCAACTCACCAGGAAAGAAATTATTTTTCACACAGTGACGCCTCTTCCAGGAAGTCCCCCATTCACCTTGAGCCAGAATTGGTCTTTCTCGCGCCCCTGCCTGGGTGCTTTCCTGCATGCTCACCTGGCCATCTTCCCGCTTGAGCTTACACGCTCCTCGAAGGCAGGGCCTGTGTCCCTGTTGTTTACCCCCCGCCTCAGTGTCTGCCCTGTAGCAGGAGCTTCGGAGCTGGTTACAGCCCGAAGGACCCTGGGGCCCCAGTGCCCCGTGCCGCTGTGGTGAGGCACCCTTGCTGGCACGGCACAGCCAGGCGGCATCGGCTCTGAGCCAGGAGCATCACACACTTTCATTAAGGCGGCGTGGTTCCTCGGCAGAAGCGCTCAGAGCACAGACGGGCACGTCTGTAATAACATCTTATTGGCCAGAGTTCAGTTCCCCATAAATGACTGAAGCTTCTGCAGCAATGGAGCTGGCATTTTCATGAACACTCCTGATTAATTAATTGTCTGTCCTAGAACCTGGCAGAGAGAACCCCAGCAGCCTGGGGGTGCCCACCCGATCGAAGCTGGTGAAGGACAGAGGATTCTCTGCCACCTGGCATCCCTCGTAGCCATGGTAACAGAGGCGTATGGTCTCTGAGCTCCACTGTCCACGGTCCAGGCCAGACCTCACCACTTACTGCTGGGGCCTTGAGCTCCTTAAACTGCCTCAGTTTCTCTTTCAGTCAAATGGGGAGAAAATAGTACTGACAAGGTTGTTCTAAGAAATAATTGAGTTGGTGCAAGAAGATCTTAGCATAGCCCGGTCAGAGTAGCTCAGTGGATGAGCATCGACCTATGAACCAGGAGGTCACGGTTAGATTCCCAGTCAAGGCACATGCCCGGGTTGTGGGCTCAATCCCCAGTATGGGGCATATAGGAGGCAGCCAATCAATGATTCTCTCTCATCATTGATGTTTCTCTCTCTCTCTCTCTGCCTCTCCCTTTCTCTCTGAAATCAATAAAAATACTTTATAAAAAAAAAAAGATCTTAGCATAGCACCTGGCACATAGTAAGTGCTCAGTAAACAGTGCCAGTTATCTATTTAATTTTGGTGGGGGTTCTATTGGTTTTCCCCAGAAAGTTCAGGGAGCAGCCGCATCGCCTTGGAAGGGGCAGAACTGGGTGTCTGGGAGCAGGGCTACTTTATAGGGGAAAAGGCTGCCTTATAGGGGCGGCAGCCTCTGCAGAAATATTACGTCTACCTCACAGGGAGTGGAAATACGCACATTTGGATTCCTCCTGACTCCACGAGTGTCTGACTAGGGGACCCTCAACACGCTCCCAGAATGAGGACGGTATTTTCGGTGGTTCTGAGAGTCTGATGAGATGATACGTGTGGAAGCAGCGGGTACTCATAACTGTCCTATAGTTTGCTTTTTTCAACAAGAACTTTTATGGAACAACGCCTGTGGCCAGGCACCGAGCTAGGCACGGACTCAGCACAAACGGCCCATCTCCATGGAGCTCTATGTGATAGCGGTTCAGATGGACGATGACTCAGGGGATGGATCAGTGGACAATAGGACGTCAGGGGGTGGCAGTACGTGCAGCCGATGGACACCCAGGCAGGGTGGGGAGGCAGCGAGGCCTGGGGATGCTTCTGGAATGGTGTTCAGAGAGGGTCTCCTGCCAGCGGTGAGGCCTGAGCCTCCAAAAAGAGGTTTTAATACCATTAATACCGTGAGAGGGCAAGCCGTGTGAGCAAGGGAGGCAAGATTCGGGGGGGTGGGGAGGTGCCAGCACACTTCCACCACTGACATTTTTTATTTTTTTGTAATTTCAAATAATTTCCTGCCCAATAGAGTGAGGGTTGAGGGGAGTACTTCACAGGGTCCTGGTACCCTGACAGGGGCTGGCTAAGGGGGTGGGGCCTGTCTTCATACTGTGGGGGCGCATGTGTGCGCGCACACACACACACACACACACACACACACACACACAAAACCAGTGCTGCCTCCGCCCCACGCTTCCCTCTGTCTGTGAGAAGTAGGGCTTGGTGCTCTTCTTCAGCTCCTCCTCCTCAGACACCCAATCTGGCATCTCAAATCTCTGCATCTCTCATGCTCCCCAGAGCCACACGGTCCTTCACCCAGTTCCTTAAACCTTGGGCCTCTGGGCCTTAGCCCAGGCTGTTCCATCTGCCCGGAACACGCTTCCACACACCTGCCTTTACTTGGCTAATTCCTGCTTATCATAACCTAAGGTCACTGCTTGTCCTCCAGAATCCAGTCCTTCTGTATGTCCCCGGGCTGGGCAGAGTCCCTCTGCTCTGCCTCTGCCCTGTGATCGTCCCCAGCAGCCTGGGGAGCACAAAGATTTTAACCGTGGCCTCTCGTCTGCTGCCTCCACGGAGCTGTATGCTCTGCATGGGCAGGTCCGTGTCTTGTTTGTCTTGGCATCGCCTACTGAGGGTGTAATAAACACCTGCCCTGAGCTGGAGATGAAGGAGCTCAAGAGAGTAGCACGGGGTTCCCGCCCCGAGGATCGCAGGCCTGGACAGGAAGACGAGGTGAAGTTACAGCTTAGCTGTGCCAGGTGTGCAGAGGCAGAGACGGGCACTCAGTTCAGAGACCGCGGCAGGAGCAAAGGGCAGAGGCCAGAAAGCACGCGTCCTCTTTGACCAGCAGCTTCTGTGGCGTGGACACCTGAGCAGGCTCAGCCTGAGACCCCTCCAGGCCTCACACCGTACCATCTGGCTCCCGGACACCCCAGTCATGCTACCCACTCGGGTCCGGACCCCGCCTTCCTGAATCTGGGTTATCACAAGCCAGAAATTATAAGAGGCCGCAGGGATCCAGGCCGTTGCCAGCCGGGCTGGCTCTTAGCAGGCCCTCTGAGCCTGCGCTCCCATGACTTTTCCAAAGCGAGTTCTGCTGGTGACCGGTTCCGTCAGCAGCCTCCCCCAAGGGTTCGGGTCCTGGAAGCCACTCTGCTCTGGGAGAGTCTCATTGCTCATTGACTTACCAACGGCTCTGCAATGTCCTGCAGGGAGGCGTTGGGTTGACTTTAGTCGTCCTGTCCCCTGGGTTGAATCGGGAACGCTTTTCCCTGGGGTACCCCCAGGGAAGGCAGCTCCGACCCCTTCCTTGTGCAGGAGCCACAGGGAATGTCACAGTGTCATGGTCCTGTTCCCGCGCTCCCCTCCACGCCGGGTGAGAGTGTAAACAGACGAGGGAGAGAAAACAGTCCGAGATGCCAAGCTGCTACACAGGGAAGGTGCTCTCTGCCCAGGGAGGAGGTTTCGGAACATAAAGCACCGTCTCTTCCCCGCAGCTTCCCCGAGAGAGAGGAGGGGGAGATGGAAAGCGGCCTCCCGGGACCGCTGGGGAGGGCAGCATTCCTGTCGGTGGTGTTTACAAAGGGTCCTTAGCAATTTGTCCCAATTTGCCTCATTACAACCCATGGAAACATCCGGCGCAATCAGACAAATGGGGCCGTTTCAGTGCTGCCTGATTCACCCCGGGCTGGGCAGCTCCGTGCGGACAGTTCCCCCACAAGGACCTTGGTTCCAGAGTTCTGGGAGCTCAGGGGGGTCCCCAGGCCCAGATGGAGGCCCCAGACTCAACTCTAAACGGGGAGCCCAGGAGGAATGCACTGTCCTCTGTGCATTTATGCCACTGGAGGAGGAGGAGGGGAAAAAAGAATACGGACATTTTCCCCTTTGCCATCTCATCGGGGTGCAGGGCAGTGACTGAGGGGGTGGAAAACAGAAGTTCAAATCCCAGGGATGTTATTTGCCTCCTGGTTGGGACTGGGCCCTGATGGGCTCGAACTGAGCAGTTTCATCTCTCCAGTTCCCTTGGCCTTAACCTTTGGTGCAGGGAAGGCATGTGACCTGAATAAGATTTAAGCTCAGAAATCTGGTTTGTTGAGTCGAAAGATAGAAGCTTCGTCTGGAAGGAATTTAGTGCAAAAAATGAGGGCTGCTGCTGCTGCTACAGCCATTTTGCTGCCACGAAGGAGCCAGCCATGAGAACAAAACTAACTTGGTGACAGGGAATGATGCTGAAGCCCTGATCAAACTGTACCTGAAGCTTCACCTGCATCTGTACATCAGAGATCCACCAGCTAGTGAATTCTCTCTATTGTTTTTTTAAGCCCGATCCAGTTAAACTATTGGAGAAATAAAACAAAAAGCATTTTAACTAATACAAAAATCTTCCGATATTCAGTACTCCTGAACCCACCCCCAAATCCGCTGGGAGCTTGTCACAGTTTAATGAACTAATTTACATATGCAAATTCACCTGCATTAATTGGCTCTCTGGGGAATGGTTTCTGCTTTCTCTCAAGTCATTTAAGCCTCAGAGCAGTATAGAGGCTCTCCTCATGGGCCCAGGTATCCTCTTGACTGACAACCTGGCCTCTGCTTTCCCTCCATCTCCTCCCTTTGCCCATGGAATCGGCTGGAGGACAGGCTTGTCCGTCCCCTGGTCACACTAGGGGTGGAGGGGGGGGGAGGTGGGGGGCGGGCAGGTTGTGTCAGGGAAGCTGGAAAGAAGCAAGATAGGGCCACAGAAGGAACACCAGCTCCAGACTCAGGGAGGCTCTATTTCTTCCGAAGTACATCCCCTCTCTGAGCCTCAGTTTTCCCATCTGCAAAGTGGGGATAATACTACCCACCTTTCTGGCTATTGTGAAGATTTCAAGACGTCACATGTATGAAATGCCCGGCCGAGAGAGCCGGCGAGGCAGCAGGCATCCGATTCACTGAAGCTGCTTAGATTTTTACCTTCATGTGGCTGCCTTCCGGCTTTCAGGGCCAGCGTAGATCTAAGATGACAGGGGCTGTAGGACTTCTCAGTGGAGCAGTAGCCGCTGGGTTTTAAGAGATGGCATTGTCGCTTGTCACCACAGAGCATCAGTTGGGGCAGGTCTGGGGAGTGTGGTCAGCCACATTCCAGCATCCACTCAGTGCCGAGTCTTTCTGAAGGTCAGTGGTTCCCTATCTTTTATCAGTTTTCAGAGCTATCAGTGTGCAAAGTCTCGGATCCAGAAATGGTGGGAGAGGGAAATGAAAGGTTGTATAAAGTCAAACCCCTGTCCTCAAGTGGCTCAGAAACAGGCATCTGATGGTCTGGTTCTGATGGTCCTGAGTTCAAATCCTGGTTCTCCAGCTAAGCTGCCCTGTGACCTGCAGTGAGGCGTTGAGCCTCTCTGAGCCTCGGGATCCTGCGCAGAAGGAGAGAAATGGAAACCATGGTGCTGCTCCCCCAGTTTGTTGGAACATGATGAAAAGAAGAGGATGCGGCTGGCTTGCTCAGTCCCTAGAGCGAAGGAGGGCCTCAATCCTGGTCCCCTGTATGTCGGGGTTGAGTAGGATCCCCCCAAATCCACATCCCATGGGCACTCAAATGTGACCTATTTGGAAGTAGGGTCTTTGCAGATGTAATGAGTGCAGGGTCTCGAGGTGAAATCTCCCTGGATGCAGGGTGGGGGCAGGGACTGCTGTCCTTGGAAGAAGAGAGGACACGCGTGAAACGGAAGCAGAGCTGGGAGCGATGCAGCCAGGTGATGCCTGGGGCCACCAGAGCCGAAGGGTCCGGAGGAGGGATTCGTCCCTGGAGCCTCCAAGGGAGCATGGCCCGGATGGCACCTTGATTCCAGACTTCTAGCCTCCAGAACGGGGAGAGAATACATCCCTGTTACTCTCAGCCCGCCCAGCGTGGGGGAATTCACGATCCTCAGAAACGAAACTCCCTCCTCTCCCACGCTCGCCCCTTAAACACATAGATGTGAAAGCTGCTTCAAAGCCTCCGTGCCCCAGAGCCGAGCTCCCACTCACTGACAGCCCGGACCCTGTGCCTCCTGCCTCCCGCGAGTGGTCTGGTGTCTGGGAGAGAGTCGCTCTGCGTTGTGCACCGACCTAGGCCACCTGCCCTGGGCCCCGGGGATGCTGGGCTGCTGTAACTAGGATCAAACTCGGCCCTGAAATAGCAAATAATAGATCCAACCAACCTAATAGAACAGGCCATAGGCTATTAATAAACGTATTCGAGTCGCTACTTTATTGTTTCTTCACTCGTTCGAAGCACATGTATTGAGCATCTACAGTGCCAGACCCTGTTCTAGGTGCTGGGGATGTGGCAGTGGCTGTGACCGAGAAGATCCCTAGCTGGTGGAATTTAACCTCGGGCGGGGGTGAAGTGAATTCACACATCAGTGCGCCCGAAGGTAGCAGGTTCCTTGGTGGAGCGAAATGCATGAGGGTCACATACCAGGGACAGCCTTTTCTCCTCCAAACTCTGTCCTCAACCCTCTGTTTGCTCATATCCACCTTCACTTACCACAGCTCGGCCTGGTCTCCTCGCTTTGCAATCACTTCAGCTCCCGTCGCTGTAATAATTTTAGTTTTCAATGCCAGGAAGTCCCTTCCAATTAGGACTTGGGTCTCACGTGCCATTTAACATTTCTGGGCTGCCCCAGCCCTCAAACCTGTGTGACTCAGTGTGGGGGGGCGGGGGTGGGTAGCAGGGGAGGGAGGCACAGCTTCCACATTTCCTTCCACTTCCTGGCCTTCTCACTCCTGGCAGAAGGGGTGGGTGGGGGTGATACACCTCCCTCTTGAGATGCCCAGAAGACCAGGCAATCACTTTCCCAGCCTCCCTTGCAGCTAGGGTGCAAGCAGGCATCCTAGGTCCATGGGTTTGGGGGCCCAGGGAGTGAAGGTAGCCTGGTGGCTACAGCAGGAGCTGTGGCCAGTGTGCTCCCTGGGGGCCGATGTGAGCTGTGCCGACCCCCTCTTCCCCCCATTCCCTGTGTCTGTTTTTGTCCTTGCACTTCACAGAGAAGAATTAGGAACAGGACCAGGGTCCCTGGCATTTCCCCATAACCCACTCACCGTTTGTTCAGAGCTGTCATTGGCCCTGAACAGCGAGGGGGAACGCTGTTCCATAAGGAAAAGAGAATGCCTGCATCTGCGGGCCTGGTTCTGGGGCCTCCGAGGGCTGTTCCTTAGCCCTCTCTCTGCCTCGGCAGCCCCACCCCGAGCTCGGTCTGCCTCCTGAGCTCCTCCCGCACACTCCTTTGCTGGTAGCAATGCCCTGCCCTCCCCCAGAGCTAGCACCAGGTTCCTCTGAGCCACACAGCCTGACACATGAACAAGAGTGTTCTCTGCTGCCGTCCTCCCCCTCTCCCCACCCCTACCCCCACCCACACACACACCAAGCAGCCAGAAAGCAGCCAAGCGCCAGACCCTCCTGCCACTGCCCAAGAGCAGGGCGGACCCCAGGGAATAGGGGTGCCCAGGCCATGGGTGGCAGCTCACGGCCCAGCACCCTGGTTTGACCTGAAGACAGCCCTTGGAGGGTGTCTGAAAGCCTCTGCCATTCAGCCCTCCCCAGGGGACACACAAAAGGGCTGAGGCTTATTGGAGCCGAGGTGACAGCCCCTCCCCCGCCCCCACCCTCTCTGCCCTGCCCAGCACTGAGGCCCAGATGGGGGCCTGCAGAGGACGGGGCTGACTCCACAGCCCGCAGGTCCCCAGGAAGCTGTGTGAGGATGTCAGGGCCTCTCTCTCCAGTAAATGTCAAAGCTTTTACGAAAAATGCCTCACCCCGAGCTCCAGGCCTGGGCTCCAGTCTCACGGGGCGGGCGTCCTGGCCTGGCCCACCTCCTTTCCTCTCCCACTTTGTGGAGAAGCACCTTGGATTTCCTACCTTTGGGACCACCCTCAGCAGAGATGGCATTAGAAGACGAGAATATAACCCAAAGGGTCTCTGTGGTGGCACTTGGCCTCGATGGGGGAATTCCGGGGCCCATGGACTTCCTGGGCAGCCTGGTAATCACCCCCAGGGCCAGCCTTCCCCGCACCCTCCTCCCCACACCCTCCTCCTTCACCGGCTGAAGGTCTCCCCAGCCATACCAGGGCTCCTGATGTGTCGGAGCCACGGAACTTCCTCCTCACAGCACAGGCACAGGAATACCCCCAGTATTACAAGTGGGGAAACTGAGGCTCGGGGAGGTGGAGCGTCTCAGAATTGCAGTGATCGGCATTAGAACTAGAATTTCAACTCCAGGCTCTGACTCCAAAGGCTTTGGGTTTTTTCTTCCGGGACACGATGCCTCCATAAGAGCATAAGAGGAAACTGCTAGGAACACTGGGTTTAAAAAAAAAAAAAAAAAGCCAATAAGAAATGGATAAAGAAAAGGCACTTATTTCTTCGTAACTGTCGTAAAAAGCTCATGGGGTATTCTCTGCTTAGATCTCACTCCAGGCCTGGCTGTTTGGCTAAGACACCCATCGATATATGAATATTTACACACACGTCAATACATGAATATTTACACACACATCAATACATGAATATTTACACACACATCGCTGCGGTGCATACATTTCTGGGAGGGGAGCTTCTCTAGGAGAGAAGCTCAAGGTTAATTTGCAGGATTCCTGTTAGGAGCGTCTGAGCTGTGCGGGTTGCCCACAGTCCCCATGGGGAGCGCTTGGGGGGTCAGACAGGAAATCCGCCTTGACCTCCCTCCTCCAGGCCTGCAGCCCAGGGCACTGCGTGCAGCTCTGGACCGGAGCCCAGGGGCTGCTTCCCACAGGCTCCCCTCACCCCGACCCCACAGAGCACTCCCATCCACCCTGCCACAGGCCCATCCAGAATGCAAATCATTTTGGCCCTCCCTCCCCTCCCCTCCCACCCCTGCATCTATGGATTTGCTGTTCAGGAAACATCTGTTCCCTTCTTCGCCCCTGACACATGCATCGATCTCAGGCAGCCTGGCTGCTCACACGCACTCACTGCCCCGGGAAGCAGACACTGGGTCCTGGCCAGGCGCAGGTCTGGAATGGCAGAGCACAGGCCGGCCCTGGGATTCTGACACGGGGAGTCGTGGGGGTAGGGGCAAGGTGCCAGGCCCTTGTCCATGCAGAGGCCTCCTGGCTGAGAACAGATGGGTAAGGCTGAAACTCAGAGACCACGGTCCCCCACAAAGCCCTACAGCTGCAAAGCCACTGCAGCCCAGAGGTGGCAGCTGGATGCCTTGGTCCCCCTCCACTCTCCCTTCCCCCTTTCCAGCACCCCCCCCCCTCCGCCACCCCGTTGTGCCAGCATCAGCCCACCTTGGGGACTTGGCTGGCCCTCCCCTGGAACACTGTCCCTCCCCTTTCAGATTGCATCAACGTTCAGAGCTGCCACCTCCTGCCGCCCGCCCCCCCACGCCCACGCCCTACCACTTCCCCAACAGAGGCACAGCTTGGGGGGGGGGGGGGGGGGGGGGGACCAAATGTATTTGTGAAAGGAAACCTAAACCTGATAAAGGGAAACCAGACAGGCAAGATTCCCCATCAGCAATGGGTTTTGTAAAAGGAAATGAACCTCACCCCCCCACCCCACACCAGCCGTGTCCCAAGGTAAGGACGGGGATCTGTCCCTCTGAATGGGGATTGCTGAGGAGGGGAGGCAATTTACAACATTGTCTCACTCTGGGCCCCACCACGGCTGATTCTCGGGGTCCCTCACTTCAGCAAGAGCCCCGCAAGGCAGGAGCTTGGAGCGGCGTGGAGCGCCACCTAGTGTCTAAAAGAGGCAAACACCCGAGCGGGAATCTGGGCTGAATGGTCCAGGGAGCCAAGCAAAATTCAGGGGAGGAGAGTACCCTGGGATCAAGGCCCGAGGAGTGGCACCCTACTATAGAGAGCAGTGATGGCGAACTCGGCGTGCCAGCCTTTTGAAAAACCCTAACTTAACTCTGGTGCCGTGTCACGTATAGAAATTTTTTGATATTTATTGTGTATATTTAAATGCCATTTAACAAAGAAAAATCAACCCAAAAAATGAGTTCGCGTGTCTCCTCTCACACGCGTGTCATAGGTTCGCCGTCACTGATATAGAGACAATAAGCAGGATAAGAAAACAAGTAGGACAACCAGTCAAAAGAACAAAGAAAAAGTTACGTAGAGAACAAACTGAAGTTTTAGCGGGAGTGGTCAGGGAAGCCTCGTTGAGAGTGAGTCTGGGTGACTGCAGAAGTCGGGACAGAATGCAGGTCTCTGGGAGGACAGCTTTTCAGGAAGAAGAGACAGCCAGTGCCAGGCCCGGAGTGTGCCAGGTCAGAGAACCGAGGGCAGGTGGCCAGAGGGCAACGGCGTGTGGCCTGCGGGGCCTGGGGAGGGCTGTGCCTGGGGAGGGAGCCTGGGGAGGGTTTGGGGACAAAAGAGACAAGGTCTAAGGGCGTTTCAACAGGGCCCTCTTGCTGCTGTGCTGGGAGTAGACTGCTGGGGTCTCCGCAGAGCTGGGGAGCCCTGGGAGCTTCTGCAAGGGTCCACTAGGAGGCGATGGTGGGTCCAGCCAGGGGGGGAGCAGAGAAGGCCGTGAGGGGTCGGATTCTGGATGTTTCTGAATACAGAGCCGCCAGGCCAGACGTGCGGATGAGACACGCGGAAGTCCAGAGTGGCCGGAGCTTTTGGTCTGAGCCAGGCAGGACGGGGTCACCACTGACTTAGGCGGGAAGGCTGGTGAGGACGTCCTGGGAGGAGAGGTCAGGAGCTCAGGTGCGGGCGGGTCACGTGTGAGATGCCTGTCAGGCATCCAGGTGGGGGATCAGGGAGTCAAGTGAATGCTCCCCCGGTTCCCGCGGGCATCAGGTCCTCGGCCGAGCTTGTTCACCAGGTGCTGACACCCCAGCCCTCCCCACGCAGGTGTTGATTTGATGGGTCTGAGCTGGGGCCCGAGAGTCTGTGTTTCCAGCAAGGCCTCAGGTGGTGCTGATGCTGCCAGACTGCAGACCACACTGTGCGCGCGCTGAAGTCAGCGATGCGGGTTTCCAGGACAGAGATCCTGGCAGCAGATAGGACCTTGAAGTCATCTATAGTAATAAAAGCGTAATATGCTAATTAGACCAGACATCCTTCCGGATGTCCTTCCAGACAAAGCCGGGGCTGCAAGGGAAGCCCAGGTCCCCTGTGCCTGCCTGCGGCCAGAGGGAAGCCCGGGTCCTGGGTGCCAGAGGGAAGCTGGTGCCGGCAGCCGGGGGAAGGCAGGCCTACTCTTGCATGAATTTCATGCACCAGGTTTCTAGTTGACCCATAAAACCACAAGGTTGGCCGTGATCTGCAGGGAGTGTGTGCACAGAGGGGAGAGAAGAGGATGGAGGTCTGAACCCTGGGCTCCCCAGGGTAGGGGGCTGGGGAGGTGAGGAAAGATCAGCAAAGGCTGCGGGGGTGGGTAAAAGCAGGGAAGGGGGGAGAGCAGGCAGCTGAGAAGTCCTGGGAGCCAGAGGAGCCGGGGCTTCGGGAAGGAGGGGTACTGGGTGGTGTCAGAAAGTGCTGAGG
The DNA here is from genome assembly GCF_014108235.1 of Myotis myotis. NCBI lineage: Eukaryota > Metazoa > Chordata > Mammalia > Chiroptera > Vespertilionidae > Myotis > Myotis myotis. Next base: position 6,528,787 of record NW_023416368.1, on the reverse strand, counting down.
AGTCAAGCATGACGGATCTAGGCACGCGGCGGCCGTAGTTTCTATGATGTATTTGGGATTCTTTTTCCCCTCGAAAATAAAAGATCTATATACAGGGTCGGGCAAGAGAAGGTCTGCAGTTGTTCATATGGAAAATAATATAATAATACAAGAATGAACTGTTTATCGTACTCACAACTGTAAACCTACTCGTGCCCCACCTTGCATGTTATATATATTACTAGAGGCCCGGTGCACAAAAATTTGTGCACTCGGGGGGGAGGGGGGTTCCTCAGCCCGGTCTGTGCCCTCTCGCAGTCTGGGACCCCTCGAGAGATAACGACCTGCTGGCTTAGGTCTGCTCCCGGGTGGCAGAGGGCAGGCCCAATCCCTAGGTGCAGCCCCTGGTCGGGCTCAGAGCAGGGCCGATTGGGGAGTTGGGGCGCTGCCCTCTGTCATGCACAGAGCAGGGCGGATCAGGGGGTTGCGATGCCACCCTCAGTCACACTCAGGGTACGGCCAATTAGGGGGTTGGGGCACCACCCCCTGTCACACTCAAGGCAGGGTCGATGGGGAGGTTGGGGCTCCGTACCCTGTCACGCACAGAGCAGGGCCCATCAGGGGGTTGGGGCACTGCCCCCGTCACTCACAGAGCAGGGCCCATCAAGGGGGTTGGGGCTCCGTACCCTGTCACGCACAGAGCAGGGCCAATCAGGGGGTTGGGGCGCTGCCCCCTGTCACACACAGAGCAGGGCCGACCAGGGGGTTGAGGAGCTCCCCTCTGTCACTCACAGAGTAGGGCCGATAGGGGAGTTGGGGCACCCCCCCTGTCACACACAGAGCAGGGCGGATCACGGGATTGGGATGCCACACCCTGTCACACTCAGGGCAGGGCCGATGGGGAGGTTATGGCTCTACCCTGTCACAGAGCTGGGCCCGTGGGGGGGTGTTGGGGCGCCGCCTTCTATCACCCACAGAGCAGAGCCGATCAGGGGGTTGGGGTGCCACCACTCTCACACTCAGGGCAGGGCGGATAGGGAGGTTGTGGCCCCGCCCCCTGTCACACACAGAGCCGTAGGGTGATCAGGGGGTTTGGGCGCTGCCCCCTGTCATGCTGATCCTGGTGCCGGGAGGCATATTGCCCTTTTACTATATAGGATAGAGGCCTGGTGCATGGGTGGGGCCGGCTGGTTTGCCCTGAAGGGTGTCCTGGATCAGGGTGGGGGTCCCCACTGGGGTGCCTGGCCAGTCTGGGTGAGGGGCTGAGGGCTGTTTTCAGGCTGGGAGTGACTGAAGTTCCCAACCGCTCCTTTTTTTCTTTTTTTATTCTGGGCCAGCTTTAGCTCTGGCTCCAGCTCTGAGGCCTCTGCTGCTGAAAGCAGGTATCTGGTTTGTTTGGGTTCTATATCCGAAACACTGTATCAACTCAAGCTCTGAGATCCCGGCTGGCTGAAAGCAGGTGTCTGGGGTTTTGTTTAGCTTCTATATTTGTAACAATGTTTCAAACTGCAAGCTCAGAGGCCGGCAATTTGCATATTGCCCTGATTAGCCAATGGGAAGGGTAGCGGACATACGGCTAATTACCATGTTTCTCTTTTATTAGATAGAATATCCAATCCTTATGTTTCCTACCTGAGGCTAATATATGTCAGTTAAATCTCAATTTTTAAAAGAATAAAAAGAAAAGAGCTGCATGAAGGAACTAGAGACTGACAAATTATGAAAATATTTTTTATTTCATATTCTTAGTAAAATTTAGGATTGTTTCACATATAAACTCAAATCCTATACTATGAGCTGAGTATCCACAGAGTTAGGAAACACTGAGATATTTTAAAGAACATATCAAAAATTGTTAATCCTGCCCTAGCCTGTTCTGTTCAGTGGGCAGAGCTCTTCCCTCAGGTCTGCAAAGTGTGGAATGGCACCTCCTGCGTCTGTTCATCTTGGCACCTGTGATTATTCCTGTTTATGTCAGCAAGTAAAAGAAGACTCCATGTAGGTCAAAAGTTCTCTGAGCCTATTCCCTTCAGAAAAAAGTCAGTGCCTCGAGGAAACAATTCATCTTTCTAAGGAACTGACCACTTCTCAATAATAATAATAATAATAACAGTGTTCCCTGGTGCATCTGAATTAGTCACAAGCTCAAATAAAAAAATAATTAATATGTAAAAATACATAATAATATAATATATGCATAGATTAAGAAGAGCTTATTCCCAGACATAACTGTTAGGAATTACAGCTTCAGGCCAGCAATCATCAGCCACAGAGCAGGCTGTCAGGAGGCCTGCTTTGGAATTCCTGCTCTGTAAGGAATATGCTGTGTGGCCTTGGGCAGGTCGCTTCACCTCTCTGGGCTTCTTTTTCCCCCATATATAAATGGGACAGGAGGGCTATGAAAGTAGAAGTCTCAAGAGTCCCTTTCAGCTCTAAGTCTCTGATATCTTAACTATCATCTTCTCAGAGAGTCCTCACCTGACCCCCAGCCAAGGTAATCCTCTCTCAAGTCAGCAGGGTCTTCGTGGAACCATCAGGGTCCCAGGCTACCTGAGCACACGGCTGTTCTTTCCCTTGCCCTCTGCTTCCCCGGCACTGTGAGCTCCAAGAGAGTGGGCGCAGTCTCCGCCTTGTTCGGGGTCTGGTCTCCAGTCAAGACGGGTATCTTTGCAGGGATTGCTCTTCAATCCTGAGGGGAGATTAGGAGCTGGTGGAGGGTTTTGAACAGAAACTTTCTGCGCTTAAATTTATAAAATTTGTAAAAATGGTCTGACTTGATTTATAAAAAGATCAGTGGGCGTGGTGATGAGAATAGAACAAGGGAGGCAGAGGGACAGTTAGAAGGCCACTGCGGTCCCCGGGTGTCAGTGCCTCAGACGTGGGAGGTGGAGAGAAGTGACCAGTTCCGGGTATATTTTGAAGGCAGGGTCAGCAGGACACGCTGTTAGACTGGACATGGGAGCCAGCACTCCACCGCCTGGCTCCTCCCAGCCACCCTCTTCGGCCTGCAGCATCCCGGGTTTCCCAGACTCACAATCAGACGGTTTGACCCCAAAGCCTAAGGTCTTGATGACTATGGAATAGAAATTACATTACCATTCCGAGTGGCAGTTTCTGAAAATAAGTGATAATCGCTGTATTTGGGATGTGGGTGTGTCACTTAAAAGCCATCACGCGTTGTCCTCGCCCCTCCCTTCGACCTTCCTCTCCTTCCTCCTCCTTCTGGCCCCCGCCCCACTCCCGGCTGTGACCTTTCTCCATCCTGCTCCAGGCGCGCAGAGCGGCCCTGTGCGTAGTTCCTGGGGGCAGCCGGGCCCCACACAAAACGGTCTCTTCCCAACATAAAACTGTCAGCTCCTAACAAGTCCTGTGGCCGCCCCCACAATGAGAGGGCAGTGGGAGTGGAGCCTGTGTCTGCATAACGCCCCCCCCCCCCCCCCCCCCCCAGTCTGGAGCTTAGCAATTTCCAACAATTCCAGCTGTGACCAGCAGAGGGCAGCAGCCGCCTGGGGAAGGCCAGACCCTAGGATCCAGAGGAAAGAGCATTAGTGTGTCCAGGCGGGGATCCGCTTCCTCCACAGGACAGAGGGACACGCAGAAAGCAAGCAAGGTTCCTCTGGGGGGACGCCCTGCCTCATGGGAGTACCTACCTTTCATTTCTCCCCAAGGCTCCACGCGAGATTCTGTGGCTGCAGCTATTACTACTGCTGCGGCTACTGAATAACAACAACAACAACAACAATAATAATAATAATAATGCCTTCTAGTTAGATGGTCTTTCAGTTCCTTCCAGACTGACAGCCAATTCTGTTTGTAGCTCAACAATGTGAGAAATGGGCATATTTCATATAAAACACCCATGGTGAGCTATTTAAATGAAACAAACACACATCCGATGTCCGTGGAGCCAGGCTTCCTGGCTGAGCTCCCGCCTCCACCGCCACCTGGTGACCTTGGCAGGTTGCTGCACTTCCCCAAGCGCCCTTTTCTCGTCTGTGAGGTGGAAGTAATAACGGGGCCAAACTCGCAGGGGTGCGGGCTGCAAGGAGCGGCTGAGTGACAGCCATGCTCGGTAATTGTGACAACTTCCCTCACAGGTGCCCTTGCCCGTCCTCTCCTGTGGACCCTTTCCCTCCTCCCATCGCCCCACCAAGCACGTTCTCATCCAAGAGTCAGGCATGCTCCACCCGGCGTACGCACACACACCTGTTCACAGGTCCAATCCCTTCTGTCCGCCCCAGTGACTGACTCAGTGCATGGGTTCAGCTGCATGTGACCAAATCCCACAATAACATGATGTTAGACCATGCCTTCTCACACATAAAAGGAGGCGGGAGGTGGTTGGTACCAGCTGGTCCTGCAGCTTCGGGAAACTGTGAGGAACCTGCTATTCCCATCCTCCTCTTCTGCCAGGACTAGTCCGTGGCTGCTGCTTCAGGGCCCAACAGGGCTGCTTGAGCACCAGCCATCACTTCCACCAGCCATGTGGGTGCCTGGTCGGAGATGGTGAATTCCAGAGAGATCTGGAGAATCAGCAGGACTTGGTGATGGATTCAGTGTGGAAATGGGGACCAGCAGGGTGACTCCCGAGTGGCTGAGATGAGTACCGATGGAAATGGTTTCCATCTCCTGAGAGAGGGCCAGTGGGCCGTGGCCAGGAGGTGGCGGGCACTAGAGTCACAGCATACACTAGCCTGTGGACGCCGTGAGGAAGCGCAGGGGAGAAAGCTGCCCCACCCAGCCTGGTGCAGAAGGGCATTAGCAGGGGTGGAAAAGTCGATTAAATCTGTGAGCTTGAACCCAGAGCTGCCACCTTGAATTTTAGGCGATCGTGTGCCTTATGGTTTGGTCTGTGTGCCCCTGGTTGATGGTCTCAAACTGCAGGTCAATACCCAGAGGAAACTTACAATTAGTCATGGGACCGGGGGCAGGGACGGCAGTCAGTGTGTTTGGTGCTTCTGGCAACAGAAGCGTGGGCATCACCCCACTTACATCCATGGATATTAACCCAGTCGGCAATGGAGCTGTGCTCACTGAAGTCTCATGTCTGCTAGGCTGTTCAGATGTAAGATTGGGAGAAGTCTTGGTATTAAGAGCTCAGCCCGTCCTGCCATTGCCAGGGTTGGAGGGGCTGGGGAATATCCCACAGGGGGCATACAGAGTGAAAGGCAGGTTGGCGTGGAGAACAGAAGGGACTGCCTCCTTCGGGCACGGGCAGGGGGAGCATCCCCTCTAGAGGAGAATGCACACCCCGCCCACGCTGGCTACTTCCTTTTGGCTTGCAGTTGTGCAGGGGATAAAGCATTCGGCGACCACGGTGCCCAAGTAAAAGAAGCATATCGTGCCCCACTGTCCCCTTCGTGGCCCCGCTGTCCCCTTCCCCACGGAAAAGGGTCAAGCGGAGGCTTCCCCCGCTCTCGGCCCAGAAGCAAACACCTCTTACGTTGCCCCAGGGGTGCCTCCTGCTCACGGAGGCTGTGGGCAGGGCCTGCCTGGCACCTGGGTCCCTGCAAAGCCTCCCTCCAGACGTCCGTGCCTCATCGTATTTCTCTCAGGCTATTGACTTGGTCAAGGTCAAGGCCGAGAAAGAGAGAGAGAGAGAGAGAGAGAGAGAGAGAGAGATCGAGAGAGAGGGGCGGGTACCCTGCTGGCTCCGCCCTGCGGGGAGGCCTTCCGGAAGCCTGCTCTCCCTCGGAGCCAGGGACTCCCAGTCCCGTCCAGAGGCCGCGCTGGCCCCAGGGAAGACGCCTGTCACCCGCTCTGTGTTCTCTCTTGCAGGTAAGTCGGGCGCGAGCCGCGGGAGGGCGGTGTGATGGCACACTTGGCAGTTGGGAGCAAACGCGGCCACAGTAAGACACGAACGACCGATTCATTGCATCTCGATTCTCAGCTGGGGGTGCTCCCGGGGGGGCAGACTTCTCCTGTCCCAACGGAGCCTTCTCTGGGTCTGGAGAGGGGATCCGAACCCCGGGGTCCCCCTGAGGGCCCCCAGCCTTGGTTGGGGGAAGGAGAGGGGACGGTGGCTTCGGGTCTGCCAGGCCAGGACCCGGCCCCGCGGTCTGTGCATGTGGCATGCCCTGGCCTGTGACATGCCCTGGTCCGTGACACTGGCTCTGAGAGCTTCTTCCGCAGCTTCTAATGGCTGAGACCGACGGGCGTGGGATGGAGGGCGCAGGCAGCTTTCTGGGGCCTCATCCATCCCACCCGGGGCTCCCCGAGACCCTCGTCCTCCGTGGCATGCAGCCTCGGCCGTTTTCAAACCCACGGCATCCCACCAGCCATGTCACCATCCTGGCTCTGTGTCTCTCGCTGTCACCGCCTCCCACCCATCACCTCACGTCAAGGTTCCAGCCGGTGGCGTCTCGTTTTAGACTCCAGTTACTTGCACGTGTGTGGGAGGTTGGATAGCGACATCTGTGTAGGGTCAGGTTTCTAAAGTGACTGTTTTCCCATTTAATGTTTCACTACAGTTGGCCTACAATATCACATTCGTTTCAAGTGTACAGCATAGTGAGTAGACAGCTGTGTGCCCAACCAAGCGATCATCAGCAGGTGTATCTGGGGACCATCTGTCACCGTGCGAAGTTGTTACGATATTATTGACCCTGCTCCCTGTGCTATCGGTGTCAGCCCGAGACCTGTTTATTTTACAACGGGAAGTGTGTGCCGGTCATTCCCCCTCACCTTCTCCATCCATCTCCCCACCCCTCCCCCTGGCAACCATCGGATTGTTCTCTGTGTCCAGGGGGCTGTTTCTGTTTTGTTTTGTTTCCGTGCTTGCTTTTTTGAAATCCCACAGGTAAGTGAGATCATACGGTATTTGTCCTCTCTCTGACTTACTGCACTGAGCAGAACACCCTCTGGATTCATCCGTGTTGCAAATGGCAAGATTTCATCCTTTTTCATGGCTGAGTAATGTTCCACTGCATAGCTGAACCACATCTTCTTTGTCTCTTCACCTATCAGTGGACACCTGGGTTGTTTCCGCATCCTGGCTATTGTAACTGCTGCTGTAGTGAACAGGGGGGTGCTGGTATTTTTTTGAATTACCGTTTTGTATTTTTTGCTGATAAAGGCCCAGCAGTGGAATAGATGGGTCACATCTAGTCTGAATGTTTGGAGGACCCTCCACACTGTTTTCCACGGTGGCTGCACCAGTTTACATTCTCACCAACCCTTTTCTTCACAGCCTCTCCGCTGCTTTTATTTCTTATCTTTCTGGCAATAGTCATTCTAACAGATGTGAGGCGGCATCCATGGCTTTGATTGTATTTCCTTGGTGATTGGGGACCTTGGGCACCTGTTCATGCGTCTGTCGGCATCTGTGTGTCCTCGTGGGAGAGATGTCCACTCAGGTGTTTAGATGTTGAGTTGTACGAGGTCTTTATATATTTTGGATATTAACCCCTTGTCTGAAGGGACATTTGACCTCCGGCACTGAAATGCCTAAGACAGTGAGGACCCTGCCAGCAGCACGGGGAGTGCCCGTGCGTGTGCAGCCCCAGGACCAGGGCTAACCCCCCTCCAGCTTCTTCACCTCCTCCAAGGCCCCTGCCCTCAGACCTTGTGTCGCCTGGACAGGGAGCTCGGGGCAGCTTCTCCCAAGTCTATGCAAGTTCGTGTTCTCTGGGTGTGAAGGGAGCAGGACCTGGAGGGCGTGCAGATGACTGCCCAGGTCGCTCTAGGACAGTGGTTCTCAACCTTCTGGCCCTTTAAATACAGTTCTTCATGTTGTGACCCAACCATAAAATTATTTTCGTTGCTACTTCATAACTATAATGTTGCTACTATTATGAATCGTAATGTAAATATCTGATATGCAGGATGGTCTTAGGTGACCCCTGTGAAAGGGTCGTTCAACTGCCAAGGGGGTCGCGACCCACAGGTTGAGAACTGCTGCTCTAGGACCAGGTGCTCCCAGTGCCTGTGGGCCACTTCTCCCAGGGTGCTCTGGGCGGCTGCTCTCAGCACTCTCTAGTTACTGGGGATATGGGGTGAAGGGATAGGTAAATGCCTTCACACCCCAGGCCGGCCCCAGGCCACCCTCTCTGGCAGGTAAGGCATATGTTCCTGCCGCAGCCAGAATCTGCCCCCACAGCAGTGGGTCTCTCCCGTGGGCCACCTGGGTCCAGACCCTGGCTTCTGCGTCTGCGCCTGTGAGGTGGGAAGTCCTGCTCTTTGCAGGACCCAACCCCAAGCCAGTGCACAGAGCCTCCTCACTCCAAGCCATTCCCGTCACTCCGCTTGCTCCAGCCGGCCCGCACCTCCCCTTGGTCTGTGAAGTGGGGATAAATGATTGTCCTCCTCAAATCAGACAAGGGGTCCCAGATCCTCTGAAGACCCTTCCTCCAGACCGTCCTCCCTGACTCCCCCAGAGCATGCAAATGCCCCTGAGAAGGCTCAGGCACAGACCCGCATGTGAGCAGGCAGCATCTGCCCATGGATCACTTCCTCCCTGCTGCCGCCCGGGGCGCCTAGCAGCCCTATTGCCCTCACTCACAGCCTCCGTGCGGGGTGTCAGTTCCTCTCCGTGTCAGGTGTGGGAGGAAACTAGGGACCAGGCACAGCCACGTCATGGCCCCAGATCACTCCACTATTAGGCAACAGAGCTGCAGGTGACCCCTGGCTAATGCCTTCACCACCACCGTTAGCTTTCTAGACCTAAGGAGGGAAGGGGCATCAAGAGTCTGGGAACTGCCCTTGGGAACTGCAGAAAGGAGCCTAAAAAACAAAAAGTGGGGGCTGCATGTATTTATCACTTGACGGTATGTACATAATGTGCATGTATTGAGCGCTGACTGTATGCACACAGACTGCATGTATTGAACACTGACTGTACTCACATAGTCTGCATGTATTGAGCACTGACTGTATGCACGCAGTGCCTGGAACTTGACATTCATTATCTTTAGTGTCATAGACCCCCCAAAGCCTGTGGGAGCTGATAGAATATTCATGTACAAGTCTTTATGTGGACATATGCTTTCATTTCTCCTGGGTAAATGTCTGGGAGTGGAATTATTGGATCAAATGAGAGGTGAATGCTTAACTTTTAAATAAGAAAATGCCAACTTGGGATTTTCCCAAGTAGCTGTACCATTTTCCATCCTACCCTCACTCTGTTAGTAAATTGGGTTTCATCAACATGTATAACTTCTGCACCAAAAGACATTGTTAAGAAAAAGAACAGGCCAGCCACAGGGGAAAGGAAATATTTGCAAAGCATTCATCTGATAAGGGCCATGGGTCGGAAATACACAAAGAGAATAACAAGCATTTCTCCCACTAAGGAATGAATGACCAGTTCAAGGAGCACATTCTGAAAGGGAGCTTCTGAACCCAAAGGAATCTCAGATCAGAGGAACTTCAGGGCCAGTAGCCAGGAGAGGTGGTGAGACTTGATCCCTGGGTATATACAGGATATCCCCAAAAAGTGTATACTGACTTTGAATGATTTTAAAGTCCGTGTTTATTAACGAACATTTTCAAACTGTAAAAGAATCTACAGAAATGAATACTTTTTTGGTCAGTGCCTGTTTGCAAACTGATGACCACTCTGGTCCAGGCACTGCAGATAACGCGAAGCAATGGAATCGCAACATCGAGAATCATTTCATTTGGTATTTGTGCGCCCCAATTCATCAACTGTTGCCAGTTTTGTACCATAAACTTTATCTTTTATGTAGCCCCACAAAAAAAGTCTAGTGGCACCTTAGGATAAACTGTCTTTGTTCAAAACTTAGCCTGGCTTCCCCCATTATTTCAAGTCAGTTCAACCTGAAAAGGGGTGGAAATTAAATGAGTCATCAGCTGGTAAAGTGTGTTCACATTTTCATGGGACACTATATAGACATGGGCAGTGGGCTAAGGCAGAGGTTCTCAACCTGTAGGTCGTGACCCCTTTGGGGGTCAAACGACCCTTTCACAGGGGTCGCCTAAGACCATCGGAAAACATATATAATTACATATTGTTTTTGTGATTAATCACTATGCTTTCATTTGAGACAATGAAAATACATCCTGCATATCAGATATTTACATGACGATTCATAACAGTAGCAAAATTACAGTTATGAAGTAGCAACAAAAATAATTTTATGGTTGGGGGTCACCACAACATGAGGAACTGTATTAAAGGGTCGCGGCATTAGGAAGGTTGAGAACCACTGGGCTAAGGGCTTGGGTTTTCTTGGCTCTTAGGGGGACAGCTGGGCAATGGGTCTCATGGGACAGCTCTGCACGCCACGGGAGGAACTTTGCAACAGCCAGGGGCACCTGGGATGAGGCAGGGCCTGGAAAGGTAGTGCGTACCCCTCGGCCATGGATGTCCATCCAAGTCCATACAATCTTCTGCTTCTCCTGCAGTCCTCGGAGATCCAGTAGCACCAGGGGAAGAGAGGGGGGGCTCTAGAACTTTCTAAACGTGCCCCTGTAGGTTGTCCCTTTTCCAGCAACTCATGGGCTTGGGCCCAGGTAAGAAGATGCGCCCCACACCAATCCTGTCTCCCTGTGGAGCAGCCCGCCCTCCCCTTCCCTCCTCCTCCTCCTTAACCAGTGCCAGCCGGCCAATGTCACAGCCACCTTGGCACCCTCACCATCCGTCATCTTCTGTCTCCCTCCCACTGATTCTTTCTTTTTATGTCTCTCCTTCCTGGACGTAACTTATTCTTTATTTTTAAATATTTGCTTCTGTTAAAAAAAAAAAAAACAGCAACAAATGAACCTCGGGGACAGATTTATAAAGAACGTGCCTGGCAAGGCGGGTGAATTAATTATTCAGCATCCTCTCCCTTTGTAACTGTTTATTGTCTCATATGCATTTATATGGTCCCTATCGCTGCGGATCTCACTCCAGGCCCGAGACATAATTTCCAGGGCCTGACTACTTGTCTAAGATGCATTGGTGGTATTGCCACACTATTTTATTTCTGACTGTAACAGCACGTGCCATTGGTGGGTAATTGTGTTCATGTTTTTAAATGTGAAAAATAATCAAATATAACTTGAAAGAGATTGTACAGTAATTCAAGGGGATAGTAAACCACCAGGAAGTTAGTCTGCAAGCAAATAGGCCTTTGAGGCTGTCAGGGTGAGCGAGGGGGGCGGGCAGGCTGGGGGCATGGGGGTTGGGAAGAGCTGAGAAGACAAAGAGTGGGGTACGGCTGCAGCATCTGGCGGCCCAGTAGTCCTGTCAAGGGAAGGGGGCTTCTAGGGGCTATGAAGAGAAGGGATGAAGTCACTGGGTCTCCTCTGAGGTCGCCAGACACCCAGGAGAGGGGGCATTGCCCACTTGGGATGGAAGGCAGAGTCTGGCATGCAGGCTGCAGGTCTTTATGGGCGCTAGCTGAGCGACCGTCGCTGTCAGACTCCAGGGACTTGCAGGGGCCCGGAGAGACTTCTGTTTATATATGTGTGTCCTCATGCCTTTCTGTATAGCCTCTCTCTCTCTCTCTCTCTCTCTCTCTCTCTCTCTCTCTCTCATCCTCACCCTGCAACATTTTTTCCCATTGATTTTTAGAGAGAGTGGAAGAAAGAGGGAGGAGGAGGAAGAGAGAGAGAGAAACATCGATGTGAGAAAGACACATCGATTGGTTGCCTCCCACACTCGTCCTGACTGGGGGTTGAACCTGCAACCCAGGTACATGCCCTTGGCTGGGAATCAAAGCCATGACCCTGCAGTGCGCAGGCCAACGCTCTAACCACTTAGTAACACCGGCCAGGGCCAGCATCTCTTTTTATCCTTAAAACACCCCTGAGGAAGCTAGTCACTGCCTTCCCATTTTACAGACAGGGAAACTGAGGCTCAGAGGGGTTGAGCAAAGCCCCAGCGCTTCCGCCTTCCCCCTCCCCACCCTGCACACAAAACACACAAAAACACTAAGGAACAGTCCTGCCTTCCAGAAGCTCACAGCCAGCGTGGTCGGTTCACAGGCCCAGCTTTGCATTCTCAGTGTTGCTTGTCTGGGAGGGAAGCACGGGGACGGGGTGAAGGATGCAGGTCTGGGCCTGCGTCCGTCCGGGATGTGCAGAGCACCCCATGCCCAGGGGGAGGAGTGGGGAGTGCGACCGCTGGGCGTTTTCCATCTCGTGTGCACCTGGGAAGTGGGGGGAGTGTCCTTATTGCCAGATGCGATCCCTTCCTGGCCTTGGCGAAGAGCAGGAAGCAATGAAATGAACGCATCTCCTCTGCTTCCTCCTCCTCGCTGTTCATCCTCATCTAGGCCAGTGATGGCGAACCTTTTGAGCTCGGCGTGTCAGCATTTTGAAAAACCCTAACTTAACTCTGGTGCCGTGTCACATAGAGAAATTTTTTGATATTTGCAACCATAGTAAAACAAAGACTCATATTTTTGATATTTATTTTATATATTTAAATGCCATTTCACAAAGAAAAATCAACCAAAAAAATGAGTTCGTGTGTCACCTCTGACACGCGTGTCATAGGTTCGCCGTCACTGATCTAGAAGGTGGAGCTGGGAGACGCCCACTGGCTTTGGGGTGGGGTCCTGAGGCCTCTCCGCCTAATCCAGACCCTGCGGGCGGGCGCACAGAAGCCTCTAATCTAGTGCTGAGTCCCAGGGACCGGCCCCTTTCTCTTAAGGCAAAGGGAGCTCTTCTCAGAGGCATTCTGTGGAGGGCAGCACCTGGGCCTCCGTGGACCAGGGCCTGGGATGCGCAGCGTCCCGAGGCAACTTCTCTCTCTCTCTCTCTCTCTCTCTCTCTCCCTCTCTCTCTCTTTCTCTCTCTCTCTCTCCTCTGCCCTCCATTTCCACTGCCCATGGCCAGCCTCCATGGAGAAGCCTGAGGGGCCCCCCATCAGGCAGCCGCTGGCAGGCAGCCGGCTCACATTGTAGGGACGTCGCCATTGTCACTACAGCATGTGGTTGGGAGAGGACATCTCCTAGGAAAGGGGTGCTGGTGTGACCAGCCCACAGGTGACCCCGTCCCCCAGCAATTCACCTTCTACAAAGTCACACCATCTGCCTCACTTTCCTACACCATCGCCTCTGTCCACCTGTCCTTCCTCTCACTCCGAAATGCCCTCTGCACACTGTCCTCCACTCCCAGCCTCCCCTCCCCCGGGGCTCAGCTCCGCCCACTGCCTCCTGGACAGCAGCTCTGCCAGGACCTGCCTGGCCCTGTGCGCCCCTGCCCTGGAGTAGCATGCCACTCGCCCGGTACCCGCTTTCCCACTGATCAGATGTCGCTGAGCGCCCACTGTGTGCCAGGCTCTGTGCCATGTGCGGTGGGGCACCCCTCCCCCCAAAGGGTAAATTGCCACTGAAGTCTTAAATGAGCTCACATTCCGTCCATGCCCACAAAGGGGTAATAAATTCCCAAAATTGATATACTACCCTGGCCACGATAAAATCGTGCTGTCCTCGGATGTGGGTATCCATTTAAAAAGGGGAGGACTGGCTGAATTGGGTCATTACCATCGGAAATTCATATGGATAATCACTTACTCATGAATATTAATGCATCTAATGAGGGTAAAACATTTAAAACAACGTGTTCATTCCAGCTATTGTGGGGCCTGCTCAGTTCTCTTTCCAGCGTGGATATTACCCTTGATTTACCTGGATGTCAAGCCTCTGGGAGCCGCTCAGTCTACCTGTGGCTAAATTAGGTCAGCCATTGGTTGGCCAAAATTACAATGTTAACTCATTTCCAGAGTATTCTCGGAGCCAGGAATTTCACATTGAGGTGCATGATTTGCATTAACATTATCTGGTTAATGGCGCGAATAGCAATTTTCTTTATGGCTTTTTGAAATACAGTAAGCTGCTGTCAACACTACCTGGTTCTGAACTCTCTCTAATGTGTATCATAAAGCCATTACTTCGGAGCCTGCCACTTATGAAAACAAGGGCTGGTGAATTAACTGCGTACGGGAGACTGTGGAATTATTACTTCTCTAGCTTTGGAGTCAACAAAAAATGTAACAATTGGATGTAGTCAGAATGACCCTTGAAATTCCCTGAGTCATCCTTAAAATATAACATAGGAAACTAACAACTCAGAACACATCCAACAAACCCCCTCTTTTTCTCCATCATTGGAAGAGATTCCTCTCCCTTTCGCTGTGACTTAGATGAGGAACTGGGCGTGGACTGGGGGCCACACGGTATGAAAACGACACATGTTAACACGTAGGTCACACTCAACCCCATGAGACGTTCTCTAGGGCAGGCGCCCTGGGAAGCCAGGGCCGGGGAGGCCACAGGTCAGAGCTCACTGTGGAGTGCTGCTTTATTGGCAAAACCGGGGTTCTCCTCCCTTCCCATTTCACTGCCTTTCTCCTCCCCTCTCCTCTCCCCCCCTCCCCTCTCCTCCCCTCTCCCCTCCCCTCCCCTCCTCTCCTCTCCTCTCCTCTCCTCTCCTCTCCTCTCCTCTCCTCTCCTCTCCTCTCTTTACCTCTCCCCCTCCCCTTCCCCTCCCCCACCCCTCCCTTCCCCTCCCCTCTCCTCTTCTCTCTCTTTCTCTCATTAAAAAATTTTTTTGTCTCCCCCCAGTTAGAGTTTCATACATCTCCCCAAAACCACAGAGTGAGAGTTGGCTCAACCCAGACACACCGTCCACAGCCTCTACGCCCGCCTTCCAGCCAGGTCTTGGATGTGCTGCCGGCCATTTGCAATAGAAAGAGACCTACAGAGCCGACCTCTCCCCAGTGTTGGTGGCTCAGGCTGCCCCTGCCCGCCTGGTGTGTCAGAGGAGAGGGTCAACTTGGCTTTCACTGGGACGAGCACAGGCACCCTCCGTGGCTGGGCCACCGGCCCTGTTTCCGCTCCACTTCCGGCTTGCACTGTGCTCTGGGGACTGACGTTCCGCTTGGGGAAACGTGGTTCTCTCCACCTTGGGCAAGTGTAACTGCGGTGCTCCCTCCCGCTGTGGGGGAACCCTGTCCCTCGTCACCCTGCTCATTGCGATGGCTCTGCCGCAGGCAGGACATGAGAGAATATCAGCATCGGGGAGAAAGCGGCCGGGAGGGTGGGACAGGGCCCTGGAAAGGCCCTGGGGGCCAAAGGGCTGGGTGAGGGGATGGGGCAGAGCAGGCCGGCCCTGAGCTGCACCCCTTTCTTCACTGCCCAGGGCTCAGAGCTCTGGCCTCTGACCATCCCGCCTCACAGAGCAGCTGGAGGGCACAGCTCTGAGGGGACGTGGCCAAGGGGGCACGGCCTCTGTGCCTCCCCAGGTCCTGGGAACCCCGCCCTAAGAATGGGCAGCAGCTTTCATTTGGGGAGCACGTGGGCCAGGCCCTGGGAGTTTTGCAGGAATGAGTCTCCTCTGCACAAGAAATAGACTAGGATTAACTTCCCTTTGGAGTCCGGGTGACAATCCCGGCCTGACCCTGCAGCCTGCATTTCTGGGCCTCCCTGCCCGCTGGCTTCTGCGAGGACCCCCAAGGGGGGCCGTCCCAGTTCCGTGTTGCTGCACAACTTTCTCCCCCCAAACGGTGACCGGAAAGAGCAAGGATTATATTACTATCGCTCCGTCTGGAGGTCAGGAGCTCAGGCCCAGCTGAGCGATCCGTCTGCTCCGTGCATGTGGGCCGCGTGACGCGATGGCATTCGGCTGTGCCTGGTCTCCACCGGCCAGCCCGCGGTGGCAGGGGCGGGGCAGGCTGAGCGCAGCTGAGCCCGCACCCCCTGGCAGTGGCAGGGGCTGTCCATGGCTCCAGCCCAGCGGGTAGTCGTTCTCCTCACAGGCAGTTCGGGCTCCAGGAGACCGAAGCAGGCGGGAGCCCAGTCCTGCCATGCCCAGAGCTGGCGTGATGCCACCCTCCCTGCGCTCGGTCATCAAGGCCGCCCCGGGCAGCCCACATTCAGGAGAGCAGACACAGACCCGACCTCTTCCTGCCTCCAGAGGCACCGCGGGAGTGGGATGGTGGAAGGGGGGGGGAGCGGCAGCTCTGGGAACGGTGTGTATGTTTCAGGGCTCCGACACATGAGTCATGGTGGCGGCTTCCTCCGTGTGACCCAGCCCCTTGTGCAGCACCCGCCCCCCAGGGGGCTGCCAGGTCCCGGGAGGCCTCAAAGAGCCGAGCCATTTGGAAGTCATCTGATCCTGAGTCACCCACCTCTGCTAGGTGGTCTTCTGTCCCATGAGCGTGGCCACTCTGGGCTGGCCACTCTCTGCAGTCCCGGGAGCACAAACCCCTTGGAGGGACCGCCTGGGCCCCCAGCCCCTGAACACACTACACGGCCGTTTTTCCTCTCCCGTCTTAGCAGTTCTCCTGAGGGTCCAGGGAGCCCACAGAGCCTCTCTCTCCTCCTCCCCTGCCTTCAGCCCTGGGAGCCCTCCTTGTCAGGGGAGGGGGACGAGACCCTCGCTGCTCCCTGCCTCTGCCTGAGACGCCTTGCTCCCAACCTTCTCCAGGCCTGGGGCTGTGCGGCCTCTGAGAACCCACACAGCCACCTTGCTGGGGTCTGCGCCCTCTGCCCTGACACACCCACCAGGAGAGCTGTTTAGGGGCAGGTGGAGATGGAAAAGCAGGTAGAAAAAATGACGGGTGCCATAGCTGTCGGGGGCCCCCAGAGGAAATGGATGGAAAAGGCCATCGAAGGGAATTTTAGAAACGGGCTGGTTCTAGCAGTGAGGAAGGGGGAAGAGGAGCTCTGAGGGAGGCTAAAATGGCCCCAGCGTACAACAGCCGAACCACTGCCTCCCTGGGCCTGAAGGCCAGGGGAAGGAGGGTGCCCCGTCCCCAGAGCGAATTCAGGCTGTTGGAGAGGGTGCACCCCAGAGCTGGACGCTGGAGTAGAAGAGGAATACAGCCGCTGCCCTCACCTCTCTCTCCTCACCCTCTCAGCTCTGCCCATGCTTCGCACCAGCTGAACCCAGTTAGAAGCCAGGGGTCCCGGGAGCCTGGGCAATGCCATCCCAGGGGTCAGCGCCCCAGGCAGACCAGAGAGCACGTGGGCATTGATGCTGTAAATGCAGTGGTAAAGGTGGAAGGGGGCGGTCTCTCAGGAGGGGACTTGGAACAGAGGCCTGAGCACTTGGTGCGTCCTCAGTCAAATGGACTTGGCTCCCTGGCCGGCTGAGTGTCTCACGGAGCCAACACCTCTACCCCATTTTCCCGGAAGCCTTTCCCGCCGGCTAATTCCGTTCCAGGTCATGAGCCTAAAGCTTGGAGGACCTGGGTGGGAGTTTTAATTAACCCAACAGGCAGCGGAGGGAACCGAAGCCCCAATCCCAGAAGCCTTCTCTGCAAAAGGTTCCGGGCTTGGTAATAAAATGGTCCTTTCATCCTCATTAATGGGCGATTGATTGAAGGAGCAGACCCAGAGGATTATTGATCAGTGTTAATCATTAGAAAATACCGAGTTAATGAATCTAACTGCCAGGAGGCTCCTGTGGGACTTGCGGAAGGCTGGTTAGATACCATAACCTTGTTCGCTTCCAGCCCAGCAAACAGACTTTTTTTTTTTTTTTTACAGATTTCTAGATTATTCTAAGGAATAAACTTTTTAAAAGTAATTTTTTATTTCAGAATAGTTTTAGACTTAGAGAAAAATGGCAAAAATAGTCCAGTTTCCATATACCTCACACCCAGCTTCCCCTATGATTAACATCTCACCTTAGCGTTGTCACAGTTAATGGACAAATATTGGCACATTATTAACTAAAGTCCACACTTAATTCATGTTCCCTTAGCTTTAGCTTACTGTCCTTTTTCTGTTCAGGATCCCATCTAGGGTGCCACACATGCTCAGCCATCGTGTCCCCCCGCCTGACGGCTCTCAGCTGTGACAGTTTCTCAGACTGTCCGTCCTGGTGATGGCCTCGATGGGTTGGAGGAGTTCCCGTGACGTCGTTTTGTGGAATGTCCCTCAGTTGGGTTTTAGCTGAAGATTTTCTCGTCATTAGACTGAGGTTCTGGGAGGAAGGCCGCCGAGGTAAAGTGCCATCCACGTCACATCACGTCAAGGAGGCATGTCATCAGCATGGCTTATCACTGTGACGTTGACCTTGACCCCCGGGCTGAGGTCGTGTTTGCCAGGTTTCAGCTTCTCCGAAGCTTCTTTCCTCTTTGGAAAGAAGTCCCTGTGGGACAAGCCGCACCTGGAGGGAAAGTGATGCCCCCCCTCCTTGTGGGCAGAGCATCTACATAAATGATTAGGAATGCTGCACGAGAGGTTGGCTTATGGGGGGATCGGCTCACGGACATATGTGTTTACGCTCTGGGCTCTAATCCTGTATTATTTTCCTCTTCTTGTTGCTCGGATTGTTCCGCCTTGGCCATTGGGAGCTCTCTGAGTGGGCGCCCAGGTCTCTTTGACACGCCCGTCGCTGTAGGGCTTTGTTTTCTGAGCACTTCCCTACTTCCTGGCACGACAAGATGCTCCAGGGCCATTTTGTACATTTCTTGCCCCAGCTCTGGAATCAGCCATCTCTCCAAGGAACCCCGATCCCTTTTATTAGAGAATCCTTGTTAATTTTCATCATGGGTCGTCGTTTTGTTTCATTTTCTTTAGGAGCCAAAAAGTAAGTCATGCTCCTTATGGAAATTCAGCACCTGTGTGACAGAATAGGGATGGAGATAAGCATCCCCAGTCACCCAACAGCAGAGAAAGCACAGTGAACCTTTGGCAGTGGCTCCGTCTGGCCTTTGTGCTGCTGGCTGGCTCTGAAGAAGCCCTTTCTATACGTCCCGCCTGATGTCCTCCATCAGACCAAGGGGAGTCATGGGGGTGGGGAGGAGGGGGGACTGGTTTGCCTCCCTGCCCACAGCTGGGGCTGGAGCAGAGGAGCCATGGTGACCTTCCTGGGCTGTCTGCTGCCTGGCCCCTGTGCTCTGCCCTCTGGAGGAGCACACGTCCCTGAGGCCAGGAGGCAGGTGTGTCCTCCCGCAGACTCTCAGGATGAGGACACTTCCTAGTCCTGTCACCTTGGACAGGAGAGTTGGCTTGACTTTCTTCTTCTTTTTTATCTTTCTTTTTTAAAACTTATTGTTAATTATATTGACATGCAACATACAAGATATTATTAGTTTCAGGTGTGCAACATAGTAATTCAGTATTTATAGACCTTAGAAAGTGACCACCACGGTCATTCTGGTAGCCATCTGTCCCTGTAAGAGCTCTCCTGCTATTATTGACTCTGTTCCCATGACTTATAACTGGAAGTTTGTACTTCTTATTCCCCTTCTCTCTTTTCTGAGGATTAAAGGAGATGATGTGTATGAAGTGCTCAACAGAGGGCCTGGCACATAGCAGGCATTAAACAAGTAAAAGCTGTTATTTTTACAATTACAGTTATTATTAATAATAAAAAAACCACACCCTCTCATGCTAGAAGTGCAGGCTTAGTGTGGTAGGCAGGCCTCTGGGAGGCAGGTATTTGCACAAGCAAGCTGCCACCTCCGCGGGGCCCTCATGAAATTGATCTGGTTCGTCCCACGAATTTGGGGAGCCTGGGTGTGGAACTGTCTCTCTGCAGGACCAGAAGATGGAAAAGAGGGCCCTTGGGTCTAACTGAAAAGAATACATTCCAGGGGGCAGTATTGCATTGTTGCCGAGAGCATGCGCTCTAGAGCTAGGAAATGTCACTAAACTGAAGTCAGGGGTCCTGGGTCCAAGTCCTGGTTCTGCTGTATGACACGGAGCAGGCGCCTTTCACCACCTCCTCCCTTGTCAGTGAGCAGGTTGGTCATCCCAACACCAGGTCAGCCCTGGAAATCCCTGAACCCCTGACCTTATCAGTGATTGCTCTCTCAGGTTGATGTTCCTCCAGATAGAGAGACTGTGGGTGTGGAGGGGAGGAGCCAGTGAAGGCATCAGGACGGGGACCAGACAGAGTTGTGGAATCATGGCAGGGGCGGGAGGAAGGGAATGAAAATACAGATTAGTGCCCAATCTGTGCCAGGCACTGACGTTTCAACATCATCCATGGAGCCTGATGCCAGCCACCCAGGTGTCTGTGGTCGGTCACTGTCACGCTGTGTGGGGTGGTTTCCAGGTGGTTCGGGAAAGGCACCTTGCAGTCTGGCTGGATGGGCGCTGTGCCATATTTGCTGCTGGGCAGCTGGGCTGGGGTTGCCAGGGTTCTGGGAGGAGAGTCATTAGGCCACCCTTCTGACTGAGTGCTTCTCTAGGATGGAGTTGTCCCACTAGTCTCACTTCCTTGGAGAACTCTTCTTGCATTTCTGGGCTGGGTGTGGAGCCCCTGCGTCATGCTCCCACAGTTCTGCTGCTTGTCTCTCTCAGTACTCAGCCCACTGATTGTCATCACCATCCACTGTCTGCTACTGAACCTGTGAGCAGAGGCACTGAGCTCTCTCCAGTCCCCAGCACAGATCCTGGCACACAGTAGGTGATCTCCGTTTGTTGAATGAATGAATGAATGAATGAATGAATGTAGATCATCCAGAATACTCTTTCTAACTCAGCATTGTACAACAAAAGACTATGAAGTCAGTATGACTTTGGACAAGTCACATAATCTCTCTGGACTTCAGTTTTACATCCTTAGAAAAATAGATACCATAGTAATTTTCCCCCACCTCATGGGACTGTTTTGATGATTACATGAGAATATATACTGTACTACTAACTACCCTTACTTACGTGTTCCCTCTGTCCCTGGTGCTGTATTAGGCTTCAGGTAATGTATTTAAAGTGATAAATATAGTGGTACTTAACAAATATCCGTTTTCTCCCTCCAGAACAACACTGAAGTTTAAACATTGAAGTTAAAGTTTATTTGTTGAAGGGATGGATGGGTGGACAGGTGGTTTACAGAAGTAGGAGCCTCTCACCAGCAGGGGATGGAGTCAGCAGAAGTTCATGCCATTTTAGACTTCAGAGAGTATCTGGGTATGGAAGTTTGGCCTTAATTAAAGTCTCGGCACAGTGTTAAATGCCATTTTATTTTAGTTCATAATTAACACTAATGAGATGAGTGGATCACAAGCAGCACACACTCGGAGAGAGTGAAAAACAACATCTGAACGTGGTGGTTTCCATTCTCGCTCCCCCCGCCTCCCATGCTCTGTTCAATTAAAAGTTTTGAGAAAATATTGCAACTATGCTCCTTGTCTTTGTGGTAATGAAGCATATTAATTTGGATGTGATGAATACAATATTCCACTGACTTTTTTATTCCCTTATCTACAAAAGTTTGAAATAATGGGCCAATTAAATCAGGAGAGAAGAATACAAGGTTTGCCTGGGGCTCTAATTCAGTGATCAAAGAACTGAGGGAACAAAATTCTGTGATGGTGCCTGAGCCCCACGCCACCCCCTCAGCTGTAGCTGAAAGCCCTTCCCTCATAATGACCATGTGGGCCAGGCTGGACAAATACTGTCTTGGGGATCAAGAGGCCAGGTTCTAGACGCCCCCTCCAGTATTTTTTCATTGGATAGAGGGTGAGTAGATAGATGATGGAGGGATGGGTGTGAATAGATAGATGATGGATGGATGGATGGATGGATGGATGGACAGATGCATGGGTGATGGGTGGATGGATGGATGGATGGATGGACGATGGATGGATGGATGAATGGGGGATGGATGGATGGATAGATGGATGGATGGATGGATGGATGGATGATGGACAAATGATAGATGGACGATGGATGATGGAATGAAAAGATGAACCAAACAACATCCTAAGGTCCCATTCTTCCCAAGGTAGCAAGTTAAGTCTAGTCTGGTGCTGACTGAGCCCTTCCAAGACCCAGAAGTTAGGGGCAAAACTTAGAAATAGGCCCCTGAACCACCCAACCCCAGAGAAGACTGAGCCTTTCTCCCTATGAGCTTCTGCATTGGAAGAGGGACATTCTAGCAGGCCTGTGACCCCAACATATGGTCCAGGTATTTCCATGAGGACCCCCAGAAGGCTTCCCACCTCCATGCGATCCTTCAGTTATTAACTCCTCCTTGCCAGTGTGTCATCTGAGGCAGTCTGGGGGTACATATCCCACAATCTCTGTGTACTTTGTTCCCTTCCATTCTGTTTTCTACATTGCATTAAAACACAATGTGCATACACACATACGGTACACACATACACACACACACACACACACACACACACACACACTAATAAGTTTACTCCTTTGCTTAAGACCCACTGTGACCAGGATAGACAAATCCTTAATATGGGTCTACAGGACTCTGCATGTCCTGACCCCTCAGTCCTCCAAGCCTTTGTCACCACACCCCCTCCACCTCTGCCCATTCCCTGGGCTCTAGCACTGGCCTTCAGTCAGTTCCTAGATGCCTCTTCAACACTCAGGCATCCACTCACCTCAGGACCTTTGCACAACCTTTTTTCCTTAAATGCTCTTGCACTACCTCTCATCAAGTTAATGCCTACTCATGCTTCAGCTTTTAGCTCAAGCATGACTGCCTCAATGAAGGCATCCCTGATGACACGTCCTACACCAACTCCAGCCTGGGTTGGCCCTGAGTATTTTCCTTTATGGCACTTATCACAGCTTGTAATTATATGCTTATGCTATTATTTCAGGCATGTACCTCTCCCTCCTTAGGCCATTAGCACCATTGTTTCCCTAGTGCTCAATACAGTGCCTGGCTCATAATAGATACTCAATAAATATTGCTGAACGAATGAATGGTTGAATGAATACAGGCCCAATTCAAGAGCTTTGACTCTTCCACTCCACTCCACTACTTCCATTTTGGGATTTCTTCATTTCCAAAGCACCTGTGCTGGGCCTGACACTGGGCATGTAAACAGCTGAGACCTGCCCTTGCAGTCAAGCAGTCCATGTGTAACAAGGAGCAGAGCCGTAGTGCACAATGGCAATGCCATGTGTCAGGTGCTACAATACATGTACGTCTGGCGTTTCATGGGAGCAGAGGAGAAGTGCTCCTGTTCCTCACAGGAGGGGCTTCCCAGAGGAGCTAGTGCCCAAGCTGAGTCTGAAAGGAAAAGGTGCTGGCCAAGGAAATCAGGGTGGAGGCAGAGTTTGCGGTGAAAGGGAGGCTGGGAAGGCAGGTCCCTGTGATGACTGTGCCCTGGATGGAGAGGTAGGGCTGTGAGAGGTGAGGCGGGGGGCGGGCAGGGGCCAGATCACTGAGGACCTTCAATGGCAGCCAGAGATGGCAGTTGAGCTTGAGTGGAAGGGGCTGGTGTGGTGACCCCAGGTTTGGGGAACTCCCTCTGGAGGGGCTTTGAGAAGAGGTGTTCATGTTTCAAGGAAGAGATTTCCTCCTCCAGGGAAACAGAGCCTCAGTCCCAGGGCTGTCCGTCAAACTCCTTTCCAGAATCCAAACTTTCTTTTCCAAAGGGTGCTCAGTGTGGCTGACCTTGCTTATTCATTGCACGGAGAATTAATTTCAGGGTGGGGAATTAAAAAAAAAAAAACACACAAGATTAAGCCGAGTAATCAGCTGCTGCGGAGAGTTGGAAATGCAATAAATAATAATAGCATCGAGGGCTGTTTTTAATAACTCACCAGTATAATTTAGCCCTGGCTTCACGGAGCATATGTAAAACGTGTCATGATGTATGTAACAGCAAATGCCTCATTGCCAGCCTCTGAAGACAAATGTCTTCCCAGGAGAGGGCGGGGGACATGGGGGAGAAATTGGAGGACAGGGTTGCAGGCAGGGTGGTGGAAGACAGGCATCGCTCATCCTGACAACACTAATTCGAATCCGTGACCCCTTGCAGAGGTGATGGGTTTCGGTTGGCTTGTCTTCGGGGATGGGGCAGGTCCCATGAGAAGGGAGGAATCCATAATTTGTGAGAGAGTGAGTTGCTTTCTTACTCTGTAGAACCCCCATTTGCATGCAGTCCATATTCTAATAACAGATCATCTCCATCTATTACAGGAGGTCCCCAAAGACTAGTGTCTTCACAGCATTTGTGTTTTTTTAAGTTCTTGTTATTTAAAAGTACTTGATGAAGTATGACTTTCAGACATTCGTATGCACTGCACCCACCCCAAATCCCCCCCACCGGGCCTCAAAAAAAAAGTCTTGACTAGATTAACCAAGATGGCGACATAGGTTAACGCCGGAGTTTGCTGCTTTGAACAACTACTTCAAAAGTGAAACTAAAAGACGGAAGGGACATCACCCAGAACCACAGGAACGCTGGCTGAGTGGAAGTCCTACAACTAGGAGGAAAGAGAAACGCATATGGACACTCAGAGGAGGCGCAGTGCTGAAGTCAAATTCTGAGGTGCGGAGTGCGAGGAGCGGGCTGGCGGCGGAGGGCTCGGTTGGCGTTTTCAATCGGGAGGGAGCCGCAGACTCTGAGCTCCAGATCCGGGCGAGTCTTTAGCGACCCAGACTCAAACGGGAGAAGCGGGACTGTCTGGCTTCGGTCAGAGCGAGTGCAGCTTTCTCTCCGAGCTTTGCAGCGGGTGCTGGGACTCAGAGAGGCAGAGCCCCTGGGGACAGGACTGAGAGCCGCCATAACTGCTCTCTCCGGCCCACCCTGCTGATCCTGTGCGACCCGCCCTGCCCAAGCCCTGCACAGAGGCATTTGCCGGATAGCCTCAGGCTAACGCCAGATTAGCACCTCCCTAGAGGACAGAAGTTCTCTCACTGCTGACACAGCTGATTCTCATAGCCACCTGGCCTGGAGGTCAAACCCTCCCTGGTATTAGCTACAACAATCAAGGTTTAATTATAAGACTGCGAACAAAGACCACTAGGGGGTGCACCAAGGAAGCATAACAAAATGCGGAGACAAAGAAACAGGACAAAATTGTCAATGGAAGATATAGAGTTCAGAACCACACTTTTAAGGTCTCTCAAGAACTGTTTAGAAGCCGCCGATAAACTTAATGAGATCTACAAGAAAACTAATGAGACCCTCGATGTTATATTGGGGAACCAACTAGAAATTAAGCATACACGGACTGAAATAACGAATATTATACAGACTCCCGACAGCAGACCAGAGGAGCACAAGAATCAAGTCAATGATTTGAAATGCGAGGAAGCAAAAAACACCCAACCGGAGGGGCGGAATGAAAAAAGAATCCAAAAATGCGAGGATAGTGTAAGGAGCCTCTGGGACAGCTTCAAGCGTACCAACATCAGAATTATAGGGGTGCCAGAAGATGAGAGAGAGCAAGATATTGAAAACCTATTTGAAGAAATAATGACAGAAAACTTCCCCCACCTGGTGAAAGAAATGGACTTACAGGTCCAAGAAGCGCGGAGAACCCCAAACAAAAGGAATCCAAAGAGGACCACACCAAGACACATCATAATTAAAATGCCAAGAGCAAAAGATAAAGAGAGAATCTTAAAAACAGCAAGAGAAAGAAACTCAGTTACCTACAAGGGAATACCCATACGACTGTCAGCTGATTTCTCAACAGAAACTTTGCAGGCCCGAAGGGAGTGGCAAGAAATATTCAAAGTGATGAATACCAAGAACCTACAACCAAGACTACTTTATCCAGCAAAGCTATCATTCAGAATTGAAGGTCAGATAAAGAGCTTCACAGATAAGGAAAAGCTAAAGGAGTTCATCACCACCAAACCAGGATTATATGAAATGCTGAAAGGTATCCTTTAAGAAGAGGAAGAGGAAGAAAAAGGTAAAGATACAAATTATGAACAACAAACATGCATCTATGAACAAGTGAATCTAAGAATCAAGTGAATAAATAATCTGATTAACAGAATGAACTGTTGATTATAATAGAATCAGGGACATAGAAAGGGAATGGACTGACTATTCTTGGGGGGGAAAGGGGTGTGGGAGATGCGGGAAGAGACTGGACAAAAATTGTGCACCTATGGACGAGGACAGTGGGTGGGGAGTGAGGGCGGAGGGTGGGGCGGGAACTGGGAGGAGGGGAGTTATGGGGGGGAAAAAGAGGAACAAATGTAATAATCTGAACAATAAAGATTTAATTTAAAAAAAAAAAAAAGTCTTTGCCAGATAGAGTTACGCGTCCTCCATTCTTTGAGAGGCATCACCATACAGTTTAAATGAGATGGCTTTGGAGTCAGGCACACCTGAGTTCAAATTCTAGTTCCGCCACCTACTAGCTGTTCCACCTCTTGCAACTGACTCAAACTCCGAGTCTCTACCCCTGATCTGTTCAATGAGAGCGGTGATGATGATAACGACAGTGATGATGACAGCTAGTATTTATGAGTCACCTGTTGAATTATCTCTGTCACAACAACACTATGACATAGGTGCTGTTATGATTCCCATCTTACAGATGAGGAAACTGAAGCTGAGAACCATTGAGTAACTTCCCCAAAGCGCGGGGCTGGTAAATAACCATTCTGGAACCCACCACCAGGTCTACCTGACTTCAAGGCCCTGCTGTTGAGCCTGTTGTGCCTGCTCCGATACTAAACTTCGACGGTTTGGGAGATGGGCGACAACCTGTGTCAAGTATAGTTCCTGGCTCGTGATAGGCATTCTATAAATGTCTCTTGGATTAAAGGACTAGGGTTTGCTTCCTCTGCTGTGTCCTCTCGGGGAAACTATCACATCTCTGCTTTGTCATAGTTTTAATGTCCTTGTCTTTCCACACCCCTCCCAGGCTTCAGAGTTTTCATCTTTAAAATTGGGGGGAGGGGGGAGGGCTCTGACACAGACCGTTGGACCGTTGGTCTGGGTGTGAATTGGTGCAACTGATTTGGAAAACAACATACAGAAGCTGCCCAGATCCTGGGGGGCAGCCAATCTGCTCTTACCCTGCAGCAGGGCTGCTCTTCCTCCACACCATTGGCACTGGGACAGAGATTTCGCTGCTGTGGTTGGGAGGTTCTTAGCAGCACCCCCTGGCCTCTGTCCACTAGGTGCCAGCAGCATCCCCCAGCTCTGACAACCAAAGATGCCTCCAGAGTTTGCCAAGTGTCCCCTGGGGGCAAGTATCTCCCTGAACCACTGCCCTATCAGAACTCTTGGGAACACGCTCAGAAATGATCATAGCCACATCGTTTGCATAGAGGTGTTTTGCCTTTGTCTGCCCCATCCCATAAATATCCTATCAGGCTCTTTCCAAACCTTAGCTATTGTAAATTGTGCTGGTAAGTGCCCGTCAGCAGATGTATGGATTAACAAACTGTGGTACATCTACACAATGGAATACTACGCTGCTGTAAAAAAGAAGGATCTCCTACCATTTGCAACAGCGTGGATGGAGCTGGAGAGCATTATGCTAAGTGAAATAAGTCAGTCAGAGAAAGAGAACTATCACATGATCTCACTCATTTGTGGAATATAATGAACAACATAAACTGATGAACAAAACAGATCTAGAGACAGAGAAGCATCGATCAGATGCTCAAACCTCAGAGGGAAGGTAGGGGAGGGTGGGGGAAGGAGGAGAGATCAACCAAAGGACTTGTATGCATGCATATAAGCCTAAGCCTAACCAATGGACACAGACACCAAGGGGGTGAGGGCATCATTGGGGGGGGCAGGAAAGTGGGGATAAGGACACATATTTAATACCTTCATCAATAAAGAAAGAAAAAAATCCTATTAGGGTTAATAATGACTAGCAAGAGAGTCAGGTCACTGTTGGGAGGGACCAAATTAGTTTATCCAAATGAGACTTAGTACTTTACCAGAAGGCCACTCAGAAACCCATATGCCAACATCGCATTGTAGATTTCAGGTAACGAAGTGACACGCTCCTGGGTCCTCGGGACACTGAGCCACAGGCCACCTCTGCTTGCTTCAGGTTGCACAGAAGTGAGCAGCTGAGAGCAGCAGAAGTGGCTAAAACAGAATCTTATTTTCTCACTGCTGGAGGCAGACACTCAAGCAAGTTTAAGCAGCGACAAGTCGTATTCAGAGGAAACCATTTGTCCGGAAGGAAGATTTGTGACTAAGGAACTGAATTTCAAGCACCCAGAAATTTCCAGAGGAGATTTGATTCCCCACCTGAGACAGTATTCCTTCCTCTCCCAAGATGCAAACCTTCAAACTACATATTCATGGAACTATTATATTCAACTATAGCTTCTCCATGAGACCCAGCTGATTATCTCCTCAAGCAGAAGATAATGATAATTATAATGATAGTTCTCTCTGTGAATAATGACTAATGTATTTCAGTCTTCACAATCACTGTCTGAAATAGGTACTAGGAATATCTGTTTTATGGTGTGACACTCAGGACAGAAAGGGTAAATAAATCACCAGTAGTCACAGAGCTAAGTGGGAGGCAGAGTTAAGAGTCAGTGCAGGCCGCCTGGCCCCAGGGGCTGCCATTCTCGGGTGTCAGGGACGCTGCTAAGAGGCTTATGGCATTATCTCACTTAATTATTGAAACAATCCTATGATACAGGTACCAATATTATTCCCATTTTACAGATGCAGAAACTGACTCTAAAAGTTTAAATGACTTGTCCCAGGTCACACAGCTAGTAGGCAGCAGAGCTAAAATTTAAACCCAGAGATTCTGCGAACCTTTGATTATTTCGCAGAAACTAGGTCCTATGCACTATTTTTATCATGGTCTATGCCCCTCCCCGCCCCCCACATTCATATGTTGAAGCCCTAATTCCAGAGGCGATGGTATTTGGAGGTGGGACCTTTAGGAGGTGATTAGGTTTAGCTGAGGTCATGAGGGTAGACGCCTTGTGATGAGATCAGTGTTTTCATAAGGAGAGGCAGAGCCTAGAGCCCTCTCTCCGCCATGCGAGGATACAGCAGGAAGCCAACCATCTACAAGCCAGAACCCGACCATGCTGGCTCCCTGATCCCAGGCTTCCCAGATTCCAGAACTGTGAGAAATAAATGTCTGCTGTTTAAACCACCCAGTCCGTGGCACTTTGTGACAACAGCCTGACCTGACTAAGACAGTAATCTTTCAGGAAAAGATACATAAGTGTGTTGTATCATTTTAATGGCTGTATAGTATTTCTTTTATACATGCACTGTAGTTTCCTCACTGAGGGGCATATAAGTTTTTTCATTCTTTTGCTGTTATAAACAAACGATGTGATGAATATCCCAGTACATATATATTTATGCACATGAGTGAGCATTCCCACAAGTGAAATTTCAGGATCAAATGGTGTAGATATACATTTTTCCTCCCAACAGGTTATATGAATTTACATTCCCACCCACAATTCATGAGTGTCTTTTCCCCACGTTGTTGTCAACAGTGTATTCTCAAAATCTGAGAGCAGCGTTTAAGTGCATGGTCTGTTCTCACATTTGGAGCAGGTTCTCTTGGTTGAGGTGGGTAATTCACAGAAGAGGAAACTGGGCCTCATGGACATGAAGGAACTTTCCCTAGGACAGGTCTCCAGGACCCTAAGTCTCCAGTCTTCCCTCTTCACCATGCTAGCCACCCTTCCCCCTGGGCACACTGCTGACAATTCCGTGTAGAGGAATTCAAAAGCTTGGGACACACCAATAACATCACTTCTGCTCTTGGGTTTTTGTTTTGTTTGTTTTGTTTTGCTTTTGCTTTATTTCCATAAGTTTTGCTCATTCAGATTTGCTCTCAATGGTTTGTACTATTGATATCAAAGTTGCCCAAACACAAGTAGAACCGTGTGCTCAGCCCAGTTTAAAATTACTCTCTTGGTGACACGGTTTCCTGGGACACTTCGTGATGTCAAACAGGACCACCTACTAGTATATTCCAGAATAAGCTTGATTAGCTTTTCACAGAGAAGTACAAATTATTGTCCCTTTCAAAAAATAGCCTTCACCTCTAAGTCTATCTCAGATTGGAAGCAGGACGCCGCTTCCTTTATGGCTCAAATAGTCTACACACTGAGGCAAATTCCCTCTGAGTCACAAAGAGAGTATGTCAGGAGACGTTGCCAATTATTGTTACACCCGGGGAGTAGATGCTTAGGGCTTGGTGAAACCTTTGGGGAAATTGCCTTGGGAGAAGCGGAAATAAAAGTAAAGATTACTATGAAACAACTCAGAGCTTGCCGGCTAGGAGGAGGGGAAAGGTGGAGGGAACTGGGAGGCGTGGAAGGGGGAGGGAAGGGGGAGTGCAAGGAAGAAGGCTGGTGAAAATAAACCAAGCTCTAAGGAGAACAGCGGGGAGGGAGCTTGGGAGCCGGGGTTTCTGACTTCCGATGCCTGCCTGGCGCCTTGCTGGTGTGCCTGTGTTCTGAGAGGATGTGGATGGAGGGCGAGTCCGAGGGGCTGCAAACATTGGGAATAGTGGTGGTCGTGTGCTCCTCTCTGAAACTTTTGCACTACCTCGGGCTGATTGACTTGTCAGACGGTAAGCGAGCCTTCAAGCTTCCCCATTTTGTAGAGATGTGGTTTTTGGATTAGGTTGTTGTGAGAGTAGTTTAGAAAACGCACGGACAGTAGCGAGGAGACCCGAGAGATTTGCAAAAAGCCAGGCTAAGTCAGAACGGGGCTGTTCCCCGCCTTCCTCCTAGGGTCCCCATTGGTGCGCTGTCCGTGGTGCTGAAATGTCACGCCTGGCTAGTTAGATAGGAGGTTGAAGTGGGGTTCGCATCTTTTCTTCTGACCTACGTGCATGTGAGCCTTGGTGGAGTGCTGGCTGTGAGAGACCAGCACAAGACATCACAATCCTCTCTCAGGTATCTGTTCATGATTTATAATGTTCATAGAAACCAATGAATTGTAAAAGTCATTATATTGATTGACTTTACGAAGGAGCTGGGAAGATGATGATGGTAAAACTTTTGTAAAATGCTAATCACGGTGCCTGACAATTAGAAGACATTTAACAAATGTTCGTTTCTTTCTCCAGCCCTTAACCTTCACCCTCAAAAGAACCCTTATTCCGAAACTACCTCGTCAGCTGTGGCTTTAGCTTCTATTCCTTAATGAGAATGTACTCAAAAGTTCTAGTTTATGACTAGAAAGTTAGTGGTTGGGTTTCCAAAGGTAAAGGAGCTGGATAAATGAAGAATGCTTTCCTCCTCCTCGTGAGAACATGGTTTTTCTATATGGTTCTTATCACATAAAATTAAGCTCCTGGAAAGATCCCAGTTTGGGTGAGCAAAGCTTTAAACAAGACCAGCCTCTAACAATGTGTATCCAGTGTATAAACAATGTGTACTCCATGTATATTCTTGCATTACAGCATAGCATCGCGTGAATTTCTCTTCAAAGAGGCATCACCTGCCATAACTACACATAATAATGAAATACCTTTGTAGACAAAGGACTGACTAACGTACCAACCAAAGCTGAGGTATTCCAGAGGCTGAATTGCAGTTGGATGAGCTCTGGACTAGCTGTCAGACCAGGTTTCTACCCATAATTTGTCTCTGGCTAACCTTGGTTAAGTCATCTGGATCTGTTTCCTTATGAGAATATTGATGATTTCTGATCTCTGCTTCATGACATTCCGGAGCGACCCAAAGGTTTCATGTATTTGGTTTGGTCAGCCAGGCTCTGAGCCCTTCATCTCTGCTTCAAGACAGCCCCACTTTATCTGTTCTATATGTTAGCCCTGTAGGTACGAGCTCTTTAAGCTTTAGCTGAAATGTTGTGAGTCCATGATTCTGTGAGCCTATGATTGTGTTTTCCTGAGATTTTGAAAGCTGAAGCACATTCATAAAACTTTCTTCCTTAAAAACCACCTGAAATGTAAGAATCTGTAAGAATAGTTCTGTGTGCACAGAGAGACTCTTTCTGGGCCTTGTAGAACTCCAAACTCAGCTTGCCAGTCCATAGCAATTGGGCAAAGTTGCTGTTCCCCACCAGATCCCAAGAGAAGTAAAGACCTTCAGAGCAGATACCCACTGAGATTACAAATTAATGCTAGAGCTTCTTACTTCCTTATTAGGCTGAAGGTGCCGTGGAACTATTACCCTGCTCTTCCTTTCCCTATTCAGAGGTATCCATCTCCCTTCCCTTGCTCTAGCATCTCAAGATTACATTTTTTTGTTTTATTGTCACAGAAGATATCAGTTATTCACTTAATGTTGTAGTAATGAGGGGATTGAGGTGAAATGTAGAGAATGTGTGTTTAAGACTGCCCCCAGGCACCCTAGGTGATCAAAGGGATTAACATTTGTTCAGCACCTATAATGGCCCAGGTATAGAGTCAGATATATATATATATATATATATATATATATATATATATATATATATATATATATATATATATTGACGTAACCCTCAAAATAACATTCTGAGGAAAAAAATTAAAAACACTGAAAAGTAGACAGCATTTGTTCCTTTTATATAGGGAAGAAGAAAGGTTTAGAGAAGCTATTAAAAATTTCCAAAGACATCGGGGTAGCAGTGAGGACGTATTGTCTCTAAAGTTTTACCCTCCTTCCTAGACACCAAGTGCCCCAACAAGGAAACCAGTTCCAGATGTGGTGTGTCATCATGTCTACACACAGAGGCTTCTATGCCAGAGCCTCCACCATGTGGTGCTGTGGGAAGCCCTGTTCACTCATGTGTATGCTAAGAGGAGGAGACCACCTCCTACTAACTACACTGGCACCAATACGATGCAGGCATTCTGTGCAGAGTTGTGGAACATCTTTGAAAACCCTTCAGTAGTCTTTCTGAGGCCCTTGATCTTAGTCTTATTTCATTTTCCAGTAGTAACGTTGAAGTTGTATAGATATTGGGCCCAAAGTCAAAAGAGCTGGGTTCCTCTCCTGGATGTGCCATTTATCAGTTGTGTGACCTTGGGTGAGTCCCTTTTCTTCTCTAGCTGCCACTGGGAAAGTACTCATCACCTCATTCAGTTGGGTTATGGTGAGCTGAATCATGGCCACTCAGAGACTTTAGGTCCTAATCCCTGGGATCTGTAGATGTCACCTTATAAGGAATAAGGTTCTTTGCAAGTGTGATTAAGTTAAGGACATGGAGATGAGGAGATTATCTTGAGCTATCAGGTTAGGATTTATATGCCATCATAAGTGTCATAAAAGAGAGAGGCAGACAGAGATTAGGCACAGACAGAAAAGGAGAAGGTGATATGAAGATGGAACAGGGCTTGAAGTGATGTGGACATAAGTCGAGGAGTGCTGGCAGCCACCAGAAGCTAGAAGAGGCAAGGAATTGATTCTCCCCTAAAGCCTGGCCTTGCTGATACACACACACACACACACACACACACACACACACACACACAACACACACACACACACGGTACATACACACTCCCACACTGAATAAATGAATTAGCCCAAGTGGATTACTCCTCTCCACACTTAGCCATACTTCTCTCTTTTCTCTTTTTCTTCTTTCTGCCTCCAGATTTGATTAGTTATTTTTAATTCTTCTGTAGATATAGTTATATCTTATGTGGCCCACTTAATCCTTGATTACTTAAATACTGGTTTTAAGCAGGGTCTATTGCCCACCTTCTATGAAATATCAGAAGACAAGGACACTTACGTTTTTTGTCTCCCATTTTTCTCTCTACTTACCAGATCTATTCATTACAATATCCTCTTTACATTATTGGGCTTTATGTTGTTCCCAGAACATACCTCTTTCAAGATAAATGGGAGGGCTTTCCTCAGAAATCTCACCCCCTATGAGCACAGCACCATCCCCAGTCTGGGGGGACCAGTTCTGTCTCTAGAACTTCTCTACTTGTATGACCAGCAAGGGACCACAGACTCCCCTCCTCCAATCAGGAGAACGCACTCTGTCCAGAAGCCTTCCTGCGGGTCTCAGAGGGGTATCTAGAGCTGCCCCCAGATCTAGGCAGCCACAGCCTGACAATCCCCAACATGACCAGCAAAATGGAACTGACTCCATTCGGTCTACCACCTTCCCACCTTCTTCCCAAGCCCATTCTGCACCTGAGAAAACCTTCTACCACCCAGCTAGATTGGCGGCTGTAGAAGAGTTGGCATTTTACAGTCTGTCATAGCAAGTGTGATAGACGTTTCCAAATTCTTTCTCTACCCATGATCATAGGTTCCGAGAAAGAATGAGAGCCACATGCACACCAAAGCAACTGCATGTAATTGGTTTGAGGTTCTTAAGAGACAGGGAAACATAAAATGTTCAACTCACCAGATTTGTAGAAACATGTTTCCCTCTTTATTTATACAATTATTGCAGAAGTGAGGAATTATCACTTTTTAAAACAACCCCTTGCACTACAGGTATAAGGAACATGCCTGTTGCTTGCCCCAGCAATCCAATCCCACCTTATCCCCAGGCTGAGTCCATTGTGACACCAGCCGTGCTCAGAAGCTAATGATAATGATGCAGATTCTTAGCCTTCTATGAATAGAAGGCTACCACCTGATTTTTATATTAAGAAAAGTGAATATAAAATCTATTTAAGGAATAAAATAAACCTGCTTGGACAGTCCATAATATTTTCAACTACAGACAAAACAAGAGAAAGGAGAAGAGGAGAAAGAGGAGAGGAAGGTGAAAGGTAGAGGAAAAGAGAGGAGAGAAGAGAGAGGGGTCATAATGGCAGGGAAGGAAGAGGTAAGGAATAGGGACTGAGGAAGGGAGGGGCGTGGGGAGGCAATAACAGGACAGAGGTTTAGCCAGGCCTGCAGCAAGCCCTTGATCCTCTGTGGTTCACTGGGATGTCCGGTAGGTTACATCCTATCACCACTGGCCTTTAGAGTCCTCTGGCTAATTAGCAGTTTACCAGCTGCTCTTTGGGCTTCAGTCTCTAGAGACTACACTGCAGAAAGTCACCGCAGCCCACCTTGCACCTGAGCTATGGCCAGAACACCACACCCCAGACAAAGCCAGCCCCAGGGAGAAACCCTGCTTTGTCTCTGAGTTCCACCAACTTGGCTGTACAAGTTACTTGTCTGTCTAGTTACTGCTCCTGTCATCTCTCAGGCTGGGCATTGGAGGTTTTCTGAAATAGACTTCAGTGTTGCACACAGTCGTTTGTTTATTATATTCAGTGCAGCACTCTATTGAACCAGTGCCCTTGAAATGAGTAAGCGCTGCAGTATTGTTCCTTTATTTCCTTCAAGGCAATCCCCAAAGATTAAAATGTCAAAGCCACCCACAGATTGCTCCTCTCTGCCTTCACCTGCCCTCTCTGTGTCCCCTTGTCTTCTCTCTATCCAGCCTCAAGGCCCCAAACCTCTCTCATGCTCCTCAGAGCCTCCTACTGAGATGCCCAGTGGGGCTGGTCTTTCCATTCATTCTCTGCCTGACTCCCTGCTTTTAGTCCACTTCCATCAAAACCCACCCCGTCTATGTCCCATTCCTCCTGCATGCTCACTGATGCAGAAATCCTCTTGAAAAGCAGATCCCTGTGCAGGCAATCAGTTTGCCAGTGAATTTGTCTATGAAGAGCCTGAGTAAAACACTTTTCTTTAATGATGGTGCTAACCTAGTGTACTGGCTTTAGACTGTCAGCTGTTTTCATGTTTGCTTAATTTAAAAGCTAGCGGGGAGGTGGTTGAGGTGACCTGTCTCTTCAGGAGTCACCTAAACAGTGCCTCCTGGGGGAATTGACTTGAAGAGGAAAGTTGGTTCTGGCACCAAGAACAAACATTAGTTGAATGGATGAATAGATGTCTTTTTCCTGCAGACAAAGGGGAGACTTGGGGAGGGGCTAACTCGTGGAGACAATGATTATGTCTGCCCTGCTCACCACGTATTCCTTGTGCCCAGCACAGTGCCCAGCACATAGTACATGTTCAGGAAGTGTCGAATGAATGAACAAATAACTGCTGGGTGACGGGCCCAGGGATTTATTCTCACACCATGAAAGGCACTGGGGCCCAAGACAAAGGCTTCCAACTTCACAGCAAAGACTCCACATCGCACACCGTTCACAGAGTTACTTCTTCCTCCTCTCTGGCGGGCTTCTGTTTTCCTCCAGAGCCTGACTCCTTCTCCAGCCCTCTCTTTCCCTTTTCACACACACACACACACACACACACACACACACACACACGCTAAATAGTCCCCTCTGGACTGCCCTGGGGTCATCGCCTGATATCACAGAGAATAGTCCAAGAATAGAGAAGTTCTCCTACCTGCTCAATGGATTCTCAGTAAAAGCCAGTGATAAATGGATTTGTTCATGAACAAATTAGTGACCATCCTGTTCATAGCAAAGGACCTGAGAACCCTTTCAAGCACAGCCCTGAGACACCCTCCATGCCATTTCTACACGATTCAGCAAAGAGCCCAGGGTGGCATCAGTAGACCTGACTCCACACTCAATCCTATCCCTCAGGCAACACGAATGTCGCTCTCTGCGCTCACACTGGTCACCTGTGAAATGATCAGTGTGATTACATTAATGGTTTCCAAATGGTGATCTGCAAAATCACCTATGGGATGTGGGGAAGGGCAGTGACACTGACCTCCCACTCTAGCTCAGCATCTGCCAGCTTTCACCCATTTTACGTACTTACTTAGTCTCCATGCAAAATTTCCTTTGATTAAAGAATTCCTTGCCTTTATAGGCATTTGAAAACCACTGAGTACCAGCTAAGGTCGGTCTAACCTTGAAATTTTCGTAGCCCCGTGACTCCATGCCATGTAAGAAGACCCATGATGTACTTGCCTCCATGGTGGACAGAAGGGATCTGACTCAGCCAGGGCCACAGCATTCCTACGGCATCTTCACCATGACAACCACCCATCCGTTAGGATGCCTTATGTGTGCACTGGGCTTAAACCATCAGCAGCCATAAAACAGAACTAATGGGCGATGTTTCCATTCCCAAGGCTGCTAGAGTTGAAATAAGTTGAGGGGGTGTTGCAAAAGGGAAGATGAAAGCACCGAGCTTCTGGCAACGAAAAGGAATGTGTCATAGAACACTTAGCTGGACCAGACCCTGAAGAGCATGGAAGTGACGAGGAGTCATGGAAATAACCCTGGAATTGGATCAGAGGCCAGAATTTAAACCCCAGCTCTGTCATGTGTTGACTTATAACTTTGGGCAAAGTACTTAATTTCCATGAAACTTAGTTTCCTAGTCTGTGAAATGGGATGATATACCTCAACTCGCAGGATGCTGGGAGGATTGTGTGAGAACACCTGGCTCCGTGCTAACACAATAAATATTCCACCAGGGGCCAAAGGGAGGAAGTGACTTGCCCTAGGTCACTTCCTCAAGGTCACACAACAATACCATTGTCGTCATGTTGCCCAAAGCTCAGCAATGCCATGGTCTCAGAGGCTCGTGGTGCCCAGGGAGCCAGCAGGGCCCACGGAGCCTCTGCCTCAGTTCCCCACACTTCGGGGGTACGGCCCTGGAGCAGGCGCTGAGACACCCGAGAGTCTCACTCTCAGGAATTCAATATAGAAAACACATTAAGGCCTGTTTACATGGAAGTGCTGTTTATAATGATTGCTCCCTGCGGGATACCCCCCGCTGCTTCCTCCAATCCTGTTCTAAACTGCTCCACTAATAGAGCTCTCCTGGCCTCCTCAGAGAGACATTCACAGAGGCTAATAGAGACATAATTCAAAAACTGCTTGATATAGATGCCCTCAATTTCCCCAAGAACCACCCCAGCAAAGATCCCCAAGCAGGCAGCACACGCACTGGCCAGATGCAAGGGAACATGCGCGGTGTGAAATGGACAGGCTCCGGTGCAGCCAGGTCTGCATTAAGCTGCAGCCGTCCCTGCACCGTACCCTCAGATCCCGCCACGGCCAAGTGCAACAGGGAAGAAGCAGGCTGCTGGATGGGAGCCCCGAAGGACCCCTCCTCTCGGGTCTCTGCTCCGAGCCATTTTGGACAAGGCAAGCGAGAGACAAAGAAGCGTGAAACAGACTATGGAGGCTCAGAGGGAAGGCAGGGGTGGCTGAGAAGAGATCAACCAAAGAGCTTGTATGCACATATGCATAACCCATGGACACAGACAATAGGGTGTGGAGGCCTGGGGTGGGGGGCGGGGGCGGGCTAGAGGGGTTCAGTGGGAGAAAGAAAGAGGGCATCTGTAATACTTTCAACAATAAAGATTTAATAAATAAAATAAATTAAAAAATGAATAAAATTTTAAAAATCCTCCAGGTCAGGAGAGGCAAAGAACCAACGCGGAGCTCCTCCAGGAATAATCGCTTCCATATTCGTGTGTAAAGAGGAGAAGGAGGCGGAAAGAAGCTGGGCGCAGGTTATCACATGGCAACCCTCTTGGGACATCATGCGAGTAGCGTAGCTTTACAGAGAGATCCCAGTACAGGCACTTACTCCGTGGGGCCTGGGGGGGAGTCCCTTAAGCTGTCTGTCCAGTGGCAAACTGGGGACACTAACTCACCTCCCAGGATTGCTGGGACGATAAAAAATTAACAGATGTGAAAGCACTCAGCATGTCTTGACACAGGAATTCATTAAACTTCTTTTATACAAATGCCCTCTGTCCTGAAATCTTAATACAGAGCGTGGACGTGCTTCTCTGCTTGTTAAAGAAATAAATGAGTGTTGGGCAGATCCTAAACATACTAAAATTAAGTTAAAAGAGGTACACTAGGACCGATTAAAAGAAGTTTGACGTGCCCAAAACTAATAAACTTAATGAAACTTGGTATCTCAAGAAGGAATTAATATAAGTTTAAAATAGCATAGGTTCAAGGTGACTTTAGAGAAGTTTCTGGAGACTCGGTCCATAATTGATTAATAAACTAATTATATAGAGAACTTCCCAAGGCTAGGAAACTAGAAATCCAGTGCCTTATCCTAGCCGCCCCACCCCCACCCCCCGCCGCCGCCGCCACCACCACCACCACCACCACTACCTTTTCATTGCAGAAGGAATCAAAGCTCAGAGAACAGAAACCAGGGGTTTCAGGATATGGTTCTGTGTTCTTTGCCCTGTGCTGGCCTCTTTGGGGACAGGCCAGCCTCCCACACATTGTCACTTAAAGATGGCACCAGAATGCCCAGCTGGTATGGCTCAGTGGTTGAGCATCAATCTATGAACCAGGAGGTCATGGCTCCATTACTGGTCAGGGCATATGCCCAGGTTTGGGCCCCAGTGTGGTGCATGCAGGAGGCAGCCGATCAATGATTCTCTCTCATCATTGATGTTTCTATCTCTCCTTCCCTCTCCCTTCCTCTCTGAAATCAATAAAAATATATTTTTTTAAGATGGCAGCAGATTGACACCCAAGCAAGGTAACCCAGGACTCAGTTCACCACCACCCTCCTCACACAAGAATAGACAGGAGGGGGCGGGGGGAGGAGCCCCGCCTGCTGCACACCTACTATGTGCTGGACGTTGGGTATCACCCAACCCTCAGGAAGACCCCGACAAGTGAGTGTCCTACAATACGAGACAACGCCATTGGGCAGGCGACAGAATTGTATGGAATTCAAGCCGAACTCTCTGGGCACCGCCTCCGACTCCTTCCACTTCTCCAGCTTCACAGATGCAAGCATCTGACTGCCGAAGGCTCTCCGTCAACATGGCCTGATTTGAATTGACATGAATGAGGCCCAGTAAATGCTGAGGTTTTTCAATTGTATAAAGTATTTGAAAGACCCTGTGAGTTCTCCTGTCATATAGGGACTTTTTGGCTGTGCTCAGGGGAGGATTAGCAAGCAGAAGGGCCCTAGGATGGCCAGGCGGCTGACAGGAGGGGAGGCAGCAGGAGGCAGGGTGGAGGCAGCTTCGCCCTGCTGGCTCACTCACCTATGCGGCTCTCAGGCGTGTGGCTCTCAGGCAGCGCCTTTGCAGGAACCGTGGTTGGAAGCACCCCAGAGAACCCCAAACTCTGGGGGCAGATCTAGCACAAATGAGCATCCTGGCCTGGCCCCTCCAGGATGACAAATGCCATCGATCCCGGACGGGGGAAAGGCTGACGTGCTCTCAGCCAAAGACCTCAATTTATCTTCGGGACCATTTTAATTGGAAACCTCGCCTCGCTGCTGCCCACTTTTTCAGAAGTAATTAGAATGCTAATCTATAAGAAAGATGTCTATTAAGTATAAATTAATAATAGATAATACATTTTAGCTTGCAATTTTGAATAATATGGCCAT
This sequence comes from Myotis myotis, assembly GCF_014108235.1. Taxonomy (NCBI): domain Eukaryota; kingdom Metazoa; phylum Chordata; class Mammalia; order Chiroptera; family Vespertilionidae; genus Myotis; species Myotis myotis. Next base: position 6,488,962 of record NW_023416368.1, on the reverse strand, counting down.
CTCATTCTTAAAGTAAAAATTCATATATTTTTAATAAGCCTGAGACGGCTCCCAATGAACCACAGATGGTTCATTTTTATTATCCTATAAAGAGACATTATGGGTAAATGTTGTTGTTTTTTTATGGCAAAACAGAACCTTAGAGATGCTCTTTTTTGGGAGATCTTCAAGCACTTTCTCAGCATCAGGGCTCCGTCCTGTCATCGTGGGGACTGAGGTGGAGACTGAGATGAGGTGACCTCCACCACCCTCTCAGACCTTCATCCCGCCCAGGCAGGGGCAGTATGGCAAAGACAAAGGCAGTTCACATTGCCACTTTGTCCTTTGATGACAAGTAACCAAGCCCTAATGACCTAGAAATGGGTGCTTATAACTAACCCTCATGCGGTTACTGAAGGCGTATGTAACGCAGGCTGGGACATGCATTGGACACAACAGCTTCGCCGACAGGCTCTCCCGAATGTCCCTCCCTCACCTCTTCACACCTGGGACCACGAGGAGCATCTGAAGCTGTTCCCACTGGCGCCCGTGCACACAACCTGGCGTTCTACCTGCAAGGGGAACACGTGTGTTCTGTCCACTTGACAAGCATCCATGAACCCTCCTACAAAAAGCTGTCATTTGGAGAACAAATGATTTGGAACTATCCTAAGAAGATGAAATGTGTAGAACACGAGGTTGGTAACTAGCTGTCCTCCCAGCACTGATTTCCAGGTTATTGACTTAAAATAGCCAAAGATAAGTCAGCATTAACCACACCCATTCTCTGTACCAGCCCCACTGCTAGGGCCCGCCGTACAGAGAGGTGACACAGCTCTCTCCCAGCCTTCCCCACTGCACAACACAGTTCCACCCTCCACCCAATTGCTCAAGCCTGGAAAGTCGTCCTTGTCACCTCTCGGTCCCTTCCCCTCACACTGCCCCCCACCCCCCAATACATCCCCAAGTCTGGTGGACTCTCTCTGCTAGAGAGATGCAAAATCTGCCTCTTACAGGTCTCCTTCAGAGTTCGCATCACCTCTCAGCCAGCTGCAGCACTCTCCTAGCAGCTCTGTCTGCATCTTATTGAAATACTAGTGGCTAGGTACATGGATTCATGCTCATTGAAAGGAAGTTGATTAGAAGAAATATTTTAATATCGTTACTCGCCCTTTCTCTATAATAGAAGTGTCAACCAAATTCACTATCGACAATGACAGATCCAAACACACGCGTGTGATTGGTGCCAGCGAGAGCTTTATATGTATCACACATGCATGAGTCAACTTAGCCTTTTATACATAAGAATAAACTTGCCTCATTAGGCCTGCTTTCTGGTTGTAGCTAAACTTTTTCCAGCCCGGTAAAGTACCCCAACTTCTCTTTCAGGTAGTTGTCAGCAACACAGCAGTAAATATCAACACGAAGCACATTATTATTGTAGATCATGCAGGGAGAACAAAGGATAAAATATTTAACTGCAGCAGTGTTTGACTATATTCTGTGCAGTGAGAAAACCTGAAGTCATTTTCAAAGTCTACCATTTCTTACTTCTTTCCAGTCAGGTCAAGTTTCTAATGAAAAGAAAATAGGATTCCACCAAGTCTCCTATCTACCCACTCCAGGACTTCTGTGAGGGTCAAATGAGATGAGGCATGGGAAAACGCTTCACAGATATTTGGTTAAAGTATGAAATGTTTCCAACTGGCTATAAAGCAGGTAGTGTTCCTGGGCTGAAGCAACTACAAGGAGGTTGGTCGCTAGGGAGAGAAAGCCGGGCATTGCTATGTGACGTAATTACCTGGATGGTCGGACACTTAGCATATTAACCTTTTATATAGAGAGATAATGTGCACCAAAACCCATGTAACCAATACCCAGATTTAAAACAGAAGGAGGAGACAAGTCACCACCACCACAGCATCCTAGCGGCTCTTTATTTGCTCCATTCCAATCGCTACTTCCAAGGATAACCGCTATCCTGACTTCTAACAGCAAAGATCGATTTTACTTGCACTCTCTGGGGTCATCCACACTGGAGGATGCTGCTGCAGTTAATTCAGTCGCATCACTGTGTAGCATTTCATTGTGTGAATATGCTAAGAACTTGTGTTTATTTTACGGTTGATGGACCTTAGGTGAGTTTCCAGTTTGGGGCAATTATAAATGTGGTACTTCTGCTTCCCATTGCTTGAAAGGTGGAAACCCAAAGTTGACTGATCTGACCAGTTACCACACCCCACTTCCTCCCTCGGTCATTCTGCTCCACCACTTGGCCTCCAGTTAGTTCCTCAAAAGGACGTGCTCATCCTCATCTCATCGTCCTTACACATGCTCTGCACTTTCTCGGAAACTCTTCCTACCACTCTCTCACCCTCACACTTCAGGTCATATGTCTGCAGACTCTTCTTCCTTCTTTATTCTTTTTTAATGTGTTTTTATTGATTGTTAGAGAGACAGGAAGGGAGAGGGAGAGAGAGAGAGATAGAAACATCGATGAGAGAGAAATATCAGCTACCTCCTGCACAGTCCCCTCCAGGGATTGAGCCTGCAACCTGGGCATGTCCTCTGACCAGGGATCAAACCAGTGACCTCTTGGTGCATGGGTCAACACTCAACCACTGAGGAGGGCAGACTCTCCTTCCTTCTAACTCAAATCAGTTCTTGCTGGTTCTTCTTCCCCACACCACCCCCACTCTTCCCTCATAGCACTTAAGACCGTTCATAACTGCATATTCATGTATGTGATTATGTGTTTAATGTGCCAGTCCTGCTGAACTGAGCACATGCCTGACTTCTCTGCGACCACGTTGCTGGCACTTAGAATAGTACCTGGCTCCGAATAGGAGCTCAGCACCTATTGGTTAAATGAGTGACTGAACTTGCCACAGCTTCGAGGAGCCCCTGGTCAGGGGGACGGGAAGGCCTCTCTGTGCCGACCATCCCCTGTGCCGATGCTGCCTGGGGCGGACAGCAGAGCGTCCGTGTCTGAGGAAGTGGCCCTCAAGGTGACGTTTTGTGGCGGCTGCACAAGCCCAGCAGAATCCACTCACACTGTCGTCTAAACAGTGTCCCCTGGAGGTGTGCAGTGCAAGGGGATCGATCTGAAGGAGCCCGGGACGTAACCCAGCAGACCGGGAAGGAAATCAGGCAGCGGGCAGAGGCGAGAGCAGGTGCAAAGGCAGGAAAGCATCGCCAGGAAGTCGTGTTGGCGGAACAGCAAGCACTGGAGAGAGTGAGTGTGGGGGCAGGGGGACAGTGGGGGGAGAGACCATGTGTATCTGAACCTGAGAGCTAAGCAGGGCGCAGATCATGAAAGGCCCGGCCTGCTCATTACGGAGCATGGCCTTTCTCCCGCAGGCAGTGGGGAGCCACCGGAGGCTTTAAAGCAAGGGCACGTTCAGATGGACTTCCTTTGAACCTTGATTTCTCCTTCCCCAGAGCCTCTACACAGGAGGGTCCTGCGAAGCTCCAGCTCATCTTCCCTCCCACTTAGAATGTCACACACACACACACACACACACACACACACACACACACACACTTCCTTCCCCTCTAGTGAGCTCCCACCCCTTCAGATCTCAGGCCGTCATCACACCCTGACTGCCCACAGTACACCGGAGCCCCCTGCCACTCCCTCCAATAGCGCCCCCTTGCAGCGCGTCTCACAGTGACAATTGATACCTGTGTCTGTGGTTCTTAGGTGAAGTCCCTTTCGCACCAAATTGTGACTTCACTGGGGATAAGAACCACACCTGTCCTTGCTCACCATCGCAGTCCCGCTGCCGTCCCCGTGCCTGGCACGTACTAGGCACTCCATGGTCTGTGCCCTCTGGATGGCTGTTTGACAAAGGCCCTTCGGCCTGTTCCTGCAGAGAACCCTCTGGGAGGGCTGAGCCTATAGGCTGGAGCTTTGCTATAGTCTGTGGAGGGGGGAGAGGGGGGAGGGGGTATTGAGTACCTCAGTTTGATCCCAGGGATGGTCACGCCCAACACCCCAGCGAGGAAATGCCAAAGGAGGCATTTTGGGCCCACGTCTGTCTGACTGCAGAACCAAACTCCAGGGACTGTATTTTCTTATTTTCTGTATTCTTGATGCTCCTGCATTTGGGGCCTTGATCCTGGAGAGACGGCCCCTCGCCTCCCAGAGCCGCTGTTCCTGGGACTAGCCAATGACTCCCCTGCAAGTGTGCCTTCGATATGCAAACCAGCAATCTGGCCCCTGCCCCAGCCATCTCCTTTATCTAACTCGCACCCACCAAGCCAGCGTTCCCTCTGCCCTAAGTCACCCCAGGGCCAGGTACTGGACAACTAGACAGCCCTCCCCAGCTCAGAGGCTGCCAAAATTCTCCAATCTTTCTAATCCTAAACTTACTCGCATACCTGAGCAGCCTCACCAGTCCCTTCCCACGAAATCCCCAATAACGGCTGTGGGCCACCCCCCTTTCCTCCCCCCGCCTCCTGACCAGCCCTGGTACTTCCTGTGGCCCTGCCTGGAGTGCATGCTGCCTGTTTTTAGGGACCTGTGAGTGTAAACTTCTTTGTCATTAACAGTCATTCCCATGCCTTACTGCACCTGATTAACACAAACCCTGGGTGCCAAGTTTAACACAAAAAGCCTTTAGTGTACCCAGGTGTCCCAGGATCCTGACTCCTAGAGGCTGTGACTGTGCAGCGAACGTCCTTCCGATCCTCCTGGCTCCCCATGGCATCTCAGGGGCATCGGGGATGTTTGCCGATAATGAGAAGGAGGCGCCGGGGAGCCCTCGCCTCCCAGGAATCTGCCTGAACCCTGCGTCAGGCCCAGGCCCAGAGCTTCCTGCAATGGCCTGGGGACCAACCAGCTTAACAAATTATCAACATCTCCCCATTAGCTGCTGCAATATTAAATTGTGTGACTGGAAATGAATGAATAATCCCACGGGCGAGTGAGGGAGCCCAAGCAGCGGGGATTTAATAACAAGTCCTGCCCTCTCTCCAAGCGGAAGGTCTCCCTAATTAAATATTAAAGATCTAGCTTCACAGCTACAGAAAAAAAAATTGCTTTTTCAGCAGCGGAGCTCTGGGACCCTTCCCCAGCAGACCCAGGCGCCATGGAGTGGCCCCTTGGGGACCCAAATGAGGGAGCATGGGACAGCACGCGCAAGCACTGCGGGGTGTCAGGCACGGGTCTCGCATGCTTGTCACACTTGGTCCTCACAGGACCCGGGGACATAGGTAGGATCGCATCCAAGTGGCAAAGTTGGAATTTTCACCCAGTTCGATGCGGTTATAGCGCGCACACACGTGATATGCAGTTAAGAACACGGGGTGTATCATCAGGCAGACCTGGATTTCAGTCCCAGGTCTGCCGTGTCAAACTGTGCGGACTTGGGCAGGTCACCTTACCTCTCTAAGTCTCAGGTCCTTTGTCTTTAAAAGGGTAGCAGCATGGAGCTCACAGGGGTTTGGGGAGATAATGCACATGAAACTCTAGATGCAGGCTTGGTACCTAGGAAATGCTTCCGAAATGTCAGCTGTCAGCTGCTGTTCTGGTCAATGGAAGACACACACACACACACACACACACACACACGCACACACAGTGTCTCAGAAATGCCTCTTCCAGAATGGAGAGTATCCAACCTACCACTTCTAACCAGGCTGTGTCTTTTCCCCTCTTCTTTGCTTGTTCGGGGCAAGGAAGGTGGGGGCTGTAGCATCGATGAAGCGTATACCGCGTGCCAGGTACATCTCCACTCATCATCTCATTTAAGTCTCAAAAGAATGTGTGCTCGCTTCGGCAGCACATGTACTAAAATTGGAACGATGCAGAGAAGATTAGCACGGCCCTGCACAAGGATGACACGCAAATTCGTGAAGCGTTCCGTATTTAAAAAAAGAAAAGAATGTAACAGCCACTCAAAATCCGAACTCTCGAAGATAATCATTGCTAAGATGTTTATGTATGATATTTTAGAGGCAGATCAATAGATAGATAGATAGATAGATAGATAGATAGATAGATAGACAGATATTTCTTATTTTACAAAACCTGCTTTTCTCCTCATCTAGGAATATTTCTGAGAAATCATCTGAAATGTATACAAGGTTACATTTCACATCCCTAACCTGGTCCCACTGCTTCCTGCCTGCCAAGATTCTGCTAATTAACACACTTATTTTACATGCTTAATCTCGCCCTTTTAATTATGACTACCAGGACCTAGTTCTCCCTGCAGGGTCCTGGACCAACTAAAATAAGAATAAAGAGAAAGTTCCTGATTCGCTAGAAAAAGTCTTCCCGGACACTTTCTCCAGCCTCTTGTATTCTTGACGCCAGGCAGGCAGGCCTCCAGCCCTGAAGCTGCGGGCGCCGTCCCTGGCCCCCGTGTGCACAATAGTGCCTCCCGTAACCGCTTCTCTCTAGCGCTGTAACTTGCTTTATTTTTCATCCACAGCACACAGCACCACCTCTGACCCCTGCTCTCCACCACCCAGGGCCTAGAGGAGTCGCTGGCACGCAGTAGCTAGTCAGCAATTGTTTGTCAAATGAGTGAATGGCGTTGTGAAAACAACTCTGCATTGGCAGAAGGATGGACTTGAGTTTAATCCTGCTCTGCCAGGAATCCGGTGTGTGATCTTGGACAGGTCAGCCACGTCTGTGATGTTAGAGGGCAGGATAAAAGCATCTCCCTGTAATTCGTATGCTCTGTGGCTTACATAGCTTTGTTACCTGGTGAAGGTTGCTTTCGTGCTCAGAAAAGGGAAACAGAATTGGAAATGCTAAATGGATGGCGGGCAGCTTGAGGCAAGGGAGGAGGGGACCCCTAAAACTATTTGGCGTCTCCCTTTCTGCCACCTAAGACTGGGTCTGCAAATCCTCAAGCGCTGGCAATGTGGAAAGCGTGGATAGAGGAAGCTGGTCCCTGACTTGCTGAGACAGAGAACCACAGAGACACATGAGCAGGCCCCTCAGGGACCCACAGGATAAACCCTGATGTCAGAAAGCATCTGACTGTCAATCAGAGGATGAGATTAGTCTTTGCTCTTCTGTTCGCTGTCTTTGTGACCCCAGGGATAGCTCATAAGATCTCTGATTCCATTTCTCCTAGTAAAACAGGGCAGTCTATCCCATTCCTGACGTGTGATGTTAGCAGCACAGAAGCAAACATCTGACACAGCCCGAATCGGGAAAGGCCCTCTCTAACCACAGGACACCCTTTTTCTCCATGTTGCCTAGGATCCAAAACATGAAATTCTGTCACGCTTTTAGATGATCACAGGATGCACGAAAGTCACCTGGAAAAACGTGGTGTGGAGGAGGAGGGTTGTTAAACAGGGATTGCAGACTCAGGCAGGTCATGTGGATTAGTGATGATGGGTAACAACTGTCCATTGGTCTTAGTGTAGAGAGGTAATAGGGAGTAGTGGGGACTGCGGTTTACTAGTGAGCTCATGCCTGTCTAAAGCGAGCCACTGCTCCTCAGCTCCAGCCAGCTGCTGCCAGGTGGTAATGCAGGCCTGCATAGCTATCACTTCAGATTCTAAAGAGAAGCTAAAAAACCATCTTTTATGTGGAATAAATGTTGACAAGATTCACAGTTAAAAGAAGTGAGACAACAGCTGTACCCTGAGGGCTGCCAGACTAGGATTTCCGAAGAAAGCTGTCCAACGATGGAATTGGCCACTAATTAGCCAAATGCTTTCCCGATATCCTCTTGGCTGCTGTCTCGAGGCTCTTCATGTATTTCCTAATTAGCTCCTTGTAGCTCTACACACTCTTAGCAAACAATGAGTGCTTACTAAGTACCTACTAAGTGCAAAGCAGACACTGGACATCACCTGGGGAGTGAGATACAAAAAATAAAAACCAACCAAATAGGAACAAGGCACCGTCTCCTCACCCCACCCCACTCCAGTAAAAGAAAGCTCCAACCCCCAAAGGTAGATCGGGTATCTGTTGGTGATTATTGAAGACTAGAGGCCCAGTGCACAAAATTCGTGCATGGGGGGTGGGGTTCCCCTCAGCCCAGCCTGCACCCTCTCCAATCCTAGACCCCTCGGGGGATGTCTGACTGCCGGTTTGTCCACGCAGCCTGCTGCTCAGTCGTTTGGTCACCCCTCACTAACCCCCCTGCCGGCCTGGTTGCCCCACACAGCCTGTTCGGTCATCCGTTTGGTTGTTTCAGTTGCGACGGTTGCTTAGGCTTTTATATAGAGCGAAGGTAAGTGCTTCTGGAGTTTGGACAGAAAGAGAGCTTTCCGCGTGGCATTCTGTGAGAGCTGCCAGAGGAGGTGGCTCTTAAGCCAGGTTGAGAGAGCAGCAGGGGTTGGGGTCCGCTGATCCCATGCTCTGGCAGAGACAGGAGTCCAGACACCAGCAGACTGTGGCTGCACAGAAAACCCACGCTGGGCAATTGCAGGGAACTGTGCTAGGAAGGTAACCTGGGCGCCAGAGCGGACCCTTCCATGACAGCTGGGGAATCCGGGCCTTTATCCTGAAGATTCCTCAGCAGGGAGGTGGTGGTTTGTAGAGGGGCAAACTGATGGAGGGGCACCCCTGTCCTGCTGCTTTCTCCGGAGTGAGGGGTCTGGGCAAGGGCCCCAGGCTTCCTCCAGGTCCGACTCCCACCTCTTGTTTATTTCAGCCCAAACAGAACAGGCAGACAGAGCTCCCCCAGACCGCCGCGCGCAGGCCGCTTCCGTGGGGGTGGAGGAGGCCTTCATGTAATGATCTGAGTCTTGAAACAATTCCAAGAGGCGGCGGGCCTTCTAAGTAGGCAGTATTTCCTTTTTTTTTTTTTTTTTTTAATGATGGTTTCATTTTCCATTTTTATTGGCCCTTCACTGATTGCTCCCGGGCTCTCTGACTGGCTGTGAGCTGCGCTGACATTTATAGAAATCAATACATTAATAAATCACGAAGTTCATAATGTCTGATTTGCTTCTAAATGAGACAGAACTATTATCACCATAAAGTTGCACATAAAATAGGCCCAATTGTGATGTATTGTGTAGTCTAATCAAAGGCATTGGAGTGAGTAACCTTTCCCCAAAAGAGGGAAGCAATCAGGGCTGAATAACTTCATTAATAATTCAAGGTGTGTCTGCCCAGGCTTCATTTATCCAGCGCACAGTTAAGAGGCTGCCGAGCCGAGGCCTGGAGATGACACCTCGCCACCGCCTCCCTGCCTCGGAGACGACACCCGCTCTCCCACGACCTGGCTGCAGGCCTGGCGCTGGGCTGCTCTGCGCCAGTTGGGGGTGGTGTCCAGCTTCCTTCTCCAGCTAAGAAATGGACCAAAGCAGTTCACACGCTGACCGCCTGGATCATTAAGGGCAGAGGACTGGGGCCGTGTAGTAACTCCCAGGGAGAGGAGGCAGGGCATTTTCTCAAGGGCTTTTGTGGTGACGCCCACGTGCTCAGGCTCCAGGCCGTGTTTCCTGTGTTTCCTGTGTCCCCCACCCACAGTGCCCTGCGCTGTTCCACGCACCTGCGGACCGAGGTGCTCGGTGCTCCTGCATCCAGAGTCTTGTGTTTGCGCGTGTCCGCCGCCGCCGTTGATACAGATTGACAATGCTCACTTACGCCACTTCATGGCCAACGGAACTGGCCCGTGGGTGCCTCTGACAGAGGGAATCCCAGAACGAGAAAATCTTCCTGTGTTAAAGAGAAGCACATTTCATTACCTGGATCAGTGGTTCTCAACCTTCTGGCCCTTTAAATACAGTTCCTCATGTTGTGACCCAACCATAAAATTATTTTCGTTGCTACTTCATAACTGTAATGCTGCTACTGTTATGAATCGTCATGTAAATATCTGATATGCAGGATGGTCTTAGGCGACCCCTGTGAAAGGGTCATTCGACCCCCACAGGGGTCGCGACCCACAGGTTGAGAACTGCTGACCTAGATCCATCAGAAAAGGCATAATCTAGACCTAGAAACTAGCTAACAGATGTGAATATTGGATTCTACTGTGGAGAATGACCCTTAAAAATCATAGTCATCGTACGTGGAATAACATTTTTTGGAGCACCTACTATGTGCAGGGAGCACTTAACACTCACATTTAGATTGTAGGAGGGTATGATTAGTCTGATAACCATCTCTCTCCTAGGGACAGTGAGATGATTAGATCGGTTGTGAAATTATTGCCATGCTCTCTGCACTTCCCAACATAGACACTCAATCCAAGGTTATGTTGGTACTGAATTCCAGCCAATGCTCACCTGGCCAATCTCCACTATTTCCCCGCCTGGGATTATTTTGCACTAGAAGCCTGGTGTACAAATTCGTGCGTGGATGGGGTCCCTCGGCCTGGCCGGTGATCAGGGTCATCAGAGCCAGCAGGCCAGGGGGAAGGGCCACAGGAGGTTGGCTGTGGGAACACACTGAACACCAGGGGGCAGCTCCTGCATTGAGCATCTGCCCCCTGGTGGTCAGTGCATCATCATAGCAACTGATCGACCAGTCATTCGGTTGACCGGTCATAACGGTCACTTAGGCTTTTATATATATAGATGGTGTACAGAAGTGTATTTTCACACTAACAACAAAGAAAGGGTATATTTGGTTGGGTTTCAGGTGCTGAGCCTACAGTATGAAGTTGGTTTGAGGACCTGAGCACAAGGGTTTGGGAGTGTTGAACATGTGCCCACTCTCCTCAAACAGCAGGAATGTGTCAGGGAGCCGGGTCAGGCTGGGGTCGTGCACTTCCCTTCCCAAATCCATATCCAGCGACTTCACGCTGACCCTGAACTAGGCCCTGGTGAGACTATTCACATCAGGAAATTAGAAAATGCTGTTAATCGGGCTCTCCTCTCCCCCCCCCCCCCCCACCCCTGCTCTCCCCAGTCCCAAGAGCCAGCTCTTCACAGCCCACCAAAGCAAGCCCTCTGTAGAGGCGCCACCACCTGGCAAGTCATGAAGCTGTCTGGGCTGAAAGACAGGCGTGCACACCTTAGCCTGACCTTGATCTTGTGAGTTTCCATGGATGAGAAAATCAAGCATGCCACACTTGCAGCCGGCGGGCCGCAAGCCTCGTTTAAACATGCCGCGAGTTTGACATGTTTGTGAGCCAACCTGAGATAAGTTCTAGTCACGTGGCAATTTTACTTTTCCTTTGAGAAACTCCTCCGAGCTCTCTCTGCATCTTCATTTTTCCATCTTAAAACTACAAGTGCCCTTGAAACTTTTCCATACACAGTGTATTTCAGTTCTCTGACCTCTCTCCCCACGTGAGGGTGTGGGGGGAGGTCAGAGAACTGAAATACACTACTCCTCCCACCCCCATTTGCAATGAATTGTCATTTTTTGCTTCCCATTCAAAAGGAGCAACAAAATCCCACCCATGTAATCCTCTTATTTCCTGCAGGAATCTAGACCCACATGCCCTCTGTCCCCAACCCAGTGCCCGCGCTCATTAACTGGCCACCTGCGTGTGCTGGAACTTCAGGGCCGTGTCCAGCTGAGACCGAAGGAGAAACGGCAGGAGGTGTCCCCAGTGTGGCCTGATTGCTGTGGTGGCAGGATTTGGGCCTCATTGGACTAATTGCTCCCTGGAGCTGGGGTCCCTGCCAGAGCTGCCAAAGAGGTCCATCGCCTGAAACATCGCCTGGAGATTTCTGCCTCTGGGAGATGCTACCATGAACCTGGCATTTCTGTTTTGCAGTCTGGCCAGGGTCTTAGCCTCACGAAAGCATTGCGTGGGAGGTGAGGGGACACACGGGTGGGTCCCTCATGTATTGGCCTTGCTCCTCCTTCTCCTGCAACATCCCATGGGGCTCCTTCTCTCTGCCAGCCCTGGCCTCTACACGCCTCACTTCTTTCCCAGGAGTGTCTCTGTGTCCTCAGTCTCCGTGAAAAATGCGTGGCTGTTACACAGCAGCATTGCAATTGCTGTCACAAACTGGGTAGTGACTTTGTGGGCTTTCAATAATTTCATTACGTTTCCATCACTACCCTCCCAAGAAGTTGCAAGGTGCATCCAACATCCCTTCCCACACACCCTCGCGTGGGGAGAGAGGTCAGAGAACTGAAATACACTGTGTATGGGAAACGTTCAAGTCATTTGATCTTGAAAACCTTCCATCTGATGGAAGTAGCAGTACTCAAAGATTTTTTTATAGGACTTTTTTTTTTTAGAGCATTTTGAGGACTGAGGTGGGAATGAATGAGGAATGTATAAATTTAATTTTGCTTAAAAGAGGCAGGAGGGTTTCAAGATAAAGAGAACAAATGCTTGGAGCAAAAATGAGTTGAGTTTTATTGAACCAAGAAGACTAAAAAAAAAATGTCTGGAAAACTCAGGAAATCATTATCAAGGCTCGGCTCAGCGCTCCCAGGACCCGTTGTTAGTTTATAACATTCAGAGCTGGGGAGCCGTGTGTGCTGGTGTGGGCCGCCGGAGCCTCCGCCTCCAGGTTAGCCTTCAGGACCAAACGGAATTCCTTCCCGTCTCTGCTCCACATGGGCACCAACAAGGATCTTCACCCCATTATATTGGGGTATCAGAATGATGGTGCTAAACCCTTGCAGAACAAACCAATCAACCATCTTTAAGGGGAGAGCAAAGGTGACATTTTCAGGTGCCAGCTTGCCATCGCTGATGTCGTCTCCGATGGAAGCAACACAGCTCAGGCAGCACTGAAAATGGACCACTGGCGACACTAGAAATGTGGTATCACGAAGAAGCACGGCATTCAGTTGTCTGCACACGGTCACCTAAGTTATCTGTAGCTCAAGTATAACATGATCTTTTAAACTCCCTTCTCGGTAGAGTTTCAGAGGCATCCCCCAGTTTTGCTATGCCATGTTTTCATTATCATCTAGTTCAAAATACATTCTAATTTCCGTGAGATTTCTTTCTGGATACATGGGTAACTTGGGAATTCGAACCATACTGCTTGATTTCCAAACATTCTGAGATTTCCTCATTTTCCTGTTGTTCTTTCTTTTTAAAATATATTTTTATTGATTTTTAGAGAGAGGAGAAGGGAGAGGGAGAGAGAGAAGCATCGATGTGAGAGGGAAACGTTGATTGGTTGCCTCCTGCACACACCCCAACCGGGGATCCAAACCCACGACCTGGGGTGTGGGCTGACTGGGAATCGCACCTCAGCCTTTGGTGCGTGGGAGGGTGCTCAACCAGCTGGGCCACGCCAGCCAGGGCTCTTCTTGCCCTAGATGCCTTGCTTAACTCCGCTCTGGACGGAAAACACCCTGCGCAGTTTCAAGCCTTTGCACTCTGTCGAGGTTGGCTTGATGACCCAGGAAGGGTCGTTTCGGTGAATGTTCTGTGCGCACTTGGAAAGGACGTGTGACATCCTGTGATTGCTGGGGAAAGAGCCCTGTGTGTGTCCATGAGGCCAAGTGTGTTAGCTGCGCTGCTCACATCTCCTGCCCCCGACTGATTTTTTGTTGTTTATCAGTGATTGGAGAGGTGCTTTTAAATCTCCAGCTATGGTTGTGAATTTGCCACTTCTCATTTTAGTTTTGTCAGCCCTTATGTGTATTTTGAAGCTGTATTATTAGTGCACACTGACTTAGGATCGTTGCATCTTACGAAAGCTCTCTCTTCCTCTCTAGCAAAGTGTCTTGCCTGAAAGTCTCTGATACCTGGTGTTAAAATAGCCATGCAGGCTTCTGTTGATTTGGGTTTGCATCCTGTATCCTTTTCCATCCTCTCACTTAGACCTTTCCTGGGCCCTTATGCTTGCAAGCAGCACTTAGTTGGGGTTTGGCTTTTACTGGGCGATGGCTCCTTGTATTGAAGGTGTTCCATTTGCCTTGGCGAGCCTGCGGAAAACTCTGTTTGGCTCTGCGACCTTTTGGCTTTGGCCTAATTTCTCTTGAACTGTCCTTTAAGAATTAGCAAATGCCTAGGGAATAAGCAGCCCAGGGGGTCAGGCCCATTGCTCTGGGGCCCCTCCAGGCTTGGCCCCTCAGTTCCGGAATGTCTCAATAACACTGTCCAATTTCTGTCTTCCCAGACTGCTGCAGGTCACGCTCCCATCCTCACATCTGAGTTTGTAATCCCTGGTCTGTGTGCGTACCAGCCTGAGAGAACTCTGTATGAGCAGACAGGATGTCCCTCTCTCCCTGGCATGCCAGAGAAGCCCAATCCATATGAAAATGCTACTGACGGGTTTTTAGGGCAGTGAATCTGTTCTGCAGGATACAGGACATTATACTTGTGTCAAAACCCACAGAACTGTACCGTGGGAAGAGTGACAGCTAATGTAAACTATGGACTTCAGTTAAAAATAATCTATTAATCTTGTTTCGTCCGTTGCAACACATCTGTCAGACCAAAGCAAGATGTTAATAATAGGGGACACTGTGAGGCTGGGTGTGTGGGAACTCTCCCCATTTTCTGTAAACCTAAAAGTGCTCTCAAAAGAAAGTCTATTCGAAAAAATAAATAAATACTAATGCTACTTATGCAGAGGGGTAGAAGAGGTCAACTAAGTCCAGCAAAATAAGTCTCTCATATGAAATTCAGGTCGGCAGACAAGAGCAGAAACACTTACCCGTGGATGCCCCCAACAGCACCACTTTGGGAGGCAGCAGGAAACGAAGTCCCTCCTGCCGGGGTTGTAGGTGGGAGTGACTAAAACACCCTTAAGGTGGCGGCTGGGCTGCCTCCCGCAGTCTTGTTCGAGGTACTGGCAGGATAGCAGGAAGTTCAAGTAATGGCCTGCAGAGGAAAACCAGGCTGATCCCCAGGTAGACTCCCAGTGGGGGAGCAGCAAAAGCAGCAAACAGAGCCCCTGTGTCCCACTCTCTGGGACCTGGGGCCCCCACTCCACGCTGCCAGGAGGATTTTCTAGGGCTGATGTTTTGTTTTGTTTTATTCCCCGCATCACGGAGAACCCAACTCCACTCCGCTCACATGTCCTAATGTGCTAGCTGGGTTTTTAAAGGGCCCTTTTCCTTTTCTACATCTTTGTTACTTACCAGCCTGAAAAGGGACGAGATCTGTAGATTGTAAGCTCCATGAGAGCAGGGGACAGAGTTATTTCATTCACTGATACATAGGGTGGGACAACTGTAAACGTACTTTTGCCCCTCCCCGCTCTTCAAGCAAACGCGCAGGTATTTCCGAGGCCCATCCACATCCGCGCATCCTCTGCCCCATGCCATCCCATCTCTCTTCCGGCTGCATGGCTGCATGGCTGCGGGCATGCTCAGTGAGCCCCCTGCTGGGAGCCGCGGGCACTGCAAGCTGACCCATCGCCCTTGCCTGTTCTCATGGTGGGGAAAGGCCGGGGAGAGGTCAGCCCAGCTCCCTTGCCACACCTCTTGGCCGAGGGCGAGCTGGACGGTGACCTGGACTCCCTCAGAGCCGACGCTCCCTGGAAAATGAACGTGTGTTTTGCTTTTTTGATGAATGGATTTGGTAAAATGTTTTCTTACTTTTTCCTAGACATCGCCTGGTGGTATTACCAGTATCAGAGAGGTAAAAGAGCTTAAACTAACTTGACTCCTTGGTCACATTAATTTCAAAGGAAGAGCTATTCAACCGAGTATTCAGGTTTTCTGAGAAGTCATCTCGCTCACCAACTTTCTGTGCCCCGTGTTCACAGACCCACCTGCACGGAAACCGTTGGAAACGTCCTTTTAGAGACAACTTATGAGGAAAGCTCTGCTCCCCAAAGCATCGGATATGTTTTCCTCTCCTGGGCAATAAAATATATATAAGAGCTCAGCGCCAATTTGTGGCTCAAGTGTAGTAACTGCATAGGACAAATGACCTGAATTTCTGTGTTCTCTTTGTCCCTGTGGTCTTGACCTCCTAATCGAATCCACATTTTCTGAGGCTGTTTTTCTTATTACTTTGCCTCTTATTATTGTATTATATTTATTTCATATAATTGCTTCAATCCCTTTGTGCAACAAAGTGGAATGTGTTAAGCAAATAGTGAGGGAGCGAGAAGGTTAGGTAGACGGAGTGGGGTGAGGCAGGAGAAAGGCAGGCAGGTGTGAGGGTGTGTACCACAGATCAGGAGCCAAAAGCTGAAATGCCTCCGGGGCCAGGAAGGTGGCATAGCTGACGGAGGTGAACCAGAGGGGACGGAGGGAGTCCTGGAGGGCACGGTCACTGCTAAGCTTCCGATAATCCCATTTCCCAAGGAAAATCAGAAACCCAAACGTGCACATGAGCCCCTCATCTTTAAATCTTGGCAGTGCATTCCAAAAAAATTATAGCACATGTTACAGGCCGAACAAGACCTATCTTTGGGCTGTGTTCATGCCAAGGGACACCATTTGTAACCTCAAAACTGCTTGGGTGGGTATGAAGTCCAGCCGGAGACTGCAGGCTGGAAAAACTACTTTTCCGTCCAGGGAGAAGGAGATGGCCATGGCCATGGTCATGGGCCTGACAGAGGAGGCGCCTCACCAGGGAGAAGACCAAAGGCGTGGGTCCTCCTGCTCCTCATAGTCTAAGGGTCTGACTTGTACATAGGCCAGAGCTTGCTGGGGGCAGATCCACTGGAAGGCTGGCTGCAAGCCCATTTGCAATTTGTGCTCAAGGGAAGCAGAAGCCGTTGCAGGGGCACGTGGAAGCGAGATCCATACAAGAGGCCTGGCCGGCGGGACTCTGGGTCCAGGTGTGTCACCAGCTGTCGATGACAGCAGGCCTGGGATTCAGGCGAAGCCACTTAATGGCAGAGCATGGCAGAGGTCACCTGTGCCAGCCCTTCACCTGGGCTCCGTGGGGGTGAGAGATACAGGAAGTCACTGGGAGAACTCAGGGCGCAATGCCATGCGGCAGAGCCTTCCCTTTTCCGAGGGCCCGAAGCTTTCATCCCACACTCAGAAGGGCTGTGACCCCCAAAATGTATGGACCACTTCCTCTGCATCTTCTCCAGCCTCTCCTTCTGCATCCTCTGCAGCTGGTCATTCGATCTGGTTTTTGCTACCCCCAGTGAGAGGCGGTGCATCGCTTCCGAAGGTGCTCCTGCTTAGAGCACTCCTGATGTGTTAGGACACCCATCTCCCTGATGTTCACGTGGAGAAGGCAATGGCCCCCCACTCTCCACCACACACAGGGTTTAGTGGCTTACGGGCATGAAAACATTTTACAAATTGAAAGTACTTGACAAGCAGGTTGCTAATCTCTAGGTTAATCTTCTACCACCCACGCTCCATCTTGGGAACTGGCTCACCATTATTTTTAATAACAAAAATAATGACAACGAGCACCGTTTGGCCTCGGAGACTCTGAACGAACCTCCAAAGGAATCACCAAGCTGGCTCCCCACCTACTAATGCTGTTTCCTCTTCCTCCACCCAGGGGCTCTCCGGGGCCAACAGGAGGGTGCAAAACCCCTGAGGCCCCTTCCCACGTGTCTGCAGAGTGTACGTACAGTGGCCAAGCCACGAGGCATCCCAGGAGAGGGAGGAGAGAGCTGGCGTGAGAAGCAGGAATGCCTTCCACCTCCAAGGTTGCCTCAAGTGTAGGCCAATTAGTCGTTTCCATTTGCCCGTCGTGGCACAGGGGGGTCACGCTCGGCACAGATTTACAAAGAAAGAGATTAACATTGAAAATAGCACGTTGGTCGGGGAAAGGATGATTCCATAAAACTTTTGCTTCTATGTGTGTGTATGCTGACTGGATTGCTGTGTGAACTCGAGTTCTTACTAATTAACAATAAGAGGACCGAGAGCCGCGGGGTTAAGCCCCGCCTGCCCGTGTGCGGGCTGCTTCCAGCATCTCCCGTCCAGAGACGTGGATTTCCCTCCATGGCTGCTGTCACCGCAGCCTGACCAGGAGAGGGTGGCGGGAAAGGAAAACTAAACAAAAGCTCGCCAGGCGATGCCCGACTATTCGGGTGTTACAGAACCCGTTTGATATGGGAATCGATCCCGCTGCCCAGACAGCAAACTAATCATTGGTTAGTAAAGTCCAGTTCTACCTTAATGGGTTTAATATTTGATATTTCAAGACCTACTTAGTGCATTTTTAATAAAAGAGCTGGCAGGCAAGTGCAGTTTCGGAGTCAGACTCAGACTCAGGAGGAATTCAGTCAGGAGCTGAATAGGAAGAAGACGATCTTGTAAAAATGTATTTTAGGCTTCTAGGTAAGATAAATGGGGAAAGGTATACTAGACACCTTCAAAAATACACCATTTCTTCCAAAAATACATTTGTATCTTCCTCACTTACATTTTTAACATAGCTTTTGCCTCTTTTCAATGTTAAATATCTGTGCGTTTTATAATTGATTTTTAGAGAGAGGGGAATGGAGAGAGAAAGAGAGAGAGATGAGATAGAAACATCGATTGGCTGCCTCCTGCTGCAACCGGGCATGAGCCCTGACCGGGAATCAAACCTTTCAGGACGACACTCCAGACAACTGAGCCACACCGGCCAGGGCCCTCTGTACATTTTTACATAACATTGCAATTGAATCTAATGCCAGGCGATTTAAACCAACAATTCGATTTGTATTTTAAAATGAGCTAAAGAAAATATGAGCATTCTGAATTAGATTTATGTGGGGGTTTGTTGCTTGTTTGTAATTGCTACTTGTTAGCTGCAAACATAATAACAATTAAAGGCTCTGTGAGAGTTACAAGGAAATTGGCCACTGCGGCTCTGTTGTCTAAACAGAGGATCTTACTTACGTTGGCTAATCTGTCCTGCTCCCAAGCAGGATAAGGTGATATGTATTGCCAGGCACATAAGAGAGATGTCGACAAGGAATTGTCACCAAATTCCTCGGCCCCTCCCTTGGAAACCCAGCCAAACGCCCGTTCCCTTGGGGGAAGCTGCAAGATTCTCTCTCACTTTGATGGATCCCTTTCCTCTTGAAATCCAAGTAGCAAACGGAAAAGGGGTGCAAAGAGGCAGACACTGACTAGGGCGATGCCCGCAGAGTAACGCACGGCTCACCTGTTCTCTCAGGGAGAAACCCCGCTTGTCCTCACTCTCCGGGGTGTGCCAGGGTGCGTGTCCGTTCCCAGCAGCCTGTCCACCTCGCCACTATTCTCGCCAGCCCAGACCTGCAGTCGTTCAATATATGGATTTGGTAACGCCTGCATGACAGGGATGGGCAGGAGAGGTTAGATGGTCATTGATTCTTGATTGGAGTAAATTCATAGCAAGCCCTCTGGCAGGGCCCAGAGGGAAACACTCACTCACCCTTCTGGGATGGCCTGTTTGGGTTTGTGATCCTTCGACAGGAGGTAGGCAGAGTTCTCGCTTTAATTGACGGACACCTTTTACATCACTGGTGCAAAATGAGATTGCACTGTGGTTAGACTGCCACCTAAAACAGCGATTCTGAGAGCCCTTCGATGCGTTAGAAGCTTTCATGTATATAAAGTAGCTCCCATTTCAGTCCTGTTCCCATGATGTCAGGCCAGCTAGTAAATATTACAAAACGATACTGTAAAATACATCCCTATTTTTAAATTTATATTCATGCTGTAATTTGAACTTTCTGCTGGATCGTGCTAGCCTTTCTCTAGTTGTCCCAAATGGTGAGAGTTTACTCCAGGCTTTTATTTTTTTTTTTTTTAATTGATTTCAGAGTGGAAGGGAGAAGGAGAGAGCTAGAAACATCAAAGATGAGAGAGAATCATTGATCAGCTGCCTCCTGCACGCCCCACACTGGGGATCCTGTCCATAACCTGGGCCTGTGCCCTGACCGGGAATTGAACCATGACCTCCTGGTTCATAGGTCAACGCTCAACCACTGAGCCACGCCGGCCGGGCTAATCTATGCTTTTCTGATAGCCTGTTTCCCTTTGCTGTTTGGAGGATGTGGATCAATCTGCTCACTTACCTGTGTCTAGAATATTCCGATGTTCAGTGCGCAGCCCATTGAATATGCAAAGAAATCATTTCAAAACAAAGGGAAAAGTTTCCATGCGTGCTTATTTTTAGCACCTCTGCTGTCAGCCTCACGGGGAATGTGTTTCTCTCCAGCACCGAGCTCCTCCCCTGGGGTCTGACCTGGAGAAGGTGGACTGGTGGTGAGACAGACAGGAACCGGGCAGGGCTCCAGCAGGAAGGTCCTCTGCAGGGTGGTCCCGGCCCTTGGCCCTGTGTCCCAGGTCACGACCCTGGAGACAGCCCCGACTGGTCTGACAGCGCCCCCCGGTCAGCATCCCAATGCCATCTCCTCCGGTTCCAGATAAGATTGAAGACGAGCTGGAGATGACCATGGTTTGCCACCGGCCCGAGGGCCTGGAGCAGCTGGAGGCCCAGACGAACTTCACCAAGAGGGAGCTGCAGGTCCTCTATCGGGGCTTCAAAAACGTAAGACCCTCGGCCCCCGGAGGTCCTGCCGGGCTCCCCTGGGGCTGAGCTCTCCTAGATGCCCCGGGGGCCTGGCCGGAGCTCTCCCATGGGTGTCGCTGTGAAAGGAGGGAGATCGGTTCCATAAAGGGCACGTGAGGCCAGGCCGCCTGGCTGGAAAGGAGGACTCCAGGCAGGGATGGGTTCCAGCTCAGCACAACCCGTTCGCACTCTGTATGGTTGGCGCCTCAGAAACAATGGGGTTTAGGGGCTGCTCACCCAGCTGGCGGCACCGATACATAAGCCTGAGAGCCAGCGTGTTCACTTACCGCTTATTACATGTGCTGAACCGCATGATAGTCTTGTTGGGAAGGTCCTGTTAGGCCCATTTTACAGCGAAGGACGCTGAGGGTCAGAGACTGACTCAAAGTCACAAAGCTTAGAAGGGGCTGAGCCAGGAACCAAACCCAGGTCCTTCTCCTCCCAGAGTCCAAACGCTTCCTCCTCCCAGCCCATTCTCTGAGGAAGTCCTGTCATTTCGAAAAGCCGCTTTGGTCCTAAGGTGGGGCTGCCCGGCCCCCCGCCCCTCCCTGCCCCTCTCCCAATCCCTCCCAGCCCCTTACGATCTAGAGATCATAAGGAACCCTAGACCCCAAGGCTGGGCCCAGTCTTCTGCTCTGGGGGCGGCCCTCAGACACCCCCGCTGACTGTCCCCTTCCGGCAGGAGTGCCCGAGTGGTGTGGTCAATGAAGAAACATTCAAGCAGATCTACGCACAGTTCTTCCCTCACGGAGGTGAGTCCCACCTTGGAAAAGACCCTGCCTGGCTCCCTTTTCTTTCTTTTTTTTTAATATTTTTTATTGATTTCTGGGAGGGAGGGAGGGAGGGGAGAGAGAGAGAGAGAGAGAGAGAGAGAGAGAGAGAGAGAGAGAGAGACATCAATGAGGAGAGAGAATCATTGATCTGCTGCCTCCTGCATGCCCCTGACTGGGGACCGAGCCTGCAACCCGGGCATGTGACCAGACCAGGAACTGAACTGTGACCTCCTGGTTCATAGGTCGATGCTCAACCACTGAGCCACGCTGGCCGGGCCCAGCTCCCTTTTTGAGAAGCAGCCTCCCTTCTCCAAGTTCATGCTCCTTGTACCTGCCTCCTCAGCACCAGGGAGAACTCAGAGCAAGATGCTTCCCTTATTACACCATGTGGAGTTCGCGAAAGCGTTAGCAGGAAAGAGCTCTGGAAAGGGTCCCTCTCCGGGAGGGGGGCGGGCGACAGGGCCCCCTCATGAAGGCTCTAGAAAGCAGGTGCTCCTCCCGATGCGGCAGCTGTGTCTCGGGGAGGCCAAGCCTCACTCGGGACCACACAGCAGTGAGCACTGCCAGTGAGAAGAGCGTCCCCATCCGGTCACTGTCATTCGTCCACCAAGAACCGCACAGCCAGGCAGGGGGTCTGTCTCTGGGGGTGGCTAGGTGCAGGGGCAAGGGCCTGTCTCATCTCTTGCCAGGACTTCCCACCTGAACCCCAGGAGAGCCAGGCGGATCCGGTTCATGCCCGTGGGCTTGCCACTCCATAGCGTCTCCTTTCCATCCCCCAGCACCACCCTCTTCTCTTTCTTGTTGACCTAAGTGCTCTCTGCCCGCTCTCGGCGCCCTGCTCCCCTCACCTGCCTCTCCTCCTCTGCCTTGCAGATGCCAGCACGTACGCCCATTACCTCTTCCACGCCTTCGACACCACCCAGACCGGCTCCGTGAAGTTCGAGGTGGGTGTGTCTCTGGGACTCCCCGGGTCCCCGTCTCCTCTGCCTCTGAGTCACGGGGTGTTGGGGAAAGGGTTGGTCATCAGATACCCTCAGGGAAGACAAAAAACCTCCATCCGTTTAACAAGCATTTCCTGGATAGAGAGAAGCGGCGCCGGCCCTGCCTCCGGAGCTCAGGGCCTCGAGGGGCCGATGGTGGCAGTCTGGTAGCCCCCGTGCACACGGAGCGAGCACACGCAGGCTCTGTGCTTAGTGCTTCGCGTGTATCAGTTCCCTGAACCCTCACAATAGCCCTGCAGAGTAGGGACTATTATGTACTACCAGTTGCAGAAGCGGGAAGTAAGGCCGCCTGCCTTTCCCAAGATCACACAGCAAAGGAGGGATTTGAACTCAAGTAGGACGTTCCCAGAGTCCATGCCCTTAGCCACTAGACCAGCGGTTCTCAACCTGTGGGTCGCGACCCCTTTGGCGGTCAAACGACCCTTTCACAGGGGTCGCCTAAGACCATCCTGCATATCAGATATTTACATGACGATTCATAACAGCAGCAACATTACAGTTATGAAGTAGCAACGAAAATAATTTTATGGCTGGGTCACAACATGAGGAACTGTATTTAAAGGGCCAGAAGGTTGAGAACCACTGCACTAGACTATGCCAGCACCCACACAATCACCGCAGCCGTGGGAGGAGGCAGTACCAGGGAGGCTGTGGCTGTGTCTGGAGGTATCAGCAGGCACAGAGCTCCATTCCTGCCCAAGGGGGCTCCTTCCCAAAACATGGGGCAGGGAGGGGAATGAAGCGGGGGGTGGGGGGGGGGGGGTGCTGCTCTTCACTGAGCTTGGCCATATCCTTCCGGGGACAGAGGCCATGGGAGACACCATGGTGCCAAATCAGTCACAGAGTCGGGCCCACAGACAGAGCCGCACCCCAGCCGACGGCTTGGTGTTACTGTCCCTCATGCCTCTCCCACTTCTCAGGACTTCGTAACCGCTCTGTCGATCCTGCTGAGAGGAACCGTCCATGAGAAGCTAAGGTGGACATTTAACTTGTATGACATCAATAAGGATGGATACATAAACAAAGAGGTGAGCGGGCTGAGGCCCAGGGCTTGAGGGGCCACCGGAAGGCTTCTCATGAAATAGGAAACAGCCCAGTCATGGTGAGGAAGGTGTCCCGGTGAGGAGGGGTCTGCTTTGGGGCGAACAGAGCTGGTGTCCGGCAAAATGAAGAAGTTCACCTTTGCCCTCGCCGTTGCCCTAGCTGCCCCTTTCCCAGGCACTAAGAAAGGGCTAAGTAGATCCATTCATTCTCGCTGGCTCACACACATTTGATGTAGATTTCAAAGTGGGTAGAAGTGGTTTATTTCAGTGTAGAATTACTCTTCCCAGGGGGGCTTGCATTTTAACAGGTTAACAGCCACGGGGAGAGCCAAAAGTTGGAATAGTTTTGCAGTTATCGCCTTGAAGAGAGAAGGGAGATTTGGGGTGAAGAGGAGACCACAATTGAATCATATGGGCCACAACCTATTTTGCAATAAACCCGCAGAAGTGGGGGGAGGTGGGTGTAGCTGTTTCTAAAGAAATGGTCACAAATAACTTCTGAACCTTCACTGCTTGACACATCTGGAGCCTCGGAGTCCATGTGGTGTCTGTCTAGCCCAGCGGTTCTCAACCTGTGGGTGGCGACCCCTTTGATGTCAAACGACCCTTTCACAGAGGTCGCTTAAGACCATCGGAAAACACATATATAGTTACATAGTGTTTTTGTGATTAATCCTATGCTTTAATTAGGTTCGATTTGTAACATAATTGAAAATACATCCTGCCTATCAGATATTTACATGACGAATCATAACAGTAGCAAAATTACAGTTATGAAGTAGCAACGAAAATAATTTTATGGCTGGGGGTCACCACAACATGAGGAACTGTATTAAAGGGTCGCGGCATTAGGAAGGTTGAGAACCACTGGTCTAGCCAGTGAAAGGCCCTCGGGTCCACCTCAAAACGCACGTGGGTATCTACTGTGCCCAGCATCTTGGTTGAAGCTTGGATGTAGCATCCATAACATCCGCTTCCTGAGTGCCAACCCTCACCTCAGCCCTGCAAGGTTCCCTCCAGTGTTTTATTCCTCATTCATTCAGTCATGCCTTTGCCCAACACATATTTGAGGGCTTATTAGGTGTTCCAGAGGCTGAAGATAAATTGTTGAGCAACCCCAAAAAATGGGAAAACCCTAATATCCCCGATAGCAAGTGTGTTACCTGAATTCCAGTGACTGCATACCATGGAAATCCAGGTGGCCAGCTAACATCACGCAAGAGTAACATGATGGAGAACGTGTATGATGCATTGCATTGGGAAAGTCCCTTTATAAAGCAGCATGTATAGAACACTATACAGAGTAGCTCAGCCTCAGTCAGCTGTCCACCTTCGCTGCAGTCAGCTGTGGTCAGTGTCACTTGTGGCCACAGGGACAGGTCACCGGGTACAAATCCAGCCACCCAGGAATTAAAGAATGGGGAGAGGGCCTTCCAGAAACGGGGTGTGGGCTGACCGGTACATAAACAGGTCCACCCCAATCCCAACATTAACCCTCATGGAGGGTAACGCTCAACAAAAGGTAACTAACTACCCAAGGGCTTCTGGAGGCAAAGAATTTCCCACTGTCCTCTTGGGAGGAGGTGCCCCGCTAGTCTGCTTTCTAACTCCCTCTCCCCAGCGAAAGAAGGTCCTCGTAATCACTCTTATTCCTAAAGGGGGATGAGGAGCCCCAAACCATCACCTAAGAAGAGCTTGACCTCTGGTTTCCACCCTGTGCTTCCGTGTCCCTGTGCAGGAGATGATGGACATCGTCAAGGCCATCTACGACATGATGGGGAAATACACGTACCCCGTGCTCAGGGAGGACACCCCCAGGCAGCACGTGGACGTCTTCTTCCAGGTAAGTGTACACACCTGGGTGGGTGCGCGAGCTCAGCTGAGACCGGTCAGCCCACAGCATCTGAGCAGTGGCTGGTGTCCAACCCTGTCCCGCACACTGTAGGGAACAGAAAGAATTACAAAGGGATTGCTCTCCGGGAATGAGTGATCTCGTTAAGCAGGCAAGCAGACACTACAGAAGAACACAGGGAAGTATATGTGGGATCGTGCACCCTCTCAGTTCCATGAGATTCTTGGGGGACCCGAGGTCACAGGGAAGACGTCATTAGCACATGTGTGCAGGTGGTAAGCACATGTGTGCAGGTGGTGAGCACGGGTGTCTAGAGAGCGAGGGAAATGGGCGTGGGAACTGCGGTGGATGGACTGTGAGGTCTTCAGGTGGGAGACTTGATCCTTGTTAATCCGTGAGTAGAAGGATGGCAAGGTCCCCGTGGCATTTTAGTTAAAAGAACGCACCTAGCGGTAGAGTATCAGAGAACGCCACTCACACTAGTAGGATCCTCTCACTTGGCAGATGGGAAAAGCAGGCTCACAGAGGCTGAGAGACTCACTCAGGGTCACAGAGTGATAGTGACAGTGACAGAAGCAGAGCTCTCATGTCCAGGCTGGAAGATCTCGGGAGACACGTGAGGGTGTCAGCAGACGGGGCCGGTGATGAAGTGATGAGAGTCCGGAGCTTGTCTTTTCACTGTAAGGATGCTCCTGGGGTCAGGTGCTCTCCCCAGGGCCCGGTGGAGTTCTCCGGCCAGTGACAAACCACCCTCCTTCTCGGGGCAGCCATGGTGAGTAAAGGGCAGCTTTTGAATGCAGAATGCCAGGTTCTTTCAAGTGCTTCCTCTCGTGTCTTTCAGAAAATGGACAAAAATAAAGACGGGATCGTGACGTTAGATGAATTTCTCGAATCCTGTCAGGAGGTGAGGAGAGATCTCAGACCACGTCTCTAAATCGGGGAAGGAAAGCCGGGGCTTGGCAACCTGCTGGAGGGAGAGAATGACAAACTGTGACCCCTCAAGTCAGAGCCACTGATACCACCGGCAGCAAGTCAGAATCCCAACCATCGCCACTCCCCGGAGTGATCTGCGGTTGGTCTCGGCCAAGCGGGCTGAGCCAGGCAGCCTGAGAGGGGCAGGGGGGCATGGGCAAGCCCAGGGGGGTCTCTGTGAGAATACAGGCTTCCCATGTGGGCGACACCGTCATTTTTTTACCTGCCTCTGGCGTGATGACCCACTGCCTGGACAATAGGAGAATCGCTGGGAAAATAGCTAAAGCTGAGACTCTCAAACCACAGTGTGCATGAGAGCTGCCCGGGATGGTTCTAAAAATGTCCATCTCCAGGTTCCACCCCAGAGACTCCGTATGTGGGGGTTGATGTAGAAAAATCATTTGATAAAGTGCAATTGCCCGGAGCTTCTTAAAAGAAGCAATACTCCCTGGTTCACTGGGTAACTGGCTCCTTTCCAATTCCTTAAAGCCAGAGAAGGCGCTCCTTGCCTTGAGTGGCCCGTTTTCTGGGCCCCAGCCCTCACTCCTCGTTTCTCATGCCCTTTTGAAACCAGACAACCAATGGGTCCGGGCTACCTACCACTACTTGAGCCAATCAAGTAGAGACAGGGTTGAATCGTATATGAGCGTTTATTCCAATAATTCCAGCAGTAAGGGAGAGCAGCAGGTCACCCACAAAAATCTGCTCTGCAAGCACCCATAAGCCAGCTGCTTATATTGGGTGGGACAAAGATTACATTGACTCCTAAGCCTGAGTTTAGGAATCATAGGCGTGGGGAAGGAGGCAGTGAGGGCTGGGGCAGGACTCCATTGGGCAACAAGGTTGTTAATCTTTCCATGATACTAGGCAGTTTTTGAATGAAGATGGATCTCATTCCAAAGTTGACTCCCCAGTCCAAGGTTGACTCCCAGGTCCTGAGGCTGTACAACTCCCAGCCAGGTTAGAATGTCCTTTCTTTAATCAGAATGAGGCCATCATGGTTAATAGAGCCTGGTTCATATTCTTATAACTATAGCTGGTCCCTGTTATTCCATTTCTGCCTTAACACCTGCAGAGGTCTTTCTGCCCAGGAAACCCACGCTGGAGGTTTGATCCCCAGGTACGCAGCTTCTCAGGAATTCTAACCATTGTCTCCCCTCACCCCTCCCCAGGATGACAACATCATGAGGTCCCTCCAGCTGTTCCAAAACGTCATGTAACTGCGGACACAGCCATCCGGCTCTCAGAGACATTGGACTAAACCACCAACCTAACACCTTGATCTGCCCTCCTGGTTTTACACTGACTCTGGGACAGAAACACCTTCTGTACTTGGGAAGAATTCTCCGCCGAAGACTTCCTATGGAGCCCAGCATCCCGTGGACCGGTCTCTGATGGCCAGCTCTTCCTCCTCCCTCTTCCTGAGAGAGACAAGATGAAATTGGAAGCATGCTCATCTCGTCACACCGCCGCCCCGGGGAAGGCCCCTCTGCCTGAGCTTAGACTGTACTGCACACGTGTGTGTCTGCTTGCGCGCCCCCGCCCTCTGCTTACAGTGCAGCAGACCTCGATGTGTCTGGAAGCAAGGTGACCTGAGCCAAATGCCCTCCATCCTCTGATGGCCTCCCAAACCAATGTGCCTGTTTCCCTCCCTTTGGTGGGAAGAATGAGCGTTCTTCGGAATGATGTGAATCTACTGTGACTAGCGTGGGAGGGCCAGCACCTGACCTGTGGAGGGCAGGACTGAGTTATTGAGCATGGCATTGTCTGACGACCCAAACCGCCCCTTCCTTTTGTTCCTGGAGGCAAAGACCAGTAATCCTCTCTCACTGGCATCTGTGCTGGTCGGACCCATCCCTTAAGAGCCCAGGAAGGGAGCTGACACCGACACCCAGAGGTCCATGTCTCCACTCCATCTCCTGCTACAGCCCAGCTCTGCATGTCCCTGCCAGAAAGCCTGCAAATCACTGTAATTTTATACCATCTTCTAACCAATAAACAGAAGTATTTCTTACACTCTTAATCCTCACGTCTTCCCTGAGTCCTTTGGGCAGGAGAGGTGAGTTGTGAAAAGCGAAGGCCAGCCCATTCATTTGCATCTAATTATTAGTACTTATGAGCAAACATCCAATTCAGATGCAAATCCCGGGGCCACGAGCAAATGCATCATCCCGAAGAGGAAACTCTTCTCAGCACCTCCCTTCCAACAAGCTCACCCCCACTCCCAAGTCTCTCTCCTGTGGACGGTCAGGAACCTCGCGGGTGAGGCTGAGGACCTGGAGATAAAGAGGCGGCCAGCACCTCCTGCTGAGGGCTCCCCCGCGCCACTCCCCCCCCCCCCCCCCCCCCCAGAGTCCAGAGACTGAGCAAATGACGATATTGGTGAACCCGTGGGTCTGGGCCCCCCAGACCTGAGAGTGGCATTCTTGGAGGGAAAGCAATTTACGGAGCCTCTACTCTGTGCCAGGTGTTGTTGCTCCAGGGGCTTCGTAGACATTATCTTAT
This sequence comes from Myotis myotis, assembly GCF_014108235.1. Lineage (NCBI taxonomy): Eukaryota > Metazoa > Chordata > Mammalia > Chiroptera > Vespertilionidae > Myotis > Myotis myotis. Next base: position 6,460,558 of record NW_023416368.1, on the reverse strand, counting down.
GTCATGCTCTCTGTAGAACTTTCTAGAAGGCAGAGTCCTGGTTTTTACTGGTGAGGACACTGAAGCTCAGAGAGATAAGAGACGGCCTAAGGTAGCACGCAGCTCTATAGAGAGATTAAACTCTCCCCGGTCTTCCTTCCTACGAGGGGAACTGAGCATACCTCAAACAAATCTCACTCGCCTGTGGTCAGTTCAGGGGCACAGGGGTTCTCTGACTCCAAAGAGCAGATGAGGAAACACGCAGAGCAGGGGCGAGGCTCGGGTGCCAGAGAAGGCCACCCCGTCTCAGCGTGCGGGAGACACTCCAATCTGATCGCTGGGCCCCTCAGCCTCCCCTAATTGGAACGTGTAGGGGCTGCAGCTCTGCTTCACTCTTGGCATTTTCCGTGTGCTGCCATGTGGTCATCTAAGGCTGCTGGACACGGGGCCGCCTCCAGCAAGGCGCACACGTCGACCCAAGCAGAGGGCCTGGACTTGGGGCCCTTCCCACCTGGGGTCTGGACCTGCATCAGGGAGGTCTAGGCCAGTGGTCGGCAAACTCATTAGTCAACAGAGCCAAATATCAACAGTACAACAATTGAAATTTCTTTTGAGAGCCAAATTTTTAAACTTAAACTATATAGGTAGGTACATTGTTATTAACTTAATTAGGGTACTCCTAAGGCTTAGGAAGAGCCACACTCAAGGGGCCAAAGAGCCGCATGTGGCTCAAGAGCCACAGTTTGCCAACCACGGGTCTAGGTCACACTGTTCTCCTCCCTGGCTGCACATCACCATCACCTGGGGCATAAAAGTGCTAACACCTGGGCCCTCCCTCCCCCAGGCCAATTGATGAAGACTCTCTGAGGGGGAGGGGGGGCAGCAGGATGCTTTAAGCCAGTGGTTCTCAAACTTAGCTGCACATGAGAATCACCTGGGAATCTTTTTAAAATCCTGATTTCTGGGCCTCAACCTCCAGAAATTCTGTTTCTTTGTTATGGGGTGGAGCCACAACATTAGTAACAAAGAAACAGAATTTCTGGAGGATGAGGCCCAGAAATCGGGATTTCAAAAAGATTCCCAGGTGATTCTAATGTGCAGCCAAGGTTGAGAACCACTGCTTTAAGAGCTAAGAGCTGATTTTAAGGTGCATCCAGAGGTAAGATGAGGAAGTGACCACTCCCAGGGCTGAGAATGCAGTGTGTGATATGGGCCCTTCCCCTGACCCCCGCTGTTAAAAAACTGGGTCTGGATCCCAAGGCACAACACCAGTAGCCTTCGTGGGCTGCCTGCTGCTCTGGGACCCACCTCCACACCCACCCCCTCCAGAAGCACCTCACATCAACAAGCCTCATCATCTAACCGTCCCAGGCCAGTTCATTCCCCACCAAGTTTCTCCAGCTACGTCACATCACTCTACCCCCACCAGGAAGCCTGCCACCTCCAGTCCCCCCTCCCCCTTCCATCCCCCGCCTTGTCCCAAAGCCCAGTCAAGGCTCCCTCGTCCAGTCTAATGGGAGCTAGAAATAGAAACCCCCAGTCCTGTTCCACCTCTCCCTCCACGGAACCACATTCATGGGCACAGCTGACACGGGGCAAGGATTCTTGAGGCAAGGGGTTGGAAGTTAAGAGTCACCAATCCTGCCCTAACGGGTTTGTCTCAGTGGATAGAGCATCGGCCTGCGGACTGAAGGGTCCCAGGTTCGATTCCGGTCAAGGGAATGTGCCCTGGTTGCAGGCACGTCCTCAGTAGGGGGTGTGCAGGAGGCAGCTGGTTGATGTTTCTCTCTCATCGATGTTTCTAACTCTCTATCCCTTTCCCTTCCTCGCTGTAAAAAAAAAAAAAAATCAATAAAATAATAATTTTTTTAAAAAAAAGAGTCACCAATCCTCCCACCGCCTCGCCCCCCACTGCCTGCCCAGTCCAAGGGGTCAAAGCCCCTCGCTGACAAAGCTGACACAGAACAGGTGAGTGCTGGGGGAGATGTGGAGAAAGACAGGCTATTGTGGTGACTGAGGGGGGACGAAGGGTTAAAACGGATGCGGCAGGTGTGCCTCTTAAGCATCCCAAGGCGCACCAAGGCCGCGCCAGCTGGGTGTGAGCGGCGGCTGCTGCTCGCCAATGCGCCGCTAGATGGCGCAGGCGCCCCGCCGAATAAGGCGTGGGCCCTGCAGCTGGGGACTCCAGACTGCGCGGGAGCCCAGGGGGTGAGCTGCCTGGGAGGGACTCACCTCTTTGCTCCAAACCCAGGTGCTGGTTTCCGGCCACCTGTGCACGCCCAAGTCCCGCACTTCCAAAGGCCCGGCGCCTAGTGTCTGCTCTGCTACCACTGCCTTGAAATTCTTAATAACCTGTGAACAGGGAACCTGCATTTTCCGTTTAACGACTTGCACGCCGTGACTCATTCATCCCAATGAGGTGAGGATATGGTCCCATTTTATAGACCAAGAAACAGAGGCTCCGAGCAGGAGGTGTTGAGACCCGTCCAAGATCACCCGCCGGTTGCTGATGGAGCCCGCTCCACCTGGCATCTATGACGCCAAATGCAGGGTCCCTTCCCACCCACACCTTGCAGCCCCAGCCCTGCACGGGCCCAGATGAAGGCCTCTGCCCCCTGCCCAGCGGGCAGCTCCCTCAGGCCTGGGGTGGGGCTGGGATAAAGGGCCCCAGGGCTGGAGCTGTTCCCAGGCTCCATTTCTTCTGGGGGTTAAAACGTCCTACGGAGCCTGGAGGGAGAGGCAGCCAGCCCAGCCCACGTTGTTAATCCTGGCTTCTTCCTGGACAGCCAGCCAGCCTCGGATGTGGGTCACCAGAAGGACGTGCAGGTCAGTGGGGTGTGCAGAATGGGAGGGAGCAAAGGGTCTGGCTGCCCAGGGAGTGAGACAGCCCAGGGCTGGAATCCTGGCCCCTTCCGCACCACCACGCCCTTTCCAGCTACACGTCCCTAAGCAGAGGGCCCCCCTGAGCCTCGCTTTCATCAAAACTGAAGGGGGAAATTCTCAGGGCTGCTTAAATACTTCAAGTGCCTGGCGAGTCACAGGTACTCAGTAAATAGGCCTTTGTTTACTTTTGGTTTTTGTCACAAAGACAGCTGGGTTATCCTCTCTGGTATCTGCCCCTTAGGGAACAGGGTGGGAGGAGGTCCCCCAAGAGAGGGTTGGAGGGCCGAGGGCAGGAAACCTGTGAGAAATGTGGTTCAACAGGCCAGACCAGCCACCAGGGAGCCCAGGGCCTGTGGGTCTGGAGAGAGGCTTGCACAGCATAGAGGTGTAGAGGCGGCGGGAAAGCTGGGGGGAGGGGGAGGCGGCGACGATGGGGGAAACGGGAGAATAACACAGACTGCCCTCTTGTGGTCCTCCAACCCTGGCTGGTTCAGAGCCTTTTCCGGGCCTTCCCACTGCTTGATCCTCCTCCCAGCTCCCCTGAGAAGCCAACAGGGGACCAGCCCGTTGCCCCAACTTTACAAATGAGTGACGTGTCCAAGGTCAAGAGGGTGACACAAGGACCTGACCCAGTCTCTAATTTTTTGATTCAGGGCTCCCCTGGGAGGAAGAGCAGAAACGGCAGAACATCCTTCCTTGTTTCTTCATCTGCCAAAATTAGGAGTGGGCGATGGGGTTGGGGCCTGGGAAACGGAAAACAAAGATTCCTCTGGTTCCAGGTCCTGTGCCCTCCTCCAAGTTCAGGCTGAGCCAGGAGGAAAGGTTGTCCCGGAGCCTCTCAAGTCAGGCAGGCTCGGGCTGCACCCCCACTGTTCCACGCGCCTGCTGTGTGGCCTCAGGTAAGTGGCACCACCTCCCTGAGCCTGTTTCCTCATTGATAAAGCAGGGATGATAATACTGACACGATTGGAATAGTGTGGGGGAAGGTGAGTGGGGTTTGCAGTTGGGTGGACCGGGTTCAGATTCCGGCCTCGCCCCTGCCCCAGCCAGGCAGCCACCTGCCAGAGCCCAGGCAAATCTGCTGCCCCCCTCCCCCCACTCCCACCCCGGAAGTGGCTCAGAGCATTCCTGCCGCATTCCTGCTGGTGGCACCCCGCCTCTCAGGGTAAGAGAGAGTGACGTTCAGAGAGACATTAACCAGGCAACATGGACAATGAAAAGAATCTGAACTGTTCCAAACGGGGATCGTAGAGGCAGACGCCTTCCATCCCAGGATCTCAGAACCTTTGAAACGCTCAGCCTGACACCAAGGCGCTGAGTGAAAACCAACCTCAGAGGCAAGGGACAGGCGGTATGAGTTGCTGAGAGGAGCAGTCACTTTTCTTCTCCGTGACAAACATGCTCCCTGCTGTGTTCCCGGGCCTGAGCGGCCACACCTGTAAAGTAACACCTGGCATGGTGCGAAGTGTTGGGTTGGTTGCAGGCTGGGTGACTGACTTGGGTAAAGCCTGGAAAAAGTGCCTGATGCACAGTAAGCACTTGGCTATAAAAAGCTGAGTAATAATTATAACACTTAGTGTCTCTATAGCATAGTCATTACTACCCGTGCTGTTGATTCTATTCTGTGCGCTCCATGAAAAGGCTCTGGTGTGATCAATATAATAAAATCTCACCTGTTTGGCCAGGCCTGCAAGGCCCCTCATGGCCCATTCCCCACCTCCCGCCCCTCCACTTGCTGGCACTTCTTCCCAGGAGTCTCTCCCAGCTCCCCTTGTGTTTCCTGCACTCATAGTATCGCACACACTGTCCCTTTTCCTAGAATGTTCTTCCATCAAGTCCATGGGCAAACCTTACTCCAACGTTCAGGACCCCATGTAGCCCTGCCAGTTTTTCTCAGTGGTTAGAGCAATGGCCATGCACTGAAGGGCAATGGGTTCAATTCCCAGGCAAGGGCATGGACCTCAGTTGTATGCTGGATCCCGGGCCTGGTTGGGGCGCATGCAGGAGGCAACCAACCGATGTGTCTCTCCCACATCGGTGTTTTTCCAAAGACCAGCCTGGTGACAGGCTGGCCAGGGCCACGGGATCCGCCAGGCTGTGCCCAGCAGTGACCGAGCTGGAGGGCGTATCAGTCCAGCCCATTCCTACAAGACACCTGATCCTTCTTAAGGAGAGCCCTTAGCTGGAGCCTCCATCGGCCTGGCCGAGGGTCCTCAGACCTGCACTGCCTGCTGCCTGAGGCTCTTCCCACCCCATCTGTCCTGCCTCTCTCCTGTTTCCAGCTGTCAGACCTGCAGCAGCCTCCTTCATCCTTCGCAGACACTCTGCCCTGTAAGTCTCTGCCACTCACACACCTACCAGACACCCCCAAGCCAGCAAGGCTCCCCGAGTCCCAGTGGCTTGGGTGAAGGCCCATGTAGGCCTCTGCTTCTTGAAGGACCCCACCCGGCACAAAAAGCAGTAGCAGCACCTGCTTCCCAGGGTTGTTGTGAGGGGCTAACGCGTTACCCCCCATAAGCGGCGTATAGCGTACTAGCTCTCCCCATCACCACTGCCATCGCCACAGCCGTCCGCTCCCCAATTTGCAGCAGGCAGAGAGACTTCTGTGGCGTTCTCTCCCCGAAACTCCCTCTCGAGGTGAGCTGGCCAGACGAAGGTCCCCATAGAGGCGGGGCAGTCCCGGGGCTCTCCCTGAGCAGATCCAGTCATTCTTTTAGACACACATTCTTTTAGGGCACATTCATGCTCAATGGAAGGGTCAGAGACTAAAGCAACTACTGTGAGAGATGTGCATGCGTTGCCACCTGCTGGGTCCTGCTCATGCATTTTCTCATGTCAGCCTCACAACTCGACCAGGTGGAGACTCGCTGAGGCAAGTGATTGGCCCCGTCCACCTGGCCAGGCGTGGCAGAGCGGGTGGGCCAGGTGGGTTCTGCCTTCATGCCTGCTCTGCCGAGAAAGAACAGGGTGCTTGCCCCCAAATCCATTCTCTCGGGCAACCAGACATCTCCTGCACACCCTCCCCCTTCATTCCCACCCCCCACCCCCCAACCAGGCACTACAGGCTCACCATCCAGACCCCAAGGAGCAGGCTGGCCCATGGGCTCAGGTTACAGTTGGAAATTCCTGCGAGCTAGAGCTAGGCGAGCAAGGCGCAGTGGGAGGGAGGCAGATAGGCAGACATCTGCGGGGTCACGTTCATAGACAGACAGCTCATTGCCGGGAGAAAGCCACATGCCTCACCTCCCAGCTCATCTGATTGGAGTGAGACAGCCCAATGCAGTCAGGATTGTGTCCCAGAGGCCACGGGGACTGGCGGAGGCGGCCCTCACGCCACCTGCTGCAGGCAGCCCACCTGGAGCGTTCCCTCTGCTGAATGCTTAACCCCTGAGGACCTCCAGACGGAGGGATACCACACAACATGAGAGAGACACTCAAAGAGGATAAGTCAGGCTCCTAGAGGAACCCGCTTCTGCTGCCCAGGGTGACAAGGTGACAAGTGCTGGGGAGGTAGAAGGTCAACATTCCCCAGCGGGAGAGGCCATGAACCTCTTGAGTTTTGGAAGGAACAAAGGAGCACACTCAAACACCCACCACACCCCCCCAAGCAAGCAAAGGTGCCCCCCAGTGGCCTGGGTGAAGGCCCAGAAAGTGGCCCCCTAAGGCTGAAGGAGGAGGTGCAGACAGCAGTGGGTGGGGTTCCCAGGAGACCAACAAAGGCTCACACAGCTGCCTCTGACGGAGGCCATTCACAAAGTCACTCTGCCCCCCAGACAGCCTGGGGTGCTGGCAGCTGACAAGAGAGACTTTCACCCAAAGACAGGCCTGTGTTTCCCTGGAGAAAAAGAAACCTGGGTGAGCTGGCTTCCTGGCGGTCTCACCAGAAGGAACAGAGCTGTTAGGTGTGACCTTCCCAGCCTGCTGGGCTGGATGCTGCCCCAGCCCCTTAGCAAGAGGGAACTGCCCACAGGGGTCCTGGTGTTTCTGGCTGGCTGCCCCTCTGTGTCAACACCTGGACCTTCCCTCCACCTGGAACGCCTCACCTTCCTTCCTTCTTTCTCATTCAGAAGGGTCCCTCCTCCCCCTCTCTGCCCTGTTCTACACCCTGGACACACGCATGCTCCTAGAGGCCTTTCTAAGCCAAGTCCAAGGGCCACATGAGTCACTGGGCTTCCTCCTCTACCTGGGAGCTCAGTACAGAACCCATCACATCCATCCCCTACCAGCTCTGTGACCTTGGACAAGATACAAACTTCTCTGAGCTAGTTTCCTCACCTGTAAGGTGGGAATAGCAATACTTAGATCAGGAACTTGTATACAGAAAAGGCAAAGCCATAGGGGCAGAGAGCAGATTAGCGGCTGCCAGAGCTGGGGGAGGGAGGCACGGGGAGTGGCTGCTTCATGGGTCTGGGTTTCTGTTTGGGTGATGAAAGTGTTCTGGAACTAGAGTGGTATTGGTTGCACAACCTTAAAGCCACTGAATTTCACACTTTTAAGCAGGCGTTGCCATGGGAAATTGTATGTTAGGTGTATTTTACCATAATAAAAAGAAAAAAACTATTATAATGAGATTAAGCGAAATGAGGTGAAACTTGTAGAAATGTTGACCACAGATCCTGGTATACTGCAGGCTCTCAGGCTATACTGCAGACTCTCATTTCCTCCCTTCCTTCAGGACATCACATTGAATTGTACACAACACGCTGCCCTGTGCCTACCCAGGCAGATTGCCTTTCTCTCCAGACCTCTGCTCTGAGATGCTGACAGGGTGAAGCCACATGTTTTTCATACAGCAACGCCTCCACCTTTGGTCAATAAGAGAGAAGGTCAGAGACTCCCCCCTCCTGCTGGTGACTTTGTTTACCTGTTTCACTAGCCTGGCTGTACCCCAGGATGGAATCCCGCCGGGGGGAGGGCAAAGGTCAGCTTTGATAGTGAGGCTGAGGACTTCCCCCAGTGTTGCCTTCTCACCGTTTCCACAAAAGCTGTCATTCTGTAAAACTAAAACTGATCATTGTGGGGAAGCAGTTTTCCAAGAGCCCCGCATGTTTCTTTACGTCTTGTAAGCAGGGGCAGTGCCTTGGATATAGACTAGCTTTCCAAGAATGCTCGTATAGCAGATGGCCCCAGGAGATGGGTAGATCTCATCTCCCTCCAAAGCAGAGGGCAGGTAGGCTTACTGTCCACTACAAAAGGTGCGGGTTCCCTAAACTCAGGTTTCCTCTCCTGTAATGCAATCCACAGCCGGCCCCTGAGGAAATTAGAGGTTGGCACAAAAAGTATAGCACATAGCAAGGCTCAGTCAGTATTTCTAATCATTATTACTTGCCTTTCTTTCCACAAGACTCTAAGATTCTTAATAGTAGTCAACATGTTTTATCTCTGTATTCCACAGACTAGGTATTAATAAATGTTTGCTGCATGAATGGATGAGTGAATGAATGAGTAAGTGGAGGGATGAAGGGGTGTTTCTTACCTGTCATCCTGGTAGCCCTACTCAACCCTGCTCCTCCCGTTCCTATGACTTTCCTAGCTCCTGACATCATATCCAATATTTCACCCACTTACCTTGCCAGCTACTTGCCTGGCTAAAACCATCTGATGCAGACAGTGAGATAAGAATACTCCACCTTTGGGCTGTGGATTTGAATGTTGGGGGATCCTGGATCCTTGCCCAGGTCTGGACATCCTCTGATCGGCCCTGCCTGCCCTCCCAGTTTGGTCTAGTCCTCACCTCCATTCCCATCTTCATGACCAATGATGACCTGTAGGCCTATTGTGCACAAGACATAGGTCCAGGCCACCAAGCCGCACATTGCCGGTCACCTCGGAACCAGCACACGGGATGTTTGTTTCTCCGATTCGTCCCTGTTGGCCCGAAAGGGGACGCAGAGCAGGTGCTGTGTTAATATTGACTTAATGAATGAATGAGCCACTCTTAAAATATAACCAAAAAGAGAAGAACCTGAAATGCGACTCTGGGCATGCCTTTTGGCTCAGCGTCCACATGGCAAACACGGCCTTCAGAATGGAGAGCGGTGACCGTCAGCCATCGCCTGACACAACCCCCGTGGACAGCCTCACCACACACGACACACCACGTATAAGGTGATTACAAGAGTGTGCCTGCTCCATTTGCACTTGCAAACTACCCCTCCCCTTCTGTGTAGCAATGCAGAAAGCTCAGCGGTTGGCCTCTTGCCCAGGGGAGCTGGCAGTGAACAGCTACTTAATGGAAAGGCTTTGGGGCCCATTGTTCACACGGCCGAGAGAAAGGGACAGTCACGAGCAAACTGAAGTGCTAACTCTGCGACTCAGGGGTCCCAGATCCTTCAGTCATGGCACATTCTATCCTATATTGCATCGTTTCCCCTCACCTCAGTTCACCTGGGGAAAACTAGTCTTTGTCTTTTATTGTGAGTTTTCTTTTTTTATTCAAATTCTTTATTGTTTAAAGTATGACATATGTCTCCTTTTTCTCCCCCATGGACCTCTCCCTAGCCTCTCTCACCCGCCAGCTCATGCCCGCACCCCGCTATTGTCTGTGTCCATTGGTTATGCTTATGTGCATGCATGCAATCCTTTGGTTGATCTCTCACCCCACCCCACCCCCACCCCCGCCTTCCCTCTGAGGTTTGACAGTATGTTCGATTCTTCTATGTCTCTGTTTAACTGGATATTTTGCACCATCACATGCCTAATAATCAAATGATGCATTTGCTTCTTTACATCTCCCTTCACACCAAAAGAGAGCTGTGTCCATCTATAACAGCGATTCTCAACCTGAGGGTCGCGATCCCTTTGGGGGTCGAACCACCGTTTCACAGGGGTCGCCTAAGACCATCGGAAAACACATATATAATTACATATTGTTTTTGTGATTAATCACTATGCTTTAATTATGTTCAATTTGTAACAATGAAATTGGGGGTCACAACATGAGGAACTGTATTAAAGGGTCACGGCATTAGGAAGGTTGAGAACCACTGACCTATAAGAATCCATACATAAGACAAAAAGGTGCAAGAGAAATACAGGCAGTATTTGCAGAAGTAAAACAAAGCCTGGGTTGGTTATCAGCCACATCACTGACTACACATGTGGCCCCAGGACATTGCAATGGAAGGAGCTCAGAGACGTTGCTGGGCGGGCTCTTGAGTCGGGCCCACATGGGCCATAATCTTTACAGACTTTGTTACTTCTGCTGCCTTTGCATGGACGTCGGTGAGGGCATTTCAAACACAGATTAGCTCTTCCTATTGAGAAGATTCTGTTTTCTTAAGTAATCAGAGACCTGGTTAAGACACCCTAAAAACACGTAAAATTGTTTTGATAAAGCACAGCATCTTTGCTTTCTAAGCAGACCACGTTGCACAATATCTTATCAGGAGCCGACCAGTAGTGTGAGAAAACTGTCTTTTCAACAGAGGGATAATCAAACATTTATCTGGTATCAGCTTTTGATATTTAGGTTCACTCCATTAAATTCATTCCTCTCTTATTCAACTTGATCCCACATAAAATTTCATTTCATAAGCTTTTTACGACTTTCTTTGTCCCTTCTAGTTTGTCTTGTTCTCTTGCCGGTTCAGAAATAACCAGGACAAATTACTTCATTTCCAGCTGGGATGGCAGGTCCCTGGGGTATCTAGTCTGCAGGGCGGATTCCCTGGGGAGAGCAGGTGCTGGGCAGCCTTGCCCCACCATAGCCTCCCGGCCAGGGCAGATCCCATGGCTGGCTCTCCCCTGGTGCCCTTGAGCTCTGTGCCTTTATATACCCGCCCAACCCACAACTGAATGGACATGTGAGGCAGGTAACTGACTGGGAATCCCAAGACCTGGGTTCCAGTTCGCACTGGCCATATTACTCAGTAGTGTGTGGCTCTGGCCACAGCTTCCTCATGTACAAAAATGAGAATAAAGGAACAATGTTGCTCAAATACAAGTTCCAGTCATGTAAAAGGCTCTGAAAACTTCAATGCACTGTATCAATGGGCAGTGTTGTTATGACTTACTAGAGGCCCAGTGCACAAAATTCATGCACTTGGGGGGGGGTGTCCCTCAGCCTGGCCTGTGCCCTCTCGCAGTCCGGGAGCCCTCGGGGGATGTCCGACTGACAGCTTAGGCCCGCTCCCCATGGGGAGCGGGCCTAAGTTGGCTATCAGACATCCTTAGCACTGCCGTAGAGGCAGGAGAGGCAGAAGAGGCTCCCGCCACCACCGCTGTGCTCGCCAGCCATGAGCCCGGCTTCTGGATGAGCGGCACTCCCCCTGGAGGAGTGCACTGACCACCAGGGGGCAGCTCCTATGTTGAGCGTCTGCCCTTTGGTGGTCAGTGTGCATCATACTGACCGGTCATTCCACCATTCAGTCGATTTGCATATTAGTCTTTTATTATTTAGGATTAGTATCCTGTGTGCATGGTGACCACTCTGGCCTTTGTTTTTTAGGGACAGACTTTTTTATTTCTGCTCCCTCTAGGAAGGGGTGTGGCCATGTGCCTTAGGAGGTGGACACCAAAATGGGGAGCCCGTGGGCAGCATGTCTGCAGAGCTGGACATCCTGAAATGCCACTGGCCTCAGGCAGCCTGAGACTAGAGGTCACACTTGGGCACCAGGTGGCCTGGATGGTGCAGAGGATGCCAGGGGTCGGGAGCAAAGGTGCGAGGCAGCCTGAGACCACAGGAGAAGACCCTGGCTCCCCTGGGAACTCCCCGCTCTGGCTCTTCCTTCAGTTGGTCTGAAAGAAATCTAAGAAGCTGGCACTAAATTGAAGCTTTGTTTGAAACTGAGAGGTAAGACCCTCTATTGTACCTACTTTATGAACTTGAGTTCTGGTTTGCCCTGACCCCCAGGTATAATCAGTCTATTAATGTATTTACTGAATGCTGACATAGAATCAATACAAACCTGAACAATTAAAGTACTAACAATCAGATTGGGAAGATTAAATAGAGGGTGAATGCATGATAGATGGATAGACTAGATAGATAGATAGATAGATAGATAGATAGATAGATAGATAGATAGATAGATATAGATAGATGATAGGTAGATAGATAATAGAGAGATAGACGATAGATAATAGATAGATAGATAGATAGATAGATATAGATGATAGGTAGATAGATAATAGATAGACAGTAGATAGATAATAGATTGATAGATAATAGATAGATGGAAGATAGATAATAGATAGATAGATGCATAGATACATAGATTAATGGTGGAGCTAGACATAAATGAGAGATTAATGATAGATGATAGATACTTGGATAGATAAGTACACACATGAGAAGATACTAACAACATCAGGATAAAAAGAACAATCTATTGGGCATCTACTCTGTGTGAGGTGCAACGTGCCAGGCAGTTTCAGATACGCTCTCACACCTGTCATTCCTGAACTCGCGCCTTAGCACTGTGGGGAATCATCGCCCCGCTTGGCAGGTAAGAGCCGAGGTCCCGAGAGGTTAAATAACTTGCCCAAAGCCATCCAGCTGACCGGTCCTGTTCTTTCTTCTCCGTCTCACTGATCTGAGTCAGAAGGAGTCCCCACCTCCCGCTCCGCCCTGCCCACTCCTACCTCCCAGCTCTGAACTGTATTTGTTTCTTTTGAGCCTTTGTTTCATGTAAGAACATCTTGAAATTCTGAGGAAAACCCCAAACCGCTTCCCATTCGCTGGGAGCCTGAAACCGCTCCGTAGCCGGCCTGTTCCAGCCGCCTTGCCTTCCGGGTGCCCGGGCGAACTGAGGCCCCTCAGGAGGCATCAAAGAGCTTTCTCTTCGGAGCCAGCTCCCCACCAGCCCGCACAGGAATTCCCGCGAGGCTGGCCCGGCTCCAGGGCACACTGCAGGAACTGGTTTGGGCCCAAGGCATCTCTGGAGCATTGTACGCGAGGCCCAGCCCTCCTCCTCCCTCCTCTTGCTTTCTGCAGCTCCATGCTCTCCCTCCACTTCTCTCCCTGTCTTCCCACTGGGGCACCTCCAAGACCTGTGGGGACGGGGCTCTGGACAGGAGCTTGGCTGTGATGTCAAGAGGGTAGGAGGCGCCTGGGCACATCTCGCCACAGCCTCAGCTCTCTCCTGGCCTGGGACTCCCTCCCCAGCTCCCAGCTCCCAGCTCTGGCCTCCAGGAATCCCTGTGCCTTCCCATGGGGCTGGAGCCAAGGGCTAGTTTCGAGTTTCGGGGCCACTGGCTGTGGTGACAGGAGGACTAGGGCTCAGACAGCACTGGTGATGGGCACTGTTGGAGCAGGACTGTTAGGAGGTTTGACTGCCTGTGGAGGATGGATGCTCCTAAGGGACTTTTCAGGGAATTAAAGAGTCCTCTGTGGGAGGGATAGGGATGAGGAAGAGGAGAGAGATAGAAATCTACCAAATTACTCCCAACGTCTCTGCCACCTCGTCCTGGGCTGGCTGCTCAGCCTCTCTCCTCCATCCTCTTGGCCCCGATGGCTCTTTTTGAAACTTCCCAGACTGAAAGCATGTGGTCCTGGGATCTGCAAGCCTCCTTTTATATAGACATTGCTTTCTGTTCATCCCCAACATGCTCTTACAATGCACAACCAGGACTCGGGATTTTAGAAATGGTCAAGTTCTGTCTCCGAGATGGGAAGCTGGGGACCAGGAAGGTGAATCGGCTCGCCCAAGACCATATATACTGCTAACGCCCATCCCATGGTATCAGGATAGAGGGGTGTCCTCCAAATTCAGCCAACCTGCGACCCATCTTCCAGGCCTGGTGGGTGGGGTCACGCACTTTATTTGACTTTCATGGGTCTTTGGTCTCAAGATTCTCTTCTGTGGTCTGGGAACATAGCTGAGGCACAACCCCTTGGCAGCCAGCAGTCATAACAGGAGCTGGGCTATTCCCACAGACACCCAGGATTGGCTCAGAGCCCCACCCAGGGGAGGGGCTGCGGGAGGCCCCGCCCACCTGCCTGCCTAGCTGGTCCTGCAGCTCCCTTTCCCACAGAGAGAGCCACTCCATCAGAGAGCGTCTGTGTGTGGGCATCCAAGAGGTCAGGGCTGAGAATGGGCCGCACCTCGGGGACCCAGAAGACCATGCCCTGCCTGAAAGCCCGGCCTGAAGGCCCGAAGGACCTGCCCTAACACAGCCTCGGCAGCTCTGGTAAGGGCTGGGCCCCCTTGGTGCTTGGAGGGAGGAGAGGGGAGGAGATCCAATACAAGCCCTGCTGGGACTGAGGGGAGGGGACAGGGCCTGGGATTTGCAGAGCACCGACCCAATATCAGGTCTCCCGTTGTCTCAAGAACTACTGATTACTATCCCACTTCACACTGGGGACAATTAACCCTCAGGGAGAAGTGACACCAGCTCAGAGCAGGCGGCAGAGCGTAGATCCCAGCTCCTGGTCTGGCACTTGAGCTTCAGGTGCGTCCCTGTGTGCTCTGCCCGCAGGGGCACGCACCACACAAGGTGACCATCTGACCTTCTCAAGGAGGACCATTGGTGATACCGCCTCCCTCACCCCAGCCTCACGTGGGCGTCACTCCTGCTTCCCAACAAGGCTTCTGTCTATGCTGACTGATGATGGGAACAGTGGCCAAGTAGAGAGACGTTTGGAGGTCGCAGCATTCATGGGAGGGAGATTCTGGAGAGGGGAGTGGAGGCCCACACACATGGGAGCGGCCTCTGCTTCTCAGAGCCAGTCCAGAGAAAGGTGCCATCAGCCACCTGGGAGCCTGTGACGTCCTGTGTCTGACCCTGTCCTTTCTGAGGTGGCGCCCAACTAAGTGCCCTCAGAGTGATGCTCCTGACACTCGGCCCCTGGGTGGCAGCCTGCGCTGTGGGTTCTCGGCCACAGTGGGATCACAGAGGTCCCCGTGGAAGACACGAGAGGGAGAGGGGAATGGAAACTCATGTGTGTTGAATACCCTGCCTCCCCCCGCCCCATTTGTCAGATGGGAAAACCGAGGCTCTGAGAGGTTAAATGGCGCAGGTGTGTCTGAATCCAAAGCTCTGTTCCGGCGATGTCTTATTCATAAGAGGAGCTCGTTAAGCCCGTGGTCAATGGAATGAATGGATGGAGGAAGGCATGGAGTCACTCCCATGACCCTCTTTAATGCAATACTGGGACAGGATAGCCAGGGATTGGGGAATGGACCGAAGGGAGAAGGTTTGAATATGATCATTGATAATGTGTTTGTAGCTGGCATTTTTGATAAGTGAGAAGGAAAGGGCTGAGGTAGAGAAATATGATTGAGTGCAGAGTTATCGGAGCTTGCATATATGTTTTGTAACAATAAAAATATTTGAGAATATTCATAACTAGGACATGTGCTATATAAATGTTGGGATATTGAGCTCCTGAAATTCCTTGCAGCCATGACAAAGAGAGGCAGACCTCTCGGGACTGACATGGGACTGTGTGAATGGCATTGGGAGGGCCCGTGTGTCGTGGTTCGGGGGGTAAAAATGCTGGGGTCCGCTTGCCGGGACTCAGTTGCCTCTCACCTCCTGTGCACCCCTGGGACTGTCTGTAATCCTCTCGCCGCCTCATCCTTTTGACTTGAAAATGAAGAGAGTGGTAGTAACTGCTCAAAAGACTTGTTGTGAGGATGCGAGCGGTTCTTAGCACAGTGCAAGCACGCATTAAAGTATTTTTAAATGTCTGCTGTTACTGTGAAGTGAAAAAAAGTAAATTGCAAAAAATGCATGCTATCACCTCTCTTTTACTTTTTAATTTTTTCTTTATGCAAAAATATACATGTATATAAATATACATGTGTATGCACAGATAAAATACCCTCCACCAGTGGTTCTCTTGGAGGAGTGAGACTAGATTGCAGTGATGGCCAACCTATGACACGCGTGTCAGAGGTGACACGCGAACTCATTTTTTTGGTTGATTTTTCTTTGTTAAATGGCATTTAAACATATAAAATAAATATCAAAAATATAAGTCTTTGTTTTACTATGGTTGCAAACATCAAAATAATTTCTCTATGTGACACGGCACCAGAGTTAAGTTAGGGCTTTTCAAAATGCTGACATGCCAAGCTCAAAAGGTTCGCCATCACTGGACTAGAGAGAAGTGAGGGAGGGACTTACAGTGTTTAATAGACTTTAGCTTTTAGGAAAGTTTTAGGTTCACAGCAATATTGAGCCCCCACAAGCCCCGCCTTCCTCACTCTCATTTGTTAAATCCATGAACACACATGGACGCATGGAGACTTACACTTCTAACTTTATTCATCTCTGCCTGGGTTTTATTTCTGCAATAAGCATGCATTGTTTTGTGAGTAAAATAATATTCTTTAGTTAGTGGCTGAGTCACACCCTAAGCCCCAGAAAGGCTGGATTGTAGGAAGTGGTTGGGTTCACAGAGGTCACCGCAGAGGGGGGAGGGTCTGCCCTGGGCCTTCGGGGACCAGGCCTGAGCCCCACCTCAACCCCACTCTGCTGTCACAACACAGAGCCGTCAGGCTGCCTGCTGCTCTCTCAGAGGGTATCTGAGAGCAGCTCCCAAAGGAGGCCAGGCTGGGGACATGCCTACCGGTCAGTCCTGGCCACGCATGGTGCTCGCCCACACCGCCCAGTGGCCTCAGGGCATCCCAGGAGCAGGCCCAGGAGGCAGCCAGTGTCCTGGCTCCACAAAGGAGGCAGCCAGCCCTGGACTCAGCGCTCCCCCTGCCATTCACTAGTGCAGTGCCCTTCCCAGAGCTGTTTGCTCGCGGCAGGGCAGGCACACCTCGGAGATGTCCAGAGTGGGGTCCAGCCCGCCTCATTCGTGCTAGCATTGCACTAAAGTGAGTCAGACGTGTTTTCCTGGTGGAGGGTCTTGCCTTCAATTTGGGAAAAATACAACATCTAAGAAGCACAATAAGATGGGGTGGTCTGCACAGGGGGGAACCCGCCCAGCTCACCAGGCCATTGTGAGGACGGGGGACACAGTCTGTGGGGAGCACCCCACTCATTCTCTGGCACATGGGGGGCCCTCGGGGGTTTCATTTCCTATGTCCGTGACCTGCCTCACAGGCCCAGACCCTCAGATAAATAAGGGGATATGAGGCACGATCGGTTGTGGATAGTGGGGGGGAGGGGGGGTCCTTCCCGGCAGAGTCAGGACAAGGACGGGGTAAGGACGGTCTCGGCTCAGGACAGGCTGGGCCAGCTGCCTTTCTGGTGCCGTGAGCCGCCCTCTAAACAAGGTCTCAGCCTTTCCTCGGGTGGGATTTAAAATGTGATCCTCCTAAAGGAGTCATTTGGGGACATGTGGGAGCAGCAAGTGTAACCAAAGGTGTGAGCGAGGCTGCTCCCCACACCTGGTGAGAAATGCTGCCACTGGCGATGCCCAGAGAAGCTGGGCTGAGAGGGGGTGAGAGGCTGGGCTGAGGGGAGGGGGAAGCTGGGCTGAGAGGGGGTGGGAGGCTGGGCTGAGAGCAGGTGGGAGGCTGGGCTGAGAGGAAGGGGGAAGCTGGGCTGAGAGGGGGCGGGAGGCTGGGCTGAGGGGGTGGGAGGCTGGGCTGAGAGGGGGCGGGAGGCTGGGCTGAGGGGGTGGGAGGCTGGGCTGAGAGGGGGCGGGAGGCTGGGCTGAGGGGAAGGGGGAAGCTGGCTGAGAGGGGGTGGGAGGCTGGGCTGAGAGGGGGCGGGAGGCTGGGCTGAGGGGGTGGGAGGCTGGGCTGAGAGGGGGCGGGAGGCTGGGCTGAGGGGAAGGGGGAAGCTGGCTGAGAGGGGGTGGGAGGCTGGGCTGAGAGGGGGTGGGAGGCTGGGTTGAGAGGGGGTGGGAGGCTGGGCTGAGATAGGGCGGGGAGGGGGGAGAAGCTGGGCTGAGAAGGGGTGAGCCTTTTGCACTGTCTGCCTCCCACCTGCCCCCCTCTCTCCCCAGGTGATTCCTACTTGGGCTCCTCTCTGCACACGCGGCTCCTCAACATGAGGCAGAGTCTCCACCTGGCCTGGCTGTGCCTGAGCCTCTTGGCCGGAAGGTGAGCTCTGCTTCCCCAAGTGGCCTTGGCCGGAACTGCTCTGTGTCTGTGCACGGGCGGGAGGGGCGGCAGCTCCCTGGCCCCCCAGGACTGCCTGCCATTGGTTCTCCCTGGAGAACGCGGGCTCCCCAAGTGTCCGAAATGGACAGCGCCCTGGTGATCACTGGGAAGACACTCAGAGGTCCCCAAATCACCACATCAGGGCAAGTGGGCAATAAAATGGAATGGGGTAGGGCCACGTCCAGTGGGCAGCCGAAAGGTAGAGCTTTCTCTCTGGGAAAGTCACAGCTGGAACATGGGCCCAGACATGTACATGCAGACACAGCTCAGGTTGGCGTACACATTGTTCACATGTAAACAGGCGTGTGCACGAAACCTGCTTTCTTTCCCAGGATGCGTGTCCAGGGGAGCCGGCTCCCCAGGGAGGTCAGCAGAAGTGACAAGCTCTCCCTGCCCGGCTTTGAGAACCTCACTGTCGGATATAACAAGTTTCTCAGGCCCAATTTTGGCGGTAAGTCATCCTTTTTGTCCAGAACATCAATTCAAAGGACAGGAGCCGAGGCGGGTCCGGGAGGGTTGGCTGACTGTTTGCCGACCTGCGGCCCGTGGAGGATTGGCAGTGATGGATGAGCGCAGCCACAACGAGTTTTCACGCGACCTTGGAGACCGCACTTTGTCTCCCCACCTGCAGCCTAAAGAAATCCTCCTCCTCGCTAGGGAGGTTATAGAGCCTCCTGACAACCTTTCACTGTCTGCCTTCTGCCCCCACTTCCGGCGTCATTATTCAAGGAATCTGCCGCGGCTCACCAGGACTAGTCCACCTGGTCTTCCCGCCTCCCACCTGCCCCTCAGGGCTGCCCTCCACTCCTCAGCATGAAGCCCAAAACCCTTTGCATGGCACACCAGGCCCTTCCCAGCCCAGCCTCGATCTGCCTGCCCATCTTAGCACCTCCAATTCCACCCCCTGGCTATGCCCTCCACACAAGTGTGCCCCAAATGCTCCCTGACCTCCAAGGCCTCCCTGGGCTCCATGCCTTTGCGGAAGCCATTTATCTGCCAAGAAAGGCTTCTTCCAACCCGACTCCCTGGTAAAATGCCAATTTTCTTTCAGGTCTCAGATCAAAGGCCTCCTCCTCGGAGAAGCCTTCCCTGATTCCGCCAGGCGCCATCCCCTTTCGTCACACTTTATTTTGAACATAACTCCAAACCATAGCCATTCCTGGTGATGCTGTCACTGTCGCTGGGTTTATGCCTGTCTCAGCTCTGGGCTGCAGCCCCTGGGCGCGTCTTGCCTTATTTACCTCCCTGACCCCACAGCAGCTCCGGGCTTGACATAGAGGACGTTAATATTTGTTGGAAGAAAGAGGCAGCAGGGGGGTCATGAGACCAACTGCACAGCCCTGCACAGGCCTCGGTCTCTTTATAAAAAATGCGAGACCGGACCACGGTGGTCTCTTGCCTCGCCGCACAGAGCAGAAAGTAGTAGAGAGAGCCTTGGACCTGAACAAACCTGGGTTTGGCTCCTGGCTCTACTGCGTGGCAAGCACCTTCGCTTCCTGAGCCTCAGTTTTCCTTTCTGCAACCTGTCAGGTTGCAGACATGTCAGGCACCTGCCAGGGAGGATTGAATGAGGTGAAGGGCATACACACGGAGCACAGTACCTGCCAATCATCGGGGCGCAGTCTATTTTAATCCCCGTTCCTTCCTGCTCCTCCCGTCAGGCGATGACATTCTCTGGGCGGGTCTAGGATGAGTGGGTTAGTCCAGTCCCCTGCGAAGCAGAGACTGAGAGGGGGCGAGCTGTACGAGACACTATTTGGCAATATCCGTGAAGGAATATAGGGTGGGAAAGGGGGAAGCTGGAGAGTCATCAGATTGCAATACAGGTCTGACCCCAGAGGACGGAGGGAGGGAGAGGAAGGTAGGAGGAGGTGTCTTAGCAGCGGACTTCCCAATGTGCTTGGAGAGGCCACCAGTGAGTCCATGAGCCGAAGTTCCCGTGGCACCTCCCAGCCCTGTGCCTCCCAGGAGAGGCGGGGTAGTCCCCCTGCGGCGCTCAGTCCCTGGTGGGGCAGGGCCACAGGAAGGGTGGCCTCGGAGCAAATGCCATCACAGACTTCAGAGCACAGCAGCTGGCCCTTGGTCAGTTCCACCCCGTGAGTAAGAGATCTGAGACCCATGTTCCTGGCCACACAGTCAGGACTTGAGGTCCTTATGTGAAGGGACCCAGGGGGCTCCCACCTCCCTTGGGTTTTCCAGGCCCAGCCGAACCCTAACAACAAGCAGGTGACTCTGACAGCCGGTTAGGTCCACCCCTCCATTTCTCTGCCTACCGAAGCTGTTCGGCCAGGGCCCTGCTCTTCCTGCTGCCCGCTCACCGGCCAGCATGATGTCGGGTCCTTGGGGAAGGTGCCCATTCTGCACCTTGATCAAGGGCGCATGAGCCCCAGGCCCTCCTTGGGTGGAAATGCTCAGCCGAAAAGCACACCCCCAGCCCCTTTTCTGTGCCTGTGGCACTTCAGCTCCTTAAGGATCCTGCATTCCCATGGCAGCCTGGGGCCCTTGGAGGGGTCATTGTTCTCTGTAATGTCTGTCCATCAGGTTCTAAAATCCCAAGGTCTTTAAGACACAGGACCTGCAGAGGATTTTTCCGGGACTGAGCTGGACAGAGCACCCGTTTGCAAGCAGGCCCTCGTGAGCACTGCCCAGGAACTGGCTCTGACCTCTTTCCTAGGAGAGAGCTGCCCTCTGGTGGCACAGCTTGTTTCATAAGACAAGGGAAAGCAAGCAAGCCCTGGCCCACAGAAGCACCAACTGAGGCCAGGCCTGGACTAGACCGTCTAGAAACAAACTAAATAAAAACCGCAGTGGGGCCGGAGCTCTTGTGTGTTTCCCCGTTTTCCATGTGCCTCGGGGAAGGCAACTCACACTGACACAACTGGCCACTGGGTTCCAGGCACTTAAAACAGATCCGTAACCTTCCCAGCCCAACCCTTGCTGGTGGGCACGAGTAGCTCTATTTTATAGGTGAGAAACTGTAGCACAGAGAGGTTTAGCAATTTGCTCAAGGTCACACAGCTACGAAGTGGCCGGCATGGGATCCGAACACTCTGCCTCCAAGTGTCTCTTCCTGGCGCTGCACCATGCTGCCTTGAGGGGTAGAAAGCCACCTAGCATCACACTCCTTCAGCCCCTTCCAGGGTCTGTCCCCAAAGATCTCCCCTTTTCTAGCAAGTATTAAGAACAAGTATTATTAACTTCATTATTTTTTAATTGCATCGGCTCTAAAACTCCATTTCCAAATTCCTACCTGCATTCTGTGGCTTGGGTTCCTCCGATGAAAAATTTGGTCGCCCCGTGTGATTCCCACTGATCAGATGTGTTTAAAGCGTCCCTGGAATTGCGCCTCTCCTCCTCCTGGTCCTGCATTGTCACAGTCCCCGGAGTCACCCCATTTTTTATTGCAAGGAAATACTAGTGCAGCTATTAACCTGGTCCGTACACTTGTTCCTTTTTTAGAATTAGCTGGGATTACGGAAAGGGGGGACGGGGGGAGGAATGCCATTGACTGGGCACCTAGTATTACATGACAGACACCATGCTGGGAGCCTGAGCAGGTAACTATTTTTAAGTCCCATCTGCACGCCCAGCTGGGCATGCATTTGAGGTGCAATTCCTCTTGTCCCCGCCTTGCAAAGAAGCCATCACATGCCTCATCTCAGCCCTTTCATGACCCTGTGGTGTTCCTGGTGTAACCCCCACTTACAGGTGAGAAAAGTGCAGCTCTGACGGATTTGGTAACTTTTCCCAGGTCACCAAACTGAGGTCAAACTCACCGCTTTCTGACTCCTGGACCTTCCTCGCACACTCCAGGCTGAGGAGGAAACTCCCCTGGCCTGGCCTCGGGCTCAGGAGCTGGGCCTGGGCCTCTCAGGGGTTTGGCCCAAGTGGGGAAGGTTCTGGGATTCTGACTAGGGTTCCTGAAGAGCAAAGGAAGGGGGAGAGGGGGAGAAGTACCATAGGTGTGTGAGAGCTCACGCATGAGCAGTCTTGAATGCCATCTTGTGGTAGAGTTACTTAGTTGAAGGGGGGAAAGCTATCCATGCACCAATCCCCTAATCTCACTTATCTTTTTCTAAGCAATTAGTCCCTTGCAAGCACCGTAGGAAAAGTCCTCCAAATACAAAATAGCAAGCACCACTCCAGCCTTTAAAATACGCACTAATGAGTATAGTGTGGTCTCCCTTATATTAAGCCAACTATATATTTGTGCATTTCTCTCATACAGAGGGAGGCACAGTCCACACGAAGTTTTCTCCTGAGAGGGTGAGGATAGAAATTAATTGGTATTTATCTACTTCTAGAGCAGCGATTTTCAACTTTTTTCATCTCATGGCACCTATAAACTAATTACAAAATTCTGCAGCACACCAAAAATATATTTTTTGCCAAAATAACAAAAAAAATTAGGTATAATTTTGATTCGTTCACACTAGATGACTATTGTTGTGTTGGCTGTTGTATTTTTTTTTTATTATTATTATTTTTGACAATCTAAGGGAAGAGAGGTCAGTGCCCCTAACTGAATAGTCAGGTATTGCATGTTTTAAAACTTCTTGTGGCACACCAATTGACAATCACTGTTCTAAAGCATTTTAGATTTTCCAACACTCAAGTGTTACTTTTGTAACTTTCTAATTTAAAATATAGTCTTGGCCAGTGTGGCTCAGTGGAGAGAGCGTCGGCCTGTGGACTGCAAGGGTCCCAGGTTCAATTCCAGTCAAGGGCACAGACCTCAGTTAATGGTCGGGGTGAGTGTGGCAGGCAACCAATGTGTATCTCTCACATCGATGTTTCTCTCTCTCTCTCTGTCTCTCCCTCTCCCACTCTCTCTGAAGATCAATGGAAAAATATCCTTGGGGGAGGACTAGCAAAATATATATATATACATATGCTAATGTAATGTTAGGAAGCCTTCTCTTAGTGTTTCTGTGTAAGTCTTTCTGGTTTTCTCTTCAATCTTAGGAGAACCAGTTCAGATAGCCCTGACTCTGGACATCGCTAGTATTTACAGTATTTCAGAGAGTAACATGGTAAGTGAGGCCCCTCCGTCTACCACCAAGGGGTCCCCCTCCTTGTGTTTAAGGGGGGACGTGAAAACAGAACAGACTGACATAGGTGGGGACCGACCCTGAAACTCAGACTCTGGAAGATTCTTGTGAAACAGATCTAACGAGTATCGGAGGAAAGTGGACTCAAAGGCCAGGAGGGGAGAATCGAGGGAGTGGAGTGGGTGCATTTAGTGCGGGATAAGAATCGGGGTTCCCATTCTAGAGTTACCACCTAGAATAAGGTGCTTCATTCTCTTACGGCCACAGGCCACGGCCCCAAGCAAACCTTACTCACCAGTGTCTACCACAGTAGACCTATGTACTTGACCCACAGGGAGGTGGGGAGGGGAGTAAGACTTGACCCCTTCCGATTTCGGAATCTTTCTCTCATCACGCATTTCTAACCGCCCTCCCCCCAGGACTACACGGCCACCATCTACCTCAGACAGCGCTGGACAGACCAGCGGCTGGTGTTCGAAGGCAACAAGAGTGTCACCCTGGATGCACGCCTCGTGGAGTTCCTCTGGGTGCCGGACACGTACATTGTGGAGTCCAAGAAGTCCTTCCTCCATGAGGTCACCGTGGGAAACAGGCTCATCCGCCTCTTCTCCAACGGCACAGTCCTGTACGCCCTCAGGTGAGTGGGCAC
Source organism: Myotis myotis (assembly GCF_014108235.1). Taxonomy (NCBI): domain Eukaryota; kingdom Metazoa; phylum Chordata; class Mammalia; order Chiroptera; family Vespertilionidae; genus Myotis; species Myotis myotis. The sequence continues at coordinate 6,436,988 of NW_023416368.1, read as the reverse complement.
CGCGACCTGGGGCTGGGAGGGGAAGGCGGTGCCAGAAAGGGCATAGGTTCATCTTGAGTAGCCTGGACGGCACTCCAACAGCCATGCTGAGGCCCCTTCCCACGCTCCTGCCCTCGTCCATCCTCGCCCCGAAGCCAGAAGGGCCGCCCTCCGTTCAGGGTGGCTCCACTGCATCTGCTGAGCAGCGGCTGTGTGCCAGGCCCCAGGCTGGACTCTGAAGAGACAGAGGGAGGAGACATTGTCCTGACAGACACAGGAGCACAGGGAGCCCAGGGTATGGGGGCCCAGGCTGGGGAGTAGGTGCATGGTTTAGGGTGAGCAGAGTCCTAAAGAGCAAAAGGAAGTTAGCAAGGGAAGGAGGTAGGGGGACAGCAAGAGCAAACAGGCAGCCATACCAAGGCCTTTCCTTTCCTGGGGCTGTGGGGATGGGGTAGCTCCAGAATGCATCTCCACGTGTCCCAGTCGTCTTTGCACAGAGAATCCAGGTGTGGGGCCCCTAGGCCTCTACCACTGTGGCCATGGGCTTCCCTTTGTCCCTTCCCCAATCCCTGAGGCCAAAAGATTCTCCCAACCAATTGCTCATGAAGCCACTAGTTGGCTAAACCACAAAGGTGCTCCAGAGTGATGCATGAGGTCATCAATGCGGGGGCGGGGGGGGGGGGGGAGGTGGGGGAGGGCGGTGGAGGGTGGCTCATCACTGCTCATGCAAACCGAATACTCCCAGAGGCCTCGGGGAGAAGGCCAGGAACCAAACACCCCCAAAAAGAGGCTGGAGCTGTAAAACGAAGACTGAGCTAACCAAGAAAATGAATTTCTGGATTATTCATCTCATCCTCCTCGGCTGCACTGACTTTTGCCAAGATCAGCCAAAACCCCAACTCCTCTTTCAAGAGGCCTAATGAGCTCTGGCCAGGTGGCTCAGTTGGTTAGAGCATCATCCCCAATATGCCAAGGCTGCGGGTTCAATCCCCGGTCAACCAATGAGCGCATAATTAAGGAGAACAGCAAATCGATGTTTCTTTCTCTCTCCCCCACTTCCTCTCTCTCTCTAAAAATCAATAAGAAATCCAAGCTGGCATGGCTCAGTGGTTGAGTATAGACTTACAAACCAGGAGGTTACCATTCGATTCCCTGTCAGGGCACATGCCCAGATGGCAGGCTCGATCCCAGTGTGGGGTGTGCAGGAAGCAGCCGGTCAATGATTCTCTCTCGCCATTGATGTTTCTATCTCTCTCTCCCTCTCCCTACCTCTCTGAAATCTGTAAAAATATATATTTTCAAAAATCAATAAGAAAATTTTTTAAAAAGAAGCCTAATGAGACCTTTTCTTTGACCCCCAACTCCAACCAACATAATCAACGTTAATGCCTACCAATGTGCCCCTTCCCTGTGTTCCCATAGATGTGTGTGCACGTGCAAGTGTGTACATGTGTCTGTATCATAGCACATAGCTCATCTGCCATGTACAAGGGTTACCAATAATGGGTGACGGTTCATAGCCTGACTCTAGAGTCAGACAGATTTGCGGGAAATCGGTCCTGCTCTAGAAGCTTAAGGCAAGTTGACTCTCTGAGCCTCAGTTTTCTCAGCCGCAGGAGAGAAATGATAATGGTTCCAGCTTATAAAGCCGCCGTAGAAATGCAAAGAGAAGCCGCACACAAAGCCGTGAGCCCAGGGACTGGCTCGTGGTCGGTAAATCGCAGCTGTTGCTAGTCTCTCTCCCTTAATGGAGTGGGCACCATGCGGTCATCATTCCACTTTCCCAAGCACCCAGCACAGTGCTTAATAAATAAAGGCGCTTAATAAAAATGTGTGACACTGAAGGAAAAGGAAGGTGAAGGTCTGCCAATGGACTCTCCATTGGGAGGGCTTAGCTGATGTTTCATTGCACGTCTCTGTTGGTTGGTCCTTAAGAGCCACAGTGCCTGGTGCCCTGGGAAGCCTCCACTTCCTCTGCACGCTGGTCCCTCCAGCAGGGAGGGACCTCGAGAACTGGGCAGCCTTCTAAGCGGGCTCCAGCCCCAGCTCTGCCTCTAAGAGCTGTGTGCGCCTGAGTTGTCAAATGGTGACGGTAGTGAGACAGTGATCTCTGTTCTAGCTTCTCCCGGTTTGTCGTGAAGATGAAATTTAATAACTGGATGCAAAAGCATCTCAAACAAGCCAATGAGTGGTTCTGTTCTGCAATGTTGTTGCACGTTTGCCTCTGGATTGCCATCATCCCAACTTCTTCCTCCCTTCTGGACCCCAGTGGTAACCGAGCCTCACAGGCGTCGCTTAGCACAGAGAACCGCAGGAAGGCTTCGAACGCAGGGTCCAAGTCACACGCTCACTGTAGACTCGACACGAAAGTCTTCATGGAGCGCCCTTAGAAGGAATGCATCCTTTCTATAGCATCCTCATAACACTGTTCTGAACCTGTTCTTCCTTTCCTAGAATCACGACGACTGTGGCGTGTAACATGGACCTGTCTAAATACCCCATGGACACACAGACATGCCAGTTGCAACTGGAAAGCTGTGAGTATATGTCCCGCAGGCCCCCAGAGCTGATTTCCTCAGTGACTCAGATCTGTGCGTTCACGAAGAGTGTTCTGTACACAGTGGCCTTTCTTTTCTTGATGTTAATTACACCAGATTTGGCCCTTCTGACTGTACGTCTAGAGAGATTTGGAGACTGCTCAAAGCCAAACCTCCCAAATTACATATTTTGGGGAGGACCATTGTGCATTGAAAGAGAATAGTTCCACCTAAGAGTGGACAAGACAGCCAAGGAAATGGAGGTCGGTAGGACTAAGAAGGGGACTCAGAATCAGCGAAGGCATGGAAGCCAGAAAGGACACAGCAGAGATTAGAAATGACAGATATACAAAGCAATCCTGACATTGATCATACAACTTCTTTCAACTTCTAAAAGAAATTGTTGACATATATAAAGCTTAATGCAGTGATGCCGGTACATGAGCAACTAACTAAACTGCAGGCTGGGGATCTGCTCATGATGAAAAACAAGCAACTGCTCTGCGTTGATGTACCTCAAATGGTGTTGATGAGTAATCGCCATTGTTTCCTAGTGAACTTCTCTGAAATGCCCACCAAACTTGGGGAGTGGTCCCTGTGATGGGTGTCCTGGGAAAACAGTGCCAGAGATAGGAGTCATTAAGGCATCAAGGTGTGGCTTGTCTGAGGAGGAAAAACCCTAGTCACACTGGAGACCAGCAGGCACTTCCTCCTACACGAGGACACAAGTGGCCAACATCTAAGAACACGGCCATTATAAGGCAACAGTCATTTTTCAGAGGCAGGCATTTAATTAAAGACTCAGACCGGCAGATTAATTACCTTATTGATTAAATGTGTGCAAAGCCTTCTTGGAACAATACAGCTGTTTGGGGGCAGACTAGAACTTGAGGTTATCAAGACGGGAAATCCTTTTCCGCCCTCGATGGCAAAAGTAATTGCCCTCCATGTGTGGCTGTTCTCATCTCAAATCCCAACAGTGAGAGTCCCCCGGAAACTTCAGTTCTCTGCTTGCACAGCTCTCTGCATCCCCATGAGCAGAGGGAATTGAGTGTTTATTAGCAGTTATTTGGGTACAGAAACCTCACCCAGGGTTTTGTCCCGAACGCGATCCCTAAAAAAGAATTGATGCCATCCCACAAAGCAAACTGTCCAAGTTGGTATGACTCACTCTTTTAGATCATTTTCTTTTTATTTCTTTGGGATCCTAGGCCTATTTGGTCAGCTCCCTTCAGTAAATTTGGAGGTGTTTCTATAGGAAAGTCCACAGACAATTTCTACCTGGAAATCCTCTAAGACAGCGGTTCTCAACCTGTGGGTCGCGACCCCTTTGGTGGTCGAATGACCCCTTTACAGGGGTGGCCTAAGACCATCCTGCATATCAGATATTTACATGACGATTCATAACAGTAGCAACATTACAGTTATGAAGTAGCAACGAAAATAATTTTATGGTGGGGGTCACAACATGAGGAACTGTATTTAAAGGGCCAGAAGGTTGAGAACCACTGCTCTAAGAGCTCATGACTTCTTCCTTGCCCTTGGAGGGGAGATAGATGCTTCTAAACAGTGGATGCTGTAGCTACGAGTCCCCACACTGCTAGCTCCAGCACTGGCATCCCATTCCCAGTAGCCTGGGAAAACAGGCCTGGGGAGAAGACCAGAATCGCTGGGCTTTCCCATCACTGGCTGTGTGCCTTTGGGTAAGTAGAACGACATCTCTGGACCTCAGTTTCCTCATGAGTGAAGTGGGAAAAACAATAGTATCTGACTCAAGAGCTATTGGTCAACAGCTTAATTGGGGTAGATTTACATACCAAACGACTCACCCATTTTAAGTGTACAATTCAAAGATGTTTGGTAAGTTTGCCAAGCTGTGCGGCCACTGCAACATTTTGTTGTGAGAACATTTCCGTCACCTACAGAGACCGCTTGTGCCCACTTACCGTCACTTTCATTGCCACCGCCGGCCCCCAGGCTTCCGCTAATCTACTTTCCGTCTCTGAATGTGCCTGTGAGGGATATTTCACATAAATTGGATCAGCGCGCTGTGCGGTCTTCTGCACCTGGCTCCTTCCGCTTAGCATAATGTGTCTGAGGTGTCAGCGTGTGAATCAGTACTGCATCCCTTTTACTGCCTTATTCCTCGTGATTCCATACAAACGCATACAAGCGGTGGGAGGCCCTCTGGCCTGCTCCACCTCCTAGCTGTGATGAGTAATGCTGCCGTGGACACTTGTGTACAGTTGTTTGGTGGACATGACTTGGTTTCTCTTGGCAGATACTTAGGAGTGAATACTAGGTCAAATGGCAAAACATGTAATCCTATCCTATATGATAAATAGCTAATATGCTAATTAGACTGAACAGCAGAATGACCGTCCAGACGACCTTCGGGACGAAGCTGGAGCTGCGAGGGCCGAGGCAGCCGGGGCTGTGAAGGCCAAACCCCTTGCACGAATTTCATGCATCGGGCCTCTAGTATAATATATATCTCTCAATCATAAGATCCATCCCAATCTCAGAAAATGTAAAAAAGTATAGCATAGGGAATAGACAATAATATTGTAATAACTACATATAGTGCCAAGCAGGTACTAACCTTTTGAGGGATCACTTCATAAGTTATATAAATAGCTAACCACTATGCCATACACCGGAAACTAATATAGCACTGAATGTCAACTGTAATTGAAAATTTTTTTAAAAAGTTAATCTGAAAAAATGAAGAAAAATAGAAATATCTCCCATGCAAGTTTGTAAGAACATAAATGTTTCATAAAAGGCAGCTATTACTACTATTATCAACTCAGTTAGTCGAACTGCTCTGAGATTTCTCAAGTGCCTATGTTTATTGACATCAGTAAAGTGGCCCGCAGCGGGATTGTGTGTTGCATTTTTTGCCCACGTGGAAATAGGAACAGACTGAGTTCAAGTCCCCAGGAATACTGTGGGGGGTGTCAGACTGTCCTGGAAGGCTCTACCCAGCACAGACCTTGTGTGTTCACACGTGTCCAATAAGTACTGAAATAATGAGTTCTGTAATTAGCACTGAACCAGTTCTCAATGGAAGGCGGAGCGCTCACAGGTCATCTCATCCCGAGTAGACGCTGCAGTTACAGGTGAGAAACGGTGCCGCGTGTTACCCAAACTCATCCCTGGACTTGGCGCCATCCAGACGAGCTCCCGCGGTCTCCGTAGCGTAGCGTTGCCCGGGCCAGTTCGGTCGCCACCTTCTCGCACTGACCAGGGCTCTGCTCCTCGCCAGGGGGCTACGACGGCAGCGACGTGGAGTTCAGCTGGCTGCGCGGCAACGACTCTGTGCGGGGCCTGGAGAACCTGCGGCTGGCGCAGTACACCATCCAGCGGTACTTCACCCTCGTCACCAGGTCGCAGCAGGAGACAGGTAACTCGTGGGACAAAGTGTACAAAAGCAAAAGAACTGGGTCCGAAATAGGATCTCTTCTCCACTTCACCCTTTCGGGGCCTGGGAGCCCCTCTGCAGTGTGGTGGGGCCGTGGGGCTTGGAATTGGTACTTTTACCTGCGCCACACCCAGGACTGAAACGGCCCCCAAGGAGCCCACAGTCTGGCGAGGTAGGTGACAAGGACACCAGAGTTACATGCTGCGGGGATGACAGAGAAAGGCACAGGAAGAGGATGGGGGGGGCATCAGCACCCCCGTAAATCCCACTTGACAACAGCATTTCCTTTCGTGAAAATGATGGCCATTCCTGACCACTAGGTGTGGTGGATAGCAGAGGGCTTACTGTCCACACAGCAAAGTTAAACATCCCGTGGGGAAACCACTGCCCTGAGAGCAGACGTGACCTCCTGCCCCTTGCTTACCCTCTCAGGAAATTATACGCGGCTGGTCTTGCAATTTGAGCTCCGGAGGAATGTCCTGTACTTCATCTTGGAAACCTACGTTCCTTCCACTTTCCTCGTGGTGTTGTCCTGGGTTTCGTTTTGGATCTCCCTCGATTCCGTGCCTGCAAGAACCTGCATCGGTGAGCAGCTCGAACCCGAGATGTCTAAGAGCTGGCTTACTAGGCCCTTCCCCTCCTCTCCTTCTGCCACTGTTTTCATTGATAGTCACAGGGCAGTTCCAGGAGTTGGTTTTCTGAGCAGAGTAGAGAGAAAGAAGTAGAGAGCGAGACAGAGAGACTACTCTAGTAGTACATTTTTAAACTTAATTTTGTAGTGACAGGCAAGGGGATGTTGTGATTAGATGGCCTGTCACCAATTACTTTGCATACTGACCAACCTCCTCTAATGAGAAGACAAAAGGTGAAACATTTAAAAAAAAAAAAACCATCACTCATATCTGTACAAAACGGACAATTCAACCCTGTTCCAGAAGGCCACAGAGTCTCCCGAATGCACTCTGTTCCATTTCTGAGTCCTGTGCCCACCTTGCCAAGTCCTGAATGGAGACAGTCTCCCAGGTAACGGTGGAAGGTCCCCTGGCCACTGGCGTGGGAACATTGCCTGCCTGTTTTCCCAGGAGTGACCACCGTACTGTCAATGACCACACTGATGATCGGGTCCCGCACTTCCCTTCCCAACACCAACTGCTTCATCAAGGCCATCGACGTGTACCTGGGGATCTGCTTTAGTTTCGTGTTTGGGGCCCTCCTGGAATACGCAGTTGCCCACTACAGCTCCTTACAGCAGATGGCGGCCAAAGATAGGGTAAGAATTTTGAGAGCGCTATGTATGATTCATCACTTGTGCCATGGGCTGGTCGGTAGAGATGGCCTGGACCTGGTTACACTCTCCCTACCCCCCTTCCCCCCACCCCTCTACCCCCAGCCCATCCCCCATAACTCACTTTGCTCCAGTGACTCTCATCTTGTTCAGGTAGGAGCTTCTGGAAGTCATGATGCCTTTTGAAAAGGATTGTTCTTTTCACCCAATGCAGTGAGATATTAATACGTTTAATTTTCCAGCAGAAAGTAACTGTTATCTGTAGGCAACATAAAGTCACACCTACAAGAACAAGCATCCACAAAAAAAAAAAAAAAAAAAAAAAAAAAAAAACCCACCAATATTAGGCCAAATGTGATCAGCTACTTACAAGTTTCAGATTAATCTGTATTTACTATTTAATTCTTTGGTGAATTCTTGTTTTCTTAAATTATACAAACAGTGGTTTACTGAAAAAATGTAGGGAAAAAATCAAATTGTGGTAAATTTCTTGATTAGCATAGCTTTCTGCTAATTGGAAATGTGGTCCAGCTCTCAGAATAATAATGGCTATTATCTATGGAGCACTCACATGTGCCAGGCACAGTATCAAGCCCTTTGCAAATATTATATCCTTTAAAATGCTCATAGCAACCCAGTAAGGCCCTTTTCATTTTTATACCTGTAGAATCTAAGGTAGGAGATGGGGAAGGGACTTTTCCCAGGGGACACAGATAGTAAGATACAGAACTTGGATTTGAACCTAATTCTCCTTGGCTCCCAAGGCCGACACTTATCTGTTATTCCCACTTGCAGTGAGCAACAGGCCATGCTCTTAATAATCATTCTCTCCAGGCCCACAGAACCCTGGGATTCTTTGGAAGCCCAAGTTGATAGACATTGGCATATGAAAGCTCATGCTAAAAAGTTAAAAAAAAATTTTTTTTTAAAGGGATAGAGATCTAATACAGAAGAATTGCCACCTTTAGCAGAGTGCCAGGACTACACAGGGTCTAATGACAAGGAAATGAAGAATCAGAGGAGCCCGAAGACCCAGGTGTCTTTTCCCTTGTGTTCGACTATTGTGAACAGTGTTTCACACAGTCATGCTATCCAAGTGACAAAGGCAAATGATCACATGTGCCAGCCAAGGTAGACATGGATTTCACTTATTTTCTTCCTTAAGGAGACAACGGTTAATTACCAAAAAATTCTGAATTTGGTAGACTGCCAAAAAGGGAATTGGAGAAAGACCAAGATCCATCACTGAAGAACCAGAAAGCCCTTATTTTGCCATGTGTCTAACAGTAACTTCACTCCAGTGTACTTGCTGTGTGCCTGTCAGCTTACCAACCTCCCATAGTCCACCAACAACCCATCAGATGGGTACCATTATCATCCCGATTTTACTGTTTAGGGACCTACCACTCAGAGAAATGAGATAACTCATCTAAGACTCCACATCTAGTAAGGGGCCTGGCCAAGGATCCTTAATCGGTTCTCTCTGACGTCACTACGCTCCTCACATCCTATGTCGCCCCAACATGTTGGCGAATGGCAATTCCCTGGAATTTCAAGGAGCATCACTATTTCTGTTTGTGGCGAGACCTCAAGACAGGGCTGATTTCTATTATTTCTCATAATCAATTACTTCCCCCTCCCTGAAACAGAATGAAATCCCTCAAACACCTAAATGTTTTACATAATTTATACCATTTAATCTTCCAATCAGACTCATGAGGTAGGTATTAATATCATCACCATTTTGCAAGCAAGGAAATAAAATTTTTAAGGGATTTTGGTGACTAAAATTTCATAAGAGTGAGAGACAGAATGGAAGTTGAACCCAGGCCAGCTAACTTCAAAGCTGTGAACTTGGCATTTAGCACACAGCTCTACATAGCTAGGGTGAACAATGGTTATTCTTCCCATTACACAAGCTAAGGACAAGGGATCAGTGCCTACAAGCAGGACAACAGGACTGCTAAGTCTGGCTTACCAGCCAATTTCCGATGCACTCAATGTCACTCTCTATTAAACCTAATTATGCAATACATAGGCCTCCAAGTATATAAATACCCACTTATTTATTTTGCTGACTCAAGCCTTCCAGCTAACTGCATTGTCTATGAACTAGGGGATGCCGAAGGAGGTGGAAGAAGTCAATATTACTAACATCATCAACAGCTCCATCTCCAGCTTTAAACGGAAGATCAGCTTTGCCACCATTGAAATTTCTGGTGATAACGTCGACTACAGCAACTTGACTATGAAAACCAGTGACAAGTTCAAGTTTGTCTTCCGAGATAAGATGGGAAGGATTGTTGATTATTTCACAATTCAAAACCCCAGTAATGTGGATCGATATTCCAAACTACTGTTTCCTTTGATTTTTATGCTGGCCAATGTATTTTACTGGGCATATTATATGTATTTTTAAGAGGACATTAAAAATTTTCCTTCAACGGAAGGAAATAATGATATAAATGGTATTCTAAGCCAAGTGTGCACCCTAACCCAATGGTGCTAAAAATAACTAAAGTAACAATTTAGCATTTATTATCAAAGAATGGACCCCCCAACCATTATTTAAGCTTGTAGATGTTCCAGCATTACAGAGTCTTGTAATAGAAATATCAACCCATTCCTTTTTTATCTTTACAAAAGACATCCCCATGGAGCCAAGATTACAAGCAGTACTCAGGGTTGGCAGCCTGCTCAGTGGCTCCCTGGCCTGCATTTACCTCATATGAAAAATATGAGAGGGAGGCCATTCCATGTACTGAGTAACCCTCAAGTGGCAGGGGTTGTTTCTGAATTAATCATACATGCCATTTATTAAATCTCCGTAGTGCTTATAAAACGCATTGTTGCCTATTTAGGGAGCAACATTTTCTAGTTTTTTTGTTTTTGATTCAAATGAAATGTGGGCCTAAGTCAATTTACTGAAAGTCACTGTATTAACTCAACACCAAGATGAGTTTTTAATACTGTATTTAATACCACAACAGAATTGTCCCCAAATTCCAATAAGTCCTACCACTGAAAAGTCAGATGTAAGTGAAGAAAAATTTAGTGGATCAATAATCTCACACATAAACCCCTTGTTTCTAAGATACAATGGCTTCCCCAGACTGGAAGGGCTCTAGGGCTTTCTTCCCCATTTGACATGCCTTATCCCTTTATCATTATACACACGCCAACCCTCAACATTGCTGGAGCCCTTTCCCCATATCAGGGATGGGAAGGGAGGCTGTTTGGTGTTTGTGTGTCTTTTAGTGATTCTGGAGTCTTCGTGTGGACTGTTGCCGTGAAGACTTGCAGTGTTGAGTCCATTTCTATCTGCTGCTCTTTCCCAGCCGCAGACCCCTGCGTCCTTCCAGGAGGAGCTTGCATCCTCAAGCTCTAATGACCAGGAATGATGCTTGTTCGATACTGAACTGCATTTCCCAGAAACACGTGGGTTAGCACTAGCCAGCGTGGCCACGCTCACTTCCCTGAGCCTTCGAGCTGGACGGCAAGAGCAGGAGAATGTTGGCCCTGGGTCCTGAACTTTCTGAGGAGCAGTGGAACTTGTTACAGAACCTATGTTCAGGCTGCAGGTGAGCCGAACTTTCCAAGTCCAGCCACTCTCACCCTAAAACAAGAAGCACAGCGCGCATCTCTTCCTGCCCCATGGCCAAGTTCAGCCCACAGCACGCGCGGCAATGTGCGAGTGTGCCGTCATCAAGGCTTCCAGTTCAGTCTCAGTCGTTTTAAAGAATCTTGCCATCTTTAGTTCTTTAGCTTCCTTTTCTAATGAATGTGTGCCTTCACCCTCCTTTTGGAAGTAAACATGGTTTTGGAAGCTCGTCTTGCTTCTGTAACCCCCTATACCACAGGCTCTCATTATTTTCCCCACGATGATGCTTTTCTCACAATTTAGCTTCTACGGCAGTGATGGCGAACCTATGACACGCGTGTCAGAAGTGACACGCGAACTCATTTTTTTGGTTGATTTTTCTTTGTGAAATGGCATTTAAATATATAAAATAAATATCAAAAATATAAGTCTTTGTTTTACTATGGTTGCAAATATCAAAAAATTCCTGTATGTGACACGGCACCAGAGTTAAGTTAGGGTTTTTCAAAATGCTGACACGCCGAGCTCAAAAGGTTCGCCATCACTGTTCTATGGGCTTGATCGCCTGAACTTTTAACAAAATGTCTCTAATAGGAATGGGGTCACTGACATGGGTGGAATGTAGTTGTATGGTTCAATTATATTTGTGATTTTTTTAAAAAGGTTTACAAGGAAATATCTTCTTTGAAACCCCATTTAAACATTATCTGAAGGAAACTATAAATATGTGAAACTGTGAAATAAATGTAGCACATTAGCTACCCACCAAATCAAGTGGTCATCTATAGACTGATCTTCATTTATTGTAAGATCCTATTTGGAAAAGGTATACATCGTAGTACAAACTCAGTGGTTCACACCTTCTATTCTATCCTCATGTTCCCCACCCCAGACAGTACACACACACACACACACACACACACACACACACACATACATACATCTCCTGCCAAGGAAAATAACCATTGGTGACAGACAGTCAGTGCCCTTTTCGACCTCACTGCCCTGTAACACTTGCCTTGCAATTAGGCAACTGGGCCCAATGATACTGAAAGATCCAGTTCTCAGAAATTTCACAGATTTCCTTCCAAGCCTTCTTTATTGTTTTGAAACTACCTTCTATTTTTGTTAAATGAGATTTTTTATAGTTTGAGAATATACTTTGTAGGGAGGGGATATTATTGGATTTTGCATCTCTCTGAACTTGATGTGGGCTGTGATATTGGAGTTCCCAGTAAAAATTCCTAATATTCTACATCTGTCTCATGTATCCTACCTACCCAGTCAGTCCCAGGACTCGCTTTATTCAAAATACTTATTTCTAGGGTAAAAAACATTAAGCTAACCTCTTGATACAATGGGACTTCCCAAAATGATGAAACCGGGAAGCGTTGAGGATATTCTAAGGCATGGAACTATAATTTTTAATTACCTTGATATTAAAAATGTCAATATTCACAATATAGAAAGTTGTATATAAGTAGGAAGACATTCAATAACAAGTAAGTGACAAGTATATTTTAAGGGAAAGGCAGGGGAAATGGAGAAATGGGCAGATCAGAAAAGAGCTAGCAATCACAGTGGACCACCAGCTGAAAATGAGTAGGTGACACAGGGGAGTTCCACTAGGAGAAAAAGTACAGGGTGGGCTTTAGTGCCAGACAAGTAAGGGGACAATCGTAGTCAGGGAGAGCGTGACAACCAGGTTTGAGGCATGTTCCTTCTTCAATGGTGTGCATTACTCTTACACAGAAAGAGCAGTTCTTCTCGGCTGCTGGCCCATAGTCCATTTTGATCGGTCCAGAATACATTTACTGCCAGATATCTTTGCTTCTTAATATACATTTTTAAAATTGAGTCTTAAAAACTAAATAAACTTAAAAAAATAAAATTGAGTCTTAACAGACAGGGAATTATACCTCAATACTAGTATATAGTCAGTGTAATGTATGTGTTGTACCAAGGACCTTAACGAACAAAAGAACATTTGAATGCATGTCTCATGTTTCTGAATAATTAAAAAATATACATATATAATGGACATCATTTTAACAGTTTTTATAGAAAATTTAGACATAGAGGTCATACTGTAGCTTATTTGGGTTGAAACACATTGTGTCCAATTTTGACCATCATGCTTTCGAGAAGGATGTGCAAAAATTGGGAAAGAGTCCAAGAAAAATGACAGAAGCGATTAAAATAATGGAAAACGGGTCCAATAAGAAGATTTTGTGCCCTGAAAAGCAAGGCTAAGTGATAATGACTACCATTAAAAGGTTCCAGAAAGGTTTTGTACAAGGGACATGCTGTTCTTCTCTTCACTTGAATAAGTGAACTGAATAAAAGGAAACAGACAAATGAACTCAGAGCAAGTCTCGTTGTTTAGAAGGAAGAAAATGTGCAAGTCGAATAACGAAATGCAGTTCAATAATGAACTACTCAGATAAACTTCGAGTCTCCATCTGGAAATTCCCCATGAGGATACACAATCCTGTCTCCCCTTGATTTCGCCACCCGCATGCCTGAAAGCAGATGGCTCGATTCTGCCAGGCGACCTTGGGAGGCGTAGATGCAGGGAGACCCCTCTGGCTGCAGAAAATGAAAGTGTCATACCAAGTACTGCTAACGGAGAAATGGATGCCTACTGATATTCCTGGTGGCCCACAGGGTGGTGTTCCATAATTATGCCTTTTGGGGGGGACTTGAAGGGGAGTCACGTGACTCACAGCTTTCAGTGACTTGGGTGTGAAGTAGGCTTTGATCATGCCATCTCGTCACTTACAATTGTGCCTTTCCAGAAATCAGAGAAGACACAACCCCGTCTGGAAAACTGGAGAGGGAAACAGAACATAAAAAGTGAGTTAGCTGCTGCGTGTTGAGCCAGTGTCTCTGTGATCTGTGAGGACATCTGCGTCTGCAAGCTAGTTATCTCTTCTTCTCTAAGCTCCGACTAGAGCCAGGATCTAAATGGTCTTGGAGGGGTGGGTGGTCCATACCCTACATTCCTGGCCTGCTTCCTAAAGGGTGTCCCAAAATTCACGCAAGAAGTAATTTTGATAGAAAACACAGGTTTATAATTAAAAATTGTAAATTTTTTATTGATTCATAAAGTATATAGTGTACGGTTATGTATGGAATAGCATATCGGGTAAGTGCTATCGGGTAAACCCAAAGCCTCCATGGCTTTGCTGGCACATACACACTCTGTTCTTGAAATTTTCCATGACTGTTTTGTATAAATGTGGCTGAATTTCGATGAGGCTCATTTTCATCTTGATGGTTTGGTTAATCGACAAAATTGTTGCATTTGGGGTTCAGAAAATCCACGAGTGATTGTTGAGAAACAAATGCATACACAGCGTGTCACTGTTTGGTGTGGATTTTGGGCTGGAGGCATCATCGGACCATTCTTCTTCGAAAATGCGGCTGCTCAGGCAATAACAAAAGAGTGCGTATGTGCCAGCAAAGCTATGGAGGCCATTTACCCAATATGCTATTCCATACATAACCCTATGCTGTATACTTTATGAATCAATAAAAAATTCACAATTTTTAATTATAAACCTGTGTTTTCTATCAAAATTACTTCTTGCGTGAATTTTGGGACACCCTTTATTTACTAGTAAGACAAGGCATGAATTGTATTACAGTCCTCAAGCGATAGGATCTCAGACTTCATCACCTGAAGCTCCATTTTCATCTGGAGATTCAACCCACTTTCAACCAATACAGAAACTTGATTAATATACTGTGTAGAAAGAAGTTAACATAATAGGCCTGAGACTACTATCCTTAAAAATTCTGTTTGCAAGATGACCATCGCTGGCATCTGAGAATTAGGGTTTGGGGAGAGTTCCCAGTATTCCCTAATTTGTAAGAGTGGTGCCCTCAGCCTCAACTGTTTGTACAAACCATGTGGCTTATGCTGAACACCTGCTTTTCTTCTGGGAGTCTGGAATTCTGGCTCATGCTACGCAGAGGCAGCCTATATGAATCTCGGAAACTGAGTCTCTGATGAACTTACTGGTAGTTAACACTGACACATGTTGTCACAATTCCATATGGGAGGAATTAAGCACATCCTGGTGACTAGGGGAGGAGAAGACTCTTGGAGGCTGATGCCTGGTTTCCTCTGGACTTGACTCCATGTGCTGACTATACTTTGTGTACTTTGCTGTAGTGTATCACAGCCATGGGTGCCTCTATATGCTGAGTCCTGAGTCCTCCTAGAGATGCACTGAACCCGTGGGTGGTCTTGAGGACTTCTGATACACATCTTTGGACCAGTGGTTCCTAAACCTGGCTGAGTACAAGATTCACTGGGGGAGCTTTGCAGACAACAGATTTCAGAGCCTATGGACTTGCCCCAGATCTATGGACTCAAGATCTGTGTTTTTCAAAGCTCTCCAGATGTTTGTGATGTGAAATCAGATGGGAAGCCAGATGGCAAATGCCTTAGTGAAAGACAACAGGTGCAAGAAAGCTATATTTTCTAGGAAGAAAAATAAGAGAGTATGTCTGCCACATGGAAGGAAAGAGCCCAAATCAATGTGATATGATTATTGGGTGTGAATAATGCAGACAGCAGACAGAAAGCAAAGCTTTTCCTTTGTCGCATTGAACCTTTCATGTTAGTGCCAAGAAGGAACAGGACAGGGAATGACAAAAAGTCCCCCAATGAAGCCTGGAAGGTTTAGCCAGAATGTGAATTACATCATGTTTATTATCTACTAGAGGCCTGGTGCACGAAATTTGTGCACTCGGGGGATCCCTCAGCCCAACCTGCACCCTCTCGCAGTCCAGAAGCCCTCGGGGGATGTCCAACTGACATCCCCCCGGGGGGAGTGGGCCTAAGCAGTCAGTCAGACATCCTTAGTGCTGCTGTGGTTTCTGCCTGAGCAGTGCTCCTGCGTTGGGTGTCTGCCCCCTGATGGTCAGTGCACGTCACAGTGACTGCCATTTGGTTGATTTGCATATTTGCTTTTTATTATATAGGATGGATTAGGATATTCATTTAATTTCCAAATTTTAGAAGCAGTCATGAAGCTGACATTTTAGATTGAATACTTACATGGACATATTTAACAAACAAAAAATGTGGCTCTGTCGTCCTCGTTACATTCAGAAACGTGGCTTGATAATGAATAAAGTTGATTTTGATGAGGTTTCTTTTTTAGGGGAAGTAGGAAAGTATGTCCCTCATGGATTTTGCTTTTCAATAACACGTTATTGAACCAATTCACCAAAATGCATCTTGAAGAGTCGAAAAGCCTTCATTCATAAATCAAATCGTATCTATGAGTCAAAACAAAGGAAAAGGAAGAGGATGACAGTGGAAAGTGATAACCACAAATATCACCAATAAAAGTTAAACTCAGATGCCATGGCATTTAAAGCCACAAACCTTAGAAGGTAATAAGAAAGTGAATTTTCCGAATGTAAAGAAGTCCCAGGAGGAATCACCCCTTAAAAAGAAGATGAGGTGTACCTTTTCTGGGATTATATATTTCTCAAATCCTAACAAAACATTCTAATCCATCTCACAGAGGGATTCAAAGGTAAACTCTCAGTGAGGGAAGTAGAACTGTATTTTACCTGCTTCCATAGTAATTTAATGTAACTTATCTAGTTTCTTTTCCCACAAAGAATCCAATTGCATGTCCTTTCACACATATCCCACAAGGCCACTCCGGGTTAATTTGGTGTGCAAGCCCAGGAATGGGAGTCCAGAGATCTGCGCTCTGCCATTCACTTCTCTATGTGCCTGTTACAAATAAGTTAAATGGAGTGAAAATATTTGCCCTTCCTATCTTGCTGGTTTGTGACAGGGTTCAAAGCGAGATTGTAAATGTGGAAGTCGTTTGGAAATGTGCAACAGAAGCAGGACCTAATTCATTTGATACATGATGATGCACATATTACATCCCCTGGACAATGAGAATGTGGATGTAGCTGGAATAGCAGGAAGTCCCACCAGCTTAGGGACATCTTTGTCTCATTGAAGGATCAGAGCATCGCCGGGTGCATCCGAGATCAAACACGGACACAACCAGGACTGGAAGCCATGTCTCCTAAGCCAGCGTTGTCTTTGCTGATTCTGTTACCTCCTCAAATGATCCTGCTCGGCCTGTGCAACAGCAACCCTGCAAGATGACAGCACCTACAGGGGAACACAAGCTGCAGCCCCGTCAAGATGTAATGGCGTTATCTGTGGCCTGTGGCTTGAAGATCCCTCTCAATCCACCAGGATGCTAATACCCCCAGAAGTTCAAGGCAGAGGTATTGCTGGCATCTTTGCTACCAGTGCAGATCACTCTTCCCCCAGAAAGGACTTTTTAGAGCCATCGATTAGCATACAGGGCTCAGCCTTGCAGCCGTTCCTTCTAACAGCCCTTGCAGAGGAGTTTACAAAAGCTGGCATCCTGCCGCCAGAATGACCTCTGACCTCGCCAGCCGTGCCTGGAACACAGCGAGCAAGAAAATCCTATTTCGTTTCTGCAAAGGTGAAGGATCTCAGATCATGCAGCCTCACGGCACTACACAGGTGAGTTGCTTTAAAAAAAATGCATTTGTATGTGTAAGCACGGCCTTCCCTTGCAATGAATCTTTTGCATTTTTTAAAGGTGAGTTGTATGTTCTGACACTATAAATGGTAGGCAAGGTATTTCAGATGATCTCCCACTTGCTTGGTGTATTAACCAAGAGAGTACATTCAGGGCAATCAAGTTATATCTTTATCAGAGAAGCTTACAGTGCTTTCATAAGCACTGCTGGTGTGGCACTGTTGTCTGCTCAGAGTCTTATAATGTTTGCCAAATAGAACATAGGCTTAAAATAACCTGTATTCAGTCTTCTGGGCGGAAATATTAAAAACTAGAGGCCCGGTGCACAACATTCATACACTGGTGGTGGGGGGCGTTTCCCTCAGCCTGGCCTGCACCCTCTCGCAGTCCAGGATCCCTCAAGGAGTCCTTAGCTCTGCCATAGAGGCAGGAGAGGTTCCCGCCACCGCTGCTGGGCTCGCCAGCCATGAGCCCAGCTTCTGGCTGAGCACACTGACCACTAGGCAGCAGCTCCTGTGTTGAGCATCTGCCCTCTGGTGGTCAGTGCACATCATAGCGACCTGTGGTTCTGCCGTTCCGTTGATTTGCATATTAGGGTTTTATTGTATAGGATAATCACCACAATGCAGACCATTAGTGGTTTTCTCATTTTGCTTCCTCCCAGATATTTTATGTAGACTTGATGTTATGAGTCACATAAAAGAACATCAGTTCACAGTGTTTAAATGCTCATCTATAGCCACAGTTTATTAAGTGCCAATCATGTACCAAGCCTCTAGCCTACCCTGCCTTTCATCTGACAACAATGAGGTAGATGCTGTTAACCCATTTTGCAGATAAGATCACAATGATACAGGGACATTGCCTGGCTCAGGTTACACAGTTAGTAAGTAGCAAAGCTGAACCCAGATCTATTTGGTCTCAAGACCCATTCTGACTCCCTCTTCTTATTCTATTTTTTAAAATGAATTAATGGGGTGACATTGATTAATACAATTATATAGGTTTCAGGTGCACAATTCTATAACACATCTGTATATTGTAGTGTGTCACCACCTGAAGACAAATTTCCTTCCATCTGCCTCCTTATTATAAATAAGCAGTAGAAGTCTCCAGAACCTGGATAGGAATGAAACAAATGCAAACAGTAATGAGAACATGTCACCTTCCGACCTTGGAAATATCCACTGAACTTTCCATCTCCAAAGCCACGAACTCACAAGGAGATGAGAAGAAGCAAACTGACCCTGTGAGAAACCCAAGCAGTACGCTGGAGAGGTTAAGAGCTACGGCTTTGACCTCCGTCACCTTGGGTTGGAGCCCTGCCTCTGCCTCTTACTGGTTAGTTGTGCGACCCCACTTAACCTCTTTAAACCTTATATCCTTCACTGTAAAACAGGAAAACATCCTCATAGGCTTGAACAACACAAAGTGTGCAGTCTAGGTAACACCGGGCATATGGTTGCATGTTCAATAAGAGCTATTTTTATTGGAACTTTTGCCGTTAGGTTGCTGTATAAAAATAAAAGACACTATCGGTAAAAAGAAAAAAATCACAGTGTGTGGTTTAACTGGTTTTTGTTGGCACCTAATGGCTCTGCGCTTCTTGATTTAAGAGGACCTTAAGAACAAACAGTGGCTATAGGCTCTGGGTTTCTACTTTCCAGAGCAGAGGTTCTCGTTGGGACTTCGCTAACACTGAAGTCTAATCCGATGGCCCCGCGTAGAACCCCCTGGATTTCCCCGGCCTGTTTAAGTAGGCCAGTGCTGCTGAGAGTGTGAGGTGAGTTAGAGTGTCTAGAATTTCTAATTGATGTCAGTCCCCAAACCACACATCCCATCTTTTCTCACTTTTACATAATAAAATTATAGCTCTCATTCCCACCATTCCCAAACTCTTTTTTAAAAAAGTGCCTTATAGGATTACTGAAAATAAAGCAGCAGCCTGGCCCCACACAGAGCTGAGATGGGGACCATCTTCCAATAGGTCTCCTGCCCAAGAAACCCTCTCTACCAGACTTTCATTCAGTCTTGCCACTCATGGCTTAATCCAAGAGAAAATGTAGACATCCCCTTATCTTGTTACCCAGATAAAATGAATTAAAATATCTATAGTGCCCTGCACATAATGCCTAGCAAGATATAACCTGCTGGCATTATATTCCTTGAAACATCACTTTGGCTAGATGATTTGGGGATTAAAAAAAGGCATTTTGATCAAGTAACTTTGTGAGATACTGGATTAAATAAAGTTAAAGGGCTTTTTGATGCAGGACTTCTCAGCGCTTTTAAAATGCTGATGTATGTTATGAAGGTCTAAGAGGGGAGCATGATATACAGGGTTTCTCAAATGTATTTGATGATAGAATCTTTTTTGTGAGTAAACTATATTAGAGTATCTCATGGATATTCTCTGGAGCACACTTTGGGAAATACTATATTAGATTCTCTAGTAGCAAAATAGCAAGAGACAGACTTTGAAACTAAATATTTCCCATAATTATAGGTATTGAAGAAATACTGACCATAACAGGAAAGTAACTTTTTAAAGATCTTATTATTGAGATAAGATGCATGGGGAAAAGATGGAGCCTTAAACTTTTAGAGCCCAGCATTTCACCTGGGCCAAGGTCAGAGAGACCTGGAATGTCTGAGAGCAGACCCTGCCCGACGCCGGATGCAGCTTGTAGGAGAGTCCAGGCACAGGTCAAGGTCATGCTCCCCACTCCAGGGTTCAGACTTTGAAAAGAAATGCATTGTGTGTGGTGATGGGCAGTTATGCATTAGAGTCTGCCCTTCAAAGTGTCACAGATGGAGTGGCTTAAACAATAGCAATTTATTTTTCTATAATTGTGGAGGCTGGCTGTTCAAGATTAAGGTGACCGCAGGATTAGCTTCTTGAGTTCTCTCTCCTTGGCTTAGAGATAGCTGTCTTCTCCCCTGTCCTCACACAGACTTCCCTCTGGACCTGTCTGTGTTCTGCCCTCCTCTTCATGTAAGGACACCAGTCACTGCATTAGGGCCCACCCCAGTGACCTCACGTTAACTTAATCACCTCTTTAAAGACCCCATCTCCAAATACACTCCCACCCTGAGGTTCTGGGGGTTAGGACTTCAACATATGAATTTTAGGCAGAGATAAGGGACGACTCAATTCATCCCATATCACCAGGTATAACTTCTCACTGGCCTCCTGAAAAATGTGAGAAGTTACATGGGTCCTGCTCCATTTCCTGCATCACACACACACACACACACACTGAAGCCCTCTGCTAAGTTATCTATCACACTTGCTTCTTGCCCAATTTTTTCCAAACACTTTAGCTCTGATGCTGTCTTCCCCAAACCCAGAGAGCCGCTGTGACTCAGGCCCATTAGTGCCATCCAGTGGCCCTTTAAGAAGAGCTGCAGTGACATGGTGTTTCCCTGCTGATTCCCTGCGCCCACCCTTAAAGGGTCTTTGTACCTCCCTTCCCATCCGCCTTCTCTAGACCCAGTAACTTCCTTAGCTGCCAAGGGTCTCCCATAACCTTACAGGGACTTAAAACCTGGAAGCTAGGCCCAGGTGGCGTTAAAAGGGGCGTAGTCTTCCTTTACCACCGGGACACAGGACACTCAGGATTTGGTGACAGTTCACAGATCTGCGAACAGCACTAAGTTAGCAGAGGCCTCATTGCCTAGCGCAGCCAAGGCCATTGTCTTCGAATACCAAAGAATGGCTGTTGGCAGCTCACCTGGAGCTGGGACCTGGCTGGAGGTTATGGCAGGTGTTTGGTTTCTGAAATGGAAAGCAGGAGACTTTTTCCCTTTCTAACTACCTTGTCATGTGCTCGAAGTCATAAGGGGAAAGAAAAGTATGGAAAGTTGCTATTTTTTATGCCTGACCTTCCGATAGCCTATATGTTTTAGGGACAGATAACTTCCTAATGAGACTTTATAATAAAGCTTTCATTGCTTTGAGAAATATTAACTTGCCCAGTCTTTCCGGGTAGATCACACAGACCCTGCAGTTATAGCTACAATATCCCAAAGATTTAGCTTCTCGGTAATAATGGGGAAGAGCCTTCGCATTGCCACGGGCCAAAGCTATATTATCTGAAATGAAACCTCTCATAAATATCCAACTATGAAGTCGCTATCTATCAGCTGCTGTTCTATAAACAGGACAGAGCTACAGCTCCCTCTGCCAATATCAGAGCTGACACAGAGAGTGATTTTGTGTCCAGAGCTCACAAATTCAACGGGCTTTTTGCTCTGCTGGCCAATTCTCAGATGCCAAGCTGGCTTGGTGGAGGAGGGTCCAAGTAGGGAGGCTTGGTGGGGTCTGATTTCTTCACCCATTTCCTTTTGGCCAAGAGCTTAGACCTCCTGCAGGCTCGGGAGCTCTCTCCTGGGTGGCAGAAAAGATGTGACCTATTTTTTAGAAAGAACACTGCAGCCCCCAGTGGCTCACTTCCTATCTCCCCTTTTCCACGACTTCTGCCATACCCTGGTGACAGGGGCAAGCCCTAGACTTCTTGCCCTCACTCTGCTCGGAGCACTGATACATCTGGTTTACTACAGTTCTGTTCGGCACCAGAGATGCTGCAGGTCTGTGGACCACAGTTTGGGAACCAATGTGAGCACATCGGTAGAATGCCCTTCTGTTGCTCATCTTTGCACATCTTCTGTCCCAGGGCCTGGACCATGACAGTCACCTACGACATGTGTGACAAGCTGAGCTCCAGTTAAGATTCTTTTTTCAAGCCTAAAGATTAAGTACAAAAGTAACATGATATAGGTTTTATTTATTTATTTTACTTTTCAAATATATTTTTCTCTTTTTTAAATATATTTTATTGATTTTTTTACAGAGAAGAAGGGAGAGGGATAGAGAGTTAGAAACATTGATGAGAGAGATCGATCAGCTGCCTCCTGCACGCCGCCTACTGGGAATGTGCCCGCAACCAAGGTACATGCCCTTGACCGGAATCGAACCCGGGACCCCTCAGTCCGCAGGCCGATGCTCTATCCACTGAGCCAAACCGGTTCGGCTCAAATATATTTTTCTTGATTTCAACCCGGGCATGTGCCCTGACCGGGAATCAAACCCTAGCCGCCTGGTTCATAGGTCGACATTCATCCACTGAGTCACGCTGGTTGGGCATGATTTAGGTTTTAGGAAGTGACTAGGAGCAGCAGAGAAACTGGAGGGAAGGGAGTAGAGAACAGAGTCAAGGGGACCAATCGTGCCTCCCTTATTTAAAATTAAAAAAACACACACATTATAATAATAGCAGCCAAGACTGACATAACTCTTCCTATGCTCTGCCAAACCCTGTTGTAAAAGCTTCTTATGTTAACTCCTTCAATCCTCACAACAACCTAAAAGGTAGGAACTTTCGTGGCCTCATTTCAGGACGAGGAAACGGGCCCCACAGAGGGAAGGCGGCTCACCCAGGCTCACATGGCCGCTCAGAGGCAGAGGCGAGATTCCCACAGCCCTGTAGCTTCCAAGGGCCCTGTCAGCTCACTTCCCTGTGCGTTACCTCCATTAGGCCTCATCTCCCACGCACCAGCCCCTCGGTGAGGTAGCAGCCACTCTGCAGCCTTCTCCCGCTGGCCTGCAAGCCTAACTTCACCAAATCTGACCTACACTTCTCTAATTACCGCTTCCAAAACTTCTCTGATCTTTGTCTTATTCCCAAGCGCTCTGGATCAATTTATTGGCTTTAATGTGTTGTATATTCGAGGATGACATGCGTTCTTTCTACAAATACATACTGAGCACCCACTATGTGCCAGGCACCGTGCTGGGCGCAGAGGCTAGACAATAAACTGACCGTCAGAGAAACAAACATGTACACAAATTAAGCAATACTGATTAGTGCCATTAAGAAAATAAAGGGGATTGCAGCTATAGGATAATGACCCCCAGGAATGTTCCTGTGGTGTTGAGAATTGCCGGTGCTGTGGCAAAGGCAAAGGGGAGAGATTTGGGGACATTGGGGACCTTGCTATTGGGTCCCTAAATATACCAGCTTCCTTGTAAAAAATAAAACTGGTCTCACCACTCCCCAGCGAGAATCCTTCAGCGATTTCTCTCAGCCTTCAGGATACAGCCCAAGCCCCTTAGCATGACTCACACAGTCCTCCAGGCTGCCTTCTGCCCACTTTCCAGACTCAGCATCTTGTCCACCCCCACCCCCCATCCCTTTACACTCAACTCTGATCATACTCAAGACTAATCAGCACATGCTGTTGTGTCCACCTGACTGCCTGTCCCCCTGCCGGAAGCCGGTCCATCCTTGTTGCTTGACACAGTCGCTGCAGGAAAGAAACATCTTCACAGCATATGTTTCAAGGGACCTGGCGTATATAGCATACTGTTCTTAATATGTTTGCTCCCCTTAGCGCTGTGTGTTTTAACCAAGGTCACCTCTCCGAGAAAGGTTGTTTCCCCAGGTAGGAATTTTTCCCTGAAGTCAGGGAGGGGATGAAACTCCTTAACTAAGTGCCAGGCGGGTAGTTAATCACTACAAACAATCATGCTTAAGCTACATAATCTTTACTCCCTGGAATGCAGATAAGAAACGCCCTAACCTTTGTAATAGAAATTAACAGGATTAAAATCAACTGGTATAAATACGGATGTAACAAAACAATAAACAGCAGAACTTCGCTGGAGATCCAGACCAGAACTTGGCTGGAGATCCTGGCTGGAGATCCTGGCTAGGCTGCTGATCAACTGAACACTGTCTCCGTGTCCTTCCTTCTTCGCCGACTCCGTCCACACCTTTGGGGACCCCTGGACCTGCTGGGGTTGGACCCCGGCATCCCCCGTCCCCACACTGCACCTGAATGACTCCTATTTCTCTTTCACTGCTCAACCCAGAGTTCCCCCAGGAAGCCTTCCCCACCCTCGGCTAGCCTTGGTACTGCCCCTTGGTGTTCTCTTAGTCTTCTTGGCTGAATTGTGTGCCCTCAAAATTCTGAAGCACCTCAGAAGGTGATGATATTTGGGGATGGGAGTGTTTTAAGGAGGTAATTAAATTAAAATGAGGTCATTGGGGGTGGGAGAGAGGGTCCTAATCCAGTATGACTAGTGTCCTTATAAAGAGATTAGGCCAGGACGCAGACACACATGAAAAGACTACGTGAAGAAGAGTGAGAAGGTGGCCATTTACAAGCCAAGGACAGAGGTCTCAGAAGAAACCAACTCTTTTGATCTTGAACTCCCAGCCTCAGAACTGTGAGAAAATGAATTTCTGATGTTTAAGACACCCAGTCTGTGGCACTTTGTTATGGCGACCCTAGCAAACTAATACCCTCAGCATCCTGTGTAAGCCTTAGTGTAGACTTGCTTCTGGACGTAGGTCAAGAAACCTCATCTTTTTAAACCCTATCCCCCTTGTTGAGCTTAGGACTGGGCATGTGGTAAACTCGCAGTGTTTGCTGAATGAATGAAGGAATGAATGAACCTTTTTTTCTGCTCGCTTGGAAGGAATCTTCAATACGTTTCTGCTGAACACTGGAGAGCGGGCTGGAACAGTGTAGCCGTCTGAGAGAAGGGCTGGTGGCCTCGGAGGGAGAATAAAGGAAGCCGGCACTGCAGTTCCCAGAGCAGCAATCAGGATTTGGAAAAACACAAGGTTACAGTGGCAACCCCAGTGGCACAGATCCATGGTATTTCCCAGTTCTTTCAAACACATTTAATTGCGCACACAGAAAAGAATGGCATCATTACTTAATCCAAAGCACAATAACAACAATAGATTGCTCGTGTAAGCGCATGAGTCCCCTGCAGGGAAGTTAATGTGCATGTTGCTTTTACCCACATATACAGCCAAGGCAGTCGGAATGGGGGCCAGCCCACTCTCATGGCCGGGGAAGAGAGAACATGGGTGCCTGTGGTTGTTTTAACAGGAAAAGGGGGGGAAACAATAGAAAGCCCAAGGGTATAGCTGCAACTCCACTTAAGACTAATGCATATCTTCATTTTCGTCCTCGGCAATAACCCAAAGAGATATCTGACGTTGCTGAAAGACTGCTGTCATCCCTGGTAGATGCTCATCAATTATTATTAAGTATTGCACGGTTCAGGTCAAGATATAATACGTCTGAGAAAAACCGTGGCACCTCCTTTTAATCTTGCGTAGAAAACAATTAAAGTATATAAAGCACATTATTAAAATATGTAAAATTTATAATTTAATTATAAGATTGCATAGCTTTATGATCTAATAGTTCTGCTGTATTTTGCATATTAGTGAACAATTGCTTTCTTAAAGCACACAGTAGAATCATTTACTTGATGCTGGAGAATAAGTTAATTATGGATTCCCTGTATATGACTAATGGATTTAATAATCACTTTACTGTAGAATTAACTTATACTTCCCTGTGCTTATAGCACTAATGATGATATTCATAAAAGTTATATTTTTTAAAAATGTAAGATTGGCACAGAAAGAGAAACCAATGTACAACTTGGTTTTAGAGCCAGCAGTTCTAAATAGATAGTTCAGAGCCATCAAGGCCTTCTCCTTGCTCCATAATAAATCATATACACCCTCTCCACTCCCTACCCCCACCACCAACCCTGCCTCCATTGGCTTTATTAAGGGAATTTATTTTATTTAAGGGAAGACGAAATGCTTGCCAGATGCATTTAGTGAAGCTCCTGATTTTTTTTTTTTTTTTTTTACCTTGGTTGTGGGTTACAACAGGATTATTCACTTAGATCCACTTTATGGAGCTCTGGGAAACCTCCCATGTGCTGAGATCATATCATGTTGGGATGTCAAGTGCCTCTTTTCCCCCTCAATTTCAGTTCCTTGAAGCCACTCATTTTTCTCCTTCAACCAAAAGAAACAACACTGGTGGAAGGTGTAACAGGAACATCCTTTGTTTCAGGAGGAGAGTCCCTAGCACTGCCTTTCTCAACTTTTATCCTTCCTATCACTACCATCATCTCTTCTTCTCCTTCTCCTCCTCCTCCCTCTCCTCCTCCTCCCTCTACTCCTCCTCCCTCTACTCCTCCTCCTCCTCCTCCTCCTTCTTCTTCTTCTTCTCCTTCTTCTTCTCCTTCTTCTTCTTCTTCTTCTTCTTCTTCTTCTTCTTCTTCTTCTTCTTCTTCTTCTTCTTCTTCTTCATCACCACCACCTCCATCATCGCCACCATCACCACCACCATCATCATCACCATTATCATCACCACCATCACCTTCATCATCTTCTTCATCATCATCGCCATCACCATCATCATATCACCACCATCATGACCACCATCATGACCACCATATCATCACTACCACCACCACCTTCATTATCATCTTCTTCATCATTATTACCACCATCATCATCACCATCAGCATTATCATCTGGGTTATTCTTCCTCGTGGAATTCAGCAATGGAAGATCTGAATTTTTCTTTCCAGCTCTGCCAGTTTACCAGTGAGGATGACTTTAGCTGAGTCAGTAAGCCTTTCCAAATCGATTTCCATAGCTTTCAAAGTGAAAACTGACTCTGAATGGGCTTTGTCCACTAACAGGTTCTAGATACAGGCTGTGTATTATTACAGGGCCCCCTTATGCCCAAATATGCAACACCCACCCCTCCATGAATTACACTACTGTTTCTGGCATGGGGATCTGAATATTCTAGAAGAAAAGATCTCTGGCTTACACTTTGATATACTGCACAGAGCTGTTCACAAAGTTTGTGCCTACTAAATACCTGCTGATGAGTTGATTTGAAAGAGTGTAAATTCTTCCTTCATTCACTCCCTGAAGACCTAAGGGATTGTCATTTCCTTTAGGTCAGACATCGGTAGCTATAGATGTGAATCCTTGAATCTCTGTCACTCTGTCCCATGCCTCTGCCAATAACTTCCAGAATACTGCTCTGCAGAGCTTGTAAAGGTCATAAATGGTGATAAGAGGATGCAGGAAGTGCGATTTAGCCCTTAGCGGGACTTGGAAGGTTTAAGTGCATACATATCACCTGGGGATCCTGTTTAAATGCCCGTACAAACTGAGGGGTGGGGCAGATTCTCCATTTCTAACAAACTCCAGTGAGGCAGGTGAGCTGCCACACCCAACCACACTTTGAGTAGCAAGAACCTAAATTTTTTGTGGAACAGCCTTGAAATGATTCCTCTTTAATTTTATACTCAGAAAACTCATATTACACTTATATAATTTTTCATGGAAGAAGCAAATGTTTAAACTAACCAATCTCTACTACTCAGAAATAATTTTGTTATTCTTTTTCTGTTGAAATACTAAAACTCACCACCTTTCCTTCTTATCTCCACTTCATCTCCATTTCAGCTCATAGTCCCTTCTCTTCTTCAACCTGCTCCACAAACTAAAATGCACTAGGGATCACACTAGTATAACTGCTTCCCTGATTTTCAGGTGTCATTTGCTTCTCATATCCTATATAATAAAAGGCTAATATGCAAATTGACTGAACGGCAAAACAACTGGTCGCTATGAAGCACACTGACCACCAAGGGACAGACGCTCAACACAGGAGCTGCCCCCGGTGGTCAGTGTGCTCCCACAGGGGGAGTGCCGCTCAGCCAGAAGCCCTGAGCCAGGCTCACGGCTGGCGAGTGCAGCGGCGGTGGCGGGAGCATCTCCCACCTCCGCAGCAGTACTAAGGATGTCCAACTGCCGGCTTAGGCCCACTCCCTGAGCGGGCCTAAGCCGGCAGTTGGACATCCCCCTGAGGGCTCTCAGACTGCAAGAGGGCACAGGCCAGGCTGAGGGAGCCTCCCCCTACCCCGAGTGCACGAATTTCGTGCACCAAGCCTCTAGTGTTAAATAATATCTCAAACATGCTGAGATATTGTATGCCTTACAAAGGGTTTGCACGCACTACTTCATAAAAATAAGTTCATGTCCAGAGAATGATAGAATAAAAAAGTATTTGAACTTTGGGGTGAGATTCACCTAGGTACAAATCTTGGTTCTGCTAAATATTTTCAGTGCTGGGCAAATTTTTAACCTCTGCTTAAATGTTCTCATTTATCAATGGGGGGAGGGTATAAATAGCCATGTCATGAGTTAGTTATTTGGATCAATGTTGCGGTTGTGAGGTTTCAAAGGAAACCAGCCAATACTGGGAACACAAAGGACACTTCATTGTGTCCCCTCCACACTCACACCCAGAAGGCCCTCCAATCCTACTTCATTATTCTGGGATTTCTCAAACCCATGTCCTGTGACAGTTGTCCTTCTTTAGAATAGCAAGTGGCATCAGATACTGTCTCCTCCTTCCCTCTCTATCTCCCCAAACTTTCCAACTCCCCTATGAAACCTGCTGCTTTTGTGAAGCACACAGCTGGTATTTGATACCTAGATTTCAAGTGATCAAACAAGACATGGTGACAAATCTAAGAAAAATGACACCAGCCCTTTGAAGAAAATCCAAATCAATTCCCTTCCCCCACCCCTTCCTTGAGCTTCCCCCCTTTTCCACCTGCTACCTTACCTCATCTATCATACTTAGACAGAAATCCATATGTCTAGTTGATATTGCTGTTTCTCAGGCAGTAGCCAGGCCACTTAGCAAGAGTCTGAAGCAAGCCAATGTAATATTCTGCCCAGAGAGATAGTCTGCCAAAGGTTACTGTGCCAGAGCAGGTTAATTATTCTAAGAGGACTTACTTTTTACTCTAATTATTGATTGCTATGAACTAATAAAAAGGCTGCTATGTATTAAGTATCTTTATCCCCTAGAAGCTTTTATCCTCATCACAATATGCAAAAGGTTTTCCAAATTTAAGGAAATTTTAAGATCACATTGATGTAGTTATTTGCCCAAAGTTATAAGCTTTATTCCTGTTTAGCAGTTATGTTAGAATCAGAGTGTGTTCAATAATGGCCTAAAGCCTTATTTGATCCTCAACTAAACAGAGGCCCGTTAGGCTGAGTCCTAGATATTCTCCATTATGTCATAAAATAGTAGACTCTGCATATTGAACGTGTTGGTCTAACTACTGAGACAAGAAGAGCAGAAGGGAGGGGAGGAGGGAGAAAAGTATGTAAAGTCTTCCCTTACATTTTTAAAATCACACACGGTAATAAACCCTACACTTTACATAATTTTTTTCCATTAATACTTCTTGGGCTTCACTCTTTGGTGGGATAAAAACAAACAATTCAATCCTCATACAATCACCGTCTTGGGATTTGGCTTCCAGAACTAACAGGAGGCAAAAACGACACTTCCATTGCCAAGAGTATAGTTTGTTTTAAACCCAAAAGCTGTCCTTCGAAAGATGGCATCCCAGAAGAGCATTTGTGGATTTTAAAATATCCGATTTATCTTTTGTAGACGGGGAATCTGATGTCAATATTGGCTGGGAACCATCTCTGGCATATTTGTGAGGGTTTTTTTGTTTGTTTCTTTTCTTTTCTTTTTTTTTTTGGAAGGCAAAGAGGAAAAAGAAAAGAAGAAATGGAGATTTTTTTCCCCTCTTGGCTTACAACCAAACATTCAAGTTCATTGCGTTTGAATGAAGCCTCTGGTGAGCACACTGCTCTTTGCAGGCCTGCTCCATGGTTTGTAGTGTCCCCACTCTGCACCGCGGGAACTGGCTGACATTATTCAGGGAATGTGATGACTGAGGGAAACGTGATGTAGAACTCTGCTCCTCATCAGCAAACTGCCCATCTGGGACTGTGTGGGATCGATGTGGCTGCTGCTGCGACTGTGGGGATGGAAGATGGACTCTGAAACTTGGACAGAAAAGAGTCATTTCTATGGTCATCGTGGGCACTGCGTGGCCTGGGTCCTGGATGCAGAGATGCTGATTGGTGGAGAAACTCCTGAGCCGCGAGGCATCTGAATGAACCAGGAACACATTTGTGGGCCCAAAGGAAAGACCTGTGAGAATGTCTCGGAGCCCGAGGAGTTGTACTCTCAGAGGAGCACCAATAACAGCATGACCGCAAAGGACCTTGGGAATCAGGTCCTACAGAATCACCATACTATTCAATGGAATTAAAAAAACAACAAAGCATGTAGATCTCCGCCTAGCTTTTTCTATTTCTAACATTGACTCTGTGTGTTGAAATGATGTGAGAACCTGGTATCTCTTTGTGGTCATAATCTGACTTAATTCTGACCTCCAGCCAATCTAAAACACTCAGATATCAAGAACTACTTGCCCAGGGCTTGATTTAGTGCTCCATAGATAAAAATTACAGAAGAATGAAAAAACTAACTGTAATAGAGTTCAACTATGTGACTTCACAATAGCAAGTGGTTCTGTGTTTATATATTTCATAATAATAACATAATTTTCTTGATCTTTTCCACAGTTATGGCACAAAATCAACTAAATTTCAATTTAGTGATATCTAGATGGAATTAAGAAGAAGAAACAAAAAAAATGCAAAGGCCTCAAAAAATAGGAATTATATCTGTGCTGGACGCAACATTTTTTTAAAAGTATGAGCATGGCACATAATCAATTGAATAAAATTTTGTTTTGGTGTGAGAGTCAAAACATATCATTTGAAAGACTCACATGTAAATAGACTGTAAATCTACATTACTTGATACGTAAGTAGAAAAGACTTCCTAAGTCAATGGGAAATCATTTACATTTATTCTGGTGCACTTAAGAGCCATAACAAGACAAAATAAAGTTCTTATAAGGCTGCATTTTCCTTGATAGGATAAAGAAGTCCATGTAAACAGAAAGCTACTATACTCATTGGGAAAGATGAAGAAAAATAAAGCAGTTACAACGGCAACTTTCACCGATAGTTTTACAGCCCCATATTAATATAGCTCATTCTTCAAAAATGAGCCATTCCAATTTCTTGCAGATTTTGAAATGTCCTCAAGTAATGCTCTCCGGAGCTCTAAATTGCTCATCAAACACTTCAAAATATAGATAGCTATTGATGAAATCGGGCATGATCAACAATTACCTCAGTACCTAGACTCCACCATGCGTTACACAGGCTCACACTATAGACACATGGATTTCAGAATATGATCATTACACTTACTTTTCAGGAGTCCATAGATGCACAGTAATTTCTGACAAGTAAAGATCTGAGATCTCTAGAGGCAGATTCCCAGAATGAAATAAGTCTTCACCAGGGATGGCCTCATTGTAATAATGTCAATCCATTCCAGTGCCATATTAGAATTGCAAATACAGATTCACAGTTTGCACAGCACTGCAGTACTGGATGTGCTGAAACTCAAAACTCTCGAGAATTCCATAGTTTAGCAAAGAGAATATTTTGCCTAAGATCCCATGTGTTCAAAATAACATGTTCAATCAGCTCTAACCTAGTACTGTGAGTGTAGTCTGTTGTAAATGAGAAACATCAGTCGTATTCTCCAGGGTAATAGAAGCACAGTGACACTTGAAGTCTAATGATCTTGATATCATGATCATATTTATTATTAATGAGTATGCATAAGACTAAGTTTTCCAATGTCCGCTTTCTTTCTTTTTTTTTTAATTTTTAAAGTTAGCATAGCCCTTCTAGTGTCACTTTTAAGGTCATCCAAAGCTAGTTTTCAGAAATCTGCATCTTTTGTTGTTATTGGCTCACAACTTCTCAGTGTGATTTGTGAGTACCTAGGGCTGAGAAGATGAGAAGGACTAGTGATGTCAACAATCTGAGAATACAAAATCTTACCATTCTTGACTTGTTCACCCCTTCCATACTCTAATTTCTACATGGATAATTGCACTCTGTGTAGTTCAAGTATAAGAAACTGAACTCAGAGAGTAGGATTCTTTCAGAATCTTATGACAAGCCTTTAAAAATTCACCACAGTTACAAAAACATGGTTAACCATTGCTCTGTTAATTTATGTTAATGCCTTCCTATAATGTTCTGAATTCACATGCTTTGCAAAATGAGCAATTTACCAACAAAATTATGACTTCCTTACACTTACAGGGAACAATTTGCAGTTATTTTTAACATACTAATGTATATAGTTCGCAGCAACAAGCTAAAATACTTTAAAATATTTTCAAGGCCACATTTTTACTTAACTCTTACTCAGTGTTCTTGAGCTAAATAATACAAACCTAATGGGTTTAACAGTCTATTGGGTATGAATTTCTTTGGGGTTTTGGCAGATAATTTGATAAATTGAGTTTGAACTTTGATCACGCTAGGACTATGGAAAGTCTGTGAGACCTTTTGCAGGCAGGACAGGTAGATTTATCATGAGTGATATTAGTACAGGTTATTGTGAGTATATTGAGTTTGTAATATACAGGAAAATTAGAGGGCCAGCTTTGCCAATTCATATTAGATGGAACAATGAAGTCATATTAGAGTTTCCTTTAGCCAAGTAATTGACTCGTAGACAATTCAGAATTAAACCTAAATAGATTTGATTCATGTAAGTCCAAGAAAAGGTTACTATTGTTAGCAATCAAAAAGTATTCCCAAAAGAGGAAAAACAAAAAAGAGAAATACTACAAATATTGGGAACTTTTAACACAAGCTAGGAGGAAAAAAAAATGGTGGTTAGGAGAGCTAAGCTAAGTTATCCATTCTTTATGAGTTTCTTGATATAAAATGTGCTCTCTAATGTTGAGAAACAATTCAACACCAGTCCACTCTTGGTTTTCTTTCTTATCCCATTTATTTTTGATCGGATGTTCACAACCTAACACTTCCAAAGGCTACATAGAGTAGTTTTGCCCTTGAAAAGGGGGATTTATGAGATTTCTGGGTTTTTATTTGGTGCCCTTGGCATCAACATTCTTGCTTTCCCAGGACCAAAAAAAAATTACTTTAATGTTGAACTGACTGATGGCCCATTCTGACTTCCTGAGAATACTACTAATGAAAAGCTATTTAATATTAAGAAATAGAAACGATGGAATATAAGATTTATGAAAGCTTTCCACCTTTATAGGACCATATCAACCACTAAATCATTATACAATGTCAGCTTGTATTAATTGCTATATAGACTGAAATGAAGAGTTAAATAGGTGGGCAAGAAAATTCATAGAGCTGGATTAAAGATGGCTTGTGTGGTGTGTTTTGTTTTTTTTTTTACCCTGGGCGATAATGAAGTCAGTTTCCAAGATGTTGTATCATTTAAGATAAAACTGAGTTATGTGACAATGATATTGCAATATTTTTCAGAAAAAAAGTTTTAGTTTACATAATGAAATATATGCATATGCATATATTTTGAATTTTATTCTCTAAATACTTGAAAATATCCCATGAGGCAACTCATAGAAGTTAAGGATATTTAAATAACACCAAAATAGAATTTACCATATTCTTTGTTGTTGTATTTCATTTCTGAATAAAGGAACTATTTAGATTTAGCTCCACTATTGAAATAAAATTTAAAAGCTAGTTCTGGTGAAATATTTCCTTTGTAGAAAGACAAACACTTAAATCTGGGCTCTGCCATGTAACAATGAGACAGACCTTGAACAAGGTGCATAACTTCTTTGAAGTCATCTGTAAGATAAAAACAAAACAAAACAAACAAAAAAAACACCTACCTTACCAGCTGGTATTGTTAATAAGAATTGCACAAAGGTTGGTACATAACTTCAAAAATGTTTTCCTTTCTCCCATCCACAAGGTGAAAATGAGATCCTAGATGTGGACGAAAAGGGGCCACATGCTAACCTGACTAGTTCAGGCAGGCCTTGCAAACTCGGTGACCTAAAGTCATTCCATCATAACGGATGGTCTAAAATTAAAACTTTTCATTAAAAAGCCGTCTATGGGGGGTAGTCATGTCCCTGGCAAAGATCAACTTTGATCTTAACTGCCTATTGTCTTTTTGCATCTATGATAACATACCTTTGGAATGTCAGGGTAACTTGTAACTTCCCTTTTCCCAGCCTCTCAGGGTACAACCAATGTGCCAGGGTGGAGACCACAAATTCCCTCACTGTTATTCGTATCATGTTAATTGTTGACTGTTCACTATCCTGTACCCACCTAAGTAAAAGAAGCAGGTGTCTATCATTTTAGTTTTTATTGAATCCCAGAGGTTTCCCTCCTTTGCTTTCTCCCATCTCCCCCTAACCTATCACCAATGGATTTCATGTAACCCACTTATGTCTCCTCTTTTGATAGTAATTTATAATTTTTTTAAAAGGGGAGAATGATGATTTTTATTTTAATTTTTTAAAATATATTTTATTTTTTAAAAATATATTTTATTGATTTTTTACAGAGAGGAATGGAGAGGGATAGAGAGTTAGAAACATTGATGAGAGAGAAACATCGATCAGCTGCCTCCTGCACACCCCCCACTGGGGATGTGCCCACAACCAAGTTACATGCCCTTGACTGGAATTGAACCTGGGACCCTTGAGTCCACAGGCTGATGCTCTACCCACTGAGCCAAACCGGTTAGGGCTCAAATTTCTTTAATCTAGAAAAGTACACTCCCTACATCTGTGCTTTTTATGTCATTGGCTTATTGTAGAAACCTGCTTATTTGTTGACATAGAGTATTTCACATTTTGGATTTGTCTGTGGGCTTCCTTGGGGTGGGGGTGGTCATTCATTTCCTGTAAGTGAATGTTTGCTCTGGAGTCTTATTTAGATTCAGGTTCCGCGGGAACCAGCTTTTGTAGGGATGTTGTGGACTTCATAATCCATCATGGTAGAAGACACACCAAGTCTGGCTGTCCCACTTTCAGTAATGCGAGTGTTCATCAGCTGTTTCAGGAGTTAAAAACCTGATCCTACTAGGACAAAGTTCCCCATTACCTTTCAACTAATAATTTCAACTAACTGATGATTGTTGCCTGAATCAATTCTTTCATAGGGAGTATAAAATAGTGATGTTGTAATTCTAGCATTCCTTCCATGTTTATGGACTAGGAGCCAAGTTCTGAATGGTTGGTGTGCTCATTGCTATTGAGGTGTTGCTGGTCTCAGGTACTCTCAGTAGGACATATATGCAGGCACACACACCCCTAAATTTATTACTCTATTTATCTCTATATATTGAAAACAATGAATTTCCACTGATACTTTAATTCCAGTCTAAATGGGTTATGGATATTTGTAAACTCTCCTCTCCCACAGTGAGAAATCTGGCTTCCATTGTTTCTAATATATTTATTCATTTCCCCAGTATGTAACCAGTTTCCCAACTTCATGGCCAACTCCTCCTTTGCATGGACATCCTCTTCCCCTTCAAGGGTTCTGACAGCCCTTGTGAACACAGCCCTCACCCTGTGCAGACTCTGGGTCCTCACACCTTGCTAGCCCTCCCCCCACCCCTGCAAGGATGCTTTTCTCAGGTCTGTTAAGCTCCAAAATCAGGCACCGCGCCCCCCCTTCCTATCCTCAATGTGTGGACACCCTCGTTATGCCAACTGGGCTCCAAAACCCCGCAATAGACCAAAACTGCATGAATGTCCTCGTCTCCTGCTTTGCCTCTGACACCCCAGGGACCACTCTCATGCACGGGTGCTCCCTTCGCCCCATTCAGGCTCTGATACTCTTGCCACCCAGCCCTTCTACACAGAAGGCCTCTTGACCATGCTTGGCCCTAAGTGGTGCCCCCAACCTTCTTCTGCCACAGCTGGCGTGGACCTTGCTGCACCCGACTAGATGGCTCTAGGGCTAGCACAGAGTATACATTAATAGCTTCCCCATTTCTTCTCAAAAGTGTCCTGCGTGAACAATGAAATACATGGTCAACTTATGTATAAGTCAGCCTGGAAAGCTCTTTTAGGAGCATTTTTTTTTTCATATGTCCTGAGGGCAAAATTTTGTCTTTTCTGGTTATAGAGATTATTGATAGTTCACTTAATATTGCTACCATCTGCTTTATTTATAATAGTGAAAAATATCAGACAAACCTAAATTTCTCTCAGTAGAGGATTTATGAAATATATCCTGGTTTAAATGTATACAGTGAAATACGAGAAGTTCTTACAAAGAAATGAGATAGATCTATAATACTGACATTGAAAGATATCTAAAGTATATTGTTAAGCAGAAAAGGCAAGATACAACACACATTTTTAACATGATCTCATTTGTATGAAAGAAACAAATTTGCCCATGTATGTATATGAAGATGAAGAAGCTCTGGCATGGAGGGACATATACTGTTGTATTAAGATAGGTTATTTTTATTTAGTTAGTTAGTTATTTAAATACTAGAGGCCCAGTGCATGAAATTTGTGCAGGGGGGGTGGTGTCCCTCAGCCTGGCCTGCACCCTCTTCAATCTGGGATCCCTCTCACAATCTGGGATGCTGGCTCCTAACCACTCACCTGCCTGCCTGCCTGATCATCCCTAACTGCCTCTGCCTGCCTGCCTGATCGCCCCCAATTGCCCTCCCCTTCCAGCTTGATCACCCCGTAACTGCTCTCCCCTGCCGACCTGGTTGCCCCCTAACTTCTTGCTCCCCCAAGCTCGCCTGATCATGCCCCTAACTGCTTTCTCTCCACACTGGCCTGATCTCGCCCCTAATTGCTTGCTCCCCCGCCAGCCTGATTGCCCCTAACTGCTGCTTCCTCGGCCCCCGCCACCATGGCTTTGTCTGGAAGGAAGTCAGATGTCGGGAAGATGTCCGGTTAACCGGTCTAATTAGCATATTACCCTTTTATTAGTATAGATATTTTTATTGATTTCAGAGAGGAAGTAAGAGGGGAGAGAGAGATAGAAACATCAATGATGAGAGAGCATCATTGATCAACTGCCGCATGCACGTCCCGCACTGGGGATCAAGCTGCAATCCAGGCATGTGCCCTTGACAGGAATCGAACCTGGGACCCTTCAGTCTGCAGGCCAATGCTCTATCCACTGA
Source organism: Myotis myotis (assembly GCF_014108235.1). Classification (NCBI taxonomy): domain Eukaryota; kingdom Metazoa; phylum Chordata; class Mammalia; order Chiroptera; family Vespertilionidae; genus Myotis; species Myotis myotis. Next base: position 6,399,799 of record NW_023416368.1, on the reverse strand, counting down.
ACCAAACCAGCCAGGGCATGGTAGGTTGTTTTTGAATGGCTGCTATTTTGGCAACTTTTACTTTTGATTTTATACAATTTTGTATCATTAAATTATATACAAAAATCCTGGATTTTTTGTATAATCAGGAGAAAATGATAGACATACTCTTTTTAAAAAAGTCACTGCAATTGCAAAGAACTTAATGTGGGCATCGGTATTGATTGATCTCTGCAGTAGGGTGGAACCTAATCTTGGAAAATGGCATGAAAGTGTGTTGGTGCTGGAGAGGTGGGAGGCAGAAGATAGGAAAAAGGAAAAAGTTGACAACTTGGTTTTCCTTGAGCTATTCTTAGGCTCTTTCATTTTTCCTTATAATAGGAGACTTGCCTGGTCAACTGGGTATCCTTACAGTAAATTTAAAACATAACTCTTAGCAAAAGGAAAATGTTGACCCTTAAGGAGAGGACTTAGTTCTAAGAAATGATGTAGTTTTGCCTGCTCGAAGTAATATTAGTATATGAGGGACATAGTTTTATATTTTAGTCCAAATTAATTTTACTCTTAAAATAATTAAACAGTAATGTTCTCATTGATAAGGCCTAAATGTATTTTATAGAAATCTTTTAGAGGCAAGCACTTGAAATGGGGACATGTCTGTTTCTGGGAAGTAACTATGTGCGTAAAATGGGCTAAGACGGGTGATAGCTCTTTTTTCCTGCCCTATTCCCTTAGAGTTTATACATTTAGCACTCTCCATTTCAATTTAAGACTATTTTAGTTTTAAAAATTACATATACACCACACACACACACACACACACACACACACACAGACACACTCACACATTTTGCCTTATTCCAAAAAAGATTCATGGCAATAGTGCCCGTCTGGCCAAGTACACCTTTTCTAATTGACCCCCCCACACACACACACACACACACATACCTCCCATCAGCACATTTTTAATAAGTACTTATTTAATGAGCACATTCATAAGCATGAACAGTAGTCCGCTTAGGTCTAATTTTTCATTACACCATAAGTTTTTCTCTGATTATAAATATGAGTAATGTACATTTTAGAAAATCTTGAAAATACAGAAACATTATAAAGAAGAAAGAAAATCACCTGTTAATTCCACCATTCATAAGATAGCGCTGTTAACATTTTTGTATTCTGTTCAATTCATTTTTTCTGTGTTTTTTTTTTTAATTTGATTGTAATGATATATTGTCTCATTTTGCCTTTTACATAGCATAGAAATCTTATAGCATAGCATTCTCCATGTTTCTACAAAGCTCTCCATAATTCTTAATGACTGCACATGATTCTGCCATATGCTATACCATAATTTACTTAACCTTTTCTGCTTTTCCCTATTATAAATCATGCTACAATAAATATCTTCACATATAAAACTTTTTTTTAAAAATTTAGGTTATTTTCTTAGAATCACTTTCTAGAAGTTGGGTGAAGATGATGAACATTTTCAAGGTTCTTGATATATACTGCAAAAATGCTTATCAGAAAAGTTGTACTGCTTACTTATCTAATAGTATTTCACATAAAATGGCATTTTATTACAATACTGCTTAGCAGTAACTTTAAGGATGCAATTAACATAATAGTACTATAAAGAGAGAAAACAAACAAACAAAAAAAACTCCATAATATTACTATCTTGCTTATACAGAAATGCCTTAAACAATTTATTATTATGTGAAGGAATAGGTAAATAACATAAGGCAATGTACAGAATGAAGTATATTACTTAATTTTTACTTGTCAACATAGTGGCATTATTAACACAGAGAAATATACCTTTATTATTTCTAGTATGTTAAAAGTATAAAATCACTTAAAGAAAAAGTATGTATAGATTTTAGCATATATTTAATAACCAACATTGTGAGATAACTCATATCCATATCACCAGTGAAAAGAAATTTTTTTTGTTTCTTTGGTTTCAGAGTGAATATTTAAATAAATGGAGTTTAAAGTTAATGACTTGACAAAAACAAAAATATACTTGAAATCAACCAACATGAAAGAAATATACATAGGTAAATATATTATGCAACTATTGGTTTTTTTGGACAAGTTTAATGTGAATTTGAATTTTTTTGATGCATTCTTCTCCCATTTCTCTTACCTGCCTGCACTTAGCTGGATTCCCTAAATTTACTTAGGTATTAAGCAATCTCACTAAGTGTATTTAATAAAATTACATTTGTAGAATAAGCTAAGGTAAATGGGTACTAATGTTTCCTATATTTTCTTTATATGTGCTACTAAGTAAATTATTGATCATAGGTTTTACATTTTAAGTATTGATAAAATGAAAAATTTAGTTGGATATTTTGAAGTTTCAGTCCCACGATTTATGAAAACATAACCTAGGAAAATGCTGTTAATGTCACAGACTTTCTTTCTTTTTAAAAAAAATATATTTTTATTGATTTCAGAGAGGGAGGGACACACAGAGAGATAGAGAAATCAACAATAAGCCCTGACCTGAGCCCTGAAGGGAATCGAACCCAGACCTCTTGGTTCATAGGTTGATGCTCAACCACTGAGCCACAGTGGCTGGGCTGTCACAGCCTTTCAGAATTCTCCAGGACAGAGTAGCTGGTGGGATAGGAAGGACAATGAGGAAATATCCAACTTGACTATAAATTTACAGACTAAAAATGTCTAAAAGAATTTACTTTGTTTGAAATTATAATTTCATTTCATTAAAAATAGTTTCAATATTATATTCAGAGAATGATATGAATTTATTTGATGACAATAATTAGCATTTATGTAGCACTTAGTTGCCAGGCACTAAGTACTTCATAAGCATTAACTCATCACAGCAACCTATGAGACAGTGCTATTAGTCTGCATTTTACAGAGGAGGAAATGAAGGCATGGAGAGGTTAAGTACCTTCACCAAGCTTACCAGCTAGTAAGTGATGTAGATGGTATCCAAATCCAAGCTGTTTGGTTCCAGCATCTGTTTTCCTAACCATCATGCTCTACTGTTTTATTTCAATGTTACTTCTTATTAAGATTTTAAATTCTAGACTTACTGTTATCCTGGTTTTAGAAATAACAACCCAAAACTCAGATATGTTAGGTGAATTTCCCAAGGTACCAGAATTACAAATGTTAATTAAATCCCCTGAAAAGACTCAAAGATCAAAGGTCCATCTGTCTGTTTTAGAATACGAGTTGGCATAAAGGAAGATAATTTTGTAATTCCTACGGGCTCTAAATGTCCCTCCTTTAATTGAGTTTTGTGATAGAAATGAATTATTTGACATCCTGGAGCATCTTCTGTGCTAATTTTAATAGCTGTAGTGACACAGTTCTATCTTAAATTGTATTAATTGACAGAAAAGATATGGAGTTGTATGCCTGTTTTGTTGATAGAAAATCATGAAAGGGAGAGTTAATTGAAAACAGAAACAGAAATCATAGTGTCACTCACATTTAAGGGAAAAGATAATGGGCTTCTCATTTCCAGAATTACTTGGTGAATCCACAGAATAGTCAGCTGCTGTTTTTATCACAACAATATATTTGTACCAAGGATATTCTGGAAATGGAAAAAAAGTCAAATGATCAAATCTCAAGTAATTTTTTATCCCCTAATGACCTAAAATTTGAGGTAATAGAAATTATGTGGCAGCCAGAAATCCCAGAAATCCCAACATTTTTAACTCCCACATCCCAAACACCTATATTGATTTCTGACCTCAGCCGTGGATAAGGTGTGAAAATCAAGAATGGAAGATGTAAATAGTCTGATTATAATGATAACTTATGTTGGATTAGACTTCCCACTGAAAGCAATGATAAAACAGGGCAAATATATAAATATACATATATTTAACAACTATATTATATAAATAACAACTATAAATAAATACATATAACAATAATTTCACACATTAAAAACTATATACCTATACACATGACAAATCTATATATATAAAAGCCTAAGCGACCGGCTAATCCTTCAACCGTATGACCATCCAACTGGTAGTTATGACACACACTGACCACCAGGGGCAGATGCTCAGTGCAGGAGCAGAAACCACAGGCATGGAAACATGGAACAGACTGATGAATCTCAAAGGGAAGGGGGGAGGAGGGAGGATAGGAAGAGATGAACCAAAGATCGTATGTGCATACTAGAGGCCCGGTGCATGGATTCGTGCACCAGTGGGGTCCCTCAGCCTGGCCTGCGCCCTCTTGCAATCAGAGACCCCTCAGGGGATTTTGGAGAGCCGGTTTCGGCCTGATCCCCACAGGCCAGACAGTATATATACACAGTATATTTAACTACTGCTTAGAGAACCACATATAAAGGCAGGATTTGATTGGCTTCAATCTTTGAAAGCGTGAAACAACTAAGGGCAAAATTCATATTAACCTCAGCTTCACCCACCCCCCAGAGCATTTTCCAACTGGCACAGGGGCAACAGCACTAAATAGCCAGCAGCAATATCAGTCTGATAAGATAGCAGTTGGAGAATAAAAGCAGCTGGGATTTGAGGGACAAAATTCTCCAGAGGAAGAAGCTACAGAAATGTGAGCCCCCAAATCTGTGTACAACTCCCCTTAGAATCATCAGTCAATCCTTAAGATGCACAGGAAAGACTTTAGGAAACTCAGAGGAATAGCAGCACCTAAAGAGCTGAACGGAGCTTTCAGCAGCTGCACAGTGTTGGGGAAATGGGAGTTAGAGTTCAAGCCCCAAGAGGTGGAGGCTTGGTAAGCATCCTGGGCTTTTAGCTGTAAGATCTAGTAAGGATCATGATGTAGGAATATAGGCAAAACTGAAATAAACAGGAATTTAAAAGGATAAAACCAAGCTTTAATAGGACGAAGTGATTCACTGGTATTCTATCTGCCTACTGCAATAAGAAAACCTAACCCTTTCTCCTCTTTGGAGAAATCTGGTATCATCCAGAGCATCAACAATTTCCTTCCACATTGTCTGACATTCAGTAAGAAATTACGAGGCATGCTTTAAAAAATAGAACCAACTACAACAACAACAACAAAAACAAAAAACAAAACAAAAACTGGATGACCTAGAGGTGATTCAGATATTGGAAATATCAAATAGGGGCTTTCAATAATATGTTTAAAATGTTCAAGAAAACTGAAGAAAGATGAAATATTTTACCAGAGCCTTGGAATCTACTTAAAGAACGGAAGGGGAGAAATCAAATGAAAATTCTGGAACTAAAAATATTATAACTAAAAATAAGAATTCAATAGAAGGGGTGTATAAGGAGTTCAGATACCACAGAACAGATTCTAATGTGTGAGTGACAGGTTAGTAAAAAATATGCAGATTAAAGCACAATGAGGAAAAAATAAAAAACAATACAAAAGAGTGTAAAAGACATATGGAATAGTAAGGTCTAATATACATGCAACTGGAGTTCCAGAAGAAGAGAGAGAGAAGGGGACAAAAGCAATACTTATAGAATTACTGGCTGAGAATTTTCAAACAAACAAACAAAAAATCAGATTTTCTGAATCCCAAGAGGCCTTCTATCTCCCAAGTAGGATAACACACACAAACACACACACACACACACACACACACACACACACACAGACACACACACTCACTGCATCACACTCAAACTGCTGTAGACCAAAATGAAAGAAAAATTGTAAAGCATCCGGAGGTGGGAAAAGAAGACAAGAAGACATAATACCTTCAGAGGGGCAACAGTCAGACTGATGGCTAACTTCTCCACAGAAACAATGGCAACCAGAAATCAAGGGAAACACATTTTTTTAAACACAGAAAAAAATAAGTAAAAAGCCAAAATGGAATTCTATACCCAGCAAAACTATCCTGTAAAAAACTGTAGGTAAAATAAAGAGGTTTGCATGTTAATAAAAGCTGAGCAGATTTGTCACTAGACCTGAAGTATAAGAAGTCTTACAGAAGTTGTTCACACTGAAGTACAATCCTCCCAACCAGAGCTGCCAAACTTCAAGGAGAAATGAAATGCATCATAGGAGTGAATCTGACCCTCTTCTGCTCAAATAAATTCTCATTCCAATGGAATAATTTGGTTTAAAATATAAATTCATGTTAAATGAAATATAGCCAAGAAGAGGTGAACTGTAATTTTACAACTTAACACCAGAAAGACACTGTCAGTTTAATTTTAACCAAAAGAAAGGTAAATAAATAAATAAATAAATAAATAAACAAACAAATAAAGGAAGTTGTGCTCCAGCAGTCAGGGGTCAAGGACAGCAGTTAGCACGTAGGAGTCAAAGGCTATGGCTGATTGTGTCATGGGAACTGGGCGTTTAGGGGACACTGGGACTGTGGAGAGGCGGAAGTCACATGCCAGGGGCATTAGTTGTGCTGTAGGATTTGGGGGCCAAGAATCCGTGGGAGATGTCAAGTCAGGGGTCATGGCTGACAGTTGGGGTGCGGTAGTTGTGCCAAAGGACAGAGGTAGGTGGTAACAGCGGTTGAGGGTGTACAGAGGACAGTTGAGATTCCCGCGCCCCAGGCCCCGCCCTCCTCGGACCGCCCCGCCCCGCAGCCCCGCCCCTCACGCCAGGCCCCGCCCCTCCAGCGCCTGGAACGCGGAGGCCGAGCGGCTGAGGCGCAGAGCGAGCCGGCGAGCAAGCGGCGCAGGGACCCCGCGGGCGGCTGGGGCTTCGGCGGCGCCCGCCTCCGCTCCCTCCCCTCGGGCTCTGGGGCCGCGGGCCGGCGCCGCCTCCCGGGAAGATGGCGCTGCACTTCCAGGTCAGTGGCTCTGCGCCGCGGGTCCCGCTCGGTCCCCCGGGAGCGCGGCGGGACTCGGGGGTCTGGGGACTGAGGGCCGAGGCGGCGGCAGAGGCCGCGGGGCCGCGGACCGGCGTCCCGGTGGCCTGGGCTGTACCCCCGGCCCGAGGAGGGGGCGGCCCGAGCCCGCGGGCGGCGGGCAGAGGCCAGGCTCCGAGCTCGCCCCGCGGGGACGTGCGGACGCGGAGGACCCGCGCGAGGGGCGGCTTCGGCGGCGTCCAGGCAGGTGGGAGCCCGGCCGGCCGCCCCGCCTTCCCGCCGCGTTGCCGGCCGCGGCCCCGTGGTCAGTCCACACGCAGTCGGGACCGAGCTGGAGCGGGGCCCGGGGTCCGCCGAGGAGCGGCGCCCGCAGTTGGGCTCGAACCGGCCGAGCGGGCCGGGCTGTGCCTGCGGGGAGTTGCGGAGGAGGGACCCGGGCGCGGGCGCGGGCTGCTGAGGATGCTCGCGGCTGCGCGGGCACGTGCATCCAGGTGCTCCTTCAACAAACATTTAGAGAGCCCGCCCCCCGCCCCCACCCGGTGCCTGCAGCCCTGTGCAAAGTTCTGGGATGCAGGGTGACACCATTTTACCATCCCGCCTGCCTTCACTTCGGGATAATTACAGTGCCGGTGGGGAATGATGACAGCATTCATCATGGGGACGTTGGAGAGGGGCAGCCCGCCAGGTGCGCGGCACTGAGCTGCTGTGCTTGGGCAGGCGATGCTTTGAGCTTCTCGAACTCCCACTCTGCTGCGCCCTGAAGGTAGATACAGACCTAGCAAAACTTTATGCTACCTACTCTCAGGGAACTGGCCGCCTAGTAGGTGTTCTGTGTTGTTGTTGTTTTTAATATATTTTTATTGACTTCAGAGAGGGAGGGAGAGGGGGAGAGAGAGAAACTTCAATGATGAGAGGGAATCATTGGTCGGCTGCCTCCTGCTCTTCCCCCCCAATCCCTCCCTCCTGATGATTGAGCCTGCAACCCGGGCATGTGCCCTGCCCAGAATTGAACCGTGACCTCCTGGTTCATAGGCGGAGGCTCAACCACTGAGCCACCCTGGCGGGGCTAGTAGGTCTTGAAAGGACTGTAGGAGCTGGCCAGGTGAAGAGGAAGGGAAGGATGTAGAGGCAAAAGGCCAGTGTGAGCCAAGGCAAAGGATGGTGGAAGGACATGGCACACTGCAGGGAGTTCCTTCTGGCTGGAGTGTGGGGTTCATACAAAAGGGAGGGGAGCAGAGGAGGTTGTGGATGTGGGGAGATGACTTGGGGGGGGGTAGGCAATTTCTAGATAAGGTGACAGTGTATCTAAGTGTCACCTACTTTTTGTAGACTTGTTTGAAGTCCCCGTGGTCACACTGACTCATTCCTTATTTCTTTCTCCAAAGGATCTTTTCTTTCCAACCAGCCACCCTCATGTCAGGTAATTGGCAGCTCCTGGGTGTTATGGATTAGGCGGTGGGGAGCCCCACACATTGCCTTTTGACTCATTGCCATCTTGAGGGTCTCGAGGTCAAAATAATGTTATTTATTATCACTTTATAAATATGCCCCCTGGGAAATTTTGACAAGAAGAATCTCAGAGGGAGGACTTAGGGATTGCAAATAGGTAATCAGATGTTCATAATTCAGATGTAACTCTGGAGGTTAATTAGAAACTGTGGTGGAAGTTTGGAACATTTTCAGACTTGGAAGATGATGCATAACAACACTAAGTCCCTCAGTCCTGGAAGACTTCTTCCTACTTAGGTAGAATGCTTGGAAATAAGCTGCTGATGCCAGAACTGCCCATGTTGGTTTTCTAGCAATGTGTTTCACAGCAGCTGTGGACAGCTCAGAAGTGGAGCTGGACAGATAAAAGATCAGATAGTTTGGGGGCCCAGAAATGAGCTCCAAAACTTCTCTGTTTGAATTCTTCCTGGTCTATAGGATTGTACTGTTGTCCAGTTAACTCAAGGAGCATGAATTAACAATGATAACCAGTGCCTAGCTTATGTTTATTGTAGATTTTGAGCCCCACAACTAACTTGAGAAGTGTGCATATATGTATGTATTTTCTTCCTGAAGACACTGAGTCTGAAAACAACTGTGACTTACTCTAGGCCAGCGGTTCTCAACCTGTGGGTCGCGACCCCTTCGGAGGTCGAACGACCCTTTCACAGGGGTCGCCTAAGACCATTGGAAAACACATATATAATTACATATTGTTTTTGTGATTAATCACTATGCTTTAATTATGTTCAATTTGTAACAATGAAAATACATCCTGCATAGCAGATATTTACATTACGATTCATAACTAGCAAAATTATAGTTATGAAGTAGCAACGAAAATAATTTTATGGTTGGGGGTCACCACAACATGAGGAACTGTATTAAAGGGTCGCGGCATTAGGAAGGTTGAGAACCACTGCTCTAGGCTCTAGGGTTAGAGTAAACCTGATATCTCATAATCCCATGTTCTTTCACATCCATATCTTAGCCAGTCAAAAATTATGCTGTTAAGGTGATGAGTAAAGAAGTGGATTTGTGTAAGGTGAGGTTAGGGCACTGCTCCACAATCTTTTTCACATAATGGCAGACATAAAAAATGGTAATGGTGTAGCTCATTGACATAAATTGCCCACAGCCAGAAAGAAGCCTGACTGCTGAGAGGGCAGGGAGATCAATATCAGGCAAACTGATAACCCATTTAAGGTACATGCATTCTGGTTAGGAAGCTGAGAGTTAGGGTGCTGTATCCCAAAGGAATTATGGATCTGGATTATCTGAGAGGAGATAGTCCATAAGGGGCAGAGTGAGGAAAGTGAGCTGGGAACAAGTAAAATGTAGGCTAAATTCATAGAATACAGGGACCTTGATGAGAATCAAGAGCTAACATCGGGAAAAATTTAGAGAACCTACTTGGTCAATTTTTTTTTTTTTTCCCCTCTCAGGATTGTTCCAGAACCAGGGACTATAGCCATGCTTCTTCTTCTTCTTCTTCTTCTTTTTTTTTTTTTAATATATTTTATTGAGTTTTTACAGAGAGGAAAGGAGAGAGATAGAGAGTTAGAAACATCGATGAGAGAGAAACATCGACCAGCTGCCTCCTGCACACTCCCCACTGGGGATGTGCCCGCAACCAAGGTACATGCCCTTGACCGGAATCGAACCTGGGACCTTTCAGTCCGCAGGCCGACGCTCTATCCACTGAGCCAAACCGGTTTCGGCTAGCCATGCTTCTTAATACCCAGCCAGGCTATCAGGTTTATTTGGTCTAGATGTGATTGTGAACTATTATATTTGAACATGATGGTGATATGATGAAACGAGGGTTTAGGAATGATTATCCTGGCAGGATGGGCTTGAATTGGAGAAACTATAGACGAAAGACCAATATGGTGCTTTATAATTATCAGTAACTAGAGATTATTTACAACTTACTGTGGATCTGCTGTGTGCCCGACACCGGATTATGCTTTCTCTCATTTTTTTTCTATCTTAATCTTCACAGTTATTTTGGAAGGTGGATATTTCAAAATAATATTTTTCAAGTTCAAAAATGAGGATTAGAAAGGTTAAATACTTTGCTTGAGGTCACTTAGTAAGTAAGTGGCAGATTCCAAAGCGTCCACTCTCATTCCCAAAGAAGCCCATGAAGAATCCAGAGCACTGGAGGCCACAGTTCGAAAGTATTGTTTTATTGCTCTCCTATCTATGAATATCGTGTTCAGTCTGAGTCTTTTTTTTAAAAGAAATGGTAGGACTTTATGACAAATTAGGGCTGTACCTGAAATTAGCCCGGCTTCGAGGTTTGAGGGCACAGTTCCTAAGAGTGCCCTCGCTTCTGACACCAACGGTGTGTGTGGGGGTTTCCCAGAACCACCCTCAGGTTCGATAGTTTATCAAAAGGACTCACAGAATTCACTGAATGCTATCATACTCATGGTTGCAGTTTATCACCAGCAAAGTACACAGAATAAAACTGATTGAAATAAGAGATGCATAGGGCAGAGTCTGGGAGAATTCCAAAAACAAAGTTTTGTTGTCCTCTAGACTTAGTACTCTCCAGCATATACGTGGGGCATTATGCACTGAGTATTGCAAATCAGGGAGGCTCACCAGAGCTTTGAGTTCTGGAGTTTTTGTTGGGGCTTCATTATTTAGTCATGATTGATTCATTGCCCATGTGGTTGATCTCAATCTGTTGGGGGAAACTGATACTGTATGATCCAAATTCCCCACCCTAAAACATGGGTTGGCGTTTCTGGTGTGGCCAGCCCCCAATTTAAAATATATGGTGTACCTCCCTCCCCACTCCCCCCCAATTCTGAACAAAAACACTCCTATCAGGTATGACAGATTATCTCCCAGAATCTGAGGGCAAAGGCCAGACTTTTCTTTGGGCAAGCAGGGCCAAAATCTTAATTACACAGGAGGGACTAAGGAGAAGGAAGAGCCAAAGATGACATCAAGATTGTAAATCTAGATTCTGGTCTATATCTCAGAAGGCACTGAAAGAAAACAAAGGGACACTTAAAGTAGAAATCTGTGGGAAATACATTCAATTCAGTTTCTGATGTTCTTGGGCTGTTTTCAGCATCTTTCTGGATTCCGCAGAGGAAGACATTTGTAGACAGATATAAAGATGGTGAACAGATAGAGTTGATGATGACTCAAGTAAAGGGTAGCAAGATGGCAGGATGGTGAGGAGACAACATGTCGGTGGGGTTTTGTATTTGACTCAAAATTGATCATTTGCTGTGTATTTGAACTTGAGCAATATTTGATTTCTCAGCCTCAGTTTATCTGTAAAATGGGTGTGCTAAAATATTTACTTTGCAGGAGTCTACTTTCAGGATTGGTTTAAAAAATAAAAGGTGGAAATACTTTTGTAAACTAGAAAGCACTAAAACAATACTATCCAATTCATTGCAGAAGGAAGTGTTTCAAGAGGCTCAAGAATAAGCCTTCAGGAAAAGGTAGTAAAGGGAGGAAGAAGCAAAGAGTTTGTGGGAAATGAATAACTTCAAGATAAAGGCGTTTTCTGTTAGTGGTAATCAAGAAGCTCAATTCCAGAAAGCAGGAAAGATATAGGGAAGTAATTGAATAGAGTTTTAAGTTGAATTGAGGTGGGATTTTTGTGGTTCATCAATTTATTTTTTTATTAGGGGACTATTTTTTCCCCTAGAACAAAAGCCTTCATTTAGCTTTTTTGAAATATAATTGACAAATAATAAACTACATATACTTAAACTGTGCAGATGGATGAATTTTGACATATGTATGTACCTGTGAAACCATCACTGAAATCAAGATTATGAACATACCCTTCTTTTCCCCCACAAAGTAATGCCTCCTTTTCTCCCTCTCCAGCCAGAAACCACTGATCTGCCTTCTGTTCTTACAGAACCATACAATACATATTCTTTTATTTTTTTATTTTTAAAATGTTTTTATTGATTTCAGAGAGGAAGGGGGAGAGAGAGAGAGACATCAATGATAAGAGATAATCATTTATCGGCTGCCTCCTGCATGCCCCCTACTGGGGATCGAGCCCACAACCCAGTCATGTGCTCTTGACCGGAATTGAACCCAGGCCCCTTCAGTCCACAGGCCGACGCTCTATCCACTGAGCCAAACCGGCTAGGACACAATACATATTCTTTTTGTCTGGCTTCTTTTACTCAGCATTTACCTGTTGATAGATGTATGTGTGGGAATTACTGTATAGAAAGAAGTTATATCATTTAGGGTTAAGTGTATGTCAAGTGCAAAGGCCAGAAATAAGTCCAGAATAACTTGGAAGATCCTTATTTAGGTTGTAGGCAGGATTACATCATTGTCGCCTCAACTATGGAAATTGGGCACTGTCTGTTTATATTTGACTAGAGGCCCAGTGCATGAAAATTCATGCACTGGAGGTGGGGGGGAGTCCCTCAGCCCGGCCTGCCCCCACTCACAGTCCAGGAGCCCTCAGGGGTGGGAGGCGACTCAGCCATCAGGGGAAGGCGAAGCCCCATCATACCTCTGCTGCTGCCACTGCCGGCAGCGCAAGCCTCGGCCGACCCTAGTTGCCTGAGCCTCAGGCTGGCCCTGGGCAGCTGGGGGGCGGAGGGGACTGGGGGTCTCCTTAGGCAGGCACGCAGGGTGGGCCCGGCCTTGCTGTGCGCCTGCAGCCCCGGCGGGGCTGAGGGGACTGGGTGCCACCATCTTGTGGCTGTGGGTGCCACACACTTTGAGGGTGTGACAGCAATTAGCATATTCCCTCCTTATTGGCTGTGGGGCACCTCCATCTTTGAGGGTGGGGCATCAATTAGCATATTCCCTCCTTACTGGCTGTGGGTGCCGCCATCTTTGAGGACGGGGCAGTCAGTTAGCATATTCTCTCCTTATTGGCTGTGGGCACCTCCATCTTTGCGACAGCATCAGGGTCAATTAGCATATTCCCTCTTTATTAGATAGGATGGTTACTCTATGAGAGGTAGGTGATGTCCAGTTCTACTTGTTCTACCCATTAGTTATTTAAATGGGCTTCTAATGTTGATAATAAATCTTGTAGAGCTTTAGTAACTGAAACCTGATTTGTCAGATCAAGAAGGGCGTCATTTCTCTGAGGCATTCTCATGTTAATCATATTCTCTGACAGCTGTGTATAAAACTGAGATGTGAATTTATCAATTCACCATGAAAAATGAAGTCTTTATAGAGAGATTCTTTGGAAAGTCAAATGCTAGTCAGAAGATTGCTTGGTCAGTCAGCAGCCACCACATTGTGAATTTAACTATTTTAAATGTTTAGATAATGCTTTCCCACCAGAGTAAGGATCTTTGTGTATGTATCCTTTTCTCTGAAAAGATTCAGGAAGCCAGGCATGTGTCCAGTTGTAATAATTCCAGTGAAAGAATAAGTTGATGTTTCCCCCCTTTGTTTCAATCTTTTGGAAGAGAAGTTCAGACCTTTCTCTTTTTATCTTGTGCTGCCTTTCCATGTCTTTCTCCTAGTTTCTGCTCTTGGCAGTCCTTGGTGTTCTGTGGCCTGTAGCTATAACTCTGCAGTCTCTGCCTCCTCCTCCACATGACCTTCTCCCTGTGTCTCTGTGTCTCTGCGTCTCTGCATCTGAAATGCCCCTCTCCTTTCTCTTATGAGTCATTAGATTTAGGGCCCACCCTGAATCCAGGATGATCTCATCCCCAGATCCTTTCCTTAAGGATTTGCAAAGACCCTATTTCCAAATAAGGTCACATTCAAAGGTACTGGGGGTTAGGACTTGGACAAAGTTCAGAAGCCCCAAATCAACATATGCTTATAATTTCCTTTTTTATAGATGGAACCATAGAAGTTCTTACATTTTGAGAAAGAATGTAAATTGGTATAGTTCCCACCCATCTCTTTCTCTTCGTTTGGCATCTCCTGCTTGCTGTCCCTTTCTTTACCAGGCATACTGACCTTTTAATGCCTTGAAATGATTAAGCTCTGTTCTGGGCCTGGAAAATGCTGTTTCTTTGCCTGGACTGCTCTCTAATCTCTTTTCATCTGGTTCACTCTTTCAGGTCAGCATAAATGTTATTACTTCAGGCAGGTCTTTTCTAACTCCTCAGATTTGGCAATTCCCCTCCTTCTGTACTCTTTTCCATCGTAGAGCTGTTAGTTTATAATTAGATAACTTGGAGGTATGAGATACGCCTGTTTTGTTCACCACTGTGACCTTCTAGTAAGTAGTGGTATAGCTCAATAAGCACTTACTGAGTTGACGAACACAAGCATGATATTTGCATCCCTTGTTTCCTGTGATTAATACATTTGTCTTATTTTTTTCACTCAAATAAAATATATTTTTTTCTTTTTAAGAGTTTGGCAGAATTGGAAGTATTATGTACACATCTCTACACAGGGACTGATCTTGCACAAAGAATAGAGGCTGAGAAAGCACTCCTGGAACTTATTGACAGCCCAGAATGTCTCAGCAAGTGTCAACTTCTGTTAGAACAAGGAACAGTAAGTATTTGATAACAGTGATTAATCATGGAAGATCAGTGGATATACGTCATTGGTAATGAACTCATGTAGGTTAGCAATGATGACTGATAGGTATTACCACGTCTTTTTTTTTTTTTTTCCGACTTTCCATTTATTTGAACATTTGCTTTAGTTTTGCTCTTTTTTTTTTTTTATTATTAGTTAAGGTATTACAAATGTGTCCTCATCCCCCTCAACCACATGCCTTTTTAATACAGTTTATTTCACTGACAAATAAATTAATCAGAGAAAGAATTGGAAAGTCTGAAAGCAAACTTATTAAAGACCCCAGGAGGTGGAAATAGGCATGAATTGAAAATAGTTTGTGATTCCTTTTGGCCCCTCTTGATGTGTCATATCAGTGGACAAAAGTTACATTTTTAGGAAGTTGACTGACAGCTTTAACAAAACAAATTGTAATTGACTGAAACATGAAGGAATGAGTCAGAGGAATGCTGACTACCTCCTCCCTCCCTCCCTTCTAGAGTTTCCTAGCCATTCATTCAGCAATTTTTAGCAAATATTTAAATGTAAAACCAGGTATTGTACCATCTGCTTGCTTTATGTTTGTGCATTAAAGTAACTCCCAGTTTAGTTGGGGAGATACAGATGTATAAATATAGAGCTCTGAAATAATACGGTAGGCAATACAGTCAAGACTATATGGTCTATAGCAGAGGTCAGCAAACTTTTTCTGGAAAGTGCCAGATTGTACTAAATATTTTAGATTTTGCGGATCAAGAGGCAACATCAAGGATGTTTTGTAAGTATGTCTATAAGAGGAGAGAAAACCAATTTCCACAAAGTTTTATTGGTGAAGTTTAAAATATAATAATAGAGTACAGTGTTTGTTTTTTTAGTATGGGTCTGTTAATGAAAAGAATGGAATTATCCTTTTGGGGATAGCATTTTGCTTAATAAGTGTTCAAAGTTAATATTTCCTATTGTCAACGTTGATTGCAAGTGTTCCTATGTTAATACTGATCTGTAATGAGATTTTACATATTTCATTTTTGAAAATGTCTTTTTATACAGATGGCTTCTGCCACATGTTGATATCAGTCCATGAATATATGATTTTAATTAAGCATATCCATCACTTACAAGGGATTTGTAGAATTCTATTAAAACTCTCTTGATATTTGCCTTTTAGAATGTGAATACATTGTAGATTAGTCACTTCCAATTGAAGATTAGGTGGAAGGTGCTACATTGCTCAGTTAAATGGATTTTAAAATATGGATATTTCTTTTGCATTTGCATCACAGTCTGAAAAAATGCTGCTAGAACTAGTTTGAGCTCAGAAAATAACTCAGGCCCTGACCGGTTTGGCTCAGTGGATAGAGCGTCGGCCTGCGGACTGAAGGGTCCCAGGTTCGATTCCGGTCAAGGGCATGTACCTGGGTTGGGAGCACATCCCCAGTAGGGGGCGTGCAGGAGGCAGCTGATAGATGTTTCTCTCTCATCGATGTTTCTAGCTCTCTATCCCTCTCCCTTCCTTTCTGTAAAAAAAAAATCAATAAAATATATTAAAAAAAAAAAAAAAGAAAATAACTCAGGAATAGAGATCTTGCTGCTTGTTTTAACTTTTGACAGTGGAAGTATATAAAGCAGTTTGATACTGTGATTCAAACATCACTTGTTATTGAAATGACTTTACCGCATTTTAAGTTTTATAAATAAATACTAAGCACTGTTTGCCTTTTAGGAACTTTCTAACTTTAGGTTGACTTCATTAAGAGACATCAAATGTGCAGCGCAAGCTAATTTCCAAAGGCATTTAGTATTCAACAATAGTGGCTTAGAATGGTTCTTCTCATTCAGAAAAATTTCATTCTCAGCCCGGTTAAAAAAAATTATAATGAAACTTTACCACTGCTAAGCTATTGAACTGTGTGGTGGGAAAAGTCAGGGTTTTCAGCTACTATTTCTGATAGAAATTTACAGAAGTGAAGGTAAGTTCACAAAAATTAATTGAAGTTTCACAGTTAACACCACCGATTAACACTGGTCGATTCAAATATTTACTACAAAGTATCTACTGATAATTAATACAGTGAGTAACCATAGGCTTTTAGATTCTTACATTTTTAAAAGCTTTATAAATTTTTCCAGCAGTTCTTTTCTGCTTCATATATTTTTACTACCACTTGTGACACATCTTAGCAGATACTACTTGAGGTTGTACAGATTTAGTATTTTCTCAACTTCTTTAAGAATATTCTGTCTTATAGTTTCACAGACTCTTTAGAGATTAATTCTTTAGTCTCTTCAAATTTAACATTGATTTCTGGAATAAGCAGTATGGGCAGTGTTAGTAACTTCTGCCAACTCAGCAAAAAATAAGGATAACCTTCTATCATTGCCCTTGTTTGAAATCCACTCTTGGTATTGCTCAGATGTCTTCAACTGTTTGAGCATTGTTCTCACCGAAAGCCTAGTGATCTGAAGTTTATTTTCTCTCTATGTATCACTTTGGCTACTGCAATAAAATAATGGTGATTCGATGAACTATTTTGCTAAGTGGCTTTCCTTGCTTTGAAATTTAACTTTGGTTGTAACCTTATTTTCTATTTTAGTGAAGAAATTCTGCTATGATGAGATACGTTGTTTTAAATTGTATACTTTTGCTGACTGTTGGTTTCATGTGAAAAATTCTCATTATTGCTTAGGAAAAGTTCCTACTATAGAGTTTTGATTACTCTAATTTCATTTGTAATGGCAATAAATTTTATTATTCTTTACAGACATCCTATGCCCAGCTCCTTGCAGCCACATGTCTTTCAAAACTTGTAAGCCGAGTCAGTCCTTTGCCAGTGGAACGGAGAATAGATATCAGTAAGTGGTTTAAAAAGCTTTATGTCAAATTGTATTTAAAATATATTTTTCCTTTTAAATATGTTAACTGTTAATAGGTGTGCAAGTTATTTGATTCTGTCATTTTTTAAAGACTAGTGGTCAAGTCTCCGCTACCCACCTAGTGATGAGCAGTGATGTATAACATTGTGTAATAAAAAAGCACTTGTTTAAATTAATAATAAATAATAACTAGCATTTTAGTTTGTATGCTCTTTACTAAGGTTTGCACTACCTCATTTTATCCACCAAACTTATAAGGTGGGCACTGTTGCTACCTTCATTTTATAAATGAGGAAATTAGATTTGATAGGCTCTGTAATATGTCCAAAATCTCACAGGAAGAAATAGAGCTGTGATTTAAAACCACACAATCTTGTGGAGTCCATACTCTTAGCCTTGTCTTAACTTCATATACAACAGAATGATAGAAAAGTCAATTCTCCAGTATTTCTCTGGATGCTATATCAAAATTATCTGTGATGCATGCAAAACCAAAAGCAAATTAATGCTTATTAGGAAGACATTGTGTATGTGGACGAATAGTACTTGAAATTTAGTATAGTTGGAAACTGATTCTATAACGTAGCAATATATTTTTTAAGAGTTATGCCTTTTTACTAGTACGGGGTGTGTGTGTGTGTGAGAGAGAGAGAGAGGGGGAGAGAGAGAGGGAGAGAATTTGCTTTTCATATGGACAAAGCTCTAATAATTGAGGTATGGTATTTTAAAAAATCTTTTTTCTTATTAGAAATCGATTATTGATTCATTTCTGCTTTCTGGTCTCAAGGTTCACATGATTCATATTTGTGTATCAGAAATATTAAAATATGAATGATGGATCTTTAGACCGTTTTTGAATGGTCAGATCATGTTATTTTCCTCATCTGTTTGACTAATACTTTTCTTTTTTTTTTAATATATATTGTATTGATTTTTTTACAGAGAAGAAGGGAGAGGGATAGAGAGTTAGTAACATTGATGAGAGAGATCGATCAGCTGCCTCCTGCACGCCCCCTACTGGGGATGTGCCCACAACCAAGGTACATGCTCTTGACCGGAATCGAACCTGGGACCCCTCAGTCCGCAGACCGAAGCTCTATCCCAGGGGTGGGCAAACTTTTTGACTCGAGGGCCACAATGGGTTCTTAAACTGGACCGGAGGGCCGGAACAAAAGAATGGATGGAGTGTTTGTGTGAACTAATATAAATTCAAAGTAAACATCATTACATAAAAGGGTACGGTCTTTTTTTTTTTTTTTTTTTTTTTTTTAGTTTTATTCATTTCAAATCATTTCAAACGGGCCGGATCCGGCCCGTGGGCTGAAGGTTGCCCACGGCTGCTCTATCCACTGAGCCAAACCGGTTCGGCGACTAATATTTTTCTAAATAGCCAGAGTCACAGACACTGCAGAAACCTAGAGGATTTAAACATTATAAGCCTAAGTCATAAAACATAGTTTTTGTTTGACTCACACACATATACTCATTTTAAATTGACTTTTTTTTAAAAGCAATTTTAGGTTCACAGCAAAATTGAGCCCAAAATCCAGAGTTTCCCTATGCCTCTTGCCCCCACACATGTATAAGCTTCCCCATTATTAGCATCTTGCACCAAAGTGGTACATTTGTTACAATTCATAAACCTACATCTACATCATTAATACCCAAAGTCCATAGTTTACCTCAGGGTTCACTTTTAGTGTTGTGTATTCTATGGGTTTGGATAAATGTATAATGACATGTATCCCCATTATAATATTATACAGCATAGTTTCACTGCCCTAAAACTCCTGTGTTCTGCCTATTCATTCTTTCCTCCCCTCTAATCCCTGACAACCACTGATCTTTTTACTGTTTCCAGAACATCATATAGTTGTGATTATACATTGTATAGCCTTTCAAATTCATTTAGTTAGTAATAGGCACTTAAGTTTCCTTTATGTCTTTTCATGGTTTGGTAGCTCATTTTTTATTTTTTTTTTAGCACTAATATGCCATAGTTTGAATATAGCACAGTTTATCCGTTCACCTACTGAAGAATAACTTGATTGTTTCCAAGTTTTGGCAATCACGAGTAAAGCTGCAAAAAAGCAGTTTTTTATGTGGACATACGCTTTCTCCTTGGGTAAATATCAAGGAAAGTGATTTCTGTGTCTTATGGTTAAGTGTATGTTTAGGTGTGGAAGAAATTACCAAACTGTCTTCCAATGTGGCTGAACCATTTTGCATTCTCGCCAGCAGTAAATGAGAGTTTCTGTTGCTCTACAGCCTTGCCAACATTTGGTGTTTTCCGTGTTTTTGCATTTTCGCCATTTTAATAGGTATGTGGAAGTTAGTTTCTTACAGTTGTTTCAATTTGCAGTTGCCTAAAGACTAGGATGTTGAACATCTTTTCACATGCTTATTTGCCACCTGTATATTTTCTTTGATGAGGTGTATGTGTGTATAGCTTGGTTCACTTGGCCTGTTTGGAGTTTTCTATGTTCGCTTAGCACTTTTTTTTCTGTAAGAAATCATGCAAAAACAAAAGTAACATTTGCATTTTACTCAAATTATCCCTTAACATATCAATTGAATTGGAACAAATTTTCTTTTTCAAAATAAGTCTTATAATAGAACTGACTATATAAGTACATAACGTAAAGGGAATAACTTTTTGTCAAAGAAAATGTCATCACCACCTGTTTTTCTTCACATGATTCACATTATGTTAGTGAAGAATAGAAATGATCACAGAACATTTTCTTACAGGAAACTACATTCTTAATTATGTGGCATCACAACCCAAGCTGGCTCCCTTTGTCATCCAAGCCCTAATTCAAGTCATTGCTAAAATCACTAAATTGGGATGGTTTGAAGTTCAAAAAGACCAGCTTGTCTTCAGACAAATTATTGCTGATGTGAAGACATTTCTTCAGGTAAAAAGGCATTATAACATTATTTAGAGCATCATTATTTGGTTTAAAAACTGCTCTTCTTAAAGCTGTATGGTTTGTTTTGTGGCTACCAGTACTCTATTAATTATGATTTATTATATATCCTCTAGGTCCTTTATTTTTTATTGCCAGTAAGTGAGTACCTTACCATTATATAACTTCCAGACAAGAAGAATGCAAATTACTATGTTTTCTTATTTCAAAAGTGTATGGTCATTTCTAACATGTGTATCTATGTACTGCACATATACAAAAAATGTATATAATGTTTTCGGGTATTGCTCATTACATCTCTGTGAAGTGGATTTCATCTTGTAAGTGAGAAAACTGAGGCAAAGAAAAGTTAAGTAATTTGCATAAGGTTGTACAGTGACCTAGTAATGCATAGAGCTAGCATTTCAACAAGTTTGCTAACTTAAGGTATATAAATATATATGTACACCCAAATATATTTAATTTTTACATTATACCACACTGACTATATTAGTTTTTCAAGAATGTTTTCAACCTAAGTGATTACAGTTTTGGGAAACCTAAGTCTGTTTTTCCTGTGCTATATAAGTCTTAGGATGACCCTCATGCTCTGCTCAGTAACATTCAGATGTTTAAAGATATGTATTTTTTCATACAAATTAACCCTACCTGTAAGAAAACTACTTTAGCTAGTACTATGCTGAAGAAGCAGTGATCTGTTAAAATCTCAAGGAAAAACTGGCAGTTTGGATTAATTTAGAGATGGTTCAGTATTGGTTTATTGGCAATTAGGGGAAATTTGGACTTTATGAGATTCTATTTCTTATACAGTAACTTTAAAATTTAATCCCCATGTAAGGTGTACTCCTTCATATAGTGCAATGCTGGAAACCTCAGAAAATAAAATACTAGACTGTGCTTTTACTCTTTTATTCAGATTGTTAAAACCATGCTTAACAAATACATCAAATAATGTCATCTATATATATAAAAACCTAAGCAACTGTTCGACCAGTAGCTATGATTCACACTGACCACCAGGGGGCAGATGCTCAATGCTTAGGCATAGAAACATGGAACAGACTGAGGGAAGGGGGGAGGGCGGGAAGAGATTAACCAAAGATCTTATGTGCATACTAGAGGCCCAGTGCACGGATTTGTGCACTGGTGGTCCCTCGGCGGGCCTGCAGGGATCGGCCGAAATCGGCAGCCCGACATCCCCCGAAGGGTCCTTATTGTGATAGGGTGCAGGCCTCTAGTTTTGTTACAATGTTGATGAGATGTAGTAGGAACTTAAGTCTTGTTTATATCCCTGGTAGGGGGTATATAGGAGGCAGCTGATTGAAGTTTCTCATTGATGTTTCCATCTCTCTCTTTCCCTATCTCTCTAGAAATCAATAAAAACATTTTATAAAAATGCCAGCTGGTGTACACAGAGGATGGATGCATCAGTAATAGGAAACCTGTAGCTCAGTTCAAGCAGTTCAGATTGTCTTAAAGAATTAAAATGGAAAAATTAGGGCACACTTCTTTTGTTTATATTTTAGTTATGAGATAATTTGAACTTAACTACACTTAGTGGCTCAATATTAGTAGAATTCTGTGATGGTCAAGAAATGACCAACTATAAAATTAAAACTTGAAAAGCATATCATCTGTGCTAGTGTTTTTTTATGATTACACTATACTTAGATGCTGCATTTATTTCATACTTCTAGTCTGAGTTTGAAGTAGGGTAATTTGTTAGTAATGTGCACATGAAATCTGAATTTTGATTTGAAATTTTTAAGATTAAATTGGAAGTTGATTAAATTAAAAGCATCATAGAAGCTATAAAACTATACCATATTGATAGTCATGTATTTATCCCAGTGCAATGGGCACATTAGATTCCTTCATTATAAGATACATAACAAATGCATACACATTTCACTATTAAATAGTATTAAAAGGGCCTAAGTGATCTTATCTGATATTGGATCGAGGGATTTAAATTAGTTTCTAAGCTGTTTAGTATTTACTGAATGCAGCTATTTCAGTAGCCTTCAAGCAAATTTATAGGGCTGAAAAATGTTTTTTGTTCATGTTTTTATGAAAAGTGTTAAACCAAATCTTTATGTTTTGAGGTTTAGCTTATTATAAGTCCTAGGTGCTGAAAAATTTTGTAGAGTATCACACAGTTCTAAGATAGGTGAGCTTTTATCCCACTCAACTCTAAATTTATCCTCCAAAAATGAACTTGAAATTCTTTTTATTCGTGGACCTTATGTGTGATTTTTCTACATCTTTTAATAGATATATGATTAAGAAAATGTGATGTTTCAGTATTTAATTCTTGTAAATATTACCTGGTTTACATTGTAAGAACCAATCAATCACATGTCCCCAATTAATCTAAACTTTGTTATTTTCTCCGAAGGGTACCGTGGAACACTGCGTAATAGGAGTAATAATCCTTTCAGAATTGACTCAAGAAATGAACCTGGTAAGCCTTTCCATCTAATGGTGACATTACATTTGCTAAGTGATGCTGTTTCTTTGATATAAAATCTTTATATTGCATAAAACTCTGAATAGTCAAGTCTTTTTCTGTCTATTGGTGAGATAAGTATTGGAACACTTTCATTGTTATTGAAAATAACAGCAATAGTAGAAAGGATTACAAAAAACAGGGAATTAGACATGGTCCTTGCTCCGTGGTAATTAAAGAATTGTCCTTTTGTGTTCTGTATACATAGTAATATACTAACCATAAGAAATAAATTATATGCAGTATAATTTACTTGCTTACAAATAGAAGAGAAGTGGTTTGGTGAATTGGTACGCAACAATGGGTACACAGCAGGATTCATCAGAGAACAGGCCTTGGCACTTTGCCACTTGCTAACATGGATTTTCTCCCTATACAAGGGGAGTTTTCAGAAGCTACGCCTCCCCCCAGTAGTGCCTTTATGAGCTCAGCAGCTGAGCACATCGTCACCTGCTCCTATTCACTTTGTACTTAATTAGCATGATTCTAAACAGAATAAAAGCAGAAGTTGGTTCTATATGGAATGTTGTAATAAAGGTGAATGTAGTGATTTTATATAAAAAGTGTCATCTTTAATGAGCTGTGCTTGTATGTATATATATATGTGTGTGTATATCCACATATATACATGCATATATTTACATACACACACACACATACATGCATGTAGGGAGAAAGCTTGTCCAGGACCACTTACCAATGCCCTTTGGCGAGACAGTATAGTTTCTGTGTGTAAAAAAATCCAAAATAACTATTTTCTACTTGTATTCAATCAGGAATTAGAAAGTATTTCTAGATTTATTGGAAGGATTTCTAAAATGTAAAGTGATTTCTTAATCTACCTCCCCAGAGTATGTAAAAATTTCTTGCCTCATGGATGTGTGTCAATATCTATGATGTATCTCCAGAACTAATAGTAATTGTACCTGAAAAAGAGTTACTATGTTGGCAGGGACGTTATGACCAGGACTTTGGCTAATCCTATTATACTCTGTAAATATGTCTGAAGACTGTAACTTTCTTTTAAAAATATCTATTTAGAAATAATTTTAGTATGAATATTTTATCTCATAAAAGTGAAGACAATGGTACAGCAATGCAATGTATCCATTATCTAGCTTACACCACCATCAGCTTTTTGCTCATCTTAAAAACCAGCATTTATTTTTAACATTTCCTACTGCATAGTATAGTAGGACTATAGACTGCCCTGGTAGTGAGGGTTTTCTGTGGGTAGATTGTCACTAAGATAAGACCAGCTAATACAGAGTTCTAATAAAAGTATGATTCAGAGAACACCCATATTGTTGTTGTTTTTTTAATAACTGTCTTAAACTTTATTTAGAAAACTTGGGAGGATAATACAAAGAAGTTTTTTCTCAACCACTATTTGATAATAAGTTGCTGACATGGCCCCAGAATACTTTAGTCAGTGTATTTTATACACACAGGACATTCTCCTACATAACCATAATACAACCATTAAAATTAGAAAATTAAATGATATATTACTGTTATCCTCCTACTCCATTTAAGTTTCAGCATTTGTCCCAGAAAAGAACCAGTTTAGGATTATGCATCTCATTTATTAGACCTGTTTTATTAGTTTCCATCAATCTGGAAAATTTCCTCAATCTTTTCTTCACTTTCAAGATCTTGAAATTTGTGAAAGTTAGTTGTTTTGTCCCTCAATTTGGGATTGTCTGATAATTCTTCATTATTAGATTCAGATTGTACATATTTGTTAAGAATATAGCAGAAGTGACACTGTGGTCTTCTCATTGTCACCTGCCCGGAAACATTTGATTTGATTTGTTACTTTACTAATGATGTTCATTGTGGTCACTTGATTAAGACTGTCTCTGCCAGGCATCTCCAATTGTAGATTTACTCTTTCCCCTTTGTAAATAATAAGTATTTTATAGAGAGATACTTTAAAACTCTGAAAATACCTCATTTTTCATCAGTTTCAATTTATTCATTTATTTATATTGGTATGGTTTCTTAATTTCCTGTTTTATTTAACAGGTTATAATTTATTATTGACATATTTTGATGCTCAAAATTCCCCAAATTTGGCCAGCAGGAACTCTTTCAAGCTAGTTTCTATCTCCACTTGACATTTACTTACCATGGGTTGACGCTCAACCACTGAGTCATACTGGCCAGGCTTATTCTGCTTTTTCAGAAGCAAAGTCTACTATTCCTGGAGTGTATTCAATATATAATCATCAAGTAGTAAAATATCCTTTGCCCACATGGTAAAGGTATATAGGTATGTAGTAGAAAATGGGTCCACAGTTTTTCATCTCAGAAAATTGAATGTCTAAATGAATACTCTGGTACTGTGGTTGGCAAGCTGTGGCTTGTGAGCCACATGCCGCTCTTTGGCCCCTTGTGTGTGGCTCTTCCTAAGCCTTAGGAGTACCCTAATTAAGTTAATAACAATGTACCTACTTATATAGTGTAAGTTTAAAAAATTTGGCTCTCAAAAGAAATTTCAATCGTTGTACTGTTGATGTTTGGCTCTGTTGACTAATGAGTTTGCCGACCACTGCTCTAGTGAAATAAGCAAGGAAAGTGGTCTATTCTACCAAGTAGCAAAAGGGATGCTCTAATCCAGCGGTTCTCAACCTGTGGGTCGCGACCCTTTCACAGGGGTCGCTTAAGACCATCGGAAAACACATATATAATTACATATTGTTTTTGTGATTAATCACTATGCTTTAATTATGTTCAATTTGTAACAATGAAATTGGGGGTCACCACAACATGAGGAACTGTATTAAAGGGTCGCGGCATTAGGAAGGTTGAGAACAACTGAATGGTGTTAATAATTGTTCAGGTTTCAGACTTCACTTCGTTTGCTGTTTTCTATTGATAAATGGAAATATTAATGATATTAATAGCATTGTTTTGACCATATATATTTTAGAGGTTTAAGAACTAGTCTTAGTAAATTTATTCTTAATAATTATTTATCATTAATAAAATATTCAGAGGGAATGTAGAAATATCACTTATATAGAAGAATTTTTATATAACTGATTCAGTTTGCTGATTTACAGAAAGTTAGAATTTGAAGATCATCTTAGAGATTTCTCATTTTAAAGATGGAGTCTGAGGAACAGGGAAGTTGTTACTTACTTAAATGTGAAATATTGTACATGGTTCAGGAGTTGATAGTCTTAGTATCTGTCTTTTATCATGCACCAGTGGGGTCCCTCGGCCTGGCCTGCAGGGATCTGGCTGAAACTGGCTCTCTGACATCCCCCGAGGGGTCCTGGATTGCGAGAGGGTGACACCCCCCGGAATCGGACTCTTTCCTCTCTGGTTCCAGATGCATCACCCAAGAACCACAGCTGCCAAGTCACCGCAGCTTGGCAGCTCCTGTGTTGAGTGTCTGTCCCCTGGTGGTCAGTGCACATCATAGCTACCGGTCAAATGGTCGCTTAGGCTTTTATATATATAGATATAGATATGTTTATATTGCCTTTGAAAGTATAGCCAATTCTGGTATTTAATTTTGGGATCAGTATGGTTTGTAGAAAGAGCACTAAATTAAAAGAATCCAGAAACATGGGTTCTAACCATGGCTCTACCATTAACTTTTTTAGTAACCCTAAGCAAGTCACTTAGCTCAGTAGATTTTTAAAAGTCCTTTTAGCTCGATATTTTATGATTCTTCAATTATTATTTCCATCCCTTTTCTTAGTAAATTTTGTTTTGCTATTTGGTAAGTCTGGTCAAATAAATTCATCTTGTTTTTTTTAGGTTGATTATTCTAGACCTTCAGCAAAACACAGGAAAATAGCTACCTCATTTCGTGACACTTCTCTCAAAGACATCTTAGTGCTAGCATGCTCTCTTCTAAAAGAGGTAAGTTATTTAATAATGCAATATTCTATTCGAGTATTTAAATTTCAAAGGAATTTCAAGTGAGTCCTCCTCTCCCATTCTGCCTTTTGAAGAGTTGTGGGCAATCTTAATATAGTAGATTTGCACAAATCTGTAAGAGTTTCAAAAAAATTCACCTTTACTCACTAGGAAAATTGTAAAATAAAATTCAAAGAGCTTTGAATAACTTGTCTTTGGGTAGTAGTTTCATTATCTTCCTATTGTAGATTATTTATTGCAGAAGCTAATTGGGACTTAGTTTCTTTATTGCCCTACCCATATTTTAATGGGATGTAGCTGAACAATGAAATGATGGTAGGTTTTCCTAATTCATCAACTGTCAATATTTATTCATAGTTGAGCCAAGATAGTTGACTTTAATAATTTCTTACGGAAATATTTTCCCATTTGCTACTTTGTGCCATGTTGGTCATTAGGAAGAGTAGGATTTATGATTCTATTGTGTTCTTTTATAATATAGGGCTCCATTATGCTCAAGCTTGCTAATTGGGGTAGTACAGCATTTCCCAACTATTTTGTACTTATTTCAGTTCTGTAGGAGGCCAGGCTGAAAGATCCTGTTATTTAAAAATGTAGGAAAGAAGATGGAATAGTAAAATGAACTCCCTTGTACCCTTAAACCAGTTGGTAGTAACTGGTTAAACCAGTCTTGTTTCAGCTCTATCCCTAGCCTAACAACTTTATTTCTTTTTGTGTTATTCTTGAAGCAGAATGCCAAACGATATAATTTCCTCCACAAATATTTCATGATGTATCTCTAGGAGGTAAATCTATTCTGGTTGTGTCAAGAGGGACTTTTGTTAGGGGGGCAGCGGGGGGAGTCAAGATTGGTCTCTAGAAGCTTGTGAGTGTCCTCCCACATTCTGACAGCTCTGAGAACCTTCTCAGCTGAATAGGATAATTTATGCATGAAAGAATATTGTATTTCAGCTTGTTCCAAGAAACCGTTGAGTGAATCCCATACATTTATACATTTGTGCTGTATAAAGTGTTTGTTACCTCTTAAAACTTTACAAGATGACCTACAAGATGCAGTTAAGAGTAAAATTTTTTATTTCCATTTTAAAAAATTAAATATGAAAATAGTCTATTGTAGACTTTTTATAGTGATTTACATTTTTCTAATATGTACAGCAATATAACTTTGCAAACTCTTTTTTTGCTAATTTAACTTGGCATTGAGGAATTATTTAAATTAGTGAAAATTTGTTTATTGACATATTTTAGAAAATTATATTTGACTTTGAACTTTTTTCAGGTGTTGGCCAAACCTTTAAATCTTCAGGATGAACGTCAACAAAACCTAGTAATGCAGGTCTTGAAACTGGTCCTCAACTGCCTTAACTTCGACTTCATTGGCAGTTCAGCAGATGAATCTGCAGATGATCTTTGCACAGTGCAGATCCCAACAACCTGGAGAACAAGTAAGAAAAAAGTTTAGTATGAGGGATCGTCAGCATAAAAGGCACAGGATTAAACAATGTAGTTGCCTATGTACAGTTATCTCTATTTTCTGCTAGGCAGTCAAAAAGTTCAAAGGGATTTGTAACCCCAAGTAGTTGCTATTTTCCCCAATTCTCAGAGTAACTTCCATATTTTGATTTTGGAAAAAAGAAAAGACCACTCTAGAGTTGGGGGGAAAACAGGTTTGTGTGTGGCTGGGGGCGAGGAGGGGAGAAGAAATGAAAACTCTTGTTTTGAAACTTTCAGATAAAACGGGAGGGGAAACAACACTTGACAACAGATATCAACATATTATTCAAAGCTATAAAGAGAATGAAGAGAGTAACTGACTAAGCAAAGCAGAATTGCAACTTACTTTCTTAGAGAGGGATACCAAGAAAAGCAAGCTGATTTGCTCTCACACATCCCAGAAAGATGATGGCACTAGGGTATTCCCGAAGTCAGACTGAAATAGTCAAATATAAGGTAGAATGGGGCCGAACGGGGTTGGTAAAAGTTCTGCAAACTCCCCAGGATCTCTACCACCTATGCAGCTAGGCGACCTGCCTTTCCCTTTCTTTCCCCAAAGGAAATTGGCAAACAGATAATACCAAAAAATGTCCATAGCACTGAGACATAATTTTTGAGATTGAAAGGTCCCATCAAGTACCCAACAAAATGAATGGAAAAAATACACCAAGCTTCATAATCATGACATTTCAGAGTAATAAGGATAAAGAGACGATCCTAAAACCTACCAGAAAGAAAAAAATTAAGTCACCTACAGAGGATTGGGATCAAGGATGTTATTAAGCTTCCCCACAGCAGCACTGGAAGCTAGAAGTCAGTGGAGTAATATCCTCAGACTGTTGAGGGAAAATTATTTTCAACCTAGGCTGAAATTGTCAAGTATAAGATAGAATGAAGACATTATCAGACTTGCAAATTCTCCTGAAACTTATCCCTTATGCACTTGTTTTCAAGAAGTTCTTAATATACATGCCAAAAACGTAGAAGATTCGGGGTTTGGGAAAAGGGAGCCTCAACCCAGGATGACAATAAATAGATATAACACGGAGATAATTATATAACAAATTTAGGAATAACCAGTCCATGTTGAAGGCTCTGGGAGGTAGCAGTGGGAAAATGAAAATGATAGGTTATTTGATGTTATTAATCGTATGGAAAATGTCATGAACATTTTGCAAATCTGTCAGAACATTTGTAAAGAATTAGTGACAGATAGACAAATAAGCACAGAAAAGATGCTATGATTAAATCCAGAGAGTGTTAGAAATGTGATATAAGGATAGCGTACTCTTGGCTCAGCTGTTGACATTATTTATGTAGTAATAATAAATGTAAACACTTAGAATTGATTTAATCCCAGATTGGTGTAATAGTGGATGGATTTTTAAGAGGATGGATTGTGGAGGGAGGTGGGGTGAGTGATTAGACAACTAAAGCCTTATATACTGTCACAAATTCATTTAATGCCTAAAGTAAAATGAATAAAGAAATAATATATAGCATGCTATTCAGAAATATGTATGTACTGTAAATATAGCTAAGAGTTGAAGTGGGGTAGGGTATAGCTGTTTTTTATTATATATTTTTTAGTTATTTTGGCACTATTTGAAGTTTTAAATGTTTATATTACTTTAAATACAAATGAAAATATTAAGACAATTCTGCCAGTAAGAACTGTACTAGTAGATGCTACATAGAAGTAAGGAACACCTTAGGTAATTAATTTCTATCTCTCTATTACAGTAAAACCTCGTTTCTTGAATTTAATTCATTCCGAAGGCTGTTTGAAAATTGAGTCATTTTTCCCCACTAGAAATAATGTAAATTGAATTAATCTGTTTCAGACCCCCAAATGATTCCGTTTTAACCTTTCTTATATAAAAAACATGTCTATTGTACTGTTTAATCTATAAATAAAAACTTTGAAAACAAAAAGGACATGAAATGTAAATGAAAATTTAACAAAAAAGAAAGGAAATGTATAGTAAAAATGAAAATTTAACAATAATTATAAGCAGCAAAAAAACACACAAAAATATTCACAGCACAATATCCTGAGATTTTAACAGTGGTAAATTGACTCAGATTCTTGCATTTTCTCCAAGTATAAGGTAGAATGAAGGCATTATCAGACTTGCAAATTCTCCTGAAATTTATCCCTATGCACTTGTTTGCCACCTAATCATACAGGTATCAACATGAAAGGGTTTTCAGGTTGAAAAGCAAATTGTTTGAGATGGGAGATGTTCGAGAAATGAGGTTCCAGTGTATTTCATCTTTCAGAAGAAAATAAGCCTAACAAAGAGTGGCCACATACAGAGGTCTCAGAGTTCTTGGTTTGTTTGATAAAGTCTTACTATGTTAAGATCACAGAATTGAAAGTAATGGTATTAGAAAATAATTTTTTTTCTAGTTTTTCTGGAACCAGAAACATTGGATCTTTTCTTCAATTTGTATCATTCACTTCCACCACTGCTATCTCAGTTAGTAAGTAAAAATCATTTATTATTTCATTAAAAAGTATCTGTGATCTTTAAGGTTGTTTTAGATTTACTTTTAAAAATTCTACTTATATTCTTGGTTGGATTTACCTCTCACAGGAAAGTCTTACATTTCTGGGATTTGTGTTGCTTAAGCTGTTTGTCAGATTCTATTCAGAGTCAGCAGTGCATTCTATTTCATGGGCGACTGTTGATTTAGCTCCTGCCCAGAGCCAGCACAGCCCATCAACCTCCTGAGTTTATCTTCCTTCCTATTCAGTCCCCTTTCCTTCTGGGCCTCAGTCCAGTAATTGGCCACCCCATCAGTTACCTTCCCTTCTCTTACCCTCTTTCTAGCTCTTTCTCAGCCCTGCCTGTCTCCAGGTCTTCCTCATGCCAGGCAGTCCCCATCAGATATCTCTGAATGAGAAACAGAGACCTGCTCACTTGATTTTGTGCTCATTGCTTCAGTTGCTAATTTTTTCAATCCAATTCTATCATGTGGTTTAACAATTCTTGAAATTCTTTGATTATATACTAGATCTTTGAGACTCTGAACCTCATCCTGTGGGATCTAAAACAGAAACCAGGCGAGATTGGACAAAAAAAAGATAGAAGAAAAAGTTGTCAGTATAATAGCTAAGCTTGTAGAAGTGAAGTTGAGAATTCTAATATTGCCATTTCCTGAAAAGATGCTCCCGATTTAAAGTGCATATCAGTGTTTTGATGTGTTGCCTAGAAGGAAGAAACAGATTCACAAAAATACTCTTTTCTTTTTCTTTTTTGTTAAGGGGTATGCTCCTGAAGCTAGGATTTTAAGATGGTGGTTTGGAAGCAAGGTTTCAGAAGACACATATGTGTCCAAGTGGTGCCCCCACGCTTCAGCCTTCTGTCTTTTAACCACAATAGTCTTGTTTTTAGTTGTTTAGAACCGTCATTGTGTGTACAATTTTGTTTTGGATAAAACAAGCTATTAGTGCTTAAAAAATAAAATGGAATATAATGGCTTTAAGAAAAAAGTAACATTTATTGGGCATGCCCTATTCATATATGGTGCTTATGTCACTTTATCCTCAAAGTGGCCCTGCAGGGGGTATTATTACCCTATGTATCCTGGAAACCACACTGGCAAAGGTGACTTTCTCCAGGGCAATAAACTAACTATTGGAGCTGAGATTCAAACCTACGTGTTTTGGCACCCCCAACTCTGGATATTTTTAATATGCAGTAGTTCCCAAACCTTCTACATGTCAGAATTGCCTAAGAAGTTTTTTTTGTTTTGTGTTTGTTTGTTGGTTTTTCAACAATAAGGCAAACTGGAGAACACCTGAAAATGCGATCCTTTGATTTTTGTCCTTATTCTCACCCTTGCCAAGAGACCCAGGCATTGTGTGTGAAATGGAAATATTTAAATATCAGCAAAAATTGTATTTTTTTTAAAAATCAGGCAAGCAAATGTTATGTGGACAAAAACATATGGGCCAGTTTGACCTAAAAGTGACCAATCTGGGGCCTCTCATTTAATGATCCAGCAGACTTCATGGGCACCAGTGGTGGAATTAAGAAGCCAGGTAGTGAAATTATCTGGTAAGGTATTAACTTCAGGAAGAGAACTAGGCCATAGATAATCGGTAGGCATTTTTATAGAGCATCTAACTCTTCCAGCAGCATTTCCAAATATTCATTCCAAGATGTTAATGAATGTTCTGTTACCAGATAAATTTGGGACATGCTAAATTCAGTAAAGCTGTTGGAGTCCCTCACCCCCCTCCATTTGCAGGATACCATAGTGCATAACATGCACTATTTCCCAAATATATTCTATCACAAAACCATATGTTATTTTTGGTTGGACACCTGGTTCATGGGTTCACAAAAGAACTGGTCTTCAGAAGCAGTTGAAAGCCTTTTGAATGTATATGTCCAGGCTCTGCTCTAGGCATATCTTATATAATAAAAGCCCAGCAACCGGACAACAGAATGACCAGAACGACTGGTCGACCAGTCACTGTGATGCGCACTGACCACCAGGGGGCAGACGCTCAATGCAGGAGCTGCCCCCTGGTGGTCAGTGCGCTCCCACAGTGGGAGCACCGCTTGGCTGACCAGGATGAGCAGTGCTCCCACAGCTGGCCGATCCCTGCAGGCCACTCCCCCCACCAGTGCACAAATCCTGTGCACTGGGCCTCTGGTATAACATATGAAAAAATATTAGCAGAGAATACACACCAATAGAAGTGTTAAGGTGGGCTTGAAGGGTTGTTGGTAGTGGAAGTAGATAGGTTAAATTTTAAGCTTTTATTTTTGAATTCTGTAATGCTTTTTTAATCGCAAAAATTGAAAAATAATATTTTTTATGTAGAGACAAATGTGGCCATCGTTACTTTTAAAATTGAAATGACTCTTGTTTCCTTTTTTAGGCACTTTCATGTTTAGTTCAGTTTGCTTCTACTAGAAGGTCCTTATTCAGCAGTCCTGAACGTGCCAAGTATCTTGGTAATTTAATTAAGGGAGTAAAACGGATACTTGAAAACCCTCAGGTATTTATGAAGAAACTGAATGAATACTTAGCATATAGAAATATAGTTTTCTTGCTGAAAGGTACATAATAAACTCATTTCTTTATTATGATTCTACAAGAAAATATGAAGTATCATATTCATCTTCCTTATAGTTCTTTTGTAATAGAAATGGGCACATTTCCTGACAGACTTCTGTGTTCTTCCTCTTGTATTTTTCCATTCCTTTAGGTGAATAGAGGTCATATATCGTATGCTTCTGCTTTTCACTGTTGTACTACATTTCTTCGCTTGTACTTCTTAAGTTACTGAAGTGATTAATTCAGAGTTATATCTACCTTCTGAACTAGAAGACAATATAAATCTGAATGTTAATATTGGAATAAGTGGCTTTAAATGATGAAATGATGTCTTTTTGCCCTCTTGTGGACAAATAAGAGTTTGTAGATTTTTAAAATCTACTTTCTACACTAAGTGCAAAGCTTCAATAGCTATATTCATTTAAAAGAATTGCAAAGCCATTATTAGTGATTTCGCATGCCTCCATAAAATTTTTTGTTTCACTTTTTATTTTGTTTTAGTTTAAAATATTTGTAACGAAAGTACAGATTATAAAGGGTTAAATGATGAATTTAAGGAAGTATATATAAATCTCTTGGTTACTACTGATTTTGAGGGGACATGAAGAAAATGTATTCATAAAGACCAGATGTTTTTGCAGGTTGTTTTTATATGTTGTACATTTGCTTTACCTTTTCAATTTAGCATAACTAAAATGTGTTTTGCTGATAAATGAAATTTTACCAATATACTTAAAATTTTTAAATTTTAATTACTATCGTCAATCATTATGTGGAAAGTAATATGCTAATATCAGATAATTCTCTGAATTGATTTAACATCTAAATGTTGATGTTTCATGGCTGTAAAAGTTAGTTTGAATATTATATTGATTATTTTGGAATTACATGTATTAAAAGACCTGTGAGCACAAAATATCTTTTTGTAATTTGTCCTTAATAATTAGACACTATTTTGTGTTCTTTCCTTGAGCTCATTTGAATGAAATTTCTTATAAACTCCTTCAGTATTATGTTTTATGCCAGCTTCAGAGTGAAGTGTTCAAATTATCAAGATCATAACACGTGTCCCCTATCTTCAAGACAACTGGGCACATCTCTTTTAGTCTTTCCTTTTAACCTAGCCTCTTTCAAAAGTTATGTCTGTATCTTGTGCTATTTTTGTTAAACTTTGTGCCCTACATGACAATAAATTATTTGAATGACTCTTCATTTAGCAACTAACTGGAAGATGCATGAGGGTACAGTGCTTGTAGGTACTCAACAAAAATTTGTTAAATTAAAATAAATTTCTTTTATTTGTATGTGCACATATACTATTTATCTTAAGGTGGGGTGGGATGCTCTTTTCTAGGGTTTCTAGAGGCCATTCTTATATTTTTTACTAGAGCCCCGGTGCATGCAATTTGTGCACTTGGGGGGGGGGGTCCCTCAGCCCAGATTGCAAGAGGGTGCAGGCCAGGCCAAGGAATCCCACTGGTGCACAATTGGGCCAGAGAGGGATGTGGGAGGTTGGCCAGCCTGGGAGATAACCGTGGGACGGTTCCAGGGCGTGTCCGGCCCATCTCACTCAGTCCTGATCAGCCGGACCTCAGCAGCAAGCTAACCTACTGGTTGGAGCATCTGCCCCATGGTGGTCAGTGCACATCATAGCGACCGGTTGACTGCCCCATGGTGGTCAGTGCACATCATAGCGAGCAGTTGAGCGGCCTTAGCATATCATTAGCATATTACACTTTGACTGGTTGAATGGCCAACCACACAGCCGGACACAGCATATTAGGCTTTTATTATATAGGATTTTCTTTCTCAAATATTTTTCAAATCTTCTATTGACTTATGTTTAAGCCACAACACACACACACACATATTTTTTGTGTAATATAATGGGTTCCTAAACATTATAATTTAGCCATCATAGTGCAAAGTTTCCTGCAAAGCCCCTACTTTGGATTCCTTATTATTAATAATTTATAACAACATTTCCAGCAGAAATTGTTTTCTTTCATTACTATTTACTCAGTTGACACAAAATAACATAAGTACACATGAAAACTGGAAGACTTAATAAAATACTCTTAGAATTTTATTGATGGTCATCAGCTTGGTTTGTTTTTAAGTATTTTTAAAAGTCTTTCTTTTTGTCTCATATTTTAGGGTTTGTCTGATCCAGGTAATTACCATGAATTTTGTCGATTTTTGGCTCGTTTGAAGACAAATTATCAGCTGGGAGAATTAGTTATGGTGAAGGAGTATTCTGAAGTTATCAGATTGATTGCTAATTTTACCATTACTAGCCTACAGGTAAAAAGAAATTTATAATTGATATTAAACTGTAGGTAGTTTTATAGCAATTTCTTGGTAAGATTTGGTGGGGATTTTAAAAATATCTATTAGAGTACTTTGCTCAAAATGCTCAATGTCAGTTTTAGGTTAAAAAGTTCATTAAACATTTTATAATAAAAATTTAGAGGCCATCTAAGTATCTAATAATTGAAGAATTAATTGAGAAGCTGTAGTATCTATGTGAAGAAATATACAAGTTTTTACAGATTGGTTTTAGGGAAGATTCTATTTTTAAATTTTTAAATTTAGGAAAAGGTTTTAAAACCATATTTCCCACATGATATCACCTCTGTGAAAAAATATTCATGGAAAGAAGATTAGAAGGAAGTTATTAACATTTTGATAGTGAACATTCCTGAGTGATAGAGTAATGAGAGATTGTTGGTTTCTTCTTTATGCTTTTTTTGCATTTACAAAATGTGCTACGTTAAGTGTTCATTGGTTATATAATCTGAATAAAAGTTAATTTTAAAATCTGTGATTAGTAATTTTGCCTCTGTAATTCTTATTCTAGGAAGCTATGTCATTTTAAATAACATTTGCTTTATTTCTTTGTAGCATTGGGAGTTTGCTCCCAACAGTGTTCATTATTTATTAACTCTGTGGCAAAGGATGGTAGCTTCAGTTCCTTTTGTGAAATCAACTGAACCCCACTTATTAGACACTTATGCACCAGAAATCACGAAGGCCTTTATCACTTCTCGGTTGGAATCTGTTGCCATAGTTGTGAGGTATTGAAAACTAAATCTTTCTGTTGTATTTTCATCTTTTGCATCTTGGAATTTTTAAAAATTTAGGCATAATTTACCTACTGTAAAATTCACCCTTTTTAGTGTACAGTTTTATGAGTTCTGACAAGTGCATACGTTTGTATAACTACCATCACAATTAAGATATAGAATGGTTTCATCACCCCCCAAAAGTTCTTTTGGGTCCCTTTGTAGTCATTTCTTTCCCCACCATTAGCCTTTGGCCATTGCTGATTTGTTTTGTTTCCCTATAGTGTTTGCCTTTTCCAGAATGTTGTATGAATGAAATTATACAGTAGCTAGCCTTTTAGTCTGGCTTCTTTCACTTAGCATAGTGCACTTAGGATTCCTCCAGGTTGAGTTAGCAGTTGTTTTCTTTTCATTGCAGTATAGTATTCCATTTTATGGAAGATCACAATTTATCCATTCACATCTGAATGGACATTTGGGTGGTTTTCATTTTTATGAATTATGAATAAAACAGCTGTAAATGGTCCTGTACAGATTTTTGTATGAACATAAATTTTTGTTTCTTTTGTGTAAGTACCAAGATGTGAGACTCCTAGGATGCATAGTAAGTGTGTTTTATTTTGTAAGAAACTGCCAAATTCTTTCCCAAAGTGGCTGTATCATTTTGCATTCCCACCAGCAATGTATGAAAGATTCAATTGCTCTGTATCCTCACCAGCACTTGATATTATCAGTCTTTAAAAATTTTAGTCATTCGAATAGGTATGTAGTGGTACCTCATTGTGGTTTTAATTTGCATTCCTTGAATGAATAATAATGTTGATCATCTTTTTATGGGCTTATTTGTCATATGTATGTATTTGGAAAATGCCTGTCAAATCTTTTGCCGATTTTTTATTGTATTGTTTATTTTCTTATATTGAGATTTGAGGGGGTCTGTATATTCTGGTCACAAGTCTTTTTATCATCTGTGTTTTTCAGATACTTTCTTGCAGTTCATAGCTTGCCTTTTCATTTCCTTAGTAGTCTTTCAAAGATAAATTGTTTTAAAGTTTGCAGTCCAATTTATCCTTTATTTTTTCTTCTAAAAGTTATGTACTTTCAGAACTAACATTTAGATCTGATTCATTTTGAGTTAATTTTTGTGATGTGAGGTAAGGTTTGAGGTTTCTGTTGTTGTTTAGCATATGGATGGCCAATTATATCAACACCCTTTGTAGAAAAGACTTCTTTCTCCATTGAATTGCCTTTGCCCTGTTTTCAAAAATTAATTTGACCGCATACATGTGGTTCTATTTCTTGACACTATTCTCATTAATTTAACTGTTTCTCCTCCTGCCAATACCCTATCTTAAATACAGTGATCTTATAATAAGCTTTGAAATCAGGTAGTATGAGTCTTCCACCGTGGTTTCCCTTTTCAAAAATTATTTTGGCTCTAGAATAAATATTTTGCAATAAAATGGGTGAATCCCTCAAGCATTATATTAAGCAAAGGAGGGCAGACATAAAAGAGCACACTGTCCAGCTTCCATGAGGTGCAAAATCAGGCCAAGTTAACCTGCTCTGCTTTGGGGTATATAGGGGACTTGCGGGCAATAAGGAGGACTCTGAGGTGCTGGAAACGTGCTGGTTTTTGTTGTGAGTGCCCGTCGCATTGGTGTGTTCACTTTGTAAAATCCATCAAGCTGTACACCTGGTTAGCGAGCTCTTCTGTATGTGTATTACATGTGACTATAAAATTTTTATGAAAATAAGGGAGCCCCAAAAAAGTATTTTGGCTCTTTTACTTCCTTTGTTTTCCCATGTAAATTTTAGAATTATCTTGTCAGTATCTACAATAAAATCCTGGTGGAATTTTAACTGGGATGGCATTGAATTTGTATATTAATTTAGGGGAAGAATTGATATCTAAGCAATATCAAGTCTTTCAGCCAGTAACCATGTTTATTTTTTAATATATTTAGTTCTGTAATTTCTTTCATCAGTGTTTGTAGTATTCAGCCTTAAGATTTTACATATATTTAATTAGATTTAAGTAGTAGTTTATTTTTTCTGGTACCTTTGGAAGATACTGTTTTTTAAATTTTAATCTCCAATTTTTTATTGCTAGTATGTAGTAATACAGTTAAATTTTGTATATTCATCCTGTATGCCAGAATCTTGGTAAACTCACTTGCTAGTACGAGTAGCTTTTTTGGGGGTGTTTTTTTAATGTATGCAATCATGCTATTTTCAGATATAGACATTTTATTTCTTCCACTCTATTTGTTTTTTATTCCTTTATCCATTCTGGAATTTTATTTAATATCGATAAAGTATATTTGTGGTAAATAAAAGTGCATCACACTAATGCCTGCAAACTTGTTCTTATATATTTGCAGAGATCATTTAGATGATCCGCTGGATGATACTGCCACTGTCTTTCAGCAGTTGGAGCAGCTATGCACTGTCAGCAGATGTGAATATGAGAAGACATGCACTCTTCTTGTACAGTTGTTTGACCAAAACGCACAGAATTACCAAAAGCTTCTGCATTCTGCTTCTGGGATAACGGTGGACATGGCAATTCAGGAAGGTCAGTGAATTTTATCTGACTATTATATGGTATGTACAATTTTAAGTAGCTTCATTAATCACTGTAGTAATTTTATGCAAATTATTTTTATATATTTCCCCCAATTCCTCACCCACCCCCCACCAATAAGCATTAATTTTTTAACCTTTTGGATATTTTAGTGGCATGACGGTTAATTTTCAGTTTTCTTTATGATTTACAGGAAATATTTTTCTCTGGAATCAGTATCTAGAAAAGCTGATAACGAGTAGAGTTTATTATCTTATAACTAGCTTTTAACTGATCTAATTGATCATGTTTTCTTCTTTGTTGTAGAAGACTGCAAATTCAGAGCCTAAATAGATCATAATATAGTTACACAATGCAATACTATATAACAATAAAATGAATGAACTGTAGGTATACTTAAAGATGAATGTCAGAGATAAGATATTTAGTGGGAGGGGGGGGCAATAGTTAGGAAACTATATATAGTTTGAAATACTTAATAAAGCCTCAAAACAAGTGATCCTAAAAATATATTGTTTTGGAACATATAATGATATGCTCAAGTGATATAATGAAAGAAAAATGTCAAGAGAATAGTAAGCTCCAAATGCAGGATCATGGTTACCTCCAGAGTGGGAGGTAAGGAGACAAGCTATGGGAGGGATATGAAGATACGAGTGAGTATACTGGTAAAGCCTTGGTTCACAGGTGTTTGTTTTATTACACTTCATATATATGAGACATTTTTTTTCATATATATAAATATTACATTGGAAAAAGATTCAGTTGTGAAATCAAAGACCTGTTTTAAAAAGGATATTTCTTAAAAAAGGATATTAGCTATTCTAAGATATATCGATGAAATTAACTGAACAGTAATAATTTATTAATGTTAAATAGGTTTGTATATTGAATAAGTCAGACTTGATTTTTGATTAATATAAATTCAAGGAGTTTTTATAGTTAGGTACATTATGTGGTTTTAATAAAATGCCATTTCAAAGTCTCTAATATAATGCCTTATACATAGAAAATTTTAAATAAATATTTTTTCCTTCTAGTCCAAAGGTCAGTAGCAAGGAATTTGTCCATCTTTTAAAGATTTCTATGGTGTACTAAAAAATATTGTTTTATATTATGAAAAATACCTCACGTGGCTTTAGTTTGTACTACTGTATGTAGTAGTATTCAATTTCTTTTGTGCAGACTAAACACTTCAGTTAGTGTTGAACAAAGAAAATTATATGCTCTCGTTATATGTGCTTTAATTTAGATGCTTAATGGCTTTTAATGTTACAAAATAAGTTTATTATTATATTATAATCTCATTTGTATTATATTGTCTTGCTCTTCCATATTTGTGGTGATGTGGTCATGGTTTACGAAAACAATAATCCCTAAGAAATAGGTCATTAACAGTAGTTAACGATTACTTGTGATCTATGGTAATGACTGATTTCTTTGGGATTATTGCAGTTATAAACCATAATTACAGATTATTACAGCAATAATTATTTTGTTTAAGGAAAAAATGTTCTGTGCTTGAACAGCTGCTAAAACAAGTGCCCTGAACATTAATGGAAAATTAAAATGGAAATTTAGTCTTATTATAAGATGAGATATTTTTAAAATTTATAGATATATAATTCATGTATTAGATATTTATTTATCTAAATACAGTTTAGATTAGTGGATTTATATGGTTCTTTATATTTTGTGGAAATAATTCTGTAGCCAAAGTAACTTCTTAACATTTATTATTTTGAACACTGCCAGACTACAATTGTTGAGGTTTAGGGAAAGGTTTAATATGTATGAGAAATACCACTTTTCATTCAGTTAAATATGAAAATTACATTTGATAGCTTAATAATAATGCCTTTTTATTTCATTGTTCACTTCTAACACTAACCCTAATTTATCCAGTCAGTACTTGTTACTAAGGGTTAAGAAATGCCTGCTTTTCTGTTTTCTGTATGATAGAAATCACTGCTTTCTAAAACAAGGAAAGAGTATATACATTCTATTTTTCTCTAAATAAGTAAATATCCATTCAAAATTTATCATAATTTTTAAAAAATGCTCACAATTGATCACATGCCATCTTTGTATAGTATTCTTTGATATAAAAGTTATAATTTGAAGGTCACAGAGTAAGATGAATTAAAGAATAAAAATATATTTTCTATTATTAGGCAGTGATACTTATCATACTGCATAGAAAAAAAATCATTTTTTACTCCTACCTATCTCTTACTAGGTTCAATTTCTTTGGCATGGGGTCTCTTTTCCTTCTCACCCTGTCCCATACATATACATACATACTAGTATTTAGTTAAAACACTACAGCAGAACATGACACATAGTAGATACTCAGCAAATGATTTTCTGAGTGTATTTTACTTGGAAAATTTTTAATTTTTTAAATTTTTTTGTTTGCTTGTTTTACAAACAGCATTTAAAAAGTATATATGACTAATTGTAACTAGCTTTAAAATTAGCCATATATACTTGTTGCAATTAAATTGCAACAAGCCTCTTTGGAAAAGAGTACTTTACTTGCAGAATATCTTTTAGTGCTTGTCACAAGCCTGTGGAACAGGTATTATTATCATCCTCATATTTATAAATTAAAGCCAAGAATGATTAAGTACTTAGCATAATAGCTGAGGCAGGATTGAATCCAGACTTTGCTCTTGGTAGCTAAATTGTACAGTGTCTATTTTTAAATATTGGTCTTCTAACAGAGAAATATAAAAATTACATGCATGATGAATTCTTTGTCTATTTTCAGCTAGGTTTGTTTTATCAAAACCTATTTGGCAAATGCTTCTGTGTTACATTAGTGAAAACTCCCAAAGTAAATTTTTTAATTTTATTTTAAATTCAACTATTCAACAAATATTCATTTCATCTGTCACATATACTTGCTTTTATGGGGGGTGATTTGAGAATCAAAAGAAGTGTGAAAAGCCCTAGAAATGATCCCAAAGGCAGATGCAGTCTCATCTGTGGTGAAAATTTGGGAGACAACTAAAGAAAAATTCAGGATTAGCAATTAAAATGTTTTAAATAAACACAAGAGATTGATAGATCATAAGATACTGTTGGATCACCAAGGTTTGTCCAGCTAATTGACAACTGTGTTGAGTATTCCCTTTTATCAATCTTGAGAGGAAGTGGTATATATCTCATAATAGTATGAGAATGGACTCCTGGAAATTTGTTGCCTATATTGGAATCATAGCACTGCACTTTTTAATAGGGATTTGTGATATTCAGTGAGTATATGTAGATAATAGATACAGTTTTTAGAACAGTACCTACTAAATAGTATTATATCAATTTTGCTATTATTTTTAGTAATAGTAAAGCTTTCTTTAAGGAATATCAGTATCTAAAAATTTAAATTGACACAACATAAGGTTATTATTCATATTTATTTTGAGAAATAATTTTAAACAGATATTTTAAAAACAATGACTCCCATAGACAAATTATTACATTCACCAAAAATTATGTTTGCAATGTTTCAGATTCATATGCATTATACAAAATGTGTATGGCCCATACACAATTGGAGCGTAGTCTATTAATAAATGGCTTCTGTAATATTCTGTGAAATATGGTTGATTTTCATTATTCAGTATTTATGTTCTACAAAGTTGCTGTGAATACTGAATTAACAAATATTAAACCATTTGCTTCTAGTGGAAATACTGGGTTAAGTTCCTGTAGGCCTCTGGTCACATTATCATCAACTGATCAACATATAACCTTCTTTTATTTGTTTTTCTGCTTAAAAACACCTTACTTAATATATATTGTTGATTCATTAACAGTGAACTTAGCCAACAGTTGTAACTCATGCCTGGATGAAGCTTATCTAACACATGTATTTTCTCTATAAAATGCATAACAGCCTTTTTTCCACTAGACAGCACCAGCACTACTCTTGAGGACAATTTTAAATGGTAAAATCACCAAAAAAAGGTATAACAAAATGTGGCACCGATTGATGTTTTCCTCTCCCTCTCCCTTCCTCTCTTAAAAAAGGGGGGGGGGCAGGGGAGGGGGATGTGAAATGTTGGCAGATTGTGTTTCAGTTATGTCTTGCCAAAATTTAGTGGCTTATCAAATAACAGTATTAAAATAAAGTTGTTTTAAAGTGCAAGATTCATGGATTGGAGGTGCCCAGTAGAATGAAAGATTGTTGGAGTTGGAAGATTCATCTTTGTGGATATTGAAATTACCACTGATTGTGATAGAAATATTGTTGGAAAAAGTGACAGCAAGCCAGGAATTAATAAAGAAATAAGGACAACTAACTTGAGGGAAAGTTGAAAATTGCAACCAGAAAGGGTATTTGGTAGTATAGTCTGATGACATAAGATGTAAAACTGAGTACTTTTGTGGTGGAGAGATGGAGAATGTTCTGAAAGGGCCATCAAGAACACTACTCCATGGTCAAGGCCCAAGATACAAGAGGTGTGGAAGCGAAAGCAGCTACCACTTGAGAGGCCCACGGAGAAAGCAGGACCATCAGGGGACAGTGTTTGTTAGTAACAGATTTATATATTGATCATACATACTTTGGAAGTATATAAGGTAACTTTCTAAAACCTTCAGTTTCCTACATGGGCTTTTTTTTCTATTAACTTCTTCACTAATTATACATTAGTAATTCATCAAATGGAATTACTTGATCAAATTAATGATTTGATTTAACCTATTTCATGTTGCTAATGTACAAAGCTGCATAATTGGTCAATTCTGATT
Source organism: Myotis myotis (assembly GCF_014108235.1). Classification (NCBI taxonomy): domain Eukaryota; kingdom Metazoa; phylum Chordata; class Mammalia; order Chiroptera; family Vespertilionidae; genus Myotis; species Myotis myotis. Next base: position 6,355,839 of record NW_023416368.1, on the reverse strand, counting down.
TATTCGTTGTTGTTTTGCGATAGATTAAGGGATGTGGATACTTGCCAAGTAACATATTAACTTGCAGGGAGTTTATCACCTCAGTACGCTGATGTCTCTCCAGAAGTTTGATGTAGTTGTTGAATAGTTGTAATATAGTGATGTCTGCTAATATCCCCAGGAAGATAAGAATGTGTCATTTTTCTACTTAATTTTTATTTATTTACCCTTCCTAATTCTTCTTACAAGCACACACAGCCTCGTTTATTGCTGTTTAGTTCAATACCTTGTATAAAACAACACTGTAGTTCACTTTGACAAGGTTTCCTAATACAGCAACATAATTGATATCAATATTGTTGATACTTTCAATGGTGTTTTTTATTGCAGCTATATCGCTCTTCATTTCTTCTTGGGTCTTACATAAGTTATTCATTTTTTCATCTGTTTCTTCTTGCTTCTTGCATAAGTTGTTGATTTTTCCCTCCATCCGGTTTATGCACTCTAGGACCCTTATTCTGAATTCTTTTTCTGTCATGTTGCATGCCTCTGTATCGCTTAGCTGCTTTTCTGGCGAGCCCTCCTTTTCTTTCCTTTGGGGGTTTCTTTGTTTACCCATGTTTGATCTCACTGACATATCTAGATGTTGAGTCATTCAGTGGCTGCTCCCTGGGTGGCAGTGGCTCCTCGGGCTGTGGTTGCTCCCTGGGCGGTTGTGGTAGCAGCTGCTCCTCAGATGGCAGCTGCTCCTCTGATGGGTGCTGTTCACAGCTGTGGTGGCTCTTCTGGCTGGTGGGGGGAGGCTTCACGTACAGCTGCTGTTCCTTAGACAGAGGGTGTGGTGATCAGGAGGCTGCTGTTGCTTGGATCTGCTGCGTTGATTTAAAGGCACAAAATACCACACAACAAGGCACAACATACCAGGCACTGAACACAAATGTATTCACGATATTAATAACCCCAAATAAAGGTGACCACACAGCTGCTGTTTCTCAGACAGAGGGTGTGGTGATCAGGAGGCTGCAGTTCCTTTGATATCAATATTATGAAATGGCCTGCTCATCTTTGTAAAGTCAGTCCCCAAGTATATCACAAAATTTCTTTTTAGCAAGATAATTGCTATATTAATTATTCATAAAGGTCTCAAAAATCTTAGAAAATCTGATACATAGATCAGTGAATCTAGAAGTGTAAAATAATATGCTGTAAGTAAAAACCAACTATAATAATAAAAGCATAATATGCTAACTAGACCGGATGACCTTCCGGACGAAGCTGGGGCTGTGAGGGAAGCCCGGGTCCCGGGTGCCTGCCAGTGGCTGGAGGGAAGTTCGGCTCCTGGGTGCCAGAGGGAAGCCTGGGTCCCAGGTTCTGGAGGGAAGCCGGTGTCGGCAGCTGGGGGAAGGAAGACCTACTCTTGCACGAATTTCGTGCCTCAGGCCTCTAGTTCAATATAAATGCCTCTATTTCTAAATTGTCAATGTTGGCTGCCCCAAAGTAACATTTGTGAAAACTCTAGCTGTTGCCATTGTGCCACTTTTGTAAGGTTATTTAATCCTCTGCTGCTATTGCCCATGAAGTTGATTTGGTTGTCAAACTGTGAGTTGCACAGTGAAAATCTTGGATTTTTAAAATTATGACTAAAAATACAAAGGGAATACATTGACTACCATCTATTATATTCTAAGCAGGGGTAATATTTAAAATGATCAAACTGGTACTATTATGACCAGATGAAAAGATTCTGATGATTGGATAATACTAGTATTGACTAACAGCCCTGGATCTAGACACTACATTTGTTTTTTTTGTTATCAAGTTTAATTTTAATTACTTAAGTCTGCAGGGTAGATAAAATTATCTCCATTTTACAGGTGAAAACCCTGAGGTGTAAAGGCATAAGTAACTTATTCAACATCACACAGCAAATTGGTAGAGCTGGGATTCAAACAGTTTTGGCTCTAAAATCTGTCAATTTTACTGTTCTACTTACTGCCTTGATAAACTTAAAGTCCAACTCTCCACTCTTTGAAGAACTGAGCTCATAATAGTTTATCACTTGTTTGGAAGAATAGATCATTTTACAAATTTTGGAATTTTCTGAAAAATAAGCTTGCTTTCTACAATACTTCCTAAACATGTTATATGTATTTTCTTTCATGTTATATATTAGGACGTCTTGCATGGCTGGTATATTTAGTTGGGACAGTTGTTGGAGGAAGATTAACATATACCAGTACAGATGAACATGATGCTATGGATGGAGAATTATCCTGTCGGTAAGTAATGGCCATGTAATTTACAGAAATTTACTATGTAGTTAAGGAATTTAGTTACTGAACTGGTATTATTAGCTAAAGCATTTTGTACCTGGCCTTTTGAGGAAGGCATTTTCCTTTTTATTGATGAGAATACCAAGGTTTAGAGGTTAAGTGATTTGTAGATGTCAAATCTCTAATAAGTTGTATAGTCAGATATATTTTTAACATGTATTTAAATAGTGTGATGATTTAGGTTGCTTTTTCTTTCTTAGGATTTGGTGAAGCATGCAATTTGGTGTATTGGGATGGTGGCAAAATTGGGATGACATACATCTGGTCAAAAGCAATGGATAGTCAGTTACCAATACAAGCTTTGTTTATGATTATTGGCTAGATTGTTCACCTCATGACCATCCCCTTAATAAGGAGCAATTCATGTTTTTATTCTAAACTGAGGAAAATTCCTACATATGTATGAAATGAGTGAGTTGGTTTTCCATATATTTTATTTTTTAATAGCATCTTTATAAAAAGTAATACATGTTTTTGTTGAACCCTTTAAAATTCAAATGAAGTTAATATGGAGATAACTACCACTATCATTTTGGTAAAGACCTTGAGTCTTTTAAATTCATGCTTAAGGGTATATGTACACTACCTGTGTATTTTTCAACTTTTTAAACAGAAATTATACTATTATTTTGTAAACTAAAATAGGGTTACTAATAATACCTAATTCATTTGGGGCTATTATTAGCATTACATCAGTTAATATTTGTTAAATCTTAAAACAATGCCTGGCAAATATTAAGTACTATATTACTAAAAAAAAAAAACACCAACAATTCTCAAAACACTTTCAAAAAAATCAAACATAATATTGTGAACATTTCACCTAGATATGAAATATTCTAAGCTGTACCATAATTTATACAGACCCTTATTTTGGAAATTTTAGGTTCTAAATTTTTTTTTTTATTATAAACTAGAGGCCCGGTGCACAAAAATTTGTGCACTCGGGGGGAAGGGGGGGGGTCCCTCAGCCTGGCCTGTGCCTTCTCGCAGTCTGGGACCCCTCGGGAGATAACGATCTGCTGGCTTAGGCCTGCTCCCGGGTGGCAGAGGGCAGGCCCAATCCCTAGGTGCAGCCCCTGGTTGGGCTCAGAGCAGGGCCGATTGGGGTGTTGGGGCGCCACCCCCTGTCATGCACAGAGCAGGGCAGATCGGGAGGTTACGATGCCACCCCCAGTCACGATCAGGGTAGGGCCGATTGGGGGGTTGGGGCACCGCCCCCGGTCACACTCAAGGCAGGGTCGATGGGGAGGTTGCGGCGCCACCCCATCACGCACAGAGCAGGGCCAATCCAGGGGTTGGGGCGCTGCCCCCTGTCACACAGAGCAGGGCCCATCGGGGGTTGGGGAGCTCCCCCCTGTCACGCACAGAGGAGGGCCCATCAGGGGGTTGGGGAGCTCCCCCCGTCACTCAGAGAGTAGGGCCGATAGGGGAGTTGGGGCGCCGCCCCCTGTCACACACAGAGCAGGGCCGATGGGGAGGTTATGGCTCTACCCCATCACACACAGAGCAGGGCCCGTGAGGGGGGTTGGGGGGGGGGGTTGTGGCACCGCCCTCTATCACCCACAGAGCAGGGCCAATAAGGGGGTTGGGGCACCGCCACTCTCACACTCAGGGCAGGGCCGATGGGGAGGTTATGGCTCTACCCCGTCATACACAGAGCAGGGCCCGTGGCGGGGGGTTGGGTGGGTGTGGGTTGGGGCGCCGCACCCTGTCACACACAGAGCAGGGCCGATCAGGGGGTTGGGGCGCCACACCCTGTCACAGAGCCGCAGGACGATCAGAGGTTGGGGAGCTCCCCCGTATCAGGCACATAGCAGGGCTGATCAGGAGGTTGGGGCGCCTTCCCCTGTCATGAACAGAGCAGGGCGGATAGGGAGGTTGTGGCCCCACCCCCTGTCACACACAGAGCTGCAGGGCGATCAGGGGGTTTGGGCGCTGCCCCCTGTCACGCTGATCCCGGTGCCGGGAGGCCTCTCAGCTCCGCTGATCCCGGTGCTGGGAGGCATATTACCCTTTTACTATATAGGATAGAGGCCTGGTGCATGGGTGGGGCTGGCTGGTTTGCCCTGAAGGGTGTCCTGGATCAGGGTGGGGGTCCCCACTGGGGTGCCTGGCCAGCCTGGGTGAGGGGATGATGGCTGTTTGCAGCTGGTCACACACCATTCAGGGTGGGGTTCCCCACTGGGGTGGTTGGCCAGCCTGGATGAGGGGATGATGGCTGTTTGCAGCTGGTCACACACCCTTCAGGGTGGGGGTCCCACTGGGGTGCCTGGCCAGCCTGGGTGAGGGGCTGAGGGCTGTTTGCAGCTGGTCACACACCCTTCAGGGTGGGGGTCCCCACTGGGGTGCCTGGCCAGTCTGGATGAGGGGCTGAGGGCTGTTTTCAGGCTGGCGGGTGACGGAAGCTCCCAACTGGTCCTTTTTTTCTTTTTTTAATTCTGGGCCAGCTTTAGCTCTGAGGCTCCAGCTCTTAGGCCTCCGCTGCTGAAAGTAGGTATCTGGTTTGTTTCGGTTCCAAACAATGTATAACTCCAGCTCTGACTCCAGCTCTGAGATCCCAGCTCGCTGAAAGCTGGTTTCTGGGGGGTTATTTTTAGCTTCTATATTTGTTAAAATGTTTCAAACTGCAGGCTCAGAGGCCTGCAAGGCAGACAGGGAACGTTGGTTTCTTCCGTCACTGAAGCAAGCAAGCCTCATGTTAGTTTCAAGCTGCCTGGCTGCCGGCTGCCATCTTGGCTGACAGTTAATTTGCATATCGCCCTGATTAGCCAATGGGAAGGGTAGCAGTCCTACGCCAATCACCATGTTTCTCTTTTATTAGATAGGACTGCCTTACGGTAAGTATTCTTTTAGTTCTATTTTCCCTTCATTCCATACCTATTTCAGCCTTTAAACTGGCTCTTGTCAATGAAATTTGAATACGAATGGACTATAAATATTTTTAGTTTCTCTAAGTTTATTATTGCCAATATTAAATCACTTTAAAATATGAATAGGGGCCATTCTTAAAATGCTTTGGTTAATTTTAAACCAAGTGAACAGTTTGCCTCTATACCATCTTTTAATATAACATTATAGATTTAGTAAAGTGGAAATTAAATATACTATTATTTGATTTTTTAAAAAGTTTTTATCATCAAGCAGAGAAATACCCATTGGCACTATTTTTCTGAGAACTATATAACAGGAAGTAAACAAAAGAGGGTGTATATTTGTCAAGTAGAAAATTTTAATTTTTACTTTAAGCAGCAAACATATGTAACTTTAAATAAGATTTGTTTTGTGTTTTGGTCTGCATTCTTTAGGAAACAGAGCCTTAGGTGAAGTTTATGGGCAAAGGCTTTTTGAGGGTTGGGAAGAACGGTTGCCTTTTCAGGGAAGAAAGAGTGAAAGAAAAGGAGATGAGAGAATAAGGGGAAGAAAATAGGATCAATCTTCATTATTCACAGATTTCATATTTGCAAATTTACGTCATTGCTAAAATTTAATTGTACCCCTAATCAATACTCATGGTGCTATTGCAGTCCTTCTTGGACGTATGAATAGTTGCTAGCTGAGGTTGAACAGATGCTCTGCCTTCTTTTGGCTCCCATGCTGTAAATGTATCCTTTTTTGCTGTCTACTTAGTGCCATCATTTTTGCATTTTTGTTGCTGGTTTTGTTTTTTGTTGCTGGTTTTGCTATTTAAAATGGCCCTTCCAGCAGAGTGCTGAAGTGCTGGCCAGTTTCTTAGCACAAGAAGGCTGAAATATGCCTTACAGAGAAAAGACGTGTGTTTAGGTGAGCTTCGTTTAGGCAAGTTGTAGTGTTATTGGCTGTGAGTTCAACATTAACGAATCAACAATATACTTAATATTGTTGTCCTTAGCAGAAACACACGTAAAACAAGGTATGTGTTGATCAGTTGATGAAAAATATTGTGACCATAGTTCTTCAGGAACCTAATCCTATATTTCCTTTAGGAGTAGTGGTTCAGTATTCACTAATTCCGTTTTCATGGCAACTTTGAGGAATATAACTACCATGAATAATGAGAATGAACTGTGTAAGGTGGTACATTACACACATGGTGACTCTTTTACAGGCATTTTCCCCAAAGACCATGCGGAACCACTTTGCCTCACGGTGGTTTATGGAGGTTGGGGATGAGGACTAAGGGAAAGCAGTTTATCTGTTCACTTATATCTGTGTCCCATTAATTGCTTAAAGTCTACTCTACTCCATATTTTAATTGCTTAAAGTCTACTCTACTCCATATTTCTTAATTGTGTTCTCTAGCCTCTTTGAGAAGTTGCTGGGGAAGTCAGAAGATTCAGCTTGATATTCATAATTAATGTAGATATTCACTTATACCTATGTATATTATTATATACTGGAGGCACGGTGCACGAGATTAGTGCACTTGGCGGGGGGGCAGTCCCTCAGCCTGGCCTGCACCCTCTCTCAGTCCAGGACCCCTCGGGAGATGTCTGCCCCCAGGATTGGGCCTAAGCCAGCAGTCAGACATCCCTCTTGCAGTCTGGGGCTCTTGTAGTGTGGAACCCCTCACTCCTTACCACCCGCCTGCAGCAGAGGCGGGAGAGGCTCCTGCTACCGCCACTGTGCTCACCAGCCGTAAGCCCAGCTTCTGGCTGAGCGGTGCTCCCCCTGTGGGGAGCGGTGCTCCTCCATTGAGCGTCTCCTCCCTGGTGGTCAGTGTGCATCATAGTGACTGGTTGTTTTGCCATTCAGTCGATTTGCATATTAGGCTTTTATTATATAGGATTTGTATATGTCATATGTATTTATAACTTTTTGTGAAAGAAAACATACATCTATAGGTTTGTATGCTTATATGTGTATAGGTATATGTGTCTTAGGGAAAAATATTAGAAATCGTAGTGTCTCTTAGTAGTAGGATTTTAGATGATTTTAAAAAAATTTTTTATAAGTTTTTGTGTTTTTTCACTTTTTACAGTAATTATATATTGTATTACATTGACAGTAAATGTTTTAATGTTATTTCTCTTAAGAATTTTTACTGACGCTTTATTTCTTTCCTTCGTGAAAAGCGTTTTTCAGCTTATATCGTTAATGGATACCGGATTGCCTAAGTGTTCTAATGAGAAAATAGAGCTTGCAATTCTGTGGTTCTTGGATCAGTTTCGTAAAACATATGTTGGTGACCAACTTCAAAGAACCTCAAAGGTAGGTTTTTGCTAGAGATTAAAAAAATTTTTTTGAAGATAAAGAAAGATGTTCACATATAACAGCTTTGAGCTGAATGATATAGTTGGGCACTTTGTACATAAGAAATTTAATTGATCAATTGAAATCAATTGACTAATATTGACAGCAATGTGAGATTAATTTGCTCATTGTATGCCTGGATTTACCATTTTCTTTAAAGATTGACAGAGTTAGTGAATGTTTTTTATGTGGCTAGTCATTAAATAGTTAAGATTGTTTTAAAGATCTTAATGGATTTTGCCTTATAGTATTGTATTTCAAGGTTTAAAACATAAGATTTACTCTTTTAGTAGTTTGGTTTTTTTTCTGGACACTTATTTATTTATGGGATTTCCAGTGTAGTTTTTGCTCATTCCTTGGCATTTTTACATGATAGATTATGACGACTAGGAGAGTTAGACATGTCTTTGAGAGGCTATAGTTAAGTTACCTTGATGTGGAGAACACTTGTCCTATGACAATTGAAAGTTTAGCATCAAGTTGAGATGAATTGATCCTAAGGCATAATGAGGGATTATTGAGAGCATGTATGTGAACCTTAACCAGATATTTAGTAGTATTTGTGACACTAAGATCTATGAAGTTTTTTTCTTCCTGGGATAGTAAGTCTTTCTAAAACCTCTGTAAGAAGTCCTGAGGATGTTTTTATCTTCTTTGGATTTATAGTTTGTATTAGTAATGTGGAAGTATTTCCTATGTGAAAATTCTAGAAAAAGCTTTTTTATATTAACTAAGCTTTTTATTCCTTGAGAAAGTTAGCTTAATCTTCATCAGTTCATTTATGATTTTCTGTTAATAATAGTTGTATAATAGTGTTAAAAAGTGCTTGATTTTGTAAGATCACCTTTTAATTAATTTCAGGTAGTTTTTGGTTTGCTTTTTAAGGAAGAAGATACAGCTTGATGCTTTCTTTGTCAGATACATTGTGATATTTTATTGCCATTTGTGATTAATGTCAACAAATTTTCTTAGAATTAAGCTGCTCTTGAATGAGACCATTAGGGAGAAAAAAGAGTAGCAAGAAATAAATACGTTAGGTTGACTCTAAGACAAATTGGAATCAGAAAAAAATTACATGATTTGAAATTTATACAGGGTGCCTCTTTTAACATCCTAAATGTGTTACTCAGGATGAGTATAAGTTGCATTATGATTGTCTTGTTTTAAATGTACCCGGAGAGTTTCTTATTTTGCTTTTGCAAAGTGGATACTGTTGAAACATTACTAATTCAATATCCATTCGTTCTGGGTCTTAAATCAGAAGAGTATAATATGGAGTAGAAAAACTTCAGATGTTGTGTGTAAAGTACTTGGAGAGAAATATGTAAAATAAGAGTAGTTGTTTTAGGACAGTGGGACTTGGGAAATACACACATACACACATACTGTTAATATAAAGTAATTGTGGGGAAAATGAATTAAAGAAGATCAGTTTTTCTTTTTTGAAAGAGATTCCACATTAGGAAGAAAAAAACACATCATCAGACTAGTGTTTCTTTTAGTAGAATTAACATTTTTGGTGTATGTGTCTTATCCTGTTTTCAGAAACAGTTTAGGCCTAAGATGATGTTATTTCTAAGGCATTCCTACTGCATAACCCCAAAGTGAAGCCAAAGCTTTGCGCTTTTCTTTTTCTCTGGCTGGCCTGCCAATTTGCCTTAATAGGAACGCTTTTGAGGTCATTAGTATGTGCCACGACACCCCTCTAGGAACTCTTCATGCTCTTTCTGGTCCTTGCAACAAGCCTGCGAGGTTGGTATTATTGTTCCCATTTACAACTGAAAGAACAGACTGCCTAAAGCATTTATAGTAAGTTCTCTACATATTATTTTTCTGGCATCCAGCTAAGAAAATCTATATGGAAAATATTTTTTGGTTAGTGTATTGTTGCATTTCAAATTGTGGCAAAAAAGAGGAGAGTGTTAGGTAACAGTAAGTGAATAATGTTTAGTTTAGTGTGCACTTATTTCATACCAGGAACTTTATTAAACACTCATAAGCATTATTTCATTTAATTGGATTATGTAGAGTATGACTTACAAGGTTCTGCCAATATCTCTTCTACATGTCACCAGTCTCATGCCTCAGGACTCTGTACTTGGACTGCATACTTTATGTGTGCTAACTTTTCTCAGCTCCTGGAGCAGTCTGTGTTCTCTGTCAATTCTGGGCCTTTGAACATGTTTCTTCTGCCTAGGACCTATTTCTTTTAAAGCCAGCTTCTCTCTGCCTTACTCCTCCTACTTTCACATTAAACACATGCTGTAGGATGCTCTTCTTAACTTAAACTGGGAGAATTTCTTTTCTCTGTGTTTTTTAGCACCCCATGTTTCCTATTTATATATTACTTTGCAATGTAATTACATATGTTAGTAAAACATGTGGACTATAATTTGAGTTAGGACTGTTTCTGCCTTTTTTATTGTCATCACCTCCAAGTGCCTGTCATATTGCTTGTATGCTTTCTACTACATAGTGGTTGAATATATGTATTTAATAGAACTCCATAGGAAGTGGCTCTCGACCTCATATATAATACTTCCATGTAATAAAGGAAAATGATGCTGGCTTCATTGAAATTATTCGGCAGTTTTAAATGAGGTGTACTGTTAAGCATCTTGAATTTTTGTAAAATCCTGCATATAAAATCATGCAAAGTAATATTTATAGAAATAAGTGTTTCAGAAAACAGGTGGAATCATTGCGGAGTCCTATTTGATGTGTAGAAGTATGTCCTATAAGTGAGAAAGAAGAATCATCAATAGTAGATGTAGGCATTTATTTAACGGTCAGTCTGTGCCAAAGACTTTGCACAGCATTTGACAAGCGTTTAATTTTATTTCACAAAAGTTCTATGAAAATAGTTCTTTTTATTAACACCCACCCACCTCTTTTTACGTATATGGGAACTGAGTCTTGGAATGGTTAAACGTGTTGAACTGGATTTGAACCCAGGAGCAGTTTGTGGAAGTTTAAACAGCTGGGGATGAGAATGAGACACTGGACCAAAAATACTCTCAGACATTCCTCAACTCTTGCTATTATAACACTGTGAGCCAAGCTTGAAACTCCAGAGCAGGAGGTCAGTGGAACGCATTTAGGAGCAAGAAACTCATTTGAGAGAGTTCTTCACGTACAAATGTGTGGATCTCCAATTTAAAAATCAGTCTCTTTTATGGATCTACAGTGACGTTTACTGGATGACAAGCCCTGTTGTGAACAGAGTCACTCTTTAGTTTCTCAGTCTAAGAATTGGACAGACAGCTGCCAGTTGGCAGCATTAGATGAAAGCCAATTGTATGAAAATCAAACAGAAACTAGGATATTGGCGCAAAACCAAACGATCTGTATTGCAACCGTAAAACAAGAACAAGCATAGAGACCAATCAGTTTAAACAGGAACAGGTGGGAGATCATTGGTTTTTCTTTTCTTTTTTGTAAAGGAACCTGAGGAGCTGAGGTTTTACAGATCTGGAATAGAGTTCATGGGTCAGGTGCAACAGGTAGAAACATAGAAAACTCAGGTAAATTAAGTGAATCAAACTAAATGTTTGTACAAGAAAGGAAATCCAACTATAATAGAATTGTTTAGCTTAGTTATAAATGATAGGTACATTGTCACAAATGTATTAGGGAGTCAAAAGATAATGTCTAAAATTCAAAATTCAAGAAATAGCTGTATCAGCATGTTATTTAGAAGAATGGATCAAAATAGCAAAAGAAATAGCTAAAAATTTAAAAGAGTTTAAAGTGGGTTTACTGAGTATTAGAATCAGACGTGTAGACGAGTATGTCAGAGGATGGCAGGCTTTTCATTGTACTGTGTGATTTTTATATGATGCATATGTAAAATTTTATAGAAATACAAATTAATTTGAACAATTATAATATTTTCTACATGCAGTGATAATGGTAAGCACATGGTATCATGGGGGCACAGAGCACGTGAGTCTTTAGCTGATGTATGGAAAAGGATTTGTTAAGAGGGTGAAGTCTGGGAAAGGAGCCACATGGCAATCATGCAGTCTCCTTGAATCTAGAGCCCAGAAGTCTAGGTGGAAGGTGGAAGGGGTAGCAAAATCAGGCCTCTGCGCACTGACCAGTTTGTCCTCCAACTGTGTGTATTATTTCTGAGCTGCATCAATAATCTGTTCTGGAGTTCAGTAACAGTACAATTATAGTAATCCAGCATGCTCTTGGAATAAAATGTACTAATCCAAAGTGTAGCTAATTTGTAAACTGTATATATAAATAGGTCACCCATTTAAAATATTAGGATACAACTTAAAACACTAAAACTCTACTAAATATAATAGAACTAGTGGCCCGGTGCACAAATTGGTGCACATTGAAAGGAAATTAATTAGAAGAAATATTTTAATATCGCTATTCGTCCCTCGAATACTTAGAAGTGTTAACCAAATTCACCAGCAACAATGACAGATGGAAACACACGTGCGATTGGCGCCAGCAAGAGCTTTATATGTATCGCACATGTGTAAGTCAACTTAGCCTTTTATAGATATAGAATAAACTTGCTTAATTAGACCTGCTTTCTGATTTAGCTAAACTTTTTCCAGCCCAGTGAAGCACCCCAACTTCTCTTTCAAGTAATTGTCAGCAACACAGCAGTAAATATCAACACAAAGCAGATTATTATTGTAGATCACGCAGGGAGAACAAAGGGTAAAATATTTAACTGCAGCAGTGTCTTGACTATCTTCTGTGCAGTGAGAAAGCAAACATGAAGTCATTTTCAAGTTTCACCACTTCTTCTTTTCAGTTGGGTCAAGTTTCTAAGCTTTCTAAATCTCCGTTTTCTGGCTAATGAAAAGAAAATGGGATTCCACCAGGTCTCCTATCTACCACTCCAAGACTTCTATGAGGATCAAATGAGGCATGGGAAAATGCTTCCCAGACATTTGGTTAGTGTAAAATGTTTCCACCTGGTTATAAAGCAAGTCATGTTCCTGGGCTGCAGAAACTACAAAGGAGGCTAGTCACTAGGGAGAGGAAGCGGGTGTTGCTACGTGATGGCATTACCTGGTGCCCACAGCGACCGTTTCTGGGCTGGGCTGGGCTGTGGGCTGCATTTTGCACCATGGTGTCTGGGCAGCATCGGCTGCTATTTGGTGAGGTGTAGCTCCAGGGTAGTGGCAGGGCCTGTGTCCCACTTGGGGCAAGCCAAGTGTTGCTTTGTGGGCACCAGGTCCGTGGTGCCAGGTCCATGGTGCCAGTGTGTATCATGGCAGCTCCTACTTTGAGCGTCTGCCCCCTGGTGGTCAGTGCACGTCATAGCGACTGTTTGGACTGTCCGACACTTAGCATATTAGCCTTTTATATATATAGATCTTTTTTAGGGTATATCAAAGTGTTTGCAGTATTTTTTTTTCTTTTTGTATTCATCAATTATTCTCTGATAAATATTACTAGTGCTTTATTTTTTATTATTTTACTTATTTTTTAAAAATATGTTTTTATTGATTTCAGAAAGGAAGGGAGAGAGAGAGAGAGAGAAACATCAGTGATGAGAGAGAATCATTGATTGCCTCCTGCACGTCCCCTACTAGGGATTGAGCCTGAAACCTGAGCATGTGCCCTGACCGGGAATGGAACCATGACCTCCTGGTTCCTGGATGGCCGCTCAACCACTGAGCCATGCCCACTGGACAATATTGCTAGTGCTTTCTTTCATCTCATATAGAAGATGCCACCGTGTAACAAAATATTAATTGTTTCAGTTTATTGAAAACTGTTTTTAAATATTTACATTTTTAAAATTTGATGTCCAGTTATTTATTGGGAAAAAGTTTGTTTAAATTTTTAATCCAAGTAAAATTAGATTTAAAAATTTTAAATTGAGCCAAAACCGGTTTGGCTCAGTGGATAGAGCGTCGGCCTGCGGACTGAAAGGTCCCAGGTTCGATTCCGGTCAAGGGCATGTACCTAGGTTGCGGGCATATCCCCAGTAGGAGATGTGCAGGAGGCAGCTGATCGATGTTTCTCTTTCATCGATGTTTCTAACTCTCTATCTCTCTCCCTTCCTCTCTGTAAAAAATCAATAAAATATATTTAAAAAAAAAAAAAAAATTTTAAATTGAGAACCAAGATGGCGGCATAGGTTAACGCTGGAGTTTGCTGCTTTGAACAACTACTTCAAAAGTGAAACCAAAAAACGGAAGGGACATCACCCAGAACCACAGGAACGCTGGCTGAGTGGAAGTCCTACAACTAGGAGGAAAGAGAAACGCATACGGACACTCAGAGGAGGCACAGTGCTGAAGTCAAATTCTGAGGTGCGGAGTGCGCGGAGCGGGCTGGCGGCGGAGGGCGCGGTTGGCGTTTTCAATTGGGAGGGAGTCGCAGAATCTGAGCTCCAGATCCGGGCGAGTCTTTAGGGACCCAGACTCAAACGGGAGAAGCGGGACTGTCTGGCTTCGGTCAGAGCGAGTACAGCTTTCTCTCTGAGCTTTGCAGCGGGTGCTGGGACTCAGAGAGGCAGAGCCCCTGCGGACAGGACTGAGAGCCACCATAACTGCTCTCTGCGGCCCACCCTGTTGATCCTGTGCGACCCCCCCGCCCAAGCCCTGCACACAGGCATTTGCCGGATAGCCTCAGGCAAACGCCAGATTAGCACCTCCCTAGAGGACAGAAGTTCTCTCACTGCTGACACAGCTGATTCTCATAGCCACTTGGCCTGGAGGTCAAACCCTCCCTGGAATTAGCTATAACAATCAAGATTTAACTATAAGACTGCGAACAAAGACCACTAGGGGGTGCACCAAGGAAGCATAACAAAATGCGGAGACAAAGAAACAGGACAAAATTGTCAATGGAAGATATAGAGTTCAGAACCACACTTTTAAGGTCTCTCAAGAACTGTTTAGAAGCCGCCGATAAACTTAATGAGATCTACAAGAAAACTAATGAGACCCTCGATCTTATATTGGGGAACCAACTAGAAATTAAGCATACACGGACTGAAATAACGAATATTATACAGACTCCCGACAGCAGACCAGAGGAGCGCAAGAATCAAGTCAATGATTTGAAATGCGAGGAAGCAAAAAACACCCAACCGGAAAAGCAAAATGAAAAAAGAATCCAAAAATGTGAGGATAGTGTAAGGAGCCTCTGGGACAGCTTCAAGCGTACCAACATCAGAATTATAGGGGTGCCAGAAGATGAGAGAGAGCAAGATATTGAAAACCTATTTGAAGAAATAATGACAGAAAACTTCCCCCACCTGGTGAAAGAAATGGACTTACAGGTCCAAGAAGCGCGGAGAACCCCAAACAAAAGGAATCCAAAGAGGACCACACCAAGACACATCATAATTAAAATGCCAAGAGCAAAAGATAAAGAGAGAATCTTAAAAACAGCAAGAGAAAGAAACTCAGTTACCTACAAGGGAATACCCATACGACTGTCAGCTGATTTCTCAACAGAAACTTTGCAGGCCAGAAGGGAGTGGCAAGAAATATTCAAAGTGATGAATACCAAGAACCTACAACCAAGATTACTTTATCCAGCAAAGCTATCATTCAGAATTGAAGGTCAGATAAAGAGCTTCACAGATAAGGAAAAGCTAAAGGAGTTCATCACCACCAAACCAGGATTATATGAAATGCTGAAAGGTATCCTTTAAGAAGAGGAAGAGGAAGAAAAAGGTAAAGATACAAATTATGAACAACAAATATGCATCTATCAACAAGTGAATCTAAGAATCAAGTGAATAAATAATCTGATGAGCAGAATGAACTGTTGATTATAATAGAATCAGGGACATAGAAAGGGAATGGACTGACTATTCCTGGGGGGGAAAGGGGTGTGGGAGATGCGGGAAGAGACTGGACAAAAATCGTGCACCTATGGATGAGGACAGTGGGTGGGGAGTGAGGGCAGAGGGTGGGGCGGGAACTGGGAGGAGGGGAGTTATGGGGGGAAAAAAAAGAGGAACAAATGTAATAATCTGAACAATAAAGATTTAATTAAAAAAAAAAAAGAAAGAGAAAAAATAAATAAATAAAAATTTTAAATTAAAATAAGGAAGAACTTTTTTTAGAGACTTTTGTAACTATATATATATACTAGAGGCCCGGTGCACAAAAATTTGTGCACTCGGGGGGAGGAGGGGTCCCTCAGCCTGGCCTGTGCCCTCTTGCAGTCTGGGACCCCTCAGGAGATAACGACCTGCTGGCTTAGGCCTGCTCCCGGGTGGCAGAGGGCAGGCCCAATCCCTAGGTGCAGCCCCTGGTTGGGCTCAGAGCAGGGCCGATTGGGGTGTTGGGGTGCCACCCCCTGTCATGCACAGAGCAGGGCGGATTGGGAGGTTGCAATGCCACCCTCAGTCACGCTCAGGGTAGGGCCAATTGGGGGGTTGGGGTACCGCCCCCTGTCACACTCAAGGCAGGGTCAATGGGGAGATTGCGGCGCCATCCCCTGTCATGCACAGAGCAGGGCCCATCAGGGGGTTGGGGAGCTCCCCCTGTCATGCACAGAGCAGGGCCCATCAGGGGGTTGGGGAGCTCCCTCCTGTCACGCACAGAGTAGGGCGGATCAGAGGGTCGGGGCGCTGCCCTCTATCACCCACAGAGCAGGGCGGATCAGGGGGTTGGGGCGCCGCCCTCTATCACCCACAGAACAGGGCCAATCCGGGTTGGGGCGCCGCCACTGTCACACTCAGGGCAGGGCTGATGGGGAGGTTATGGCTCTACCCCATCACACACAGAGCAGGGCCCATGGGGTGGGGGGGTTGGGGCGCCGCCCTCTATCACCCACAGAGCAGGGCCGATCAGGGGTTTGGGGCGCCGCCACTCTCACACTCAGGGCAGGACCGATGGGGAGGTTATTGCTCTACCCCGTCACACACAGAGCAGGGCCTGTGGGGTGGGGGGTTGGGGCGCCACACCCTGTCACACACAGAGCCGCAGGGCGATCAGGAGGTTGGGGAGCTCCCTCCTATCACCCACAGAGCAGGGCCGATCAGGGGGTTGGGGCGCCTTCCCCTGTCAGGAACAGAGCAGGGCCGATAGGGAGGTTGTGGCCTCGCCCCCTGTCACACACAGAGCTGCAGGGCGATCAGGGGGTTTGGGCGCTGCCCCCTGTCATGCTGATCCCGGTGCCAGGAGGCCTCGCGGCTCCCCTGATCCTGGTGCTGGGAGGCATATTACCCTTTTACTATATAGAATAGAGGCCTGGTGCATGGGTGGGGCTGGCTGGTTTGCCCTGAAGAGTGTCCCGGATCAGGGTGGCGGTCCCCACTGGGGTGCCTGGCCAGCCTGGATGAGGGGATGATGGCTGTTTGCAGCTGGTCACACTCTTCAGGGTGGGGGTCCCCACTGGGGTGCCTGGCCAGCCTGGGTGAGGGGATGATGGCTGTTTGCAGCTGGTCACACACCCTTCAGGGTGGGGGTCGCACTGGGGTGCCTGGCCAGTCTGGGTGAGGGGCTGAGGGCTGTTTTCAGGCTGGGACTGAAGCTCCTACTACTCCTTTTTTTCTTTTTTTCTTTTTTTTTTCCATTCTGAGCCAGCTTTAGCTCTGAGGCTCCAGCTCTTAGGCCTTCGCTCCTGAAAGCAGGTATCTGGTTTGTTTAGGTTCTACAATCGAAACTCTGTATCAACTCCAGGTCTGAGATCCCAGCTAGCTGAAAGCTGGTTTCTGGGGTTTTGTTTAGCTTCTATTTTTGTAACTATGTTTCAGACTGCCAGCTCAGAGGCCTGCAGTGGCAGGCGGGGAACGTTGGAGTCCTCCGTCACTGAAGCAAGCAAGCCTCATGTTAGTTTCAAGCTGCCTGGCTGCCGGCCGCCATCTTGGCTGACAGTTAATTTGCTGATTAGCCAATGGGAAGGGTAGCGGACGTACGCCAATTACCATGTTTCTCTTTTATTAGATAGGATATATACTGTGTGTGTGTGTGTGTGTGTGTGTGTGTGTGTGTGTGTGTGTATAGTCTTTATTTTTGAGATTATTCCAGATGTCCCTCTTTTTTCCACCCACTGCCCCCTCCACCTAGTTCCCGCCCTACCCCAGGCCTTCGCCACCCTGTTGTCTGTGTCCATAGGTGATGCACATATGCATATAAGATCTTTGTTTAATCTCTTCTCGCCTCCCTACCCCCCTTACCTCTGAGAATCATCAGTCTGTTCCATTTCCATGCCCCTGATTCTATTTTATTCACCAGTTTATTCTGATCATTAGATTTCTTATTCATTTATTTTGATTTTTAGTTTCAATTGTTGATAAAAAATGTATTTGCTGTCATTTTGTTGTTCATATTTTTTATTATTTTCTTTTCCTTCTTCTTCCCCTTCTTAAATAATACCCTTCAACATTTCATATAATACTGGTTTGGTGGTGATGAACTCCTTTAGCTTTTTCTTGTCTGTGAATCTGTTTATCTGACCTTCAATTCTAAATGATAGCTTTGTTGGGTAGAGTAATCTTGGTTACAGGTCCTTGCTATTCATTACTTTGAATATTTCTTGCCACTCCCTTCTGGCCTGCATAGTTTCTGTTGAGAATTCCGCTGACAGTCATATGGGCAGTCCCTTGTTGGTAACTAACTGCTTTTCTCTTGCTGCTTTTAAGATTCTCTCTTTGTCTTAGATTCTCTCTGTCTCTTAGCCCTTGGCATTTTAATTATGATGTGTCTTGGTGTGGTGCTCTTTGGGTTCCTTTTGTTTGGGACTCTCTGTGCTTCCTGGACTTGTAAGTCTATTTCTTTCACTAGGTAGGGGAAGTTTTCTGTCATTATTTCTTCAAATAGATTTTCAATATCTGCTCTCTCTTCTTCTGGTACCCCCATAATGCAAATGTTGGTACGATTGAAGTTATCCCAGAGGCTCCTTACACTATCTTCATATCTTTGAATTCTTTTTTCTTTTTGCTTGTCTGGGTTTTTCTTGCTTCCTCATATTTCAAACGGTTGATTTAATTCTCAGAATCCTCTACCCTACTGTTGAATCCCTGTATATTATTCTTTATTTCAGTCAGTGTATGCTTAATTTCTGACTGGTCCTTTTCCATTTTTTTTTTTTTTTGGAGGTTTCTAGAAAATTCTTGAGTAACCTTATAACTGTGCTTTTGAAGTCTATATCCAGTAGTTTGCTTTCTTCCATTTCTTCATTTGTGACATGTTTCTTTGTCTCTGCATTTGACTGCTTCCCTGTGTTTGTTTCTGTGTATCGGGTAGAGCTGCTATGTCTCCTTGAGTTAGTAGAGTGGCCTTGTGTAGTAGGTGTTCTGTAGGTCCCAGTGGCTCACCCTCCACAGTCACCTGAGCTGGGAGCTCTAGTTGCAGCCCTTTGTGGACTATGAACACAGTCTTGTTGTGCTTTCTCCTACCAGTGTCAGAGTGCTTTCTTCATCACTTCTCTAGTTGTAGACTTAATTCAGCTAGCTTTCCTGCAGTTCTGGATGATGGTTGTTTTGTATTTTAGTTGTAATTTTTATGTGGTTGTGGGAGGTGGCGAGTACAGGCATTTACCTACTCTGCCATCTTCGTTGTCTCTTTCAGGAAGAACCTTTTTTAAACACATACACACATACACCTCTTGGCTTCTGAATATTTACCAAAGGTTGGAAGATTTGAACTTAGTTCTTAAATACCTTTATTTATTTAAGCCAGTCCTACCATAAACAACAGTGTTGCTTTGGTGGGTTACAAAAATCTCACCAGTAAATGAAATTCCAAAAGTTAATTAAGATGTGGTGTTTTAAGGTCTTGGAATGTATTTTCCTTTAAAAATAGATCCACAAAGAGCTAGTTAATCAATAGCACTGATAAGCTATAGTATTAATAGAAGTTGTCTAAATTTTGGCCTCTTGAACTGAGGCATCAGAAATTGAGAAAGCAAGTTCCCTTTCCCTTTTAGGATTTAAAATTTGAAATGTGCAAGTTAGTCTTAGAGATTTCTCCTTTCCTCACTCCGTTTTGACTTCCTATCCAGCCAGCTACCACCAGAGGGATTTCATCCTTTGAAATGAGCAGTTCTCCTCTTTTCTCCATCACCGCTCTACACACAGCAACACACACACACCCTTACAAATTTGCTTTCTTTCCCAATACCTACCATCTGCCAGATGTCAAAAGGAAAGCATTCCAATTAATGTATGAATGAATTCTCCTAGGAAGGATTTGCCTTTTCTAGAGAAGGTATTTATTAATGCCAAAGAATTTCAAATGCATAACAAAGTGAAGTAAGTAAAAAATCAGGCATTGTTGAGGTAGCCATTTAGATCCAGGAACTATCTGCTTTGGGAGTCCACTGCACTTTTAGTTTCCCACTTTTTTTTTCTTTCTGAATCTAGCTATTTCTTAAAATTTTCCATATTACCTTTCAGAAGGGCTCTCCAGACACTGGGAAGTTGTGAAGCCTGAGGGAGTAATTCATAAAAAGGCTGACCAACATTTAGATTTGCCTAGGATAGTCTGGGTTCACACTTATTATGGTAAAATTGATAGCTAATTGCTCTACCTTTCATTCTCAAATGTGGACAGTAAATTATATGGTCACCTTATGTCATGTCTTTATAAATAGGATATTGTAGGAATTCATATATGAGAAATGGCTTTGTGAAGGCTAGGCACAGATTCTTTTCTTTTGACTCTCTGGCTCTCCCTACCTGAGAAAAAGCCTTGTTTATAAGCATCATGAACTAGTGATAGATATATAAGCATATTGTAGCCTTGTCATTCTGTGGAATAATGGCATTTGCATTAAGACAGTAAGTACCCATTGATGTATTTCCAAGTTATTCAAAATAGAAATGGGAATACTTCAACTTTCAAGCATTATCTTTGCATATAGTTTTCAGTTGTTTTATGTGATTACTCCACCTGTTATCTGCTTTGCTCCTTCCGTTGAGTACACACATGAAGCAGCAGATGGCATTCTCTCCCTGCAATTGTTAAGTTCTCTTGTATAGACTGTTACTAACAGTTACTGGTAAATTGAGTAGGAAAGCACTTGAATAATGAAACAGAAAAACATACTGGAACAGTAACTTCAGTGGACTGCTGAAGTGCAATCCAATGTTGAAATAATGTACTTGCTGCTTTTTTAGGTACTTGGATATATTTCGATTGTTGGCAAAATGTGTCCTTGTACTTGATAACAATTTTAGGGAAAAGCATTTAGGAAATTCAGTCACAAGAAAACTGTTTTGTGCACTTTGGTGAAAAATAAATATCAGCTTTAAAACTTTTTAAACAATAAACATTTAAACATTTTTAAATATTTTAGTATAATAAATGTATCATGCAGGTTATAGGGAAAAAGAACCTTAAAAAGTTAAGATTATCTTTTGATGTTTGATTGTTAGAGAATAATGATCAATGACTTTTGGAATTTTCAAGTGTTTTAAAACATTTTGAAGTTTAACTATATGCTGTTTTCCCATTTACTGCCTGAATGTATTGTAATCTGTCTCTATGATAGTGTCACTAGAGCTAGGCTAGGTTTCCCTTTTTAGAGAATGGTTAGTGCTTATACTAATAGTCCAAGTTAATGCTTATGTTGCTATATTTTATTGCTAAGGGAGTTGTTCTTTCAATTATATAATATATCTAATAGTCTCTTTCTTAAAAAGATGATTTCTCTGTACCCTTTTCCACTTAATTCATATTACGTGATAATATACACATTAACTATTTTTAAAAACACATTTTATGCCCCTACTTAGCAGAAAGTTGAACAAAGCAGATAGAAAGCCTACTTATTTTATTTTTAAAATGTTTTTGCTTTATAAATGTATTTGCCAAGTTACACTTCTAAGTGTGAACTCCCTAAGCGCATTTAAGGTTGACTCAAGAGCATTAAGTACTAGACTAGGAGGTTTGGAGCAGAAAAATCTAAAGTTAAAATCTTACCTGCCATTAATAATTGTATGATAATGCAAGAGATACATACATAGGACTTAAGTGGGAAATACGGGATTATATTTTTTAAACTAACTCATTATTTATTATTTATCACACTAATTGAAATCCAGTATACCATTATTTGGCATCAGATCTTATGTGACATATATAATTTTATAATTCTCTATATATACATTTATTACATATTTATTGTCTCCTTTGTGCCCAGTACTATGCTAGACTCTGGAATAACACAAAGATAATGATTCTTTGTGATTACTTGATAAAGTGTATGCTTACTGACAGTATTTTTATCTATATCTTCTTATTATTTTTCATTTATTAGTGATTATAAATTCTAAGGCATTTATAAAATTTGATATCTGTGGACAAACTGCGCAAAGTAAAAACTCCATGTACATTCACAGATTATGAATGACATATTTTGGAATTGTTCTCTTGATTAATTTTTTAAAAGTAAGATGGAAGGTAATAATTTCTTCTGGTGGTGATTTATAAGTTTTTCTGCCTCAGGTATATTTATTTCAGTTTAGCTTCTCATGTTTAAAATTTTTCTAACAATTTAAAGAAATTGTTGTGATAAAAATAAACAAAATATCATGTGACATGTGACTAAAATATATCTTTCAGCACTAAAGAGCACTTTTAATTTTAAAAAGTTTCAGTTTTTAAATTTTACAACTCAAAAGTTCCTTTTCTGCCCCCTATTGGTCTTCAGTTTTTCTGTCATTGGTTCTTGCGGAAATTATGGCACAAGACAATCTTCCCCCCCCCAAATCAAAAGGAGAGGCATACAGTAATACAGTTGCTTCCATGAGAAAGATTTCCCATAATTTAAATTGTGTCTGCAGTTATTATGTGTATGTATGTATGAATGTCTACACACACACACACACACACAGTGTCTACATTTATATGATAGTTCTTGCTTCTAGGATAATGAAAATTGAAAGAATCTGCTGAATATCCTCATTGACCACTTTGTAAAGTAGAGATGGAAACCTCGTTAATGGAATGTTGGGGTGGAATCTGCTGTCTTAAAAATATTTGAGTTTCTTAAAAGAAGCTCATATATGTAAAAATATGAGCCCTAACTTTGGCATTTCAATGATAGAGGTGTATGTAAAT
Organism: Myotis myotis; assembly: GCF_014108235.1. Taxonomy (NCBI): domain Eukaryota; kingdom Metazoa; phylum Chordata; class Mammalia; order Chiroptera; family Vespertilionidae; genus Myotis; species Myotis myotis. The sequence goes on along the minus strand of NW_023416368.1, from coordinate 6,333,281 downwards.
CTTCTACTAAATTTCTACCCAAAATGTGTTCACTTGTGATGCTGGTGCTAAAATTGGTTATCTTATTATTTAGTGTCAATGTAGTGATCCATGAGACTCTCTTACTGCACCCCTGAAAGTATTAACTCTTCTGCTCATAATTGCTTTAAGTAGCTTGCTTAAAGGGAACCAGGATGAGATTGGATCCATCCTACTTCCGCTACAGAAACCCTGACTCAGATTTTGTAAATAACCCAACCCACATCTTTGTTGTTTTTGCTTCAAGGAATGCTTAACCCCTATTAGATATTGTGATGATCAACTGAAATGATAAGAAAAGTCATTTTAGTTACCAGTGCTTAAATAAATATGTTTGAAATATTTCCAGTAGAGGTTTAGGCTTCAAAATACTGATCCTGTAGTGTCATGTTTCTTACAAAACTGAAAGAGGAATATTATGGATTTTTAATCATTTTTTAAAAATGTAAATCATTTATTTAATAATTCTTTAAAAGTTTTCATATTAATTACTTAATCATTTGTGTACTAATACCTTATGCATTTTGGGTAGGGTAAGTGTAAGAAAGTAAACATAAGGTATTTCCAAGGCACATGAGTATTTGAAGAATAAGTATGTTTAGCCTTAGAGCAAGTCTGGTACTAGTAGTTAAAACATTTTAATAATATATTTGGGGGTATGATGTATGTGTGTTTATATTTTTCTTCCTCAAAAATAGACTGTTCGTTGCTAATTCATGTTATCTAAAACTAGGAAAATATTAACAAGCTAGATGTACTAAAAAATACATATGAATGGTAAGTCAGAATTGAAGGCTACTTAATTAACTTCCACATATATAATATGATTACAACGATATAAAATAGACAATAAAAAATGAAGTATTAGGAAAAACAGAAGAACTATAAAATGTTAATTTGCTGTTTCTAATTAAAAATGGCAGTCACTACTTTCTTTTAGTTTTTATAGTATTTTTAGATTTTCCCTACTAGTTATATTATATATATTTGGGAAATCCAGCAAAATCTAATTAAAAGTACTTAACTATGTCCTTCAACTCTGAATATCACTGCCTTTGTTCAAGTGATACTGTAGGTAACAATTTAATGTGTGGCATAGTAGGCAGTTTTTTGAATGAATTCATTTAAATGTGTTGTCAAAAATTATTCTCCAATTTTACTATATTCTAAGTCTTATAAATTTAGGTCCTACTACACATGGATCGATACAGTGTGCATTTACTAGATTCCTACTGATTTCAGAGAATATTATGTACTTATATTTGTGTTTATCTTATTAAACTAGCTGCTTCTGGGTTATGTAATGTTAAGCCTCTTTTTACCATGTGGCAGTAAACTAAATAAATAAAAACTTTAGTAGTATGGATTATAATAGTTAATGTTAATATTCCATCTGGTACATTTTTTTTTTCTTTCCTATGAAAAGGCTAAAAATATTTTAAGCTTAAACAAAGGGTAAATGAGCAATTTGAATAAGGCTCCTTTACTGTCCTAATGATTAATGATCACTGAACACTTTTGAAAGATTAGCATTTTTCAGAGCTGCTAAAAAATATACTGTTTTATTTAATTACAAGAAAGTAAAGCCTCTTCACACTGACAGGTGGTGGAAATTAGCAGGCAGTTTTGAAATTGTGCTGTGCACAAGAAATTAGATCTCATTTTAATTCTGCTTTTCTCAACTAGCAAATGAGGTTAATGCCATACATATTCAGCTGATATGGATGAAGAAATTGATATAAAGTAGATCAACATAGCTACAGGGCTAGATTAATTTATAGGTAAAGAGGCAGTGATAAATGAAAGTAATGTAGTAGTGGTCACTAAACTCCTCTGCCATGAGGGATTCAATAGCGTTAGTTGCTCATTAAAGGCATTGTCGGGGTGCATCAAATAGAAATTTAAAAAGGAATAGCCAACTAACCCCTAATTATCAAAATACAGAAAATACTAATTATACCTTAATTAGCTTTTCTTTTAATGTACTGAAATTTGTTACTTTTTGTGTGGCACAAATGGATAGTTATATCAACAATAAATAGGTTGTTTTAATAACTTTCTTTTACCTCTGGGAAAACTACACTCCAATTTTTAATATGCAATAATGCTTCTCTCTAGCCTGTAGGAGATGAAAATTATTAAGTAGCTTTATTTTTTTTGAAGATTTTACAGCAGCTTTGGGAAGAATTATTTCACCATGCATCAATTACTTTTAATTGAACTGAATATTTTTCAGATTGTACCAAATGCCTCTCATTTAAGTTTAGCAGTTAGAGTTTAAGAAAGCATCATAATGAGAACTGCATGTAACCTCTGTCATGTGTTATAATAAGATAAGGATGATTATTTATTTTTAATTTTTAAAAAGCAACCCAAGGTATAACTGTAAAGGTTGTCACCTTATTTATTTCTTGTAGGCAGTGTTGGAGAATTAGAGGCTCTTTATTTTAGAAACTGCACTGGTAGGTATTTTTCTTCCCTAAAATAAGATAGTTATCCAACAACCCTATTAAAAAAGGATGCATCTGTTTAGAATCAAGATGCAGTGTTGTAGTGAGAAGCAGCTTGGGCTCTTAATCACGCAGACCTCAGCCTGCTGTGTTCTTACTACTCTTGGCAAATCCATTAATTTTTCTTAGTATCAACTGCCTCACCTATCAATAGGAGAGATGCCTTTTACAGAGAATTCTGAGGGTTAAATAAGATATGTGACAAGCACCTAGCATAGTACATAATAGGAAGCAAATACTCAAAACTGTTGTTATTGATAAGAATAAGAAGATAGGATAAAATTTTTAAATTTATCTCTCTATAAATTTAATGTAATGAGAAAAACCTCCTTGAAAGAATTTCATGTAATCTAAATTTTAGAATATCTAATGGAATTCCTGATCTGTTTTAGAAACCAACTGATTTATCACAGATTGACTTTTTTGTGGAGCATTTGGATACAGTTCATCTTTGGGGCAAATATTTAGTGATTGTAATATTGGCAGATAAACTAAGTTCACGTTTTTTCCTAACGCCAGGAAATGAGAATTAAAACAAAGCAGTCTGATCCTGAAGCCCCTCTAGAAAAAGAAAAAAGTGTGGCGTCTGACGTGATCAAATCTGTACTTGGCTCAGAATCTCTATTTTTCTATCCTCTTTTGCTTTTGATGCTATGTTGGATTTGTGTTGCCTCCCTTCTTCCTCTTGCTCCTCCTCTACTGTCCTTTTGGGGGGGTCATAGTCATGCAGTACACCAGCCAGGAACTAGGTCTGTGGCACTAAGCCTCCCCAACTTTGTTTTCCTTGACAGTAAAATGAAAGCCTAGTACCTATTGCTCTTTTGACAATGATTTGTATCAGTGTGTTATGCCAGCAGCAGTATGTTGTATCTTTTGTAAAAAAACCAAAAACAAAACAACAACAACCACAAACATCAGATGAGCAAATAAAATAGGCAAAAAGAATGGATCCCCATAAGAGAAGAGAGCTAGAGGAGCATTTTACAGCTTATCAAGATATGAGTACTAGTATTACCTTAAAACATAAGCACTGCCAGCTTACTTCTTAGAATTATTAATGCTAACTAGTTAAATATGTGAAAGTCACTTGTAAAGTTTGAAGCACTGTATGTATCTCCATATTACATGAAAAATGACAGTAGTACCTTTCACCTTTTACAAACTAACCCAGCACAAACAAGCAAACAAACCAGTTAAAACAGTACATAATTCTAAAGAGAAGGAAAATGAATGGGTTTGTTTCCCTGGAGGGTGTAAAAAGAATGGGAGGGAATGTCAGAACGGAAGAAAGGAGATGTGGTTTTTATGGTCATCAGGAGAGGACTTTAAAGGTTACAAATAGTGACTGACAGCAGTGTCTCAAATTGAGGCCCCAGTTCAGCAGCATTAGTCCACCTGGAAACCTGTTAGAAATGTAAATTCTCAGGCCTCTGTACCGGACCTACTGGACCTGAAGCTCTGAGGGTGGGCCTGTACTCTGTCTTGTAACAAGCTCTTCAGGTGATTCTGGTGTTCACTCAAGTTTGAGAACCACTGAATTATTTCCTTGAAAAGAGGTGCTCTGTCTTTTTTGTTTAAATCATCATAAAGAACTAAACTTGTTTCTTTGTAGCTCCTTACCCCCACCTTTAACCTGAACGCTTACTCCTTTCTTGCTTTTATGTTAACCTAAGCTCTAGTGAAGGATAGGAGAAAAAGACCACTTGTTCATTACAAAATACTGTACTATAGAGGAATGCATAAGTTAATAGGACTTATGTTCTTTTCCCCAAGCTAAAGTGTATATGATTATATAGGCTACATATGTAATAAACAACCAGTTATCCTAATCTTATCCCTATTTTTCAACGTTTATTTTTACAGTAGAGACCCAATGCATGAAAATTCGTGCAAGAGTAGGCCTTTTTCCCCCCAGCTGCCAGCTGCCAGCACCAGCTTCCCTCCGGCACCCAGGACCTGGGCTGGCTTCCCCAAGGCCGCCCGCAGGCACCTGGGACTCAGGCTGGCTTCCCTCTGGCCCCAGCTTCATCCGGAAGGACATCCGGAAGACGTCCAGTCTAATTAGCATATTACCCTTTTATTATTTAGATTATAAGTAATGCTAAAATGAACATTTTTCCATAAAGGAATATATTTTATAGATAAAATTATTTTAAGTCAAATTTCTCCTAATATATTGATTTTTTAAAAAGAAAACTACAATCTGAATTAATACCTTGAACATAGTTCTCAAATGTTATAACATTTAAGTATGTTATATTGCTGGCTATCTATGGACTCATTAGCTATTAAAAATCAACACTTTTTAAAAAATGTCTTTCAGGCAATAGCAAGATTAGGTCAGAAGTCACACTCTTCTCAGTTTTTAGAATCAGGCTATTTGGGTTTAATTCCCTGTCTCTTATTAGCCTTGTGATTTTGGGCAAACATAATCTCTCTAAGGACATTCTTTCCTCACCTGGAAAATAAGAATAATAGTGCCTACCTCTTAGAATGTTTGAGATTAAAAGAGTGCATATTAAATAGTTGGCACAGTACCTGACACAGTACTCAATTACTGTTAACTGCTATGATGATGACGATGATGATGACAATGTGGCTGTCACTTTTCTACTTCAATTTAACCGAACACAGTGTTTTTAGATTTGCAAAATGTTTGAGCTGGAAGAGACCGCAGATATAATTTAAATGGACTATCCAAGCTGTTTTTACAGGTCACAAGTTTTCTGAAAAGTTAATAGTACTTTTTTTTTTTGGTAAGGATTTTTTGGTTAAATAAATTTGGAAAAGCCTATGTACTATATTTCTCTCTTTGAAATTGATAATGCATATTGGCATATTAAGGTTTTAAGAAGGCCCTACCTTAAGTAATTCCTAGCATTTATCAGAATTACTTAACCATAGAAACCTTTTTTATTGGGAATACCTACTTAGGTTTTACAAAATATAGTCTGGGAAATGCCAGCTAGACCAACTGCTTTCTTTTATAGATAAAGATGCATCTCCTTAACCCCATTCCACAGAAGGTACTGACTTTCACAAGGTCACACACCTATAATCTCAGTTTGGAACCCAAAGCTCTTCCTAGTTGTGTTCTCTTGTTTTTCTAATCAGGTTTGGACGTAGGGGGGAAAAATGCTTTGAGTAGAAAATGGCGATGACTATTGTATAGGAAGGGAGATAATTCTAATACAGTGCATCTCATATGTGCCTAATTGTACGGGAGTTTAGGATACCTGTTAAAAATACAGTCTTAAACTCCGGATATTTTGACTTACAATTATGTGGTAGGTTATTGCTAGGTTGTAGATCTAGGATTTTCAGACATGGATCTTTATAAAATTGTAAGAGTCTTATGATTCTAAGTGACTTAGAGAAGGGATGTGATCTTTCTACACTGATAAAAAGATTAAAAATAGAGCAGATTCTGTGACAAGAAATGCAAATAAAACTCACTTCATATACACTCACACCTCAAAGTCTTGGATGTGTGAGGAAGAATGATACTGGCTTATTTGTTGCCTGCCCTATAACTGTTACCTAAAGCAGGTGTAGAGACCTGTCAATTAAAGTAGCTGTGGTGTCATTCAGAGCTGTACGTTTTCTTCAGCCCAACAGATTATCAGCAAGTTATATTAACTTCTTTTTATAAATTAGTAATTTATTAAGTTTAGTTTTTACTTCTTGACCACAACTGTTGGATTGACTTTAGGACAGCATGCTTATAATTTTAACTTAAATCTAGGTCTTCTTTTGTCAGAAAACATCCTAAGAATCTCTACATGAGAAGTTTTGGAAAGATATGGATAACATTTGAAGTAATAGTATAGCCATCATAGCTGATACCTATTCAAGCCCTATAAAGACATTAATAATTCTCAATAAAATAAGAATTAGTTCTGGTATATATTTAAATGTCTGCTTTCAATAAATAAGTCAGCCAATTTCAGGAAGTGAAACAGACATTATTTGGCACAATATATAAACTGTATATTGTCATAAATAAGAATTTTATTACCTTATGTGGGGATTTTATGTATCCAGGTGAAATGTTTCTGAAATTTGTTATATGCATATCTTCTTTAAAACCTTAAATTTATGACCAAGCTACATAGACATTTTTTGCATTTAGCATTTTATTTTTATCACAAGTTGTCAATAGAGTACATTTTCTGTGTGTTAAATAGAAGGTATAATATCAAAGTTCTTAAAAATGTTCACTTCTCTTGACCCCCGTGTTTCATGCCTGGGAGTTTAGTGTGAGGAAATAATTTAATTTTTAAAAAAATGTATTGGAGTGACATTCGTTAATAAAACTATATAAGTTCCAGGTGTACAATTCTATAATACATCATGTGTCTCTCAGAGATTCTGATACAGTAGACCTGGGGTACAACCCATTATTGTAATAAGTTCTCCACCTAATTTTGATGTAAGTGGTCCCTGAATTATAGTTACTTGTCCAAAAATTGTGCCTCCTAGTCCATATACTGGATATACTCTCAAGTGTGACGGATGACATTATAAGTCTTCTCACAGAAGTATTCCTAGATGCTTGACTTAGGCTGCTATTTGTCTGTTTGGCTTAGTGAAGTCCTACGTACCACTCTTATGTTAAATGAGTGCTGGTTGACTAAACAGTTATTTGATAGCTATGTCTTTGGACCTTTTTTCCCACACTGTTGAAAAACCATATACTAATCCAATATTCGTGTTAAGCTATTTATGATACATGTTAAGAGCCATAAAAATGTGCATATCCTTTAATCTAGTTATGCCATATGTAGAAATGTATTAATTGGAAATTATGAATCATTGCTTTGATATTTGTAGGTAATAAATTTAGTAAATAAAAATGCATCAGTATGAAATCTGAAGTCACTTGAAAAATTATTTTATGATGTTAATAGAAAATAGCACATAATATTAAATATGTAATAAGACCCAACTATATTAAAAAAAAAAAAGAAACAAAGTGACTTATAGGGAAATGAACCAAATATTCATTTTCTTTATTTCTCATGACAGTTAACAGAGAAATTTAAAATTTTCTTCTACTTCTCTGCATTTTCCAGTATTGCAGGATGGGACAAAAGTAGGTTTTCAGTTGTTCATATGGAAAATAATACAATAATTAGAAATAATAATAAACTGTGTTTTGCATACTCACAACTATAAACCTACTTTTGCCCTATCCTGTATTTTTATTAAAAGAAACACATTAAAAGTAACCATTTTTTTATATCTTCACAATTGACTTGATTATACAGTAGAAGTCTAAGGATTTGCACATTACTTTCCATCATACTTAGTTTTGTCAAATGTATATAAATTTGCTGTTGTAAATCTTAAGCTGTTTATCACTTCTTAGTTCCTCATTGACTTAAGAATTTTATTGTCATATGCATACCTTTTGACTATAGCATTTTGAATATAATTTTAAGATTGGAGCAATTGTCATTTCACATAATTAGGAATACTCAGGCCATTCTGAAGTTGGACTATTTGTTAGAAGACATAAAAGCCCACCTGTAATCCTTGGTGTTTGGCTTTTTTTAAAAATTATTTCATTCTTAGGCACATCCATGTAAAATTACCAAAATGATTGTGGTTAAGCTATACATTGTCACAGTCTTTAATTGTTGTATGTGTCCGTACAGTAAGGAAAATGTATATGCACATTATAATAACACCAGTTCTGAAAGTAGAAGAGGGCTGTGGTAGCAATATTAATTCAGTGTTACACCCTTCTTGTTTAACAGTTTAATAGTCTTGTTGAGGTCCTTGAGGCATTTTAACCACTGCTAATTAAAAATGGACCTGCCAACTCGTCTGTTTTATTGTGCTTTTACTTTTGTCTTAGCTGTCCATCCAGATGCTTTTGCTGATGGGAAATTAAATCATCTGTTACAGTTTCAATGAAAAAAAATGTCAGAGGGGTACAGGTCTCAGGCTTGTGGTTTTTAATTTGTATTAAACATTTTTTTAACTTTGAATGGGAAATTTCAGGGTATTTTTGTAACGTGTCATTTGTATTTTTTCTAGAAATGTTCATAAACCTAGATAGAATGTCACATTTTAGGATATTTTATTTTCAAGTTTTTATTTTATATTTATATACTACTAGAGGCCCGGTGCATGAAATTCGTGTGTGTGTGTGTATGTGATGTGGGCAGGGGGGGGGGGGGCGCGGATTCCTCAGTCCGGTCTGCACCCTCTCCAATCTGGGAGCCCTTGGGCTATGTCCAGCTGCCGGGCCTAAACTGGCAGTTGGACATTCCTCTTGCAATCCAGGACCTCTGGCTCCTAACCGCTCACCTGCCTGCCTGCCCCTGCCTGCCTGATCCCCCTAATTGCCCTCCCCTGCTGGCCTGGCTGCCCCTATTAACTTTTTTTTTAATCTTATCCCCTTCACACACAGTTGTATTTGACTTCCTTATTGGCTTCTCCCTGTCACACAATTTTTCTCTCTCCTTTATGTAACACTTTTTCCTACTGACCCATCATTTGTAAACTTTTCTTTCCTCCTTATTTCCTACTTCTGTTTCATCATCCTTCTTCCCATGTTTCTCCCACCCTCCCTCCCCACATTCCTTCTTTCCTTTATCTTTACTCCTCCCTCCCTCCCCTTTTCCTTCCTTCCCACCTTAATTTTTTTCTTCACTTCCTCCCTCAGACCTGCTTTGTTCCCTCCCCCATTTCTTCTTCTTCCCATTCTCCTTTTAAGCACTACCAGCTCCCCTTTAAAACTTTTCTTCCCTCCCTCTTTCTCTCTCATCCTACCTTTCTCATACATTCTTCTCTTCTTACTTCCACTGTTTTAGTATCTACCTGCCTGATTATTCACTATCATTTATCTTTTTTTCTTTTCTGACTCCTACTTTTAAAATCTGTCCCCAGTACACAACTATACTTGATTTTCATTATAGCTCCTACAGTTCACTCAAACATCCTTTTTCCTTCTTAAACTCTGCTCTCTAATGACTTCTTTTTAAAGTTATTCTCTCCCTCCTTCCCTTCTTAAAGCTTCCATTGGGGTTGGGGGTGTTAACCCCCAGCCCAGGGCTCTGCCCCAGCGAGGTGTTCACCACCCCCACTTCCCCGCCTCCCCGCTCCCATTCCCTGCCTGAGACGCTCAGCCCAGCGAGGGTGACTGAGGCCCGCACGCCCTGGGCACTGCTGCTGCGAAGCAGGAGTGCCTCCTCCCAGAAGGCCTCGGACCGTCCTCCACTCTGTCCCGGACCCATGGGTATCTCCCCGCCAAAGGCCACCACCACCCTCCTCCCCCACCCTCTTCCTGTGTCTGGGTGGGACTCCCTGCTCTGTGCCACCGGCACCCTGCCCCTCGCCAGGTGCACCTGCTCTGCCCCCACATGGTCGCCACCCCCTCTCCTGTGCAGCCCCACATTTCCTTCCCTTTTCCATTCCTGCCTCTTTTTCTTGTTCCCTTTCTGTATTTCTGTTTCTCCTCTCTGCATGCAGGCCTGTCTTCCTCTCCCTCTCCTTTCTTATCCCCTCCTATCATGTCCTATCCTGCCCCGGGCCTTGCAGCTGCCTGAGCAGAGGGCCGGGACGCAGCCTGCTGATCTGGTCGGTCGTGACATGACGCTATAACGGACATATTTGCATATTCTTCTATTATTAGATTAGATAATAGCATTATAAAGTTGACAACTAGCAAGGATCTGGACAAATCATCTGCTACCTTAAAGCAGTTAAAAATTTTAACCCTATTTTAATAGGAAATCCCTTTGAGAGAATAAGTGACTTCCTCAAGGTCTCATAGCTCGTAAGTGTTAGAGCAAACTAGAATCTACTCTTCTGTTTTCCTAATGTAATAATTTTATTTAATTATTTTCTTTGATCACTACATTAATATACTTTTTAAAAAATATGGCCTCTCCTGGCTGGTTTGGCTCAGTAGGTAGAGCATGAGCCTGTGGACTGAAGGGTCCTGGATTTGATTCCAGTCAGGGGCACATGCCCAGGTTGCGGGCTTGATCCCCAGTGTGGGGCATGCAGTAGACAGCCAATCAATGATTCTCTCTCATCCTTGATGTTTCTATCTCTCTCTCCCTCTCCCTTCCTCTCTGAAATCAATAAAAATATATTTAAAAAATATATATGGCTTACATTAGTGTTCACCATAATTAAGTTTTTAAATATATTTCTATAATTGTAAATAAAGTACTAGTATTTATTAAAGGTTTTCTTTTTACCATTTGATAATTTTTTTACAATAAAAAATTAAGCAATTATAAAAATAAATAGCCTGGTTTTTCAATTGATATAAGCTGGCTTTTTTATACTGCTAATAAAGGCACATTATGTTCAAGCATTGCAATTACCACTGAAATGCGCGTCCATTAACTGAAACATTAGGCTGAGTATATAATTACTGTCTAGAGCCAATATCTTTGTGAAGCTGCATCTACAATGCTATTAAGCTATAAGCAATATTTGTAAACTAATATTTAAATGATTCAGAATTGATACCATGTTGTGCAAACTTAAGAATGAATACCGTATACATTATCTCATTGTTTTTTTATATGCTTAGAAAAATATGGGGATTCTCAAATATGATTAAAAAATATGGGTTGAGATTAATGAATTTCCATACAGTTGCTATAACCTAATATATATTAATCTTACTGAAGTCCTTTTTCCCCATTATTTTTATTGTGGTAAATATTAAATTTATTATCTTAACAATTTTTTATTGTACGGTAGTATTAGGTACATTCATATTGTTGTGCAACCACCACCACCATCCATCTCCAGATCTTTTTTCAGTTTGCAAAACTGAAACACTATACCCATTAAATAATAACTCTTCATTCTCTGCTATCCCTAGCCCCTCGCAACCACCGTTGTATTTTCTGTCTCTGCGATTTTTGACAACTCTTAAGTACTTCGTATAAGTGGAATCATATAGTATTTGTCTATTCCTGATGGGCTTATTTCACTTAGCTGATGTCCTCAAGTTTCATTGATGTGCTAGTATATGTCAGAGTTCCATTCCTTTTCAAGGCTGAATAATATTCTGTTGTATGTATAGACACATTTTGCTAATCTATTCATCTGTCAATGGACACGGGTTGCCTCCATATTTTAACTATTGTGAATAATACTCCTACGAACATGGTATACAAATATCTCTTCTAGACCCTGCTTTTCAAATCTTTTGAGTAAATACTCAGAGTACAGTTGCTGGATTATATGGTGATTCTATTTTTAATATTTTTAGGAACTACCATACTCTTTTCCACAGTGATTGTACATTTTTTACATTTTTCATGAACACTGCACAAGGGTTTCTGTTTCTCCATAACCTTACCTTTTAGCCAGACAAAATAAAATATATGTAAATTCTATTCACAGTAAAGCTGAAGTGGCTATATAATCAAGCTTTTTAATTCAGAAGTTCTTTTTGAGCCTATCAATTCAAAATGCCTGTAAATCTGAATATTTATGTTGGTTATTGAAATCAACCTTAACTTGTATTTCCTATAATAAGTATCACTTTTTTTTTTTTACTGTTATCACATTTAGAAGGGTGTTTTTTATGGCATTGCATATAAATGTGTCACAGTTTCCTACAATGCACCTTTCTAATTTGTATAATTTACATGTTGCTATATAATATTACTTCATGTATTTGGCCCTACTAAAGCCTCACATCAGAGTATTGGCTTGCTCATACATATCCAAACCATACAATGGGAGGCCAGAGTCAAGAGACTTGCTGCCTAGTTCTCTCTCTACCACTATTGCCATGTTTTGTAGTGGAAAATATTTTAGTTTTGGAATCTGATACACTTGATTGTGGTGCCAGCCTGTATCACTTATTAGGTCTGCAGCCAGATTTATTCTATATTTTATTTTTTTAAAAATACCCCTATGAATCTGGGAAGCTCAGTCAACCCAAAGCAGGACACTTATAGAGCACTACACCAAACAACTGCAGGACATATCATTTTGTTCAACGTGGAGAACAGGGTAGACCATATGCTGGGCAATAAAGCAAATCTCAGTAAATTTGTGGACTAAAGCTAAAACTGTGCTTATATGATAAAGGAAGAAAAGTTTAACAGCAACTTGCAATAAACTTCTACCTTATGTTGCCAGAGAAGATGAGCAAATTAACCCAAAGTCACTAGGAGAAAGGAAGTCATAGAAATATGAGTAGAAACCAATGAAATGTAAAATAGAGAGTCAATAGAGAACACGAATGACATGAAAATATGGTTATTTGAAAAGATTAACAAAATATATAAAACCTTGCAAGATGGATTAAGGGATAAAACAACACACAAATTACCAATATCAGGAATGAAAGAAGGGACATCAATATAATCCTATAGACATTAAAAGGATAATTAGGAAACCTTCTGAAAAATTTTATACCAATTTATTTGATTGCTAGAGAAAATGACAAAATATTTTAAAAGCAAAACTTACCAGAACTAACAGGAGAAGAAATGGAAAATCTACAGTTTAATATCTAATCAAGGTAATTAAATTTGTAATTAAAAATCTTTTCACAAAGGAAATATCAGGCTCAGATGACATCACTGGTGAATTCTATCAAGCACTGATGGAAATAATAGCACCACTCTTCACCCAGACTTTCAGAAATGAGAAAAACTTCGTCTCCCTTATGAATCTAATATAGCCCTAATACCAAACCCAACAAGGACATTTTAGGAAAAGATTTTGTACCAACACATCTCATGTATTACTTCTTAATTACTGGAGGCCCAGTGCACAAAATTCATGCACGGGTGGGGTCCATGGGCCTGGCCAGCTATCAGGGCCGATCGCGGCCTTCCGGCTGCTGGCCAGGGCCTGCCGGGCGGGGAGAGGGACCACAGGAGGTTGACCGGCCACGGGGAGGGACTAGGGGAGGTTGGCCAGCCATGAAAGGTTGGCTGTGGGAGCACACTGACCATCAGGGGGCAGCTCCCGCACTGAGCGTCTGCCCCCTGGTGGTCAGTGTACATCATAGTGACTGGGCGTTCCAGTCACTTAGGCTTTTATAGATAGATTAGATAGATAGATAGATAGATAGATAGATAGATAGATAGATAGATAGATAGATAGTATTATTTTCCACAGGAACAACTGTAAACTTACTTTTGCCCCACTGTAATAATGACATAAGACCATCATTCGATATATGGTCTATATTTAATTTTAACCAGTTGTCCCAATAATATGTATAGCTTTTTTCAGTGCCATAAACAATGATTATATATTAAGTTTTGTTATTTTCTTTAATCTAAAATTTTTTGCCACCTTTGTTTCGTTGTCTCATGATACTGACTTTCTTGAGAACTCCATGCCAGCTGTTTCATAGAAAGTCCTGCAATTTTTATTTTCTGGCTTACTGCCTCAGTGTTAGATCTGTTTAAACAATATTGCCAACAATACTTTATAACTATGGACATACAATTTTTAATAAAACTTCCGCAAAAAGAGCACTGTAGACAAAAAATGAACTGGAGCAAATAGATAAAATGACAAACAGCAAACCTTAAATTTACAAGATTATCCTACCAGATACCAATTCTGCATTACAGTGCTGTTGCCTACTTCACTTAGCTTGTCTTATGTTTAGGAAATAAGCTAATTTTTAGCATTCTTCCAAAGTCAAAGTCTACAGTTCTTTTTAAATTCACAGTCTCTTTAGTTTACTCATATATGCATGCCCTTGTGGAAAAATCTGTTTCCTAGACTTGGAATGTTATAGTTACTGTTTTATATTTTCCTAGGATGTTTTTGAAAAAACGATTTTTGATCAGGATTCTGACTATTGACTGAGAGGGAAAAAGCATTTGGGCAAGATATCTGATCATCTTTTGAGAAGTGTGCTTTTCATAAGTGAAAGTAGAAATTGTTATATTGTAGTAAATTGAAAAATTTTTCAGTGTTCAAATCCAAAGAGAAAGTGATAAAATGATGGTGTCTTTTTTTTTTTTTAAGTTTAATTTCAGACCATCTTATTTTTTTTTTAATATATTTTATTGATTTTTTACAGAGAGGAAGGGAGAGAGATAGAGAGTTAGAAACATCGATGAGAGAGAAACATCGATCAGCTGCCTCCTGCACATCCCCCATCGGGGATATGCCCGCAACCCAGGCACATGCCCTTGACCGGAATCGAACCCGGGACCCTTCAGTCCGCAGGCCGACGCTCTATCCACTGAGCCAAACCGGTTTCGGCGATGGTGTCTTTTTAAATCAGTATTTGCTTTTCTATTTTCAGTTTACTCACGATTTTTATGATAGTTTTTCACATGGTAAAATCATAACTTCCTAACTTGGACTTTTTTTTGCAAGCTAATTTTTCTTAGATTCTAAATTAAAGAATACTTTTAAAAAACAGGACTGCCGGGAGCCGGTCCATGCTTGCTGTTTCAAGGGACCTGGCATATATGGCATACTGTTCTTAATATGTTTGCTCACCTTCTTGGCACTATGTGTTTTAACCAAGGTCTCTGAGAAAGGTTGTTTCCCCAGGTAGGGATTTTCCCCTGAAGTTAGGGAGGGAATAAAATCCCTTAACTAAGTGCCAGGCGGGTAATTAATCACTTTAACTACGAACAATCATGCTTAAGCTACATAATCTTTACTCCCTGGAATGGAGATAAGAAACACCCTAACCTTTGTAATAGAGATTGATAGGATTGAATCAACTGGTATAAATACAGATGTAATAAGACAGCAAGACACAGAACTTAGAACACAGAACTTAGAATACAGAGCTTAGAATACAGAACTAAGATGACAGAACCAGGAGGCACAGAACCTACACAGAACGTTCTCTAGAGACAGAAGAACTTCGCTGGGGAGAACATGGCAAAAGATCCTGGACTGAACCTGAATACAGAAATTGGCAAGAGAACCTGACTAGAACCTGGTGACTGAACCCGGCTGGAGAACCTGGCTGGAGAACCTAGCAAGAGAACATGGACACAGAACCTGGCTGGAGATCCTAAGCAGAACCTCTCTGGAGATCCAGATCAGAACTTGGCTGGAGATCCTGGCTGGAGATCCTGGCTAGGCTGCTGATCAACTGAACTCTGTCTCTCTGTCATTCCTTCTTCGCCGACTCCACACCTTTGGGGACCCCTGGACCCGCTGGGGCTGGACCCCGGCCCAGGACTGTATGTGCTTACTGCAGAGATGATCAGCTCCTAGAATACATTTTAATTTCTCCTATCATGTAAGATGCCTTGTGTAGCTTCATATTTCATCTGGTAGCTTCCCAGTTATCCCAGACAGGGAAGCAGTCTATTTTTGTGAAAGATGTGCAGAAGCTGTGAATGTCTGTTTTGATTCTAGAGTTACATCTCAGAAGATATATTCTGCTGGGTTTGTGTGCATATCCATTTTGGAACTGCCTTAAAATGCTGCAGTAATACTACTGAACAGCCACTTATTTGAGAGTGCTTACAGCTCCTTATGAACATATTTGAGCAGCTCCCAGAAGTCAAAGAAGATCCGAACATTCTGCGTTTTATTTTGAGCGTCTCCCATAAGCCAGGCATTACCTGGCCTGACCAGCTCAGCCTCAGCCACAGTGGAGCACCAAACTGAAGCAGAGCTGCAGGCCATTGGACTTTGAACCAGGACCCAACCACCTCCCCTACTGAGAACCATACAGCTCCCCTCTTTACTGCCTCATTATTTATTCCCTTTCATAACCAGGCCTCAGAAGTGCTGTCTATACCACTTGTCACCAGGCCCTCATCGCCTGCTCATTTCTCAGCCTGTTCAAGTTCATTCTTTTAAGCTTCTTCTAGTTCAGCGGTTCTCAACCTGTGGGTTGCGACCCCTTTGGGGGTCGAACGACCCTTTCACAGGGGTCGCCTAAATACACCCTGCATATCAGATATTTACATTACGATTCATAACAGTAGCAACATTACAGTTATGAAGTAGCAACGAAAATAATTTTATGGTTGGGGTCACCACAACATGAGGAACTATGTTAAAGGGTCGCGGCATTAGGAAGGTTGAGAACCACCGTTCTAGTTCATTCTTTTTTACATTTTAAACTCCCTCAGAGTTCTTTCTCACTTACTTGTATGCTAATTTTCCTAAATCAGACGTTTAAACTTTGGAGTTTCTTAGGCTGAGCTTACAGTGTAGATCTTCATGTCTGGTCTTCCCTGTTTTCTCCCTACTCTTGTGCACTCCTGTGTCTTTACTAATGACTTCAGATAGGTATCTGTAGCTAGGTTAAGTATCCAACTGTCTATATGAATGTTTGTCCAAGCTTAAATTCAAGAAGCTCTCAGCAGAATTTGTAACACCCCCTGCAAAGGCTGCTTTGCCTTTAGACTTCTCTACTCAATAAATGGCACCTGGTGCTTGTGTTGATAACCTAGGACTCATTATTTTAACTACTAAGACCTTCAATGTTAAACTCCTAGGTATTTGATTTTGTATAATTTTGCCTGTGTTAGCATGTTTCTAGTTCAGGCCACCTCTCCATGGCTCTGTGGCAGTTTCCTACTGGCACCTATATGCATTTTTGAATCTCTTAAAGTGGTACATCAGATCCCATGGCCAAACATTATTTGAAAATGAAAACCAGTGGATTCCCATTGCTTTTAAGCTAAAGATCAAACTTGTCCATGGTTTATATCTAAAAAGACTAAAGAACTGTCTTCTGTCTTCTGTTTCAGCCTTATCCTATGACATTTTTCTTTTTTTTCTTCTCTTTTTTTAGGTAGTTAGGCTTTTTTTTTTTTTTTAGTTCCTGAATCCTCCAGTACTTTCCCAGGGCCTTTGCATGGATTGTTTCTTCTACCTGGAATGATCTTCCTCTCTTCTTTGCCTAGCCACTTCTTACACCATTTTCTCTGGGCAGCCATCCCTGTTCTTCCCATCTTAAAGCTTCCAGCTACAGGAAGTCATATTACTTGGTCTTTATTCTTCAGAGCACTTATCACACTATAATTAATTGCAACTATAATTAATGTAATTATTTGTCTGCCTTACAAAACTATATACTTTATAAAGAAGGAGTTGTGTCTGTCTTCTTCATCATAGCATCCTCAGCACCAGTCATATGTTTTAACAGTCAGTAAATATTTGTGAAATGAAATAAATAAGAGTATTATGTGTTTTAATTGTCATAAAAACCGTATAATTTATCATTTCTCTTTAGGAGACTTTTTAAATTCTTGGTAGAAATTTAGTAAAGAATAATGATAATAGCTGCCATTTATTGAGCAACTTCCATGGGCTTGCTATTCACTATGGTACATACATGATCTTATTTTAATTCTCACAGCAACCCTACAAGATAGTTAGCCTTACCCTTTATTTTATGTAGGACAACAGGCTTAGAGACGTTATTTCACTTGTCCAACATCACACAGTAAGTGAGAGAGCCATGATTCAAACCCAGTTGGTCTTTTATAGTCTCACTAGAGGCCCGGTGCACGAAATTCATGCACTTGGGGCCGGGTGGTCCCATCAGCCCAGCCTGCACCCTCTGGCAGTCCAGGAGCCCTCAGGGATGTCCATTTGACGGCTTAGGCGTCGGACATCCTTAGCGCTGCCATGGAGGCGGGAGAGGCTCCCACCACTGCCACTGCGCTCGCCAGCCGTGAGCCCAGCTCAGGGCTTCTGGCTGAGCGGTGCTCCCCCTGTGGGAGCACACTGACCACCAGGGGGCAGCTCCTGCATTGAGCGTCTGCCCCCTGGTGGTCAATGTGCATCATAGCGACCGGTCGTTCTGCTATTCAGTTAATTTGCATATTAGCCTTTTAATATATAAAATAGTTTGTATTGTAGCCTCTGAACCAGATTGTTACTGGGAAAATTCCTGCAATTTCTAGCTTTACCACAGGCTTCCCCCTAATTTTCACCTTTTACTCTCCATTTAACCAAAGGGATTAAAGTTAGTATCTGTAATATTAGCAAATATATTCATTAATAGTTAATATTCACATAATGATTATAGAAATGCATGTCCTTCTTAGATTACCAAACATCTGTAAAAATACTGAGAAATTCTGAAATTTAGTAATTTGGTTTGGATCTGTGAAGGCATGCTTTAGAATAGCTATGCAAAAATTACACCCAGGTTACATATAACTTATTTAATGTTCAGTTTATTTCTTTGTTGTCATTAACAGCTTTGATTCTAAGGTGAGAAATTACTCACAAATTCACATTAAATAATGTAATGTTTTATATTTTTCTGCCTTAGAACATGTATGGATCTTTAATGGGTCTTTACCTTGAATGGATCTTTAAAAGTTTCTTAAATGAGTTTATCATATAAGGCAAGACACTACTTTGAGAATCTGTAGCTTAGCTTCCTTCTGTGATTACTATGTGTTTTAGGAATCTCAAAGATTTAAATACTTCCATGATAAATTAATATCAGGAAGAACTCATTTTTGCCTTCTCTTGCAGCACTAGCAAACTCATTTTTGCCACGGAGCATCTTAGCTCCGGACAGTGCTCATGAGTTGTAAATGGAATTATCCATGAGAGTATTGTAGCACTTTTCTGGAATTTTCTGTTTTGTAACTTTCCTGCATTAAAAAATAAAATCATGTACTTGTATATGTAAAATGAATCCATAAAGCATTTGAACTAACCCTACTGGCATCATACTATAATTAATAGTAACATTTTCATCAACATTAAGTAATAAACTTTGTAGCCTCATTTAGTTTCTTTATAGAGATAAACCTTATTATTTGTCTCTATATAAAAGAACATAGACTACTAGACATAGTAGTTCTGGTTATTTTTTTAATATATTTTATTGATTTTTTTACAGAGAGGAAGGGGGAGGAACAGAGAGTTAGAAACATTGATGAGAGAAAACATCGATCAGCTGCCTCCTGCACACCCCCTGTTGGGGATGTGCCAACAACCAAGGTACATGCCCTTGACCGGGATCGAACCTGGGACCCTTCAGTCTGCAGGCCGACGCTCTATCCACTGAGCCAAACCAGTCAGGACCTGCTTATTTTTTGAAGAATCAAATGTGAGAACTAGAATTGAGGAAAGAAATTTTGATTTTATATAAACTTGTCAGCTCTCAATCAGTCAACCTATTACTATTAGATTTTGATAGTAGCTATTGAACCTTTGCAGCCAGTCTTATTGTGAGCACATCCCATCATATCATCTCACGCCTGTGAAAAGAAATTTTTGCTTTTTGATTTTTTAAATAAAAAGTTATACCCATAATATACAAAATATTGAAATTTCAAACTTGACTGTGATGGAGAGCAGTTAAATTAATATTAGGTTTTTAAAGAAAAAAGAAAAAACCTAAGTAATATTTTTTATTAAAAAAACACAAATTAGCCCTGATCGGTTTGGCTCAGTGGATAGAGCGTTGGCCTGGGGACTGAAGGGTCCCGGGTTCGATTCCGGTCAAGGGCATGTATCTTGGTTGCGGGCACATCCCCAGTAGGGGGTGTGCAGGAGGCAGCTTATCGATGTTTCTCTCTCATCATGTTTCTGACTCTCTGTCCCTCTCCCATCCTCTATGTAAAAAATCAATAAAATATATTTTAAAAAAATAAAAATAAATAAAAAAACACTAATTGTGTTTAGGAGGGCAAAATAGACATTGTAAAATCCAGGAGTTTACTAATTTTCTAAAATAAAAGTGTGCAGCCCTGACTGGTTTGGCTCAGTGGATAGAGCGTCGGCCTGCAGACTGACGGGTCCCAGGTTCGATTCCGCTCAAGGGCATGTACCTTGGTTGTGGGCACATCCCCAATGGGGGGTGTGCAGGAGACAGCTGATCGATGTCTTTCTCTCATCGATGTTTCTAACTCTCTATCCCTCTCCCTTCCTCTCTGTAAAAAATCAATAAAAATATATTTTTTAAAAAATAATAAAATAAAATAAAAGTGTGCATATCTATAAAAAAGATTGACATATTTTTTAATATAGACCCTAAGATTTAAAAAATGAAATCACCAATTTTGGAGGAAAAACAATATTTTTAGAGTTCTTATTTGGAACATGTTAGAGATATAGCAAATACTGGCCTTTGGAATGCCAGGTAATTTGAATTCTGGAAAGAAATATTATTTTAATCACCATTAGAGTAGCTATAGTACCTGATAATAACATCATTTGGATTGCACTAGATTTTTTACTTCTTCCATATCCAAACTTAAGCTAGGATTCTCAACACTGATAGTCTATCCTTAAGCATTTTTACGAACTATTCTAAGACTGATTACTTTGCCCATGAAAGCAAACTTTTGATTATTGATCTTTCCAAAATTCAATTTTAAGGGGCCATGAAAATGATAAGTTATAATTAGCATCTTCATTATTTTAATCTCCATTCCAAGATGATTTCGATTTTTGATACCTTTGTCCCACCTTTTGCAGAGACTTTCTTTGCCTGTGTACAGAGAAGAGGTAGCTAATGGAGCATATGCATACCTGACTTTTTTCCCTCTCCTAAGAAAGGAGAATTCATCCACTGCCACTGTACCTTTTTTTCTTTTCTTTTTGTCTTGCACAGAAGACTGACATCTTCCTGTGAAGGGCTTGTGGCAAACCTATCCAACTCGGGTTTCTTCCTCCTTGCGAACGATCTGATCCATCATCATCTGAACCAGGGATCACACTCTAAGGGTCCAGGTGAGGGCAAGTCAGTCTATATTTTAAGCCAATTTCTTTTCTGGTCAGGTAAGTCATACTCAGGCATGATCTCACTCAGCATCAGTCAGCCTTAGCTCTTCAGTTTCCCAGTCCACAGAGAGAGACTCAGCTCATCTACCCATTAATTTGTGGGCCCAACTGAACTATTAATGATTAATCATATCATTAAAATTTTTTCTTTGCTGTCTAATGTAATCATTTTAGGATACTTATTCAGTTTTGATTCCAGAAATCTTAAAAGGAATATGTGTGTGTGGCTAGAGAGAAAGACATATATTGAAACAGGCCTTTCTAGTTGTAGTTTTAGTACCGATTCTTCTTTTTATTGAACTTGTAAGAGTTTAGAACAATTTAAAATCAATCTAGCATATATAATCTCATAGCCTTGTAATTTTAATAGCTTTTAACTGTGTTTGTAGATGTCTTCACAACCAGAGGTAGATTCAAAATATTGGAGCAACATTTACACACACAGTTGTCATGAAGGTCTTTGTTGGTTTGCCATGAATTGTTTCATTTAATGTCAGAATGATTCAGAATGATTAAAGAAAGAGACAGGAATTTCCCTGTTCTTTATCCAGCCTCCATATGCTAGTTATAAAAAGAAATTTATGATTGCTCCCCAGGCAAGTGGTCTTAGCTAAATGAAGCCTAGCCCTGCACCTTGATGCTATCTTTTAAGTAGGAAGGTGAATTAGGTCTGTGGCTATGAGGCTGTGTTCAAGACAACTTATTTTTCAAGAGCGCCTTTTTTGTTTTAATTGGGGAAATACAGTCTGCCTTGTATTCTGACACAGATAGTCTATCCTTCAAAATACACGTGTGCATTATTTGTCATCCTAATATATAAAAAACCAGGGGCCATCACAACCAAAACAACCGGATGGACGACCAAGCAGCAGGCTGCGTGGGGTGACCAGGCCGGCAGGAGGGTTAGTGAGGGATGACCAAACGACTGAACAGCAGGCTGCGTGGGGCAACCAGGCCAGCAGGGAGGGCAGTGATGGGTGACCAGGCCAGTGGGGGGGGGGGGCAGGTGGGAGGGACCAGGCCGGAAGGGGGGTCAGTGAGGGGCGACCAGGCTGGCAGGGGGGCAGTTAGGGGCAACTGGGATGGCGGGAGGGGCAGTTGGGGGTGACCAGGCCGGAAGGGGGGTCAGTGAGGGGCGACCAGGCTGGCAGGGGGGCAGTTAGGGGCAACTGGGATGGCGGGAGGGGCAGTTGGGGGTGACCAGGTTGGCAGGCAGAGGTGGTTAGGGGCGATTAGGCCGGCAGTGGGGGGCAGTTAGGGGCGATCAGGCAGGCAGGCAGAGGCAGTTAGGGCTGATCAGGCTGGCGGGAGGAGGGCAGTTAGGGGCAATCAGGCAGTCAGGCAGGTGAGCAGTTAGGAGCCAGCGGTCCCGGATTGTGAGAGGGATGTCGGATTGGAGAGGGTGCAGGCTGGGCTGAGGGGACCCTGCCCCCGTGCACAAATTTCGTGCACTGGGCCTCTAGTTTGTTTTATAAGTGACCCTTTGTATACCACTAGAGGCCCGGCTTACAAAATTTGTGCACGGGTATGGTCCCTAGGCATGGCCTGCGATCAGGGCTATCTTCCATGGCTGCCCACAGCCAGCCCCACCCTCTGCCACCACCCACTTCCAGTTCCCTGTTCGCCATCAAGTGAGTGGAGCCTGCCAGCCGGGGGAAAACCAAGAGCTCAGCCATTCCATCCGCATGCTGGCCCCGCTCCCTGTGTGTGTGGGGCCACTGGTGGGGTGGGGGCATTGGCCTAGCGCTCTCCACATCCCCCACCACCCACCCTCAGATTCCCGTTCGCCATTGGGCTATCAGAGCCTGTCGGCCAGAGCCAGTGAACCTCATAGTGACTGGAGCGGTCATTCTGCCATTAGGGTCAATTTGCATATTATCCTTTTATTATATAGGATAGAGGCCCAGTGCACAGGTGGGGGCCAGCAGGCCTGCCCTGATGGGGCCCCAGATTGGGGTGGGGGTCCCTACTGGGGGGCGGGGCTGGTTGTGGCAAGGGGCCGCAGGTGGTTTGCAGGCCGGCCACACCCCTTATTGGGGTAGGGGGGTCTCTGCTGGGGGGCAGGGCCAGCCAGGGTGAGGGGCGGCGGGCGTTCTGATCTCTGGTTATTTTGGTCATTCCACAGTTTTTGTCACTGGGCTTTGATTAAATAGGATAATAAATTCGTTGTTAGTCTTATAAAACATAATTTATTTCTTCATGACACTGTATGCATTTAATTGTAGGGAAAACAAGTAGTTCTAGTGTAATTTTTTTATCTCTGCCATTTGCCAACCTGTAGATGGGAATAAATTGGGCTTTTAGTTCCTTCTATTGGCTAACTCTCCAAATGACTCTTAAGTTACAAACTGAAGTTAATATACTTCAGTAAAGAGTGGCTCCTAGTCACTGAGAGGAATAGATTGTCTTCCACTCTGAATTTTGGTAGCCATGAAGCTAAATGGTTGTGTTACTGTATACTATTGGCTTTTTAAAATTCATTGTTTTCTGTTTATTACTAAAAAATGTCAGTACAGTTTTGAATAAGAGAACTTTTCTTTGGAAAAGCAACGTTTTAAGCATTGATTATTCAGAACCACCTGATATTTTATGATTTAGAACCTCAGTGGTTATTTATTAGATTTTATAATCAGCCAATTAAGTTAGTATGGAGTTAGACACAAAATTTGTTGGGTACAAATCCCTTGTTTTTTATTTTTTAATCCCCTTATGTTTAGTGTAGCGTGCAGAAGAACTAAAAGTATTTATTGGGTATTAAATATTTCCATGATATTTCTCTTGAACAGAAAAGATTATTTAACTCTGCTTTAGGTTCTAATACAAAGTTATTTACCACCAAATCATTACTTTTTAAAGTATGATTAGGTTTCTATTTGTGCATTGTATGAATATGTGAACATATTTTAACTCAATAATGTAAATGTATAAAGTAACTTAAGTATTTCAAAATTTGAATTACATCACTTAACCAGGAATGTCATACACGTTAAAATGTTTGCTAACTATTAGAACTTATATTGTAATGAGCTCAGTGGCCATGATTCAAAAGCCAGGAAGTAGCACAGATTTCCCATGCTATTCCTGGGCTGGGCGGGGCTAATCAACTGCATTGCTGAAGGAGTATAGTTTTGAAGAAATTTGCCAACTATTAATGGAACTAGAGGATATATTTGATTGGCTTTGGAAGTATTTTGCATATCTGAAGAGTAAGTTTTAAAATACTCTTTCCTACTTTTATTCTCCTCATATTCTTCTGCTTTTGTAACCAGTAGCTTTTTGTGTAGATGCATATTAGACATTACCTTAGTTTTAGCAGTGAAGTCATTGCAACATCTGTTTCCTAATGAACTAAAATCTAGAGGCTTAAAAGATCAGTTTTTAGTTTTTTAAAACATCATAATGGGATCAGCTCTTGTCTACACGGAGGTTTATAGACTTCAAATTTATAGATTTAGATTACCTGTGATAGCATTTCTATTCTGCACCAGTTAGCACATTGCAGAGTCACCTGGTATGTGTAATAAAGGACATGCTAGCTAATTTACCTTACTATAAGCAAAACAATTAGAAAGGCAAATTTGCTATGGAAAATGAGTAATTGAATTTCAAAACCGAATATAAGGCTATTGAACTCTTCCCATGTATCAAGATTGATTTGCCCTTTCTAATACAAAGTCATGCTGCTAGCCCACCATAACCTTCTAATTATCTTTTACATAAAACATGTTAGATTTGGAATAAAGCATAGTTTAGACATAGGAATTATGGAGTTTGCATGCTAAAATTGTGGTTCCTTTCCTAATTCTCCCTTCCCAGTTTGGATTTGATTGCATTACTCTAATAAGCTGTAACATTAAAATGTTTTGGGTTTCGAGTTCCTTTTCTGTGTCTGCATAGGACAAAAGAAAAAAAAGACCAATGCGCCCTAGCCGGATTGGCTCAGTAGATAGAGGTTGGCCTGCGGACTGAAAGGTCTAGGATTCGATTCTGGTCAAGGGTACATGCCCGGGTTGTGGGCTCAATCTCCAGTAGGGGGTGTGCAGGAGGCAACCAATCAGTGATTCTCTCTGATCATTGATGTTTCTATCTCTCTCTCCCTCTCCCTTCCTCTCTGAAATGAATTTTTTAAAAAAGACCAATGAATATCATTCTTCAAAAGAACCTCTTATAATGCATCTGAGATGCCAGGAACAGTCCTTCCATGCCTCCTGAACAGTGGTAGCATACAGCTGTGTAGGAATTCTCTGCCTAGCTTTTCTTTTGGTGATGTCTTGCCATTAACTCATAGAAATGTGTTTTGTACTATTTTCCCTACCACACCTTCAAGTAATTGGTTAGATTGCCTGACGGCTACCAATGTCTAAGTTAATAACCATAGAATATTTCAGAAAGGTGGTGCCTGCTTCATAAATGCATTGTGATTGCTAAAATCTTATTTGGCTTGAAACAACTAAATTTCGTAGACACTAAAATTGTATATTGTTAGGATATGATGCTTCAAACAAACAAACAATGATTTACTTTCGGTTCTGAAAATATTCAGAAGGATTTGTTATCTCTTGCAGACCTTTTTGCAAACTACTAATGGGATGAACACAATATATCACTTTTATAATAGTGAGCTATTAAAGGCAAGCATAAAGCAGTCTGAAGCCCATAAGTGCTGCCAACAGCTCCTGCTTTAATGAATTCCCTTTTAGATGTCCATTAAATGCTCGTGGCAAATGTACTCATAATGGAAATGGCAAATCTAAATGGGTAGATATGAATAATCCATGGAGTTTAAATTCTGTTTATGATCATCTTCACATTTAGTTTTCAAGACAACGCAGTTTAGTTTTCATTACAGTTTGGAATAAAGAGGACAGGGAGTAATTGATTGCTTCAAGCAGATTAAAATCAATGGTTTTCTTTTCAAAGAACCAGTTCAATGCAGTAATTCCAACTTTAAACATTGATTTAGGGTACTCAACACAAAATGTTTTGTACAGTGTGAACTTTTATATAGAAAGACTAGTATTAATTTTATTTCCCTATATATCTATATAGTGAAATATAGAGGTTGTTAGTAGCATGTGCATGACTTAATAGTGATCTATATTAAGTCATTTTTATATTATTGCAGTCATATAATGAATCAATGAGATTCCCGTCATCACTGTAATACTGTTTGTAACCCATTAGCACAGAGAAATTACAGCCCATCATACATCATTACTGTGATTGAGGCTTTATTACCATATTCTCAAATTGCTTGCTTGCTATAAAACTAAACAGACACAAGACAACTATAGGTGGAGTATAGACTATGCATTATTGTGCTACAGTAATGAGGGGATTATTTTACCATAATGGGATGAAACTTAAGAGGAAAATAAACAGCATAATAGAAAACTAGAGACTCTTTTTACATTTGTTTTTATTACTTTAAAGGTCAAATATATTTGTTATGCTCAAGGTATTGTTTATGTATTACATGAATCATAGCCTCTTAATATTTTGTAAAGATTTTCCCCCCAAGTGTATCCTTAAAGTCTGTAGTCTGATGTGCTTTGAATGCTCAGAACTGGACTTGAAATCTGCATTTTGCCACTTGAGAGATTAGCCATTTTACTGCTGCTATGCCTGGCATTTCTGTGGGTAGGTAATACCCTTTAAACTTTAGGCTGTTTTTCAGTACTCTGTGTATTTTATTAACAGTGTGAATAGGTCAGTAGTCTTCTGGCTCTTTAGTTGAAATAATAAATGTATGAATGCAACAATATTCTAAGCAATGAAGAGAGGTAAAATATGGAACAATTGCCTGGGGCCTGATTGTAAAAGGCTTTTGATGTCTCAAAGAGGGAAATGGAAGAAATATATTGCTTTTATATTAAAGAAAAAAAAATCCCACGACACTAGAACTTGTTAGTTAAATTGTGCGTATGTTCATCCTCTCTCTGTTGAGTCTCGTTTATGAGTTATAACATTGAGAGCATCATTTAGAACAGTAAAAGGCCCAGTGCACTGTGGACTTTTGAGCCAAGATCATTGCTGAAATTCAAAGTTCTGCTCAGTGCAGAGTGGCTTTCTGATCTCAGCCTCATTGTGATTTGGTGCCATTACAATTTAAATAGCAAATAACAAGCCTGCCAGTGCAGCTCAGTGGTTGAGTGTCAGCTAATGAACCAGGAGGTCATGGTTTGATTCCCAGTCAGGGCACATGCCCGGGTTGCCAGTTCGATCCCCAATAGGGGGCGTGCAGGAGGCAGCCAATCAATGTTTCTCTCTCATTGATGTTTCTATCTATCCCTTTCTCTTCCTCTCTCCAGAATCAATAACAAATATTTTTTTTAAATAGTAATAAATAAATAGCAAATAACAATATAAAATAAAAAACAAAAGCTGGATTAACTATACTCATGATTATAAAGCACTTGGCATATACATTCTTAGCTAAAGCAATACTAAGGAATGCAAAGTTAGAAACTGCAACACTTTCTTCCAAACAGATAACTTTGTTCTTATGTTAAAATATCTTCATTATTAAGCATTACTGTTATACTTATCATAATGTAATTACCACCCTTTTGTAATCGTATTTTCTATTTATAGCACATACAGTGGTTGCAATGGTATAAAACTTGAACACTTGTCAAGCATCTCTGTGCTGCATAGCAAGTTCAGAATTGGCTGAGGGGACGAGGCCTCAGCCAGCAGCAACTTGTACATTCTTAAAATGCAAAAACTAAAACCTCCTAAATAACCAGCTTCGCTTGCCTCTGCACAGCCATTTTGAACAGAGGAAGCAATGCAAAATCAAAATGCCAGGAATAACAGAGGGAGGCAAAGTTTAGGGACTCTAGAAAGAGATGTATTTTAAATTCTTAAAATCATGTTTGACTCAGACTACACTTAATATTAATTTCAAGCAGGATTTGATGTATTAAATTTGTTAACTGCCTCAAAATATTTTGGGGGACAGGGGAGAATATGAGTAAAGTAAGTTCTGGTTCTTGTTTCTAATAGTCTAGTTGAAGAGATGGTAATAAATAACAAAAATAGTAAACAGTAAAAAATAAAATTAAGTACGCAATACGTGCTAGGAAGAAAAGCAAAATGGGATATGGAGGATAGAGAGTGCTGGGTGGGGTCGTTTTCTCTAGGGTGTGTCAGAAGCCCTTTCTAATGGGATGACATTTTAGCAAAAATCAGAAAGAAGTGTATAACAAGCTATATAATGGCATCTGTGGTAAAAATGTCCCAGGAACAGCGAGTACAATGGCTTTAAGACAAGTATATGTGGCGTGTTTGCAAAGCAGCAAGGCCACCGAGACGGGGCAAAGTAAATAAGGGGGAAACTTGAGAAATTAAAAATATTGCCGAAACCGGTTTGGCTCAGTGGATAGAGCGTCGGCCTGCGGACTGAAGGGCCCCAGGTTCGATTCCGGTCAAGGGCATGTACCTGGGTTGCGGGCACATCCCCAGTGGGGAGTGTGCAGGAGGCAGCTGATCGATGTTTCTTTCTCATCGATGTTTCTAACTCTCTATCCCTCTCCCTTCCTCTCTGTAAAAAATCAATAAAATATATTTAAAAAAAAAAAAGGTGGAGTTTAAAAAAATATATATATTGCCTCAGCGACTTTTAAGATTTATAATGAATTTAATACCATTAAAAATATTTTTGTTTGGTTAGGTTTTCGCTCTTAGAGAGGTAGTTCAAACTCAAATGATGCTTCCAGTAGCTTTCTTAATATGGTGGAAACTGCATAGTTTAAAACTATTTGAGTATACTTTTTAACGTATTCACTCTATCACATGTATATTTTGTGGGGATCTATATTTTTATTTTTGATAAATTACAAAGAAAGTCTCAGAGTGTGAGCCATGGACTTTCCTATATATTTTAAGAGCTTGGCCCTGGCCGGTTTTGCTCAGTGATAGAGCATCAGCCTACAGACTGAAGGGTCCCGGGTTTGATTCCAGTCAAGGGCACATATTTCGGTTGCAGGCTCCTCCCACGCATGCAGGAGACAACCAATCGATGTGTCTCTCTCACATCAATGTTTCTGTCTGTTTTTCCCCCTCCCTTCTACTCTCTCTAAAAAGCAATGGAAAATATCCTCCAGTGAGGATTAACAACAAAAAAAAGAGTTTGCGATTGGAAAACGTTTGTACTTGAGCACTCAGTAAAAACAAACATTATGTAATTTAATGGCCCTTTATAAAGCATAGCTCCATGAGAGTTTGTGAAGTGTTGCTGTTGTGTTTATTTGAATGACTGACAAATGGAAATAGGTGAGATGTGGAGTTTGTGGGGTCTTTCATCCTATAAAATGGGTCCTGGAACTGAAAATAGTTTTGAGAACCAGTTGCCTTCTTCTAAAGCAGGTGAGGAAGAGAAGAAACATGGGGACACAGGAAAAAGGAAGACCTTAATAGAAGCCGATAGAGAGAACTAGAAGTGTGTAAAAATAAAGTTTTGACACAGAACAGGAAACTTGAAATTCTTCCGTGTTGTGTCCTGCTTTAGTTATGTATTGCTGGGTAACAAATTGCCTTATAATTTAGGAACAAACATATTACACTTTACACTGTTCCCAAGGGACAGGAATTGGAGAGCAGTTTAGCTGAGTGGTTCTGGCTTCAGGTTTCTCATGAGTTTCAGTCAAGCTGTTCATCCGAGGCCGTAGTGTCTGAAAACTGGACTGGAGTTGGAGGGTCAGCTTGCAGAATGTCTTGCTCACTGGCTATTAGGGGGCCTCATCAGTTCCTTGCTAGTTGTTTGCAGGAGGCCTCACTTTCTTGCCACGTGAAACTCTTAAAAGGACTGCTTGATTGTCCTAATGACACGCAGCAAACTTCCTTGAACCTTCTCAGCTCTCCCTCTCCCAGTCCTAGAATGTGGGCTTCCCTGGGTTTTTATTTTCCCAGCCTTGTGTCACTATTGAGCTGAAGGACTAACAGTCAAGTTTAGGAAGTTAGTCTGGCTGAAAGGAGCCTTAGCAGGAGACTCTGCAGATCACATGTGCTCTAGCTGCTTTACTGTGATTCTGCTAGAGACCCATGGCCAAAGCTGTACCTGAAGAAGGAATGCTGCCTGGCTGTGCACTTTGCACTCTCTCCCTGTGAAACTGGTAATCATGGTGCTGATCAGTGTTGTAGTTCAGGGGGCCATCTAACAAGGATCGTACACATGTAATTACTAAAAATGTGTATGAATCTAAGGACTTAAAAACTCCTAACTGATAGATTCATGGATGGATAGAGGGTTGGCATGATATGCAGTAATGCAAAATACAGGAGAATTTTCATTATAAAATCTAGATGGTGGATATATGGCTGTTTATAATTCAACTTTTCTGTATATGGAAAATTTTTATAATAAAATATTGAGAGAATAAACTCTTATCCTTATGATACTACTCCCAGCTATTACTCTTCTAAATGAGTGCCTACTTGTAGTGGCAAAGAATTGGTAACTTTTTTCCCCGACTTGAGCAATGTGTAAAAATTATTAATAGTTGGCATCTTAGCAAGCCTATTACCATCTAACTCTTTCTATCTAAAATAATGTGCTTCCTGTGATTTGAAAGTAATGATTACAACTCTTGACATTTTCCTATATAACACAGGGGCCTGAAATACAAAACATACTTAAACGGAATATTCATTACATAATAGCAGCTACCAATTACTTAGTGTCTGCCATGTCCCAGGCACTGTACTAGGTACTGCTGTTACCGCCATAATTCTTATAAAGTCCAAAACTGTAGGAAATTACAAATGGGGAAACTATGCTGCAATACTTTTGCTTTTTAGTTGTCCTGGTAAAAGTCTCTTCAGTATTGAAAATCATTAGACATAGATTTGGATTCTAGTGTGTGATTATTATTCATTAGCATAGTCTATGCAAAATGCCTGGATATTTGCAGTGACCTCTCATACGATCTTATAGTTTCCTGTACATCCCATAGCTCATCTGTAGTTAAAATGTTTGTAGTATAGTTGAAAGCGCCATATCACTTGGAGTCAGAAAGCTATTATTGAGGTCCTCGCCACATCTCTTAAAAGCTTCATGACAGTATAGGGAATGCGAGTGAAGGATACTAGTATATAAGAATTCTTTGTAACTATATTTGCACTTATTCTGTAAGTCTGAAATTATTTATAGATTTAAAAAAATGGAAAACAAATAGCTGTGTCACCTCTCTGAGCCTAAAATAGTGTACTATTTTGAAAGTAGGGAAACCTATATAATACCAGAGGACCATTGAGAGGTTAAAGTGTGAATGTAGCTATATATACTGTAGTTCACACAGCTTAATCCCTATTGTAGGTACTTAATAGTCTTCATGCATAGGTTAATGTGCAGTGTGTTCATTGAGAGGAGCAATCTGATCTTGTAAGAAAATAATCTTGAGGGAGCTGGCTAACTAGATTGAAATCTTGATTCTCTCACTGGGTGATGTTGAGCGATTGACTAAGTCCTGCTATGCCTCAGTTTTTCCAACAGTGGTATGAAATAGTGTTCAGTATCTAAAGCCATTCTAGTTATCCCTGAGAAAGCTTCTGTAAAAATTCAAGGTTATATTATGTAATATTTATTAAGCAATGAGCTTAATAAATAAGTAATTGATGTCACCCATTTGCTTCATTTATATCTTGTGATTCCTCAGGTTTTTTTGAACCATTACTGAGCACAAAGCAACACATTTCCCAAAACAAAAAAGGAAGTCAAGTTGCCACCACCCTCTTCACAATCTAACTTGTGATAAAATAAGAAGACATATTTTTATTTGCTAAAGGAAGTCCTATATGTCCCAGTTGAAATCATATGTAAAGTACATCATTGTAAGCAGATGCTATACTTAAATACATTTGTTGTTTACAATGTTAATGAAATATTTGTGGTGAAAACGATGATTAATTAATGCTGGTGAGTTGTTTGGATCAAAGAGGAATTCTCCCTTTGCTAATATCTTGAGAATGGTCTGGAATATCAAGAATGATTTTTATTACAGTAGCATTCACATTTGAATCATCTTTGGATTAAAAAGTTCTAACTAGTGTCCTTTTTTGCATTGCTCTTCTTAATTATAAATATAAATCAAAAGCATGTAAAATTACAGAGCTAAATGTTTTCTAAGAACCATTTAATGATTGCAATAACCTACTCTAGAGGGGGCATCATCTTTTTGTCAGGGAAACCCAAGTCACAGAAAGACCCCTACTCTTAAATCTGTGCTTTGTGTGAAGGGACTGTATATTACAGATGTTTGGAGAAAGAGTAACATAAAGTGTCTTCTGCAGCTTTTTAAAAGAGGATGTAGTAATTTGCTTAAATTAATAAGAATGTACGTAATGGGTACAAAAGTGGATGAATAGGGAACAAATTCAGAAAAAGAGATATAGCTGATGTTATATATTGACTCGTGACTCCTTTCCTGTACTTAATGTTAAACAATTTGTTCTATGCAAATATTGATCTCTATCGAATGACTGACTACAGCATTTTCATGCAGATGTTCCTGTAGTTACTTTGTAATAAGTAAATCGTTTTGAGGCAAATTTTTGAAATGAGGTATTTTTCTTTTATAAAAAAAAAACCCCAAGGCCGTTCTTTTGTTACTTAAAATATTTCATTCTGAAGATTCCAGGAATACACATAGGACAGGATAGTGGTTTCAAACTGATTTACAATCAACTGTTTCTTAAGTGAAATTTTACAAAAAAGCAAATGTCTCTGACTGCAATGAGGATACAGGGGTTTCAGGGAGCAGATGTTCCAATGGCTTCTCCTTACTCTCTCGGTGGTGCCCCTGAGTGTGTCTCTGGCATCCTCCGCCTCTGAGGAGTGCATTGAGAACTGTGGATTCAGGTAGGAATTCATCATTCATAGGTCATATGCTGTTTATTTAGCTGTTAGGCAACTCTGCCTTGGTGTCACTGTTAGATCACACATACTAGCTGGTAGCAACTATAATGGGTCAACAGGACAATATTTATTGGATGAATATCCAAGTTATTGTTAGTCAACATGTTTGTCTGATCATTACTGGTAATTGGGTATGATGTATGGGTGCCGACACTTCCATTCTCAGTATCTTTATATGTGTATCATCAGAGGGAATTGGGATCGGTCAAACCAGGAGCTCCTTCCAAGCAGCCACCATTCTGCCATTCAATAGAGAGCCTGGAATTTTCCTTTTATGAGGTGGAAATCAAGTCTTAGCCATGGTCCATGACTCTGGGGGATTTAAACTGAGATTGGTGAGATAAAACTAGCCAAGATAAAATGATTAGATACAATCTATTAACAAAGAATTAATAAAATGTTTAGCCTGGCCGGTGTGGCTCAGCGGTTGAGCATCAACGCATGCACCAAGAGTTTGCAGGTTTAATTCCTGGTCATGGCACATGCCCAGTTGTGAGCTCCATCCCCAGTGGGGGGCCTGCAAAAGGCAGCCAATCGATGTTTCTCTCTCTTTCTACCTTCCCTTCCACTCTCTCTAAAAAGTCAATAAAATAAAAAAATGTTTTGGATTTTAAGAACCAAAATTATAAAGAAATAAATGTATACAGAAAAGATCTATTTTAAAATCCTTAGATTAAGAAAAAGTTATTATTTGAGATTTTACTAATTTAGGTAAACTAACAAATTATGCATTTATGCATTTCCTAGTAAGAGCTAGAAATCAATTCTATTGCTCTACTGTGATCTTAAATATGATCTTCCAGGCAGGTATAGGAAGGTATTAGTTTTTTTCTCATGCTGTCCCTTAATAAAAATAACATGACATTTTTATTTTAATGCCTCCTATAAAATCTATATTCTCAGAAGTCTGATGAACCAGACTGTGGCTTTCACAGTACATAGAAATTCATTTGGCATATGCCTTGAACATTAAAATTAAAGTGACTAATTTTTCCTAATTGTGAGTACAAATTAATATTTTCCTCAGTCTACTCTTAAAATAAATTTTTGATATAACTTCAAGGTCATATAGATATATTTCAGCATATTAAAGAAATATTTTAGTAATTATTTTTTATGTTAAAATTTTATTTTACTTTACTATCAATTTTAATTCATTAAGGCTTAATTTTCCTTTGGTAATGTATTTTCAAAACATTACAATATTGTAGAGAATTTTATATTTATTTGATGTTTGACTATAATACCCAGATTGGTTATGCTTTTGCTCACAAAGGTAAGGAGAAATCCAAATTTACTCATAATAAAAGTATTAGAGAAACTGTCAATAAATTTACTGTTATAATTGAATCATATGATTTCTAAATTGTTGATAATATGATCTGCTCGTTAAACAATAGTGTCTGGAGAAAATGATGGATTAATTGACTGATGGCTAAAGTTTCCCTCAAATATAATGGTTTACCCAGTTTGATTTGATTTGTGTAAAATAACTTTCTCTAATAAACAATTTGCTCAGAGGCAATAGAAGAAATGAATGGTTATCAAACCAAACTTAATTAGTCTATCCTAGATTGATATTACTTGGGGAGTCTTCGTTTTAATTGTGGAGGGCTGGATACAAAGAGTTCGGTTCATTATTTTTTCCTGTATAAACACTATTGTGTAACTACCTATAGAATAATAACATGTGAATTCATTTTAATAAATGCTTGTAAAGTGAATTAGCTAATTATGCCAGGCTAAAAATGATTCCTTTAATTATTTTGGATATTTAACTGGTACTTCAATTTTATTATTGTTAGTCTGTAAATGTGATTTGTATTAGCTCTGCCAAACTAATTATAATGTATAACTTAACAAACAATTTGAACAGTTTTGTAATGCTTATAATGTTCTCTTCTCTTGTGCAAGAGAAACCATTATCTCTAGATTACATAAAGATAAAGGTTTAACACAAATTCAGACGAAAAGAATGGCAGTTTCTGTATATATAGAGAATAAAATCGCCTCAATATCCATTGTAGTGACTGACATAATTGTATGTATGAGAAGAATGAACAGATTTCATTCAGGACAAGGTAAAACCAGAGACTCACTAGTTTATCTTGAGATGGTATTAAATTATCACTTGAAGACACAGTGTAGCTTGAGAGATTGTATTCTTATTTTTACAAGCCATAGGCATTTTCTCCAAGCCCTTACTACAGATAGAAGGAAGAACTCCATCCACGTTCTCAAACAAAATTTTATATTAAGAACTCATTGTGAATGTTAAAAACAACATGCTTCTTAATCACTTCCACTTAGACTAATTCTAATTGTTTTGAATCAGAAATGAATGAGAACAAAAGCTTTAGTTGTGTGTGTGTGTGTGTGTGTGTGTGTGTGTGTGTGTGTGTATTTATATATATTTATATAATTTAGTCTTTCTGGAGGGAAAAGACAAAATAACCTCCGAAGAGTATGCTATCTAAAACCTTATTATTTTAAAAATTAATATATAGTAATTTTCACTTTTTAATTGGGAGGGGGGGGGTGTACAATTTTGTGAGTTTTAACCCATGTAACAACTACCACAATCAGGATACAGAGTAGTTCCATCACCTAAAAAAATATCATTTCTTCTTCTGCCACACTCTCCCCCTATTCCTAACCCCTGACAACCACTGATCTATTCCAACTCACTATAGTGTTGCCTTTTTCCAGAATGTCATATAAGTGGAATCTCATAGTATTTGACCTTTTGAAACTGGCTATAACTCAGTGTAATGCCTTTGAGATTCATCCATGTTGTAGTAATATCAATAATTTGTTTCCTATCTGCCCCTCCCCAAATTGAATATAACAACAATAATATCACTTTGTCCATTTAATATAAGTGATCTGCCCATAGGGGAAATTAGTTTTTCCTTCATGTTATCCCCATCATGACTAGGACTTTGTTTTTGCCCTATTCACACATATAGTTCTGCCTTTTTAATTGTCTGCATTGTAATTTTATGGGTGCACCCTATTTTGTTTAACCTGCCTTGAGCATAGATGCTTAGATTTTTTTTAAAAAATATATTACATTTAATACTGCAGTAAACATTCTTGTGCATATCTTTTCTGCATGTATATTCTTCAAGTAACCCCTAGAAATGAAATGGATGGGTCAAAGAATTAAACACAAAATTGAATGGATGAAAATTTGCCTTTTAAAAACTTTGAACCAATTTGTACATACTCTTACTTTGCCACCCTAACCCTAACTCAGTATTGTTAAGATGTCAGTTGTCGCTGAAACCGGTTTGGCTCAGTGGATAGAGCGTAGGCCTGCGGACTGAAGGGTCCCAGGTTCGATTCTGGTCAGGGGCATGTACCTGAGTTGCGGGCACATCCCCAGTGGGAGATGTGCAGGAGGCAGCTGATCGATGTTTCTCTCTCATTGATGTTTCTAACTCTCTATCTCTCTCCCTTCCTCTCTGTAAAAAATCAATAAAATGTATTTTTTTTAAAAAAAGATGTCAGTTGTCTCCAATTTGATATATATATACAACACAATCCCCACCCCCGCCCCCTTTTTTTTTAATGCCAGCAAGGTTTTGTTTTTTTGGTAGGTTTTTGTTTGGTGGGGTTTTTTTTTGGGGGGGGGGGTCAGGGTGGATTGTTGTTGTTGCCATTTTAATAGAATTATATCTATTGGTATCTCATTGTAGTTTTAATTTGCAAAATGGGTAAAGATGTTGAACATTATTTTTTATACCTAATTATCTCCCATATATTTTCTTTGGAAAAGTATCTGTTCAAGTCTCTCCCCATTTTAAAATTAGGTCATTTGTTTTCATGTTCTTAAGTTTTTAGAATACTTTATAGATTTTGGATATAAGTCCTTTGCTGGCTATGTGATTAACAAATATCTCTGTTCAGTATATAGCTTGTCTTTTCATTTCTGTGTCTATTAAGGAACAAAAGTTTTTAATTTTGATGAAATCTGCTTTTTTTTTAATGGATCATGCTTCATGCAGAGTTAAATGGTATGTCTTTTGAGATATCTTTCTTCCATCCTTTTACTTTACTCTATCTTTGAATGTATCTTTACATTTAATGTGGATATCCGATAGATAAAATATCATTGGGTTGTTTTTTAATTCTTTCTTACAAACTGTCTTTTAATAGGTATATTTAAACCATTTACATTTAATCATTGATATTTGGATGTAGATCTTTTCTTCTTATTTGTTTTCTGTTTGTTCCCTCTTTATTTCTGTTTCTTCTTTTCTGCCTTCTTTTAGATTATTTAAATATTATAGTATTCCCTTTTATGTTACCTACTGAGTTTTTACTATGTCTCTTTAAATGTGTTTTTTTTTTTCATGGCTGCTCTAGAGATTATAACATACACATTTAACTTTTCAAAGTCTATTTGGAATTAATATGTTAACTCTTAAAGTGGAGCATAGATCCCTTTATCCTCCACTCATTTGTTGTAGTTGCATTATATATTACATTTACATATATTGGAAACTCCTCAAATAATGTTATAACTTTTGCTTTGAAGAATTATACATATTTTATAGAATGTATGAGGAAAATTGTCTTCCTACATTTACTTTTTTTGTTTCTCTCTTTTCATGCCTGATATTTCAAGTTTTTCTCTCATTATTTTCTTTCTGTCTGAAGAACTTCCTGTAATATTTCTTACAGAGCAGAGCAGGTCTACTGACAGTGAATTATCTTTGTTTTTCACCATCTGAGAGAGGTCATTATTTTACCTTTATTCATGAAGGCATTTTTTTCTCTGGATATAGAATTCTGGGTTGGCAGTTCTAACAGTTCTCAACCCCTCTCCCATCTTTTCAGCAGTTAAATATATATATATATATATATAATTATTATAGCCTTACCAGTGTGTGTAAACTGATATTTCATTGTGGTTTTGATTTGCATTTTCTTAATGATAAATGATGTCGTGTGCTTGTATCTTTTCTTTGAAGAAGTATCTATTCTAGTCATGCCCATTTTTTAATGGGATTGTTTGTCTTTTTCTTACTGAATTATAAGAATTGTTTATATAGTCGATATTAAGCCCTTATCAGATATGTGATTTGCAGATATTTTCTCCCCTTCTGTATGTTATCTTTCATTTTCCTTATGATGTCCTTTGAAGTACAAAAGTTCATAATTTATTTAGTAGGTGTCCAATTTATTTGTGCTTTTGTGTATCGTTATGTGCTCATTTCTGTTATCAAGTAAATGCCATGCTGTCTCTGTGACTTTTAATCTCTGGGGAACTGGCCCCATTTCCTGGCCTCCATTGTTGGTTTAATACGAACATATGAACCAAACCAAGTCCAGGTCAGTGAGTTTTAATTTCTGAGACCTGTTGAAACTATTTGGAAAGAGAAGTTCTCTTGCCACTGAATTTGGGGGTGGGAAAAAAGTAAGTCTTAGGTCTGTTCAGGGCTCCTACGTTCAGAACGCCAACTTGAGTGTGAATGAAGTACTGAGAGGTGGAGAGAGACTACTAGTATTTCTTTGCCCCTGGATCCAGTGATCCAGCCATGCCTAACAAGACCCAGCAAGGGTTCTTTCAGATTCTGCATACATACTCCCTCCACCCATGCTCCCTGTCTTAAAACAAAAGATATGCTGAACTTGTAGAACCAAATTGCTAACGGTTTGAATTGATACTGGTGATATTTTCTCTCTCTCCCTCTCTCT
Source organism: Myotis myotis (assembly GCF_014108235.1). Classification (NCBI taxonomy): domain Eukaryota; kingdom Metazoa; phylum Chordata; class Mammalia; order Chiroptera; family Vespertilionidae; genus Myotis; species Myotis myotis. The sequence continues at coordinate 6,294,425 of NW_023416368.1, read as the reverse complement.
CCCTCCTTCCCTTGTCCCCTCCTCCGCTCTCCATCTCCTCCCCCCACCCCCATACTCTATGTCTCTCACACACACACACACACACACACACACACACACACCCCTTAAGTCCAGTATGGCCACTCATTCTGAAACAAGAAATGGCAGTGAAGATGGAAGGGGAAGTGTTCTGACCTGTTGCCAGCCCCTTTTTTTTCACATCTGCACTGCACCTATATTCTGTAATGGTCACTGCAGCCCTTTTTGTGAACTGTTTACATGTCTGACTTCTTGTTTGGATTTACTTGGTGATTTGATATGAATTTTTAATGTGAAAGCACTTAGCATTAGGAGTTTGACATTTTGTCTGACCTTAATCACCAGGAGGATCATGAGAGGTTTATTCAGTGGGAAGAGAACTGTTATAGCTCTGACAGAAATGATGGGAAATAAGTAAACAGCCTTTTAAATCTTCACCAGAAATCAATAGGGTTTAAAGATGATGGACGTTGGTGTTTTTTTGCTGCTTAAGGACTTCAACCTTTTACGGGAAAATATCTTCTCAACGTGTCAGCAGTTTTTTCCATGCACACAATGAATCACAGCTGCAAATAGAACATTCTGCATAGAACACTCTTCATCGTTATTATAAGGAAGAAATTGTAGATGACTGCCCATGGTAATATAGAGCCTTTTGGGGCATTTTTGTATGAAAAAAGAGGGCCATTTCTCACCATTTTGTTTTTGTCTTATGTGTAATTCATACACCAAACTTTTCCCTCAGCACAGTAATCGCAGTTTTTATTTATGGAGCACCTCCATTGTACTGGTCATTGACTGCGGGACATGTTAAGGTAAACGACATGACTCCGTGTCACAGATGAAATTGAGGCCTAGAGCCTGTATCTAAGGTCATCTAATGAGTGACATAACTGTTTTTAAAATCCTGGTTCATAAAGTCTGAAGCTTATGCTTTTACCACTCTTCCCACTACATCTCTGAGGACAGCTACGTAATAGGTGTTCTCACATTTCGTGCTATTTCTTTAGTAGCGGTATCTCTTATTTTCTTCCCTCTTTCTCTCAGTCAGTAAAACTGACTTAAGTGACAGATCTCCATATCATTTAATAAGGGGATAAGCACTACACCGTGGTCATTGAATAAAGGGATATGGGTTGAGAACTGCTTCCCAGTATACACTGCAGATTTGTTTTTCATGAATGATTTATAAGATAGTAGATTGATAGAGCATTTAGCAGTGTATTCACAAGCTGAATCTGATGCAAGTGTTCAAATATTAACCAAGCATGCCATGCAGTGTCCTTTGTGTCAAGGTTTAGAATTATGGGTTTTATTGTAAAACTGCTTCTATTCTAAATACTTTAAAACATGGGAGACTTGCCGTGACAGCACAGTTGACTTGCCAGGTGTTCTGCAAATTCATACATTTCACTGTGCAGCTGTTTTCCTGCAGAAAGTAAGGTATTTATTTTTTAATTTGCAAATATTCTTTCTAACTCAAACTAAGAATACAAACTCAGTTTGTTGATAAGTAATCATGAACAATATACTGGTAAATAAAAGTGTTTACATCAAACCTGATTTAATGTGCATTTGGACTTAAGGATACATTATTTTAGTTCATTAATTGGAAATTTTGAAAATAAAAGATGAGATAGCTCTTTACCCGTTCCTTGTAATGCAGGTTAGACATGTTGAATATAAATGCTATCAGGTGAAATGTGCATTCCTGCTCCTTTATTAATCAGTCTTGGAACAGCCACTTAACTTTCGGGATTCTCCATTTCCTTACCGAGAAACTGAAGTGAACTGCAGGTCCTAAAGACCCTCCTAACTCCAAAGTTCTGTAGCTCCTTATGTTTAGGAATCTGGTTTGAAATCATTTGTTTTTTATCATATACTTTTAAGTAATAAAACAATCTTTAAAAGTAATTTTTGCTATAACATTTTAAATGTACCTCCTTCACCCCTGAAAAACAGGTCTTTTTCTAATATCTAATGTGCTCTGCATTAGTGAAATTACTGCTTAGCCGACTTGTGCTCACCTCAAGTAGAGTGACTGACCTTTGTTTCTCATATGGAAAAACGTAAGACACTGCTACTCCAGACATTCCAAAGGTTAATCAGGGAGCCATTGATCAGCCATGTTCTTGTGTTTTCCGGGAGCCTAAAGTTTTCAGGTACACGATGATTGATTCTGTATTTGATAAAGGTGTAAATTGATCAGTTTGGTTGGGTAATTAACTGCTGAGCTTGTAGGAAATAGTTGAACTTGTGATGAAAGGATGATTCTCAGGCTATCTCAATATAGGAAGGACTATAAGAAATACATGCAGCTCAGACTCAAAGTTGTGATCTTGTCTCCCCTTTGCTCAAATTTACACAGGCTCAGTTTCTCTAAAAAGAAAGTACAGTAAAAATCAAAAAACCCTCTATCCTGACTCGCCCACCTTTACTGGTCACACAAATCCGGTCATACAACCTCTTTTTTTAAAATACATTTTTATTTCAGAAAGGAAGGGAGAGGGAGAGAGATAGAAATATCAAGGATGATAGAGAATCATTGACTGGCTGCCTCCTACACACTCCACACTCGGGAATCGAGCCTACAATAGGTCCACACTCAACCACTGACCCATGCTGGGTGGCCTCATATAACCTTTTGAGGCCCCAGTTTTCTGTTTCCTAAATGGGGATAATAGTATCTACTAAACAGGATTATTGTGAAAATTGATTGCATTCACATATATGAAAGCACTTGAACTCCTAAATAATTGCTGCTTTGTTAGACAGTAATTTATTTAGGTATTTTGCTAGTACAAGTTTTTGTTACCTGGGTTGATGTATAACCTCAAATTCTTATACTAAAACTAGAGGCCCGGTGCACGAAATTGTGCATGGGTTGGGTCCCTCTGCCTGGCCTGCGATCAGGGCCGATCAGGGGAGCTGGCCAGATGGGAGCGGGACCGCGGGAGGTTGTCCCGATGGGGGAGGGTGGCCGGCCGGGGGAGGGACTGGGAGATTGGCCCCAGCAGCAAGCTAACCAACAGTCGATTCCAAGAGGAATTGGGCTCCCTTCTCCCTCCTGTCTGGGTCCGGGTGTGGGTGAGCCAGATTCAGGGCTCTCAGGGCCCCAGCAGCAAGGTTTGGGTCAGTGCACATCATAGCTACCGGCCAGTCGTCCAGTCGTTCCGGTCGTTCAGTCAGAATGGTCGCTTGGGCTTTTATATATAGAGATTTTTTTGGTATGACCAAATGTAACTTCTAAAACAATGTATTGCTGAGTTTATTCACTTACTAACTCACTGTTTCATGATTTTCATCCTTGCCTCTGTTATCAAGTAAACGTGTACATTTAAAAATAGACGGTAGCTTTCCAAACATGATAAGGATTACAAATTATTTAACAATTGAAGTCTTTTCAGTATAGAGTGTTCTGTTTAGTCCAGTTCCTTTTCTTATTTGTCTTTCAACTATTAAGCTTTTTGTTAACTGTAAAATCATTTTCTTGTTACTTTGTACTTATATTTTACACTGATTACTATAGGTTTTTATGTTTTAAACTAGATGCACGAAATTCGTGCAAGAGCGAGCTCGGCCCTCGCAGCCCCAGCTTCATCCAGAAGGTCATCCAGAAGGTCATCCGAATGGTTGTCCTGATGGTCGTTCTGCTGTTTGGTCTAATTAGCATATTAGCTCTTTATTATATAGGATATTTTATTTTGATGAGATAATCTTTAATGGTTCATTTTATTAACACCTATTTTGGGGACCAGAAACTTTGCCCAAGAACATGATTTAAATTTATTAAAGTCAGTGAGAAAATATGATTTAGTACCTAAAAATTATAATAAAGCAAACAAATTTTTCTTCCAAAATCTTGCTTAATGTTAAGTACAGTAAATTATGATTATGTATGTATTGGTCCTACCTACAAACATTTGTTCATTTTAATGAACACATAAGCTTCCTCTTTTCTTGGTGAACTCTAAATTTGAATATTTCATTGTTATTTAAAATAGTTTTATGCTTTATTTAACTTAATACCAAAACAAAAGTCATTTTCCAAAAAATTTGTATTGATTTTTCTTTCTATGGTTCCCTGTACATTCTTTTACTGCAGTGCCGGGAGCCGGTCCATGCTTGCTGTTTCAAGGGACCTGGCATATATGGCATACTGTTCTTAATATGTTTGCTCACCTTCTTGGCACTATGTGTTTTAACCAAGGTCTCTGAGAAAGGTTGTTTCCCCAGGTAGGGATTTTCCCCTGAAGTTAGGGAGGGAATAAAACTTCTTAACTAAGTGCCAGGTGGGTAATTAATCACTTTAACTACGAACAATCATGCTTAAGCTACATAATCTTTACTCCCTGGAATGGAGATAAGAAACGCCCTAACCTTTGGAATAGAGATTGATAGGATTGAATCAACTGGTATAAATACAGATGTAATAAGACAGCAAGAGTCAGAACTTAGAATACAGAGCTTAGAACACAGAACTAAGAAGACAGAACCTACACAGAACCTACAGACAGAAGAACTTCGCTGGAGAGAACATGGCAAAAGATCCTGGACTGAACCTGACTACAGAAATTGGCAAGAGAACCTGACTAGAACCTGGTGACTGAACCTGGCTGGAGAACCTAGAGAGGGAACATAGCTACAGAACCTGGCTGGAGATCCGAAGCAGAACCTCTCTGGAGATCCAGACCAGAACTTGGCTGGAGATCCTAACCAGAACCTCACTGGAGATCCTGACCAGAACATGGCTAGAGAACCTTGCTATGATGATCATCTGAACGCCCTTTCCGTGTCATTCCTTCTTCACTAACTCCGTCTACGCCTTTGGGGACCCCTGGACCTGCTGGGGTTGGACCCCGGCACTGCAGCAGTTATATTATTACACATTGGCATGTCTGTGTTACCCACCATCAGGAGCTCCCTAAGTTCAGAGAATTCTCATTTACCTTTGATCTCTAAACCTTAAGCTCTGCATTTGGCATTTAGTGAACTCCCAGTAATATATTGAGTGATACTTCAAATTATGTTGAAGATCTAAAAATAGCCAAATTGATCTATGACTACAGAGTTCTATTGCAGTGGCTCTTAAAACAAAAATGTTCTCAATTTGTGATTGATGGTCTATAATGTCATATTGACTTCCATAATAAATAGTCACCTTTCATAATAGTGTTGTTATAGTAAACTAAGATAAAAGGAATTTGCTGAGACTTGTAGCCCAATCATTGGGCTAAACCAGGTACGAGGTTCTACCTTCAGTTAGCTGTGTGACCTTACCCTGTTAAGGTTTTATTGCTAAAGTTCTGTCTAGCTGGAGAAATTCTCAACCAGAAGAGCTTATTCTTCCCTCCATAGTGGTAGTGCTCAAGGGTTAAAAATAATTATTAGGTATGAAAACTTTTAAAAGGTGTGGAGTCCATTGCCTTGAAAGTACAATTTAGCAGCATGCAGTATATCTTGACATATGTTAACTCTTCGGTAGGTTCTGAAACAGACCAAGAAATGAAAGAACCAACTAACTCTGTTGCAAGGCTTTGTGGGATTTTTTATTTAGTGGAAGATAATAGTAATCAGATGTCAGTCTCTGTGATGACAGCCAACATGTGTGTGATTTTTAATTGCGTATATTAGGTGATGAGAGATTGCTGCCTTCAGCAAGTCACTGAAGACTAGGTGAACTAACCGCTGTTACATTTTCTTTAGTGAAAATAGCCCAGGAAAAGCCTTCATTGCAAAGTTATTGTGAGGATTAGTGAATCAATCTGCAAAACAGCTAGTCCAGGCTGGCATTTTATAAATTCTTCTGTAATTTGAACCTGTTGTTTTTATTGTTTTCATTATTGATATCATTGTCGTTATTATTATCATCTTTATATAAGGCCAGTTTGTGCCTTTGTGGATCCCCTCAATGTTTATGTTCCTTAGAAATGGATCCTTTGAATAGCCATAGAAGCTCTGTAGGCATCTGAGAGTAAAAATGCTTCATCAGATCCTGTCGGCTCTTAACTTTTTGCCGTTCTCACCTAAGCCTGTCTTGTAACACTGATTCTTTGGATCTTTCAGAATTATACTACCAAAGAAAAGTCATTGGTAAATAATCACATGGGATGTGTTTTTGTAAGTGGTGGCCATGTATTACATAGCATAAGTTAATAAGTTTTACTTCTTAGCATGTTGTATCTTTAAACTGAAACTTTTGGAGAGGAAAGATATTTTTTTATTTGAAAATGTCCCTCTATTGCATATCTTTGAATAGCAAACACCTGTATGTATTTTTCAGAATCAGTCTCTCTCGATGTTAGTCTGATAGAGAAACCAGGGTTCTTGGCAGCAGGCCATTCTGAGGTTGGGGGTATTGTTGGGGAAAATGCAATTAGGATTCACTATACATTCGTATATTTCTCTGTATTTTCTTTTTTGAGCAGTCACCACTTGGGCTTAAGCAGTTGCCCTTTAGGTAGTCAATTGAGGTGTAGCTGCAAGGGGTAGTAAGCTGGGTGTACAAGCTGCTGAGCATATCAAATTGAGTTCCTGGGGAAAGTGGCTGACCTACGTTTTTGAAAACTTAAGCATATTGAATACCTATCATGGATCCGACCTGTTATGAAATCATCATCGCCCTTATGAATGTCAACTGTAATAGAAAATAAAAATTTCAAAAAATAATGGTTATTAAAAAATAGATAAATACATGAAAAGGATCTTGTGTTTAGTGGTGAGAGTGACAAGAACTGGGAGAGAAAGCTGACTGAGATAAAGACAGGGCTGCAGCAGTACTGGGGGGGCGGGCAGGGAGGGGAACACCTCCATTGGGCCTGAGGAGAGCAGGACAGACGGGAGCAAGTAGCCAGAAGACTTCGTGATCTGGGTTTTGAGGCCAAATAGGAGGTTGGCAGGTAGGTGGCGGGTGAGAGGCTGGGAGGAGGTAAATTTTTCCAGGTTGAGAAAGTAACACATTTGGGGAACTATAGGATGAGGTAGTAAGACAAAGATATTAGGCATGAAGGGAAAAATGAGGTTTTTCTACTGTGGCCTAGAGGGTCTGTTTTGGGAAAAGAACGAGTCAGTTTGAAGGAAGAAAATGATTGAGATGATATTATTAAACTATTTTATTCTAATGACTTGATTAGTCAATTTCAATAAAAAATGCTTGAGCCTAATAATCCATTTGGGCATGAATTTGTTTTTATTATTACTCTTTTGTAATTTGGAAAATATTTTTAAAATTCTCATGTGGTTCTCAATACTGGCTATACAATATAATCACATGGGGAATTATTTTTTTAATTCCAGTGTGGATTTGCTGTAAAATATTCCAACAGAATTTTTTAAATATTGGGGGTTGGGGGAATAAATGATACAGAACTGGCAAAATATTGATAATCATTGAAGCTTGGTAATGGGTATCTGGGGTTCATTAAAGCAGTCCCATTATGTTTGTATATATTTGAAGATTTCCATAGTAAAAAGTTTAAGAAATAAAATTATAAGTTTTTCTGAACAACCACCACCAGAAGATACCTGTGCCTGGGGCCCTACCTTAAACCAATTAAATCAGAGTTTCTTGGGGTAGGACACAATTATATTTTGTTTTTTTAAGTTTGACATGATCCCAGTGTATAGCATGAGTGAAAATTCTGTTTTATGAGGTAAAGCAAGCAGGAATTATTGTTCTTGTTTTACAGGGAGAGAAACTGAGACCCAGAAAGGCTCAATGTTTTGTTAAAAAAGCCTCCCAGCTAATAAAGAACATGGCCATTACATTGTCAGCCTCATAGTCTAAGGCTCATTTTGTACACCAGTCTGCTTCTCTGTTGCCTACCATCAAAGGAATGGTTTTGTTGCTAGTGTTGTCCCGTGATCTGCTTAAAAACTATGTTATATTGAAGATATCTTAGTCCCTACAACTCTGTTGTAGACATACTAGTTCTTCCTCCTCAGACTGGCAGTGAGTGCTGGGTGCAAGCTGTGAAGGTTGCTACATCGGTTTTATTTGTGAGTAGATGCTCATAGTTCAGCCTGCTGTTTCCTTTTCTTGGCCTGTAAATAAAGGGACAGTGTAAGTGCCTCTTGGAAAGAAAAGATGCTGATATTTTTCTAATGCCCTGTGCACTGGGGCAGTAAATCTACACGCAAATGAAAGATTTTGGTGACAAATGATAACTCTCATCATCACTCTAATCTCTTCTTCACTTTCTTGGGTATTGTTAATTCATAACGTAGTTTGAATTGACTTACCATTATTGATTCCTGTATTCATTAGAATGAAAAGAGAAATCTTGTCTTTGCAAGGGAAATACAGTTACCAGACACTATCTTTCTCATAGAATAAAAGGACCTGGCGGGATATAAACTGTGAGAATGACAGTTAAATTGACGTGGTGAAGGTTAATGCTTGCTACGTTGATGTTGGAGGTTCCGATCACTTGTCAGTATGTGCCTATAATACATGCAGTACATCTTCATTAAGAAGGTATATAGCAATCAGTTTCAGGTTTCCGGATGAGCCTGTGGCCAGGCCATAATTAACCTTTTGAACCTGAAATTGTAACAGAATGTACTATTGGCCTAGGTTATCAATTATGGTCACAGTCAATTGATACTTATTCAAAGAAGGCTTATTGGTGATGGCTATTATAATTTACTCATCTTCCCATTGTATGATTAAAAAGTAAAGTTGACATGGCAGAGTATTCTATTTTTCGCTTTTGGAGACAGAAATTTTTGTTAAGCCAGATGCCTTGCCACAATTTTCAGTGTTTTCAATTTCTTAAGCATGAAGCAGTTTAAGTACTAAGGGGACTTTTAGAGTTACATGTTATGTCAAGTTGTAATAGAAAAGACTCATACGTAGCATATCAACATACTTTGAACATAAGTTGAAAAGATTCAAGTACAGGTGTAATCAGATAGGTGTTTTTTTGTGTCTTATACTTTTTTTCCTATCCAATATTTCACTCAGATCACATAATAGAAAAATAGCTGACAGAATTTCACTTATTTTGGAAAAACTTAATGGAATGCTTATTAATCAAATAAAACTAAAAATATTAATTGCCAGTTCAAATCAAGGGAATGTTACTATTTTAATGCATTTCAGATTAGTATAATTTAAAGATAATTGCTTAAATTAAGAACTCACTTTATATTTCTGTTTATTATGTTATTTTTGTTGTATTAGTTTTTGAAGTAATTTTCTATTAAAGTTAAATACTGTTAATATGTTTTGGAAGCTATTTCTAGAAAGAGTTTGTTAGAATTTATTTATAATTTTTAGATGTCACTGATTACGCATGTTGTTCTGAATTTATTAGCTATGAATCTGTCCTGAAAAAAGTTTATCTTTAAATTTAGTTTGGGCAGAAAGAGCATTATGTACAAAGATATTTATTGCAATATTTTTATAATAGTGGGAAATTATTTAATGTCCCAACACTAAGACGTTTATGGTATCCATTGTGTACATTGGTTTGAAGGAATACAGGGTGGGGCAAATGTAGGTTTATTGTTGTAAGTATGTGAAACACAGCTTATTTAGTCTCGGTTCTTATGTTAAATGGAGGAGATAGGGAAAAAAAAGCAAATGAAAGGTGTCTTTGCCAAACTAGTGTAAAATTCCAAAAAATAACATCTTTTTAAAATTTTTATTGAATGATTATCATTGATTTTATGTGAATAAAAGTTATAGCCTATTTTATGAGCATTATTTAGTAATAAAATCTTCCACTATGAAATGGAGATTATTGACATTAATACAATGCTAAATAGTTTTTAAAACAATGACTAAATATATTTTATCTAATCTCCCTTCCCTCAAAATAAAAAGAGATAGTATTGTCTACTTTGTTTATAGAATGGACCCAGGAAAATGGTCACTGTAAGACAAACCAATTGCCCAGTGGAGTTGTGTATATGATCATCAAAAGGGAACAATATCCTAAATTTCCCAGGAAGTTGAAGAACATTTAGGTGTGAATTTTACATGTCCGTGTATTACAGTGAATATGTACCCCATTAGTGCTGGGAGAAGTGGTTTCAGTTTTCATTTTTATAGCTAGGGGTGTTTTATAGGCCTACCTTTACTTCATACGCACTTAGTGCTCAACCTACCAGTATTCCAATAAGCGTTACTAGTGTTTCACAGTCAAAGGGACTTAGGACTCCTATATGGTGAATACCATTAGCCTGGACATAAATGAGAATTTGCCCAGTAACAAAATTCAAAATCATTTAAATCCAGCTAATTTTTACTACTACAAATTTTATGCTAATGAAATGAGAGCTAATTGGGCCTAAGACTAGCTGATATCTTTGAAATACACAGTGTCAAGCTAACCTAGGACAGTATCTGAACTCTAGTGGTTTCTCGTCCTTGTCCCCAACTCCTTGCCCCAAACTTTCCCTGTATCTCCACCAGTTACTTCAATCTGGCCCTGCAGTTGAGCCCATAGCGCCATCTAGGGAGCAGGGGAGGTGATGGAGAGCACTGTTCCTGTGCCTATGCTTTCCCCAAAGCTTGCAGCTTCAGAACTCCCTGTTTCCAAAGCATGTCTAATGCTGAGCAACCATTTCCAGTTAGCAATTCTGTAAAATTATGTCAAAGAAATAAATGAGTATGAGAGTTACAGAGTTTTCTCCCCAGGACAATCTCGGAAAGCAAATTTACACTCACGGCAGAGGACAGTATTATACAGTGAATAGCATCATACAAGTTTTATCCCAGACTAACCTGGGTTCAAATCCACCCTCTATACTTATAGGGTTTTTCCTATGGTAAATGTAAAGTGCTTGGGACATAGTAGGCCCCTAGAAGTGAATCATCGTATTATCATGTTTCAGAATCATATGTGTAGAATTAGATAGAGCCAGAAAAGGGTCAGATTCTACAAAAATAATGAAACTATTTTATGCAACATAGGAAAGAAAATGAACATTAAGCAGATCTAGTTTTTAAAAGAATAATGGACTGTGGTGTCTAAATTAGGAAAGGACTTAAATTTACAGTAATAAGTATTCTAGTTACAGCATAGAACTATATTATCATCAAAGTAAAACTGACTGAGGTTTTAACATGTAATTAAATTATACTTAGCAGAAGAGCATCAAAACAATTTTTGTAACACTTTCTTCTTCCGTCACTTACCTCCCACCAAAACACAGGAAGCCAGTAAGAAGGCCCATTCCCTTCTTGGAATAAGAGCAGGAGAATCATTAGCAAACAGATTTTAAGAAAATGTCATGCATCATTTTCATATTCTTTGGAAATTGTGCTTTTCTTCCTGAATATACCATAATATTTTTCTTACATTTTTATGCTCAATAAAAATACTTTTTCTTTCCTATGTATAAAAACACAGTTTTACTTCTTAAACTTACCTTGTGCTTTTTTGTAAAAACCAGTTGGGATACAGCTACACGATTATAAGCTGTTTACCTTGGCACAGTTGTAGTACATATTATGTTGTGAAGTTGAAAGGCTAATTTTCCTTCTAGGTGTTTCTTCTGGTGAATAGAATTTAGAATTTGATATTTTATTTACACTGGAGGTTACAGTATTCAAATTTTATTCATATACATTGTTTGAGAAGTCTATGTTTTATACAAACTTGGGTTCAAAAATGGTTCTACCACAGAGCGACCTTTGGGCAAATTTCTCAAACTCTCAGATCCTCAACTTTCTTCTAAAGTTAGAATAATAATACTTAATTTACAAGGCAGTTGTAAGGATTAAAGGAGACTAAATATAAGCTCTCAAAAAATACTAGCTTTTTTTCTCTATGGGAAAAAAAATTTCCTGAAAATTTTAAAATTATGCCTTTTTGCCCACTCCTCCCAACCCCTGCCTTTGGCACCCACCAATCTATTCTCTGTATCTATAAGTCAAGGAAAAAGGGGGGTGTTTTAGATCCCGCATATACATGAAGTCATTAGTGTTTGTCTTTTTTGTCTGGCTTATATAACTTTGTATAATGCCTTCAGGGTCCATCCTTGTTGTATCAAGTGGCAGTATTTCCTTCTTTTTTATGGCGAAATAAATATTCCATGTGTACATACCACCACATTTCCTTTATTTGCCCATTGATGGGCACTTAGGTTGTTTCCATATCTTGGCTATTGTAAGTAATGCTGCAGTAAACCTGGGGGTGCAGATATCTTTTAAAGATAGTGATTTCATTTTCTTCAGATAAATACCCAGAAGTAGAATTGCTGGATCATATGGTAGTTCTATTTTTAACTTTTTGAGGCCCCTCCATACTGTTGTCCATTGGCTACACCAATTTATATTACCCACAGTGCACCTTTTTCCCACATCCTTGAGAAGCCTTACTTCTTGACTTTTTGATAATAGCTATTCTAACAGGCGTGAAGTAATATCTCACTGTGGTTTTGATGTGCAATTCCCTGGTCATTAGTGATGTTGAGTACCTATTTATGTACCTGTTGGACATTTACATGTTGTCTTTGGGAAAATGTCCATTAAGATCCTCTGCCCATTATTTAGTCGGATTTTTTAAGTCTGTTGAGTTGTATGAGTTGTTATATATTTTGTATATTAAGCCCTTATCAGGTTTATGATTTGCAGATATTTTCTCCCATTCCTTACATAGCCTTTTCATTTTGTTGATGCTTTCCTTAAGTATTCCTAGGCATTGGAAGTGGTTTGTATCTGCTACTAATTTATAGCTGCTACTATTGTTTCCAGATCCAGAAATAACTCCAAATAGTGATATTTTTTTAAATGGAATGATGTTCATTTATTTAGTTCACTGCTGCTGTGTTGTACAGCTTGGGGAAATATGCTGTTTTTGCAGTCTGTTCATTCAAATGGTTTATGAATTAAAAGCAGAGGTCTATCATGTTCTAAGATCCATAGTTCATTATTGCAAAATAAAGTATCCATTTATTAGGCAAGGATTGTCTACAGTGTCTGCAAGAGTAAACAGATCCACTCATAAGAATAAGTGTTGCCTTCAAATTTGTACTGAAGTATGCTGAAAAAACATGTATAGCATAGCTGTGGTAATGAGCAGTACAGTAGAGAGAGGTGATTTATGATACCTGTTTCTGACAGCTATAGTGCCGAGATTCCCAGGGTATCTGATCATGGCATTAGCATGCTGACAGCTCAGCATTTAGAACATTATGGTAATTTATCCTGCCTATGCTGTCACCTGCACTGTCAGAGTTTCTTTTTAATGATGGTATAACTATTTTGTTTGTTTGTACTGCATTCTTTTCATTTGGCTAATGCTTTCTCATTAGATTGAACCTAGTAAATGAGAGTAATTAAGTGCTTCCTATAGCTCAGACGCAATGATTAAGTTGCAGAGCTGCTACTGATTATGTTTTGTCATTTATCTCTATTAATCTGAGAATAATCCAGATGATAAACACATGTAATTTTTTGCTAATGTTCAATAGATGAAATTTATAGTTTCTCAATGGAGCCAAGCAGTAAGTGTATATTCATATATAAGTAGTAAGTTGTTAAATGTGAACCTGCTTTAAATAAGCATACAAGTTACAACTAGAGTTAATAAAAAGGGAAAGATGCTTTTAATTGTCATACTGAATTTACTCTTTCCTGAAATGTCCATCTTTATTCAAAGGAGAGGGAGGGAGGGAGGGGGAAGGGAAGGAAGTCTGACATGTTGTTTCTCTGACCTTTCCTTTCTTTGAGTCATATGCCAGGGACGACTAAAATTTGTTGTAATATAGTGTATTTGAAGTTCTTCCAATCATTCTATTCTGAAAGTTTTTCAACTCTCTTTATGTACTCAGATTTTCTAAACTGATAATTTATAATGATTCTAGAAGAAAATGTTGCACTAGAGTTTATTAAAAATTCATGTTATTAATCAGAGTTTTTGCCTTTTAATAAGAAGCTAAAATGTGGAAATAATGTGGAATTACATATATTTTTTTGAAAATACATATATTTTTGTTTATATATTATAATATTTACTATAAGATATATAGTTTTCATGATTCTGATTATTGTAAATAGCATAGTTAATTAATCCTGCTAGCTTTTTCAAGTTTCTAAAATAATACCAAACCAGTGATACATTTTGTCTGCAGTTCAAGACAGTATATGCCAAATTCATGCATTTTAATATAATCACATTATGAAAATTTACTCCTAACTTTACAATTTACAAAATGATGTTTCCAACACACAGTCAAATGTTTTAAGGAAAAAATAGAGGATTGTTTTTAGGAAATTACATTTTTATGACACTATTTTCATAAATGCTTTAAAAGATCATGGAATTGCTCGATCTGTGAATATCTGTGTGCATAGCCTACCCAAACATTCAGTTCATTTATATATGGTAGGAAAGTGGACAGAAGCCTCCTTACTGTATTAAATAGTTTGTGCTTAAGTGTATGGCCAGCAGCCTGGGTAGTGGGATTCATCAGACTTGGGAATGAGAACATGAGCAGTTCATTGTTTGAAAAGGAGCATTGTCGTTCTTGAGCTTGAGCTTGTTTCCATGCATTGCAATGCTTCTGGAACCGCTCTTATGTCTCATCTAAGAAAAAGGTTTTTTAAGCATCTACACATGTAATGCCTTTATTTCCACAGTTAGATCCTGTGCAGAATTTTGTTCTGTGATCAGATGATATCACCTAAAATGCTTGGAACACTGACTGACGTTAGCCCTACTTCAGTCAGTAATTTTAATGGAACATAATTTTTTGAAAATTAAGACACTGCATAAATTTTAAATGGAAGTTGATATTTTTAATTATTCATGTATTCTTTGAATTCCTTTCTAAAAATATAAATTATTTTTAAAGGGTGGGTTTAAGCTACAAAGAGAACTTTTCCTCACCCTTAGGTGTAGAAATATTCTCCATGCATACTAATTGGAAATTGAAGCTATCACAAATATTGGGGGTTATTAACACATTGTGGACCAGTAGTTTTATTGCTAGCTTTACCCAGTGACCAGATAAGTTTCTATTGAACGAAGACAAAAAACATTTTACATAAATGTTAAAGGCACACTTTAAAATTAAATATCCATTGCATCTTGAAGTTATTTATTACATGTTCTTACAAGCTAATATCTTTTTAAAGTATGATACTTTGTAAAACACTGTAATATGAAGCGAGAAATCTCGTGATCCATCCGCAGTGTGTTAAGTTCTCCAGCAATCTCTTCAAATCCTTTTTTTCCTCCAATTTTAGAAGATTTACTATTTAGCCTAATAGAAACTGCCACCTTTCTTAGGGACCAACTTTCCAATGCTATACTTAAAACTAGATTGAAGAAATATTATGTTGAAATTATCAGATTAAATATGAAGTGATGGTTTGTTACTGGCAGTATAATAGAGGAATCTGTGTTTTGAAGTTTTGGAAACTATCTCTGATAGGCATTGTCAGGTAAGTAAAGGGCCAAAGCAGAAAGCCGTAAGGTCTAACTCAGGCATTGTTCCCCAGTAGTTATTTCATCAGATAAATCTTTCTCTTCTGCGCACCGAGATATTAGCATGAGTAATGGTATTAGGCCAATGTAATGCTCTTTGAATGTTAAATTATAAAATAAGAAGCCCAAAAGGAGTAAGCTTTAAAAGTTATGACAGGTTTCCTAACATTGTGCACTGACTTTTTTAAAAAAGCAAATGTTGGATAATAGATATTTACTAATCTAGAAGATATTTTTCAGTAAAACATGGGAATTAGGTTTTAAGAATATTTTCAGTATTGAATATTGATTTGCTGTTTCTATATTCCTACATGGTTGATACTTAAATGTTCTTTCTTTCTTGTTTCTGGTTTTAAAAATTGTAATTCTTAATTACCCCTACCCTCAGTCCTTGTCCCCACAACAAAGAAACAAAAGTCTATTTGAGTTGTTAATGTTGAAATCACAAATTGTAACTGGTCCTTTTTTCTTGGTTAAAAAATAATTATAAAAACAGGGTAAAGAGAAAATTCTTTCTTCCCCTTGTTGGTCAGTTCCATAGAAGTAATTTAAAATACCATATATTGAATTCTTTGATCATTTCTCCTGGGTGGGTTGAGAAAGAAGTCAGAGCGGAGGCAATTGCTTCTGGGCTCTCTCTCTGTGTGCCTGGTAATGAAACACAAGGAGCCTCACCAAACTACATGACTAATGGCAACCTCCAGTGCCGCCTGCAATCAAAGATTAATTTGCTTTATCAAGTTTAAAGAATACCGGGTGATAAATCATGTCAAAAAGAAATAATCAGTCAAAGGCTGGTGTTCTTTTCTACATGTAAGGACAGGTGCTAAGAGGCATGCATTTGCCATATCCAGTTAATTTTGTGTTTATGCATTCATGTTCATCTTAATCTCTAGTCAGTCTTTGAATCATATAATTTCTGTCATTAAGATCTAATATTTCAACTGAAAGGTTGCAGGATTATAGACCCAAAGTAACATTCTTTTCCTTTAGTTTACAGAAGTTATTTTCTCATATGATATTATTAACAAGTGTTTACTTTTTTTAACCATGAGTTAGCTAATGCCAAATGGGAAGTGAAATTATTTTCTCCATGTCAAGATGCTCAAGAATATTAACTGGGTGTTTATTTTTCTAACAGATATCTATATATTTATGTAAAATTTTCATTTTACTCAAATCACCCCACCCCTTTTCTTTCCTTTTCTTTTTTCTTTAAAGAAAAAGGGAGAGCTGGAATCTCTCTAATTTTGTTCCCTGGGTCCATAATGCAGGATCCATTTTAGGTAAGATTGTATTATAAAGAGGTGGTCTTCCCAGCACTTTTAGCAAACGCATTTTGAACAGTATCCAAAACCAATCTTGAATTTTTGCAGAGGCTGTGAGGACTCTTCTTAAAGGGAGAGTTACAGTATCATTTTAGCAGAGGGTTTATTTGTGTTTTTTGTAGTTATAGTCATGTTTAAGTAGAATCTCTTTAAATGCTTTGGAATACATATGTCGATATGTATTAATTCTTACCCTAGGTCTTTTCTAGATCACTTTACCTCCAATGGCTAATTAGAAATTTAGAAAGTATTAGTTTGTCATTTGATGTACAGAATTAAATAAAAATTCATCATACCCTTGAAACTTGGAGTTGTAAAGCTATATAGTTGTTAGGAATCTTATTCCTAGAGTGAGTTCATTTTCTTTTTCCTTATGGTTCCTCCCCGTCCTTCTGTCTAGATTTTGAATCTTTTTCACTCCAGTAAGTTATTGGCACTGCAGGAGGGCTTATGTCTGGCTTTGGTTTTCCTTTTATTCTGTTTATGATTCCTAGGAATTATTTTAAAACATTTATAAAGTTCTATTGTTGACATCAATATCATCCTAAAGAGAAAATATCTTGTCAGCTTAGCTTGGTTTTAAAAGACTTCTTTTGAAACTGAGTAGGAATAACTTGCCTATACTTAATTTTTCATAAGAAAATATGTTTCATGATCTCTTTCTTATCTAAATGAGATGGTGGGACAAGTTGATGAGGATCCTTCCAATTTGAAAGCATTTTCTAACCTAGGACATGCCTATTGTGACATTAACTGAGTCCCCAGTGATTAGCAGCTTATATAATAGCAGCCTGTCCTAGTGACATGCTATGTTATGAACTGCATAGTGGAGTACAGATAGCTTTAGATTTGAAGACAACACTTCTATCCCTGGTCTAACTCTAACATTTGTATACAACCTGACAACTGTACTAGTATTTGCTTCAGGAGTGCTATTGCCAGTATTGTCCCATCATATTTCTAAGTGGTACATATATGAAGCCACATGGGAAAATTTTACTTTAAAAATTAGCACTAAGCTATGTTTCTGTTTGCTTAAGAAGTGCAAGTATATTCCTTCAATAGATAATAAAGACTATAAAGTAATCTATTATTTTTCACTTTGGAAATTTGGCACCGTCTTATGGCTCAACTGTACCATCATGTGAAACTTGGTAATCTGCCTTAATAAATTTTGATCATTCTCTTCCCCTGCCCAATCTACACTTTTATTCAATTTCATGTTGTACTTAATCCTCATGTTTCATTTCAATTCCTTTTTTGCTTTTTTAATATCTGGATTTCCTGTATGTTACTCCAAATACCATATGTAATGAGTCACTGTATAAATAAGTAAAATTGCCCTGACTCTGTCACTAAATATCCAAAGAAGTTTCTTTTTCCTTTTAATTTCAGTATTCTCATTTGTAAAATAAAGTAATGCATCTTTGAGCCCCTTTGACTCACATTCTAGGAGTTAAAACCGTGGAGAACTTTCAGTTTCCGTGTGGGGCTGTGAAAGATGAAGGAGCATCACTCCCATCCTCACAACAACTGCTCAAGTTAATGAGTTTTCTTGAACCTTTTAGAGACCTGAGGTTGCAGAGCAACCAAACAGCCTAAAACCTAAGGCTAGCCTATTGCAAAAGAAGGAACACAAGAACTTTCTTACCTGAAGCAGACACAGCAAATACCATTAAGAATGGTTGGGCTAGAATAGTTAACCAATTAGTGGAGGCTGGCCAAAGAAAGGGGGCCCCAGGTGGCCAGCGACATGTGGGGATTTGATGCCCTATGCAGGCTCCTTCTCCACAGACCCTACCAGCCAGTCCCTTCCTACACTAAGAAGATAGCAGGAACAGTCCTGAGAAAGCGTGCTACCAGGTGCAGGCCTGGTTGAGGGGAGCAGCAGTGGAAGGGGCACACCCTCTACCATAACCCTTCTCCTCTATCTTCCTACTGAAAATAGTACCAATGTACATGGTAAGGAAGGCAACCAATGCAAATCTATTGTAGCTCAGGTGAGGAAACGGTGGAGCTGGGAGTGGAGAAATGACTCTGCCAGTGCAGGAGAAAGGACAGAAATACAGCTGCAGGAGGGACAGGAGCTCTGAGAAAGTCATACCCCCAAGACCCAGAGAGACGCAGTGCCTGCCTAAGACTGAGACCTAATCAAAGCAACAGAGAGCACCGCCCCCCCTTCCCCATCACCAGCCTAACAAGTAATAAGTAACAGTGGACTACTGTTGGAGGGTTGCCCGAGCATTAAGACAGATCCTGTCTGAGGCACAGCTTGAAGGGCAGATATCAGGCTAAGGGTGTAGCAGATACTGAGAAAATCCCTAAAATCCCTCTGGAGAACCAGCCTCCACTCTTAATAAATGATATCACGAGACCAATTTGATGCTTATGATATACTGTAGATAAACATGCAACAACAAAATTTTGGATTTAACCCAACTCCTAACCACGCAAACTCCCACACAAAAGGCCTAGCAGAAATGCATGCCCATTTCTAGGAGCAAAGGCCACCAAAAAAATTTGGCTTTCTACAATAAGTTATAAGAAAGGAGTAAAAAGAAGCAGCCACCTGCCAAGAGACAAAACAAATAACAAAGCCAGACTCAGCTGTGACACAGATGAACTGTATGACAAGGAATTCAAGATAACTATGATTTACATATTAAAGAATCTAGTGATAGAGTGGACAACATGCAATATCAGATGAGTAATTTCATCAGGGAGTTGAAAATTATAAGAAAGAGTTCAATAGAAATGCTGAAAATATAAACCTCTTTAACAGAGATGAAGAGTGCCTTTGAAGGCCTCATCAGTACATGACACAGTTAAGGAAAGAATCAGTGAACTTGAAGGTAGGTCAACAGAGAGTATCCAAACTGAAGCACAAATCTAAAAAAAGACTGACAAAAGTTTAAAAGAACAGGCCATCCAAAAGCATAAGTACAGTATATGCACTAGAACAGGAATTGGCACTTTTTCTGTCAGGGTACAGACAGTAAATACTTTAGGCTTTGTAGGCCACATACGGTCTGTTAAATATGTTGTTCTTTTTAATTTTTGTTTTGTTTTTACAACTTTTAAAATACGAAAACCGTTCTTATTTCAAGGGCCATTTGAAAAGCTCATATGAGCCCAATTTGGCCCATGGACCATAGGTTGCCTGCCCCTACTTTAGAAAATGAAGAGCAAATTGAGTTCAAAGCAAGAACAAGGGAGGAAATAGTAAATATAAGAACACAAATCAATGACATTTAAAACAGAAAAACAATAAAGAAAATCATTGAAACCAAAAGATTGGTTGAAAAGCTAAATAAAATTAATAATTATCTAGGTATACTGGTGGGGGGCGAGGGGAGGCGTTTAAGAGGCACAAAGTAACATCAAGAATGAAAGCATGGATCCCAGTACAGATCCCTCAGACTGAAATTGTTACAGGTGTTTACCTTTTCTTTCCAGGCATAAGTAGTAAAGGCCCGGTTTCTTAAAAGATTATTGAATCGTTTATTGTGGGGTTTTTTAAAAACTTACTTGATTGATTGCAACATTTTGTATTTAAAATTAATGGTTATTACAAACAACATGGTTTTATATGTTAAGCTAAGTAGGAGAAATGGCTCCATGACACAGGGAGTGTATGAAGTGCCATCATTACTCAGTTGTGTAGCACAGTTAGTGAGTACAGATTTGATAGATTTACAAAATAATCCATGAGAAAACATGGTTCCAAATTGGGGTTTTATTCCTAAAGGACAATAGAACAATGGAATTTTCCACTTGATAATTCTTGTATTCCTTTCTTTTGAAATACTGAATAACATCACAGAATCATAGAATATTAGGACTGAAAGAGATCATAACATATGTACTCTAGTGGTTTTTCAGCTGGCTCTGTAGTTTTTGGCAACGGGGAGGAGGAAGTGGGCAAGTCCTCTTCCCTTCCATGAAACAGAGCATTCTACCTTAATCTGTCACTCATATTAGCCATTCAGCTAAGCTCTTATTTGGAAAAATGTTTGCTTTAAAACACTTTTTCACCATTTCCTAATTTTACAGATGGCAATTTAAGGCCCAGAGAAGCAAAGTACCTTTCCATGGTAATCTCACTTGCTGGACTAGGATTTTCAATACTGCAGTTTATTCATTCTTTCAGTTAGCATTTATTGACTGTCTGCTGTGTCCCAATCACTATGCCCAGAACTCACAGACTGTGGAAGACACAGAAGAATAAACAAGTAATTGACAGCACAACTTGACACAGGGAGTGTATGAAGTGCCATATGAAAACAGTCAGAAGAAGCATCCCCTGAGAAATTCCATGTGACTAGGTCTTGAAGATGGAGCTGAGGTTGCCAGGTTGAAAAGGGGAGAAGGGTGACTATTCCCAGCTGAATACAAAGCCAGGGAGGCGGTATGAAAGCATGATGTGAGCAGCCCATGTCAGGGGGCTTCATGGGGTAAAATCTGAGAACACAGTGCAAGTTTGAAAAAGGTTGTTCCTGCAGTTGGGAGTGGCCAAAGCAGAAAGCGCGCTCCACTGCAAATTAGGGAAAGGAGGTTTTATTCTGTAGGAAGTAGGGTGCCAGTGAAGACTCTTATTTAGGTAAGAGGAGTGATCGGTCATGTATGTATTTCAGAGAAGTTATTCTGGGGGACGTGTCTTAATCCTGGATGGAAAGAAGTAGAAACTATATATTGCCCTTCAGTTATCTCTGTCCCTTGCGCCTACTGGTGCCCCAGGCCCTTTCCAACAGCAACAGGTATCCATTAGATGTTTTGTTAAAGCTGTTGTGTCCTTTAGAGCATCGGCCTGTCACAACACAGCATAGATCAGATTTGGAGGACCTTTTCAAACGGAGTGTTTGACTCTGAGAAATCCTTTTGTGTGTTTTGCTTCACTTGAAATGACATTATGACTTACTGTGAGGCAGGATAATTTGTAGTTTCCTTTGTCATCATCTTCTTTGGATGTCACAGATCATGGAGTGCTCTGCGTTGGTTCAGAGGAACGGAAAATGGGAAGCACATAGGACTTTTATATTATTATTTCTCTTGAGTATTCTCACTTATGATGGATTTTGGCTTCAGGCATAAAAATGTAGGGAGAAGCAGCCTGTTGGGAGAGCATCTTATGTTTCACTTGGCTTTTCTGTGACTAAATACAGTATTAAATGATTTGTGTGGTGCTTGCATGATAGTAAATCGAAAGGGCTATTGTTTTATCAAAAGGGGCTTTAGCATATACTATGAAAGCTAGACATTAAATATCAGAGTTTCTGTGTGTAAAGAGCCGTCAAGCCAGATTTCTTAGCTTGAATTATTTTAGTACGTAGCAAATGCCTAGCAGATAATAAGCACTCAGTAAGTGATAGCTGCTCATATTATCTTCATCATTCTTGTCACCATCCCTGTCCCTGGGCACTCTGCAAGCCTCAAAGTGGTCATGGATTTTCAGTACCCCCAAGCAAAGGGATAAAAACTAGTGGGGCCAGTGGCTGATTGTTGGCAAAGCAAACCTGACCATGGGATCTATAGCTAGCGCGTACCAGCCATCTAACCTTCACCACTTTCGTAAAATCACCCTCAGCTTCCCTGGCCACTCCACAAGGTCTCTTTCCTACTATGATATCTACCAGTATTCACTCTCCGCATCCCTAACCCCTCTTGGAGATATCCTGGATCTTTTTCATTCCTCTTTTTATTGATGTCTGAGTTATGCTCATTTTTCACAAGTGTCCATTAAGTTTCCAAGCAGTTATACAGTATAGTGTGTGTGTGTTTTCAAAATCCCATGGCACACCAATAAGGAATCTGAAAGAGAAGAACACTTTCTCATCTGGGTCTTCCCACCATGTGACTGTTAATTTTATTCTTTCAACTTGCGGGTGAAGGATTCCATCATGTTCTCCTATGAAGTCCCTGGCTTTGTTCAGAGTCAAAAGAAAAGTGTGATACTTTGTGAGAAATATGCATAGCTCGGTTCTGCATGTGACAAAGAGATGCTCTGACTGCTCTGTTTTTAGGAGCTAATTTATGGCAATTTCTTCTTTAACTGTACGTGGGCGGTAGAGAATATCACCTGCAAACATGGTTTAAGCTTTGAGTTAGTTTACATCTCTCTATATTAACATGTTCCGTAACCTAGGCATTTAATATCCCTTTATTGTGCTCTTGTTGAAAGAATTATGTGTCTTAATTTTAAAGTAAGATAATTTTCCACCTCTCTAAGATTAAAATAGTGAGAGAGACCTTCAAAGAAAAGGAAATGTCATTTTTAAATGACATCTCAGTAGGCTCTTGATTTGCAGGTTGTTACTCTTCGTCTTCTGAGTCAAATAAATGTATCCCAGGAGCTCCAGTGAGCAGATGTGGGCGGGGCACTGCACGCGGAGTGTGGAAGCAGGAACCAGCGGAGTTGGCAGACTGGCAGAGGTTTCTGTTTTGCTAAGCACCTGCTTTTTCATATTCAGACTGTCCGAACCATCTGCTTTTATATTCTCTTTACCTACTGTCAGCCATTTTGGAGTTCTTAAAAGGCTTTAAAAGTCATCGGGAATTTTTCACAATAAGCTAGGAATCCATACCACCCTGTAAAAACCTTATGCTTTTAGGTTATTCCCAGTCAGTGCTCAAGAGAACAGTTGCTTTTTAATTTAGGTACAGTATGTTATATGTTATGTAATTAGAGTGTTTTCCTCCCTTCCCAATTGCTTATTCTCAGGCATCAAAACTTAAATTGCCTAAATAGTGTGATATATTAATAGATGCATAGTAATTGAATGTAAGTGATGGTTTACTTAATCCCTTCTCATTTGGAAAAAAGCATTGTATATTTTAATGAAAATTCCTAATACTTCATAAGCTTATTTTTTAGAGGTGCAACTGGTTTTTCAATGGTAATAGGACTTATAAAATGCCTATTGGGCACCAGATACTGTGCTAGGCATTCTGTCCAAGTTATTACTCATCCTTTCTATAGCCTTACAAGGTGGGTATTATCTTCATTTTGTAGATGAAGAAATTGATTCTCAGGCAAGTTGAGAGAATTGTCCAGGCTCACACTTGAGACTGGGGATTTGAACTCTAGTTTCTCTGGCTCTTGTCCACTTCAAAAATATTGTCATATCCAAAAGACGATCTTGTTCATGATGGAGGGCTTCAGGGGTGGTACATTTTCTGTAGTTGCAGGTGAGTGCACTTCATTTGGTTGGTGAAGTTCCTGATGTCTAGCCTTCGATAGTCTAGAGCGGGGGTGGGCAAACTTTTTGACTCGAGGGCCACAATGGGTTCTTAAACTGGACTGGAGGGCCGGAACAAAAGCATGGATGGAGTGTTTGTGTGAACTAATATAAATTCAAAGTAAACATCATTACATAAAAGGGTACGGTCTTTTTTTTTTTTTTTAGTTTTATTCATTTCAAATGGGCCGGATCCGGCCCGAGGGCCATAGTTTGCCCACGGCTGGTCTAGAGGCATTTTATTTTCTTCTCTAGTCATTGAGAAATACTGTAGCACATGGTCCCCTATTTCGGCTTTTCTTAAATTCCTTTTTTAATGCTTTCACTTAAAAAGAAAGAAAAGGAACAAGGGTGGCCTGTTTCTAAAAGTAACAACACCTATTTATTTTTCCCTTGGGCTTTCTGTCTGTCAACATAAGGCCTCCAGTAGCCTTTAAAGATTATAGTCAGAATTGAACGGCTGTGGTGGCCCTTTTTTTTTTTTTTTTTTTTTAATCTTTGTCACTACCCAAAATTGTGGTCTGTGCAAAACAGACCCCAAAGATGCAGTAGTTCAAGTGATTTAAAAGCACAGTCTTTCTTTTTTTTTTTTAATTAAATCTTTATTGTTCAGATTATTACATTTGTTCCTCTTTTTTCCCCCCCATAACTCCCCTCCTCCCAGTTCCCGCCCCACCCTCCGCCCTCACTCCCCACCCACTGTCCTCATCCATAGGTGCACGATTTTTGTCCAGTCTCTTCCCGCATCTCCCACACCCCTTTCCCCACCAAGAATGGTCAGTCCATTCCCTTTCTATGTCCCTGATTCTATTATAATCACCAGTTCATTCTGTTCATCAGATTATTTATTCACTTGATTCTTAGATTCACTTGTTGATAGATGCATATTTGTTGTTCATAATTTGTATCTTTACCTTTTTCTTCCTCTTCCTCTTCTTAAAGGATACCTTTCAGCATTTCATATAATCCTGGTTTGGTGGTGATGAACTCCTTTAGCTTTTCCTTATCTGTGAAGCTCTTTATCTGACCTTCAATTCTGAATGATAGCTTTGCTGGATAAAGTAATCTTGGTTGTAGGTTCTTGGTATTCATCACTTTGAATATTTCTTGCCACTCCCTTCTGGCCTGCAAAGTTTCTGTTGAGAAATCAGCTGACAGTCGTATGGGTATTCCCTTGTAGGTAACTGAGTTTCTTTCTCTTGCTGTTTTTAAGATTCTCTCTTTATCTTTTGCTTTTGGCATTTTAATTATGATGTATCTTGGTGTGGTCCTCTTTGGATTCCTTTTGTTTGGGGTTCTCCGAGCTTCTTGGACCTGTAAGTCCATTTCTTTCACCAGGTGGGGGAAGTTTTCTGTCATTATTTCTTCAAATAGGTTTTTAATATCTTGCTCTCTCTCATCTTCTGGCACCCCTATAATTCTGATGTCGGTACGCTTGAAGCTGTCCCAGAGGCTCCTTACACTATCCTCACATTTTTGGATTCTTTTTTCATTTTGCTTTTCCGGTTGGGTGTTTTTTGCTTCCTCGCATTTCAAATCATTGACTTGATTCTTGCGCTCCTCTGGTCTGCTGTCGGGAGTCTGTATAATATTCGTTATTTCAGTCCGTGTATGCTTAATTTCTAGTTGGTTCCCCATCATAACATCGAGGGTCTCATTAGTTTTCTTGTAGATCTCATTAAGCGGCTTCTAAACAGTTCTTGAGAGACCTTAAAAGTGTGGTTCTGAACTCTATATCTTCCATTGACAATTTTGTCCTGTTTCTTTGTCTCCGCATTTTGTTATGCTTTCTTGGTGCACCCCCTAGTGGTCTTTGTGCGCAGTCTTATAGTTAAACCTTGATTGTTGTAGCTAATACCAGGGAGGGTTTGACCTCCGGCCAAGTGGCTATGAGAATCAGCTGTGTCTGCAGTGAGAGAACTTCTGTCCTCTAGGGAGGTGCTAATCTGGCGTTTGCCTGAGGCTATCCGGCAAATGCCTCTGTGCAGGGCTTGGGCAGGGCGGGTCGCACAGGATCAACAGGGTGGGCCGGAGAGAGCAGTTATGGCGGCTCTCAGTCCTGTCCCCAGGGGCTCTGCCTCTCTGAGTCCCAGCACCCGCTGCAAAACTCGGAGAGAAAGCTGCACTCGCTCTGACCGAAGCCAGACAGTCCCGCTTCTCCCGTTTGAGTCTGGGTCCCTAAAGACTCGCCTGTATCTGGAGCTCAGAGTCTGCGACTCCCTCCCGATTGAAAACGCCAACCGCGCCCTCCGCCGCCAGCCCGCTCCGCGCACTCCGCACCTCAGAATTTGACTTCAGCACTGCGCCTCCTCTGAGTGTCCGTATGCGTTTCTCTTTCCTCCTAGTTGTAGGACTTCCACTCAGCCAGCGTTCCTGTGGTTCTGGGTGATGTCCGTTCCGTTTTTTAGTTTCACTTTTGAAGTAGTTGTTCAAGGCAGCAAACTCCGGTGTTAACCTATGCCGCCATCTTGGTTCTCACTAAAAGCACAGTCTTAATAGATGTAACTATATAGTTAACTTTTTTAGAGCACAGCTCGCATATACTACACTATGAAAATTAATATTATGAACGTATTAGGCCTCTTCAGCCTAGAAAGTTAAACACTTACGAGGGACGATCAGATTTTTTTTTTTAATTGGGCTATTGATAGGACTTGAAAATTTCTCAAAACAGTGGAATTCAAGAGTCCCCTTAGTCCTAAAGTAAGTTCAGGGAAAATAAGAGGAAATTCTATTTTTTATGGTAGATAATAAAATTTATGGGACTTTTTTTTTTATAGTAGGGTCACAAACTGAAAATACAAATAGATTTGACAAGTCCATGACTGAAAGATTCTCAACCAATTATTAAGGAAAGAAATAAATATCTAGGTTACATCTCTCACCTTTGAGGTTAATGGTCATGATTGGAAAGGAGGTCATTGGAGTAGAAATCAGAGACAATAATGAACCAAATGAGTCCTTGAGCTGATATGTTGTGTTCTCAGTTATTAACTGAGGTAGTAGTCATCTCCTCCAGGCTGCTGGCCTACCTCATGCCTTCTTCTGTTCAACAAAATAGAGCCAAAATGATCACAATTTTGCCACCTTAACATTCCTTTTCAATTCCCAACCCTAGCTACTTTTCTTCAGGAATACAACTGAGGCTGAGGGGTTTCTTTTCCACATTCAGTACTTATTTTTGGAATTATGGATTTAGAGTTGTTTTGGTACAATTTAATTGAAATCTTATAAGCAGATGAACCTTACCCAAGGAAGTAGAAATATGAGGGTGGAGGGCACTCTTAGTTCAAGGATGTGGAGAATAGAAATTTCTAACTGAAAATAAAGGATTAGAAAAAATGAGAAACCAGAACCATGTGTCCATGAAGGTCAGAATATCAGGAGAGGAATCACATGGTATCAGAGACAACAAAGGGTCCAAGAAGGATACAAGCTTGACTTCTCTGTCTGTGGTCCATCATACACACTGTAGTTGGATAAATTTAAACACTACTTTCATCATAGGGCTCTCCCACTCAAACCTCTCTGTTGCCTACATCAAGCCAGCACTCCTCGGCTTCTAAGATCTTCCATAATCTAGTTCCCCCTCCTAGCGAATCTCAGTTCCCACAGCTCCCCTCTGTCAGGCTGACCCTCAGCATCTTTATTGTATTGTTGTTCTCTCTTCATTCTCCCCTCTTCCTCCAGCCCACACGATTCCCATCGTTCAGTGTTCTATTCAAGTATTCACTCTTACAGTTCTTAATACTTGGATCATATTCATTAAAACTTAGTTAAATAATAATGATAATGACAATGCTAGCACTCATTTATTCTTTATTATATGCCAGGCACTGTGACAATAGGCTTTTACATGCATTATATCTTGTAAGCCTCAAAATAATCTTAATGATGAAGGTGTTCTTAATCCTAGCTCTACTGATAAAGTAAATTGACTAAGAATACAAGGGTAGAAAGTGGCATGCACATGATTTGACATTTAAGTCTAAGTCTAAATCCATTAAATGATGAGCTGCAATTCTCAGTCATGCTCCTTAAGGGTTTTTCGCTCTGTTCTTTTTTTATTTTTAAGTTTGAGAATTTTGAGGACAGAGGCAATGTCTTCAAAATTTTGGGGACAGATATGTATCTTATATCTGTCATACAACTAGGGTAGTCCTAGATCATCAACTGTTTCCTTACTGATTGACTGAATATGCATTAGGTAGGGTAAGGTGGTCAGAATTCATGGTAACAGAAGCAGAGAAATGTTATTCTCATCCTAGTCATTTTTCTGCAGTATATGTTGTTAATTAGAGCAGTGATTTATTGAGAAACAGTGGTTTGGAACCAGCAGTGTTCACTTTTTCAGAATGGTAAATTAGAAAAGGATCGCTATAGTAACTGTAACAATGTTATGTGGGATAGATCAGGGCCACACTTTTATTCTTTCATTATTCAAGCACTTGTAAATACTATGACATTGCAATTTATAATAAGGAATATTATGTTTGATCTTCACTCCCCTTTTTATCACAGAGCTCCTAAAACCCTTAGAATTTCCTAAGTGATTAGCCACCAATAAAGGTATCTTCATAGCTTAACAAACCCCTTTCAACTGCACCTGAGTTTTTGTTAATGAGGTGACTTTTGGAAGCACCTAAGGATGGGAGCTGGTTGCCAGAGGAACCAACCATTTGGTTAGAGCAGTGGTTCTCAACCTTCCTAATGCCACGACCCTTTAATACAGTTCCTCATGTTGTGGTGACCCCCAACCATAAAATTATTTTCATTGCTACTTCATAACTGTAATGTTGCTACTGTTATGAATCATAATGTAAATATCTGATATGCAGTATGTATTTTCATTGTTACAAATTGAACATAATTAAAGCATAGTGATTAATCACAAAACAATATGTAATTATATATGTGTTTTCCAATGGTCTTAGGCGACCCCTGTGAAAGGGTCGTTCGACCCCCAAAGGGGTCGCGACCCACAGGTTGAGAACCGCTGGGTTAGAGGGTTGGAACCTTCAGTCCCACCCTCTGAGCTCTGGGGAGGGGAGAGGGGCTGGAGATTGAGTTCAGTCACTACCATGGCCAATGAGTTAATCAGTTGTGCCTATATCATGAAGGGTCCATAAAAAGATAAAAGGACAAGGTTTTGACAGCTTCTGGGTTGGCAAACACGTGGAGATTTGGGGAGAGCGGCTCAGAGGGCGTGGAAACTCTGCACCCGTTCCCACAAACCTTGCCCTAAGCATCTGTCAATCTGGCTGTTCCTGCGTTACATCTTTTCATATTAGACCAGTAATCTAATAAGAACAGTGTTTCTCTGAGTTCTGTGAGCCACCCTAGCAAATTAAACCCAAGGAGGAAGTCATTGGAACCTTTGATCTATAGGTGATAACCTGGACTCTCAGTTAGGTCTTAATTAGGAACGGTTTTGTAGGACTGAGCCCTTTACCTATGGAATCTGACACTATCTCTACATAGATAATGTCTGAATCTAGTTAAATTTGTGGAACACCTGATCAGTGTCCACTGAGAATTGGAGAATTACTGATGGTTTGGGGGAAGAAACACACATCTGAATTACTAAGACGTGCAATTGCCTACTATGTTCTGAACAGTGGGACACGATATTGACTAGAGAGAGTCTTGCCATCACAGACGGGCAGAACACAGACAGAGCTGACAGGTAATCTTTGTTCAATATGCTGAGGCCATGATGGACATGCAGAAGAGCAGTGGGAATGTATAAGAAGATGCCTGATGTAATCTTGGGAAGGAGTCCCAGGGGATGCTGGGGTTTCTTCTAGTGTCATTCAGTTCTGCGCAGCACATAAACGGGAATAAAATAAACCTAAGGGTTCGTTGCAGGTTGGTGCCAACAGAGGCCAGGAGAGTCCAGCTGCATATTTTCCACTTTCCCATCAAGATTGCAAAACAAGACCAAGAAAACTAAATATCAGTGCACTTTAGATGTTTACCAAGTTAAGGAGGTTGATAATAAAATGAACGCTCCATTGCGTCTAAGAAGGTAATTAGTAAAACAAATGAATTCCTTGCCCCTCTCAATTAGCACCAAGATCTGTCTACCCACTACTTCCACTGTCAGAAAGGTGCCAGATAAAAGTCAAGATTAGTTTCCATGCATTGAATAAAATAGCACCCAATAAAAAGTTTAATTTGGATTTAGTAGAACAAATGTCTAAATACATATTTTTTTTCTAATAGCTGGGAAGCAATGTTGTCATATAGTGAGAACTTTGAATAGGAAGTTGGAGAAGAAGCCATTTTACTATGTATTCTTGAGCAGTCTCCTAACCATTTTCTTATTTTCCTCATCTATAGAAAATGAGGTTAATGTCTATCCAGCCCTGCTTGCTTTGATGCACATTTTTAGTAATCCAAGAGAGACTAGACAATGATTGTGAGCCTTCTCCCAGCCAGAGGGAAGATACTCTAAGTAATTAAAGATTTAAAGTAAAATTTTGTCTATGAGATATAGGAGGGAGAGTAGGGGGCCATAGAGGAAGTAGATATTTTGTCAGCTATTTTTCTTGATTGCTAATTAAGAATTTTATCATTTCAGATCAGCTGCAGTATGGGGAAAGGTCATGATTTCAAAAGGATTTGCTATTTAAAAGAAGCAAAAGATAAATTGTGATATATACTGGGGTTCTCTACATATACAGAAATATAGTTTACAGAACATGATTATGATGGTAATGATTCTCCTCTAAAAAAATCTGTGAAGATGAAATAAAATTATTTCATTGAACTCTTCAAAAAAGATACCTCCCACAAATTCCTAATTGTGAATCCTCATAACCAAGCTGATACCAACAGAAAGCAAGGAAAAGTAGGTCTGATTAGAGAAATGGAGTGTTATAGAATGTAGCATTTGTATGCATCGCTATAGTGGGTTGTCATCTGAAAGTAAAGATGAAATGGAACAAAGTTGTGCTTTGAAAATTGAATTATTGCTCATCATGCATAATTGAACGAAGTTGAAATTTTGTAGGTATGAAACAAAAAAAGCCACAGCTATGATAGCTGTTACAGGAAATGGAGGAAATTAATAATAAAAGACAATACACTACCTCATAACTACATGCTCATCATGAGATTAGAGTAGCAATTTTCAACCTTTTTCATCTCATGGCACACAAACTAAGTACTAAAATTCTGCAGCACACCAAAAAATACATTTTTTGCTGATTTGAAAAAAAAATAGGTGTAATTTTGATTCATTCACACTGGAAAGCTATTGTTGCGTTGGCTATTGTCATTTTTTTTATTGAACAATCTAAGGGAAAAGAGGTCAGTGCCCCTGACTAAATAGTCAGATATTGCATGTTTTAAAAATTCTTGTGGCACGGCGATGCAAAGTCACTGGATTAGAGGATGAGAGCATTAAGAAAATACCCTGAATAATTTAATGATTTAATTCTGGAATTGAAGTACAGATATTTCAAACTTCATTTGTACATAGATAAACCAGAAAGACAAAATAAACAGCTTACTTTCGAACAGTAGGGTTTTTAGGCAGTTCTTGAGGATATGTGAAAATATTATAAGAAAAAGAATTTTAAAAGAAAAATTATAACTAAGCAAGACATGTTTGATATGAATATTTTAAAATAAATAAGCAAGTTTCTGTATCTTTTTCAAATACAAAATATATTAAGGAACAAATTTGGGCTACTTTTGCCTTATATCTGGTGATCTTGCTTTTATAATCTGTTCTAAGTAATTGCTAGGAACTGTGATTTTTAAAAGACTGCATAATACTAGCATCATAAATTAGGGGGGAAAGGTACTTTCTTAGGTCCTAGTGTTCACTGAGTAAAGTTTAAATTAACCTTAACTAGAATATCTTTTAATACCTTTTTGATGCATAAAATAATTCATCAAACCATGTTTTAAAATAAATGTTGGAGGATTATTAAAAAGTATAAACAGCTTAAGAGTTTATTGGAATGGGTTTTATTTTATATCACATTGACATTTATAAATTTTTTTTTTCTCCCAGCTATTTGGTAAAAGTCCACAATTTACCAAAATGGTTAATAGGACACAAATATAGACATTTCATGTGATGTACCATGTAAATGTAAACCTTTGTAGTTACATGTTTTTGTAGCAAGAGAATTGTTTTAAAAGGCATGTAATTTATTAGGTATCGGTAGCTTCTTTATTGCCTTGCCGCGCTGCAGTAATAAATAAAAGAAAGTGAACTGATTTTACAAATGGCACACAAGGTGCACATTTTGTGGGGAAAAAGTCTTTTTTTAAAGAATTGGCATTAAATCCTTTTTTTGTGATGACAAAGAGGCTAAGAGTGCAAACTGTATTTTCTGTTTATCGAAAACAGTCTTTTTTTCTCGGGGGCATTTTTTCCTATGATCATCAAGGGATTTCAAAAGCAATAAAGTGTGGAATCATTGTTCGACTTGAACAGTATTAAAACTTAGGTTTTAATTTCAGGGAAGTAATAAGATTTGAACCTGTCTCACATTACAGCACTGTAAGGCATTTAGCAATTGTATTTTAAAAGAGGTTTTTAAGATGCAGCTCACTTGTAAGCTAACTGTCTGTCAGTAATTAATAGTTTTTCTTCAGCATAGGCTGTTGCGATCAGACCAAGAAATATCTGGGTTTTTAGTAACACATTATGATAATTGTGTTTATTCCTAATTAGTCTAAATGTCTAATAATTTTCTGCTTCTCTGCCTGCTTCAAAGAAATACAAAGAGAGACGTTTAAAGCTACAGTGTATCTTTGAGCTTTTCAAATTCGGAATGTACATGCACATAATTCAGTAAGCTTTACACCCAGCAACATGATGTCAATTGACTCATTCATTAACCAAGTATTTTATGCTTTAATATTATTCCCTAGTTTTTAGACATCACATCGTCTGTATATGTAAAAAAGGTTGCCAGATACGTTACTATATGTACAGCTAAACTCAAACTGACAATCTGGGGTCTTCAGTACTCAACATTGAAACTTATCTTTACTTTTCAAAAAAGGCTTTAAAATATGAGCATTTCTATTAGATCAATGTGGCAACATACTTGCTGATGAAAGATTGTATTTACCATTTTGAATTGCTATTGAAAATAATTGCCTCTACAAAAGGAAACATCTGTACGATAGTGCATGGTTAAAGCTGCCATCAATTTTTAACATTTGAGGGTTGAGCTATGACCTTTTATGATGACTGTGAACAGTAACTGCCTCCATTAGCCATAAGTTTTGTTTCTTTATTTTAGTAGATGGCCTAGACTGTAAATATTAGAGAATCTAAAATAAATCAACATATTATCCTAAGGATACAAAATGTAAGAGCTATTTGTGGTTGGGAACCTTTGACAGATAGTTCGGATGAAGCAGATGATTGCCTGCCTAGCGTATCTGGTCTCCATTGCTGTGCCTGCAGGCAGTTTAGTGCTATGGTTGTATATATTGATGTCAGGGTTAGTACTGAGTGGCTAGCAGTGACAGATGTCTATAATTACAGGCAATGCTTCCAGTATTTCTGAAAAGCCAGCCTATGTTGAACAATTATCTTATTTCTGCCTTGCCAAAGAGCATGTTCCAATTGCTGGTATTAGCATTGGTGAATCTAACGCTTCAGCGGCTGCCTTGGGACAAATGTGGGAAAAGCACTTGGTTATAAAACACAAATGCAAATATTTTTCAACATTTTGAATTAGTTAAGTTCAGTGTTTTTCTAATTTTTATCTCCCAGAGTGTTTCTGTTGAAGGAATCTTGAAATATAAAAGCACATTTGGCAAAGTTACTGGGATTTTTTTTCCCCGAGGCCTGCGTGGCTCCCCAGTGCCAGTATCCTTGATTTACTGAATAGATGTGTTTAAGCGAAGTTGGCTTTGAAGCAACTTTCTCCAATGTGAATTACATTTTCTGATTATTCCCATTCCAAAATTGCAAATGCGTTTCCGTGGACAGTCTCTCACACCTTTTGATGAAGAAAACTGTAAAATGCCAGACAATCCTGAAGAGGGCAAAGCACCTTAGGACACGGATGGCCTCGCATTTGCTGAGAATTGCAATCCTCAGCTTTTGTCTCAACCCTTTCTTCTTAGCCTTTGATCACTTATTTCTTTTCTTCTTTTTTTGACTTAAAAAAGTTTTTTTTAATTTTTCAGTTACAGTTGACATTCGATGTCATATTCGTTTCAGGTGAGCCTTTGGCCGCTTATGGTGCTTTCTTGGCTGCATGACCATTTTCTTCCATGCTTCCTCTCATCCACTCTCCCCACTCGTTAGAAATGTTCATGCTTGATGGTCCCAGTTCTTCTGTCCTTTTTTCCCGGTCATTTGCACATAGATGGCAAGGGCTGTAATAGCACACTCCCAGCAGGTGCCGAAGCCTTACCCAGTGCTCTGGGACCTGAACATTCCCGAAGTTCCTCAAGTTCAGGGCACTGGGTAGGAAAACATTGTCCGTGCTGTAACTTACAAAGTCTCTATGTTCAGGTAATGTAGGATGAGAAATGCCCAGGAAATATCATTTGAGAATGTTGTGTCCTCAACCTTAATTTAATCTATACTGTGTTTCACCATTTTGTGAAGTTATTCATTACATTTCTCATTTAGTCCTCTCAGCATTATTCTATTTAGTAGGTATGATTATCTTCATTTTACACAATATGAAAAGATTTCAGGAAGGTTATAAACTTGTTCAGCGACAGACCCTGGGTTTTGACCAGTCATCTTACTCTAAACCTGAGTTTGCTTTCCACTGTATCCCATTGCCTATGTACGTATTGAGGCATGAGTCCAGGTATGATCAGTTTTACCAGTAAGTGTTATGATTAATACGGCCAGCATCACAAGCTTCATCCCAGGATTTGCTGTTTTACTGCCCAAGGAAAAAACTTTCCTCTGCAACCAGAGATTGGGCCTCTAGTCCTGGCTAGCCATCAGTCACCAGAGAGCTGAGCTAGACCCTAGGTATTCGTTGTAATCCATCTGCTACAGAAGAAGCAACTCAACGCCTAGTCTGGTGTCAAAGATCAGTCAGTAATATATTTACATCTAAAAGACATTCCATCTCTGTCCTTTCTAAGCCTATCACACAAAAACTTTTTTAATTGAAGTAACATTGGTTAATAACATGTTTCAGGTGTACAACATAATTCCGTATCTGCGTGACCTATAGCTTGCTTATCACCAAAAGTCTAGTTTCCATCCAACACCATAGATTTGACCCTTTACCAAAAACTCTTGATAATTTAAAACTAATGATGGTATTCTGAAACCCCTTGTCTGTATGCGTTAATTTAGCAAAGAAAACTTGGAGGATTGGATGGACTCATTGATCTGAATTGGGAAGACTGATAATTTATTGGAAACAGGGATATAAGTCACCTACTTACCCAATGAGCTGAGGACTTACCCTGGAGACAGGAAATAGGAATTTGTGGACTCCAAAAAGGAGGGTGAGAGCTTTAAAATTGGGAACTTAGGTAATACAGATGAGCCCTAAAGATAAGAATCACCTGCTACCACAAGCATTCTGTTTTTCTCCTGCCTCCTTTCCATCACTTTTCTTGTTCCTCCTTCCATAAGATAGAAGTTATAGATAGAAAATGCAAGATTGGGAGTTAGGCTATCTTCCATAAGGGCTCTTTCCTTTCTAATCACTCTTCCTTAACATTACTAAAACTACTCACTTACCAACTTAGAACATATGTCTGTTTCCCAGCATCTAGTTCAGATAAAATACAAAGAAAAGAGACTGTCATTTTGGGTGTGCCTCATAATCTTAATGTCAGACTAATGTTTGATTATATATTACTTAATAATAGCAGCCATTTACTGACCACCTATTATGATAGCTAATAGCTAATGTTATTTGGTGCTTACTGTGTACTAAAAACTTTCCAAGTGTTTCTGACACTGTGCTGGCAGTGCTGTACATAATATAGCACATGATAACAATAATAATAATAGCTAAGACTATGTGCCAGGCCTCTCCTAAGTGCTTTGCATAAATTAACCACTTTAATCTTCTCAGAGATTCTGTAAAATAGGTCCTACTCTCATCTTTATTTTATACTAGAGGCCCAGTGCACGAATTTGTGCAAGGGGGGTGTCCTGCTGGTCTGCCCCAAACGGGGCCAGCCAGCTGGGGGAGGGACTGCGGGAGGTTGGCTCTGAGAAGCTAATTAATTTTAACCAAGATCATAGTTAATTCATTAAATAAAATTCTTTATTCAGTGCCTGTTTAGCCAAGCATTGTGCTAGGCTAGCAAGTAGCAGAGTCTCACTCCAAAACTTGTGTGCATTGCACTGCACATACATTCTTTGTTTCCTCCTAGTTATCTAAAATACATACTCAATTAATTTGCTCATTTCTGTCTTCTTACTGAGAGAGAAGTATGCTTCCTTGGCCACTGTGTCTACCAGTTGGTCTTTTGCATATGTTGTAACTCATTTTCAACACAGAAGGGTTCACTAGGAAGACTAGGCTGGAGGCAGCACTATTGCACTGATTTTGCCGCTCAGAGAAACCAGGCATTAGTGTTTGAAGGTGTTAATGGGCCATCGGAATGGGAACTCTGATTCACTGCATTTGAATAAGTTAAAGTTGTCATTAGCTAGGCTAGTGTGAGAGATAAATTGAAAGGTACAAAGGACTGTAGGAACAAGATCTTTGAGTAAAATTTGAGACTATTATGAAAAAATGAAATAACTGCTTTAACAAAGTAGCAAAAATACAGATGATGTCATTGACATCCCCTCTTTTATTCCCTGGGCCATTATTCTCTTCATGTCAGGTTGTTCTTCCTAGAGGTACAGAGTTGAGTATCTCTTAGGAGAAAGGTACAGAAGTCATTTTAGATGTAGAAAATTGGTCATGTTTCAGAGAGGCAACATGGAGACAAAATAGAGTAATATTAATGGGAAACATGTATGAATAAAATAAAGATGCTAGAAGTGGAAATGGGACCTGGTAAAAGTCAGCACCCACTGTAACTATAATTTGGTGTGCTTTTAGAGGGTGGGGGAGCGTGTGTGTGTAAGAATTTGATTAAGTGGTGGAAAGCTCAATATGATTTACTTACCCTCTGAATGACTATAGAAATGAGTTCCATTTATTAAAGATGTATGTTTACTTATGAGAAGGTGACTTGGCCTACTTACATCAGCTCCACTGGCCTCACTTACATAATGAAAGTGCCACATGGGAAACTAGTGCTAACAGATTCCTTAAGGTAGATATGTCAGTATTTTTATAATTGGCTCTTTTGGGGGTTTTTCCCTTGTTTTTGTTGTTGTTAATCCTCACCCGAGGATATTTTTCCATTGATTTTTAGAGAGATTGGGATGGGGAGAGACAGAGAGAGAGAAATATCAATGCAAATATCAATTGGTTGCCTCCTGAATGCGCCTGAACAGGCCCGGGTTTTGAGCCTGCAACTGAAGTATGTGCCCTTGACCGGAATCGAACCTGGGACCCTTCAGTCCACTAAGCTAAACCAGCTAGGGCATAATTGGTGCTTTTTTAGGGCTATCCTTTAGTAATTGGTTTCTTGAATTATTCCATGGAAGCAAACTCACTGTAATGGGTTTGGAACAGCACTTCATCAGGCCTCTACTCGTGGCCTCCAGAATGAAATCAAAGCCCCAAGAACATTTTAAGTGACAGCCACAAAGATCCTGAGCCACATTCTCCTTGTATCTGAAGTTGGGAAGGCCTGCTCTTCCCTTATCGCTGACGCCAGGTGGCAGGTCCCTAAACTCTGTGCTTTTTAGGTTGTACGCCTGAGGAGTGATGTGTCCAGAGCTCCAGAGAAGGCTTGGAAAGTAGTGAAGGTGAGTTGGGTTGCGGTTACTATGGTGGATCACCAATTTTTATGCTTGTCTCACCACAGCCCCAGATTCTCAGTACTAATAGGCACACGCTCACAGTGATGTGTGTAGGGTGCACTGTCGTGGGTTCCTTTTTACATGCAACATATAACCCTGCAGTGTGCATGTTTTTTAACCAAATGTTCACTGGTCGGCTCTGTTTAGTGTGCTTGCGTAGTGTGAAAGCAACCTACTCTTCTTGATCATAACATTTCTGAAGTGGCCAGTTCTAACCAGTATTCATACCGGAAGGAGAAAGTTTCACTTGGCTATGGTGACTAGGATCTGTCATTGAACAGTATCTCTAGCACATGTACCCCGTGTGCCAGATATGTTTCTGACTGACACTTCTGAGAGATAGGGGGGATTGGCATAAACAAAATCTCTTATTTCCTGATTTCCTCTACCATCACCCTCTCACCGTCTTCATCCAGCATCAACTTCTGTGCTCCAAAATCTAATCATGTCATCTTATACATTTGTTATTGCAAAGAATTAGAAATTGATACCTGAAATGCCCCTTAATCCTGGTCTCAAAACCTTCTACCAAAATTAGCCAAGGCTTCTTCAAATAGCTTGTGCCAGAGCCATGGCTAGCTGCTTCTTGTATGGTCTTGGGAAGATAATACATTTACCCGGGCTTTACCGTGGCTTCAGCCACAGAGACTAGTTTAACAGAAGCTTGGCCTCAGACATGGAGTGAGTTGGCAGCCAGCAGGAGCAGAGCTGTGTCAGGACAAATGTGCTGCACCCCTCATCTTCTCTAGTTGGCTTTCAGCTGGTGGCGCCACGGGAGTCTTTCTATGGGCTGTGTATCCTGTGACCAATAACTGGTGCCCTCCACCCGGGTCCCTCTTGGCTAGCGAAGGCCTGTCGGGAGACATTAGGCTCATGCTGGTGGAGATCCTTAGTCAGTGGCTCCCTAAGGAAAGTGAGGCAAACAGCCAGCTTCTGTTGAACAGGTGGTAGTTAGACCTTAGGTCTGGGTGGGGGCGGGAGGGAAAGAATCTCTCCAACATTCCCAGTACTGCTGCTTTTCACACTCTACCTGTATTCCTCTTTCTAATAAATGATTGCTTAGACACTAATCCAAAAATATCTCTGGCAGCATCTGGAGCCCTTCCTTAGTGGTCTGGATGTGGGCCCAAGTTAGGAATGGAAACCCCACTGGGGTGCAAGCAAAAGAGGAAGCATGTTCTTAGCCATGCATCAGTGGAGGCCCCTACTGGGAGAGGGGATTATCACAAGGCAGCAGGCAGCCCTGCACCCCAGCCTGCTGAGTTCATGCTTTGTGCCACAGGATGTGGAGCGAAGGAAATGTGAGGCCAAAGGGGTGGCTCCAAGTTTTCTTACACAATAGCCTATTCAAGCAGATTGGGAATGCCTCTTAAGAGATTTGTTAGGTGCATGTCCCCTCAGCAAGATGGCCACCACAGATGGTGGGTTCAGATATTCCAGTTGAAATAAATACTTAACATACATATTTATTTGCTACTTCCATAGCCAACTTTTCTTGTATCATGTGTCATTCTGAACAAGGCAAACAGATTCCTAAACGTTTACCACTTGATTTCCAACATGCTAGTATATTATGGTTTTAAAATTAAATTCTGGCAAAAGATTTTTTTTACCTATAATTATGGTCCTATATTTTGTGATGCTATTTTAAATGACATGGAAAACTGAGTCAGCCAAAGGTTGATGTGGATCTCTTCAGTATCACTAAGTTAGTATATTTAATATGCAGCAGTGGAGTTTGTACCATTAATTCTCTTGATGTGTCATAAGTTAATTGTGATGTTCATGTTTTATTCTGCTTCAAATGTTAATGAAAGAGCTTAGTATCTTTAGTTCAGATTATTTACGTACAAGTGGTTAAGTACTCTCTTCCCTCTTACCCCTTCTCCCCTCCCCTCCCCTTACAGAACTGCGTCTCTGACGAAAAGCACTGCATTGACCTCAAGGGCACT
The DNA here is from genome assembly GCF_014108235.1 of Myotis myotis. Classification (NCBI taxonomy): domain Eukaryota; kingdom Metazoa; phylum Chordata; class Mammalia; order Chiroptera; family Vespertilionidae; genus Myotis; species Myotis myotis. The sequence goes on along the minus strand of NW_023416368.1, from coordinate 6,254,549 downwards.
TGAGGCCTAAGACAAAAATATGGAAACTGGTTTCTTACTCATAATAAATGAATTTACACTGAGTTCCCACATTCTTTTTCTAAGAAATTAATTCTTTCATTATATTGAATCCTTTCCGGTGACAGGTTTTGTTTTGCCAAATTGCAACCAGTTAAAAATCTTGATACGTCATTTCAATAGATTGAAATAATACTTTAAAATTCACGATTTTTTTTTTTAATTTTGTGGTATCGATTTTGTATTGGATGTGAATTTTTCAGAATAAATTGGTTCAGGAAAATATATCATCTGATGGCAGAATACTTTGTTGTTGATTTTCACAGCACTGCTAATTCTGCATAGAGCCTGCTTACAAAAGCTCTTTGAAATCATTTATAGAAGGCCTAAGGGTATTAACTTACTGTAATTTTCTGAAGATTCATTATCCAAAATCTTAATTCATTATAACAACTCTTATGAAAAACTACAGAACCAGTTTTTCTCTTTTTCTTATTTGCACAGAATGAGCGACTCATTGTTCTTTTTAATTTGTTTCATGTGGTGCTTTTGAGTGCATTTCATAGAGGGCTGTTATTGAATTTCTGTGGCTGTCATTATATATCCATACAACCTTTAAGAGCTAATATTCTGGGTTTCCCAGTTCTGTAATCTACTTCGAGTTTGAGGATTGACATAATTAGTTTCTTCAAAGTTATAACCAGAATGTGAGAGACAGCACTGCAGATACTCAAGACCAAGGATTAGGATTGGAAGGAGAAAGTAATTAAAAATTATCCCAGCACATGCTTTTATTCTTTATTAAATTAAATTCACAACTCAAACTCTTATTGCTATTTGTATGTTTATTCTCTTGTCTGGTTTTCTTATCTCATCTGGCTTCCTTCTTAAAAGCCAGATAGAAGGTTATATAAGCTACTGACTGCATAGGCACAGGCAGCATTTGTCATTCGGTTAGTTGAAAAGTTAGAGAAGTATTGGGTCATTGAAGTGTCATACACAGATCCAAATGTTCTTTTCTGAAAATTGAAAGAATCTTCACAGTAAAATAAATAGAAATAAGAAAACAAACATATTAAAACAGTTTTTTAGGAACATGCCTTTTCAAGTCTATACTAATGGTAATTTCTAACAACTTCCTGTATTTCAAGAGCTAGGCTAGGGAGATGGATGGATGGTAAAAATGGGCAATTTTTCTAGCTTCTAAGGCAGTCTTTAGAAGTAGAAAGAATTTGGCTTTGTATCATGAAATTTTGAAGCTTTCTCCCTTCAACAATTGCCATTTCTCACCTTGATTAGAGTGTGTTGACTGAATATGCATGAAAAGATTTCAAAGCTTCACATATGTTAAGGTTTTGTTGGTTTTAACCTTTTTTATGCCATGTCAAAAGCTTCAGGGTAAGCTCCTTCTTATTTTTCTGTTATTTTTTTATGTAATGGACCTCCTCTTGAAAAGGCATTAGCTGCCAGGTTGAGCAGCTCCTGTAAGGAAGGGCCATGGAATGGAGTAGGAAGGGAGCAGCATTTGTTGAGGACTCAATGCCAGGCTCTGTGTTAGGCCTCATTTAGTTCTCCCTGGAGCCCATAAAGTAGGTGTTAGTATTATTATTCCTGCTTTACAGATAGGAGGTCAAGATTCAGAGATTATAAGAAACACCTGGCTAGTGGTAGACCCAGAATGCCAATCCAGGTATCTTTGGGACCAGAGCCCATGCTTTCTCTTTGGTGCTAACTTTATCAAGACAGTGTTGTAAATTCTCTGGAGATATAAAGAGAAATAGACACTCTCTCTACCCTCAGTCAGCACATGCTTGAAATAGTGGAGGAAAATGAAGTTTCCATATTCACATGGAAAATTAATTCTAAAACAAGATCAAATTCTAGTGTATAATGTAAGTGCCACGAACAGGCAGGCAGTCATAGGTGTTCTGAGTGTTCAGCGCAGGAGAGCTCTTCTTACTGATCTACAGAGAGCCTCTTCCAGAAATATTATTTAAGCATTAAAACCACGTCTTTTTAAATAACAAAAGTATACCTGTGGTCACCTCTGGTGAGTGGAATTTGGGGTACATTATTTTTAGAGAAAAGGGTTCTCTAAAACAACCTTATCCTTTTGTTAAAAAATTTTGAATGAAAAAAAAATTTTTTTTTGAATGAAATGGCCAAAATTTACATTTTAACATTACATCCTTTTTAGCCATTTTACATTTAATGAGTGTTATTAGGCATGGGAGGTAAAAGACAGAGCATCATCTCTGCCCTCAGGGAGGTTGTAGTCTAATGGAGAAATGCAGGCATATTAAAAAGAAGGACGAGGTGGAGCAGGCACCGGCTGACAGGCAGAAACCAGGTCGTAACGTGTGCCTCTCTGATTGTGTGAAGACACGTGACTTCATTGTGTCCTTTAGAGACCATGGACAATAACAATGGATTAGTCTCTTATTTCTCAGATTCTTGCTTATTTTTCACTGTGATCAGATTATCTTGATTCTGAAATAAAAGATTAGAAAACTGTGAACTAAAGTGAGTTTTTACCTCTCTTTGCATTCCAATGCCAACTTCTATATCCTTCCTTAAAATGAGGATCATGATGAACTTTCTTCTGGCTATCATAAAAATGATTTTTGGTGAAGTGATATTGTGTTGGAATTTTTCTGTGAAAACTTTCATTGGCTTGTGTTTTATAATAAACAGTTGTATAGATCTTTTCTCACTGGACAAATTACTTCCCACCCCTAAATTGTGTGTCTATGACATAATTAAATTCCAAAAGTTTAAAGACATTTTATATTATCTGTGTGTTCTCTGATGATAAGGTGCCTTGGAAAATGTGAGCCAGTCTTTTAAAAGAAATGCAGTAATCATACATTGATTTTAAATGACCCTGTCACACGTGAAAACAAATCAGATTGTTGCTCTTAATGAGCTTTTCAATTTACTATTCAGTAGATCAGATAAGTGGATTTAAGAGGTAATGATCCTGTTTAGTACTCAAGCTTGACTGTCAGATCCTAGTAGTGGAGAGAAATCCCTAGGGACAAAAGCGTTGACACAGTTCTAGATGGGATAATGGGAATCAAAGCTAATGGATGATAAAAGGAATGGTGCAAGTTACAAGGATAATTGTGGATTAAAGCAGTGCCATGTGTCAATGTTGACCGTTTTTTCTAGTATCTTATTGGGTCAAATCGGATGCTTGAGGAACTGTTTTGACAGCAGAGCACAACAGACGCCTATCTAGCTCTCTCCTTTCTTGAGCGCCAGGGACACAACAAAAAGCCATCAATTTAAAAAATATATTTTTTAATATTCAAATGTTTAAAATCACATTTTAGTTATTATATTTTATTATTCAGTGGGCATGGATAAAATCAAAATTTGATTAAGCCTGAGTTTTGCCATAAACAAGCATTTATAGAGTCTTAAAAATATAAAATTTGATTTTACAAAAATACAGTACAGAGCAGGGGGAGGGGGATGGGCACCCAAACAACTACAGTGAACAGTAGCGTGACAGGGGACAGCTCACTGCTGGAGGGAGGAGAGATGACTTCTGATTGGGAATCGGGAAGAGGGGGAAGAAGGCAGATTCAGGCAAAATGAAGCACTTGAACTCATGGAGATCTGAAATTGCCTGAGAAACCTGTTACCCAGCTGCATTTATTTCATTGTGGCTCCGTGTTAAGGGAAACGGTAGAGGAGAAGTAGTTTGGGGGTGAAGTTGTGAAGGGCCTTGTATGCCAGTAATCACATCAACACCAATTTTTCCAAGGGACCCAATTTTCTCCTACCTATGAGAAAGGTTCGAGATCATGGTGAGATAGGCAACTTCCCTTTCTACATACCATTCTTCCTTTGAGCCTGCCATGTGCTTAAAGATTTCTGATCATTGGGGATTGGTGGTGACTGACTTCCCTAGGTTCTCTCTTCCTAGCTCCCTCTGTTCCCAGACATCTTACAAACACAGTGATAGCTTCAGTCGGGTAAGAGATGAAGGCCTATTCTCATGCGCAGAGTCAGAGATAGTCATTGACGTGCTTTTCTATAGGGCTCAGAAGTTAGCAGAAGAAGCAACAGCAATTTGGATATCAGTTTCCTTTCTTTGTCTCTCCCCCAGCTTCTCCCCCCTACCCTTGTACTCTTTCCTTCTCCTGCCCTCTCCACCTGCCCCATCTTCCCCCTCTCTTTGCTTTCTCTTTTTCTCTCTCTCTGATTTCCTCTATGGGCCTGAGGAGCTTTTTTTGGTCATAGGACTTAGGTTGAAAACCTGGAACACAAGCTTCTGGTTTGAATAATGCTTAAATCCAAATATACGAGACTGTGCAATGAACAGCCTTCCTCCCTTGTATAACCCTGCAGCTCTGGACATCCTGTGATTTCTCTCTCACCTTCATGACCTATGGCAGCATATCAAGCTGTTATTTACACATGAAAAACAAGGCGGAGAGGGTGAAAGCTAGATTGCCATACCATATAGGAAATAGGCTGGTCAGGAGAAAGTGAGAAAACAATCACGGGGATCAAATCACAGAAGAGAAATCCCATACAGCTGGTGTCTGGCAGGGATAACCTGGAATCTCACCAGAGCATCAGGGAGTGTGGAGGTGTTAACTAACCCACCTCTCAGCTTTGCCAGGGTATTAGGGAATATCCATTGGCTGCCAGTGGCATTGTCCCAATCGAAGTGGGCTATGTGTTTATCAGCTCAGTGTGGCTTGGGTTGGGACTGAAATGTTGCACCCCAAACTCTGCAACCAATGCTCCCTAATTGGAAGCTTAGTGGATTCCCAGGCCCCGATGCACACTGCAGAGACTTCCTGAGCCTGGAATTTCAGTTTCAGTGTGGAAAGTAAGACCTATCTCTGTTATTTGGGGGAGTTTAATCGAGGGATATTTGAGAATTTCTATAAATTCTTTCGCTTTATTTTTGAAATTATTTTTTATAACAGCCTAACATAATCCTGAATTATTTGGCGGTTTGCTGAAATCTGGAATGGATAGAAGCTTTGTAAATGTTGGAGCCTTTTACGGAGGCACTCCAGTTTCTAGCCCTTCACGTGCATATGCCTGTCTTTGAGAAAGGAGGGATACTAGTTCCCTCTTTGGGGAAAAAAGTATGTAGTGTGCTGGGAGTAAAATGAGTATGTGAGAGGGGTGTGTATGTGTTTCAAAATAAGTGAGATGCTTCCCAAAAGAAAAAGTTGGTAAATGTTAAAATTGTAAACATTTTTTAAAATTCTTCATTTGCTCTCCTACCCTACTTCCTACTTTAGTGTAGATGCAAGCAAATACCTTACTTACAAGTTAAATCTTCCATTTGTTCAATGTGATAGTCTTTTGAAAATATATGTTAATGATAAAGTTTTTAACAATTGTTTTCATGCAGGTATATGCCCGGATGTCAGAAGTGCTAGGAATAACAGATGACAATCACGTTCTAGAAACATTCATGACGAAAATGTGAGTTCCTGCTCTGGTTTTTTATTTTCTTTCGTTGTTGATGGTTTGAATCTAATAGACCTTTTACTGTGTTTAAATCTCTTCATAAATATTAATTTTCTTAAAAGACTTTAAAAATTGAGTTTTAATTCTTAGGATGGTAGCATAGTTTTTAATTGAAACTTAATTTCTCATATTTAAAGTTCACCATCCAGATGACATTGTTATTTGTCATGGTCTCCACACAACTGCAGTGTGCAGCATCAAGACATGGTTTTACAAAGTTCCCAGACTCTGGCTCTTCAAGTCAATTGGGTAGCATTTTTTTTTTTTTTTAATTTAAAAGAAAACACCCAATTTCGAAGACCGAGTGAAGAGATTTTTGCAAATTAGAATCATTGAGAGAGGTTTGATTACCTAAGGACAGGGCTTTCATTGCCTCCGACATGAAGCTATGGCTGTCAGAGACATATTCATGGAAACTGAATTAATTATCCTTACAGTACTAGCAGAATTCACTAGTTCCTAGTCATAGATAAAACTTTTACACTTGGCCTAAACTGGTGTGCCTCCACTCGGCATCCCACTTTATCCGTGTAACACATAAATAATACTATCTTGCTTCCAAAGAATAAAGCTAGATAAACAATCATAAGCATAAGAAGTGAGTTTTGGAGCCACAAGTTGGATGGTTCGTTTCTTGGGAGTAACTGTGAGCCTCTATTTGACTTCCTTGTAGCTCCTGCTATCCATCCCCACATATGTTTGTTTCAGATACAAACTTAATGTTTTTCCTGTGAAACTTAGGCAACTTTTTCATTTATAAAACTAAATGTATAGAATTATGCACCATTTGTACATTGACTGTATATATTTTGAATGTGCTATAAAAAGAATAGAATGGAAAATGTTCCATTGGTATTTTGTGATTTAGGTCTTCTAACTTACATGAATGTATGTTTATTTCCATGTTTTCCCTATACAAGCAAATACCTTACTTACAATTTAAAACTTCTTGTTTATATTTAGTGTTACAAACCTTAAATACTGGGGAAGATGTGAGCCTGTAATTTCGAGGACTCTTCAGTTCCTAAATGACCTTTCTGTTGGATATCCTTTTTACTATATATTTGATCATTTATATGAATAGCCTAACAAGTGCATTCCATTAGCTAGGTATTTTTAATAAGGTCAAAATGTTCGAAAATATTACTTTATAAAAATGAATTCCTAAGAATCAATATGTCTTTAGTAGTGTTCAGGTGAAAAGAATATTCTTTTCATTAGTTAAGAGGCACAAAGGAATTGGAAGAAAATTTTAATTGTTTTGAACACTTTTGATTATTGGTCCTATCAACTCAACATCTTATTTACTCTAAAATGAGACTTCCCAGTACACATTAAATAATTTTCTCTCATTAGCAGATTTTTAAAATCTAAAACCAGAATCATCTTTTCTTATTAGGTTAATTGATAATACTGTCGTGTTTCTACCAATGAGAGAGAACAGTGTGAAAAATAAATGTTGATTTAGTCAACCACTAAGATTAGCTATTATTTTAATATGAAGATAACTTCCTGAAAATGGGGGCATTGGAGAGAAATCTTTAATGTAGGTTCACTTCAGGAATATGTTTGTATTAGTTAACTTTAAAATTGTGTTTCTTGGCAAGCCATAAAAGATTTCCAAAGTATTAGACACCCACTTTTGTGCTGGAATTTAATATGCAACTTTTTATTGGAAAATAATCGTCCTTGTCTGGCAAAATCCACCATGCAATATTTCTGTTAGTAGGTATAATGCAATAAAGTCAGGGAGGGCTATTTATCACTACAAATTTTGAGGATTTCAGGATTCTTTTTATTATTTTAATATATTTCTTTGATATTAAATCAGAAAAATGATAAATTACACCTGTCCAGGCTGTTTTTCCTTTTTACTGGAAAGTGATGTACAACCCAATTCCAGTGGTCATTTTGGCTTTTTAAGATATGTATTTTTTCTTATTAAAAAAAACCTGAACCTGTATTTTTTTAAAAATAATAATGCTGAAATACTCTTTATTTCTAACATATGAAGTGGTTTATAAGTACTGTCTAGTATTGCAAACTCTGGCCTTTTCACAATGAATTACTCTGAGAGCATATTATCTAGAAAGAAACCAGTTATTTTATAGCACATATCTATTGTTTCGATTTACCCTATCTTTTAGGTTGAAATTGAAATCTAAAATAAAATTAATTTGATTTGTATTCTTTTTAGTATAATTTGCATAATGCCTAGTTTATTTGTGTCTGCTATTAAGATCCTTCTCCTGTCTCCTTATATTTTGTATATATTATTTAATCCTACAATTATAACCTTTTGTTTTATAAGCTATTTATTGCATTTGAGCACTTCCTAAAGTTACTAAAAAATCATATTTTCAGAAAACTTATTAGATAAAAGTTTAAAAGCTATAACATTTTAAACTAACGGGTACGAATGGTTTCAACCGGGGTACATTGATTTATATTTTTTAACAATTATTTCAGGTTTGCATATTTAGAAATATATATTAGCTCAATTTGATTTCAGTGCTCAGTTATTTGAATTATAAATCATTATGTCCCTTCTAGCTGATCAGTCATGAAATATCTTTGAATTCATTTACATAATGGAATATGTGAGTGGTGTATCTATTTCAGTGCAGTTGCTGGCTACTTAATGCATGTTTTGTTGTTTTCTATCGATTTCTTTATTATAATTTGTTTTTAAGTCCTGGTTTTTAAAGCAATACATTATTTTTGTGTTAAAAATAAGATGTCATGCTTCAGAAATAGAAACAGTATACAGGATAAAAAATCATCACTGATTGATCCCTGTTAATGTAAATATGTTTATATATTCATATTAAAATATTAGTAACAGATGAAAAGCATGTTATGTTACAATAAAATGTTTAAATGTTCCTTATGACTTTATAATGCATATTTTCAGATACCTTTTTTTCTGTTTTTATCTTCTTCAGAGTGAATCTTACTCAGTGTTTATGGTCCTCAAAGCCAGTTTCTGAACTTTTGTGTCCTTGTGTCTGACCACTTGTTTAGAATTGAAAACATAAAAGACCCTAATTTTTAGGAAGTGCTAAAAAAAAGCCTATGTTCATTTGCCCAAAGGTAGTAAGTAGCCTCAAACTATAGTGACCTTCAGAATCACTAGAGTTCTTATTGGAATACAAATGCTAGACCTCACCTCCAGATTGAGGTTTTGGGACATTGTTAGACTGAGCCCTGAGAATTTGCATTTTCAGCAAGTCTCGGATGATGCTGGTGGCTCAGGGACTGTACTTTGAGAACTGCCTGAAGATCATTAGACAATAGAATGGGATGTCCTAAACAGAAGTCTCGTTCTCCTCCCACTTCTCTATAGGGCTTTGTCTTCGCTAGGAAAAGGTGGCCTACCTCCCTAAATAATACTGTTTGTGAGGAGGCTGCCAATATGTGAAGTCCCTGGATTTTAACTGGAGAGCAAGTCTTGCATTTTACCCCAAGGCTTCTGTTTGCCAAATTTGAAAGTTTCCAGATTGTTTAAGACTATCGTAATTTTAAAATCCAGAGGCCGTTTTTGATAGAAAGTTTGTCTTCCTATCAGATTCATTACATGGGGCATATAAAATCCATGTGGCAAATACATCTGAGTAACTTTTTAACGTAGTCTTTAAATTTCCAAGACTACATTTCCCGACTTGCAGATTCTAAGCAGTAGCTTTTCGGACATGCACAGGTGAAATGGCGCTGCCCTGGGCAGCCCACCGTCGCCGGGCGCAGGGGTCCTTCTCCTTTGTGAAGTGTTTTGCAGGCAGAAACTCTGCTTTCTATGTGGGGAAGGGACGAGATTGCTCAGATGACAGAACAAGGAAGCTGCTGGGAAAACTGGAGGAAATGAGGGTCATACAGAGCAATGAGACAGACTAAACCTATGGTAAATGCCGAGAAAAAAGGAAGCAAGGGTTACATTTCATCCAAAATTCTATTTGTTTATTAATCATTATTTCAAGCTGTTCTTTGAAAAATATTTGATCAATATTTCTATTGCAATTTGCTTATTTGCTCAAATTTACAGCAGTGACATGTGTCTAATTTTGGGTTTCAGATAGATAATAATGAGAATGGATTTTTATTTTCTATTAGGCCTTCTGTTGGTAGTTGCCCTTATTACATCATCCTCAGAGCTTTAAGAAAACCCAAAAATATCTTTAGCTTTTTAAAACAGACCCCATAAAAGACTTCTACATTAATTCATGAAAGTATCCAAACTCATTTTTACCCTGTTGTTACTCTTAACGTCAACAGTTCTTAGGATTAATAACTTACCCATATTACTCCAAGACCACCTACATAATTGACCAGGCCCAGACAAAATGAACATGTGGGGTGCCTTGTTCCTAAGTTATTAAGAATTTCAAAACCTCAATAGCAAAGCATTGAACCAAAGGCAGGACCGTGTGCAAGTTCCTGTACACCAGGATTTGGTGAATATAATTCCTACCCATGTGCATCTTAGATCTACTTATCTATTAGTTTATTTCAATGGTTTTCATGTTTGCAAGCCACAGAGCCTTATTTCCTGTCCAAACTACTTAGTCACCCTGATTTTATTTTTCAGCCCCTAACCTCTTCCAGCTTCATTTGTCTTTTAAGTGCAATAAACTAGAACAACATCCTTATTTAGATTTAATCTTGAGCAAGAATAAAATAGTGATTTTTAAATTTAATTCCATACTCATCTTAATGATTTACTTTATCTTACTAGCCTCTTTCAATTAGCAAATATTAATTAAGCATTTGCTCAGTACAGGGCAGAAGGACAAATGAGACACAGTCCCTGCCTTCACAGAACTGATTCTGATTCCAGACTTCCTTTCCTATATTTCTACTAAGAGCTCAAAGAAGATTGTATTGTTAATGTAAAAACATTCAAACCTGTAAAGAATTTTTGTGCGTATATTTGAGCCAAACTGTCAACAATTGCCGGGAAGCAGAACCTCAACTGATTGAGATAATGCTCCAGAGAATGGCGGTCTTTCATCTATTTTTATACATTGCAATCAAAGGAGGGGATGTAGGTGGGTTACAAGAAATCCATTGGTGATAGATTAGAGAGGCGGGAGAAAGCAAAAGGGGAGCAGGGGGAGTGGGGGGACCCCTGGGATTGGATAAAAAGTAAAATGATAGACACATACTTAAGTGAATGCAGGATAGTTAACAGTCAACAGTTAACATGATAACAATAACAATGAAGGAATGTGTGGTACCTGTCCTGGGCCCAGGCACATTAGGTTGTGCCCAAGGAGTCCAGAAAAGGGAAATTACAAGTTATGGAGACATTTAAAGGATATGTTATCATAGATGCGAAAAGACAATAGGCTCAGTTAAGGTAAAGATTGACCCTGTCAAGGAAAATACCGGCCTAGGACATGACTACCCACCATAACTGCTTTTAATTAAAGTTTTAATTTCAGACCATACTTTGTGGTTACTTTAGGTCTTTAAGTTTGTAAGACTGCCATGCAGGCCTTCCGTGAGCTTGTCGGGTTAGCATGTGGCTTTTTTTTTCCCCCCACAGTATTATCAACAGAGTTCCTTTTTTTTAAAATTGGACTCAAATAAATTACATACTAAATTTCTGAAAATCTACACATTAAACATAATGTGGGTATGTGACATTTTGGTTTGGCTTTGAGTGAGCTCTTTTTAGTCAAGGTCATTTAGACATAGCTAAACATAAATTGTTAAGCATGCAAGTAATATGCAAACCAGACATCCTCACCCTGTCACCGATTTTCCCACCCCTGGGGTGCATCCTGAATGAGGTGAGGGACAGGAAAGAGTAGAGGATGAGAAATGAAGCAAAAGTCTAGAAGAAAATAAGGGTGAAGGATAGAAGGAATGTCTGTTACAGGAAATACTTAGTAATAACCAGTAGTAGTTCTGCTTTGGTGAAACAGTATTAAAATGTGTTGCTTTATTTCAATGAATACCACCATTTCCAGATGGCTTTGAGAATGTTAAATAAAACTAGCTTCAGCATACATCCCTCAGGCTTACGTCTATTAACATTTCTCATCAAAAGAAATGTTGATTTATTTTTCTGTTTTCTGTCTCTATCATCCATGGAAAAGGCATCCCATAATTTATCTGCTCTGTTTGCTTTTATACTAGGATCAAGTGTGAGAATCCTTTCTACTCTCCCGTAGCCAGCTTATTCAGACCTTCACGCAGTTCTTTAAATTCTTGCCTCACAAGATTACCTTCCTTGAGTATTGTTTTAATCTGATCATTTATCTTCCCAAAAGCCCAGAATTCCTTCTACTTGCTTCTCAGGTCAACGTAAAATATTGATTTGAACTTGAGTCCTTTAATGGTACTTGACTTATTGAGTTCCCATAACTAATTTCTGATCCACCACTCAACCACAATTTGTACTTGATACTTTTCCTTGGGCCAAGGAAATTCATTTTACCTCCCCCTTGACACCTTTCATGGTCTTTCACTGAATCACCACCTATGCTGTTCTCCTCATTTGACCCATCATAACTCAGTTTGATGTCTTTTAAATTTTTTTTAGGTCTTGCTGAAGACTTAGTAAAGCCATCCTGAAATAGTTCCAATCCTTAGTCACTGTGTTAACTGAAAGAACGTGAACAAGTTATGTAATTTCTCTGGAGGCTCAATTTCTTCATCCGTAGAAAGGGAATATTATTTATCTCTCAGGATTTTATATGGATTAAATAAAATAATAAATATATAACGATATATTTGTGCTATCTAACAAAAATAAAGCACCTGGTATTACTGACCCTATCATGTAGTAGGTGCTTACTAAATAGCAAGCCCTTCATTTTCATTCCTATCATCTTTAATTTTCTTAATGTTCCTGAAAACCTAGTTCTTATCTGTATATATGAGGATGAATATAATATAACTTGGTATTGGCCAGTTCTCTCTCTGGTGAGGTTATAAGTTATTAGAGGGCACTTGAACATATTGTTACCCCTCTTATTGGGTGACTAAGCCTTGAACCCCCCTCTTCCTTGTATGTGATTTTTAGTATCCCTTAAGATGCTTCATTTTGGTTACACCTATTTGGAGTTTTTAGTTTAGGAGAGTTTATTGGCATAACCCTGTTTGTGAAATAACGGAACCAATAGTTCAGTAACTATACTTTGTACCTATCTACAATATGTTCAAACATGTAATTTTCCTATCCGTGAACTCTCTTTTATCATCGGCGTCTAATTCTATCTACAAAAACTGTTTGTAAACATATATGACTTTTAAATAATCGACTAGATTAATGCCATCATCCACCCTCTTGTACTTGGTGAATGAATATCATATTATTACACTATTCCTTTGATTCTCAAACAGAAATTTCTTCACATTTTAACACTTCTGTAAATCAGATGTCTTACAGTTGAAGATATTTTTAAGCATCTTGTCTTTCTTAATAGCACCTAGAGTTATGTTTCTTATTATCAGTGGTGTAGGTTTGATGAAATATGGCAGATACTCAGTAAAGGCTTGATTCTATGAATTGAAGTCGTACTTGTTGCTACCGTGCCCATCAGCTGCTAAATTAAAGTGTGTGGTACTCCTGTAATTTAAGAAAACAGTTCATTCTCAATTTCGTTATCCTCTTTAAAGGATAGGTGGATACAGAAAGGAATTTTGTTCAGTGAGTTACTGTCAGCCAGGCTATGGAGTTTGCTCAGTCTGGATGTGATGAAAGTTCATTAATGAATTGGTTCCTTCCTGAAAGAACAGTTTCCCTGTTCCCTCTGGGACTTCGTTACAGCTTCAGTTGTGTCTCAAGAAGCTCATAGTCTGTGGTGCAGAATCACTGGCCTCTTTCAAATCAAATGGATATGATTTAACTTAGTGAAAAGAACTTATACTTGACAGTCAAAGTTGGACTTGAATCTTGGTTTTACCATTACATGTTTTGTGTGTGACCTTTCCTGAATTCTCTTACTCATGTCTCTAGACTCCTGCTGTTGCTGTTAACCGCCATCATCACATTCACTGTAATGTGCTATTCAGAAAGCCATGCAGCTAAAATGCTCCCACCACTAAAATGGTGCAACTTATAAAATCCTAGAAAAGAATACAATAAAAGTATAAAAATCATAATATGATTAGCCATTTGCCTTTTTATTTTTAGTCCTCACCCCCAAGGATATGTTGAGAGAGGGAGAGAGAAACATCAATGTGAGAGAGAAGTATCCATCGGCTGCCTCTTGTACACACCCTGATGGGGGATCGAACCCACAGCCTACGTACATGCCCTGACTGGGAATCGAACCTGCAGCCTTTTGGTATATGAGACGATACTCCAAACAACTGAGCCACCTGGCCAGGGCTCCATTTGCCTGTGTGTTGTTGTTGTTTTAAAACATTACAGACCCTCTTAAGGACCGTAACTAGCCTTGAATTGAATTCCTATAAGGGAATATAAATATTCTGATGAGCTCTCATTTTTTTCTTTATTGAAACAATATTTACTCTTAATCATTTGTTCTTTAGAATATAATTAAAAGGCAGTGAGGCTGGCCTTGGTTCAAAGTGCACAGATGCAGTTCTGCAGAAAGTGTGTCTTTGGCAGATGAGAGTCTTCCTGTGAATGTTCTGTTTATTGCTCCCATAAATATTCTGTTGTCAGAACAGGACTGCTGTTTATTAGCAGCACTGATAGGAATTTCCTATTGATGGCAGCATCCTGATTACCTACAGACCCTGTCAGTTTTAACTTTGCAATTCTAAGAGAATTGTATTTGGTAATTACTTAAGGTATTTCTTAGTTTATTGACCCCTACCCTGTTTAACTGAGTGAAGTTTGAGTGGCAGTTCTTCTGCTCAGTGATTTACACCGGAAAAAAATCAAATATGCAGCTTCGTAGTCAGGGAAAGACCCGCTACCTGTCAGCCCTGATCTCCTTGCCCTTCAGCCTGCCAGAAACGCTCAGTTCATTGAGCACCCACTGAACACAGTGTGAGGAGGAGAGCACGTAGATGCGGCCCTATCCCTAGAAAGCGTCCTGACGTGGAGGTGAGCAGATGTGCATGCCTCATCTGCCGCCGGAATGGTGGCTTTAGAGTCCAGGGGACTTGGATCTAAGTCATACTAGTCGTTTCTCTTGGAAAGTTCTATTTAATGTTTTTGATTTGTTTTTTCATCTGAAAAATAGAAGCGATACTACCTATCTCATGGGATTGTGAGAATCGACCTTGTAAGTAGTAAACATTCTGTAAACGTTGATTCCCTGTATCTTTGTGTCTTCTTTCCTGGTTTAAAATTGAAAAAGACATTTTCATCATTTGATCCTCACAACAATCCTGTGAGACGGACAACTTGAGCATAGGTTTCATCCTCACTCGTTGGAGGGGAAAGTAAGACTCAGAGTGGCTGAGTATGGTGCTCAGGCACATCCAGCCCACTGAATGGTGTAGTTAAGCTGAAAGCCCAGGCGCCCTGACTTGTGTTCCAGTGTGTTTCTACTCTTTTACATCCACAGCTGAGTGACTAAATCTTGAGTTAGATTTCAGTGTCCCTGTACGGAGGCAACAGAGAGAGTTCTATACTTGGAGACGATGTGAAGGGAAAGAGTCAGCGTTTTCATGGGAACATGAATGGTGCCATTTAAGGTTCTTATAGCCTGCAAGAAGGGCATGAGTAAGTAGGCAGGGATCGGCCCAGAGAGGCCCGGGCTGTAGCAGAAAACATGTGACTGGAGAAAGTAAACGAAGAGGGTGTTTTGATGACAGCGTTAACCAGAAATTCTTTAGGCCTGTGATCATGCGTATGATTTTGTAATGTTCTCGTCATGCGTTGAACTGTTCGGATGATGGTTCAGTACAGTAGAAAGAACGTGGTCTTTGGAGTCAAACCTCAGTTCAGATCTCAGCACTATCCATCCATAACTGTGTTACCTTAGGCAAGTAACTTAATTTCTCTGTGCTCATTTTACCTGTGGATTAGAAATAATAAATAATATTTAGCACTCTAATTGTGAAGATTAGGTGAGTTACACATAAAATTCCTTGCACGCAATAGGTACTTGAGAAATATTAGGCGCTCTAAGCCTGACCTTCAGTCCTTGATAACGTGCAGTCTGCTACGTCCTCCTGGCTGTATTCCCATCTCCTTCATCTGAAGCAGACTTTCCTTAAGTTTCTAACTTGAGTTCATTGTTTCTTAGAATTGAACATCTTTCTCCTTCTTGATAGCCTATTATGGGTCTTTTATCATTATTTTATTATGAAGTAATATTAAGTAAAGAGAAGTTCTCACATTACATCAAAAATGTTAAAAAAAAAAAGGTCAGTTTTAATTTTCCACTACGAAGGCTTTAATAGTAAAGAAGTTTTTGTCTTAATTATAAAATTAATTCTTCCTCTCCAGGACGAGAACATGTTTAAGATGAGAAAAGTAATTGCACTGGTTAATAATAGATTGCCATTCTTAACAGACTGAAGGACATTTCTCTAGGACTACTCTTTCAAAATAATATTTATTCCTCATAAGTAGGCATTGGTGCCATTGTAATTCAGTGTCACTTTGTGAATTATTACCTGTTGATAAGACAGTTATATTTCGCCAAATTCCTTGACTTCTATTACCTATATCCTCTTAAAAAAACTGGTGAAGATAGATGCTGTGAAGTTCATGCTAAAAAATCACACGGTGAGTCTGATTTCCTCTCATTAATGACTAGAATTTCCAAGTGGCTTAGGTAAAGCGTTTGTAACTTGGCTGCTCTTTTGCTTTCATTAGAGTGAACACTTCCCCTTCCTCGGCATCAGTGACAGTAACAGGCTCAGTGACTTCAGGTGCCGAACAACCTTCTACACAGCCCTCACTCGCCTTCTGATGGTAGATCTAGGTAAGGGTAAGAATTTGAGCTGACATGATAAGGAGTACCAGTATACCTGTGGATAAAGACGGGAAATGCTTGCGAGGACCACATTTAACTTATCACATTTGCCACCTCCAGCAGTTTTCTACAGCTTTCTAAGATTTGAGCGCTCACTTGTTAACATCAGAACCAGAAGACAAATCTTTGTACTTAAGGTGGTATTTTTCACTTCAAGTAGTACTTGCATTAATTCTTTACTTCCTCTAAATTTATTTTCCGGGTGTCCTTTGGAACATTAATTTTACTGCTAGGAATCTAGGAACAATCTTAAATACAGAAAAGCTTTGCACACAAAGATTTTCTTTATAATGACATTTAATCTAAAGAAAATATAGAAACAATGTAAATGTCTAACATAGGGAATTGTAAAATTAGGCACACCCACTTACTTGATGGAGTAATATATGGTCATTAAAAATAACAATTTGAAGACAATGCAAGACATGACATGTCTCTTATAATAGTAAGTGGGAAAAGCAAGGTATTAACACTATGCAAATGGTATGATCAAGCCTATTGGAGGGGGAGGAACAATACATCAAAAAAGACTTAAATGAAATTATTCAAAAATGTTAAATGTTGTCTTTGAGTAGTGGACTATAAGTAACATTTCCTCATCTCTGATTACCTAAAATTTTCTTTAATGTACTACTTTTATAATGGGAGAAATTAACTCGTGTTTAATTTTTTCATTGAAAGCTAACGTTAGCCAGAAGTATCCGCAGGAAGAGGGCACCTTAGGGAGGGACATTACACCTCTCTGTGGGGACCACATTACTCTCGATTCCCATTGTTCTCCATGTCTGAATGCTGCAGGTTAAGTTAATCAGTTTATAGACACATGAGAGAGACAGAGAGAGAGTTCAATCAATGATGATATTCTGAGAGTGTAATACTGATATCTTTTCTTCCTTTCTTTTGCAATGTATTCATTAATCCATCATCTTAAATACGAATTTTTTTTTATTTTTTTTAAATACGAATTTTTAAAAACGTGATCATACAAAAGGAAAGAGGTTGAATAATTTTATTTTGCATGTAAAAGGCACTGATCTTCGTAATTGGAAGGTGACCAAGACCTTCTCTGCTTCACACCTGTATTATTTTTATGCATTTCAACAGAATAAATTACCAGAAAGACGAACAGCCAAAACTTGAAGAAATGCAACTAGGATGATTAAGGAGCTGAGCAGGATTGATTTCTAAGGAAAGATTAAAAGGGCCATGTATGTATAACTTGGCTAAGTGACAACTAGGGCTAGAGGCAAAGGGAACTGTCTATAAATATTTGAAGAGTGTAAACCAGGCATGCAAAACCCAATCATCTGCTACCAGGCCAGTGGGAGATCCAGCTGAGTGACAGCTTTGCATACTGCACACTGGCCTGTGCTACGTCTTGGCTGCTGCCTTGGAGAGAAGAGGAGCAGGCCAGGTATACTGTCATTGTTCTCAGTAATCAGTTAGAGGGCACACTGTGCTGAGCTCTGAGGGCACCACAAAGACCTTGCCATATGGGCCCCTGCCCTCAAGGAGCTTGCCCTCTTGCTTCCTGGTTGCCCAAACATTAATGATGATGATGAATCCCTTGTCTAGACTGAATTCTTTCCCAAGCCTTATACATGCTCTTTGGATGACTCTGTTGGATAGAATGAAAGAAATGGGGAGACCAAAGTTACAGAGAACCACCTGGAGGAGGTTTCCTAGAAGTAGGACCCTATCACTCACATCTTCAGGACCTAGCAATGGAATGGACCGAGGTCCTTTTTCATGAGGTCAATATAGATAAGAACCCCCATAAATCTGGGGTCACTTAAAAAACAGGACAGCACTGTGAGTGCTCTCAGCACAGCTAACTTAATGCACTGACAGTTGGTAGACCCGGTGATGCCCAGAAGTGCCTGGCATTGCACACCCCCTTTTTGAAGATAACTTCTATATGTGCTTAGTGTTAACTGTGAGGTCTGAGAAATTGAAGTAAACGTATATAATTTTGAATAAGTAGTAGGACTTTATTAGCTTTCACCAGATTTCTTTGAAATATTTAACCCATAACAATATAAAGTATACATTGATTTTTTTTTTTAGTTTTTTTAAGGTAAATAATTGTTATACTAGAGGCCCAGCGCATGAAATTCATGCACTTTGGGGGGGCGGGGGGAGGTCCTTCAGCCTGGCCTGGACCCTCTCACAGTCCAGGAGCCCTTGGGGGATGTCCAACTGACGGCTTAGGCATGGAGAGCAGGGCTAAGCCAGCAGTTGGACATCCTTAGTGCTGCTGCGGAGGCAGGAGAGGCTCCCGCCACTGCTGCTGCACTCGCCAGCCATGAACCCGGCTCACGGCTTCTGGCTGAGCAGTGCTCCCCTTGTGGGAGTGCACTGACCACCAGGGGGCAGCTTCTGCATTGAGCATCTGCCCCCTAGTGGTCAGTGTGCATCATAGCAACTGGTCATTCTGCATATTAGCCTTTTATTATATAGGATTGCAAGCACTTTTTAGATACATTGTAAGAAATAGAAAAAAAAACAACAAAAAACAGGCTATGTGGAAGTACCTGTACATGGTAGGTACTAGATATAAATAAATTGAATTGGATATAGATAAAATGAAAAACAAAAGCAACTGCACTCCTGGAACTTGTACGTTTTTTTTAAAAGAAATTCTTTCCTTATCTGTGTTTTTGCTTTTAAAATAATGTATATTGTAAGCATCAGGTGATGGTTTGTGGTATAAAGCATCAAGGCTTCTTTCCCTCATTAAGAACCAGAGCGGCTCTTCTTCCCAAAACATGTTGAACTCCTTCAGTTTATGGGCTTTGTCTTGCCCAGGCTTTCTGGCCCAATCTCAGTATCTCTACATTGTAAGCACTCAGTAAGTTCTGGTGGGAACCAGGACACACAAGTGCACTGTGACCAAGATGCCATCCCCAGGGCCCTGGAGCCAGCTGCTTGTCGGGTTCTCTGGGAGTAGCTTTGACCAATGGCTGATTGCTTGCAAGTGATCAGCTGCGCTTGGCCACTCTTGTGCTGGATCAGTTGTTTGTTGTTTTCTGTTGAAGAGAAAAAGTGCTGCTACTTCACAGACGATCACTTGTAGGGTGTTGTTGAACAGTTTTATTCTTTGAAGCCTTGTCTCACAAACTAGGCTGTAGGATAGGATCCCTGTGTGTATGGTTTTATGGTTTTCTATCCTGTGTTCACTGTCGCAGAAACCTGGAGAAAAGAGAGAGTGCTCTTGCCAAGAGCAGCACAGATCCATGTATTAAAGAAAGAAGAAAAATATTAGGTAATGAGAATCTGTCTCAAATTAAATGAAGAAACATTTGAGGAGGAACTACTTATAACACTGATTATTTTTCTTTTTTGGTAAGAATCTACTAGGAAAAAACACATAACCAACCTGCTAGCAAACCATTGGATGTGATTCTTGGATAGAAATATAAAATATATTCTAATTGAATTCTACAGAATAAATTAGATATGTTTTGTGTATCAGCCTTGCACATTGGAGTGATTAGAAATTGGGTGTCACATTAATTGATACTTACTTTGAAATGCATCTTGGTTTCTGTTCAATAATTTGTGCTTTGTATGAATTTAATCAGATGCTATGTGCCCCAGGTTGTATTTCAGATGAAAATGGGGTGGGGGGAGCGTTGGCAATAAACAGTTGTACGACGATTTTATCAAATTGCTCCTTGTCTAAACTAGATGGAGTAAAGAATTGAAAGCATTTCATCATCAGAATGATGATGTTTCATGTTGGCAACATATTTTTTGTATTCTAAGAAATTAGGACTCTACATAAATTCCCTTCGTGAGATAAGTTACACACAGAAGGAAATGGGTGACTGACCATATGTGCATGCATGTTAGCCCTTCCAAGAATCACTTAAAGTTCCCTAGGTTATTTTTAAATTAACTTTGTCAATCTAATAAACTAAAGCAAAGATAGTATTACCTAAGCCAGTAAATGGAGAACCTCCAGGGAGCTGTTCAATCTAAAATACTGGAATAAATAAAAACCTTCTATTTTGTTTAATTTGAAAGGAGGTGAAGTCAGTTGACAAATACTGGAGAGGGGAAGTGTGGAAAAGAGCAGTAACAAGGCTTTTTGTTTTATGGAGAACTAAATATTCATTGCAAATTAGGTTTCTACCAGCCACACATTCAGAAATACTCAGTTCAGTGACAGTTGCTTTCCTTGGACATTTTATGAGCCTTATCTTGAACTGCTCAGATAAGAAGCATGCTTCCCTCAAATATTCAAACTCTAAGATGCAGTTATATGTTGTCATGATCATGGAGATGCTAATATGAAAATACAGTTTATAGTCACGAAGAGACAGTTCTCTCTATAGGGATGAAGGTAGCTTAGCATCCATCCACCTTTGTGGCTGATGACAGGTACTTGGCACCTGAAGCTGTCTCTAGCTTACATTTGAGAAATATTAAATAACAAGTAAATGAGTTGAATAAGAAAGGAAGACTATTCTAGAAATAGCTACTAAAGATAGAAGTAAAAATACAGAGAAAGGAAACTTTCCTTTTCTTTAGTAATAATAACTAACATGTTTACACATTTACAGTTGGCAAACCATTACACATACATTATACTGTTTGATCCTCAGAACAGCCGACATGAAATAGATATTACATTGTTTACCTGTTAGACAGGTGAGGTACAGAGATTAAAAGACGTGCCCAAGGTCAGTCATGTACATTGTAGCCCTCTGACCACACATCCTCATTCACTTTTGCTAAGCTGTTACTTCACCTTTTACTTCTCAATCAATTAAGAAAAATAACTTTCTTCTTCATTTTTAGGTGAACTATTTGAACAGAATGATTGATTTGAGGCTTGGGGGCAGTGAGAAGAAGGGAGAAGGGATTACTTTCCCAGCTTCTATCAAATAAACAGATTCATGTTTATTTGCCCTATATAGGTATATTACAGCCCTATGATCAGTGAAAGTCAAATAGTTTTTAAAATGTGTCCTTATGTCTAATGATTGGGCAAAGCACGTTTTTTCTCATAGATAAAGGAACACAAAGGGCGATAGCCAGAGGATCCAGCAAGTGAGAAGCTTGATCAGAAGTAGCTAATGTTTCTCATAGGTGGGAAGACTGCATTGACATATCACTTGTATCCATGACTTGGCAGAGACTATCTGGAAAGTAGACGTTGGGGGTTGGGGGGCAATAAGGGGTAAAGAAGCAGCTGGAAATACTTGGAATCTATAATGAGATCATTAAGACTAATTAGCTGGCCCTGTAGGCAGAAAGCAGCCCATTAAGTCCAGATCCAGTTTTAATAACTTACCTGGTTTTGAGGGTAGAGTCCAGAGCACTCCAGGGAATAAGGTGCCTCAGGGATGAAACTGGAAGGTAGCTTTCTTAGGGAAGGCATACACTAGTCTGCAGTGGGTGCTGGAGTTTTCCTCTGGGAGCTAAAATAAACATTCTGGTTCCCTGGGGAGAGGAGTTAAAGGGAGCCTCTGTTTTTTCATCTGTTAAATGGATATATGTCCCTTGAAGAGTCATGCGGCTTAAGTAAGATAAAGATGTGTGCAAAGGGCCTGGGACAATTCCTATCACAAAACAAGTACTCCGTGTATATTAATTGAGACACAAATATTTATTGTCAGCACTATTAGGGACACTGACTGCCCCTGGGACCTCAATACAGTGCAAGTTCAGTGCCCATACTGCAGCTGCTCTACCCTCAGTGCTTGGGCACAAGCTGAGGGCACCTTCGGCTTCCTGCCCTGCCTGAAGCCACAGGTCATTTCAAAGCCTGCCAGGACTCCGGGGCAGTTTGGAAGGAAACTGAAATGAAAACCCCATTCTGGGATCTAGCTAAGCACATTTCTCAAGATCTGTTGTCTAGGGCGTTAAGGTGCTGTCCTTGGAAGCACTGGCGAGGAAGAGCGGGCGGTGTGGGCCTGCACGTGCGCAAGGGGCCACTCTTCCGAGATTACCCCAGGGATTGGTTCTAAGTGGATTCCTTTCTCACTCGCTGCCTCTGGATCTCCTTGTGTCTCTCCTCTCAGTTCTCCTTAGTTGGAACAGAGGCATTAGACATTTACTGACTATATTAGTTTCCTGTTACCACTGTAACAAATTTGATGACTTCAGTGTTGCAAATTTATTACTTTGCAATTCTGGAGATCAGAAGTCCGAAATGGGTCTCAATGGACTAAGTCAAGGAGGGCCCATGGCCCTGTTTCTCCAACAACATCGGACCAAGTCCTTCTCGTGCTGCCTTCTCTCTGGCTTCCCCCCGGCTCTCCTAACACTTCCAAGGACCTTTGTGATTACATGGGGCCCACCTGCATAACCCAGGATAATCTTCTATTTTAAAGTCCATTGATTGGCAACCTTAACTCCTTTTGTCATAGAACCCAAATATTCACAGATGCCAAGGATTAGAAGTAAATGGACATCATTGAAGGGCCATTATTCAACCTGCCATATAGTAAATCCTAGTAACTATCATCATAGTTGGTTACCATCATTTATTATTACCATGATTATTTCATTACTTCTCCTTGGCCACGCCCCAGCCACCAGTAATTCAGTTGCTATTTGCATTTGAATTTGAGGAAATGAAATTTTCACTGCTCTTGCATACATTTCAGGGGGTGGTGAGGGGTAACCAAATCCTGATTTTTTTATTGGTGGTGGTTTTGGGGGGTTGTTTTTTATCTTTTTGAGATTTAAATACCATAAAATCACCCTTCTAAAGTGTACAGTTCAGTAGTACTAGTATATTTAGGATATTCACAAAGTTTTACAGCCATCAACACCTAACTTCAGAATATTGTTATTGCCCCAGAAAGAAGCCCTGCTCCTTAAAGTCGTCTCTTCTCATTGCCCCTACCCCCCAGCCTGACAGCCGCTAATTTACTTTCTGTCTCTCTGGATTTGCCCATGGTAGGCATTTACTGTCAATGGAATCCTATAACGTGGCCGTTCTGTCTGGCTTCTTTCACACAGCATGTTTTCCAGGCTCACCCATATTTTAGGGTGTATCAGTACCTCATCGCTTTTTATGGCTGGCTAATATTCCTTCGTATGAACAGACCACAGTGTGTGTCTCCGTTTATCACTGATAGCAGTCGGGTTGCTTTTTCCTTTTGGCTGTGCGATCTTTCTGCTATGAATGTCGTGTGTGTGTTTTTGTGTAGACATAGGCTTTCAGTTCTCGGGGGTATGTATCTGGGAGAAAATTGATGAGTCAAGTGGCAATTGTGTGTTTAACTTTTTGAGTAACTACCAAACTGTTTTCCAGACTGACTACATCATATTATTATTGGCTGCAGTCAAAACAACAAAAAATGCTAATAGCTATCATTTATTAAGTGCCAAATACTAAGCAAAGGGGTTTACAGATATTTTCTTATTTAATCCTTACAGCTAACTTCGTGAAATGCAGTAGTCTCTCCTTACACGTGCGGGATATGTTCCAAGACCCGCAGTGGAAGCCTGAAACTGCAGATAATACTGAATCCTATCTATACTATGTTTGTTCCTGTAATACACACCTGTGATAAAGTTTAATTTATAAATTAGGGTTAGTGAGAGATTCACCACAATAATGAATAATAAAATAGAACAATTATAACTGAACAATGTACTGTAATAAGAGTTATGTGAATGTGGTCACCTGTGTCACGGGACCCCTTGCTGAAGTCTTCCTGTAGGCTCTTTGCTTTCTGGGGCACCACGTCACCATTAATCAGAACACATTTTCTGCTCATGTCTTCCACCCACAAGTTTAATGCCTTCTCCATCTTAAGCACTCATCATGCACTATGAGTGTAACTTTTGCTGTTTTGAGGTCTAACAGCATAACTAGCACGAATTTCTTTTCCCTTCACAATTTCATGGATAGAACATTCATTCTTTTTTTTTTTTTTGAACATTCATTCTTATAATAGTCTAGTGACTCAATGCACAGATTTGTGCACATTGAAAGGAAATTAATTAGAAGGTGGCTGGCAGGGCAAGACTGGGCTAGACGGGCCAGACATGCCCTGGAGCCAACCTCCCATGGTCCCTCCCCGGCCGACTGTACCTGGTGGCACCAGGGCTCAAAAGGCGTCTGCGGAGTGAGTGGGGTCCCTCCAGCAGGTGGGGTCCCTCAGCCTGGCCTGTGGGGATTGGGCCAAAACCAGCTCTCCGACATCCCTCGAGGGGTCCGGGAGTATGAGAAGGCGCTCTGCAAAGTTGTTGTACAGGGTGTGGAACACAAACACAGTGGGCCGTAAACCAGATTCGGGGCAACAGAGCCCCAGCAACAACATATAACCCATGGCCGAAGGTGGAATTGCGCGGCCCTACAAGGAATTGGGCTCCCTCCTCTCTGGTTTCAGGGTGCGTCACCCAAGAACCGCTGCTGCCAAGTCATTGCAGCTCAGCAGCTCCTATGGTGAGCATCTGCCCCAGTGATAGTGCATGTCATGGCAATCGGTCAGAGGGAGGGACACTTAGTATATTAGCCTTTTATATATATATAGGTCTTAGCAACCTCAGCATATGATATTTTTTCTTTATTAAGTCAAGAACTTACACTTCTCTCTGGTATCTCCAAATTGCCAGCAGCACTAATCCTGTACTTTGGGGTCCCTATTAAGTAAAATAAGGGTTAGTTGGACACAGCACTGTGATGCTGTGATAGTAGATCTGACCAAAGTGGCTCCTGAGTGACTTGTGGATGGGTAGCATGTACAGCAGAGATACACTGGACGAAGGATGGTTCACGTCCCAAGCAGGGCACTGCAAGATGGCACAAGATAGCATCATGCTTCTCAGAACAGCATGCAATTTAAAACTTATGAATTGTTTATTTCTGGAATTTTCCATGTAGTATTTTTGGACCTTGGTTAACCACAGATAATTGAAACTAGAAAGTGAAACCACAGATCAGGGGATCTACTGTAAATATTATGTCTCTTAATTACAGAGGAGGACACTAAGGCTTAGATGAGTGAAGCGACTTTATCCAAAATCAGGCAGCTAACAGCAGGAGAACCAAGGTCCAAGCTTAGAACTTTCAGAGCATCCACTCCTTCCTGCACCCTCATCTGCCTGCAGTGACCATTGTCACTGTCCTTGTGCAATTCTACATTTAGGAAATACTTTAGGGAAAAAAGAGGACATATGTAATACTTTCAAAAATAAAGATTTTTTTTAAAAAAAAATACTTTATCCTAGAGCAGTAAGATTATATCCTATATAATAAAGAGGTAATATACAATTGACCATCACGCCCTCACACAAGGTGGCTGCCCCCATATGGGCACAAGATGACCGCCACAAGATGGCTGGCAGGGGAGGGCAGTTAGGGGCGACCAGGCCAGCAGGGGAGGGCAGTTGGGGGCAATCGGGCCAGCAGGGGAGCAGTTAGGCATCAATCCGGCTGGCAGGGAAGTGGTTAGGGGGTGATCAGGCTGGCAGACAGAAGCGGTTAGGGGCTATCAGGCAGGCAGGCAGGCGAGCAGTTGGGAGCCAGCAGTCCCGGATTGTGAGAGGGATGTCCAACAGGGATCGGGCCTAAACCGGCAGTCGGACATCCCCCAAGGGATCCCAGATTGGAGAGGGTGCAGGTTGGGCTGAGGGACACTCCCCCCCAAGTGCATGAATTTCATGCACTGGGCCTCTAGTAGTTTAATAAAGTGTGTGTATTACATATTTAAGGGTTTGATAATGTTTACTTCAATTAGTTTCTGTATTCTATGTCAGGTGTTAAGAAAATAAGGGAGTTTTAAAACTCACCTTTATTGAGCAACTACTTTTCATTCAAATACAGTATTTCCCTAATATTTGCAGGCACTGTTGTAGGTGCTAATACTGTAATACTGGTACTACCATTACTGTTTATTGAGAATCTTCTATTTTTCATGTGTTATAACATTTAATATTCACAATAAGCTTAAAAGTTAGGTATTTTCATCCTTATTTTGAAGATGAGAAAACTGAGACTCAGAATGTCCAAAGTTAACTAGTGGTTAACTAGGCTTTGTTTATGCAGAGCCTTCCCTGCGTGATTCTCCTTCACTGAGAAACGCAAAGATGCACAGTCTCAGCTCTCCGGAAGTGAAAGCAAAGATGATGTCAGTAATTTACATACACATAAGAATTTTATCTCATTCAATCCCCAAGGTAACTCTCATCAAACAGTGGTAATGGTGGAATGATGTAGGTGGTATTGTTGGTATTGTTATCAGCTATATGCCCAAACGCTTGCAATTCAAGGCCTACTGATAATTGCAATCTGTCATAAAGTCAGAGAAAATGCTATGGGAATGAAGGGAGAAGGGGGAACACGGGCAGTGAGACTCGGAGTGCTTACAGGGGAGGTTAGCTCAGACATTGGGAAAGTGATCATTTGACCTGGGCTTTGGAAAATAAGAATGGCTTCTCTAAAGCTTTCTAATGTTGTCATCAGTTGTCTGAGGGTGTATCTAAGAGGAGTAATTTGTCACATAGCCATTGACAGAGCAGGGATTATAATCTGATCTGCTTTACCCTTCACCTTGGATCCTGGCCCTTGTCCAGAACAGCATACCAGGAAAGATTTGTTGGTCTTTTGACATCTCTTTGTGAACAAAGCTAAGTCCTGGTTCTGTTTGACTCTAGAAACAGATTATGTATGGTTAAAGGGAAAAGAAAAGCCGCAAAGGACCGGGGTCAGCCAGGTCACCTGCTCCAAGTCAAAAGATGCCGATTTGCCCTACCTGGTTCAGTGGATAGAGCACCAGCCTGTGGACTGAAGGGTACCGGGTTTGATTCCCATCAAGGGCACATGCCTGGGTTGTGGGTTTGATCCCTAGTAGGGGGTGTGCAGGAGGCAGCCGATCAATGATTCTCATCATTGATGTTGCACTCTCTCTCTCTCCCTCTCCCTTCCTCTCTCTGAAATCAATAAAAATATATTTGTATATTTTTAAAAAGATGCCAGTTCTGCCCTGATCTGTGTGTGTGGCCTTGGACCTCAGTTTCCTTATCTGCAGAATGATGTATAGGCTAGTGTTTCTCAAACATTTGTATGCATCTGAATCACCTGGAGAGTGTCTTCAAACAAAAATTGCTGGACCCCACCCCTGAGTTTCTGATCCAGCAAATGGGAATGTCCATCTAACAAGTTCTCAGGTGACGCTGATGCTGTGAGGCCAAGGACCAAACTTGAGAACCACTGGTCTCTTCTCTGAGATCGAATTTCCTCTCTAGTGCTCTATTTAAAAACTAACGGCATAGAAATCAGGGGCCTGGACCATATAGTTCCACCTCCAACTGCATATGCTACCGTGAGTAAGTCACTTAACCATCCTCTGCTGTGTCTTCATCCGTGAATTATGGCTCTTAGTTCCCTGTGACATAGGATGAATGAGAGAGTCAACTCCTACTTAAAAGAAACCACTTTTGAAAGACTACTTCATAAATTGTCAATTGTGCATATCCATGTATGAAGACTCCACTTTGCAGAATTTTTGAGGAAACCTTTAAAATGAAAAAGCAATAGAAAATGTATCTCCTCCTCTTTTCTATAAAGAAAAGGAAGTTTGATGTAAGAGGAAGTGTACCCATGGAGAATGTACTTAAAATCCAAATGACCCAGGAGGGACCTCATCCTATTTGGCAGATAAAAGTTTCCCTGCCATCTAGTTAACAAATTAATAAAAAAGAGCATAAATAAAAGGGAATAATAACTTAGAGCTGAACACCTGAGTCCGTGAGCCCTTTAGGGCCTTGGCACCCAAAGAGAAGGGGAAAGATCCTTGTCTCAAAGGCTTTGAAAGAGGCTTTCCTTGGACATTAGGGAAGCTCTGGGGGCCCTAAGAGCGAAGGGCTGACATGCCTGGGGCATGAGTCTGTTTGATCCAATAAAGAGCCAAAAAAAAAAAAAAAAGTCTGGTAAGTAATTTTGCTATTTCATTTGGTGCAAAAAGAGAAGGCAAAACGGAATAGTCAGTGAGCCAAAGCACAAAATGGGCAGGATGTGAATGCAGGCCGACCCTTCCCCAGACATTTCTCCGCCTGCATGAAGCGCTCACTGCTGAGGCTCACACACAGTAGCGTGCATTTAAACCATGGTGACCCTTTTGTGTTTTTTGATAGGCGAAGATGAGGACGAATTTGAGAATTTCATGCTGCCTCTTACAGTCTCTTTTGAAACAGTATTACAAATATTCAGCAACAACTTTAAACAAGAAGATGTGAAGGTGGGTTTGTTTCCAAACAGGAGGAAAGGCAATTTTGTTCATTCTAGAATCTCCAGGTCCAGAAGAAGGTGCTGCATGTCCACGTGTGCTCTGTGCCTCGTCCGCATCTTGTCCCTAACTGCATGTGTCTTTCTGTTGTACTTTTCATATAAGTGTTGAAGTTAATGGGCTTTGAGATCAGCGATGAGTTGGGACAGTAAGTTTACGATTAGGTGACACAGACTTGTCTCTCATTGCAGTTAATGTCTTTAAAAGAACATTTCTCGTGGGCACACCACTTTAAGCATCCCTGTTCTCTCATCTACCCTGAACTGTATGTTTCAACATATTGATATGGAAGAATGCACAAACATACACATGTTAAAACACTACATCTCTAAATATTTTTTAAACAATTTATATAAATCAAGACTTTATTAAATGGCTAGGCATATATGTATAAATAGGAGCTGGTCTTGAAGTATTGCATTCTTAAACTGAACAAAGTGATTAGGATAACTGATAGCTAAGTAAGGTTTTTATGTGCCTGTGGGAGCCATATTAGGATTGATTTGACAAGTCAGTTCAGCTGTGGCAACAGTCATAATATCTAAGACAACATTATGTTTTATTAGTAAAATCCTTAAGTGTAGCAAGCTGTTTGTGACAAAGCAGCCCCATATTTTAATGTGGAGGATGGGGAGCACAGGGTCTGCTCAGTCGGAAGAGCATCTTCTAAAATTATAATGTGTCCGGGCCGTATTAAATAGATTGACACTGATTATTATTTGTAAGAAAGGAACGTAGTCCCGAAAATGTAGGCACCTTTGCTGGTGATGCTTGAGTTATATTTTATCGTTATTTGAAATAAGTTGACCAAAATATTAACCATCGCTTTGCATGGCTCCTCTTCTCTCTACAAAAAAAAAAAAAAAAAAATTCGCAACAAGACGCCAACTAGAAAAATAATTGCCTTTGATGATTATTTTAGGATAATTCTGCTACCAAAAACTAATTAGTTAAATACTGTACCTTTTAATTTGAAATAAAGTTTTTGAAATTAGTATTTATCAGCATGCAATAGTCACAGAATTTTAAAACCAAGAGAGACTTTAGAGATTTTCTTTGCCTTTATAGTTTTGTTGAAATTCTACACCAGTTTCTATGCAGGTAGCTGTGTTTTTCAGATGTGTCACAAACATTCGTGACCAACAAGATCTTTGCAGCTTTAAGGTAGCTATTGCTTTATGTCAAAAAGAAGCGAGGTTGAAAAACACCATCTTTATAAAAATTCCATCTGTCTCATTGGAAGATTTCATTATGTTCCAAGTCCACTTTGATGTGAGCCCATCCAGTTTGATAGAAACCATCTTCCTCGAGTCATTTTTAATGGAGTTCCAGTGATATATCCCTAAACCAGCAAGTTCTTAACGACCCTGGAAAGTGACTGCTTGATTACACTTTAACGGTATTTGCAAATAAAATCACAAGTAATTAAGGGGAAATCTCCAGGCTTTTGAGCAAGTTTGATGCATGATAACTGCCTGATTCAGCTTCATCTAGAGTAATGCTGTGTAGGCAACAGCTACGGAGATCAATAGCAACGTAATGATGGTGGCAGAATTAAGTGAGTAACCTGAGAACTGTGCCTCAGAATGCATGCAGCTGCCACGAACCAGGGCCACACAGTGCACTCCGTGCTTCCGTCCTAAATGTTCATCAAAAGACGCCCTGCAGGAAAATGGAGTTAGATGCTCTTTATTGCTGATCGTGTCTCTTGCCACATTTATCAGGGAAATTGGATTAGCAGTTGGCAGCTGCAGGTAGACAAGATTCTGCAGTGATTAAATATGCAGCTTGGCTGCATTTGTTGTGACAGACCTTTAGTAAATTCTACTGTAAGCACCATCTGTCTAATTTGTATAAAGAAAACTTGGTGCTTTAAGCCACCAGTGAAGAACTAAATCTGTTGCTTTATCATAAACAAAACTTTTGCACTAAATGCTTTTAAATGTAATTTATTAGGTTAGGGCTATTTTTCTATCATGATGAATAAATAATACATGCAAAAGTGCTTTCAGGTACTTCATTTTGCAAGGACTAGAGATAAAAACGGTTCGGTTTTGTTCTTCAATAAAGTATTTAGTATTCCAATCCACAGGAGGTGATGCTGTTAAAATATCTCTATGAAAATGCCTCGGGACTGCCATATTCATTTAATTTGCAACCCTTACCAGGATTTTCTAACTCCCTATTTATAGATATTTTTCAAATGCAGATTTCAGGATGAACATAAACATTAAGGACCAATGTTGCCAAATTGAAATATGGTTGTGAGGGGAGGAAATGCTGCAAAACCCTTAAATTTATAGCTTTGTTTTCTTACTTAGTCCTAATAAAGTTGAAGAGAACATTGAATTTTTGTCTTAGGTTTTTCTCTTCAAAGTAAAAGGGGGGGGGGGGTGCTATGACAAATCCTGGCTCTAAAGCATTTGTTTAAAATATATGTTTTTCCCATATATTTGGGTCCGTAGTAAAATATAGTCCAATACTCCCCTGACTCGTGCATCATTTTTTATTTGACCATGACATCATCAGTTTTAAGGGAAATGAATGAAAACTTCTCAGAGGAAGAGGAGCAGTTAAATAGGAACCTGCTATCTTTAGTCCCTTCGTATAAACTCCACAATGTTAAATTATTTAAAATCCCTGATTTTCAGCATGCGCACATTAAAAGTTTTCGCACTAAGTGCCAAATGTTGCAAACAGCACTTTAACAGAATGATTTTGCTTTGATCCCTGTAGCAGTTCCTGAATAATTTATCACAGGTTATTGCCTTAATTCTGGAGAGGGATAGAGCAATAAAGGCAGATGAAAACACTCCAGTTGAAACACCTTGGGGCCTGCTCATTCCTCTGACACGGCTCTTTTGTTGGAACTATTTAGAGGTTATTAAGATGTGTCTCCAGAATTAAGAGTATGCTTTAAGGATGAAGACAGCCATCTTAATTCTAAAGACAAAGCACAATGACCCTTCACCTTCTTTTTCTTTGTTGTTATTATATAGTAGAATTATGAGGATAATATTATAGCTGCCCCCAGTAGTGCCACTACAGTAAAGGGTCTGTCAGACTTTCCATTAGAAACCCTGTTTTGGGGGTCAGGGTGGAAGGAGCCGCATTTCAGCTGTTTCCCAGCCCATCCGTCTCACATTTGGCACGCAGACAGCTGTTTACCGGGCAGCGGACTGAAGCACTGAGCAGTTCTCCGTGGGCTTTCCAAAAGGAACCTCAGGGTCCGATGCCCCAGAGCTAACCCACTCCCCAGAACACCCTCCCCACAGACACAGCGCCGCTCACTCTTCACATCGGCCAAGTGCTGACCAACCGCAGGAGAAAGGCAACTGTTCAGATCAAGCGCTCTGTACTCTTTTAAATGAGATGGTGAGTTGTGGCTCCTCCTGCCCTAAGTTACAGTCGGATCACCTTTCACTCAGACGGTTAGTAGCCTGGCTGAGCTCCTAGTGAACAGTTTTCCAGTCTCACACCAGAACTGGGTATGTTGTGGCTCTCACGAAAATACTCCCTTAGTGTTATTTGAGTGTCAGTATAGCTAAGCATAGTACTCATGCTGTTTGAGATAAAAGATACTGTTTGAGCTTAAGAAATCTGTTTCTTATGTTAACACTGCGTTTTCCTGCGGATCAAATCTATTGAAAACATACATTTAGTTATTTCTTAGTGCTTTCTCTACTATGTAGTAACATTTTCTAAACTTCAACATAGATAGAATTTCATAGATTTGAGTCCATTAAACCATGTCTATTAACTTGGTGTCATTTAAGGAAGAAATTTATGGTGAAATAAATAATAGCATTTTTGTGTAATGAGGATAGTCTAAAATATTCTAAGAGTCGTTTGCATTGGGCACAGAGAAAGTAACTCTTGGCTCCTCTTGCCTAATTTAGAGTTGAATGGTGAGTGCCTGATACATATGTGAAAATTTAAGATAATATGAAGAGTAGCCTGTGATCTGTAAGTGTACATAGTAAAGGTAGAGCAAAAAGACCACTGTAGTAGACCACAGAGCCAAATAGTCTGAGTCAGATTGCTCCAGGAGGCTGAGAAACGTGGGAGACTGAGAAAGAGGGAACAGGTACCAGGTGCTGGAAATAGGTTGCACAAAATTTAATTCATCTAAAAAAATAGCAGGTCACATGAGAGACCTATACAGGAGGCCAACTGGTCACAGAAAAACAAGGACTGGTGAGATCAGGAGAGGAAAAAGAGTAAGTCACTTAAAGAAGCAGAAACAGGGAGTCAGGGTTACAGGTTCAGAAATTCAGATAAGCGTCATTCTATAAACTGAGACAGCACAGAAACAATATCCTCATAAGCAGCTTCCAGCTGCAATGACCTGTTAGGCGGGGTGGCGGAAAGATCAGAAATTCAGACACGCCGACAGAGAAACTATTACTTGGTACTTGGAAATGTTGCTCAGTCATTAAGCTGAGGGTCATGATTCACTTCCAAATCCTTAATGATAATTTAAACACCTTCCTAAAGAGGTTTTCATTTATAACCAAGGCGCGAGGAAAAAGTAAATCTGGTCAAATGAAAAGTTCAGAGAGCATTTTCTGGCGTATTTCCACTGAAACAGTATCTTCAGAAATCACAGTTGCGGATCTCAATTATCCCACCCCCTTGTTTTGCAATTATGTTTATTTGTGCTCCTTGTTCTGACATTCTAGCATCTGTTCACGGGTTTTCTGTTTCTCTTCCCATGAATCATCCTAAGGACAGCTTAATTAAGCATCCAGAGTCCTAGTTAGATCTCTCTTATTTTAGAATCAAGTTTTTGTTTTTCTAAAACAAAAATATTTATAGAATACTTAGTATGCATCAGGCTCTTGTTAGGCATTTTTACATAAATTTATCAAGTTTATTCTTCACAATTCCTCTGAAAGAGTATTAGCCCCTTTTATAGATTAGAAAACTGAGGCAGAGACTGATACATTGCCTTGCTTTAAGACTTACAGCTCAGAAGTAAGGCTGGAATTCAATGTCAAGTCTTCTGACATGGAATGTAGAATTCTTCCCTACCCTCCCCCCCTTTTTATTTTTTATTTTTTTTATTTTTTTGCTTGGGAAATGTGAGTTCCTTTCTTGTTACATCATGGCACAGCAGGTCACCTGGACAGTTGTACTTTGTCCTCGGTTACTCACGATATTTCTGAGAGACCTTTAGATGCCAGTGTACTTCCACGGTAGACTTCGCTTTGCAGAGTAGAACTGATTTCAGGCGAGCCGGTGTTGTTAAGACTTCCTATTATTAAATAATGTCTAGACAATGTGCATTTCTGTTTTGTGCTGTTATCAGTCCTCGTTTTGCTATTTTGGCATTATGCAGAAACAAAATGTTTTGCGAATCTAACTCCCTATAATATTAAAATTATGACAGCTCGGTTTATAAGAATCAAAGTAGAGTTGGTCAGCAGATTTCATGGTGTGTTCGTTTAAAGTGTCTATGGTTTTCTGTAGAAAGGGATCTGAGCGAGACATTTTAGCTAATGAATCAAAATCAGATATGTGGTCATTATTGCCTGATTATTACTCCATCTGCTCTGTGCTAACGTGAAAATCAATTACTGTGTCTCTTTCCCACTGACAGCGTATGTTGATCGGGCTGGCAAGAGATCTTCGAGGGATTGCCTTTGCACTGAACACAAAGACCAGCTACACCATGCTGTTTGACTGGATGTATCCTTATTACACTGTGACAATACCAGCTCTGTGCACAGAGGGATGCCAGGCCCCTCGCTTTCGCTTAATAGTATGGCACAGTAGGGAAGAGGAAACAAAGCTAAATGAACTAATGTGTAATCAGCTAAAAATTACAGCACAGTGGCAGCCGTGCAGATAACTGAGCAGAGCGTTTGGAGACCCAGCTCAGAGGTCACTTTTTCGGGGCCATTAAATATTGACAACTTAAAAATCACATCCCCAAAGGATTGTTTTTGTTGGGGTTGCAGGCATAATCGGGCTAACGTCTTTAACTCGGGACCAGTGCAGCCTACCGTTCGGCATTTCGAGGAGATTTGAATTTCTACTCCATCTTAATTAGGGCTGAGAAGGTCACTTTATCTCTTAGAGGCTTAATTCATCATGCTACAGTTTTTCATCACCATGAAAATATTAATGGACATGGAAAGGAGGAAATAAGTGGTCAGGATTTTTCATTTGGTGCATGAATTTACCTTGGCCAAAGCTTAGTGCAGACAGCAAAATAAACAGACATCCCCCACAGAAATGTCTCATCACATAGGAGTGGAAATAACATGGGCCTTAGGGTCAGAAATCCCAGCACCTCGCTTGTTGTATAAACCTTGGCCAGTCATTTGCCCACTCTGAGTCTCAACTTCCTCATCTACGAAAGGAGACATCCACAATCACGGCTTGTTATGACCATTCAGATAGGTAACGCACTTTGCGTAACATCTGAAACATGTTGGGTAATCTTAAATGGTTATTGTTAATATTGTTTTAATAGTATTGTATGAATCCTCCTTGACCCTAACAGGAAGTGACCACGTACACAAGTCGCATACGTGTAATATAATATAAAGTTGCCGTGCCTTTATGCATGGAACCATCAGAGAACAGAAAAATTCTCTGGCTTCAAAGCTATTTTGTTTTTTAAGTTGTACTGCTTTTCAATTGCTCCTTACAACCCTTATCCAAACTTCCTTCATAAATTGTAAAAGAAACTTCTTTAAGGCAGTCTGATCCAGCTACAGCCGAAATATAACCGACAGGGAACCTGGGCATGTTTTAGGGAAAACTCTCTCTGTATTTTTTAAATTAACATTAATTTGAATACTGACCTACATTTTACTGTTAAAACCTACTTCATTAGATTTCTATGCCCATAGAAGGTTAGAGACAATGTTCCATGTCATTGAGGAATCGTGTGTGTCTGTATCAGCATACAAAGTATATGTACAGAGATTACAGATTTTAACATGGGAATTCATATAATTCTTAAACTATGAATGATAAGTTGGAATTACATATGGCCCTTTTATTTCTCTAAACATAAATAGAAGCTCATAAAGTAAAACTTTCATTTATTTGAAAAATCATAAAATCCTAGTTTCCTCACTTTAAAATTGATGGTCATCTTAAAACCCAGCTACAACTCTAGGATGTCCAGCAATTGATGTTTCGTGTTTTCCTCATCAATAGTCTTCACCAAGAGTCAAGGCAGAACCTTCTCGCCGAAGGTCAAAGAATAAAAATAGCTTCCGTAATTGATGCTGCCTAAAATTTATAGAACATACTGCAATTTAAGTTTTTAAGGAAGGCTGCTGTCCATTCCCTGACTTAGCTCCTTCTTCTTGGCACCTATTTCAATGGTGAAACTTTTGTCCAGCAGATGGCAGAAAATAGCAAATGGAAAACCTTGGGACTTAATGTTTTGTTTTGAACTAGAAACCATTGTCTCCAGCATTTGACCAGAGATGTTGCAGTTATTAGGGTCCAAGGCAGAGCGTGAAGTGTCAGTTATGCAGGAAGTTGTGTTAGGTTGCCAGACGGGTGGCTTGGTACAGGCCTTGCTTACAATAATCGAGTTTCAGTAGCAAATCAGCTTCCTTGGGAAAAGGCCAAAGGCTTTTCATAATTGTATTGACAACAAAATGAATATGATAAATGGTATTCATTCAGTTGAGACAAGATTTATAGTTTTCCTTTGGGCCAGGATGAAGAGCAAATATTTATAATAATAGTAAAATTTGTTTAAAAGTTACATTATTTGATCATTCAAAAAGGTTTATTAAAATATTTCGAAATACTTTAAGCAGTTTCACGTGATATAACGTACAGAAGCTTTCCAAAGTATTCTAGTAATGTAAAAATGAATAAGAATATGATTTAAAAAACATGGATATGAAAGTCATTTATTCTTCCTGAAATATTGATATGTCAAACCGTCAGTGGTGATTCCCACATTACTGCTGGGGAAAGCTTATTTGCCTTTTATCCACATAAATGTGTGTTCTTTAATTTGTTATACAGTCCTTAGCATGCAGAGGAATCATCCTATAAGAGCACATGTCATCTTACAGTCAAAATGCATTTTATTTATGGTGATTATTTGATAAAATGCTATTTTAGTGGTTAGCTATTTAATTCAAAAACATTTCTATAAATACTGACTGCATTAACTGCTACACGAACTACATTGCTCATCACTCTGTCCTTCCAAAACTAAATTGCCTGAAACTCCACAGCAACCATGTTGACAAATGGTTCCGCTGCTGGAGAATTGAAGAAAAATTATTGATAATCCTTCTTTGCTCCTGTTGTGAGAATGCAATAGGAAAGCCCCTTACCTTGCAGTGTTAAGTCACCTTGTTTAAACATTCCCAGATCACATTTAGACTGAAGTATCAAAAATCCAGAGGGAAATTGAGTGGGGAAGGGGGGGAAGCGGGGGAAAGAATGTGTATGATGCTATTTGCTCATAGTCTTTTAATAGTCATAGTCTGATCTTTGAGTCCACTGTTTTCCAACCCGTCAATCAGTTGTGTTCATTAATATGCATAAAAGCATGCAGAGGCAAGGCCAGATAATGAGCTGTGTAGACGAGCACAAACTCTGGACTGGAACAGTCTTAGATTCCAGTCTGGTTTCACCACTTACCTTGTGAGGTCTTGGGCACGTTACTTAATGTCTCAGAATCAGTGTTTTCTCCTGTGGAACAGGGCTAATAACACCGACCTCACAGGTGTGTTGTAAAGTGAATGAACTGACACAGGGCCTAATACAGCGCCTGCACAAAGTAAATGCTCTACCACTATCGTTTAGTTCTGTTCCCTAACAGGGATGAGACAAAGCAGTCCCATTTGCTCACTTACTCAGCAGATTTTGCTAAAGTCTGGGCTAGGTTTTATGAGGGATATAGATTACTTTGGATCAAATCCTACCCCCAAAATGATCTTACAGTTTAATAGAGCTGGTTAGATACCTACATAAGTGACTATAATAAAATATAAAAGGTGATAGATGCATTAAAGATACAAATGGAGTGATTACATTTAGCTAGAGAAGCAAGAAAGGTCGTATAAAGGTGAAGGATCTTATCAAATAAGTAGGATTGGACTGCTGGAACTGTTGGCTGGAGCACAGGTAAGGAAGGGCAATAGTGGAGAAGACGTATTGTTATACAGACCACTTCCTGGTTAGAACTAAAGTTGTCTGGGACCCTTGAATATCAGGCTAAGGATTTAGGTCCTTATTCCATAGATAGTACAAAGCAATTGATTGTTTTGATTTACTAACAAAATCAGAATTACATTTCAGGAACAAAATAATGATCAATATTTTGGACAGACTGAAGTAGGGAAGAAAGTAAGCCTGAAAAATCGCTGTTCAGCAAGCATTTTTTTTTTTTTTTTTTTTTTTTTTTGGAGTGCTCTGTGCCAGGCATGGAGACTGAATAAAAGGGTTGCTTTTTACAAGAATGAATAGAAGAGTGCTCTTTAGAAGCCCACTCTAGTGGGTGTAACAAATAACTAATAATCAATGTGTTGTAACAAAAATGCGTGTAAAGGACCATGTGAACATATGAGGAAGAGACTGGTGTTTCTGGCAAGAAGAGTAGGCTTCCAGGAAGTGAAAGTTGGGTGAGGCGTTGAAAGGTAGCGAGGCAGGCATTTGCCAGACAGAAGGGAGAAGAGTGGCTTCCAGCGACATCTGCCTTTGTGAGCAAAAGTTCAGATGTTTCACATCCGTGGAATACCTTTCAGAGAAGCTCTGAGCTGGCAGGCCCTTTCTGTCCTGGAACCACATTCTCACACCCTTACCTCCTAACAGTTTTAACGAGGTCTTTTGTTGTCTTCTGGTATATGTCGATGTTTTCTCTATTATGAAGTCCCGTAGAGAAAGAATTATGTTTTCACTCATTTCTTTTTAGGGGGGTTGATGGAGGTAGCATATAGAAAGTACTAATAACTACTGGGTTAATGGGTGGATGGATGGATGTTGTCAAGAAGCAAATCTCATATTCTTTTCATTTTCTTATATTTGGCATCTTACAAGGTAGCATCATATCCTTAATGTTTGTGTTTTTCATTTATGTGATGTAGGCCTTAGGAATTTATTGAGAAGATCTAGGTGAAAGCAATTCGATCTGTGCCTCTTCTACCCAAGGGCCCCTACTGTCTTCCTCCTGTCCAGGTAGACGTAGTCCTCACAAGGCCACTGGAAAATTAGGATTGGGTTCCGATTCTCAGTCGGAGTCTGGCATTCTCACTCTGAAGCCCTTTTAACCTCCCTGCTTGGCAGACCTCTCCTCTGCTTCCCAACATCACTCATTTTCTCAGTGGCAGTCACCTCTG
Organism: Myotis myotis; assembly: GCF_014108235.1. Classification (NCBI taxonomy): domain Eukaryota; kingdom Metazoa; phylum Chordata; class Mammalia; order Chiroptera; family Vespertilionidae; genus Myotis; species Myotis myotis. The sequence continues at coordinate 6,215,552 of NW_023416368.1, read as the reverse complement.
TCAGAAGCATATTAGAATTGGCACCACTCTCATTCCACACAGCACAGGGAGCATCCCCTCCTGTCCCCCAGCCTTATCCCATAGTGAATGCAATATGCTCTGAGAAATAGGATGGTCCTAATGCCCTTAGAATGCCTTGCAAAGGGCCTTGTGTGCGCTTATGATATTCTTAGATCCTGAGAGTTGGGTCTTTCCCGTTTTCTGATGAGCCTTTCAGATGCTTCCTCCCCAGTGATCACTTCATTTGTGCTCTTACGGTCTCAGTGGAACACTGGTATAGAGGAACGGAGACGAGAGAGTTGGCATCAGTGGATTTGCAGGGAATTGAGAATGGCTGAACCTAGATCGGGTAGGAGTACTAGGAAACGAAACTGGATGTAGTCAGGGACCACATCTTAAAGGGCCTTGTATGCTATGCTAAGGAATTTGACATTTATTCTAAGAGCAGGAAGAAAATTGCTATTTTTTTCACCAGGGAGATCTCTACCCATATCACACAGAAAAGGAACACCACCAAATGATTCAGTTCAGCACTTTTCATCTGCAACAGAAAGACAAGTACATTGGAAAACCTCAGAAAGAGAGCAACTTGGGGATTAGGAAAAGGAAATGAAGGCAGGAGCATAGTAAGTTTTTTTCTGCTGCAGTTTTAGACCTTAATTTGATCTTTATGTGTCCATTTGGCAAGGAGGAGGCCAGTTGTGGGTTAGAGCCATTGAAGCTGTCAGTTTTCCAAGTTCTGATGGTCATGGTCATTGACTTATCAGAGACATAAACTCCTTAGTTGTTGAGGACTTTTGAGAATTTCTCTTCGGGTGTGTGTACATAGCACTACCTTTTAGCAACACTGAGTAGATTAAAAGTTACCCAAAGGTTTTCTTCAAACTAACATCCCCAATGTTCCTTGGAGTTACAGTGGGTCCAAGCAGAGCAGGTCAACAACTTAAAAGAAAGAATGTATGTAATTTCTAAGCTATGAGATAGATAACATGTGATTTATTATTACTATTTCCCTCTACTTTTATATATTTTAAGAATTCATAATGAGCAACTTAGTCCTTAAGTAGTTTAATACCCAAGAAACTCTTAAAATAACAATTAAAATATGTTTTTATCCTATTAACTAAATTTGTTTTCCTTTTAAGGGGCACTAACTTTCAGGAACAATCTTTCTTTTGACACTTAAGTTCTTTAACGGGCTTTATAAAAGGTACCCAACATATCTTCCCCTTCTGCAGAAGGCTATTGAGCAGTGGTATGGAGAGCCAGCATGTACCACTCCCATCTTAAAGCTTATGGCAGAACTGATGCAAAACAGGTAAGAGGTGTGATGGGGAGTGAAAAACAATCTATTTGGCAGCAGTCTCCAGACATCAGAACTTATTGCCTTATGTGTGTATAATCAAGGCTTAGCAAGAACCCAGGAACCCAAACAAGATAATCAGTAATAGCAATAGAATTAGAGACAGGCTGAGTCCTTCATAGAGAGAGAACACAGTATACTTAGGATCTATGGAGCTGGGAGGAAATTGAAGACTACAGCTACCCTTGTTTAAAATAAGCCAAGACACAAAATGGAAGAAGGCCAGACATTTTAACTGTTTCACTGCTTAACTGCAATTCTGTAGAATTTTAAAGCAGGAAAGAAGTTTCGAGGTCTCTGAATTGAGATGCTTCATTTTATGGATAAGGGACAGAGTCCCAGGGCAGTTCAAGACACGGTTTGTCGCAAGAGCCCTGGGGATTGTCCTGGCTTTGATTTCTAAGTTATCCTTCTTCCTCTTAGGAATAAGGTGCATGTATATGGGTGATTTATGCCCTCAAATTTTTCATTTAAACGGCGACTACAACACTTCCCAGAAACTGCCTGTGTGACCTTATAATTTGCATAGACCAGCAGAGATTCAATAACTCTGCAGATAAATATTAACAAAGATGTAGCCAAAAGAGAAAGACTGCAATAAGCTCATTGGTTTACCTCTTTAAAACATGTCATTGTGAATATGGCTTAGCACCAAATTACCTGTCACTTAGCCATCCTGTCTCATCAGCTCCTCTTTGTAATCCGCGTGCTGGAAGGGAGATACTCAGACAGGAGTATGGATTGCCGCTTTAATTTTATCTCTGGTGCTGAGATTTCATAGCAATAATTTAAAAAATTTTTTAAACAAGAGGTGGAAAAAGACCTGGCAAAGAAATAAATGTGAGTATTACTCTTTTGAAAGCCGTTTTTGTTTTTAACCATTCTCATTGGTGGCTTACCTTCTAAAGGAAAAGTAGCTCTGTGTTTTATATCAGAAATTTAGTTTTTATTCAATTATAATTTTTTCAACCAGATAATTGATATTATATATTACTGATAAACATGTTATAATAAAGGAAGAAGCATTGCATTATATATTGTGAAGTATTTTCTATCAGCCATAGGCAGATCATTTATATCTAGCACAGTTGTTTTAACAACTACCTAGTGAAAATCTGTAATCTCAGAAAATATGTTACCTTGTCTGTTCCTCTATAATCAAATGTGAATTATGTCTCTGCATTTTTTTTTTATTCAGGAATTATATACCAACAATCGGATGTTCACAATAATAAGTTATCATTGGACTTTATTCTAAAGCATTTTGAAAAAGCATAGAAAAGCAAGGATTCACTCTATTCCTGACTAACAGTCCTTTAGCAAATGTCTTTGCTTTCTGATATTTCTTTAAGCTGGTTTCATATTTTTGCTAATCCTTTTAGAAATACATCATTTTCAACAGCACAGCCGCAAGGCATATCGGAGCCACCTAAAGCCAGAGTGTGTTAAAAAGCAAATATTGTATCAGGACGGCGTGTCCTGTGCTCTGCCCCACAGTTCTCCCACCTCTCAGGAGCCAGGGAGGCAGAACTGCCCTCATTTGGAACCTCTGGGGTGCGGTTTTCTTGACTTGGGCTGTGTGCAGTGGCAACTATAGTATGGATGTAATTTCATGTGTTTGGAATGTGCTTGAAGTAGCAGATGAAGCTAAAGGTGCCTAGGTTTCCTGTCACTTTAGAATTTATTTTTAAAATGTGTATTGGATACAACAAGAAATCTCAAATGTAAATCTCTATTCAAGTATCTATATAAACTTACACTTACACACCTGGGGCTTCTGTTATTATCTATCAGCCACTTTGCATGGAAAGAAAAGGGTAAGAGGTTTGTAATAGAGGATGTCAGGATACTGTTTGGACAGGTAAAAAGTGAATTCTTTGAGTCAGCAAATAAGTGAAAATAATTTTTCATGATTGTCCTAGTATCTTTGTAGAGAGAAAATTAGCATATGTATTAATGGAATGGCACTTTCAAACAGATAATTGTACTGCCGCTACTTCTAATAAATGGAAATGCTGTGCGTGTTAAGCTTGGATTTGGTTTCTTTATCTGCACAGAGAGTCTAATTTTTGCTATATTTCTTAGATCCCAGCGTTTGAATTTTGATGTATCGTCTCCTAATGGAATTCTTCTCTTCAGAGAAGCTAGTAAAATGATTTGCACTTATGGTGAGTATCTCTCTCCATATTTGTCTGCAATATAACTTTATCTCTTTGGAGGAAAGAAAGATGTTTGTTATTTTGTTATTTTGAACTTCATATCTGTATGCATTTGTGAGGTGGGTAATAGGAGTGCAAAAAGCCAGGTAGCTATATATTGGCATCAGGAGAAGTAAGCAGCATGCCTCTGACTACATATCATTCCTGACCACCTTGATGAATTTCTTTTGGAGAAAACTGCAGTGTCAGTAGGCAAAGGAAATGCACTAGGCAGAATATTGAAAAGTTATAGCATATTTGAAATTGCTAGAAGTTCTATCAGGGACTCTGCTGTCTTGGGTGAAGGAGTGCCTAGACCAGTGTCACCAGCACTGCATTTTGAGAAAATATCCTGGTAAAGAGCAGTAAATACTGTGCTGTAGGGACTGTGGGGCATGGCACCCCTGGAATCAGAGTTCAGTAGTAAAGACTGTCCTATTCAAACTTGGTAAGGTGCTGGAATTGGGCCTTAGAACAACCATAAGCCCTAATGCTTACCAATTCCGACAGCTTCATCAGTGAAATTCTCAACTCTGGACCTTTCTGTAGCGGGGGGATGGGGCGGGGGGGGTGGCTAGGGTGGGTGAGAATCCGCTGACTGAACACCAAGCACGGGCTGGGCCCTGGCAGTGCCCGCTCTGGGCCAGCTGTGTCCTGCGTCCTCTCTACTCCGTGCTCTTCTTTGTGGCCTGTCCTTTTTACGTTCCCAAATCAGTAGCCAACTCCAAGTACATCTGCTCTCAGAAACGGCCTGTGATTCTCGTGCATCTTTTTGAGTACCTAGAAACAAATTTTACAAAATCCCATAGAGCTTCTTTATTTTGTGTTAGGGGACAGGGGGGCGGACACGGGGCGGGGTGGGGGGGGGGGCAACCATTAAAAGTATATTACTTTTTTGTTTTTAAGTAAAAGCCCATTTTTTAAAAAGGCAGAAAAACAGTTTTCTTAAAAGTGTTTTACATTGATTCAGAATATATTCTGGGTCCTGATCTGTATGCATTGTAGGCCTCTGTTAAAAATGCTTTGTTTTAATTGTACAGTTGATATTTAGAGTTGGAGACTGTAATTGTATGGAAACTACAGAAATCACCTCATTAAAGACTTGCACTCTATTATTTCATCTCTGTCCACAACTGTGTTGCCACAGCTTTTGCAACCCTTGAAAGTGGACACATTGGAATCATAGAAAGTAGAAAGCTTTACCTCCTAAAGGTTAAAATGGCCCCTTTTTAAAGTTCTCAATACTGTACCACACTTCCGTGCGTGTCCAGTTCCTTTCAATGTCTTGTTATATAGAGATGTATGTCCGGACCTTTTTCCAAAAGCATGATATCTTAGAAAAAGCATAATGTTGGAGATTAAAAGATCTGAATACCAACCCTTACTAACTCCATGACCTTCAGTAAGACACTATACATTTTTGTGCCTGGTTTTCTCATATACTATAAAATTAGGAATCCTATTGTCCCTCTGTATCTCGGGGAACTGGTCCCAGGACCCCTCAGACACTCACATCCACTGGCGCTCAGATCCCTTATGTACATTGGCATAGGGTATGTGTATAGCCTACGGAGGATTTGTAGATAGGCTACAGCAGGGTTGCCTGAACGTCACTTCCTTCACATGGATTCAAAGTAGCGCTCAGTGTGTGGCAAATTCAAGCTTTGCATTTTGGAATTTCTGGGACTTTTCCCCCAGTCATTTTAATGTGTTTTTATTGATTTCAGAGAGGAAGGGAGAGGGAGAGAGAGAGACAAACATCAATGATGAGAGAGAATCATTGATCAGCCGCCTCCTGCACACCCCAGCTGGGGATCAAACCCGCAACCTAGGCATGTGCCCTTGACCGGAATTGAACCCAGGCCCCTTCAGTCCGCAGGCCACACTCTATCCACTGAGCCACGCCAGCAAGGGCTTCCCAGTTTTAGATCCCAGTTGATTGAATCTGCAAGTGCAATACAGAGGGCCGTAATGAACAGCACCTACTGACCTACTCATCTAGTCTTGGGTGAAAGGTAGTTAGTGGAGGAGAGAGCTCGGCATGGGCTGTGACCTAGAAGAGGGAGGTACGCACTGAAATGCCTCTCCTTGACCCAGCGCTGCTCCTCGCACTCAGAGTCCCCTGGCTTTGGACGGGTTCACTGGCCATTTCATGTCACATTCCTGTGCAGGGATGCCTCCTACTCAGACCACATTGCTCAGCTTCCTTCTGCCGGTAACAAGTGCTGGGTTTCCGTTTCCTTACTTTTAAAAGGAAGTAGTATTTTCCATTATGAAGCAATGTACATGTAAGAATTTCTTAGTAGTCGATAGAGCTTTAGCTATAAGAATGTCAGATTCCTATTACAAATCACATTGTATCTTTCGTTTCCCTCTTTCTGGGTCCAGGTTCTTGCACTAAGTGTCATTTTTTCCTCTGAGGCTTATTCATTACTGCAGATGGGCTGGTAAGGGCAGTGGCATCTTCCTCTGACAGGATTCCTGGACCTCTAGAACAGTGTGTGTCCAGCGAGCGACAACAGGGGGCCTCAGAACAATGCCAAATCTGTGGGCTCCAAAGCTGCCCAGTCCGCTCTCAGGTTGTCTGACATAGAAGAAGGCAGCACAGCAAAAACTGAGAAAGACAACTATGTAAGGATTGCTTTGGAGGAAGAACAAGAGGAGACAGAGGGAAACAGGAAGGGAAGAAAGAAGAGAAAGGAGGTGGAATGGAAGAGGGAAAAAAGACCTTCAAAGCGTTCTGGAGAAGTCAGGTGTTTGCTTACCCGGAAAAAAAAACTAGGAGATTAGGCTAAGGCTCTGCTTCTCAGTTTAGACTAATAATAATGGTAACTTCCATTTTTTTAATCAGCTATTATGTGCCCACTCCTGCCCTAGGCCATTTGACAGACGTTAGCCCATTGAATCCTCAAGTCTGCCACTCACTAGTCATTGGGATTTGATTAAGTTGCTTAGCCACTTTTGCTTCAGTTTCTTGTTAAACAGAGAAAATAATGCCTACTTCATTAGGTGATTGTGAAGATTCAATTAGATTATGCATGAAAAGCCCTTAGAACAGTTAGCTGCTATGATTATTGTTAGGAAGAAACTGGAGCTCATGGAGGTTAAGCGATTTGCCAAATATTACAAAGCTAGACATAGCTGAACTGGAATTCAGAGTCTGAGTAACTTGAGACAACAGCCTTCCATATTTCTTATTGCCACTTGGGAGTTGCCAAAGGAAGATTATACCTTGGATGTTTATGATGAAGCACTGTTCTTGTAAGTATGGCGATTTCTGTCCTAAAACTTGAGGGAAATCAAAGGCTCAATAGAGAAATGCCCTTCAACTTTGTCACCAATGACTTTTACATGTGCACTTTACATAGAATAATAGAAAAATATCTCTCACCTTCATTGATTCCATTGCTGACCCTGTCAGCCAGGCTGATCTTGTCTGTCTTTACTCTCTGTAATGTTTCATTACCCATGCTCTTACCTCTGGAGATTCTAACATGCTCACTGGAGCGAGACCATGTGGGTGCCATCCAGGAGTCTGGAAGGTGAGGGAGAGAGGAACTGGGAGGGCACGGGAGCCAGCATTATTTATTTCTTTGTGAGCCAAGGCGAAGGAAGGGGAAGCCCATGGAGGGAAAGGGCCAGAACATTCTGTGATCCCTTCTGTCCCCATCCGCACTGGGCTTTTTCTCTGCTCACCTCTCCTGGGCAGTATTTGAGTAGCCAGGGACTGGGGGAATGCAGAGCAGGAAGACTCATTTCCAAATGCACCTGATTTGCTACATATTTTGTGGGATACCTCCACCTCCCTGCTCAATGAGACTGGCAGAAAAATAATACTTTTGATATGCTGTTTTATTTATCTGCATTCTGTCATGATATACTTTGATGTAAGTTTTTAATTTTGCTGCAGCTCTCAGCTGCTCTCGCCGTTACAGCTCGGGGTCAGCAATGAGGTTAGCCACAGTAGCACAAAACAATTTCCTGTTCGTACAGCCCAGGTAACATTTGGATGAGGATTAAATTTTACCACATTTTCTACTAGCCCAAGCCTATTATTTCTAATGAGTTTTAAATTGCTTCAAGAACATGTATTTCAAAACTTAGTGCTATGATCCGTTCAGCCCAAGCAACTTAATAAAAGAAATTTCTTTCTTAAATTTTTGGTTAAAGTGTTGCATGCAGTGTAATAAATGTTATTACTTTGGAAACCTACTTCTCAGTTTTAAGAACTGGATGTTTTTTATGCTCAATTTCCATTTGTCTAATCTTTTCTTCCCTTTGCCTCTGGGTGCTGGTATCTTTAGTGACATCTGTTGGTTGAAGAGTGCACAGAAGGGAGAAATAGTGTTTGTTTTCCTAAGACCGGCCTAGATGGAACTGCTTTTATTTCTTCATTATGTGCCTGATTTAAGTTCATTGTGAAATGTGAACTTTAAAAATGAACAGAACAAGCTATGCTTATTCATTATACATAAGAATTGACAGCAGGGCTCTTTTTAGCATTGTATGCTCCAGGTGCATTTAAGGTATGACTTAATGATATGCATAAATTGAATTTGTAAAGTCCACGCCACTGTTATTTACTGTGACCTAGAAAACAGACCAGTGGTTTTCCAACTGGGGTTCTGCAGAACCCTAGAGATCTATGACTGTGCCAAGAGGCCCTCCAGAGAGGGGAGGGTGGGGGCCTCTTGCCACGTTAAGCAGAACCAGGCAGTCCTCGGGTTACTTCGGACCCATCTCCCATTCACAGCATTTATTTAAAAAAAAAAGTTCTGTCATTTCGACATAAGTACATATGTGCTTTATGTTTTTTATTATTTATTTACCACAAGTAAAGGTCAGGAATTGTTATCTTTCTTTTAAATTTGTTTACTGTTTCACTTCATTACTGCTGTGTATGTGCTCCCTGTGAGTGACATAGGTGCTTATGTAGGTGGGTTCTGACACCGAAAATCGCGTTACGTTGCGCCGTAGGAACGGATCTCCGATGTAACCCAAGGACCTACTGCAGTGATGGCAAACCTATGACACGTGTATCAGAGGTGACACGCAAACTCGTTTTTTTGGTTGACTTTTCTTTGTTAAATGGCATTTAAATATATAAAATAAATATCAAAAATATAAGTCTTTGTTTTACTATGGTTGCAAATATCAAAAAATTTCTATATGTGACACGGCACCAGAGTTAAGTTAGGGTTTTTCAAAATGCTGACACGCCGAGCTCAAAAGGTTCGCCATCATTGACCTACTGTATATAGTTGCACTAGATTTGTTTGTAAAAGGTGTCACCTGTTTAACAAAAATTTTTATAAGAGAGCTTGAAAATTACTGGAATGTGCTAGTAGAAGTGTTGAAAGAATGAAGGCTTATGATTGTATACTCATGTTTAAATGATTGCAATAATATAGCTAAAGAATGCATTGGTCTTGAAATAACTAGAGACTTAATAAAATGTCCCCAGGAAATAATAGTTCTGGAAAACAGATTGTCAAGTACCATAGATATGGCCTAAGAACTTATCCAAATCTTGGTTGGGGACATAGAATGACACAGTAGAGTAAAACTCACAAAAGTCTTGTGTGATAATGAGATTATTAACACCTTGAGGATCCCAACACCAGGATCAGGTGGCTTACAAAGCAAGGCCTTTAGGAATACATTCGACAGTGAAGTCAGAAGCTGTGAGTCTTAGAGAGTCCCCTTTGCCACAGCACATCTATTGGCTATTTGTATGTCCTCTTTGGAGAAGTGTCGATTCAGGTCCTTTGCCCATTTTTTAATTTGATTGTTTAACTTTTTGGCGTTGAGTTTTAGAAATTCTTTATAAATTTTGGATATTAACCCCTTATCCGATGTATTATTGGTGAATATGTTCTCCCATTCAGTGGGTTGTCTTTTCATTTTGTTGATGGTTTTCTTTGCTGTGCAAAACTTTTTAGTTTGATACAGTCCCATTTGCTTATTTTTTCTTTTCTTTCCCTTGCCTGAGAAGATACATCAGAAAAAAACATTGCTGTGAGAAATATGCAAGATTTTACTGCTTATGCTTTCTTCTCAGATTTTTATGGTTTCAAGTCTAATAGTATGTCTCTAATCCATTTTGTGTTTATTCTTGTGTATGGTGTAAGAAGGTGGTCTAGTTTTTTTTTATTTTTGTTTTTTTGTGTGTGTGTGTTTTGTTGTTTTTTTGCACGTATGTGTCCCAATTTTCCCAACACCGTTTATTGATAGACTATCTTTACCCTATTGTATATTTTTGCTTCCTTTGTCAAATATTAATTGACCATAAAAGTGTAGGTTTATTTTTGGGCTCTCTATTCTTTTCTGTTGATCTATATATCTGTTTTATGCTAGTTCCATGCTATTTTGATTAGTAGAGGCTTATAGTATAGTTTGTCTACCAAGTGTTTTTAAATAGCTGCAAAGTACTCCATTTCATGTTCCTCCTATAATTTATTTAATTATTCTGTTTTTGAGAAATGTGATATTTGATAAACATGTAATTTTTTACTATCATGCACCATGTTTCAGTAAGCAACTGCGTACATTCAGCTTTTTTAGCTCCACTCATTCAACAAATGTATATTGAGAGCAGCAGGTGCTGTTCCAGACTCTTTGAACTGGAAAAGAAATTACTTAGGATGTTAGAAAATAATACGTGCTTTAAAAAAGAAGAAGCACGTCAAGATAAGGGGCATTGGGAGTACCAGGGATTGGGAAGCATGTGGCTGTATTCAGTGACCGAGGTAGGCCTCATTGAGAAGATGACACTTGATCAAAGACATGTAGTAAATGAGGGAGTTTCTATGTAGGGATATCTATGGGAAGAGCATTCCAGGCTGAGGGAACACCAGGCTTTGGGTCCTGAGGCAGGAGTGTGTCTGGCGTGTCTGAAGAACAGCAAGGGAGTTAGTAGCTGGAGCAGAGTGAACCAAAAGGAGAGAAATAATAAAAGCAGTGTCATTAATATCACATCCTGTCAGCCATTGTCAGGACTTTGATGCTAACTCCAAGTGAAATAGAGGGACTTTAGAAGGTTTTGAGCAGAGGAATTACATGGTTTGACATTGGCTTTGACCAAAATGATAGCAGCGGAATTGGTGAGAAGTGGTTGGATTCCGGATATGTTTTAAAGATATAGTAAATCAAATTTGTTGGTGGATTGGATATTTGGTATGAGAGAAATAATGTAGTCAAGGTATGTTGGCATAGACAACTGGAAGGATGACGTTACCATTAACTGAGATGGGGAAGGCTGAGATGGGTGTGCAGGGATCAAAAGTTCCATTTTAGTCGTGTTGAACTTGAGATACTGATTAGACATCCAAGTAGAGAGGATGAATATGGAGTTGTTATATGGTCTGAAGTTTGGAGGAAAGGTCTGGTCTCAAGAAGCAAATATGAGAATCATTGACTCTTAGATGGTATTTAAAGCGGGGAAACTAGATAAGTGCCGGGGTCCAACCCCAGCAGGTCCAGGGGTCCCCAAAGGTGTAGACGGAGTCGGCGAAGAAGGAAGGACACGGAGACAGTGTTCAGTTGATCAGCAGCCTAGCCAGGATCTCCAGCCAGGATCTCCAGCCAAGTTCTGGTCTGGATCTCCAGGGAAGTTCTGCTGTTTATTGTCTTATTACATCCATATTTATACCAGTTGATTTTAATCTTGTCAATTTCTATTACAAAGGTTAGGGTGTTTCTTATCTCCATTCCAGGGAGTAAAGATTATGTAGCTTAAGTGTGATTGTTTGTAGTGATTAACTACCCGCCTGGCACTTAGTTAAGGAGTTTCATCCCCTCCCTGACTTCAGGGAAAAATTCCTACCTGGGGAAACAACCTTTCTAGGAGAGGCATCCCCTCCCTGACTTCAGGGAAAAATTCCTACCTGGGGAAACAACCTTTCTAGGAGAGGAGAGGTGACCTTGGTTAAAACACACAGCGCTAAGGGGAGCAAACATATTAAGAACAGTATGCTATATACGCCAGGTCCCTTGAAACATATGCTGTGCAGATGTTTCTTTCCTGCAGCGACTGTGTCAAGCAGCAAGGATGGACCGGCTTCCGGCAGATAAGATCACCAGTCACCAGGGTGGTGACCTAGGTTTGATCCCTGGAGTACTCCAGTGTTAGGAAGAAAGGGGGAAGAGGAGAAACCAGCAAAGCAGAATGAGAAAGAGCAAACACTGAAATAAGAGAAAATCAGAAAAGTGTGTGTCTTGTAAGACAAGGAAGAAGAGATAGGCAGTCTACTATGTCAAAAGCTGCCCATGGATCAAGTAAGATGAGGGCTAAGAGTCAACCATTACACTTAGCAACAAGAAGACCACTGGGAGTCTTGAAAAGAGCACTTCCAGTGGAGTGGGTATAGAAAAGAATCAGAGAAGAAATGATGGTAGTGAATATAGACAAGTTTTTGGAGAGGTTTTGTTATAAGAGGGAATATTTTGCATGGAAGTAAGGCCAAGAGAAGGTTTTGTATTTTTTTAATGGAAGAGATAACAGCATGATTTGTATTCCAGTAAGATGATGTAATAGAAAAAAAAAAAAAAAAGATTGCATAGGAGGGACGAGGTGGGGATATTGCTGGTGCTTTGTCCTGAAGCACATAGAGGAGTTGGGAGCTAGTTGAACAATGTTAAGGGGTTGGCTTTTACAGAAGACAGTGTATGTGAGTGCATTTGCCAGTAAACAGGTAGGTGGATATGGTATCGAACAGTTAGCATTAGAATATATTCCCAAAGGTGGATTTACACATTTTTATCTTTTTAATAAATATTACTAAATTGCCTTCTAGACTGGTTGTACTAATATACATTTCCTACAGTTTTCTTAGTCTTCCCACAATCTTATCCGCACTACATCGTTTTAACCTTTTTCAATCTAAAGGGGAAATATATTCCTCTCCAGTCTCTACAGCTTCAATTCTATCCCAAACTATGTAGGTCCAGAGGCCATGGTTGGTTTGCAGAGAGACAGTGGGAGGAGTGACCTGAAGTAAGGACAAGCTTACGGTTCTCTCCCCATAGCTGTTCTGATGATGAATGAAGACAGCCTGGAGAGCTGTCAGCTAAACATGAAATTCACTTTAAAATTTTAGAGATTAAAAGGGAAAAAGAAAAGATAAATCAATTTAATGGATTGCTTTATAAGCCAGGAAGTAGCATTGTTCATACTGTTGGTTCTTTCTGGCACAGCATACGCGATAGCATCGGATCCCTTGTACCTTTTTGCCCCTAAGTGTTCTGTTAAGGCACCGAGAACTGGTAGCATGTGGGGCATAGACCCCGGAGCCGTTTCTCCATTGAAGGAACAGAGGGAAGGTGGTCACAGATAAAGTGGTGACCTTCCTTTGAATTATGTACTAGAAGGAAGTGACATTATTGCACACCGCACACACCCAGCCTCACCTCCTCCTCCTTTCCAGGCCATGGCTCCCCAGGTGTGAACTTACGGCTATTAGCTTGGAGAGAGAAATGACCCCTGGTGCTATGTGCTGTTGTAGTTGACTTTTACTGAGCACTGGGGGAAGCACTTTACATACACTGTCTCCTTTATCCACATACATAAGAGCCCTGTGAGTTACAGGGACTGTTGTTACTCTCATCTTATAGTTGAAGAAACTGACTTACAGAGGATAATAATCCGCCCAGACACCCAGGTAGTAAGAGAAGATGTAGGATTCAAAGCCTAGGTCAGAATGACTCAGAAGCCCACCGGGTCATCACTGCATGTTTATGAACTTAATTATCTTCAGTTGGAATGTTCTCTTGTTCTCCGGTTCCCCAGCAGAGGCCTGTGGAGGGAGTTGTTCCTCTGTCAGCGTGGGGAAGAAGGGAAGAACTTCAGAGAGTCAGTCACTCAAGGGAGGGGCGTGTCAGAGGAAACCATGTAAATAAAAATAGCTCGGCTGGTGTGGCTCAATGGTTGAGGGCCGACCTATGCACCAGTAGGTCACAGGTTCAATTCCTGGTCAGGGCACATGCTGGGGTTGCAGGCTGAATCCCCAATAGGGGGCTTGCAGGAGGCAGCCAATCAATGATTCTGTCTCATCATTGATCTTTCTATTTCTCTCTCCCTTCCTCTCTCTGAAATCAATAAAAAAAATATTTTTTAAAAAATAGATCTGAAAGTAGATCTTAGATAAACCAAAGAGATTTCCCATCTTTATATATACATCCCTCTCTGAATCTAGATCTTGAGAGTTGTCTAGAAGAGTACTTCTGAGTGCTGGAAGCTAACCAAAAAACCAAACAAACAAAAGAAGCTTCCCCAGAAGGACAGAGAATAGAGCTTACAAAAAAGGAACCCAAACATTCATATACACTAATACTGAGGAAAATATTTTAAGAAGCCGAGTTATCTATATCAGGCATCCTCGGTGCTTACTTTCCAGTTCATTTCCCTTATTGGTAGATCTTTTCTACTGTGCAGCACGTCCAAGAGTAAGAATGGCAGTTCCTGGCATTGGGCCCCCATTCCCCCACTATGGCCTTTGGCCAGGTTAACCGTTCAGTGCACAGTGATCTCCCAAGTCCCAGCATCTCGCCTCCACAGCCATTGTACCCAGGTCTAATGTCAGAGATGAACCAGCACCTCCTTCCCTGCCCCCAGTTACGGCGGATGTAGTCAGTGGGAAAAGGTTGCAGATTTTCCTTTGTGCCGCTCCGATAGTACCAACGTGGCAACTGTTGGCTGGCTGCAGTGGCTGCCAGGCTGGCAATGCCTCCGTCTCCAGCTGCCTGTCAGTGTAACAGGCCTTTCTCTCAGGAGGGGCATGCTGAGAAGGAAGGAGATGGGATTTTCCAGGCACCGGATGGAGCAGGGAAGGCAAGCAGGGTTGTCACACCTATAGTGGAACATCAGAACCAAACCGCAGCCCTGTCACGTTTGTTTACAGTATTGTGAGTGTAACTGCTAGACTAAGCTACTTGAGGACAGGGCCTCCGATTTCAGTAAGTATTGTTGAATAAAGCTGAATTAGAGTCAATAAATGACAACTTAGCCACGCCTTCTCTTCCATAGTCTTTTTTTTTTTAATTAAATTTATTGTGGTGACATTGGTTAATAAAATTATATAGATTTTACTAGTAAGTGTTCAGTTTTATAATACATCTCTATATTGCATTGTGTATTTACTACCCAGAGGCACCATATGTTTGACCCCCTTTACCCTTTGCTACTTCCGCACCCCTCTTTCCCTCTGGTAACCACCATACTGCTGTCTGTGTCTATGAGCTTTTGTTTGTTTGCTCATTTGTATCCATAGTCTTTTATAGCCACCATGAAATGCCCCGAGGCACTTGAGCACAATGAGATAAGTGTTTCCTATTTCAAAAGTATTACTCATTCTACGTTTGCATGGTCATGATGGTATACTATTCACTGTTTTAATTAACACAGATGTGTCTGAAACAGTCCAAGAGACATGCGTGCCAAATTGCAACTTTCACATGAAGGTAAACGTTGTGGTTCTAAATAATTAATCCTTCTTGCTGATAAGTTAGCCATTCATTTTCCCCCCATCAGAGATCTTGGTCTACCTATTCCATCTTGTGCTGAAGAATTTAGCACCTTTACTTCCCTCAGAAGGACATTAGCATAAAAAGATCCCCAAAGATGACCCAAAATGCATAAACCACTTCCACTCCTAGTTACTCTGGCTCTTCCCATCACATGTAACAGTGCTTTTCTTTCCTGGGAAAGGCGGGCGGGGAAAGGCCCACCTTGGTTTATATTGAATTTGAGGCAAAGGTAGAAAAGCAGTGGTTGACAGCTGTCCTGTCCGGCACTGCCCTGGTTCTTAGCCCTCCACACCTGTGCATTTCATCTGCCTGGAATCCACTCCTCTCCCTGCAAGTTCACCTGGGAAACCAGTCGATCCTTGAGAAGTAACCTGTTCTATGATGTCTTTTCCCACTGCTCTCCTTCCCAAGCAGAGTCGTTTCTTCTCTTCCCATACATCTTGACACATCTCTGTGCGTGTGTCACCTTGCATGCAATTATTTATTTACAGCTCTGTTTCCTGCACCAGACTGAACTCCATCAGAGCAGAGATTTTATTTCATTCATTTGTTTTTCCCAGCACCTCACACACAGGAACTGCTAAGTTAATGCTGTCATATTGCATTGGATCTGTGTGGAAATCACTATCTGTAGGCGAGTTAGGTTAAGATCATGAGAGAGGGTGTAGAAGTTGATACGGAGTAAATTCCAAGGTATGCTTCGGCACTCCGGACAGTGGTTTTGTCATTCATGTGTATAAAGGATAAGCAAAGCTGCATGGGCTTCTGAGGTTGCACAGAAGAAAACCTGCATATGGAAATGTTTCAGTAAGGCCAGCCAAGGGTGATTTTATGCTTACCCTCTTAGTCCACATGTGGTTACCACAATAAACATATAGGTCAGGATTCAAACAGGGAAAGCAAGCACTGTGACACTTACGGAATAGGAAATTTGTTTTAGGAATTGTTAGACCTTGTACGGTCTTGGGCAAAGATGGGGAAATAGTGGGGAGAGTTGGAAGTTGAGGAGAAAAATCACTGCTCAGTCCTCCTGAAACAATGACTTGAATGGACAAGTTGGAGCTGGCAGGAAAATCTAGAAGCTTCCCACACCCAGCTGCTGGAGTGGACATGAAAGGAGGTGGGGTGAAGGGGCTGGTGTAGTGGCATGGACCTCAGTGAGAGACTGTTGCCTCTGCATAGCTGTCGCTTTGCAGGTTTGCTGCCAAGAACTTGACAGTGAGCTTGGGATCCTTGGTCAGCAGGGCTGGTAGCTCTAGACACAGCAGGGAAGAGCAGGGACAAACTGAAACCAGTGGTATTTCTACATCTTATTCTCACCATTTCTGATCACAACGGCCTTAAGAAAATTATGGTGGCTACTTCACCTCAACCTTCCAAATCTCACACAAATTTCTGTTTTGCCTAATTCTAGCCCACAACCAGACAGGAAATGGATTCTGGGAAAGTTAATTCTTATTTAGCCAAGTTGACACAGTACAAAATCACAGCAGTGTGCCTCTAAATTTTGTAAATTGCATTCAGTTTCCATTTTAGAAGCTATACTTACTTGAACAGGAAAAGGCAGATCTAAGACACATGTACAACTTTATATTTTTTGAAAAAGCATTCTTGGGTTTTGCCTAGTAATATACCTTACTGGCAAACATTTCAGAAACAAATTGTTGGTTGTAAAAATTTTAAGGTGATTGTATAAACATTTCTTTGTCTTTTGATGGTGAACCTAGAATTTAAGTACAGTCTTTAAAGCAGTCATCTCTTGAGATCTTCTACAAAAGGATCTAAAGAGAAAAAGGAAGGAACATTTATTGTGTGCTGTGCCATGAACTTCTTATGTGTCTCATTTCATTTAATTCATATACCAAACCTGTGAGGGTCTTAAAGGTGAAGTAACTCAAGATCAAGTTCATATAAAAGGGTTGAAAATTCACCCCAGAATTTAGAGTAATTTATATCTCAGTCTAGGTTATCTTTTTCTGTTGACTTTGTTGGTTATTTACATTTACTCCTACTTTTTTAACAACTTATTGAAGAATGGATAGCATGTATTAAAGTCATAAAGTGAACTAATCTTGAGTACAACTCAATGAATTTTTATGTATCTTTGTATACATCCAGATAAAAAGAGAAAATATTTCCTAATACCCTTGATTGATTTTCTTTGGGCCATTTGTGCTTCCCAGGTAAACTGCCTTATGTTTATATTTTCATTACATGAATGGTGTAATTCTTGAAACAACGGTAGGAAGTGAGCATAAGCAGTAAAGCAAAAATGTGAAATAGCCTGCCTCGTAACTGCTTTGACTTGTATCTACTTATATCACTTTCTCTTTCTGCTTTTACCCTAAAACAGGTAATCAGATCCTGTCCCTCGGGAGCCTCTCAAAAGATCAGATTTATCCAATGAAACTCAAGGGCATCTCCATCTGCTATTCAGCTCTCAAATCTGCCTTGTGTGGAAATTATGTCAGCTTTGGCGTCTTCAAGTTGTATGGGGACAACCATTTTGACAATGTACTCCAGGCCTTTGTCAAAATGCTGCTGTCGGTGTCCCACAGTGACTTGCTAGTAAGCAACCACGCATCCTGGGAGTCTTTTGTGTGAAACATGAAGTAACACCCCTATAGGCTCAGAATTGTGATAATGAAGTCCCGGGAGTTAGCACAGCACCAGGACATTTTACATTTTAGGACAGCATCTTGATTTAGCTTACAGACTTTGAACAACTATGGTGGCTCTATTGGTATAATTAAATGTGCAATTTTGAAAACTGCAGCTCCCACCCTCTGACAAATTAGTCGTCCAGAGTGCTCCAGGTTCTGCACCTAGAGAAAATGTAATTAGCAATTTCAACTAATTGCTTACATCTATACTTATAATTCAGCAAAGGTCTCTGTTTCTGCAGGAGAAAGTGCAGGGTTGGCTGCGGGTCCTTCCCCTTCCCTTCTCCTGTCTGCTTCCCCTGCTGTTCGGCCTGCGTGTCCACTAATAGTCTGGGTGGTGGACAGAGAGCTGACCTGGAAGCTGCACAGCCTAGTGTAGTCTCAACCCTGCCACTCACTGGTCACTCACCGCGAATCAATCACCTTCTCTATTTCTCCAGGCTTTCATTTCCTCACCTTTAAAACGAGTGAATTTAACAAAGTGATCTCTAGGTCCCTTTTCTACTCCGCCATCTAGTTTCTATGATTTATGTCAGTGGTTTTCAAGCCCTGAGGCCCATCAAAATCACCTAGGTGCTTGTTGGAGATTCAAATTCAAGGCTCCGCCACTGAACTGTGTCATTATCAGACTTTTTAAAAACATTTCTGCCTGGTTAAATAAAAGCTAATACACGACCAGTGTGATTACAGAAGTTGCTTCATAGCACAGCCAGGTTCATGCTCAGGCTTCGTTTAGGCTTTTCCACCTGCTCCCAACCCAAGGTGACAAGATCTGGGGGGTCTTCATCAGTCAGCCTGTGTGAGAAATGCTCCTTGACATTCTGATTCCTTCCTTCCTTCCTTCCTTCCTTCCTTCCTTCCTTCCTTCCTTCCTTCCTTCCTTCCTTCCTTCCTTCCTTTCTTCCTTCCTTCCTTCCTTTTTTATTTTTTGTTGTTGCTAATTCTCATTCAAGGATATTTTTCCCATTGATATTTTAGAGAGAGTGGAAGGGAGAGGGAGAGAGAGAGAGAAACATCTATGTGAGAGAGGCACATCGATTGGTTGGCTCCCCCATGCGCCCCAACTGGGGCAGGGATCGAACCCAGGTATATGCCCTTGACCAGGAATTGAACCTGTGACCCTTCGTGCAAAAGCTAACACTCTAACCACTGAACGACACCAGCCAAGGCTCTGATCTTTTTCTAATAGACAAGCAAACTTCTAACGCAGTCATTCTCCAATTTAAGGGTGCCTCAGGCTCCCTTAGTGTATATATTTAAAATGTCCATTTGGGAACCTCTTTCCAGAACTTTTCACTTAGTGAGTATGGAGTGAGGATCAGAAAACTGTATTTTTAACAAGCACCGACGAAGTTCTTCTGACATGGTTGTAATCTCACTTTAAGAAATACTGCTCAAGTTTACTTCTCTTTTGAGTGTACTTTTTTGATACTGGTTTGAGTTTTATTTCAGCTTTTCCAGGTATCTTTCTCATGTGCTTACCTCTTACCTGTAGTGTATGGTATATATTAAGCCATTTACCAAATTATGATTTAGCTAGATGGTCGACAGTGTGTAAATAAAGACGACTGTAATGCCAAATCCTATTATAATGGGAATTTTTTGTGTGTGTTAAAGAGAAAAAAGGTTGCCAAACCATTGTTAGGCAATATTCAGTGTTAGAATGTTCTAGTCCCAAAAAAATAATCCAGCCTTCTAAATTCCATACTGTAGAGATTTTACTTGCATTTAAGTGTTAGTCATGTAAGATTAAGTTGACATGACATACTACCCTGGAGCTCCAAGTTAGGATTTCTGGACATCGAGAGATTCCTATTAGAACCCTTTAAATGCTGAATTGAGAATCATTACGTCATTTGTTTCATATATTTATTTTATATTGGTTTTGTTTAAGTAAGTTTGCCATTTCCGATATTATAGATGGCAGTTTCCACTGGACTGTAACACGTTTTTGCTTCTCTGTGGTTTGACATGCAGTATCTGTGTGTTGTAGCAATATCGGAAACTGAGCCAGTCTTATTACCCACTCCTGGAATGTCTCACCCAGGACCACATGAGCTTCATCACCAACTTGGAACCTCCTGTGCTCCTGTATGTTCTCACATCTATCTCAGAGGGGCTCACTGCTCTTGGTAAGTAGCACGGAGAACATTGTTTCTAGAGGAAAAACTTTATGTGGTCTCCTAATGTATGCGCTCATTCAGATGATCATTGGAAAAAGGGGGAAAGATTGTGTGCACAAACTGAAAGACTATAACTCTGATACTCTGCCCCACAAGTCCTAGCTGCCTCGTCCTCCCCACATTCCAGCTGTTTCTTTTCAACTCAGTGAGATGCGTTGACTTATTTGGCTTCCCCCTTCCTCGCCTGTAGCCTGGAAACTGCTTTGGGAGCGAGCTTGAGCACTTGTGTAGGTATTACCTCATTTGTTTCCTCCTCTCTGGTTTCACAGTCCTGTACTACTTGTTGTGCAGTAATTGCAAAATGTTGTTTCATATATTTTGTTCTGTTTTCTAGTTGTTTATGGCAGAAGGGAAAATTCTCATAGCAGTTAATCCTTCATGGACAGAAACTGACATCTTTTATTATTACAGTTTGGCTTGACATTCTTTTATCTCACATCATAGTAATACTTGAAGATTTTTAATTAGTTGCAGGTGACTGCATTCTCCAAATGTGGTCTTAGGCCTGGAATCTGCATTTTAACAAGGGTCTCAAGTGAGTCTTGACAAAGTGATATTATGGAGAGAACACTGAACTTGGAATTAAGTTCCAGCGCTGCCACTTATTAAATATATGACCATGGACGCCTACTCTGTGCCTCGTGCTGCCATAGGTGTTTTCCTTTCCTTCTCAGAACCGTCTACTGATCAACTAGGTTAGATACTCTAATTGTACTGTTTGTCCTTATTTCCTACTTGATTGCAAGCTTTTGAAGGAGAGGAACCGTCTTGATCAGACTTTCCCAGGGCCTAGCACTAATAAGTACTCAATAAGTATTTATTATTCAAGAAGGCACACAGATGTCTGAGAGTGACTTTGTTGTGTGGCTCACTTCACAGGCATTTATTCTTTGTAAACGTATAACCTTTACAAGCTTTAATATTTAATCAGAAACGCTGCGGGTGCGCCTCTGTGCCAGGTGTGAGAACCTCACCTCTAGGCTGATAGAAGCCTTTCGTGGTGAAGATGAATGTGGCCCCTCTTCCCTTCAAACCCTGATGAGGTTGACAGCCTGTACGTTGAGATTCAGACTTTGAGCCCCATCGGGAGCCACCCTAGGAAAGCTCAGCCTGGGCCGTTTTCCCAGGATCTAAGACCCCGGAAGAGGACGGGGGGGTCTCAGAGGAATAGGCCTTGGCCATATTGCACAGGAGTGTGTAGGTTTGTCTTTTCTGGACAAGTTACTGCTTCCTTTGTTCTCAAGAAAGACTTCCTTAATGGATAATGTCATTTACTGAACCTGCTGGGCCTGGTTCATTTGGAATCTCTACTCCAACCCCCAATACAAACCTTCCACCCAGAGGCCTCTGTTGCTACAGCTGGGGGGTTGCTCTAACCGCGTGCTTTTAGCCAAGTATCTCGCCTTCCACTGGGACTTTAGTGGTTCTGTCGTTTCTCTTCTGGAATGACTCGCCTCAGCAGGACTCTGTGCAGCCAGGCCCAGGTTCCTCCCCATCGCCCACCTCTCAGGCCCAGGAGACCTGGCATTGCACGAGGACTAACTCAGGGCCGCCTCTCTGAGTTCGCTTGCCCCCTCCCCCCGAGAGCTTACTCTAAGGGCTCCCTCAGTAACAGGTGGGCCTTGGGCATGGTTTTGCAACTGGCGTACTTCCTCCTCCTCGGTCAGAGCTCCAGCAGAAATGAGAGAACCGTTTTCTAGACAAGTGGTCTAGTGTCCATGATTATGGCATTTACAGAAAGACAACTGTGAGAATTCTCCCCTCAGGTTGGAAGGAACAAAACCAAGTAGATGCCTCTATGGGCGAGTGGCCCCTCCTAGCACAGCCGAGCCCAGGCAAAGCATTCTCTAAAATTAGGCTTCGACTTTTCTTTCCTTTTCTCAATCACAGAAAGAGTACCCATTCGTTGCAGATAAACACAAAAATGGGCATAAACATTTTTAATCCCTCATATTTCCACCATCCACAAATTGCCAATGGTAATGCTGTGTATGTCCATCTCAATGTGTTCTACACGTATGTATGGTTTTTAAAACAAATATGAGCCCATACTGTACTCTGTTATAACTTGCTCTGTCCATTTAACAACACACCAACTTCTCTTGCGTGTAGATATCTCCTGGTGTACACCCTTGTTTATAGTCTGCCATCGTATTTCTGTATTTATTTAAACAATCCTGTTAGATTGTAGCTAAACCTGTATGCACATTCCTAATTGTTCCCTTGGGGTGAAACATGGGATTGCAGGGTGTGCAGTGCACATGCCTCAGGACTGGCCGTGCTATTTACCCTCCAGAGGAAGACAGGCTCGCGTGGCTGAACCGTTCCAACACCGGGCATGTGTGACCATTAAAAGACTACTTGACCTTAGCCACGTAACTCAGTGGGTTAGAGTGTCGTCCAGATATGCCCAGGTTGCGGGTTTAACCTCCAGTCAGGGTACACATGCAAGAATCAACCAGTGAATGCACCAGTATGTGGAACAACAAATCCATGTTTCTCTCTCAAAAAATATATTTTGCCACTTTAATAGAAACAAAAAAATAAAAATAAAAAAAAAATAAGTATTTATTGAGTGAATTAATCAGATAAGATTATTTTCATTACAGGGATGGTAAACTGTGGCTCAGAGAGGTGAAACAGTTTGCCTAAGGTCATACAACTAATAAGTACCTGATCGAGGAGTCTTTCTAACTAAAACTCATTCATTCTTTTCATCTGCCACCCTGCTAGATATACCTGGTAAAAGTCACAGTTTCGGTGGCTAGATGCCTGGTAAAAATGGTTTTCCTTGTATTCATGATTTTATCTTTAATATTGTTGCAAAATGGCATTGTAACCATTGGATAACTGGCAGGTGAATTGTGCTCTGTGTCTTTAAGAAAGAGAACTATTTAGATGTTGAAAGTAACCACTTGTCTTTCTCCTTTTCCAACAATAATAAATTTGCAAAGAGACATTTATAGGTATTGTTTGGGTTATTAGTAGGTTTCACTTCCACTATAGCTTCAGTGGAGAAAGTGAAAGGGAGGTACAGAAAGTTGAATCAGTGATAGAGTAGTGACTTGCTTAGCATGATGTTAAAAAATTTTAGTTAATCATCATTCATTAGCATTTTTAACCTGGGCCAGCTATAATGTGGGGAAAGGTAAAGGTGAATAAGAAAAGTAATTATAGTTTCTATCCTTTTAATCACCCATCTACCATCACCAGCACCACCATCCCCGTACTCTTCTATACAGAGACCAAGCACAGGGCTTACAAAAAGCTGCTCTCAACTCATTCATTCACTCAATATCAATTGTGCACAGAACTATGTACCAGGTACATTCTAGACCTTAGCAATACCAAAGGGAATGAGACAGATAAGGTCCCTGCTCAGAGGAAGCTTATCTTCTGACCAGGAGAGATAAACAATAAACACACACACGAGAATGTCAAGTGATGATACGAGCTAAACCAAGATTTTAAATGGGATAATGAATAGAGAATGATTAAGTGTGGCTTCTTTAGAAGTGGCGGGGATAGGGGTGCACTCCAAGAAGTAAAGGAGGGCGAAAAGGCGGAGCAAGGAAAGGTGAGGGCAGGTGAAAAGGTGAACTGACTGGAAACCGCCAGAGCTAAATGTTGAATATTAATCAGAATGTGTTATTATTTTTACCACATTCTTGAATTGGATGGACTAAATTGTATGTATGCGTGTAATATGGGAGTGAAATATTCAGGAAATAATTTAGAGACTTAGAGACCTTGTACATGTTCCCCCCACCAAAAACAAGCTAAAGAGAAGAAAGCTGTGGATTAGCTACCTACAATGACAGGCTTGGTGTTTTAGAGATTGAAATAGCCAGGTAAACAAATAAGTGAGAAGGAAGATATGTGTCATGCACTATGTATGCTAGGGCACTTTATCTCATCACTTTCTCACATCACCTTGCATAAGTAGGTAGTATTAAGCACATTTTGCAGAGGTGCAAATTGAAGCTCTGTAAAGTCAAACATCTAGAAAATAGAGATTGAAATCTAGACCTACCTGTTTCCAAAACCACTCAAATAGGCCTTTTATTCTGAAATTACCTTTCACGCCATATTTTTTCCAAGACCTTCATACACCCTTCTGCTATGGTGAGAAATTTTGAGTCAAAGCCAAATTTCAGCTCAGTCCTGTTATCTTTCTTCTGACTCTCAGTTAAGCAACTCTTTCCTACACAGTTGACTTTTCTGCACAGCTTTCTGTGGTGGGTCCTAGGGAGCAGGAGGGCTATTAATGATGCATGTGTTTCCTGTGGGGACCGGTTGCAGGAGAAAAGGAGCATTGGGTTGTTCTCAGTGCCAAACAAGTGGCAACAGAAGACACAGTGCCTGGTAGGCTTACAATTATACCCAAAATTGTCTAAATTATTGATGAATCCTTAATAGATTCTAAACACCAAGAACTAGAACAAAATATGAAAACTCATGACTTCTTTCATGTCAAGAGAGTTTCATTATTTGAGCCTCACCCAGTAGCTTGAGCTGTAAATAAAGAAAACTGATAATAATACATAGTCCTCGGCACTGTTCATTCTGTTTTTGATCAAATGCACCCCAATCCTTCCACACTTTTCAGTCTACCCTGAAATAGCATTTATCCTTTCTGAGTCCCCACCCATAGATCAGCTTGCTTTTATCGCAGGGATGTATGCTCCAACCTTTGTGTCTAAAGTGTTTACCTGGCATTTTCATAGCTGACTCAGTAGATTGGAACCTTTTAATGCAACCTGCATGGCATGTGGTCACCAAATCTATGTGAAGTCTTTCTCATTTTTGTATGAGTGATAGCATATTGCTCTCCACTGGTGAGGGAACCATATCTGTTTCCTGCTTGCTTCCTTTTGTAGATGTTAAGTTATTTAACCCATTTACTTTCATGGTTGGGACTTCAAAGGCAGAAATGTAAAGGAAAAGAAAAAAACAACCAGACTCAACAAGTCTTGACTGTTGGGCCTAGATGTTTTCTGCTACATTATACTACTGCTCAGGGTTATGAAACCAAACTCCCTTTTCTGCAAAGTAACCCAGTTAGTGGGGAGGGATAAACATTTAATTAATTATCAGTCAATCAATCAATCAAATGCCATAGCTTTGGGGTGGGGGAGAAGCTTCTTTCTTTAAAAGCCTATAGCTCCACAGGTTCCCAAATCTATTGTCAATGCCCATCTTTTAGACTTTCATTCAACCCCTGTGATCCTGCATCAGCTACCAGCATTATCCTCGATCTTAAATGCATACGTTTGTTTTTCAAAACTTGGCCCCAATACATGGATACATGGAACGGACTGACAGAGGTCAGTGGGGAGGCGAGGAGAACTGGATAAAAGAAGAGAGTAGCCAAAGAACATTTAAGCATAGTCCATAGACACAGACAGCAGAGTAGTGAAGGCCAGAGGAGGGGTGGCAGGGCTGGGTGGAGGTGGACAAAGATTGGGAGCGAATGGGGGTCATCTGTAATAATGTCAACAATAAAAAATAAACTTGCCCCCAACCTACCCTCTCCCTATTTACTACGCCATTTCTTTCTAAAACAGTATATGTGAAAGAGCTTTTAAATGGCAGTGTTGTATCAACTGTAGGTTTTATTACTAAACACATCTCAAGACCTTTGAAAAACTTTCTCAGATGAGTTTTGCATACCCATTCTTCAGTGAATTCAGCTAATATTTCACCTGAGATCTATGACAGGCTCACGCGTGTATCAGAACCTCGGAGGTGAACAAAAGGGGTAAGAAACTCTTGCCGTAGGAAGTTGATAATCTGCTGCTTCTAGCCCTACTTTCCCAGTCAACTCTTTGGAGTCCACCACATTGCCGTTTTCTGAGTGCCAGAGTGTTTTCAGTGGTTCCTCTGGGTCTTCCTGTCACGAATCATAAACTCCCCAAGATCATGTCCATATGTTAGCAATAGCCAAAAACAGCAGGACAGTGTCACACTCTGAATCAAAACCATGAATCTGGCTAGTCTACTTAACCCCCGGGCTTTATTTTCCTCATTTGAAAAATACAAGTAACAACACCTACTATATACAAAGTGGTTTTTAGAAGTTCATGAAACGATCATTTTGGTGTACAAAGGAGACTCAATAAATGGTTGTTCTATCTTGTCACTTTCTTGCTTAAAAAAACAAACTTCAATAACAACTCTGTTGCTTGATCCCCAGAGAGGGGTGTGCAGGAGGCAGCCGGTCAATGATTCTATCTCATCATTGATATTTCAGTCTCTCTCTCCCTCTCCTTTCCTCTCCGAAATCAATAAAAATATATTTTAAAAATTAATAATTATAAATATAACACCTCTGTTGCCTTTCAGGTTAAATGTAAATGTCTCAGCCCATATTGGATGTCCTCAAGGAAGACCCCAACCCACTTTGTCAACCTTCTCTCTGACTCCCCTCCACATTCTTTCACTCAGACTGAAAGCCCTGTTCTCTCAACACACCCGCCCCTCTCACCTTGAGAGCAGCCTGAGTCCCCTTTGTGATTTCGGGAGGTGCTGATGCTTACATATATGCTTCTTTAATATCCAATTTTGCTTAATATCTACTTAATTTTAGTGGTTAAGAGTATAGATCCAGAGTTCCTCCTTGTCTGTTTTCCTATCGTGGCTCCACGGTCGTGTAGCTCTGTGTCACTGGACAAGTCACTTACTCCCTCAGTGTCCTCCCCTGTAAATGGAGATAATGATAGCAACTATTATAATGCTGGTGTGAGGATTAACAATAATAATCGGTGTAACTAACACACTAAGTCTCAAAAATACCAGCTTGTTTTGAAACTAGTTATTTTCTTCTCATTCAGCTCCGCAGTACATCTGACGAATGATGAGAAAGGTTAAGTGCCTCTTTCAAAGTAACAATACAACAAGTAGTTGAAAAATATGGGATTTGAAACCAGAGCTGTCTGGCTCCAAAATCCATACCTTTCTACCACATATGTACCTTGTGTTAATCTCTCTACAGGAAAAAAGGCCTTCCTCGTGTCTAGCTAGAATACCTTTGCCAAGCCCATCTCAGGAGCTGCCTCCTTACCCACACTCCCCTTGGTGCCCATCCAGTGATGTCCCCCTCCCAGCCCTCCCGGCGGGGCGGCACTCATGCCACACAGAACGCTGTTACAGTGACTTAGGTGCTAGACACAACCTCTTTGGCAGCGGGGTGTTGCCCCTGAAGCAGAGCACTTTGCACCAGGTAGATACTTATTAAAGTCACTGAATTGAACAGAGGCTCTTGAAGATCACCAGTGGGAAATTCTGTCCACTTCTACCCAGGACTCATGCACTTCTCACATGTCTCTGCCACGGCCCACAGTGGACAACGGGTTTAAAGAATGAACAAGGCCAAATCCCTGCCCTCGGGAATTTACAGTTTGATAAAAATGCTTTGAAACTAGAAGGTGATTTTTTAACGGAGGCATTGTAATGAATCCAATGAAACAAACGCTTCAGTAATGCGAATGAATTCTCGTTGTTATTCGTACAGATACAGTTGTCTCCTCCAGCTGCTGTACCAGTTTAGACTACATCGTCACCTACCTCTTCAAGCACATAGCAAAAGAGGGCAAGAAGCCACTCCGCTGCAGAGAGGCCACCCAGGCCGGCCAGAGGCTGTTACATTTCATGCAGCAGAACCCAGATGTCCTGCAGCAGGTAACTGGGGGTTGGTCACCTGGCTTAAGAATCAGTTTCCCAAAAGCCAGCCTGGTCCCTGACTATCTCTGAGAACACCTGGTCATGCCGAGATTCCTTACCAGTTATTCCCTAGGAGTATTTTCCCTGAAGGTAGGATATTGCACCAGCTTTAGGACTACCCAGTCTCACCTCAGTGAGGCCAGCATTCAAAAAAAAGCTCGTTCTTCCAAAGGCCTGGGAGGGGAAAAGCCAGAGCTAGACATGGTCAACCTCTGATTTCTTCCTAGAGCCTCGAGTAATGTCATCATAATTTTTCCCTGTGAATACTTTGGGAAGCTACCATTACCTGGGCTCCCAGTCAGTCCCTGGAAACTTGCCATTCATTGTGTCATGGTTGGTATTTTTCCCATTTTAGGATGAGAAATCAAAGTTCAGATAGGTCACATTCCCAGGAGCATCCTATATAATAAATCCTATATAATAAAAGCCTAATATGCTAAGTGTCCAACCATCTGGCCGGTCACTATGACATGCACTGACCACCAGGGGGCAGATGCTCCGACCAGTAGGTTAGCTTGCTGCTGGCATCTAGCGATCGACTAGGCGAGATGGGGCTGGACACACCCTGAAACCCTCCCGCAGTCCTTC
The DNA here is from genome assembly GCF_014108235.1 of Myotis myotis. NCBI lineage: Eukaryota > Metazoa > Chordata > Mammalia > Chiroptera > Vespertilionidae > Myotis > Myotis myotis. The sequence continues at coordinate 6,187,312 of NW_023416368.1, read as the reverse complement.
CCCAGCCCCAATTGTGCACTGGTGGGGTCCCTCAGCCTGGCCTGTGCCCTCTCGCAATTTGGGACCCCTTGGGGGATGTCAGCCGGTTTCAGCCCGATCCCCACAGGCCAGGCCAAGGGACCCCCCACACACACACACACACCAGTGCACAAATCCATGCACTGGGCCTCTAGTTTAAAAATAAGTAATAAAGCCACAATTTTTTTATTGTCAAATGTATTTTCTGATGGGCTAATGTGTGTTAGGTCCAAGTTTAATATTGTTTTTAAAAACTCACTTCTGCAAATCACAGTGGCAGCATGGATAAAAAGAAATATACATGCTGGAAATATTTCCAAAAAAATGACATTTTTGTATCACTATGATATTTTCCAGTTTCACTAGATTTGGCAAATGATATCTTTATAATGCTTCTAGTTGTTTTATTTTGCCAGATTATCTCCATTATAGTCTGGTTTGCAAATATAAATGCTTTAACATGGTCATTAACTAGCAAAGACGTTTCCTGCAATCAATAGAAAATGTCACTCTTGATGAAATAGGATGCGACAACAGCCATAGAAGAGATTTTCTTCCTGGCTGTTAATTTTTGCCAATATTTAAATGAAATTATGTGAACTTTTATTGGTGGTGATGTCTCAGTTAACCAGTTATTTTCCTGGTGTGGAGGGGTATAAGTAAGATTGTGTGTAACTAAGTAAAGGGCTGTAGGCCTGTAACTATTTGGTATGACCCTGGAATTATTACATGTTGGTGATACAGTAGATAGTAGAAGATAACTCACATTTGTTGAGGATTTTCTATGTACAAGGTACAAGAGCGATTAAGACTCATAAGCCCTGGCTGGTAGTTTGACTCAGTGGATAGAGGGTTGGCCCTCGGACTGACAGCTCTCGGGATCAATTCTGGTCAAGGGCACGTACCTCAGTTGGAGACTCAATTCCTGGCCTGGTCAGGGCATATGTTGGAGGCAACCAGTCGGTGTGTCCTCTCACATCGATGTTTCTCTCTCTGTGTCTCTCCCCCTCCCTTCCACTCTCTCTAAAAATCAATGGAAAAATGTCCTCGAGTGAGGATTTTTTTAAAAAAACTCATACAACGTAATTTCACTCCTTAAAAAGGCTCCTGTCAGGCAGGACAGAGAGACAGGTTCTGTTAGAATTTGATTATTATATGACAGAGTGACATAGGAGAAGAGGACTTTTAGAGGAGTCTTCTCTTTTAGACTCCCACAACAACCCTGAAATGTGGATATTATCATCCCCATTTTATAGATGAATACATTGAGGCTCAGAGATTAACCGGAAAGTGGAATGTGAACTGAGGTCTGTTTGTCTCAAAAGCCCAAGTCCTCGCCGATTATACCTTTGGTCCTCTAGGGACTAGTTGGTGGGGATAAGATTGCAGATTCACCTAGACTGCCTTTTCCAAATACACATTCTATCAAGAGTTGGGTGTACCTCTCCTCCCCGCACCCTACCGACCCAACTGCAGAAGCCTCTGATATTATTTATTGGGACTGTGTCATAGCCCTCAGGTGTTTTGCAAGGAGTAGGTTGAAAACCACAGACTTAGAACCTGTAGCCAGTGGAGAAAATAAATACCCATGGATTGGCCAGGGTTCAGACCCAGTCTCCACCCCACCATGGCAGGCAACAAGTGCACCACCAAATCCCTCCTGCCAGCACTCAGCCATGGTCACAATATTGTCCTATAAGCTTTGGCAGAAACTTTTAAGTTGGAAAATTTTAGCAAAAATCAATAGGCTGTGGCCCTAGACAAGTACTGTCCAAAAGTGAAGAGCAAGTAACATAGTTGTGCGGAGACAATCAAGTTTGTCTTTACTCAGAATTACCATGCATTTGTTGGTTTAAGTAATTTCTGTGTGTTAATAATACTTGGTAATCCTTTACTTTATAGTGTCTGACTAAGTAGTGATATATCTTTATTAACAGTGGAATACATTCTATTTATTTGGAATGTAGGCTTTCAGATAGCATTTTAAATATTAATGACTGGTATCTGGTAGTCAGCATAAATATGATTTGCATTAGCACTAAGTTATATCATCTTGAGTGCCTCTGATGTCAACTATTGGGCATAGTACTATCTGACATCATCTCCTTAGGTCACTGACAACTTTGACCTCTATTCTATGCACAGTTTCTGTCATCTCAAAAGCTCTTTTGAATTGATTTGAAATTTTGACTCTTCCCTTTATGAGGCAGTAAAATTGATAATTATTCAGATGGGAACTGAGCACTGAGTGAAAAATCAATTCCACCCGCTCTCTGCTGCGTATAAAATTACTTCTGAGTCGGCTGGACTGAACGGATGGCCGGAGTAAAAGCAGCAGGAGGAGTGGGAAGAATTAGCTGGACAGCGCTCATAGCCTGAGGGATGGACTCGGAAAAGAGGGAGTGGGCCAGTTGGGGGTTATTATGAGCTAGGGTGGGTCCCATTGATCATCTGTTTACATCATCTTCCCAAGACTTTATAAATCAGCCCTGAAGAGCAGCAGAGCCCAAGGTTCAGCCTCTTACCAGAGGGACTTTGTATTAGATTATTCTCCTTTTCACACTCAGATGAAAAGTGAGCCATTGATTATTCATTGGTCGCCCATTAAATGCTGATTTTATAGATGATTTGCCTATCACAGGAGGTAATGAACAAGGTTGCTGCTTTATAACTGGAGGTTTCAGTTTTCAAGGCATCTGTGTCCGTTAAGTAATGCCTAACCCTATTAAAAGGAATGGGTTACAAATTGCTTAACAGTGCTGAAAAACTAGACCCTAATGACTAATTGTGCTTGGAGTTTAGAGAGGGTTTGTCAGCTCTTTAAACTAAACTGATGCAATGATACTGCAATTATTTACTAGTTTGAGTTGTTTTTCCCCCCAACCTGGATCTATATTGCTGGAAGCATAATTGCATGAGGAGTGTCAGTTCCAAATTGCAAAAGTTATCTCCTGAAGCTTCCATAGCAAATGAAGCAGGAACCCACTTAAAGGGTTTTCTAGCATCTTAATAGGCCTTCCATTTGTGTGCAGCAGCCTGGGAATGACATTTTAAGTGCCTCTCACCTTAAATGTGTTTATTTTGACCTGCTATGTGGCTTTAGATCTTCAGTGTTTTTAAAAACATTTTCCAAATAAGCCATCTATCATATTTTGCAAACAAATCTAACTTTGCAAGCATTAAATGTAGTCCATTTGAAGATGCATTATAATTAAGTGGCTCTATTTCAAGTAAGAATTATTGTCTAACCAGCATTGTTTTGTCTTAACAATTGAGAAAAACCCAGTTTATACATATTAAGAAAAAAATCCCTTGCCCTAGCTGGTTTGGCTAAGTGGATAGAAGGTCAGCCTGTGGATGGAAGGGTCCCAGGTTCGATTCCTGTCAAGGGCACATGCTGGGTTGCAGGCTCGATCCCCAGTAGGGGATGTGCAGGAGGCACCTGATCATTGATTCTCTCTCATCATTGGTGTTTCTATCTCTCTCCCTCTCCCTTCTACTCTGAAATCAATAAAAGTATTTTTTTAAAAAAGAAAAAATCCCCTATGTGTTTTTATGTCATTAGAAAGATAAACCAAAATTTTAAGAACAGGCCAATGGAACAGTGAGTAGGCACTGATCTGCTAAGATCAAACTTCTCTGTGAAATTGTTTCCATTTTATCACTAGTCATGTTAAGTGTTTCCATCAATAACCAATAGGTCAGCATTTATTTAGTTATCTCACAGAGTGGAAGATTTGCCCAAGTTGGTACATGAGAGAGTGAGTTTTCTAGATTTATAGGGGCACTTCAAAGACGTGACTAATTCCTTTCCAGATAATCAGAATGGAACACTGAGGCTGAAAGCTTCTCTAAGTTAGAATTTCTCTTTAAAGTAATCGCACCTAAAAAGCAATGCCTTCCATGGAAGTAGAACAAGGACTGTGTGAGCAGCAGTGTTACTGATTAGCTTCTGTGATTGACCTACCTGGTATTAACAAGGTCTTTTTAGCAATTATATTCTCTAAACTCTAAATACGTTAAATGGGGGAGTTAGAACATTTAGTTTTGACTTTATCTTACCCACATCTATTTAACTATTTGGCTCAAGTACCAAAAACCCAAAAATGTTCTAATTATGACCTCTCTCTCCCACCCTCCCCCAACCTCTCTTTTTGCACTAACCTGGCATTTAACTACAAATTGTGAAGAGCTGTCAGGAGCTATAAGAATCATACTTCAGTAGGGACATAAACTGAAACAACATTCACCCTTTCCTCAATCAGTCAGTCAATCAATGAAAATTGCTTTTGTATAGTGCTCTTTATGACATACATCCCAAAGTGAATTACAGCAAAAGGGAAATCATCTGCTCTTTTTTCATTTCTGTGTTTAGATTGAAACGATATTGCTCAACATTTTGACATACTATACAAGACATCTTTCATACTTAAGATTCCATTCCATAACAGTAAGTAGGGGAAAGTGCAGCCGCATATTTAACTGATGTTGAGATTTTGGCCTATAGAACCTTAGCAAGACTCGCACAGTGGGAAACACTTAAGCAGATGAAATATATTCATGTCTCTTAGCCTCTTAAAAAATAATTAGCCAGATTTTCTAATGTTATTAAAGACATTCTAGTGAACCCTAAATAGAAACTGTGCCCTCCACATGACCCATTAGCTCAGTCTGGTTGATTTGCAACTTTATTATAAAAAAATATGGCAGTAGATTGATATCAGAAACACACACTGAAAGGCCATTCACAAGACAGTTGAGATAGCGTGGTTTGAAAGGTTTAAAGGAAGCAAGGGAGAGGTCATTATCAGCAAAAGTGGAAAATAGGACCTCCCTGTCATGACACAGTTGTTTTGCAAATGCTGCTGTGAGCAGCCTCTGTGTATGCTATGTGTTTATTTCTAGGAAGAAATAATATTGGCAAAATATAACTGCTCACTGTGTGCAGGCACTAGCTTAAGCTCTTACCCATTTAATCTGATTTTGTCATCATAGTATCTCTGTGACATGATCTCCATTTTACAGATAAAGAAACTGAGGCACGAAGAGATTAGGTACCTTTCCCAAGGCCACATAGGCAATAAGTGGGAAAACTAAAACTTTAGCCTCACTCTGTTCAACTCCAGAGTTCACGTGCTTAACCATAAAGTGATAGTTGGCGGGTGACAAATCGGAAGTAGTATGTGTGCCTTAGGCACTTGCAATGAGGCAAGTTGAGCTTCCAGTAGGTCCCACCGGGGCCATCCTTAAGGTAGAGTGATTCAGAGCAGTCATCCTACACCTCAACTTTGTGCTGCAGCCGGGACGAAACAGATGGGCAGTGACCCACAGAGGCAGCGGGCAAGGGAGAGGAGGGTCGCTCTGCCAGCTGGCACAGAGAGCCCGTGCTCCCGCCACCGAGGCAGGGCCAGCAATTTCCCCTCTGTTACACCCACACCCCATCACTGATTCTGTAGCCACACCTTGGGGTGTAACATTTAGTAAGCATGTCTCCTGGAGGAGATCAGAGTCTGGTAGTACAGCCATCTCATGATGTTCCTTTGTGACGGTCCTTTAATGCCTTTGAGGTAGCTCCTGAGGTTCACTCTAACCTGATTTTTCAAGGATGGAATCAGTATGGCAGCTGTGAAATAATTCAGGGGAACAAGTGTTTTTTGCATCCAGCCCCTATATCCAGCACATCCATAGGCTACGTCCTGATTTTTATCACTGATTCATCAGTAGAGGATACCATTTTCCATCTCTTTCTGGTTATAGACAGCTTCTCTTTTCTAAAGGAAGCTTCTACCACTGAGTACCATTAGCTAGGTCCTCTCACATTACCAAGTCTGAAACTCACACCTGGGTTCCTCCGAGCCTCCCTCTGCCTCTCCTTTCCATTGGACAATCTCAGGTGCCTTAGAGCCAAGCAGAAACCTTGGCTGAGGTGGCCTGGCGACACCTGAGTTGAGTACACATCCCTGTCTAAAGGGGGCGGCATCCACAGCTCCAGCGAATTGCTTTCCCGTAAGAAGGTAAGACTCAATGTTGCCAGATATATGGAGATTTCCCCACAAAGAGAAGCCAGAAATCCAGATTTTAAAACATAGGCCACTAGCGCTAGCCGGTTTGGCTCAGTGGATAGAACATCGATCTGCGGACCAAAGGGTCTCGTATTTGATTCCAGTCAAGGGCACGTACCTTGGTTGCAGATTCCTCCCCAGCCTGCGCCCCCTGGTCAGGGCTCATGCAGGAGGCAACCAATCGATGTGTTTCTCTCACATTGATGTTCCTCTCTGTTTTTCCCTCTCTCTTCTACTCTCCCTAAAAATCAATGACCTCTGCAGGTCAGTACTACATGCCTGGTTACCAGTTTTCCGTCTCTTATATACTCCTAGAGAATTTCAAAACTGAGACTTCCCGATGCAGGGACCCTTGTACTTCTCACACTATTTCGTGTGGCACTGCCACAATGGTATTTTTATTTCTCTCTGATGTTTTGATAGTTTTGAAGCACACTTTTTTAATTAGTTGTTTTAAAAGGATGCAGTTATTTTGTATACAGAAGGGATGCAATAAACAGGCAATGAAACTCAGTGAACACCTCTCAGAAATCTTATTTTCAAAATAACCAAATTTGTTTGAGGCAAAAATAAACTTCAGTTTGGGAGAGAGAGAAACAGAGAGAGAATGTGTGTGTGTGTGTGTGTGTGTGTGTGTGTGTGTGTGTGTGTGTGTGTATAATCTAATTATTCAGAATATCAGAAAGAACCAGGGCTGGACAGAAGTATCTAGGTAACAGCCAGGTAATGGAAGTCCAAAAGGGAATAAAAGTCTTAGGAATGATTAACCTGTGACCACCCCACTACAGATCAGTTTAGAAAACTAAAGTTTATGATTTTAAAAACTTTTCATTTAAATGGCATCTTATCCGTGATATTATAAATTTTTTGTCTATCTGTAGAAGGGGGATTTTTTTTTTTAAATATACTTTATTGGTTTTTTACAGAGAGGAAGGGACAGGGATAGAGAGTTAGAAATATCGATGAGAGAGAAACATCGATCAGCTGCCTCCCGCACACTCCCCACTGGGGATGTGCCCACAACCAAGGTACATGCCCTTGACCGGAATCGAACCTGGGACCCTTCAGTCCGCAGGCCGACGCTCCATCTACTGAGCCAAACCAGCTAGGGCTAGAAGGGGGATTTTAGTCCAAATCCTGTTATGAACTCTATCTTTGCCACTTTGATTTTCTTTATATTACAGAATTATTTGTTGAATGACTATTTCAACTGTAACCAAAACATGATATTTTAAAACAGAAAATCCAGTTAAAACAGAAAGCCATTCTTGATTAATAAATCATCAAATTAGTGTTATAACCATAATGCCCTATCTTTACAGGACACTTTGTTTATCTTAATACTTGTCCCCGCGCCTAGCAGAGCCTGGCACCTTGTGATAGTCAATGACTGTCTGCAAAACAAACCACCACATTCGATATCAGAAGGTCAGTCTGCAGGCAGTGACTTTAGGTATCAAATCTGGCATGGTCGTAGGCTACTTACTACATACTAAGCTAAATGGCAATGCTAACGTAAGATCAGTATAGAATATTATTATATACTATATAATAACCCTGCTGAAATGCCACAAGAAAATTTCATTCTAAACATGGGTGAAGAAAGAAATACTTCAAATATAGTTCCAAATGATTAACAGAACAGAGAGGGTTTTTGTGTGTGTGTTTTACTAGGACGTGTGTTTTTCTTCCTCCAAGCACAGTTTAAAGATGTAATCCATTGATAGCGTAACTCGCCTTATTAATTGAAAGGGATGGAATCCACCAGATGTAGCCCAAACCAGCAGAGAGTTGGGTGACTAAGCAACAGCAAAGACACCATATTGAGTGAGCCAGAATTCAGTCTCCAAGCCATTCATTTCAGCCAGTGACAATACATTTAAACTCCTGTGCCTCAGCAGTGATTGATGGTTTAATATCATATATAATTTTTTTAATGAAGGGAAACCATTTAAATATGTTACCATTTGCACTGGTATTCTCCTATGTACATAACTGCATTTAATCATTATGGGGATTGTTTTTATACTTGTGTAATTTGTATCCAAGAAATAACTGTCAGAGCCATCTCATGCTGTTGCTGGAAATGGTACAGTGTGCTTCATCCTTGAATAGATTCATTCTTCCCTGCACATAATTAAGAGTGTTGGAGCTTTCGCTGCCACCACATAGGAATTCCATGTTTACATTTCTGAGAATGAAAAATTAGCCACAATGTGCTTTTTCGGGTACCCATTTTCTGGGGCTATGATATTTAAGTACCTTAGTTCTATACCAGTGTATAATTTGAAGAGTTTGATTTTAAGACTTTTAATATTAAAATACATAATAAAATTTTATTATCTAATTACAAGAGGGTTTAGCCTCTTATTAAAGTTGCTAAATCAGACCTAGATTAGCATCATAATGGCACAGTTTGACATGGAATACTCAGAAGTCAAGTTCGAGGGAAGGGATGGTTTTTTGTTGTTGTTTAGGGGATTTTCTCCTATGCCCACCCCTGCCCACCCCTTGCACAAAATAACCAGAATGAAATGCATGTATGGAAACAAACAAGGAGCGATTTGGAACGCTGGGGAAGGAGTGGAGGTGTCAGCCTAGGATGGTACCCTTAGGCAAGGCAGCTGGTATATGTAGCCTTTTGTTTATCTGCTACTGGTTTATGTAGCCTTTAGGCCGGCACCAGAAACAATCACTCCTACAGGGTCAGCTGCTGGTCAGAAGCAAAGTAAGAAAAGATTTTGCCTTCAAATGCGCAGCCATAATTTCTGTACAGCTGGCACCTGCTACTGGTGCACAGCGTGAAGGTGAAAGGTCAAAGAGGCAGTTGTTCAAAACTCAAGAATGGCTTAAAGGGACTTGTAGATTAATCTGCTTTATTAACTTCTGTATATTAGATAACTATTGCTGTGAATGACAGTACATCTTTTTGAATAAGTCGCATCTCTTTCTCTTTTAAATTAGCTTTTGCGTAATGAATATTAAATAGAAAGCATTTCAGGAGTAATTAAATGAAAACAGAATGATGTCATTTTACAATTATATTTGTATATTTATAGAACAGGGAAATTATAATGTTTTCCAAGGAGCGAAAAAAAAGAGCTCACTCTTGATAAAAGGAGAATTTGGAATAAATAGATCACATGTCCATTAACCTTTGTGTTTAATCTAAAAACTAGGATGTAGTTTGTGACTTTGCATGAAGTCGCTGGGTGCCAGTGGCTGGCTGTGGCATTCCCAGGGGCTCCAAGTGTTTTTCTGTATGAATTAAAGGGACTGCAATCTGTCATCATTCTTTTATCTACAGTTTAGCACAGTCAGTTTTGCTATTAGTCTGTGGCAAATGCTCTCAGAATATCAAAGGAGTTGTAAAAAGTGAACAATGGCCATACCTTTTCCTGCACACTCATGTAAAGCAGATGGACATTTCATAAGGAAAAAGCAGAGTTGAACATAGGCTTGGCCCAGGAGTAATTAGGCATGCTTTACAACACTCTCACCCAGAATGCTAGATGGTTTTTAGCCTTTTCATTAATGGTGGTTGGCATAATTGGCTATTACTGTAAATTAAGGATTTAAAAAAAAAAAAGAGTTCACTAAATGTTACCTTTTTTAAAGCTTCTGCAAGGAAAATTGCTAATCCATAGATTAAATACTGACCCCAGCTCTGGGGAAATATTTAATAATTTATGTTCTAAAGCAGGGGTGGGCAAACTTTTTGACTCGAGGGCCACAATGGGTTCTTAAAGTGGACCGGAGGGCCGGAACAAAAGCATGGATGGAGAGTTTGTATGAACTAATAAATTCAAAGTAAACATCATTACATAAAAGGGTACAGTCTTTTTTTTCAATAGTTTTATTCATTTCAAACGGCCGGATCCGGCCTGCGGGCCGTAGTTTGCCCACGGCTGGTCTAAAGGGACAGTTTTGTCTGCTGACTCTCAGTGGTTTTTGTTTTTAAAGAATTCTCAGAAAATGAAAGCAACTCGGATGATACTGCCTTTTTATGTTGACAGCACAGATAGCAGCATTCATCCATACTTCACAATCAGAACTTACCTGGGATTTTATTTGCACCCGCAAGTTTTAACACCAGTGCAGTCTTTCTGCTCTAAGCAGCGTTTCTGTAATAGGTGGGGATGGAGGGGAGGGGCTACCTGAGATCATCTTGGAGTCACACCCAAGCTGGTCCAGGGCTCACCAGAAGAATCCTAAACTTGCGTGGGTGTCACAGAGGCTAAGTTAACCAGAACACACTGGGTTAGGAGTATTTCCTTACCTTACCCCTGCAGAGTGGCAGGGCCTGCACACTTCCTGGAAGATCTAGACTCTTCCTCCATCCTGTAACAGAAGGCTTGTTTTCTGCAGGGTTTCCAGGACCTAAGAGGTCACTATTGGAAGGGCGACCTGAGACTCAAACAGAATTATGGTGGAGAATGATGGTGATGAAAAAGAAGTACTGATAATTATCAGATGCCAGGCCTGTGTGCTAAGTGCTTTACACACACACACACATGCATACATATTTCTATTTAAGTCCCGCTGTGAGGCAGATATTTATGTCCATTTTATAGTCAAACTATGGTAATTGCAGCTCTAAGAAGTCAGGTAACTCACCAGTGTCATGCAGCTAATAAGCAGCAGCACCTGTGCTCTTAACCATGCTGTGATGCTACGTTTAAATGGACTAGAAACCGGATTGGTGGGGATGGAGGGTGGGCAGTGGGAGACACAATATTCATTCATTCATATGTTTTTGATTAATCTGAGGACCTCTTTTTTGGGGAACTAAGTGGACAAGAGGTAAACCCTTGTCCCAAACTGCCTCAGTTAGTCTTCCCTAGATTGAGAAGTTGGCATTTAAAGTGTTGGTCATAAAAAAAATAAAGTGTTGGTCAGCCTCTAATCTTCACCTGAATTGAAGACTTGAAAAATCAAGAGCCATGGGCTGCCGCTTCCTTGCCACATGCTCAGAGAAGTAGCCGGTCTGTGGCGAGAGAGTAAGGCAGACCTGCTGAGAATCTCGATGGGAAACCAGGCAGCTCCAGAGGCAGACAGATCCTGCCAGCTTCCCCTCCCTGGTTCGAAGCCTTTCAGAGTTCCGGCTACTCTGCTGGTCCAGGGGTCCTCAAGTCAACCCTTTAGGCCTGAGTTTTGTCTGTGGCAGTTGCTGTCCTCACAGCCAAGAGTCTTGACTTAAGGAAGTTGTGAGGACAAAATGAACTAATGAGTAGACTCACCCAACCAAGAGGGCATTCAATAAATATGTCAAATTTATCTGCAAAAGCGTGCAGGCAGCAGTCACTTCTTGTGCCTCTCTGTTCTTATCTCTGCTGTTCGTATTTATAAATGTGAGCAGTACCCTTCCCAGGAAATCCCATCCCAAGACTTCATCGCACAAAACGATTTGGTTTTGAAATCACAGCCAGATTACCCGGGTCTTCCTAACGGTAATAGTCCCGTCCATGGATCCTGCCCTCCTCCGAGTTCTTTCTGTGACAAACATTGTCAAGGTCACAAACACTCGCTGGCCTGGGTCGGGGCATGGTGTGGATTTGATTCTTGGCCCCAAACTGACTTTTTTGCACTTATTCTTCCTGCCTACTCAGGCATCACCTTGCAGTGGCAAGAATGAAAATCAACTCCATGATGCTTTGCATGTTTACAATGTCTGCATGCCTGATGTCTCTATCCTAATAAGTAGGTAGGGCCAATATGGATATTTTTTAACTTGGGAGTATAGGTACATGAACAAATTTAATCTCAGTACCTGTATGGGAAAAGTATGCAGAGGTTCAGAGAGGCAAAATAACTCGCCCCCAGTCACACAGCCAGTCAATATCAGTGTCTAGAATAGAAGGCAGGGTTTCTTATCTCTGGATCATACACAGTTTTCACCACACCAGGCTTCCCAGGGCCTTAGCCTTTCCTTCCTTCCTGGCATTTCTTATCCATTCATCCCTGTCCAAGAGCGGCAGCAGGTAAATGGCAGGGTTCCTCCTGCCTTCTTTCTCTGAGTGCATTGGGAATGAGTGGTACGAGAAGCTCTTTGAATTGCTTGAAAGAATGGAACACTATAAAGTGAGGATTGGTTTAATGATGGCATAATTTATTCATTTTACAATTATTGCTTGTTTTCACGTACTTGAAGGGTAACCTACGTGAAATATTCCCAGAGTATATTAGTGGCTGGAGCCGTGAACCGAGGCTTTATATCCATTTCTGTCTTAACTCTGGGAAAGTTTAACCAACACTAGTAGCCTTTGGGCAGGTGTGAGCTTATATAGTATGGAAGGGAAGACTTCATTAGATGGCAGTCTGATCCCTGTGTGAAGAACAAGGTTTCCTAATCCTTGACCTTCTGTGAGTTCATCCTGCTTTGTATGATTTGCAACCAAAAGAGATCTTAAATGTTCTTCTGTCTCCCTTGTCATGCTTAGAAAAATACAGATGCAGAGTTTTCAGACTGAGGGAACTCTGTCCTCCTTTCAAAGTTGTTTTATTGCAAATTCTCCATGTTTGTTGAGGACTATTTGCTTTATTTTTTTAACTTTTTTTTAATGTGTTTTTTAGTGTGTTTTAATTGATTTCAGAGAGAAGAAGGGAGAGAGAGATAGAAAAATCAATGATGAGAGAGAATCATCGATCAGCTGCCTCCTGCACACCCCCTACTGGGGAATCAAGCCCACTACCCAGACATGTGCCCTGGCTGTGAATCGAACCATGACCTCCTGTTTCATGGGTTTGAAGCTAGCCATGCAAGCACTTTCTACTTTATAACAATCAGAGCAGACAGGTTTTGCAGCCAACATACCTGGCTTGGAATACCAGTTAAGTGCTTCGTACCTGTGTCCTTGAAATAGTTACTTCACCTCTTTGAGGATACCAGCACCTCAGCCTGGCGAATTCTATACCTTACTTAAACTGGTCCCCAGGATCAGGTAGCTGATCTACTCCGTCCTGAAGCCCAGAATCCCCAAAACTTGAGCCAAGACTCACTGCCTTCAAGCTCTCCACTCAGCCTACTCCATAACTGGAACACTGGTGCCATGGAGAACAACATTCATGTGCACAGTTAGCTGAGGTCATATGAGCAAAGAACATGAAATAAGCAGCCAGGGGGGACAGCGAAGGAAAGTGCAGCTTCTGAAGAGAAGTGTCTTAGTGCCGAAGAGTCTCACCAGAATGAAAACCCTAAGCAGGAGCTGTGTCGGTGCCGTACTTCTGCAGCATCTGTATAAATGGGACAGAGGAGGTCCACTCGGGGAACTCAGGTGTTACTCAGAGTTCAGTGCATTTAGGGATCATGTCTTGGAGACCATTAAGGTGAGAAGGAAACAACTGGATGGGTGGGCAATGAGAGATGTATAAATCCTGAGGCTATCATATACTGTAAGCCCACAGGGACCACATTTTGTCCAGTTCTGTACCAGTGTCTCACACACAGTAGGAGCTCAGTGCATGCGTTGCATGTGTGCAGCTAGCACATAATAAGAGCTAAGAATGGAATGTTGATTTGAAATGGTTGCAGGATTCCTCGCTCCACGGGCCTGGCCTGCTTTTAGGCAGTCTGCACTTTAAGGGAGAAGCCCCACCCTATGCAGATACTGTCCTCTCATCCCTCCCAGCCCATCTTCTCCCCAAGCCCCTGTAATACAGAGGCTGGAAGCAAATTGACAGGACCTGGAGGAGAGTAACTCAAGTGATTTAGGAGAATGGAAGGGCTGGCTTATGGGGCCAGATTAAAGAAGCTAAATATGTATAGCCTGCCTAAGTGACAACTAAATGGGGCATTTGATAAGTCTATAAATACTTGGAAGATGTAAATGCCAAGGAGGAAAGGGAATTACTTAGCATGGCACAATGGATATTGGCATAATGGGATAATATTAAGAAAGGGAAAATGAAGGTTGAACATCAATAAAAAGCTTCCTCACAAAGAGAACCATTCCTGACAGGGGACACTATTAAGTTATGTGCTGTGGCCAAGGGAAGCAATGGCAGTGCCATTTCCCAGGGTACTGGCAACAGAGCCAGCAGGGCAGGTGCCCAGCTATATCCTGACAGGGCACAGGAGCCCAGCAGGCAACCTGGCTTTGGTTTCGCAGCCCCAGAACAGCCAAAAGGTGCCTCTTCTTGGAAGAAGTCAGCTGAGTCGGGCTTCGAAAGTCTCCAGCCCTCTGGAGAATGGTTAGACTGGCAGATCACCTCCACATCACTGCCAGGGAGATTCCCTCAACGTGAATGGTACCCCGTTTCCTGCAGGACAGCCCATGTTCTAGCACATGACAAGGCCCTTCACAAGACCTGGCCCTCGTCTACCTCCTCAGCCACCAGCACTCCCCATACTCCCTCCCCAGCCCCCCAGAACTGCCTCTGGTCCCCCAAACACTTCTCCAAACCTTTGCACCCACTGCCCTTCTTCCCACCTGACTGCCAACCTTTGCTTATTCTCTACAAGTTCAGTGTCCCTGCCTGCCCCACCCCAGGCACAGCCAGCCTCCTCCGGTCTCTCAAAGCCTCCTGTGCCGGCATATATTTGGGGCCCTTCCTCTACTGTGTTATCGTTGTTTAAAGGCTCTGTATTTCCTCCTCTACTTGACTGTGGGCTCTTGGAGGGCTGTGCCTTGCAAATCTGTACATCCCCAGGGTCTGACCCTGAGCCCGGCACAAAGCAGGTGGTCAGTCAATGTCTGAATGCATCAAGGAATGAGGCCCAGTTCCCAGCACTCTTAGTCACTATCATTTCTTAGGATCCCTATGTAATTATTAAGGCAGAAGAGCTTCCAAATCTCAGTAATATCATTGAGTCACCTTCCAAGCCTCTTGGCCAGGACTTGCTATGCCATTTAGACAACTATAAATAAAAACCCTCAAACCTGAAAGGCAGCACGCTGTCCTCTGCGGGTTAAATGTGAACTCTAGACTCATCTTCAATGGAAAATGCTTCTGAGGGCCCATGAATTTTCCACAAAAATACTTTTCTCCCCACAACTAATCATTCTGAACATGATGAGTGAAATAATCCTCCCGTTGGTTATGAAGGGTTTTATGTCCATCTAACCAAATCCCTTCACGAATCAGGGGGAACGTGATAGATGAGAGGCCGTGAAGCCCTGAACCTCCTACTGCAGGGATAATATATTTATTATGAGATACAATATTCATCGCACTCCGCTCTGATGACTGCGGGAGATGCCCTCGTGCCATTATGCCTGGTGTTGTTCTGTTGTGAAATATGATGTTCATTGGCCGTGTTGTGATGGCTGCTCAGTAAAGTAGCATGCCGCTTCCCCTCCCTTCCCTGGGCTGGAGTGGCCTCAGTTAGGGTTTACTTGATCATTGAACATTTCATATCAACATGAGGCTGTCGTCTCTGTCATGCATTCGTACGTCCTCTGCTTGGGGTTCCTGTCACTGCTCCTTATCCCCGAACTCATCGGCAGCCTAGCCCAGCCCCTTGTCCATCCCTAGGCAGCCTGGACCTCAAGGCCGTGCTCTTAAAGCTCAGGATTCATGTGCAGCTTCGGTATCAGGTCATGTTTCTTGAGGAAACTTCATTGAGTGGGAAGGAAATGGGGTGTGCAGTCAAGAACCGTGACCATTTCTCTGTCTGCTGCCGAGGCCCCCATCACTTCTCCACTGGACTTCTGCCATGACTGCCACTGTGCTCTCTGCCTCCACCCCCCCCCCCCAGCCCCCGCCCCATCCACCACCACTCTCCAGTTCCCTGTCCTCTATTGCTCCAAATCAAAAGCCTCATCAATATTCAAAAATCCTTTGAAGGCTCCCATTTATGCACTGGCCCAAACTCATTTCTGCATTTAACCTGAAAGGCCTTTTATAACCTGGACTCAGCCCAGCCTCTCCCCCCCCTCAGCTCTACTTCTTTCCACTCAGAAGGTCTCTCAAAAGCTTCCGATACAGGAGCTAATTGCTCCTCACTCATGCCAAGCCCTGCCTCCTGCCTCTTCTCCTTTTATTTCCTATTTGGAATAGATCCTCCTTCCCCGGTGATGCTCTAGGCCAGTGGTTCTCAACCTTGGCTGCACCTGGGAATCACCTGGGAACCTTTTTAAAATCCTGATTTCTGGGCCTCCTCCTCCGGAAATTCTGTTTCTTTGTTATGGGGTGGGGCCACAACATTAGTAACAAAGAAACAGAATTTCCGGAGGATGGGGCCCAGAAATCAGGATTTTAAAAAGATTCCCAGGTGATTCTAATGTGCAGCCAAGGTTGAGAACCACTGCTCTAGGCGTTTGTTAAGATTCAAGTTAAAGATCCTCTGAAGATAGACTGATCCTTTTAGACAGAACCAGAGCACCTGTGCCTTCGTTAGTCCCCCTTGAGCTCACACACCTGTTGGCTAATTCAGGGACCCCCAGGGGCTAGTATAGGCCAGTCAATCACGCAGGACCATGAAATAGAAATAAGTTTCACTTGAATAAAAATGAGCGGGAAATGAGGAGTTGAAAGCTGCTCCTCTCCTTACATTTCCCCACCATTCCTACCCAGAGGAAATTGAGATGATGTTTTGACAAGTGATGCTTAATTTTCACTTCAAATTGAAAAGTGTTCTGTTTGATGTTAGCAAGAGAAGAGGAAGAAAGAGTTTCCCAGCTGGAGCTGAGTGGCAGACCCTGCAGCCTTGCAGGGCCCCGGGTTCCCCGGTTGTATTTTAATGCAGCAAGCTGCTTTATGAGATCTGCAGCCACTTGAAATATGATTTACTTCTCGTAAAAAGTTTCCAATGGATAATGAAGATTCAAGAACGAGGCTCACAGTGTAGTGTAGTCAATTTCGTTGCTCTTGCTCTCCAGTACATCTCTGCCATCGGAATGAATTATTTATGATAATTTATTTCAACCATGGAAAATAAAACTGTTTTCATTGTGATGTGTGCTGTAACATTCAGAATAGACACATTGCATGCAGTCCTCTCAATTAATTAATCCTGAAGTTGCGTTCCAACTTTATCTTCTTTCTTATAAGCTAGGAGACTGGCAGGTAATTCTTTCCCCAATAAATGATGATTCAAATGAATGTTTTGAGAACTAGGGGTAATGTGGGTAATGGAGGAAATTGAAACAACAGCAGAACTAGGTTGTGTATTTCCTTAGATTTTACAATAGATGGAAGAGTTTTGAAATATTCTAGGTCATTTATCACTTGGAGAAAAGACATCCCTTAACTTGCCGTAAGAGGGGGTGGAGGAGGAGGGTGCTGTCAGTTTAGATGTGACATGCAGTGTAACATATGACCAGAGCTACTGAGGGAACCAGTCCTGCTGTAACTTTACTGGTAAGAAGGCTTTTCCTTTTTTTTTTTTTTTTTTTTTTTTTTTTAAGCAAAGCTCACACTGTGCAAAGGCCAAGTAGTCAAGGCTCCCAAATGAGTTTGCAGGGGAGAGGGGGTCACCCATAATTGATTGCAATTTTATTTCTTTAAAAAAGAGGCTCACCTCCTCTTGTGTTTCATTTGATTTTTTTTTTTCATTTAAAGTGTTAAATACTTGCTTCTATTATGAGGCTACAAAGACATACAAGAATTTACAAGTGTACTTAATGTGCACAGATATTAAAAGATTTAATGTAACTTGGATGGTGAGGCTTAGTTAATGCAGGCAGGGAAATATATGCTTATTTGTCTATTACTTTCATTCTCTATAGCATTCCACTAACACCACATCAGTAGGCAGCAGACAAAGAGAACAATTGATTCCTTTTCCCTAAAGATGACTGGTATCTAATCTGAGAAGGATCACATTTCAATATCGGCTGCGCCCGGGGCCTCAGCCCCAGCACGTGGGAGTGACAGCATCTCCCCTATTTCCAAGCACAGAAACCCTGGAAGCTTCTCCTCCCTCGGCAGCACTCAGGTTCTCCCAGGCCTGGACCCTCCCCTCTCCCTGGCCTTCTGCACGCGGTCCTCTGCCAAAGGATCCCTGAGACTCAGAGCAGCTCTTGAGTGTTTGCTGCATTTAGTATTGGTTGTTCCTCAAAGCCTCAGCTACTCATTACATCAAAACCGAGGCCCATCTAGCTTGGCCAGAGGGGCAGGTCATTTTGTATGCTACCCCTCTTCCCATGAAGACCCCCGCCTAACAATTAAGGGACCCCACTCTGCAAGCATACCCTCTTGGACACAGCCCTGGTCATCCTTGCTTTGTCACCCTCCTCCCACCCCACCTAGATTTGGGCACATGGACACTTTCTCTTTGGTCTCACCTTTTCTTAGGTTTGTCCTTTCTTTCATGCAAGAATGTTTAAAACCTGCAATGGGACACTGACCTCTTTTCCCTTAGATAGTCAAATAAAGCAATGGCAACAGCCAACACAACAATAGGTGTCCCGTGTGAATGAATCAAAATTATACTTATTTTTTGTCAGTTATGTGTGTGCCATGAGATGAAAAAGGCTGAAGATCACTGGTCTAAAGCAAAGCCGCCTTCCACCACTTTGGACAAGACAGGTTACCCTTGCCTGGCCCATTTTTCTATCCTGATCAGCAGGCTCTTCATCTTTAGCTCTTTATACTTGATATGTCACTCATTCTTTCCCATTCGTTCACTTACTCATTTTCATGTATTCACTCTTCACTCAGGAGCTATTTTCCTACAGCTCTGATGTGCATCAGATGCCATGCTGGGCACTGGGGGTACAGAGGACACTCCCTCATGCTCCCAGCACCCAGCAGACACCACATCTCTGCGGACTCTGTCAGCAGGAGGTGGAGCAGGAAGCACTGAGTTAGTACCGGTGCAGGGAGAGTGGCCCCCACATTTTAGGGGGAAGCAGCGGGCTCTAGGCGTGAACAGAGACACGGGTAACATAACTTGCTTCGTTTTGTTTTTCCAGGACAGGTATTTGTAGAGTAGCTTTGTTTAGAAGATTACAAGTTTTCAGACCAGAAGCACGTCATTCCAAATCCATACTAAGCCCTGACCGGTTTGGCTCAGTGGATAGAACGTCGGCCTGCGGACTGAAGGGTCCCAGGTTCGATTCCAGTCAAGGGCATGTACCTTGGTTGTGGGCACATCCCCAGTAGGGAGTGTGCAAGAGGCAGCTGATCGATGTTTCTCTCTCATCAATGTTTCTAACTCTCTATCCCTCTTCCCTCCTCTCTGTAAAAAAATCAATAAAATATATTTTTTAAAAAATCCATACTAACACATGTGCCAGACCAAATACGGATACTTTTTCCCCCCATAATTTAAAAAAATTAGATGACAAATTGATTTGTTCACACCAGGCTGTGAGCGAGTCTGCCATGCATCTGGTTGACATGTAGGGATACTTTTTGAACTATTTACTATAATAGGTAATTTTTTTCACTGTAACTCTCAGTGAAGTAAGATGATTATGAGGAGACAACAGTCTGAGTTATCTGTACATAATAACGAAATGGGGCACTTCCTTGAGCCAGGAGATTCCATGGGCCACGCCAGGGAGGACCACCACAGTGGGAGTAAAGAAACTGGGCACATCCGACGGTGCTCTGTGACCCGGGGGCTGGTCCATTCAGAGAGCGCTCTCCTTGCCGTCACAGAGAGGCTCCCACCTCTCACATCACCGTCCTGGGGCAGGACTCTATAGTACTCATCCCACCCAGTGCTCCTCCATGCCGGGCCCTTCTCCAAAGGAGCTGGCCGCAAGGTTGAGCTCTTCCCCGCACCCTCTACAATTTTCAGGAAAAAGAACTCTGGCAACGAGCTGCCACGTCAGTACCATCTGAGCAGATTTGCTCACTAATTTCCATTTTTCCGGAAGGGTAAAAAAAAAAAAAAAAAATCATCCATTTTAGCTAACTTTATTTTTAGAAAAGTGTTTTATTCAAACATCCCCTTACTTATTACAGACATAAATACATGCATTCAGACAAATGAATCCACGGGAGAACCGTAGAAAGTAATTGGCACATCACTCCAGGATGCTTTGTCAGTTACTGGAGGAGTTTGGTACCTCTAACTTTAATCTTTTCCATTAAAATATCCATTCTGCCTTCACATTGTGAAGCCCATAATATTTTAGACTGTCTCCGTGGATCTGTTAGTTTTGCTTGTCAATTTAATTTGTGGCTCTATGACTTTGGGCGGCTTGTAGGTTATACATAGGAACACGTGACCTGCACATGATGCTCAGCACCAGGCCGAAGCCTCGCCTCTCCCCGGGGAGGCTGGGCACACAGGCAGTCTGCATTGGCAGGCCTCCTGTGCAGCCAGCCTTGGTGCGACGATGGTGATGATGGATGCAATGGTGGATGTTTGGAGCTACAGAGAAGCCCATTACTGTTGTGATTATATACCTTAAATGTTTGTAGCACTGTCTTCTCTTCGCAGCACCTCTGTATCCACCCTCTCATTTGATTCTCAGAGCTTCCTTGTGCTGGATTATGATTTTTCTCTTTATGGCTAATGAATCAGACGCGGAGAGAGAGGCTCAGCCACTTGCCTGAGATTACGGGGTAAATTGGATTGCAGAAATGCCAGAGGATGAAACCAGTGTCACCAGAGCGCAGTCAGCCTTTGCCACACCCCTGCCATTCCCCCTGCCCTTGAGCTGTGGAAGCGGGCTGGAGGTGGGAGGTAGAGTCCAAGAGGCAGAAGTCATGTCGGCAGCTCCACGGGAACGACCAGAGCTGCCTCACCACCATTTGCCGGCTTTGCAGCAGCCCCTCCTTTAGCGTCACAGGCACAGTCCACACTCTGCACGCTCCCAGACACACCCGAGCACGTCTCTCTTTTGCTGCAAACCCATGACTGCCTCCCGGCGCCATCAGGACCAAGTCCAGATTCTTCAGCATGTCTCCCGCCTGGCACCCGTCTTGCTCCTCCTGCCACCCTGGGTTCCTTACCGTTGCAGAACCGCCTCCCGACCTCCTGCATTCCCAGCCTTCTTCTTTGCTGTTTCTCTGCTTAGAACACATTTTTATGAAGTTCATAAACATTACCTTCTCTGTGGAGTCTTCCCTGACTTCTCCTTCGAGACCCAGAGCATCCTCCTCCCTCCCTCCCCTCCCCCACTCCCCCTCCCCCAGCCCTGTTTCCTCCTCTGCCTCCTGGGTGGTCGCTCCAGGAAGCTTCTAGCTAGCCCCTCAAGGACAGAGGTTCTTTCCTCCCATAGGTGTCTTGCAGACTTTGAATTCAAGAGGACGGATGAGGATGTACATGTAGGAGTGAAGTGTGTGAGTGAATGAATTCGTGAATGAAGAGCAAGTGGGGCCCTGGCCAGTGTGGCTCATGGGTTGGGTGTCCCACGCACTGAAAGTTTGCTGGTTCGATTCCTGTTCGGGCACATGCCCATGTTGTGGACTCAGTCCCCAGTAGGGGCTGCGCAGGAGGCAGCCAATCGATGTTTCCCTCTCACATCAGTGTTTCTCTCTTGCTCTCCCTCTTCCTTCCTCTCTTTCTAAAAAGTAAGTGTTTTTTACAAAAGAACAAGTGGGAGCCTTTAGTAGCCCAAGCCAGCAGGAAACGGGCCGCTCCAAGGTTACGTGGAGGGCGTCCCATCCCTCCCTCTCTCTGAGGTGTTTCCCTCCATCACTTGACCTCTTTGGTGAAACGAGAGACAGAAAGGGAGGTGCGCTGGGCTTTCTCCTGGAGGCCTGGCATTGAGAGGCAGGAACAATCCATGAGAGACCTGGGGTTGGAGGGCCTCTGGGCCGAGGCACCAGTGTCTTCATGTGCCTCTCTCTTCCAGATGATGTCTGTCCTCATGAACACCATTGTCTTTGAAGACTGCCGGAACCAGTGGTCAGTCTCCAGGCCTCTCCTCGGGCTGATCCTGCTCCATGGGAAGGTGAGTGTTGCAGGGGGGCCGTCGGAGCAGGCGGTCACTGGGCGGGAGGAGCTGCTCGCCGGGCCAGGCAGTGACAGTGAAGGACAGGGGAGCCGCTGAGCCGGAGCAGGAGCCTTGAGTGCCCAGGGGCCAAGCCATGTTCCCCCAGAAGGTCTTCCCCAACAGCCTCAGGTCTTTAGTGAGGCAAGGGCCTCAAAGAGCTCTTCTGGACCCCCGCGCTCCCACACATTGGGCGCTGGTTTGCTCAGCAGCGCTTCAAGCTCACCTCACCTCCTCCCCTGTTCCAAGCGAATTCTGAGAAATAACACTTTTTGCTCCTTCCTTGTCCTCCTTTTAAATCTGGGATCCCTACTGCCCCAGGTGGTAGCAGCAGCCCCTCAGCACCACGCGGGCCAGCCCCCTCCACCCGGAGCAGGCGCCTCCCGTCCTGGTGTCCCCGCCGCTCTGGCCGCCTCTCCAGCTCTGAGCTGCCTCCTGAAGCCACGGCTCCCAGCAGTCAGTGGGAACAGTGCGTTACTGCCGGGAGAATGAATTGTCTATACAATAAGATAGTACCGGGGAAAAGACCGTGAGGTTAGAGGCAGCCGCACACATTAAAATTCAAACTGAAATCCCGGCCTTGGAAGGAAACTAATAGAAGAAGAAAATATATCAAAAAGAGAAGAGCTGTCTCATCACTCACCTGTGCTGAAGTATCCAATTTTCGCCACATTCAGTCGCGCTGCCATTCATCTTCCCGCGGTGTTACTGTGATTTAAATCCGAGCTCTATAAAGGAGAGCAGTTCTTTTAAAATGATTGAGAGGGAATGAGGGCAAATTCAGTGTTTAGAAAACGCTTATGACATCACAATATTATACTTTCCTGATGGAGGCAATATTTCATGGTTTCGGATGAAAAACTAATAATTTTCTATTTGGTGTGAGTC
The DNA here is from genome assembly GCF_014108235.1 of Myotis myotis. Classification (NCBI taxonomy): domain Eukaryota; kingdom Metazoa; phylum Chordata; class Mammalia; order Chiroptera; family Vespertilionidae; genus Myotis; species Myotis myotis. The sequence continues at coordinate 6,164,508 of NW_023416368.1, read as the reverse complement.
GCTGCATCATTATAAAAGGGAAGAATAAGTCGTTTTGTGCATTCCCAATCTTGTTCAGGAAGACAGTGCGCTTTAAGTCTAATGCCTCTGATATATGGTATTTAAGTATTAGTCTGACTCCATATTAATTATGTGTGTTTTTGATGTGAGCTGTTTTAATGTATGATGGAAATTAAATATCACGCTGTTTGGGCTGGCAAGCAGAAACACATGACTGTCAAAGCGTTGCCTTTGTACTGAAATTAGGCTGCTGCAGTGATTAGGAGCTGGGTTCGGCACGGGCGGGCGCCGGTGTGTGCAAAGCCCCCAGAGCCCGCCGAGGGGAAGGGCTCTGCTGCTTTGTGAGCGGGTATGGCAGAGCTTCCTCCTGCCAGAAAGTTCTCCAGGAACTACGCAAGCGTCTCTGGCGCCACCCACAGAGCAGGCCCATCCTAACCCAGAGGGCCGGGGATCGGCTGGAGGCCTGGAGTTGTGTGAGGAGCAATTCACTAAAGCAGGAGGTTTGGGAGCTGGGCCTTGCCTCCAGTGGCCCTTCTAGTCCAGCGCTCCCCTCCCTGTCAGCCTTGCTGCGGTCAGTGGAGAGCAGCATCAGGGAGACCTGCGTGCGCTCAGCCCCCGAGGAAGCCAGGACTCCATCAGCCTAGATTGCTCGGTGGCAGTGGAACAGTTACAGCGAGAGGTTTTTATGAGGAAGGAGAGGCTGTTTGTCCCCAGGACTGCCTCTGCTGCTCTAGTTCCCTCTAAAGGCTCCAAGTTCTGCGTGGGCCTGGACCACTGCTCCTCTGAGTTAGGGCCTGAGCAGATGGAGCCGGCCAGCCGTCTCTGTCTCCGGGGCTCGCCCAGGTCCGGAGTCAGGGCCCTGACGCCTGTCTGTCTCCGGCAGCGTTTCAGTGAGCTGAGGGCGGGCCTGATCAGAAGCCAGCCTCTCCCCAAGCAGGAGGCCCTGGCCCAGTGCTTCCGGAGCCTGATGGAAGGGGTGGAGCAGAACCTGTCCGTCAAGAACAGAGACAGGTAAGTGGCCAGGGAGATCTAAATACGAGGAATCAGCTGTGCCTGGATTCGTCTGTCCATTCCTTCCTTCGGTGCACACACTTTTATTGAGAAGCTGCTATGTGCCAGGCACTGGGGTACCAGTGGTGAACCAATTGAGCTTCTCGTGGAGAAGGCAGACAGTGAGGAGTGATAGAGGAAGAAAATGTTTTCAGGAAAACAACTGCCTGTGGCATCCTGTTGTTAAAGTGGGGTCTTTCAAAGGCTTCCCCATTTGAAATGCAAATCAGCCATCCCAGTAGCCACAGTATGTCCGGGAGCCACCAGCCTGGGCACTGCTCTGAGGTCAGGCCGACTCCAACTTCCACGTTCCCCGACCTCTGTAGGCTGCATGGCAGTGGGAAAGGCCAGTTCAATGGATGGGCTCGGTGGGCACCTTCCTTTGTTCCAGGCCAAGATGCCCTGTCAGGCAGAAAGGGCCACCCACAAAGCCAGCAGAAGAGAGTTACTGAGTGGGGAGCCCTCGGTGCCTGGGGGTGTGTGGGGCCTACTTCCCCTGGGGCTGGGGAATTTGAGCGCTACCTCATGAGCACGTGTGAGGTGGTGTCAGACCGCTCTCCTCACTTCCGCTTCCGGTGCACTCGCCCGCAGGACTGGCAGTTTCCCACGCCAGGCACTCTGCTGAGCTCGCTCAATAAATTCTCACTTCCACGTTCCCGTGGGGTAGCTACTCATAGTGGCCACCATGTAGTCATCTGAGGTCACCACCTAAGAAGTGGTAGAGAGCCCCGATTTGAACACAGCAACCCAGGGACCCCTTTTGTTAATCTTTTGTGTGTGTGTGTGTGTGTGTGTGTGTGTGACCCCTTTTTTGAAGCACTAAGTTCTGTTTTCTCATCTGTAAAATGAGGATACTAATACCTGCCTTTGGGAAGACTTGTGATGATTGAATGAATTTATATATAAACTCAACCCAGTGCTTGGCACAACAGCTGCAGCATTTGCTTTATGTGCTTGATAACATCGATGTGTAATTCAACTTTTTTAAAAACAATTTTTAAATAGTATAGCCAGGAAATTCACCCCTCAGAGTGGTCAGTGTTTGGGTGTGACCCGTGCTTTCTGGGAGGGAAAGGTGTGGTGGTGAGAGTGGGAGGAAGGCCGGACCTCGGGCCCTCTCCAGGGTCCTGACTCCCCCGAGGCGTCATCACCCGAGGTTCTACAGCCCAGCCCTGCCGCCGCGGGGCCTGTCTCCTCTTCCCACAGGTTCACCCAGAACCTGTCCGTGTTCAGAAGAGACGTGGCCGAGGCGCTGCGCAGCGACAGCAGCGCGGACCTGTGCAGCCTGGACATGATGAGCTGACACGTGCCGAGAGCCTGCACCAGAGACTGGGGTCTGGGCCCCGACAGCGATGCTGGCTAGCCCAGGGAGATCTATTTTTCAAAGCAAGCAACAACAAAAGCCCTACGTTTTTATAAGTCTGGCCTGATTATAAGAATTTATATAGTGCACAATGTAAATTCATTCTTTGCTCTGAAAAAGCAAAAGTGTTTCCGTCTTTCTATAAAAGATTGTTATCTTTGTTCTTATAATGCTCTGAAAGGGTGTAGAAACGATATTTAACCAAAGAACATAATAAACCAGGTTTGCGCCTCAGTGTGTACTAGTTAATGGTTCTGCAATCAAGGCAGAGGATTTGTTGGAGAAGCAGCCTTCACCATGGATCCCACTTGAGACAAATCCCACCCGATCCTGTGATGTTAGCCGTTTGTTATGGGTCTGGAAGCAGCAGTGGGAGCTCTCCGAGGCAGCCCGGGCACTGCACAGCCTCTCCACCTCAGCAGCCTCTGATAAAGTTGAGAGACAGTAACACAATTAAATGACTTACAAACAACGTTTGCTTTTCACTGGCATAAATCTGAAGTGGTTCAGTCTAGAAGAATTAAGCTGTGCAATTACTGCCTGCAGAGATATTTCTGCAGGAGGAGCCGGGCCGCCCCAGCCGGAACTCCCGGGTGGTGCCAGCGCCCGGCCTCCGCCCCCGTTTAATCTTTAAGAAGCTGGGGGTGTCTAATTAAAATGTATATTCGGAGCAGCACTGCCTTGTTGGGCTTTGGTTCTAGGTACCAGAGTTCAGATTTCCAGGCGATGAGGAATAGTTGGCTTCCATCCCTCCACAGAAACGCATGACTGTGGGGATCGCAACCGACCCACTCCCGGGACAGGAGGAGCCTTTGCAGTTTATGAGGGAGGTAGCCCGGCTGTTAATGTGGGGTGCCGCTGTCAGATGGTTTTCGGGTCTCACTGCTCTGTCCTCGGGCCCAGGCTCGTCATAAATATTGTGCCCTTTGCTTCTGATGAGACGTGAAAGGTTGGCTTCCCGTGAAGAACATCCATAGGCTCCCGTTATAATCTCATTTCTCAGACCAGTGTTGCTGGAAACCGTTCTCGATGGGAATTTTATAACAGGCTTGTCACATAAAAGCAAAGTCACCCAAGTTTAGCTCTAAATGTCTGTCTGCCATGTGTGAACCCAGGAATCGGGAAAAGTGTGTTATAGACAGGGCCCCTTCGCCTATTCAGTGGTGTCGGCCTTACACTGTATTTTATTAGTGAGAAATGCAGTTTTCCTGGAGGAGGCAAATGCTGAACTTTATAAAACATCTGCTGTTTGCAGAAGGGTGACTCGAGAAGTTCTGTCTCTCGGGGGTTGTTATCTCACACTCACCCCACAAATGCTTCGCAGAAGGCCTGTCCCAGTCCAGCACTGGTTTCTTTACAAAAGTCGTGTCGAAAAGCACAGTATCCTTTGCAGGTAAATTCTCACAAGAAAATAACAAAGTGCCCTTGCTTTTCTCTGCTGCACTAAAGGTCGGTCACCTGTGGTTTCACACCAGCCAGGGAAGGCTCAGCCCTGGCCTTGGGGAGCCGCTCTCGGGGACCCGTCAGGCCTGGCCACTGGACTCCAGCAGGGCCCGCTCGCAGCTGCTTACGGAGCCCAGTGCAGGCAGCAGGCACAGGCTCGGCACGGACTCCGCAAGCGTTCACTGAGCATCGAAGGCCGTGACCTGCCGTATCTCCCTTCGTCCTCACAGCAGCCCGGGAGGAGGGCAGCCATGTTCCCACTTCTGAGGGGAGGAAACCAGGACTCAGAGGTGGTGTATGGCTGACAGGCAGGATTCCAGCCGGGTCGTAGCGCCCGGTCGTAGCTGGTCCGCCACTCCAGGGTCTGAGGCAGGTGCACGCGTGGTTGGTGGCCGGAGGCTCGCGGGGAAGGGTCTGCTCCTGTGCGCTTCGGTGGTGGTTAGCAGGAGTCAGTTCCTCGGGGGCTGGGGGATTGAGAGCCTCAGCGCCTCCCCAGCTGGACCTCCTCAGGGGCGGCTCACAGAGGCAGCTCCAGCAGAGCAGGCAAGAGGAGCCAGAGAGCGCACCCTGCAAGTCACCCCTCATCACCAGTCTCGGGGGCGCCTGTCGCCTTTGCTGTGTCTACTCACTAAAGTCACTAGATCAGCTCACCCCCATGCGGGGGGACAGCGCGGGGTGGGCATGGAGCCCTTCTACACTTCCTGCCACCACTCTTCTCTGGCCCGAGCTGCAAGTTTCTCCCTTGAAACCTGTTGGAGTCCTGGTTTCCCTTGGAGAGATCAGTTCTGTCTGCACCCTTCCTAAGGGGAGAAAGGGGAGTGGGGAAGCTGGGACATCTCAGGAACCCACGCTGTGCACTCACCCCCACCAATGGGAACCTGGTGGGGAACTGGGCGCCGCCCCCCAGCCTGCCAGGGACTTCCTGGGCGAGGGCAGTGGGCTCCTGGGGGAACCTGGAGCCCGTGTGGGAGTTCTCTGTAGGGACACCGTGTCCCACGGGTAAAGCCAGCACTCGGGCGCGCCCGAACGTGTGCAGCCTCCTCCCCAAAGAGCGCTGGGTGGATCTATTACAGCTCTAATACGATCAGAGGCGCAGCTAACATTCAACAACAGAAAGAAAGAAACAGGGTGGGTGGTTCCTGGGGGAGGGGGCGGGTGGGGGGAGGGCAGGTAACCAGCAGATGGCCCCCAGTGAGGCGCAGGCCTCTGCGGGTCACCTCATCCTTCTGATGTTCTGATGCACAAGTGTGTGTCCTGGGGCCCTACGCCACGCCAACTGCTTCAGCTGATACGCAAGCAAGAAACAGTTTGAAGGTGTTCTGGCTTCGCTCATTTTTTCCTTGTACACTAACTTCAGAACCTAACCCTCCAGAAAGCTGTATTCTGGATGTTTCCATTCTGTTCTTTCTAATCAGGCTTCTCTCTAGGATTGGAGAGGGGGGAGCACAACCCCCCCCCCCCCCCCCGTACTGCATGATGGCCTGGGCAGCCCAGAAAGCCCTCTCGGCTTGGCCCCGAGCTCCCCCGACTCTCCGAGTGCACCTCCCACCTCAGAGTGCCTTTGCGCTGTGGTACTGGAGTCCCTTTCCGGGCAAAACTGGCCTGGCATGGGCCATCAGCTGAGGTCAGTGAGGGGTGAACTACCAGGAGAGCCGAGCATGAGAACGAAGAACAGGATCGGTTTGGTGAGAGAAGCTGGGGAAACCGTATGTACGTGGGGCCAGCCCAGCAGTTTGGGGGAGGTGGAGGCGGCATTTGAGAGAACTCAGCTCCTCTGGGGAGGAGGGGAAAGGGAGAAAGTGGAAGTTTCAGGGCGAACATTAAATCATTAGAAACACAATCATTCAATGTGCACACCTCCCTAGCTTTGCAAATTGCTGTCTCATTTAAATTTAACTAGAGGCCCCGTGCACGAAATCGTGCGTGGGTAGGGTACCTAGGCCTAGCCTGCGATCAGGGCCATCTTCTGCCCATTCACCAGTCCCCAGTTCCGCCCCGCCCCACCGCCTACACCCACCCTGGTTTCCCGTGGTTCCCCATTGGCCATCCAGTGATCAGAGCCTGCGGGATTGGGGGAGGGACCGAGAGGTGGTCAATGCACCTCATAGTGACTGGTTGATTGGTTGTTCTGGTCATTACACTGTTATGGTCACTGGCCTTTTATTATATAGGATGCTTCCCAATAAGAAGGTCAAGTAAATATCCCCATTTTAGAGATCAGAAAACTGAGTCTGAAAATTTGACCTGAGGCCACATAACTAAAAAGTGGACAAGCCAGGATTCAAAGGTCAGCCTGACTCCAAAATTCTTTTCCACCTTAATCCCTTAAACTAGGTTCTCACAGTCAGGCTTTGGGGACAGTTGGGCAGGGGGAGATGCATCTGGAACCCTTTAGGACCCCCAAATGTGGCTGCCCCCCCCCCCCAAAAAAGGCCAGCCCAATACCCGGGCCCCTGGTGTGTTGTGTCTATGGATTCTGCCACCTACTCCTACTCCTCCGTGAACTTTATAAAATCATTCTTGAGACTTTTTAATGTTTTATTGAGGTGCAAGTTTACGATGACAGCAAACCTTTCAAACTACAGCAAGAGTAACCTGCCTCCTTGGCATATTAAAAAATAATGTTAGTGTCGATTTTTACGTCCCATAGTTTGGATTGCTGATACGAGCGCTTCCCTGACAGGATTCTTTCTGAGGTTTACAGAAAGCGTAATAAAATATGTAAGTTACATTTCCACAAACAAAAGCTATAACATAAGTTATTTATAAGCGTGAGATACAAACAGTATCACGATAAATAAACCATAAAGGGTACCTGCAACATCCATCTTAATGTAATTTGCCCAACGAAAGTGTTGAAACGAAGTCAAATTTAGTAGAGAAATCTGTCAGGAAGAGAGGAAAGTTGTAGAACACGAAGCGGGGAAAAATGGCTGCTGGGTGGGGGAAGCAAACAACCGGCACGAGATGGGCTTGGAGGCCCTGGCGTGGGCCTGCTCGTGCACCGGCCAATCCCTGCCACCTGCACAGCCGCTTCCTGCCTGGGGTCCCTGCTCACACGCCCTCTGCTTCTCCCCCCAGCCGGCCACAGGGAAAGGGATCTCCTCCCTCCCCCTTCTCCTCTTACACCCTCTCGCAGCCCCCAGCCCATGGCCAGCTCCCCAGGCGGCTGCCCGCCTCCCTGCCAGGCTGCACCCACAGGCCAGGCCGGGCCTGACTCAGCACCAGGATCCTGGAAAGCGTTCGTTCACTCATTCACCTGTCACTGATGAAAGAGTGAATGAGACAAAGGCTCTGCCCTTGGAGAGCAGTGAGCAGGATAAATAAGATCTAGGTCCCAAAGGCCACAAGAGCAAGGATGAAACCCAACAGGGGTGGGGGTGGGGTGGGGGGAGGGGCCGGCCGCTGTGGAGGCTGGGCAGAGAGGCCATGGCTGACCTGGGTCTTCATGGAGCTGGGGGAGTGAGTGCTGGGCTGAGTACAGGTGAATTCCCGGACACACGTGGGACCCTTTCCTCATCCCCTTTATCCCCTCGGCTGACCTGCTGTGTGTTCTGGTTTAATACCACGGACCCTCGTGATCCTCCGGTGGGCCAGCCCCCGGGCCCAGCCCAGGACATGGAATCAAATGCCACCGACACTGTCCCGCTGTGAAGTGGGGGGACAAGTGAGCCCCACCATGGACAGCCTCACCCCACCCCTGGGCTCCTTCACCCAGACCCTCCACGGATTTCCTTCCTGAATGGGTCTTGCTCCCAGAGGCGAAATGGGGATAAGACATAAAGTGAAAAACATGGGCTTTGCAGACATGACAGTCCTGAGTTCAGGTTCCAGCTCCAGCCTTCCCACTGCGTGGCCCTGGCAAGGGACTCACTCCCCTAGACCCATGCTCGGCAAACTGTGGCTCTAGAGCCACATTCGGCTCTTTGGCCCCTTGAGTGTGGCTCTTCCTAAGCCTTAGGAGTACCCTAATTAAGTTAATAACAATGTACTTACCTATATAGTTTAAGTTTAAAAAATTTGGCTCTCAAATTTCAATCGTTGTACTGTTGATATTTGGCTCTGTTGACTAATGAGTTTGCCGACCACTGCCCTAGACCACTGTCCCTTAAGTCTCATGAATTGTGTTTGGGGGGGGGCGGGCGGTGGGCGCTGGGAAGCACACAGCACCAGGTGGCCTTTGCCGTCCTCTGACCTCCTCTGGAAGGTTCTTCCCCCAGCCCACCCATTGGTGACCTCACACTCATTACTCCACTATCAGGTGGGGAAGCCGAGGCCCAGCGTTCAGGTGCGGTTCAGGAAATCTGAATAGGTGCTCAGTGATGAATATTTGTTGGCTAAATGAGTGAGTCAGAGATAAACTTCAGCAGGTGTCTAGAGCCTCCCATCGTGAGAACTGCACGGGCCCCTGCGGCTCCTCACCAGGGCGTGTGAGTGAAGAGCGGAGGGTGGGCAGGCAAGCGACCTGCGGACGGATGTGTTTGTGTCGTGTGTTTGTGTCTTTGTCTCTGGAGGTTGTCCATAACATCGTCATCAATCTTTCAAATGGGGTTGCAGATCCAAATACATTTAAGAGCCCTGATTCAACCTCTACCCCATTTTACAGGCAGGGAAATTGAGTTCAAGTCACACCGGATGTCAGTGGCAGCGAGCCTCCTGCACATGCCATGGGCATAGCTGGAAATGCCAGCATCTGCCTTTCACTCCTACCTCCTTCTTCCCCTCCCGTCTGACTCCCAGCGAGGCCTCCAACAGCTCTATCTTTCCTCCAGCTTCTCCTTGGGAAACGCAGAGAATGCACTGCATCCCGGAAATCCTTCTGGAGTCAGGAGACCTGGTCCCAGTTCTTAGAACTTAATTTTTCAGGTGTGTGTGTGACTGTTCAGTTGATAGCAGGTAAGCAGGGACAGCAAAATTACAATCTCAGGAACACCTAGTACGCATCAAAGAATATTTGGCCAAAAACTGCTTAGAGGTAAATTTATGACCTTAAATATGTTTATTTTTAAAAAAATAAGAAAGACTTTTTAAATGAACTAAATTTTCACTTCAACAGAGAAGAAATTAATAAAAAAAAATCAAAACACTCCTGAAACATTAAAAAAGAAAATAATGAAATCAATGTCTTTTAAGACAGACCTATGGCAAATAAGATCAAAAGGCCCAACTGAGTAACACTGAGACAGAACTGCAGACGATATGAACTAAGATCACGTGAGAGTTTCAAACGAGAGAATATTCCTCAGCGTTCTAGCCATGAATTTGAAAACTGGGATGGGACGGACGATATTCTGGCACTGGCTTCCAATTTGAATGAGCACCCGAATCACCTGGAGGGCTTGTTAAGCTCAGATTGCTGAGCTCGACCCCCTCTTTCTCATTCAGTGGGTCTGGGCGGGGGTCCAAGAATGTGCCTGTCTAACAAACTCCCAGGTGAGGCTGCCACTGGCCTGGGAACACACTTTGAGAACCACTGTCCCAGGGATTGTGGCTGCCCCGTTTACTCCCCTCTTGACTGCTCTGCTCTGTCTGGGTCAGGAAGGAGAGGGTTTGTGACCATCGGCCCCACATGCCTACTGCCACCTGATGGACACCCCGGGCCTCAGACAGCCACCCCGGGCCTCAGACAGCCACCCTTTCCTGCCAGGCACTGTGCAGAATGCTTTCACCGGAAGAGCTCATGTAATCCCATGATGTGGGTCCTGGTGCTTTACCCAACGGGGAAACTGAGGCACAAGGAGGCTGGATAATTCCTTGAGCCCACAGCTGGTAAACAGGTGGGAATCCAATTCTGAGCACTGGGCTGCTCTCCACGCCCTGGGAGCAAGTCGTCCACCCCACCCACAGCATCTCCCTAGTTCTGTGCCCACATACTCATGGGGCGGGCCTCCTTATCCCAATTGAGCAGACCAGGAAGTGGCAAGGACAGGCCTGGACCCAGGGCTCTGGAAGCCAGGAGGGCCGGGGAAGTGGTGAGGCCCCTGAGTGGGGCCTGGGAGTCCTGTGAGCTCCCTGACCCTCAGTTCCCTTGTCAAGTAAAAAGCGGGATCAGTAATGGTCCTTTCCTCACAGGGTTCTTGTGAGGAGCAAGCCAGTGCCCCCTCCTGCCTGGCACACGCCATGCTCTCCACCTCCGGCAGCTGTGCTGCTGGCACTGAAGTTACTGTTACCTAACCGCCTCTCGCAGGCGGGCGCTTCATCTCACTTACTTCTCACAGCCACCCTGGGGGTAGCTTACCCTTTCCGTGCCACAAATAAGGAAAACGAGGCTCCAGGAGGGGCAATGAGGGGCCCAACAGCCCCCCACTCCCACCAGAGGCAGAGCCGGAATTAGAAGCCGAGGCCGGCCTACTCCATCTGCAGGTGCCTGTCCCTGGAGGGAGTGGCGGAGGCCCCGCCCCAGGCTGCCAGCGCCTCCTTCTTCCCACCCAATGCTGAGGCTCCCGGAGAGGTAAAGACTTGCCCAAGGCCGCTCAGCCAGCCCCCTGCCACAGGGCCCCAGGCCTGGAGATCCCCTTTGTCCAGGCTGCCTCCTGCTCTTCCTGACCCTCTGAGACTGACCCCACGGGAGACAAAACCATCCTTCTCCCCAAGATGCAGAGCTTCCGCAAATAAAATAAAACTGCAAACAAATAAACACGAATAATAAGAATCATCCATCAACCAGCACATTGCGGGGGGGGGGGGGGGGGGGGGGGGGCGGGGAGCGGTTGGCCACAGCTGCTGGCTGGGTGCCTACTGTGTGCCAGGCCCAGCCCTGCGCTCTCAATGCCTCACTCCCGGCTCAGACAACCCCGCAATGCACGCTTTGCTCTTTTTACAAATGAGGAAACCAAAGCCGAAAGGCATGGAGTCACTTGCTCAAGGTCACTCACCTAGGAAGTGACCAGCCCGGATTTAAACTCATTCCTGGCCAACCGCACATCCGACCTCTCCCCAAGTCCGCCAGGCGGGAGCGCGAGGGAGAGGCCTGGCCGGGGGTGTAGCAGTGAGTTTGCACCCAGCCGTTTAAGAACTAGCGGGTGGAGAACGATTCTGCAGGGAGACAGCGGAGGCTGGCGTGGGGGTGACCGCCCCGCGAGCGGCCCGTCCACCGTGCCCCTCGGCCTGCCCCTCAGCCCCTGAGGGCGCGAGCAAAGCAGGGAGTGTTTCCAGCGCCCGGCTTCACTGGAGCGGGAGGAGTTCACCGCTCTCTTTACCCCAAGAAATCCCGCTATTTGCCCTAAATATTCGCCACCCCCGCCCTTGCCCCTTGGGAACCCTAGGTCCCCACACCTGCTGCGCCACGGGCGGGTCCCCACGCGCGAGTAACAGTCCCGACCATCTTGCAACGAATTTCGAGGGGGCGGATCCCCGCTCCCCAGCGGGCCACCCCGGGTCCCTAGCCCAGCCGGGCCAGGCACGCGTGGGCACCTGTGAGTCACTCCTCGGTCCGCCTGGAGGGAGCCAGGGAGTGTCTCCAAAGTGGTCGCGATGCCGCGGCCGAAGCCCAGGCTGGGGCGAATTCTGCCCACGCGGGTCGGTGTCCTTGGAAGCGTGGAGCACGCTGTGGTACTCGCGTCACCCCGCGCGCAAGGAGCGCGGAGCTGGCACCCCGGGGCGCGCCCCTTTCGTTGCTCCCGCGGCGCTGGAGTGTCCAAGAGGCGTCCACGGATCTGCAGGGTCGTCCCGGGGTTGCAACTCCATTGTGACGGAAAGGATTCATAGGGTTTGGTTTTTGCTCAGCTGAAAAAATTGGGAAGAAAACGAAAACCCCTTCAGCAAAGGAGAATTTCACCAGGAGAGCGAGCGCCCAGACCGGCCCCGAGCTGCGGCGGGGAAGCGGCCCCGGCCGGGAGGCGCGGGGAGCGTCTGCTAATTGCAGCTTCGTTAGATTTCGGGCTTGGGAGGCTGCGGTTCGGGCGCTAATATCCGCCGCCCATTATCCCGGCTAATAAATTTGACCTATTGTTCGTTTGTTAAAATGATGTCACCTTGGAACAGTCCCTAAGCTCCTATTTCCATGAATTAGGCCTTTATTGAAAGCCGAGAGCCAATGGGAGGAGAGAGGCTTGTTGATCGCAGCCAATGGCTGCGGCGGGAGAGGAATTAGCAGCGGAAACTCCAGGTTCGGTTCAAGAAAGATGACACAGAGCCTGTCGGGCCCGCGCACTCTTGGCAAAGTTTCAGTGCGACGAGAGGCGCCGGGCGCTCCATGGCCGCGCCGTGACGGGGCCCCAGCAGCCTCCCCGCCCAGCCCAGCCCAGCCCTTCCACCCGCCCAGGATGGAGGCGCCCGCCAGCGCGCAGACCCCGCACCCGCACGAGCCCATCAGCTTCGGCATCGACCAGATCCTCAACAGCCCGGACCAGGACAGCGCACCAGCCCCGCGGGGCCCCGACGGCGCCAGCTACCTGGGAGGGCCCCCGGGGGGCCGTCCGAGCGCCACGTACCCCTCGCTGCCCGCCTCCTTTGCGGGTCTCGGCGCGCCCTTCGAGGACGCGGGATCTTACAGTGTCAACCTGAGTCTGGCGCCCGCCGGCGTGATCCGGGTGCCAGCACACAGGCCGCTGCCCGGTGCCGTGCCACCGCCTCTGCCCAGCGCGCTGCCCGCCATGCCCTCCGTGCCCGCGGTCTCCAGCCTAGGCGGCCTCAATTTCCCATGGATGGAGAGCAGCCGCCGCTTCGTGAAAGACCGCTTCACAGGTGAGCAGGGCGGGTGAACAGACCGGGCCTCGGCCCTCCCGGGGCTAGAGGCGCCGCGCCCTGTGTGCTCTGCTCCGGGAAGCGATTCCGGAGGCCCCAGCGCGGCGGAGGCCTCGGCGCCCAGGGCCCCGGGCAGCCGCAGGGGGAGGGAAACCAGGGAGTTTGGGGAGATAAACCTGTGCCCAGGGAATAGGGGGGCTTCTCCCAAGCGGCTCGGTGCCGCTGGAGACGCGGGACGAACGAAATAGCGGAGCATTCTGCGCCCCACCGGGCGGCACGGGGTCCTCGCGGGGCCCGAACGACAGTGGAACTGGGCTGGGCCTCAGGGGGCCTCGTGTGTCTCCGCAGCCGCGGCGGCGCTCACGCCCTTCACCGTGACCCGGCGCATCGGCCACCCGTACCAGAACAGGACGCCGCCCAAGCGTAAGAAGCCGCGCACGTCCTTTTCTCGGGTGCAGATCTGTGAGCTGGAAAAGCGTTTCCATCGCCAGAAGTACCTGGCCTCGGCCGAGAGGGCGGCGCTCGCCAAGTCCCTCAAAATGACGGACGCGCAGGTCAAGACCTGGTTCCAAAACCGGAGGACCAAGTGGCGGTGAGAGAGGCCCAGCCCGGCCCACCTTGCGCCCGCCTTGCACCCTCCCCACGCCGCGGCCTCCCGCTCTGCGCAGCCGGCGCGACCCCTATCCTCCCAGCCAGGCTGCGCCTCCCCAGACCCACCCAGCCCGCCTCCCCGGATCTTAACCTCCCGTCCCTCCTTCCCGCCGGCCCACGTCCTCCTCCCCACTCTCCGCGCCTCGGCTTCTCCTCCGTGGCCATTCCCGTGTCGCTGTCCGGCGCCTCTCCAATTCCTTTCGTTTTATTTCGTCTCCTGCCTCCCACAACATCCCCGGGGTCCTCTCGCACTGCCCTTCGCCCTCCCCCCGCCCCCCACCCCACCCCGCTGGTCCTCTCGGATTTCCGACAATCCGCGCGAGTTCTGGGTTCCCCTCCAGCTCCCCTGCGCCTATCCGATCCCTGTTTGCATCCAACCCGTGAACAGCGAAGCGGTCCCGAAAGAGGGGTTCGAGACAGGCCCTGGGAGAACTGGCTGGGGCTGACCCTGCCTGGGGACCCCGCCCGCGCGGTGCAGAGCCAGCCCGCCTGCTCGGGAGCCCAGTGACCCGGCTGCCCGCGGGGCCCTGTCAGTTACGCGGACGGCTGCGCTCGTTGTCCCGCAAAAGAAACAATCTTTGTTGTTGGCGCAGCCACGATACCCGGGCGTGCAGGTGGGCGGGCGGAGTGCCCTCTCGGCCACATCCCGGCTCACAACAAAAACAAGACCCGGCCCACCCTCGAGACTCCCGGCTGCCTCGGCTCCGGGGAGGGCTGGAGCCCCGCCGGCGGCCGCGCGGTGCCGGGTGCCTGACGGTGCTGTCCCTCTCCCTCCCCCGGTGCAGGCGGCAGACGGCGGAGGAGCGGGAGGCGGAGCGGCAGCAGGCGAGCCGGCTCATGCTGCAGCTGCAGCACGACGCCTTCCAAAAGAGCCTCAACGACTCCATCCAGCCGGACCCGCTGTGTCTGCACAACTCGTCGCTCTTCGCCCTGCAGAACCTGCAGCCCTGGGAGGAGGACAGCGCCAAAGTGCCCGCCGTCACCTCTCTGGTGTGAGCTCCCAGCGCACACGCTCGCCAAGGATCGCCACCCCCACGCAGTGGGGCGCCTCGGGCCCCCAGCCGGGCTGGGGGGGAACCGAGGCCGAGACGGGAAGGGGCCGCCAAGCTCGAGGAGGCCCCGGGGCGCAGCCGCAGCCTCGCCGGCCGCGGAGGGGGGCTGGGCCCGGGCTCCGCGCGGCTGCACAATCCGAGCCCCCGCCCCGCGCCCAGTCCCGCCCCAGGCCCGGGCCGACAAAGAAAGCGCCTTACGTTTCTCCGCCCCACGCCCGCACCCCTGGGCCGGGCGCCTGTATTATACTTTGTACTTTTGCCCAAACGTGTAAATAATAAAAGTTTCGGCTTTTTTTTTTTTTTTTTGAAACCGGCCACCTGCTTCCCCGGCGGGGGCCTCTGGAGGAGGGGCGGCCGACCGGGCGGTTGGGGGAAGCGCCAGGGGCTTGGGGCAGCCCTGCGCTTAGGCAGGGTCCACTCCTCTCCGTTCTTTTATTTAAGTCATTTTATTTAATAAAAAAAGTTAGCTATTTCACTTAACGCCGCTTTTATTTCGTTTTCGTTCCAATAACGTTCGGCGACGCCCGGCCGGTGCCCCACTCCTACGGCGGAGGAGGCCGAGCCGCGCTGTGCGGGGCGAGTCCACTTCTCCAAGGTTCGTCCGTATTCGCCTCAGCTCGAACCCGGCTCGGGCCCCGCGGAGGACCCGCGGTGCAGGTCAGTGCGTGCCGGCCGCCCTCGGTCTGGGTGCCCGCGGGACGGGGTGCACGTGGGAAAGGGCCCTCGAGGCCCAGAGGTATGACCAGCGCCAGAGGTGGGGGGCGAAAGGCCGCTCCAGGTCAAATCCACGTAGAGGGAGGCGGCACGGTGACCTCGAGTGTCTGGCGACTCGGAGCCGCCCCACCCCCAGCCCGCAAGCTACTGCAGCCCACTCTCTCCCACTCTCTCCCGCAAGACCTCGGAGAGGCCCGGGCAAGGCCCACCGGCCGGCTGTCGGGATCTGGGCGCCTGTGGGAGGGCTGTGCGCAGAGGGAGCCGGTGAGCATCCTGGGTCCCCAACGCTCGGCTCTGGGGACTGTTCCCACGCACAACCCCAGGACACCCGCGCTCTTTTAGCTTGCGTGGGGCCACAGGTAGCGCGTGACGTCATGTGACATCACTGAAGCCTCTGCGGACCAGAGGGGGGTGGCGCCAGGAACGCCCAGAACCCCAAGTCCAGGCCCGGCCCCCCCAGCTTTACCTGGGCTCAAAAGCAGGAAGTTTGGGGATCGCGGGGTTGGCGGCGGGAGGCCCCTTCCCACACCGACAAACACACTCCAAGCGTCAGTGAACATCCATTTCCTCTTGCCTTTTCCTTTTACCATCCTCCCTCTCAGTCTTTTAAAAACTTTTCGTACTTCCGGCCTCTCCGCTTCTTCCTCTGTTTCCTCCTGCTCGCTGCGTGCCTATATCCTTTCCCCTTTCTTTGCAGTTTTACGCTTCTCTACCTAGTTGGTCCTCTATTGCTTTTAGTTTCTCGAACGCTTTGTCACATCCCCTCTCCCTCTCCCTTCCTCCCTCCACGTCTGTCTCCGACGCCCTCTGTGTCTCTCTCTCTAGGTTTCACTTTCCGTGCCTCCTCCTTTTTGTCCTTTTTGTTTTCTTTCTCGTCTCTAAGGATCTCTTTGCCTCGGCCTCTCTCTCCCCCTCCTTGCGTCCTAGTAACTCCCCGAGACTAAACCCCGGGGGCGCTGCCCCAGAAGCCCAGTAGCAGTTCCACCCCCCTCCTCCCCCACCTCCCCCACCTCCCGCAGGCCAGGAGCCACCAGGGAACGCGGGGGTTGGTGCCCCTTCGCTGTACGCGGGCAGCGGGATTGCCTGCAGTGGCTCGGCTGGAGGAAGGGCGAGGGCGAGGGCGAGGGAGGCTAAGAACAGAGCTGGAGCTCCTGCCCGCCCCTTCGCCCCCAACCCCTGCTGATCCCGAAGCGGGGGCACGGACACTCCAGACAGGGCCTCGGGTGACTCAGCTGCTGCCTCTTCCTGGGTGTTTTCCCGGAATGCGCGGGCCTCTGCGCTCAGAGGCCGGAGGAACGCCCTCACCGGGATGCGACGGGTTGGCCCTCAGGTGGGGACTTGAGCATCTAAGAACCAGCGCGACTTTCTAGGCCTTTGCTGCCCGCGCAGCCCCTTCTCCGGGGCTGCCGCCACTTCCCCAATTTCCTTCGCTCTTATTCCATTTCTCCAGAATAATAAGCTGAGTGGGTTTTGTTTTTCTAGATTATTTTTGTGGTTTTGCCAGGATAAACCTCGATCCTTGGGCCTTTGGGGGACACACGCGCACGTGTTTCTTTCTCTCTGCTGCCTCGCTTTGAGCAAAAGGCCTCTGGCGGCAAAGTTCGCTCCGGGTGGGGCAGGCGCAGGGATGTGGCCTGGTCTCAATGCGGCCCTGGAGGGCCCCGGGGTTCCCCCCACCCCTCTCCGAGCGCCTTGCCCCAACCTCGGCTTGAGACGGGCCAGGAGTGTGGAACCTGGTCTCCACTCCCTGCCTCCCCAGAGCGACGCGGCGCCCCCAGCGGGTGGGGGCGATGGCTGAGCGACGCGAGGGCGTTCAGAGCCTAACCTCCCTCCCCTCCCGACGCGTCGAGCTGGAGGCCGCCGTTTCCACTGTGGCTGCGCCTCCCGCCCCGGGTCAGGAGGGCGGCGAGGCAGAGTCTGGGCGCGGATCCGTCCGGGTCAGGCAGGCGCCGCCTAGGCTGAGCTCAAGGGAAAGAGCCAGCGGAGGCGGGAGGCCCACATGGGCTCCTCCCTCGCGATCCTCACCCAACATGAGGGCCCCCTTTGGCCTGAGGACGCGGCCCAGGCTCCGGAGACGGCGAGAGGGTGGGCGCCCGGCCTGGTCTCCGCCTCCGGAAGCACCGGGCTCCGCCTCGCCGCCCTTCCCCGCGGCCGCCCTCGCCTCCGTTCCAGCGTCTCCAAAGCCAGAGCCGGGCCCATTTTACAGACGCAGGGCGGGGAGGCAAGAGGCGGTCCCCTGGCCCCGGAGGGCTGGGCGTGCGCCTCTCCCCGTGCGCCTCTCCCCATGCGCCGCCCGCAGGCGCGGAGGCCTGGGCCCCAGGAGCCGGCGGAGGCTGGAAGCTGCCTGGCCAGGACCAGCAGTCAGGCCACGTTCAGCTCCCCTGGAGCCTCCGCAGCCCGTGGAGTCCGGAGTTGGGAGCGCAAGGGTTTCCGTCCTGAACAGAGACAGAAAGGGGGGCCGGCACTCGCTTCCAGCCGTGGGAATGACTCCCCTGCCGCCGCTCCCCGTGCAGAACCGCGGTTCACACGACTGAACGACGTCCCTACCCGGTCGGATGCTCCTCCCCACTTTGCAGTTGGAAGAACTGATGCTCAGAAGAGTTAGTTCAGGGTCCTGCAGCGCGCAGACCTGCGCTCTCGCCTCCAAACCTGCGCTCTCTAGCACTTGGGAGCAAAGGGGGGCTTTGCCTAGTGAGGGCTGAGGGCCTGCAGGGGCCCGTGGGTCTACTCTAGGTGGACAGAAGGGCCTTCCCGTCCCAACTCGGGCGGCCTCGGGCTCCTCCGAGATCAAGGGGAACCAGCAGGGCTTGCCATAGCAGGCCTCCGTGCAGGGAGGAGCCGGGAGACTTAGCCGCGGCCGCCTCGGCTCAGCGGGGAGACCCGAAGGCCTGCTGCGCCCCTGGGCCGGGCCACCTTCGCCCGCCGCTTGCTGAGCGGCTGGAGCCCGCAGCACTTCGGACGGACCCGCGGCGGAAGGACGCGCCCCTGGCCGGGCCCGTTGGGCCTCCAGCAGGCGGTGCGCGTCTGTTCCGCAGCGACCGGCTACGCGCTCCGGGGTAGAGGCCTCGGAATGTAGCCTCCGACTTCCCGCCGGGACCGCCTGGCCACGGACCCGGCCTGGGCTGCGACAGCACTGAGGGTCCTGGGAGCCTTCGCCAAATTCCAGCCTCGGCCTCGGCGCCCCTAAAACGCAGCCCGAGGCCGAGCGCAGAGCGTGGCGCAGGCGCCGCGTCCTGGGCGGGTTTCTAACGCAAAATCCCAGGCCCGCGGAGAGGCCCCCTCAGTCCCAAGCAGCCACTTGGTTAGGAGCCTCTTCGGTCAGCGACGCCCGGACCCAGTCGCTAATTTTTGTGCGCGGTTCAGACACTTGCACTGTCCTGCCGAGTCGCCGCGCCCCGGCCTCCCTCCGCCACCAGCACCGGCCCACGGAGCGCGCCGCTGAATTCTGTCACCTCCTGGCGGCGGGCCCCTGAGCGAGTGGCGTTTCCTCTCTGCGCTGTGGTTCCCGCCGCTGTAAAATGAGGACTACCTAGTCGTTAAAGGCCCTTCCGGGGAAAGTAAAAATGTCACTTTATTGTGAGAATAGAATCATTTTAAACATATCTTTACGAATCAGGAACCTAATTAAATGCCTTCTAATACCGCGGGGGCTAGACTGGAGGCGTTGCTTTTGGGGAGGAAAGGGCAGGGGTGGGCCATGTTCCGACTCCCATCAGTTCTGCTGTCACCAGCGGGAGGCTGGCAGAGGAGTGATGGAGACCCGGCCGGCTTGATCTGCTAGAGGTGCCAGCATCCTGGTACTGCCTGAGATAGGGGCTGTGTCTGCCTCCCACTCTAGTTGAAATGATCCCACTAAGTTGTTCTGGTGTCAGACCAATTACTTAGTTATTAAACCCCTTTGATATGGTCCCAATTGATATGGGGTAGGAGAAGGAAAAAAAATACCAACAGAATATTTAATCAGAGGATTTTACACCTTCCACCGTCCCCTTGAATTCCCAGAAAGGCCCTGTGTCCCGTTCTACAAACAAGGAAGTTGGGGAGCAGAAAAGGCAGGCGGCTAGGTCCACCCCGCACCCCGACTCAGCTCTGGCCCCCAGCCCGGGTCGCCTGCTCTGGCTGCATCCCGACCCCACCGCGACCGCAGCCGATGGCAGCCTGGAAAAGCCCCACCGGCCGCGGGTGCTTAGGTTTGTGCTGCCCAGGTTCCCCCGATTTTAAAGAAGCCAAATCTTCAAATGAGTGGGAGGCCTGGGTTGGCTCTAAAAGCCTGCAGACCCCGCGCTGGCCGGCTACCTAGAATATATTTGCTCGCAAGCCCTAGTGAGCCATGGATTTATCTGAAACTATCGAAGGGCCTGGAAACAGTGGCGGCAGCGTACCCTTTGCATCCTTCATCCCGCATTTAGGAAAAATCACTCCCCCCCCCTCCCCACCGCAGCCCCCGCCCCGCCCCCCGCACAGACGCTGCCCCGGGCGCACGCGGAGCCTCTAGGAGACGGATCCTCGGCGGAAGGCCCGCCTCGCGGGAGCTAATGGGCAAACCCCGCCGAGACCCCGGGGCTGGGGAAGGTGGTGCTGGGCCCGGAATGGGCTCCAGTGACTACCCAGAATGCTAAACAGCTCGCACTCGCATCTGCTGTCTGGGCCGCCACAGCTGGGACACTTTTGTTCCTAGGAAGTGGCGGGACTAAGGAGGAGGCCGGGTGGGGAGAGCAGAGAGGAAACCCAACCCCGGCGAGACGCAGAAAGGAGGGTTGCCTTTATCGAAGCCGGTAGTTTCAAGCGGGTGTGTCAGAGTGGCCCCTCTGCGCAGGGATGGGGTCCTGTGCGGGGGTCCCCAGCACCCCAGCCCTCACAGACCCCGCAGCGCTTCGGCCTCCAACACCCTCCCGCGGCGGATCCCGGCGCCCAGAGGCTACCATTGGTTGAGAACGTGTGCGCAATCTTACGAAATCCTCGCCACAGTCCTAGGAGATAGGTACGTGTGATTGTAATCCCCATTTTACAGATGAGGAAACTGAGGCTCCGAGGAGTGACACATCCCCGGGGCCACTCTGATGCCAGCCAGGACTTTAACCCAAGCGGATGGAAGTTATCGTCCCTAAGTCAGATACGAGCCACAGCACCTGGGGTTGTGTTTACAGCAGCATTGCTGTGTGGCTGCTGCTGCCATTGCTATGCCCTGGTATTCCTTAAACCCCTGAAATAAGTGGTTAGAGGGCGCTGGGTGTGCACACCACCTAAGGGATGCAGAGGCCTCCCGCTGCCCTCGCCCTAAGCCCTGGTGTGGGTGCGCATGAGCCCAGGTGTAGCCCTCAGCTGCCAGACCCTGCCAGACCCCACTTGCCCGTGTGCCAGGCCCCCAAGCCAAAATGCCCCTGTGAGTGTGGGGCTTTAACAAGCTGTGCAGCCTGGGACAAGCCCTCTGCCTCGCTGAGCCTGTGTCCTGTCTGCGCCCTGCAAGGATAGCCCTTCTTCCTGGGGTTGGGGACGGAGTGACATTTCCCCCTGAGGCTTCGCCGGGCGCCTGGCGCATCTACTGTGCTTATGATTAGTGGGAGGTGCATTTTCTCAGGATGAATTGTCCTTGTTCTCCTAGAGAAGGAGGCACCCAGCTCACCTTCGGACAGTAGGTGGTGGGGCTGGGATTCCACCCAGCGATGTCTGCGTTCAGAGCCCTGACTCACCCCAGTCCGTGCAAAGTCCCCCCACAAAGAATCTTCTAGAAATGGCTTAGTAAGAGCAACCAGGTGTTCTGTCGCCTTCCGAGGCTTCCGTGTATTTTGGTTGCTAGTGTCTGGCTCACGGCACCTGCTCGGTGCATGTTTATTACATAACAGTAGCAGTGAGGAGCCTTTACAGAACATCTACTGTGGGCCGGGCAGCTAAGCAAGCATTTCACACGGGTGATCCCATTTAACCCTTCAGACACACCTAGGAAGGAGACCGCACGTTGGAGATGAGAAACCCGAGGTTTGGGGACATTCGCTAACGTGCTGGTGCCCGCAGGGGGTGGGTTAGCATCCAGGTGTTCTGACTCCGGACAGGGGGGACCTGGTGTGCGCTGAGCCTGCCCTGAGCCGCGCACTGCACTCAGGACATCGCCGATGTCTCTCGCTCCGTCCTCGCAATAAGCTTGTTGTTAAAACTTTATTTTACAGACGAGGAAAGGAGGGCTCAGTGACTTTCACATGTATTTGCTGAAGGTCACACAGCTGCCTGCCTGCCCACAACAGTTCTCTCTCTCTCTCTCCTAGCCCACGATGCGCCAATCTATTTCGAAAGTTGAGGTCTTCAACCAAAGCTGGGGTGCTCTGTGGAGACAGGGGCAGACACGGTTTTAACGGGTGTTGCTCTCACACAAAATGTGGCTCCTCCCACGAGGAGGCAGGCCAACTTGGTATTTCCTGGACTCTGAGAGGGAGGGCATGTCAGCGATGTGTAGTGAGCAGACAGTGATGGAGGGTCTGGAGGGAAGATGGACTTAAATAGAGAAGCCAGGGCTGGGGGGGACAGGAGGCCCGCAGGCCTGCTCTCTGCTGCAAGCACACAGCACAGAGCCTTGCCGGAGCCGGAGCGCCTGCTCCCACCTCAGCAGCGCCCCCTCCTGTCCTTTCCTCCTCCCGCTGCACAGGGCGCTGGGTCTGTCCCCACCTGCCTGCAGAAAGACTGCCCCTCTCCCCCACCCCTCACCTCCTTTCTAAAGCAGGGGAGGGAGGGGCAGCATCTGTGTTACCCAGTGGCATCTGCGACTTAAACATCAAATAAGGTGGATTATTTTGTTTGTCCTCCAATCCACCAAGTGAAAAGCAAAAGACCTTGAACCTGGAGTTACTCCGTCCTGAAGGGCAGACGTCTGGGATTTGTTTCTTTCACATGAGCCAGGTTTTGCCAACCTGGTTGTGTGCTGTGCCAGACAAGCTTCTCCCAGGCCCCAGAATTCTCAGCACGCTGGGCACTTAGTAGGTGGTTTGCCGAGTCCTGGAGACCCGCGGACCCACAGCTTAAGCTGCTCTGGTGGGCGGGCAGGGCGGGGCGGGGCGGCCTGAGCTGCCAGACTGCCTGCATCCTGACCTGCCGGCGCGCTGAGAAAGTGAAGGTCAGGGTGTGAGGCCTCTCGGCAGGAGGCCGGCCTGGGCATCCTGCAGAGAAAGTTGAACCTGCACTTCATGGAGTTTAAAGATGATTTGTCAGTGGCGACAATGTGCAAAAATATATTTCTGTTGCAGCATCTCCCAATCGCCAGGATTTATAGTTTCATCACTCAGGTTTGAAAGCACACCCCTGTGCTCCGGCAAATGGGAAAATGCATGAACAATTCGTTGGGTTGTTTTTTTATCAAGTTTCCCCAAATACGTAAACTGTGAGAGGGCCTTGTTCTTTTTAAATGATCGTTCATTTGTCTCTAGACTCTATCTTTTGGCACAATTTATTATTCTCTATTTCAAAAAACTTAAATGCATTTTGCATATTAGCACGTAACTCTTGTTCCTGTCTCCTCCGTTGTGGCAAGGGCTGGATTGCTTTTATAAAGAAAAAAATGGCTAATAAAATTGGCCTCAGCACCAATGCTCTGCAATTCTTATGAACAGTAAAGTGGTACTTACCGTCATTGATGTTAAAAGCTATTTCTAAATTATGGTGCCATTTATTATCTCTAGTGTCCAAAGTAAGTTTAAATGATGCTTATAATTCATGTTTTACCAAATTTCCTTTTCCCCCTGAGGATACCTCTGATTAACTTATGCACATTAAAGCGCTTTTTAAATTCTTCTTTTATTGCCATTATGCTCTGAAAGTCTCAGCGATTCTCAAAAATGGGTAATAAACTTGAGATAAAAAGCTGCAGTTTTAGATCAATGCTGACATATCGCTGTGGTGATTTCTACAGAGCTAAAGTGATAATGCTTCATATTTACGGAATATATACTAGGTTATTACTGCAGTATTACCATTTTGTTCTAAGATGAAATGAGTAATTTACCAATTTATTAAACAGTTACATTTAAGTATTGCTTAGGACATTACCACCCCAATCTGTTTACTTAGCTTGAAGAGTTACCATTAAGATACCCTGTTTATTTAGGTAAAATTTGTAATCATCATGCCTTCCATTAACCGACGTATTTTTCTGCGAGGCTAATTGTCTGGAAATGAGTTTCTCCTTATTTACTGGCTACATTCTGCTTAGCTGGCTAAAAACGTCACCCCGGCAAGGAGTGCGAGGGAAATTAATAATACATACAGAGAACAGTTTTAATTAGTATAATACCAAATGTTAATAAAAGATTTATGACACCGTTGAAAAGTTCTAACGGAAGAGATCGTAACCGCTCCGGGCTCCGTGTGTCAGGAGGGGACAGCCTGGCTGCAGCCTTTTGTGCGAGGCTGGATGTGGGTGGTGCTGGGGAGCTGCGGGGGCTCCTGGGGGCACAGGCTGGCGGGGAGAGGCCCTGCCTTTGACAGAGGTTTGCTGGGAGCGAAACAGACAGGGTTCACACTAAGGAATGGGAATTTGGGGCATCAATGTAGAACGCCAAGTCTAACTCGAAAGATGGCAAGTTTTCTGCAAAGGAGAGGAACACGGTCTGAGCCTCCCCCCCCCCCCCCACGCACGCACGCACACATGCGCGCACACACACACACACACACATGCACACCAGCCCTGAGATATTTCTCCCAGGCACATAGGTCTTCAGTTCCAGTTGGGAACAGGTGGGACTTTGAGAGGCTGGGCTGCTGTTAGCTCAGAAACGATGGGGAAAATGGATCGATCTGGAACTGAGAAAAGGAGACATCTACGAGCATCTATTATGCGCCATCTGCTTACACATGTCTGCTGGAATGGGCACAGCTGCGAGCTAGCATTATCCCCCTGTTGTGGGTCCGGAAGGGAAGCCCTTGAGAGGGTAAGGCCCTTGCCGGAGGTCAGGCAGCTGGAGAGCAGGGCAGGATGCGCCCCTTGGTCTGTGGAAACCTCACAGCACTGACCCTGTGTGGCAATACCACTGAGGAGCAAGCAACCCCGTTGTCATCTGCACCTTTTGTCCCCATGACGTCAGCTAGTGGGTGTCCCGACAAGCGATGGGATGCTCCCATTTGCATCTGGAAATCTGGACGGGCGGGTGCAGTCCCACCCTCCCATTGTCCTGCTGGCACCGAAGGGGCAGCGCTCTTTCTGAGGTGCCCATCTGCCCTGCTGTGACATGAGGTCACAAGGGCGGGGCCATTTCTTACCCTCTTCAGATCCTCCATGCCTGCCACATGGGAGGCCCTATTTCTAAAAAAAATGTTTTTATTGATTTTAGAGGGAGAGAGAGGGAGAGAGAAACATTGATCGGCTGCCTCTTGCAGGCTCCCTACTGGGGATTGAGCCTGCAACCCGGGCATGTGCCCTGACCGGGAATCGAATCAACAACCTTTTGGTGCATGAGACGATGCTCAACCAACTGAGCCACACAGGCCAGAGCAGTAGGTCCTTTTAAAAAGATTTCAGGGAGCCTGGCCAGGATGCCTCAGTGGTTGAGCTGTGGCTCTATCCCCAGTAGGGGGCATCCAGGAGGCAGCCAATTAATGATGCCCTCTTATCATTGATGTTTCCTATCTCTCTCCCTCTTCCTTCCTTTCTGAAATCAATAAAAATATATTTTTAAAAAATAATAAAAAATAAAAAGATTTAAGAAAGTCCTGGCCAGGTAGCTCACCTGGTTAGAACATCCTCCTAATATGCCAAGGTTGTGGGTTCTATCCCTGGTCAGGACACATACGAGAATCAACCGATGGATGCATAACTAGGTGGGACAACAAATCAATGTCTCTCTCTCTGTTTCTCTCTCCCCTTCTCTTACCCTCCCCTTCTCTTTGCCCCTCTCTCTTTCCCTTGCATTTGCAGTGTTCAGGGGAAATACTGACCCTAGAGAGACGTATTTTGTTGGACTGTAGGAAGTCCCTCCATCCAGGCCACCAAGCCCACACAGCCCTGGCTGAAGTAGGAGGGGTTATTATTGTTGCCAGGGTTTTTTTTTTTTCCAGCCCCAAGGGCCAGGTTTTGGGAGCAGCAGGAATTCTTTGTATTCTTTCCTAGCATGCATAATAAAAACCACTTAACTTCCTAACATTCTCTCCAATTTGAGAAACTCCACAGCATGAGGCACTTGAAGGCTGATGACTCTTTTACCTTACCCTTGATTGAAAGAGGAAAAAACCACCACAACGACGTTCTTAGGATAGCCCTAGCCGGTTTGGCTCAGTGGATAGAGCGTTGTTCGATTCCTATAAAGGGCACGTACCTTGGTTGCAGGCTCTTCCCCCGCCCAGGGCCCTGGTAAAATTTGTAATCATCATGCCTGGTCGGGGCACGTGCAGGAGGCAGCTAATCAATGTGCTTCTCTCACATGGATGTTTCTCTCTGTCTTTCCCTCTCTCTAAAAGATCAATGGGAAAATGTCCTCGGGTGAGGATTAACAGCAGCAACAAAAATAGTTCTCCGGGCAGAGGATTTCTCCAGCATATGCAGCAAGATGCCTTGGGCTGCTTCTAGGAAAAGCGATGTAATGTCTGAGACCAGGGCCACCCTGGGAGACTCACTGGAACTCCTTGCGCTTCACAACTATTTCCTCTGAGAAGGAGTTTAGTCCTTCAGTGGAGGAAGGAATAAACCCACTGTGGTAGACACATACAATGGAATATCATTCAGCCACGAAAAGGAATGGAGTGACACATATGACAACTTGGGTGAACCTTGAAAACATTTTCTTAAGTGAAAGAAGCTGGACACTAGAATTCACATACTACATGATTCCATTTATGTGAAATGTAAACCCATAGAGACAGAGCAGAGATTGATGGTCACAAGGGCCAGAGGAAGGGAGGAACTGGGGGTGAGTACTTAAATGGGTAAGGAGTGTTTTTCTAGGGTGATGAAAAAGTTTTGAAACCAGAGAGAGGCAGTGGTCGCACAACATTGTGAATACACTAAATGCCACTGAATTGTAGACATTAAAACAGTTAATTGTATGCTATGTGAATTTCACCTCAATTTTTTTTAATTTTTTTAAAATATATTTTATTGATTTTTTACAGAGAGGAAGGGAGAGAGATAGTTAGAAACATTGATGAGAGAGAAACATCGATCAGCTGCCTCCTGCACATCTCCCACTGGGGATGTGCCCACAACCCAGGTACATGCCCTTGACCGGAATCGAACCTGGGACCTTTCAGTCTGCAGGCCGATGCTCTATCCACTGAGCCAACCCGGTTTTGGCTCACCTCAATTTTTAAAAGAAGGCACTTTAGGAATTCTAGGATACGTGTCCAAAGCTACATCACAGCAATAGCTGTAAAAGGGAAAATTAAAAATAACCATGTGTCCATCATTTAGAGACTGGGCACATAAAATCAAATCATTCATGCTGTGGAGTGAAAGGTAACTAGCAACAACAACTTGACACACCCTGGCATGAAAAGAGGTCCACGTTACAGTACTAAATGAAACAATTTAGTTGCAAACAAGTATATTATATACCATTAAAAAAACATACACACGCCAGCAGATCACGGCTCGATTCCTGGCCAGGGGACATGCCCGGGTTGCAGGCTTGATCACCAGCAGGGGGCCTGCAGGAGGCAGCCCATCGATGATTCTCTCTCATCGTTGATGTTTCTATCTCTCGCCCTCTCCCTTCCTCTCTGAAATACATAAAAATATCAAAAATAACTAAAAATAAAAAGCATACACACAGGTGTACCTTGCAAGGATATAGGACAAAAGTGTGAATGGAAAGACATCAAATAAAAGATTTGCTGGGGTTACTGCTGAGGAAAAAATGCCGGCGTGGGAGGCGGTTTTCGCTTTGTACTATATCATGTTGTATTTGCAAAAAGTTAAAAGATTTTTACACAATAAATGAATATGTTTTGAAATAAGTCAAAACTTACATAATATTTAAGATGCAGAAGAGCAGAGAGTAGGGAAATGACTCGAGTCCTGCCACCAGGACCGTTTTAGTTTGTACCTTTCAGTGTTTGTTTTTTTGTTTTTGGTTTTTTTAAACACATGTTATATGACATACAGGCTATATTATGTAGTCATGTAGGTGGATTATATTAATAGTTGCTTTCTCTCTCTCTCTCTCTTTTTTTTAATCCTCACCGGAGGATATTTTTCCATTGATTTTTAGAGAGATTGGAAGAGAGAGGGAAAGAGAGAAATATCGACGTGAGAGAAACCCAGGGCCAGGGCCGGAGCCTGCAGCTGAGGAACGTGCCCTTGGCTGGAATTGAACCCGGGACCCTTCCGTCTGCAAGCTGATGCTCTGTCCTCTGAGCCAAACCAGCTAGGGGGAGTTTTTGGTTTTTTTTTTAAACACAGAGAACACTAATTTTTTTAAAAAAAGAAATATAAAAACCCCTGCAAGACATCAAAAGACGACACTTTAGACCGGCGGTTCTCAACCTGTGGGTCGCGACCCCTTTGGTGGTCAAACGACCCTTTCACAGGGGTCGCCTAAGACCATCCTGCAGATCAGATATTTACATGACGATTCATAACAGTAGCAACATGACAGTTATGAAGTAGCAATGAAAATAATGTTACGGTTGGGTCACAACATGAGGAACTGTATTTAAAGGGCCAGAAGGTTGAGAACCACCGCTTTGGACTAAGCAGGGCTGGCTTGTGTTTCTCCCAACGCCCAGAACCACCAGCCTTGAACATAGTAGGAACGCACCCAGTCCTCAGCCTCAGCTTTTTGAGGAGTTAAATACTTCCTGCGATTTCCTACAATTTTCAGGATCCAGCAAGGAGATGTTGAACCTGAAACATTTATAAGACAAAATGGCTGTTCCGTGTGCCAAGTGCAAGGGCGCGTGGTAACTGAGCCACGCGAGCAGGAGGGAGTGCCCAGAAAGCCTTTTACCCTCGATCACTGGCCCGCTGGCGCGCGGGTGTGTGCCCCGGCCCATCTGGGCAATGGCCTCGTTCCTGCACTTGGCTTTGACGAGCCCTGCAGACTGCTCTGAGTTCAGGAGGAGGACCGGTTACTTCCGCCAGACATTCTTGCAGACGCCTGTTCCCAGCTGGTGGCATGTGTCGTTCGGTTTTCAGTGGCTTTTTGCAAACGTGGCCAACAGTAACTTCTGCTGTTTCATCCCTCGTCTTAGAACCTGGGAGAATGGAATCACAGCGATGGATGGGCCTGAGTGTGTGTGTGCGTGTGTGTGCGTGTACGTATGGTGTCTAGTGTGCATGTGTGTACATGTACCCTGACAGCACCCGTGTCCAATGTTTGAGGCAGAAGACCGAGCTAAATGTCCTCTCGTATTTGCAGTGCATTATTTTCTGTGGGTTCTAAGTAATTCATAGGGAGGCCCCTTTCCATAATGAAAGTGGATGTCCCCACATGTCAACGCCGACAGCTTTTCCAGTGTCGGGTGGGTTTAGATGCATCTTAACACGGGTTTTATTTACTCACCCCGGACGGTTGCAGGGCAGAGTGTGTGGTGGACGCTGGGACTGCGGGGGACACAAAGCTGGTTTCAGTGGAGATGACAGAGAGCAGACAGGATGGAAGCCGGGAAGAGTCCCTGGCCCCAAGGTCACCCCGAAGGTGAGCCAGGCCCAGACGGGGTGTCAGGCGGGGAGTTTGCAAAGGTACACTTTGGGTTCCCTGTGTCTTTCCTTCCAGCCGTGATGCCGGCTCAGCTTTCACCTTCTCGGTGACATCTCCAGCTGCTCTTTTTCTAGATCAAAACCTGCTAGTAAACCTTCCCTGGCAGTCCTAGCCGGCTTGGCTCAGTGGATAGAGTGTGGGCCTGCAGACCAAAGGGTCTCAGGTTCAGTTCCGGTCAAGGGCACGTACCTGGGTGGCAGGCTCCGGCCCTGGCCCTGGTCAGGGCGCGTGCAGGAGGCAACCAATCAATGTGTTTCTCCCACATCGGTATTTCTCTCTGTCTTTCCCTCTCTCTTCCACGCTCCCTAAAAATCAATGGAAACATATCCTCGGGTGAGGATTAAAAAAAACAAAAACACCTCCCTGGCAGAGGGGGGTCAGGTGAAGCCTCCCAGATGTGGGTCCCTTCTTGTAAATAATATTGAAGTCAGTTCATCCATTGGGTCCCCCACGGCGGCTCTAGGTCTGATGCTGGCGACACTGGGAGAAAAGACTCGCTGTGCTGGAGGGACGCACGTGGGGGGTGGGCACACAGGTGTCCACCTGGAATGAGTCAGGTGCAGGGACTGAGTGCTGGGGACGTGGGGAGAGCCCTCCATCCCAGGGCCCTAGCTGTGGTCAGAGGTGGGAGGGGGACCGTCTGGCACTGGGCTGGGAGAGCAGCAGCAGCCAGCAGCGAGGCCCAGCCCTGGAGTGCTGAGCTGTCTAGGAGCTCAGAGGCCCCCTGTGTGTCCTGAGGCACTGAAAGGCCTATGCCAGGTGTGTGTGTGGGGAGGCAGGTTGTGGTTTTAGGGGAATCTCTCTGGCTGGTGGCTGTGGAGGAGGGTCCCTGCGAGACTGCAAGTGGAGAGAGTTTCAGGCTATGAAAGAGGGGTTCCCAGAGGGTCAAGGAGGGGGGCGCTGGGCTCCAGAGACCTCCTCCTCCAGAGTGAGACCGCTGCTCCGAGGAGGGAGACAGGGGTGGGAGGCTGAGTGACAGAGGCCAGGGGTCCTAAGAGGGCGCTTTGCCACCCAGATCTCCCTCCCTCAGCGCCCCAGTCACCGGACAGGAGGCAGGGGCGAGGAGGCGACTGGCAGGTTCCAATCCCAGCACCCTGCGCTCACCTCTGCCCCCCACCTCCTAGCTGCTCAATAAACAGCGGGCCGACTACTATCCGAGGGGAACAGGGCCGTTCACAAACGCACGTGCGGGGTGCGGGGTGTGTGCGGGAGCCCAGCTCAGGAGCCAGGGCAGGCGGCTGTGGGGAGCCCATCGCCTTGCCCAGGGGAAGAGCCACAGGCCAGTCTCAGTGCATTCATTCCCTCATTTCCGAGCAGACTCTTGTCAAGAAAAAAAAAAATAGTGGCAGCGTGTCGTCCTGGCAGAAGTAGCCGAGACCACAGATGCATTTGCCCGCCTGCCCCGCTGCTCTCCCTGTCTGCCTCCCTCCGGCTCCGTCAGACGCCTGGGCTTTGCCATGGCCAGCTGACTCCAGGGAGGCGACAGGTGACTGTGGGAGGACCGCCCTCGGGGAAGGGCCGTGGATGGCTCTGGAGGAGGGGGCCATGCCATTCCCGAGTGGTACAGTTCTCAGCTCCCAGAACAAACAGGGCTGACTCTGATGCAAACTTTGAGAAGTGTTTTTTAAATATATATTTTTATTGATTTCAGTGAGAGCAAAAGAGAGTGAGAGATTGAAACATCCATGATGAGAAAGAGCCATCGATCGGCTGCCTCCTGCATGCCTCACACTGGGGATCGAGCCCGCAACCCGGGCATGTGCCTGCCGGGAGCCGGTCCATGCTTGCTGTTTCAAGGGACCTGGCATATATGGCATACTGTTCTTAATATGTTTGCTCACCTTCTTGGCACTATATGTTTTAACCAAGGTCTCTGAGAAAGGTTGTTTCCCCAGGTAGGGATTTTCCCCTGAAGTTAGGGAGGGAATAAAACCTCTTAACTAAGTGCCAGGCGGGTAATTAATCACTTTAACTATGAACAATCATGCTTAAGCTACATAATCTTTACTCCCTGGAATGGAGATAAGAAACGCCCTAACCTTTGGAATGGAGATTGATAGGATTGGAATCAACTGGTATAAATACAGATGTAATAAGACAGCAGCACACAGAACTTAGAACACAGAACTTAGAACACAGAACCAAGGAAGACAGAACCTACACAGAACGTTCTCTAGAGACAGAAGAACTTCGCTTGGGAGAACATGGCAAAAGATCCTGGACTGAACCTGATTATAGAACATTGGCAAGAGAACCTGACTAGAACCTGGTGACTGGACCTGGTTGGAGAACCTGGACAGAACCTGGCTGGAGAACCTAGCGAGGGAACATGGCTACAGAACCTGGCTGGAGAACCTGGAGAACCTGGCTGGAGAACCTGGACAGAACCTGGCTGGAGAACCTAGCAAGAGAACATGGACACAGAACCTGGCTGGAGATCCTAACCAGAACTTGGCTGGAGATCCTGACCAGATCCTGGCTAGAGATCCTGGCTAGGCTGCTGATCAACTGAACGCTGCCTCCGAGTCTTTCCTTCTTCGCCGACTCCGTCCACACCTTTGGGGACCCCTGGACCTGCTGGGGTTGGACCCCAGCATGTGCCCTGACCAGGAATTGAACCGTGACCTCCTGGTTCATAGGTCATTGCTCAACCACTGAGCCACGCCAGCCCTGGGCAAAAATTTTCTTTTAAAAAAGCAGCCTCGCCCACATGTTAAAGACATATATCTATTTCAATGAAAATGTGCTCAATAGTCCTTAAGGAAGATTTTTCTAATTTAAAAAAAAACCAAAAAACATCACCACTTAACTCTAATGCCAGCATTCAATACATCGTTTAAGGAAAAGTCCCAGAATGTCTTGCTCTCCGCCCAGTGGATTGCTAGGGACTTGCAGGAGCCCTGGCCGATGACACACTTGCCTTGAATGAGCCTGCAGGTACCAGACGGACAGGCCCTTCCTTGTCAGGGGCGGCTGACTCTCCAGAGGCCAGTTGACTAACTGAGAAGTAGGTGCTTTGAGTTAGAGACTGCAGGCGTTTTATCTCATCTTAACAGAGAAACTGTTCTGAAGGAGGAAATCCCCACGGCTACACCTACCACACTGTGTATGATGTACAGGCCGCTTGCAAAATATTGCACAAGCGACCTGGCAAAGACGCCTGGGTTTTGTCAGTCCTCTGCCTGCGCCTTCCCTCCTTGCTCCCCTGTAGGCTCAGCCAGCCGCCGGCGCTTCCTGGGCCCTGGATCTCCCATGAATAAGGCAGCACCTACTGTGCTTCCCAGAAACATAGCTCGGGGAGCAAACCAAGCCCGAGGACATTTCCTCTGTGGCCCAGGACACTGCTGTGGCGTCAGGCTTCCCATTTGGAGTGGCCAGGCCTACAGACCAGCCTGTAGCTCATTGCCAGGGTGCGGAGCCATCTCACCTTTCCCCGGGGGCTGCCACTGTAAGGTCCCAGGTGAGAATTAGCAAGAGACACCTCTTCATTTCTCTTGATGAATTTGTCTATTTCCTCCTCTGTTTTGAAAGTAAGACTATATACAGTGACCGTGTCTCCTTTTCCCTTTTCCCTGTGGCTGCCAGGAAGCTCAGAGACGAATTCCAAGCTCACTTACATGTTTAGGCGTGAGAGCAGTAGGTTCAATCAATGCTTTCCCTGCCCCTGGACTTGACTTTCTACTTCTATGACATGCTCTCTGCCCCTGGTTCTCTATTTAATTTAGGATAGATTTTATTGTACAAGGGCCACAATAACACTGTGGCTTTTCCATGGAGGGTTTTCTTGTACCACACCCTCCCCCACCCCCCTCCCTCATTCAGTCAACAAGACCAGGTGGCATTCTTGCCTGGGGGAAGGTATGTCACAGTAGAAGGAGTTTCAAAGCCTGTGGGCCTGAGCAGCAGGTTGGGGAGGGGAGGGGATGAGTCACACAGAGCAGAGCTTTGCTGGCCGAAGCTTCCCAGGCTGGTGGAGAACGAGAACAAAAGGAAGTTGCGAGTCAGGGACAGCAGATCCCAGCTTGCTGGGCGGAATGTGTCCCAGGGGAAGCCTGCCCCCTGATTCCCACTCAAAGTGTAGAGAGAGCCCGAGCCTGTGGCAGAGGTGGCCGTGTGGGCGACAGATGGGCTGAGACCACCTCCCCGAGTGTCCCACACCCTAAGGGCACAGGAGCTCAGTAAGATGACTCCCCTGCGTCCCAGGAGGGGGAGTCTGGGGAAGCTCAGGGAGGTTGCAGGGGCCTTGCAGTTGAGAATGACAGTGTGGCATCATCCTTCAGGCCCGGGGCCAAGGTCAGGGGATGGCCAGCACCCGTGTCGCATGTGTGGGTGGTGGCCGAGGGCTGAGGACGTTGGGGGCTTGCCTGGATGCCCTGGGCCTGAAGGACTGAGAGCACCCAGGGAAGGTGTGACTCACTGAGAGGGACTGTCTGCCAGAAGCAGGAGGGTGCTCCTGAGGGAAACCCCGTTGCCTTGTAGAGAAACGGTCACAGGTCTTAGAAACCGGACGTCAATACGCTGAGGCCCCGCCCCCCACGGAACGCAGAGGAGAAACAAAGGAAGGAACATGATCCTAAAATGAGTGCTTTTTGGACCCTTCTATAAGAGGGAACCCCAGAACAGACTGCCCCTTAGGAGCCTCCGATGAGGATAGAATTTCTTTTCTTTTTTAAAACATATTTTTATTGACTTCAGAGAGGAAGGGTGAGAGAGAGAGAAACATTAATGATGAGAGAGAATCACTGATCCGCTGCCTCCTACACCCCCTCGCCCCCCAACTGAAACCCAGGCATGTGCCCTGATCAGGAATGGAACTGTGACCTTCTGGTTCATAGGTCGATGCTCAACCACTGAGCCACGCCTACTGGGCAGGGGTAGAATGTCCATGCTTGGGACCCAACGGGATCCGTGTTCCAGGTGGCGATGGGCCAGGAAGCCACCTGACCCGCTTCCCCCGTCTTCCTCCGTGACGGATGCCCTCCCAGTGACCTGGAGCGCCCCTGGGCCCCGCTAATGGCCTGGAAGCTTCCCAGGTGCTCCAGGAGAGAAGCGGCCTTTTAACGTGATTTTTGGCCTCAGAGCGAGTGCCAGCCTTAAATGCTCTTCGGAATAACAAATGGTGCGCGTCCGCCTCTGAAAGCCCCGGCTGACTGCGCGCCCAGCCCGAGCATTTCGCTGATGGAGGCTGGTTCCGTCATCCTCGCCCGTCGCGCCTTAGCAGCCGGCGGTGAGCTCGCCCGTCTTTCAAATGAGCACAAGAATGATTTCTTGGTGGGGGTCTGCTGCTGAGCAGATGTTCGCAGAGCCCCTCAGGGGCCCCGGGACAGGGCCCTCGGTAGGATTGAGGTGGTGGTTGTGTAATCGTTTCTCCTTCTGGTTTTGATTAAAAAATGATACATGCGCCTCTATGTACGCACGTGCCGATGCTAATGGGGACGCACACACCGGAGACACTCCACGCGGGCGCGCACAGAGGCTGTCCCTGCCGCCAGGGTCCCTCCCGGCATCGTCTTCCACAAACGAAAAGATGGGGGGGGGGATCTCTTTTTTCAAAAAACTGAGATGCTCCTGACCTTTGAAGGCCCCACGTTTGGGGTGAGGGCGGAGAGAGGCAGCCTTCCCCGCCCAGAGAGAGACTCCTGTGCCCTCTGCCACCCTGGCAGACACAGGCCTCCGGAGGGGCGTCCCTGCCCACAGAGGGCAACCCCTCTGCCCACTGCCCCGCAAGTGTCGCCTGCATTTGGCTCTGTTTTCCGGCAGAATGAGAGTTGGAGGCCAGGTGTCCCCAGCAGAGCCCGGGTGTCCTGTTACATCAGCCTCAGGGCTCCCCCCCCCCCCCCCCCCAAATGCAGCTGTCTTTGAAGACGACAGCAAATTGACCCAGGTACCAGGATTCCCGGAGACCAAAGCCTTGGAGAGAGAGCAGGAAGAGGGCCACCTCGGCCATGCCTGCAGCCCCACGCCGTGTTTGCTGAGGGTTACGCACGCGTTTCCACAGGGGCTCGCGTTGTGTCCGTGGTCCATCCAGCAGGGGAAAGGGCTCGGACCTGGCCCGCAGCCTGTCCAAGGCACTGGGCGCCCCCCCTCGGCCTGGGCCTCCCTGTCACACCTGGGTCCGCCCCGAAGCGGAGTGTTCATTTACTCTGTAAGGGAAAAGTAGATTTAGCCATTAATTTCCACGCCAGCGCTCCCAGCCCCAGCGAAGGCACAGTTAATATCATCTCACTTCAGACGACACTCGGAGGAGCAGGAAGACAATTTGCGGGGGGGAAGGAACGGGAGGCAGCGCGGCCCGGGAATGTTAATATTTACCGGCTGCCGCCGCGCTATCTGGGAGCCTGCACCGGCGCTACGTGGGGAGTACATCTTCAATTAAGTAGTGGTGGCGGGGGAGTCGGCGATGTTTCACAGAGGGAAACTGCCGAAATCATACTTTAAGGAGAATCATTTTTTTTAAAAAGCTACGGGAAAAAAAAAAAATTGAAATCAAAGCCCGAGGGGAAAAAATAGAGGGAACATTTCTGTTTAGGGAATCCTAATATTTTGGCTGAACACATTATGTAAAATTAAATACTATTTTAAACCAAGGAGATATAATATCTAATTAAGTTTTTGTGGTTGATGGGCTTGGAGAGGGCTGTGAATGTTGCATCCATTGAACTGAAAGAAGTAGAAAAATTAAATAACACTGTCCTATAGTGACTTGCACCCAGACAGCCAGCCGGCTCCCATCGCCCCTGCTCACTCCGCCCCCACCTCGAACTCAGGCAAGAAGTGAGAGAAAATGAGCATGAGCAGGAGGAGCTCATTAAGCTTGTGAGGACCCCAAGGAGCCGGAATCAAGAGTTGTGAGCCTCCTCCCCGAGCTGCGGCCATGGGCTCGAGGGGCCGGGGACTCTCAGCCAAGGCCGTCGGGGGCGTCCAGGCTGGAGAAACAGCAGAACCCCCTGGGACTCCTGCCCCAGAATGCTCTCTGCCCTTCAGCAGGAGTGTCAGACTCAGGGCTGTGCAGGTTCTGTAACTGATCAGAAGTACCAGGAGGCACTAAGACCATAAGGCTATTGGGAGTTTTAGAAGAATGTCAAGGTAAGGCGTGTAGAAAGCAGAGACGGAAGATTCGT
This sequence comes from Myotis myotis, assembly GCF_014108235.1. Taxonomy (NCBI): domain Eukaryota; kingdom Metazoa; phylum Chordata; class Mammalia; order Chiroptera; family Vespertilionidae; genus Myotis; species Myotis myotis. Next base: position 6,128,756 of record NW_023416368.1, on the reverse strand, counting down.
TTTTAAAGAAGGTTGACTTCTAAGACTAATTATTTCTTTAAATAATTTTTAAAGAGAGGAAATGAAGAGATTAGTACGGCCCTAGCCAGTTTGGCTCAGTGGATAGAGCAGCCATGGGCAAACTACGGCCCGTTTGAAATGAATAAAACTAAAAAAAAAAAGAGACCGTACCCTTTTATGTAATGATGTTTACTTTGAATTTATATTAGTTCACACAAACACTCCATCCATGCTTTTGTTCCGGCCCTCCGGTCCAGTTTAAGAACCCATTGTGGCCCTCGAGTCAAAAAGTTTGCCCACCCCTGGGATAGAGCGTTGGCCTGTGGACTGAAGGGTCCCAGGTTCAATTCTGGTCAAGTGCACATGCCCGGGATTATGGGCTCGATCCCCAGCAGCGGGTGTGCAGGAGGCAGCCGATCCATGATTCTCTCTCATCATTGATGTTTCAATCTCTCTCCCTCTCCCTTCCTCTTTTTCTAAATATCAATTTTTTAAAAATCTATATATATAAAAGCCCAGTGACCAAAACAGCGGAACAACTAGAACAACCAGAATGACCGGTGTCTATGACGCTTACTGCGGCAGCCAACCAGCCTGATCCGGGCCCCAATCGGCACACCCCCTGGCTGGCCCCGCCCCTGGTCACCACCCCCCATTGGGGGCAGGACGGGCCAGAACCCACCCATGCACGAATTCATGCACCAGGCCTTATATATATATATATATATATATATGATTAGTACATGATTTTCAGTGGGCAATTTTGTAAAACTTACGCTTTTTTTTTTTGGTTAATCCTCACCTGAGGATATTTTCCCATTGATTTTTAGGGAGAGTGGAAGAGAGAGGGAAAGACAGAGAGAAACATCGATTGGTTGCCTCCTGTATAAGCCCTGATCTGGGCTGGGAAGGAGCCTGCAACCAAGGTACATGCCCTTGACTGGAATCAAACCCAGGACCCTTTGGTCCGCAGGCTGACACATTATCCACTGAGCCAAACCGGCTAGAGCTAGGCTTTCTTAAACCAAGAAAAATTTAAATGTCTACCAATTCTGAGAGGCAATCTAGACAAAGACAATACTCCAGGTGCAGAAACTGAATGGTTCCATCCTATTCCAGTAGGGTTCCCTTTACAATGACTGTCACAAATGTACAATAAAAGAACTGGCTCACCATTTTAATAAGTTTAAGCTTTGGTTCCTAAGATAACATAAGCAGGGTCACTTTTAATATTTGGGGGTGGGGGGGAGAAAAAGAACTCTCAGGACAGTCTCATATCAAGTTGAAAGCAATCTGGTCAGAAGGCTATTTGAAAATGGAATATTCAAATTATGACTTGGTGATCAGGAAGTCGTTTAAATAATTGAAAATGAAGAATGAGCTGCAAGAAGTCGCTCTTTGGTGGTTATCTTTGTTTCAATTGCCAGGAGCAAGAAGTAGGCTTTAAAAATAGACTCCCCAGGACAGAGCAAGTGCCTCTGACAGGCTCTCGGAGGCAGGATTCTAGAAATTCCAATCATTTAACAAATTGTGCCATTAAAAGTCATAATAGGTCTAAGAGCCATTCTTCAAAGAACTTACTAAGTAATTTGACCTACATAATCATCTTGTTAAATTCATTTGATATCATGAGACAGTTAGTGAGATATGCATAGTGCATTATATTAAAGAAAGGAGCACCCTTCAATTGGTATCTGATGTGCACTTTGCAATCGCAGCTATTAGCTGTCTGTAAAAGTCCTAGACATGATTGGATCGGATTGGATGACTGTTCTATCATTTTACTTTGTAACACAGGGGTGGAGATTACAGGTCTGCTAGTGCTTACTAGGAAATATTTAACGACGGATGTTTTATTTATTAGCATAAAGAGACACAGTGGGTTATCGGGTGATTAACGTGCTGATGTGGCTGGCGTACTTGTCAAAAGTATAGCTCTAATTCGATAGCAAGGCGACAGCCAGTCTCTGAGTTGATGTATGCCTGCGCAAACCGAGTCTGAAAGCAGGGCACTGCCCACTTAAAAGGATCTTTGTGAATTTCTGTAATTGCGCATTATCAAAAACAAACAGCCGCCGCCGCCGGCCCACTGAGCGATTGCTCCATTGTAAATCTGCCTTCTCTCTGCCAGGAGCCCCTGCATTGTAGCTTTTGCATCCCTGACATCCCAAATCAATAACAGGGAACGCTATTTAATGCTACTAATCTACGTGGGAAACACGATGTTTTCATAAGAAGTAAATTGAGAAGAGAATTCAACAAAGGAGCAAAGGAAGAAAAGAACTAGCATTTATTGAGTGCCTGCTGTGTACCAGGCTCTGTGGGGTCTCACAAATACTGGCAGGCGATCTCGTTGGATCCTCCACAAAGCTGTACGGCAAAGGAAGAAACAAATTGATTTTTAAATCTCGAGTTGCACACATTTTCTATTTGGTCCTTTGCTTTCCTTTGGTTTGTGTACGTAAGCCCTACGAGTAGCTCGCAGCATCAGAACTACTTTGCTCCCGGTTGGGAGGGAAAAGTTGTTAATATCACTTGTCCACAAACAGATGGACTGTAATTAGTGTTCACATTTTATCAATTTTTAACTCTTGCTCAGAGGACACTTGATGGGGGTTTTACTCAGGCACAAAATGTATCTTCTAAAACACTAGCTCTTTGCCAACCATGTGAGTTTAAAGAAATCTCGTAAGATCACTAACTACATCACATACATCATCAATTTTCCTTTAATATTTGTTAATTGTATTATTTGCATTTCAGGAAAAATTTAGGGCTATTTCAGGGTAGAAATATTACAGAGTCTGGTTTGTTTTAGGCTACAAGCCAAGCTGTGGTACCCTTTGCCAATTATTTCAATGTGCTAAAAGCTGAAATTGACCCATTACCACATCAACCTTAGGAGCTGTCTAGTTTCCAGCGCCCTCTGCTGGTCCTCTGTGAGTTTATCACCCTCCTAACAGCCTGGAGAGGAACCACTCCTCCGGAAAGGGTCATCCAGGTCAGAGTCAGATCCTCAGCGGCAGGGATCAGAACTTGAATGCTGGTGGTAAGCCAATCTCTAGGCAGGCTCTGGGTACCAGTGGTCCCCAACTAACTCCCCGGAATGCTCTCTCCATCCCGACCTCTCCCCCAGGCTCCGGGGTTCCTACATCCAGCAGCCTGTGTTCGTGGACCACCACTCTCTCTGCTGCTCAGCCCCTAGACCTAGAAGTTGGCTGTGACGTCTTTCTTTCCCTCGCCTGGCACACAGTAGGCCCTTTATAAATACCTGCTGAATAAACTGAATGAATAAGGAAGCAGAGATGGGAAGCAGAACTTCAGGCTGTTCATTCACCAGGAAAAAATAGAAAAGCATCTATGAAGATGGAAAGAACGCCAGTGTGTTATTTCCAGGGAGGCAGCCCAAGGTGGAGAGCGAGGCCAGGGCCAGTTTGTCCCTGTTGGCCCTCCCTGAGTGAGGCAGCACTGGCTCCCTTCTGATCCCCACAGTGGCCCTGTGGCAGGGCGAGGAGTCTAAGCTATGTTCCCGTTCCCTCCTTGCTCCCTGAAACTGCACGCTGGTTAGTTCCTTCCTTGTGACCGACCTGGATTGCCACTGAACCCCTGGTCTGTTTATGGGCCGTCTCGGGATGTGTCTCATGCCTTTAAGGAGCTCATCCATGTCCGGATGTGTGGAGTCTTACCAGTGTCACCGCTAAGGGTAACTTTTTCTTTGCTCTGGGAGACCCTCACGTGGCCCCTTTGGCCACTGATCACTGATCTTTTTTTTATTTTTTTTAATCCTCACCCCAGGATATTTTTCCATTGATTTTTAGAGAGAGTAGAAGAGGGAAATATTGATACGAGAGAAACACATTGATTGGTTGCCTTCTGCAACCGGGGTGGGGAGGAGCCTGCAACTGAGGTACGTGCCCTTGATTGGAATTGAACCCAGGACCCTTCAGTCCACAGGCTGACGCTCTATCCACTGAGCCAAGCCGGCTAGGGGTGACTACTAATCTTTATCCTCAAACCTGGTAAATAAAATTTGACATACTTGCAATTCAAAGTATTTTCTAAATTATCTGGGCTATTTTGATTTAAACAGACACCCTTTGAGATATATATATATATATATATATATATATATATATATATATATACCCTATCTAATAAAAGAGAAACATGCAAATTGACCATAACCCCAACACCCTTCCCATTGGCTAATCATCAGGATATGCAAATTAACTGCCAACCAAGATGGCTGCCAGCAGCCATGCAGCTGATGCGAACAGGAGGCTTGCTTGCTCCAGTGACGGAGGAAGCCAAGGTTCCCCGCCTGCCGCTGCCGGCCTCTGAGCTTGCACTCTAAGAAACATTGTTGCAAGTATAGAAGCTAAACAAGCTCCAGAAACCTGCTTTCAGCCAGCTGGGCTTCAGCCAGCAGGACCGCAACATTGTTTCAATTATAGAACAAACCTAGATACCTGCTTTAAGTAGCCGAGGTCTCAGAGCTTCAGCCGGGCTTCAAAGCTAAAGCTTGCTCTCAGCTCCAGTGACAGCTATAGAAGGTAAATAAATCCCAGAATTTAAAAAAAAGAGAAAAAGAGAGGTTGGGAGCTTCAGTCGCCCGCCAGCCTGAAAATGGCCCTCAGCCCCTCACCCAGACTGGCCAGGCACCCCAGTGGGGTCCCCCACCTTGAAGGGTGTGTGACCAGCTGCAAACAGCCATCATCCCCTCATCCAGGCTGGCCAGGCACCCAAGCGGGACTCCCACCCTAAAGCAACAAGATGGCAGCTAATTTGCATACTGAAGGCGGGCGGCAGCAGGCATGGCTGTCCGGGGTCTGGGACCCAGATCCATGACCTGGCGGGCAGAGGGCAGTGCTTGAGGCTGTCCACGGGACCAAGACATGGATCTGTGACCCTGCCAGGCTGGGGGCAGTGCTTGAGGCTGTCCGCAGTCCCGGGACCTGGATCTGTGACCCTGCCGGGCTGGGGGCAGTGCTTGAGGCTGCCTGCAGTCCCGGGACCCGGATCCATTACCCTTCCCGGCGGGGCGGCAGCTCACACAGGGGCGGATTGGCCAGGGTTGGGCAGGGCAGGGCAGGATGCCTGGCTTCCGCCCAGCCCCAGTCACTCTGGGCAGGTGAGCAGCGCAGAGAGCCTCTGGACAGGGGAGGCAGGCCGGCGGAGGGCGGCCTGTACTCCCCACATGGCGGTGGTGACAGCTGTAGCGCGCCAAGCGGAGCCTGCAGGCTGAGCTGAAGTAGCGCCTGCATGCCATCAGCGCCCAGGAGTGGCTGCGCAAGACCCGCCTCCTAGCCCAGAAGGTGCAGGATCTCAGGGACAGCCACTGTGGCGGGCCAGACTGACGTCCTCCTGGCCGCACCACTGGGGTTTGCAGATCTGCAAAGCCAGAGGCCTCCGGTGTGCACATCCCCCCCCCCCCACCGGCATGCAAACATCCCCCAGCACACTGTCACCCTCCCGCGCCTGCAACAGTTGCAAACCAAGGCGTGCACAAGTTCCCCCTGCCTCTCCACCGCACTTCCATCAACCCAGCATGCCTAACACCCCCACAGGATGTGCACACATCCCCTCTGATGTGCTCACGTCTTTTGGAGAGTGTCTGGGTGTTCTGGGTGCTGAGGGTGGGCACCCGTGAGATGACAGTGAGAGGGTGGAGTGGTGATGCTCTGTTCCCACGAAGGCCAGTGCAACTACGAGATCACCTCTAGGGGGTTAATGCAGGTGCTGAGGCGGGAGCAGATGCAGACAGACACACCTCGTGGGCGCGGGCGGCCCTCGCTGAGGTGCCTTCGGTCAGCGTTCAAGATCAAGAACCCAGAGGTGGAGAGGAATTCCATCCTCTCAGTGAAACAGTGGGATAGTCGGGGCGACTGTAGAGGAGGAATGTGCACTGTGGGTGCCAGCACCCATGAGCGAAGGCTGCCCTGACTGAGCCTCGCTTGCTTGAGGCCTACCACACTCCTGCTGGGCAGCGGGTGACAGGACGTGCTTCTCCGAATTAATGAGAGAAAATTGGTTCTCCTGCTGCCCACGAAGGTGGAAAGTGAAGTGGGGAGACATGTGGGGAGTGAGCGAGGTTCCCTGTCTGGGGGTTCCAAATCTGCTCTTGGTTTCTTTCACCGCTGAGTAGAGATATACAGGGTGTCTCCCCAAAATGTATACACACTTTGACTACCTACTAATTCCAATGGTTTTAAGCATAAGAAAGAAACAACAATGGAGCTGTTACCTGTTAAAAGTGTGGGCACAAACAGGCAGTTGGACATTCCCTGAGGGGTCTCAGATTGGAGAGGGTGAAGGCCATACGGAGGGGCCCCTTTCCTCCCCTACCCCAGTGCACGAATTTTGTGCACTGGGCTACTAGTGTATATATATACTAGAGGCCCGGTGCACAAAAATTTGTGCACTCGGGGTGGAGGGGGGGTCCCTCAGCCCGGCCTGTGCCCTCTCGCAGTCTGGGACCCCTCGGGAGATAACAACCTGCTGGCTTAGGCCTGCTCCCGGGTGGCAGAGGGCAGGCCCAATCCCTAGGTGCAGCCCCTGGTAATGCTCAGAGCAGGGCCGATTGGGGAGTTGGGGCTCCGCCCCCTCATGCACAGAGCAGGGCAGATTGGGAGGTTGTGATGCCACCCTCAGTCACGCTCAGGGTAGGGCCAATTGGGGGGTTGGGGCACCGTCCCCGTCACACTCAAGGCAGGGTCGATGGGGAGGTTGTGGCGCCACCCCCTGTCACGCACAGAGCAGGGCCAATCAGAGGGTTGGGGCGCTGCCCCCGTCACACACAGAGCAGGGCCCATCAGGGGGTTGGGGCGCCGCCACTCTCACACTCAGGGCAGGGCCGATGGGGAGGTTATGGCTCTACCCCATCACACACAGAGCAGGGCCCGTGGGGGGCGGGGGGGTTGGGGAGCTCCCCCCATCAGGCACAGAGCAGGGCTGCTCAGGGGGTTGGGGCCCCACCCCCTGTCACACACAGAGCCACAGGGCGATCAGGGGGTTTGGGCGCTGCCCCCTGTCACGCTGATCCCGGTGCCGGGAGGCATATTACCCTTTTACTATATAGGGTAGAGGCCTGGTGCATGGGTGGGGCCAGCTGGTTTGCCCTGAAAGGTGTCCTGGATCAGGGTGGGGGTCCCCACTGGGGTGCCTGGCCAGTCTGGGTGAGGGGCTGAGGGCTGTTTTCAGGCTGGGAGTGACTGAAGTTCCCAACCGCTCCTTTTTTTCTTTTTTTTTCTTTTTTTATTCTGGGCCAGCTTTACCTTGAGGCTTGGCTCCAGCTCTTAGGCCTCCGGCTGAAAGTAGGTTTCTGGCCTTTGCTTACAATGTTGCGAATCTGCTGGCTGAAGTCCGGCGGTATTTCTTACAATGTTTCTTAAACTGCCCACTCAGAGGCCTGCAGCCGCAGGCGGGGAACGTTGGTTTCCTCCGTTTCCTCCAACGATCCTCCATCACTGAAGCAAGCAAGCCTCATGTTAGTTTCAAGCTGCCTGGCTGCCGGCCGCCATCTTGGTTGACAGTTAATTTGCATATCTCGCTGATTAGCCAATGAAAAGGGTAGCAGTCGTACGCCAATTACCATGTTTCTCTTTTATTAGTGTGTATATATATATATATATATATATATATATATATTCACTCATAATACACATATTGATAACAACACATAGACATTTCAGCAAGTTAGCATCAGGCTAATCCAGGGGTGGGCAAACTTTTTGACTCGAGGGCCACAATGGGTTCTTAAACTGGACCGGAGGGCCGGAACAAAAGCATGGATGGAGTGTTTGTGTGAACTAATATAAATTCAAAGTAAACATCATTACATAAAAGGGTACGGTCTCTTTTTTTTTTAGTTTTATTCATTTCAAACCGGCCGGATCCGGCCCGCAGGCTGTAGTTTGCCCACGGCTGGGCTAATCTCACCACTCAGAGATAACTTCTATTCACATTTTGATGTATTTTTTAAAAAGAGTTATTTTTCAGAGCAGTTCTCAGTCCACAGCCAATTCCAATGGGAGAAATGGAGATTTCCCATGTACCCCCTGCCCCCAGACATGCTCAGCTTCCGTCATTATCAGCATCCCCCACTGGAGTGGGATATTTCTGAAAACTGATGAACCTAGATCAGCATCATTATCACCCAGAGTCCATCATTGACATTAGGGTTCACTCTTGGCTTGTCCAAGGTATAATGTCACGTGTCCACCGTTACAGTGTCGTACAGAATAGGTTCACCGCCCTAACGATCCTGGGTGCTCTGCCTAGTCACCCCTCCCTCCATCCCCCACAACCCCTGGCGACCCCTGATCTTTTCATCTGGGCTTAGTTTTTAGTCTCTCTTTTATGTGTGTGGGGGGTATATTCATATTATAATAAAACTGGGCATATACTATGCATGCAATTTTATTTTCTGTTTCATTTTCCTTTTAAACTTTTAGGAGTTTATATTATGGAAATTCTCAGACACACCTAAAAAAGGGTGCCCTGCCCTGTCCGGTTTGGCTCAGTAGATAGAGCGTCAGCCTGTGGACTCAAGGGTCCCGGGTTCGATTCCGGTCAAGGGCATGTACCTTGGTTGCGGGCACATCCCCAGTGGGGAGTGTGCAGGAGGCGGCTGATCAATGTTCCTCTCTCATCGATGTTTCTAACTCTCTATCCCTCTCCCTTCCTCTCTGTAAAAAATCAATAAAATATATTTAAAAAATAAAAATAAAAGGGTGCCCTAGCCAGTTTGGCTCAGCGGACTGAAGGGTCCTACGTTTGATTCTGGTCAAGGGCACATACCTCGGCTGCAGGGTCCTCCCTGACCCAGACCCTGGTCAGGGCTCATGCTGGAGGTAACCAATCGATGTGTTTCTCTCACATCGATGTTGCTCTCTGTCTTTCCCTCTCTCTAAAATTCAATGGAAAGATATCCTTGGGTGGGGATTAAAAAAAATAAAATAAAATAGGATAGAAAACTACAATGAATCTCCATGTGCCCAACACCGGGCTTCAGTAATCATCCACACTTTGCCAGTTGTGTTTCATCTGTCTCCTTCCACTCCTTTTTTTTTTTCTTCCTGAAGTACCTTGAAACAAATCGAAAGCACATTGTCATCTCACTCACAGCACTGAAATATGTATGTGTGTAGATGGCCTTTTCCATTGAGCATGACATCATGAACAGTTTTGCTTGTTATTTGCTATGGTTTAAAATATTCTTTTTTAACAGCTGTCAAGTATCATCATGGTTTCTATGTATTACAAACCTTTGCGTGCATCTCTGATCATTTCCTTGGGATTAAGCCCTCGATGTGACTAACAGGATCCAAAGGTAAGAATTCTAAAGACACAACAAGCATCACAAGGATTGCATCAGCTTAGAGTCCTGTCAGTGGGGTGTGGAAGGGCCTGTTTCCTGAGCCCTCACGGACGCTACGTGTTACCAATTGTATGGGTCAAGGTTCCCTTGCAGATAACAGAATCTACTCCGGTTGGCAGCAGATTTCTCACCAGATATGAGGGAATCGTTAGAAGGTTTGGAAGAGCTGATTGAGCTCCCAGGAATGAATGACAGAACCGCACCACAGACTGGCTCACCAAAGGAGCTGGCCGGCCTACGTCGGGAAGCTGGGAATGAGACGCTGTGGTCACAGTTGCAGGCTCTAGGTTCACAGTGCCTTTGCCACGATTCATACTATCTACAGGGATGTCTCTTAACCCCCAGGAAGCTGGAATTGGAGCCTGGGTTTTCCCCTACGCGTGCCATGGAAACTCCGCGTGCCTCTATGACCTTGCTTGCTGGCAGGAGCAGCCGAATTATGGCTTGTGCCTCATAATATCCATTTTTATTGTCTAATTTCAAATGAGCATGTTGCTGGAGTGACCACACAGGAGGGTCTGATCTCAAATTCCTAGCAGGGCAGGTCATGGCGGCAGTCACGTCCCAGGCCTTAGTCCCGCTCCTTAGCAAAGGTCAGTCTTCACCTTCAGTGCACTCTGTCCATTGTTCTTTTTTTTTTTTTTTTTTTAATTTTTTTTTTTTAAATTTTTTTTTTAATATATTTTATTGATTTTTTCAGAGAGGAAAGGAGAGAGACAGAGAGTCAGAAACATCGATGAGAGAGAAACATCAATCAGCCGCCTCCTGCACATCCCCCACTGGGGATGTGCCCGCAACCCAGGTACATGCCCTTGACCGGAATCGAACCTGGGACCTTTCAGTCCGCAGGCCGACGCTCCATCCACTGAGCCAAACCGGTTTTGGCTGTTCTTTTTTTTTTTGAAAGAGATAATATTTTTTAAAATAACTTTATTGATTTCAGAGCAGAGGGGAGGGGAGAGAGAGAGAGAGAGAGAGAGAGAGAAACATCAATGATGAGAGAGAATCATTAATCGGCTGCCTACTGCACGCCCCCTACTGGGGATCGAGCTCACAACCTGGGACCCTGTGCTTCTGACTGGAATCGAACCTGGGACCCCGCGGTCGGCAGGCCGATACTCCATCCACTGAGCGGTTGTCTGTTGTTCTTACGCGTCTAGGATGACATCCGGGGAAATGGCAGAGCCGTTTTCTTTTCTAGGCCCCTCGAAGGCACAGGGCATGAGACCACAGAACCCCTCAGTGTTACCTGCTCCCCGCATACCATCTCTAGGTGCGGAACTGCTCATCAGTAACCATCCTGCACCCACCAATGCACAAGAAGTATGTGCTCCTCCAGTTCGCTTTATGTCCAGCCCTAGAGGTGTCCCCGCTTTGCGTTCTCCTGCCTCCTTACTCTATGCCCAATGGATTTCATGCACCTTCCTTATGTTTTCTCCTTTGATTCTAACATATAAAATAAGCTGTAAAACTGCCATTCTCCCCAGCATTTTTCTCAATCCCTTGATCTCTTGCTTTGGGGCATGTCCTCAAAATTTTGGCTCGAACTCTTATAAAAGTTTTCTATAGGCTGGACATTTTTTGCCAACACCTCAGAACCAATACAGAAGCAGGGGCTATAGCTCATTCTGTATCTTTCCTCTCATATATCCATTTGGCAGAAACAGCGATGGTCCAACCTCCTAGGAACCACTGCTTTGGATCTACATGTGGCATATGACTAATTCAAGTTACCAGTATTCTCCTCTGCGGGGCAAGGCAGAGGTGGTTAGGGATGATCAGGCCAGCAGGGGAGCAGTTAGGGGGTAATCAGACCGGTAGGGGAACAGTTAGGGGTGATCAGGCAGGCAGAGGTGGTTAGGGACGATCAGGCAGTTTCCGCTTCCATTTGGGGGCTTTTTCTTCCTTTAAAAATTTATCTGTCCAAGTCTTAGCCCCCAGTACTTCAAAGTGTGGCTTTATTTGGGAATAAGATTGTTGCAGATATAATGAGTTAATTTAAACTGAGGTCATATTGGAGTAAGGTGGGCCCCTAATCCAATACAGCTGATGTCCTTAATGAAAGGGGGAAATCTGGACACAGACATGTGCGTAGGGAGAACGCCCTGTGAAGATGAAGGAAGAGAGCAAGATGATGCCTCTAAAAGCAATGGGTCCAATGCTGCCTATACCTTGATCTCAGACTTCCAGCCTCCAGCCCTGTGAGACAGTGGGTTTCTGTTGTTGAAGTCACTCAGCCTAAGAACCCAGTGATACCTGGTTATAGCAGCCTTTGGAAACTAATACAGAGATGAAAATAGTTACCAGCCCCGTGTTACGAATGAACAACATAACCATACTGGGAGTGGCAGCAGAAAAGAACTAACCTAAGCAACTTTGGAAAAAAAATATTTTGACTATATACTCTAAGGCGAAGGAAAAAAATATTGAACACAAATATTGAAGTGGCTGATCCTGGTGTTAGGGCAAGGACTGTACAAGATGCATGTGAGACAGAAAATAAGAACCACACACACAAAAAGTGATAGAATAAGTCAAAAGGGCACAGGAGCCCATCTGAACGGGCTTCAGTGGTCAAACATGGGGAAATTTGAGCAAGAAATTTGATATTAAAATATTAAATTACAACACCCTATATAATAAAGAGCTAATATGCAAATGGTTGTCACACCATCACACCATAAAGGCTCAGACACTCAACACTGGGGAGAGAGGAATGGGGACCAGCCAGGCTGCGGCCCAGGAGAGGGACAAGCCACCCACCCCGCAGTTCCGGGTGCTAGAGGCTGGGGCTGTGGCCTGGCAGAGGGACAAGCCACCTGCCCATGGTCTCCTGCGGCTGCGGCCAGCCCAGCAAAGCCAGCCTGGATCTTGGGTGCCTGCGGCCGGCCAGAGGGAGGGAAACCAGGGTCCAGGGTGCCTGCAACTGGCCAGGGGAGGGAATCCTGGGTCCCAGGTGCAGGACAAGGCAGAGGCGGTTAGGGATGATCAGGCCAGCAGGAGAGCAGTTAGGGGCAATCAGACCAGTAGGGGAACAGTTAGGGTTGATCAGGCAGGCAGGCAGAGGTGGTTAGGGATGATCAGCCAGGCAGAGGTGGTTAGGGGCGATCAGGCAGGCAGACAGGCAAGCAGTTAGGAGCCAGCGGTCCTGGATTGTGAGAGGAAGTCAGACATCCCCTGAAGGGTCCCGGATTGGAGAGGGTGCAGGCTGGGCTGAGGAACGCCCCCTGCATGGATTTCATGCACCGGCCTCTAGTATAGAATAAAACAAGAATCATGAATCCATACTGTCATAATTACAGAGACAAGAAGGTCAAGCTCTTCTTTACAGTAGAACATGAAAATAGAACATTATTTGCAAACACTATGGAAATAACTTTCTAGGTAACTCATGAATGGAGGCCAGAAAGAGTGGGTAAAATTCCATGAGAAATGGGGTATTGACTTAGACTCAGAGATGAAGAAACCTGGCAGACATCACCCTAAGCAAGTGATGGATGTGAACTTCATCAGGAATAGGACAAACAGCATGTCCCTCCTGATATGATGCCCCGAGGACACAGCATCGCTTCTGTGGTATTCCTAACAAAAATGTGTAACTTGAATTTAATCACAAGGAAACCTCAGCCGAACCTCAAATGAAGGCTATTCTTCAAGATAATCAGCCAGTTATCTTCACAGATTGTCAAGGTCATGGAAGACAAAGGACTGAGAAACTTCCAGACTAAAGGAGGTGAAGGAGACATAACAGCTAAACGCACAGAAAAGGGCTATTAGTGGGACTGGTGAGATTGGAATAAGGTCTAGGGATCAGATAATGGCATTATATCAGTGCTAATTTCCTGGCTTTTATCACGGTATTGTGATTATGTAGGATTGTAATGTTGAAGGAATCTGGTTGAAAGATATACAAAAATTCTTTGTTCTATTTCTGCAATGTATTTAAATCTTGGGGAGGGGGCATAGGGGGAGACAGCCTTTGTAGTGTGGGGTTGCCTCACTCCAGCAGACCAAATCCTCTTGGTAAGGCCCTTGTAAGACTTTTGTACTTGGCTGTTTCTGGATGTGCCAAATTCTGGACGTGCAGGCCAAGCCCATTACAGCTCTCTTTGCTTTGCCATCACAAACTTTTCCAGGCAAGAGTCAGGTAGGCCCTAGCTGGTTTGGCTCATGGATAGAGTGTTGGCCTGCGGACTAAAGGGTCCCAAGTTTGATTCTGGCCCAATTCTGGGGATTGATGCCTACGTTGTGGGCTCAATCCCCAGTAGAGGGCATGCAGGAGGCAGCTGATCAATGATTCTCTCTCATCATTGATGTTTCTGTCTCTCTCTCTTCCTCTCTGAAATCAATAAATTTTAAAAAAATTAAAAAGAAAAAGAGAGAGTCTGGCAGCAGTCTGTGGATCCATCTAAATTCCAGGGAACACAGGTCAAGTTTTCCAGAACTCCCTCACCACCCTTTGCTCCAGTCCAGTCCATGGTAGCACTGGGGCTAGTGGAGCCTCCTGATTCGGCTTGAAGTAAGGGTAGGGAAAGCCCTCACTTCCTTTCAAAGGATTCTCTCCTCCTCGGTGCCTCTCTTGGGTGCTTTTCTCTAGCCTGGAGATGGGGGGTGGGCTATAGTGCATAGGACTGGGTTAGCTACCTCCCAGAAGTAGTGTGTGGATGGTGCACTTTGTCACCTGATTCGAGGCTGAACCCAGAGCCCGAGAAAATGGCTAACATGCCAGTTAACCTCCTGTAATACCTGCCACTGAAAACATTCTCAAACATGTTTCAAATGAAAAAGAAATGGTGACATTCCCTATCAACCCTTTCCTTTGTTTTGCTTGAGGACAGTCAAGGCATCCTTGTAAGGGATTGGTGCGAACATTCCTGAAGGGAAATGGAGCTGGCCAGCCGTCCCTGCCTCTTGATTAGAGATGCTAGGTGGCGAATTTCAGCAAGGTTGCCATAGAACAGCATCCTATCTAAGAAGGCATCTTTGCAATAAAATAATTTACCTGGAAGAGGAGGTTCTCCATAAGATAATAGACAATACCCAAATGTATTGGCAATCTTTTATTCAAGCCAGAGCTCTATGTTAGTTTACGGTGTGCTTTTGGATGGAAAGGGCATTATCTTCACTTGATTCCTTGCTTGGCTTCATCATCTCTGGTGCAGGTGACCTTTCCCTTGCTCTTGATTGGAGCTCAGGTGCACAGTCTTTCCTGATTGGCTAATTCAAAGGGAGGGGTTGGCCTCTGCTGTTCCAAGATGGTGCCCTGGGGCAATGCAAGCCTTGTGGCCAATAGGTGGCTGCCAAATCACGCAGTCCAAAATGGCGGCTGTCTAAACTGTTCTTTGACAGAAAAGATGACTTGTTCATGCTCACAGGGAGAGGAGGGGAGAGAGACAGAGAAACGTCCACTTATTTGTGCATTCCTTGGTTGATTCTTGTATGTGCCCTGACAAGGGATTGAACCCGAAACCTCGGCATATAGAGTTGATGCTCTAACCAACTGGCCTATCCCACCAAGGCTAACTATAGAAATCTCTTATCCGGCATTTAAAAGCCTTCCGTGTTGTAGCTATAATTTTATTTTCCCAGTTTTTTAAACTCTAATTTCGCTTACTATAACCTCAGGCAAAAGAACGACCCGCTAGTCCCCTGCATTTCCTTCATTTACTTGCTCGTGTCCTTTCCTTTGCTGAGAACATGGTTCCCTCCACTGATGCTTCAGGAGTCAGTTCAGATGCCGCCTCCTTGGAAAGGACTACATGTTTCTACTTATTGAAGCTGGGTGATTGGCATACGGGTGTTCATCATAATATTCTATTTTTGTACATGCTTGACATTTTCCATCACAAAATGTGTTAACAAATGAAAAATTAAATAAAACTTAGAATTTAAAAAATAGTATATGTGTTCATTCTATGGACTATTATACAACTCCTAAAAAGAATGATATTGGGAAGAGAACTAAGCAACATGAAATTAAAAGGGAACTTGCAGAACAATTGCTGTCCTCTGACTGCTTGCGTCGCTCCAAAATTCATATATTGAAATCCCACCCCCGAAAGCTGATGGTATTAGTAGGTGGGGCCTGTTGGAAGTGATGAGGTCATGAGGGTGGGGCCCTCATGAATAGGATTCATGCTTATAAAAGAGATCCCACAGCGATTCCCTCGCTCCTTACACCATCTGAGGATACAACCAGAAGTCTGCAACCTGACCATGCGGGCACTCTGATCTTGGACTCCAACCTCCAAAACTGTGAGAACTAAACTTGTGTTGTGTAGAAGCAAAGGGGCCACATGCTAACCTGACCAGCTCAGGAGAGACCTGCGTGGTGAGTGGCCTTGCACACTCAAGAGACCTGAAATGGATGGCCTGAAATGAAAGCCAATTAAAAAGCAGTCTATGTGGGTAGCCATGTCTTAGGACAGTATATTCCCTGACAAAGATCCACTTCAATCTTTACTGAGCCTATTGTCTTTCTGCATCTCAGGGTAACTTGAAACTTTCCCTTTTTTCGGACCCCTCAAGGGTACAACCAATGTTCGAGGGTGCCAGGCCGCATACCACCCATTCTCTTGTTGTTATTGCTATCTGTTAATGTTGGCTGTTAGCTATCCTGCACCCACCTGTGTAAAAGAAGCATGTGTCTATCATTTTATTTTTTACCCAATCCCAGAGTCTCCCCAGCTTTGCTTTCTCCCGCCTCCCTAATCTATCACCAATGGATTTCATATAACCCATTGATTGTAATATATAAAACAAGGTGAAAACCTGCCATTCTCTAGATCATTAGCTCAATACTTTGACATTCTGCTTCCTGGCAATTGTCAACAGTTTGGCTCAAACTCACAACAATTCTTTACAGGTTTGAATGTTTCTTAATGTTAACAGTCATGTATAAGCTACCAGGTCTGCGGTATTTTGTTATAGGAGCCCAAGGAGACGAAGACAGTATGTAAACTATGACCCTATTTATGCAAACAGTGCAAAGATGCAATTACCTGTACATACATTTGTAAGTAAATACCTGTCCTTCTGCTACGCAAGTCCATTTCTTGGCCTATATTTACGCACATATATCCGTAGGGATCAAACTACTGGACATCCCTAAGGAGGTATGTGCAAAGGTACTGAGCAGTCTGCACGTTATCGGAGCTGGAGAACTCTCTCCTTTCACCGGTTTGGGCACCTTACTCCTCTCCACTCCTTCCCTTGTCTGCAAAGTGGGTGGGGGCAGTCACATCCGCCTCCCCGACCCGAGTGGGTGCGTTATTGGGGGTACACAGCCCTGCTGGTCTCCCAGGCCTGGCTCCTGCCCTGCTCACACAGAAAAGGCGGACTCGGGCCCCTTCAGCCCCCAACATGACATCAAGATGCGGGGTTTCAACTTGGGCGGTGTTTCCTCCCCAAGTGCAGAGTCGAATAGGTCCGGCCGGCAGCTCCATCCTTTCTTCCCAACAAAGACTAATCCGGAGGCCCCTCTGTCTCTGGCACCTGCAGCTTTAACTTCGGGAAAGCGGTGAACTGTGAGCCCAGGCCGGTAGGCAAGTCAGACATCCTGGTTATGCCGGTTTGGAGGCCCGCGAGGCATGAGGGGAGGCGGGAAGGGGAGTCGAACGGCTCTCTGGCTCGCCACCCGCTCGCCCTGCACACCCCGCACGCGCCGAGGGCTGCCGTCGCCATCTTGCAGGGTGGGCTGCGCAGGCTTTTGGCGCCAGGCCCGCGTGCACGAGCAGGACGTGGAGAGCCTGGCAGGGGAGGGGGCGCGCGCTGCCGGGGGAGAGCGCGCGTGCGCGCCGGCCGCGGCGGCGGCGGAGGGGTGGGGCCCGCCTCGGAGTGCGCGTGCTCGTTGGGAGCCCCGCGAGTACCTGGAGGAGGCGGGGGGCGAGAAGGAAGGAGTCGAGTTGCAGAGCGCGTGCGCAGGAGGGCTGCTGTGCGGGGAGAGGGGCCCTCGGGCACGCGCGCGGCGGCGAGACTCTGGGAACTCTCGCGAGAGCTGCTGGTGCTTTATATGTACGCAGAGAGCCCGCGTCCTTTCCTTGGTGCGATTCTGTCCTGCGCGTCTGTGCTGCAGCGCTGAAGCCGTTTGTCTCCGCCCGTCTTCTCTCTCACCTAAGTGCGCGCTACCACCCCATGGAAGATTCTATGGACATGGACATGAGCCCTCTGAGGCCCCAGAACTACCTTTTCGGTAACGATGGGGGGGTTGGAGCGAGGCCGAGCGGGGCCTAGCGGCTTTGAGGTGGGGGGGCGGGAATGCGGCTGAGGCCGGGCTGTGGGAGAAAGCGAGGCCGGCTGGAGGCCTGAGGGAGCGGGAGGCGAGGCGCCAGGGCCTTGCAGCCGGAGGGATGGAGAACCAGGAGGGGTGAGCACCCAGGGGTGGGAAGGAGGGGCGTCCTGAAGCCTGGGGATGAGCGGGCCGAGACCCGGAGTGTGGGGTTCCTTGGGACCGGCTGGCTGAGGTTCAGCGTTGCCTGGGGGACACTATAGAGCCCCGGGCATCGTTCTTTCCAAGGGGGGTGTGCGCCCGTAGGCTTTTGATTCTCGGCCGGTGTCTCTGGTGCAGGGCCCCGGGTTGGGGCAGGAGGCGGGGTTGGGGCAGGAGCGGTGTGGGCTCGTGGTGTGAGGCGCAGGCCTTGTTCCAGGAGGAGAGGCCGGGTAGCGCCCGGCCCTGCTCTTTGGGCCTCAGGAATTCTGGAGCCCAGACAGCCCCGGGCCTCGGCGGGCTCCAGGGGGAGGGGAGGCGCAGGCGCTGGGAGCACGTGGTTGCCACGTGGTTGGGGGAAGGAGGGGTAGGGGCGCTGCATCCGGGGCTCGTTGGTGTCTTGTCACCCCTGAGCCCGGAATCCCGGGGCCCCTTTGGGGCCGTCGGGCGGGAAATGGAGGGTGAAGTGGCCGGTAGCACCTGGATGGAGGAGGCCTTTGTTCGGGGCAGCCTCATTTATGGAGCCTTTTCCCCAGACTTCCCCGCGGGAGGTGGGGATGGCCCGCTAGGCAGATGACGCCAGTGATGCTCAGAGCTCAGAGACTTGAGGAGGGTTGCACGTGCAGGTACAGAGGACCTAAGCCGCGGTCTGGACGCCAGAGCTGGCGCATTATAAATGACTTTTTGTTTTTTGGAGGGAGGGTGCCTTACGTGCGGAATCGCGCAAACAGCTTTTTTATTTATTTATTTTTTAAAGATGAAACGTGCTAAGGTTCAAGTTGGGTCAAATAAGACCCGATACTGTTGCTATACTCTAAGGTTTTGGGATTCCTCCTCTTCCCAGGACACAATTCATATCATACTAAGTAAGGAGAGAGCAGAATTGGTTTTCAGTAAACTTGGTGAAGCCGTTTCTTGGTGTCAGGCTTCAAGTAACTGCACATTTGCCCCCACGTTTACTTGGTTTCTATGCCATGCTGAGGTTTGTTAATTGAGCAGTAACATTTAAGCATCTATGTACCAGTAACTATTAGATTGCAATTAAGTGGGATCATTTAAATTAATTAAGGTTTTACTCTGATGGTACTTAAAACAATTTGCTTATTGGTGGAATAGGTAATATGCACTATACATTAATGCTTTTATTTCTAGCCATTTTGAATAGCTGGGTTTCTGGTCAATTTATATCAAGTTATTTTTGTTGACCCTTTGTATTGGAACTATTCCCTAGGATATGTGAGCATACACTTGAATGATGTACATTAAATTATGTTTAAGGCAAGAATAGACATGTCCTGGGGATATGTTAAGGCCTGTATGGGTGTTATTTGATTGTAGGCATTTGTGTTAAGGAAATCTAGGAAGAGAGGCCTGGTAGAATAGTGAGAAGCCACAAGTTGTTTCCTTTTTGGTTACCCACACTGAAGTTTCAGTGTTTTTTCTCCATGTTTTAGTTGCTCTTTTTCTTCATTTACAGGTTGTGAACTAAAGGCCGACAAAGATTACCACTTTAAGGTGGATAATGATGAAAATGAGCACCAATTATCTTTACGAACGGTATTTAAACTTTTCAAAATATACTACTAAACCTTTCTCGATTTCAGCCTTAGTTCCTATTTGTGCGGCTTAATACTTAATTTTTATTATAGTATTTTTATAACTGGGTATTGTATACTGATTTTCTGTATACCTATGATAACAAAACTTGGTATTTTTACTACTCCTTTGGTAATCATGTAAAAGTCCAGTTACACTACTGTTCAACTTTTTATATTTATAAACTTAAGATGCCTTATAAAGTGTTTTAGGGTAGTGGTAAATGTTCTTTGTCCCCTGCAGAGACTAGCCCATAGCCTGCTGCTCAACTTGTAGGTGGTCAATAAATGTTGGGTAATCATACTGTGGATAGGTGATGACATGTACAACTATAGGGTGTCGTCACCCCCCCCCAAATATATATACACACGCTTTGAATATTATAAAGACAGTGTTTGTTAAAATGCATTTCATTTTCAAAATTGAGCTTATCAGCTGTTAAAGTGTGTGCATTTTTTTGGGATACCCTGTATGTCATCAAATGCATTTTTATGCATTTGTTCAAATTTACTGAATATGAGAAATTGATTGTCAAAGTCCCATAAAACTTGAAAGCAACATTTGTGCACAAATTAGTTTTCCATCAGTGGTAATAGCGAAAAGAGTAACTTTTTAAAAAAAATATTTTTATTGATTTCAGAGTGGAAGGGAGAGGGGAAGAGATAGAAACATCAATGATGAGAGAGGATCATTGATTGGCTGCCTCCTGCACGCCCCCTACTGGGGATCAAGCCCACAACCCAGGCATGTGCCCCTGACTGGAATCAAACCTGGGACCCTTCAGTCCACAGGCTGATGCTCTATCCACAGAGTCAAACCAGCTTAGGGCAGTGGTCAGCAAACTGCGGCTCGTGAGCCACATGCGGCTCTTTGGCCCCTTGAGTGTGGCTCTTCCACAAAATACCATGTGCGGGCGCGCATGTACAGTGCAATTGAAACTTCGTGGCCCGTGTGCAGAAGTCAGTATTTTGTGAAAGAGCCACACTCATGGGGCCAAAGAGCCGCAGTTTGCGGACCACTGAGTTAGGGCATAAGTAACTTTTTTTTAACATAACTTGGGGGGGGGGATTGTATAATATAGAAACTTAAGTTGAAGTGCTATTTTTCTGTTCACAGGTCAGTCTAGGGGCTGGAGCAAAGGATGAACTGCACATTGTTGAAGCAGAGGCAATGAATTACGAAGGCAGTCCAATTAAAGTAACACTGGCAACTTTGAAAATGTCTGTACAGCCAACGGTAAGGGCACTTGTAATTTGGATTTCATGGCAAGGTCTAATTCTGTTGCAGTAAGGCAGGTTACCCCAGGGAGATAGGCTTGGTTTGTTGCTGTGAGGTTGAATGACGAACACTGGAACATGGTGATTGCTCTTGTGTATCAGGTGGGTTCATTGGTTGGTTCATTTGGTTTATGGATTTGCCTGTCATGCCTGTTAACACAAACATTTGTAAGTTATGAGCAGGTTTTATACCAAAACATTTAACTTTTTATTTTCTGTACAATATTTATTGATTTCAAATCTCTTTTAGGTTTCCCTTGGTGGCTTTGAAATAACACCACCTGTGGTTTTACGGTTGAAGTGTGGTTCAGGGCCTGTGCATATTAGTGGACAGCACTTAGTAGGTATGTTATTTTTATCTTTTTTATGCAGTTCCCTTGTTCCTGCTGGACTACTGTCTTTATAGTAGGTTCAAATGGGAATCTAGTAGTTATATTACTAATTTATAACTGGAAACACCTGTTACTTTGCATTTAAAACCTAGTAATGAGTGTTAGGCCCCACAGTTCCTCTTTGTAAAAAATGTGTTTGCTTTTTGCCTTTTTTAAGTAGTAGAATCTGTTTTTAAATACTCATTATTATATATTAATGCCCTTTTTTGTGAGTTACTGCTTCTGGGTTGAGTTTTAGTAGTGCCTCCTAATTTATTTTAGCTGTGGAGGAAGATGCAGAGTCAGAAGATGACGAGGAGGAGGATGTGAAACTCCTAAGTATGTCTGGAAAGCGGTCAGCCCCTGGAGGTGGCAGCAAGGTCCCACAGGTAGGGATGTAATTTATTTATTACAGGTCTCTCATTCTGGCCTTTAGTTTGGACACTTGCTCATGAGGGCTTTTGTTGTTCTTATTTTTAAAGAAAAAAGTAAAACTTGCTGCTGACGAAGATGATGAGGATGATGATGAGGAGGATGATGATGATGAAGAGTAAGTATGGACTTAGAAGCTTGACAAGGTTGTATGGGGAGTTTTAAGAAAATTATTTTCCAAAATCTTCCTGTGGAATTGGGTAATAGCTTTAAATAAAGGGTAAATGGTCAGAGGTTGTCATGCTGGGTTAAATGAGCCAAGTTAAAGGACACTGTTGGAACTATGAACCTTCAAGTGCTGCAGTGCATTGAGAACTTTCGGAAGCATTTCCCTGATGTTTGACTAGGTGCCTTTTTCCTGAGGAATATTGTAGTGGTCACATGACTGTAGCTATCAGTTTGGTGTATTTTATGCTGAATAGTTTATGGTAAATGGGTTGGGTGGAAAGAGACTCAGAATAGCTGTAGCTACATTCATTTTTTAAGTTGTGACTTCTGGATCCCCACCCTCCAAAGACTTTGGCTCCTGGTTCTCTGGTCCTTATTGAGAAATTAAGATTCTAAAAGAGAATAGGATTTTCATGGAGAATTTAAAATTAGGTTGGAAACAAGAATTGATGTGTTTACTAACCTAAGGCTATGGTAAATAATAGGTGCACACTGGGGAATAAAGTGCCATTTATGTCTTGGTTGGGTGGCTTGGTTGGAGTGTTGTCGCATGCACCAAAGGGTTGAGGCCGTTCCCGGTCAGGATGCATGTGGAAGGCAACTAAATGATGTTTCTCTTCCCCTTCCTCTCTGTCTAAAGTCAATTAAAAAAATATCCACCGAGAGGATTTAAAAAAAGTGCTACGGTTTTCCTATATGCAATAGTATCAGTAACTTTTAATACATTAGAATTTTTAGTTGCCCGTTAACTTTGTCCCTGAGCTCCTAGGTTGGTCCATATATATATTAACATTTAAATAGAATCAGAGACTGAGAAGAATGTGATCAACTCTGGAAGAGAGGTTTTCAGCAACGTCATCTGGCCAAGCAGGATGATCTTCATAAAGCCCTTCGAGCGTGCCGGTAGAGGCAGGAAATAGGAAAGGATGAGAGCTTAATACTTAGGAAATTTGTGTCCAACCCAATGTAATGGGTGTTTGCTGTTAGAATATTTGCCATTAGTAAGGATTAAAATAATTTACCAAGAGGAATGGGAAATCTGGGTACTTAATTAGGCTTGAGTTTATTTAATCTGGTGATTTCAAGTTACCTTTGTGTAGGTTTACAAGTGAACATCTAGCACAAAGTCAGATTTTTATTTTTTTAGCAAAAGGGAGGGACCCCGCTTATTAACACTAGTGGACTCTGGGAACAATTTCCAAATCAGAGTGAAGAAACATGCAAAGGACTTCACTTTTTATAAACTTCTGGGGTCTTTGTCTTGCAGATATGGATCTGCCTGCCCCCTTCCATGGGCTCAAAGTCAGAGATTTTGGCCACAGTCCTTTCCAGGGAGGCTTTAGAGTAGGACCTGATTATATCTGGATTCTGCTTGGGCTTTGGAAGATTTCCTATCTTTAAAATGAGGATGATTTCTCATGTAACTACCATGTAAAGTTACCTAAGAAACCATTGCCAAATTTTCTGAGTTTTATAGTGTTAACTCTTACATTTAGACCTTTGAACCTACTTCATTCTTACGCATGTGGATATCAAGTTGTCCCCACATCATTTTAGACTTCTTTCTCCTTTGAATGGTCTTGGCATTCTTTAAAAGTAATTACCATAAATATAGGATGGGGCAAAAGTAGGTTTACAATTGTGAGAACACAAAAGTTTATTCTTGTATTTTTCATACACACAACTGAAACTGCTTTTGCCCCACCCTGTGTATTTCTGGAATCTTCCGATTCCATTTTATTGATGTATGTCTATCCTCATACCAGTAAAACACTGTTGATTTCTGTTGTTTTGTAGTTTAACTGCGAACCCCCAACTTTGTTCTTTTTAACATCGTATTTGTCTACTTTGGGTTCCTTGAATTTCAATAATTTAAGGAATGATTATGGAGAAGCCAGCTGGCATTCTTTTAGGGATTGTGTTAAATCTAAATTGATTTGGAGAGTTGCTACCTTAATATTATATCTATAAACATGGGATGTTTTCTGTTTAAATTTTTTTCATCTACCTCAACCCTAATTTTTATATTTTTAATTGTAAAAACTAATAAACATTTACCATCCTAACCATTTTTTAACAGTTTAGTACTGTTAACCATATTCACATTAACAGGTCTCAAACTCTTTCTATCTAGTAATACTGAAACTATGCCCATTGAACAAAAACTATCCATTTCTACCTCTTCCCCAGCTCCTGGCAACCACCAATCTACTTTGAGTTTCTATAAAGATATTGATTACTCTTGATGACTCATAAGTTGAATTGTGTAGTATTTGCCTTTTCTGTTACTGTCTTTCACTTAGTATGGTGTCCTCAAGGTTCATCCATGTTCAGCATGTGACAGGATTTCCTTTAAGATGGAATATGTCATGTGTACATGTGACATTTTCTTTATCCATTTAACCATTGAAGGACATGGGTTGCTTCCAGCTCTTGGCAATTACGAGTAACTAGGGGCCCGGGACCCGGGCTTCATCCAGAAGGACGTCTGGTCTCATTAGCATATTTTATTATAGACTAGAGGCCTGGTGCACAAAAATTTGTGCTCTGGGGGGGGGGATCCCTAAGCCTGGCCTGTGCCCTCTCGCAGTCTGAGACCCCTTGGGAGATAACGCCCTGCTGGCTTAGGCCTGCTTTCGGGTGGCAGAGGGCAGGCCCAATCCCTAGGTGCAGCCCCTGGTTGGGCTCAGAGCAGGGCAGATTGGAGAGTTGGGGCGCCGCCCCCTGTCATGCACAGAGCAGGGAGGATCTGGAGGTTGCGATGCCACCCTCAGTCACGCTCAGGGTAGGGCCGATTGGGGGGTTGGGGCACCGCCCCCTGTCACAGAGCATGGCGGATCGGGGTTGGGGTGCCGCACCCTGTCACACTCGGGGCAGGGCCGATCGGGAGGTTATGGCTCTACCCCGTCACACACAGAGCAGGGCCCGTGGGGGGCGGTTGGGGCGTCGCCCTCTATCACCCACAGAGCAGGGCCGATCATGGGGTTGGGGCGCCGCCACTGTCACACTCAGGGCAGGGCCGATGGGGAGGTTATGGCTCTACCCCGTCACACACAGAGCAAGGCCCATGGGGAGGGGGGGGTTGGGGCGCCGCACCCTGTCACACACACAGCCGCAGGGCGATCGGGGTTGGGGAGCTCCCCCCTATCAGGCACGGAGCAGGGCTGATCAGGGGGTTGGGGCGCCTTCCCCTGTCACGAACAGAGCAGGGTGGATAGGGAGGTTGTGGCCCCGCCCCCTGTCACACACAGAGCCGCAGGGCGATCAGGGGGTTTGGGCGCTGCCCCCTGTCACGCTGATCCCAGTGCCAGGAGGCATATTACCCTTTTACTATATAGGCTAGAGGCCTGGTGCACGTGTGGGGGCCGGCTGGTTTGCCTTGAAGGGTGTCCTGGATCAGGGTGGGGGTCCCCACTGGGGTGCCTGGCCAGCCTGGGTGAGGGGATGATGGCTGTTTGCAGCTGGTCACACACCCTTCAGGGTGGGGGTCCCCACTGGGGTGCCTGGCCAGTCTGGGTGAGGGGCTGAGGGCTGTTTTCAGGCTGGGGGTGACTGAAGCTCCCAACTGCTCCTTTTTTTCTTTTTCTTTTTTTTTATTCTGGGCCAGCTTTATCTTTGAGGCTTGGCTCTAGCTCTTAGACCTCCACTGCTGAAAGTAGGTTTCTGGCCTTTGCTTACAATGTTGCGATCCTGCTGGCTGAAGCCCGGCGGACTAAAGCAGGTTTCTGGGGTTTTGTTTAGCTTCTATATTTGTTACAATGTTTCTTAAACTGCAAGCTCAGAGGCCGGCAAGGCAGGCGGGGAACATTGCAGTCCTCCGTCACTGAAGCAAACAAACCTCATGTTCAGTTTAAGCTGCCTGGCTGCCGCCGCCATCTTGGCTGGCAGTTAATTTGCATATCGCCCTGATTAGCCAATGGGAAGGGGAGCGGTTGTACGCCAATTACCATGTTTCTCTTTTATTAGATAGGACTAGAGGCCTGGTGCACAAAAATTTGTGCACTCGCGGGGAAGGAGGGGGCCCCTCAGCCCGGCCTGTGCCCTCTTGCAGTCTGGGACCCCTCGGGAGATAACGACCTGCTGGCTTAGGCCTGCTCCCGGGTGGCAGAGGACAGGCCCAATCCCTAGGTGCAGCCCCTGGTCGGGCTCAGAGCAGGGCCGATTGGGGAGTTGGGGCGCCGCCCCCTGTCACGCACAGAGCAGGGCAGATCAGGGGGTTGGGGCGCTGCCACTGTCACACTCAGGGCAGGGCCGACGGGGAGGTTATGGCTCTACCCCGTCACACACAGAGCAGGGCCCGTGGGGTGCGGGGGGGGGGGGGGGTTGGGGCACTGCACCTTGTCACACACAGAGCAGGGCCGATCAGGGGGGTTTGGTCGCTGCCCCCTGTCACGCTGATCCCGGTGCTGGGAGGCCTCATGGCTCCGCTCATCCCAGTGCTGGGAGGCATATTACCCTTTTACTATATAGGATAGAAGCCTGGTGCATGGGTGGGGGCCGGCTGGTTTGCCCTGAAGGGTGTCCTGGATCAGGGTGGGGGTCCCCACTGGGGTGCCTGGCCAGCCTGGATGAGGGGATGATGGCTGTTTGCAGCTGGTCACACACCCTTCAGGGTGGGGGTCCCCACTGGGGTGCCTGGCCAGCCTGGGTGAGGGGCTGAGGGCTGTTTTCAGGCTGGCAGGTGACTGAAGCTCCCAACCGCTCCTTTTTTTCTTTTTTATTCTGGGCCAGCTTTAGCTCTGAGGCTCCAGCTCTTAGTCCTCCACTGCTGAAAGCAGGTTTCTGGCCTTTGTTTACCCTTCTATATTTGAAACAATGTTGTGGTCCTGCTGGCTGAAGCCCGGGGTTTTGTTTAGCTTCTATTTTTGTAACATAGTTGCTTAGAGTGCAGCTGAGAGGCCTGGGTCTGCTCTCTCGGGTTGGGGGTGTGATTGCTGGCGGACGCCGCAGCCGTCCTCCCAGCCTGGGTCTGGGTCTGCCGGCAGGAGCAGGTCGGGGGCGTGACTGGGGGCTGAAGCCGCAGCCGCCCCGCCAGCCCTGGTCTGCGGGCGGGAGAGCCGGTTGGGGTCTTGGTCAGTAGGGGACAGATGCGGTCACGCCCTGCCAGCCCTGGGTTGGGTCGCCCGCATTCACAGATAGCAGGCCTGGATGGCGGAGGGGCAGGCAGGATGGCGCTGTCCCCTCCTGCCTGCAGTATGCAAATTAGCCGCCATCTTTGTTGGCGGTTAACTGCCATCTTAGTTAGCAGTTAATTTGCATATCGCCGTGATTAGCCAATGGAAAGGGTAGCGGTCGTACGCCAATTACCATGTTTCTCTTTTATTAGTGTAGATGGTGTAGTGAACATGAATATGCATGTCTGTCTTTCAAGATCCTGCATTTGTCTCTTGACACTCCCCAAAGTTTAAAAGTTCTTAATGTCTTGATTTAATGTAGATTCAACCAATTTCTAGATAGGTTTTTTTATTTGTTGAGTGCACAAATAATAGTTACTTATTTCATTTGTAGTGATGATGATGATGATTTTGATGATGAGGAAGCAGAAGAAAAAGCTCCAGTAAAGAAAGTAAGTATATACAATGCTATGAGGTTGTCAGAAATAGCTAATAGAAAATGATGGAAAAATTTTTAGTGCTATTGACTTCTAGTGAATGAAAGCTGGCTTTAGGAGGAAACAATGATCTCATACTTTAACTTGGTTCGGAGTAGGGCTGACCTGAAAACTTTTCTAATAGTGGGGAAGGACTTGTTTTCTTTATTCATGTGGCTTTCTTCCTCTTTGATAGCCCTTTTGCAACATCAAAACGATTGCTTTTGTTACATGCTTTGGGATAGTTTTATGTGTCTTGATGATGATTGATTTTAATTACAGTCCATACGAGATACTCCAGCCAAAAATGCACAAAAATCAAATCAGAATGGAAAAGACTCAAAACCATCAACACCAAGATCAAAAGTAAGTGGAAACATACAAATCCAGGCTTCTCTGAACTAGTTAGAAAAGTTAAAGGTTCTGCTGTGGAGGAATGTAGTCTGTCTGGAAGTTGATAGGCCTTTGGAGAACAACTGTAATGGTGTCTTCAAAGAGCCAAATGTGCTTGTCGATGGTCACTGTCCTGTGTGTGTAGCTGCTTGTTTTTCTAGTGGGGGAGAAAAGAAAGCCAACAGCAATACTTTTACTTTGATATAAAATTATCTCCTGTAAGGGATCTTGCTTGTTGAAAGGTAAATGTATTGCATGGTGTAGTTTCTCAAACCTGGCTGCATGTTAGAATCAAGTAAGGAGCTTAAAAGAGTCCCCCCTCCCCCCATACCTGGGCTGAGGTTATTTACATGCTCTAGGATGGGCCCCAGGCATCAAGCTGCATTGTCTTTGCTTCATGCATAGAGGTCTTCTGGTTTCCTTTTTGATGGAATCCTGTAAGTGTAGAACTGACCTGGTGTTGAATATAAATGTGGGCACCGACTATCCCTATTCCTTTTTTTAAGGAATGACTTAGAAAAAATTGTTCAGATATGCATTCATTTGTAATAACAACTCAAGTCTTGTTGTTTACTAGTGCTTACAAGAAAGGATTGTAAGAATAACTTCATAAAACGTTTAGGTAGGCTGGGTCTTAAGAGCTGTTTTCTTAAAACTTTTTGGAATTAAACTTTTTCCAGGGTCAAGAATCCTTCAAAAAACAGGAAAAAACTCCTAAAACACCGAAAGGACCTAGTTCTGTAGAAGACATTAAAGCAAAAATGCAAGCAAGTATAGAAAAGGTGAGTAAAATTATATTTAAAAAACTAGATAGGTTTATTTACCACTCACTCAAATTATCTTTTTTGGAGGTTTGGAATAGCACTATCCTTAATACACACTTGTTCCTTGATTGTGATATGAAAGTTTTTTAGAAATGGATTATTATTTACACTCATTTATAATCTCTGGTGATATTTTTGCATGTTTGAAGTTACATGTGCTTTATTTTTTCATTATAAAAAAATACAAGAGTGTTGGTTGTAAAATGCATTTTAGATGTTAAAATGAGATCAAGAACAAACAAGACTTCCCCTTACCTGATCTTCTGGTTGTAATATGCTGTAGAGCCAGCAGAGGGCGTATGAGTCTTAATTTTTATGAAACAGCTGGAAAAGTAGAGACAGTCTTTGGCTGCTGGTGGTGTAGTGAAAAAAACACAACAACTCAGGATTGACTAGTCAAAAACATTTTCCAACAAATTGAATCATTTCTTTTATACCAAGGTGTCACCAGTTGATATATCTTGAATTTTTTAGTGACTATAATAGGTTTTTATTTAGTCTCCTTTTTGTCTTAAATAGTGAGAATGTGAAAAGAGGATTAACTCATTCTACTACTTGACCAGGGCACTAAAGTAAATTTCCGTGAACTCTGGACTTGAAGAGTATGGGATAATTGACTTAAATATCTTGAAACACATTTGAGAAAAGCGTTAATTTATAGATAATATTACTTAGACCCCAGTTATTGAGAGTAAATTGGGGTGGTGAGGAAAGTCGCTGACTTCTTTCCCCATGCTTTCCTGTGTGCCTAGGTTCTTCGTGTTTTAGTAGGTTTCCTTTCCTTGTGCAGTGATGAGTCAAGTCAATTGGAAAAATAAAATTTTAGAGCCTGAATATACCTCTTGATTTTGCTTTTGTACTACTTTAAACCTTTTTGCCTTCCTCGTATCGCTGCTTTATTTATCCCTTGCATACAGTGCTAAAATAACCTTTTAGATACCCCTCCCCCGCATTTTAATATGGACCTATCTCCTTGGTTTAATTGCAGGCGCATTGAACAATCCTGGGCACTACTGGTAAATTAAGCCCAAAGATGGGGAAAGAGGAAAAGGAGAGACAAATATAGTCCATACTGAGTATCATCAACAATCCAGACTGAAGTCTTCTATCTTAATCTCAATGCCCTTTCCCGGTTTATCACTCACCCATGCCCCCCTTCCAGGCTGGAAGCAATCTCAGGCTCCTTGAAAGACACCTTTCTTTTGCTGTGATTCAGTGAACTTTTCTTGATTTGTTCATTTATCTCGCCTCTTTGACCATGTTTTAAACACCTTTGTATCTCCCTAGCTGCTCAATAAATATTTGAATGAATGAATGAAGAATGTATGTGACAATAATTTAAAAATGGAAATTACTTTCTAGGTGATAGAGGCAATTAAGTATAATATACCATACCTGATCCCTAACCTACTTCATGCCATGGTCCCTTTAGCATTCCTGAAGTCTTTGATTTTTTAAAATGCATAAAAGGATTCAAGTTACTGGGGAAAATAATTTAATTATCAAAATAGGAAACAAAGGTGATATACTTAGTTGCACATTAAATAATTCCAAAGTAGTGATAAACATTTCATAATTGTAATTCTTAGAAAATAATTTGGTGCTAACACTATTATAGTTTCTTCCTTGTGCCCATAATTGAAGGAAATGCTAAACTTTAGTTTGAGATGAATGAAATGTCACGTTAATTTTCCCCTCATTCATATGCTCCCTGAATTGACTTAGGTTAGTATTGTGCTGGGCCTAGGTTCTTAATACGTATTAAAGTGATCTATTAACAGTTTTGGTGACGTGTATATGGTACTGAAAAGGGGTGTGTATTTGCTTTGTTTCGTATTTGGTTCTGGGTGGATGAGGGTGGTGATAAAACTGAATTGTTAGATTATATAGCAGGCAGTCAAGTTGACATTTTGAGTGCCTGAAGAATCTCAAGCATGGCTTGTACTTTGTATTTACTTTAAAAGTTGGGGGAGAATTTAAAACTGGCAAAGCCGGTCAGTATGGGAGTGATGCGAAAGACCTAGGTCCTAGGTCTTTCTGGACCTGAAAGACCCAGATGTAGTCAATGTTTTTAAAGAATTGGAGGGACGAGGAATGAACTGATGATCCATGTAATAATAGCATGCAAATATGAGGAATTTCATACTAACTTACCAATAGTGCTTATATACTTACCCTTAATAATGCTTTTGTCTCAATAGGGTGGTTCTCTTCCCAAAGTGGAAGCCAAGTTCATTAATTATGTGAAGAATTGCTTCCGGATGACTGACGTGGAGGTAACTGAGTTTTCTCAAGACATGACCTAATCCAAATTTTTTTTATTGTGATTCATTATGATTCTTTTAGTCTCTTTTAATCTTGGCTGCTTTTAAAAGATTCCTAACCACAGGCAATACTTCAGATTGAATACATGGAAATACTTAAGAATTTAGTTGGCAGAGACTGAGAAGATAACTTTTAGTATCTTTTCCCCAACTTTTATATAGTTGGTAAATTACCTCTTTGTTAGTGAGCTCAATTTTACTGTTGGTACTATGTTGGCTAAGGACCTGAGCTGTGGTTTTCCTTGCTGCTCCACTTGGCTGCTTGGGCAGTCTGGCCTTTCGCTTTCCTGTGAGTTGGCAGAGGGAACCTATTTCTCCATAGATCTTATGGGAATCACATTTTGCTGAAATGAACCTAAAGTGTAAAATCTGGAAGCAAGAAACCAAATTGTACTTAATGCTCGATATTTTAGCTTGAGTCAACGTAGACTTTCTGTTCTTACAAGTAAAGGTATTTTATCAATGGAAAATGATGTATTAATTTTTGTCTTGTTCACAGTTAGTGACTCATAAGTTGTAAAGGAAAACAAAAGTAGTTATATAGGGTTACTAGGTATTGTGTATATACCAGACATAGCCTAAGGTTTGTTTCTGTCAGGGCTCCCTAAGTCTTTTCAGCTTTTTTAATAAAGAATTTGTCAGCTATTTTTCTACCACAATATTTGGTATTTAAATTACATAAATTGCAACACTATTTTTCTCAGATTTGAAACCCTTTCAATAGTTCAACACTTTATGGTTGATTGTGAGTTCAGCTTTGATTGACTTGGTGGCTATGAGATGATCAAGTTCAACCATTTTTATTCTTCTGGCTGTGTGTGTGTGTGTGTGTGTGTGTGTGTGTGTGTATTTGAACTTCAAAATTCTGCAAGTTTCAAAATTCTGCAAGTTTTCTGAATAGTTGACACTTATTAATAAACATTTTGAAAACTGCTGTATGCGGTTTTTAATGTTGAAATGGTGGAAAGTCAGAAACCAGCATGTACTAGCAGGTAACTGTAAGAGAGGATTTCTTCACCCTGTACCAAGGAAAGTGGCAGACTGGAATTTTTGATTAAGAGAAATTCAGGTGAAGACAGAAAGTGATGAAGGTGCAAGGACCGTCCGCACAGCGTAACATCATTCTTGCAGCTGAAACGACGAACTCGCTAACAGTGTTTTCTGACTCCAAGTATTTTCTTCACTGTTTTCTGAAAAGCACCAGGATGAAATTTCTACATAGTAAAGAATGTATTAGGTCAGGTTACTGCTACGGAGATGATCAAAACGAAATGTCTCACGTTGTTATGGCATAGCTACAGATGCAAGTAGGCACTATAGAAAATTTCCCATTGCTTGTGCATGCAGTTTTCCTTATGAAAAAGTGTTGCTTGTGAGGATTTGGCTAGTAAAATCCCTTCCAGATGGACTTTGAGAAATAGCAAATTTCTGCAGAAACTCTTGAATTAAGAGGTGAAAAAAAATCAAGACTGTTCTTTATAAAGAACATTGTTTATGAATAGAAAAATGCCATCTTGAAATAGATTATACTGTACTTACCATGACTCATGAAATAGATTTTTGTATCACTTGAACAATTTTATTTTTACATGGATGTTGCTGAATTACCAGCATGAGAACAAGTACAGGGTGGGACAAATGTAATTACAGTAAATTATAAGAATGCTGTGTTTTGCATATTTACAACTATAAGCCTACTTTTGCCCCGCCCTATAGAAATCATCTGTAAGTAGAAATTGACAATGATACTTTTCCTTGTATAAGTTTTTTTAAAAATCTTAATTATCTAGAGTGAACCTTTTTGGTGGTAGAGTGAAAACTAGGTATGTTGAGCTGTACAAAGAGACGGGGTTTAATTTATTGGTTGTCTGAAGTGCTGTGGTTCTTTAACCACATTTCTTTTTTTTTTTTTTTCCAGGCTATTCAAGATCTCTGGCAGTGGAGGAAGTCTCTTTAAGAAAATAGTTTAAACAGTTTGTTAAAATTTTCCGTCTTATTTCATTTCTGTAACAGTTGCTATCTGGCTGTCCTTTTTATAATGCCGAGTGAGAACTTTCCCTACCGTGTCTGATAAGTGTTGTCCAGGCTCCATTGCCAAGAATGTGTTGTCCAAATGCCTGTTTAGTTTTTAAAGATGGAACTCCACCCTTTGCTTGGTTTTAAGTATGTATGGAATGTTATGACAGGACATAGTAGTAGTGGTGGTCAGACAAATGGGAATGGTGGGGAGACAAAAATATACATGTGAAATAAAACTCAGTATTTTAATAAAGTAGCACTGTCTCCATTATTCTCTTTATACTTGGTCAGAAATAAATGTACACAGTTAAGTGTCAAATAATATCCTAAAATCTCATGAGAAATAGTCCCTCTAAGTAGTTATGCTTCTCACAGCTAACCAATCTACTGTTCATGTTTTTAGTGCTTATACCTTCTTGTCTCCTGATTATAGTTAATTGTAACCATGCTAATGTGTCTCCAAATGGTCCATCAGACCCCCTATTTAACCAGAACAGAAAATGGACTACTTTCTCAGCTGCACCCCCCCTCCCCCAGATTGAGCCCACAACCTGGGAATGTGACCCTTGACTGGACTCGAACCTGGGACCCTTCAGACTGCATTTTGATGTGGTCTGCAGCCTTTTAATCTGGATGATTTTCCAGGGTAACCTTGGTTTAGAGCAGCGGTTCTCAACCTGTGGGTCGCGACCCCTTTGGGGGTCCAACAACCCTTTCACAGGGGTCACCTAAGACCATCGGAAAACACATACATAATTACATACTATTTTTGTGATTAATCACTATGCTTTATGTTCAACTTGTAACAATGAAAATACATCCTGCATATCAGATATTTACATTGATTCATAACAGTAGCAAAATTACAGTTATGAAGTAGCAACAAAAATAACTTTATGGTTGGGGGTCACCACAACATGAACTGTTTTAAAGGGTCATGGCATTAGGAAGGTTGAGAACCACTGGTTTAGAGGGTGGGGGAAGGATTGGTGCAGTACTTAGCCTTTGGGTCCCAGTTCCAGGTGTCAGTTCATTTACTTCAGGTTGTAGTTTTCTTCATTGATCAGTTCTTTCCAGGACAGTCTGTCCTCACAACTTCCCTCTACTTTTATTAATGGAGGCTCAGTAGGAGAAGGTAAAACTGCCTCACTGGAAAGTTCCTGTATTTAAAAAAAGACGTTTATATACTTTAAATTGATAAGACAATCCCAAGTAAAACACTACAACCAACCTGCATATTAATTAACAAAGGTTGCTGTGTGTGATACTGGAGTATGGTAGGTAGTTGTTAGTATCAGTTAACATGTTCAGAAGTAGAAGTGTAGTAGTATAAATGTCAACCAAAAGTAGGTCTGAAATTTTTAGTGTTTTAGTGCTTTGTGTAGAAGTTAAACCTTACCTTTGGTTTGGCTGATTATTTTTTTATTTCTTATTAAGGTATTACAAATGTGTCCTCATCCCCCCCATTAACCCCCCACCTCCCCCCCTGATTAGCACTTTTAAACGGGTTTAAAACCCAAAAGGACTTTACCATTCTGAGGGGAAGCAATTGGCCTTACTGGTGGTTCATGCTTATTTTAAATAAAGAGCTAATCAGATCCACCATTGAAAAATGTTCAGGCAGGGCTTAGTTATTTGGAAATACAGAAATTAAAAGAGTCCTCTTCCCCCACTGTCACTAATAGTGCTAGTTATACGTCAGCCAACTCAGTGTATACTGACAGTGATCTGAAAATGGAACTCCTAGGCTCTGTAACTTAGAAAATAACCTTTTTAAAAAATGGACTTTTCTTAGCACAGTGCAGACTGGTAATGTGGCCATACTTGGGTCAATGTAGGTTTAATTGCTAAAAGCAAATATTAAGGTACCTATTATGGAAAACAAAGTTTTGTTTTTAATCAGCATTTTTTAAGTTTTCTAAGACCAATAAGGGAAAAAACGATTTCCTGTGTTTCCTAGTAAAAAATCTTGATCAATAGTGGAGGACGCTGTAAGAGAAGCTGGTTTATTATCAAATTTGGGGTTTAGAGTGCCTTCACTAGGATGCTACTTGGCTTTAGGTGGGTCTGCAGTTTGCATTTTTAAAGTACTTGCTGCTTGAATCACCTGTATTTCCCATAAGCCAGTCTGCTGAACATGAACGTTAAACGATTTAGCCTAAGCAAAATACCATTCATTATTCTGCAAGCATTTTCTTTAAAATCCCCACTTTTATTGCCTCCATTTGTACCTAACTTTGAAAAATATTTTTGAGGTTTTATTTTGCCAATTTTCAGGACGATGGATTCATGTCCTAGCAACCTCAGAGTAACTAGTGAGTTTAAGTATCCCGAATCCAGACTTTTAGGTATTTGTGTTTCAGTCCAGTGTATTTTATCTTTGTGCAATGGCATCCCCTTCAAGCTTGCTCCTACCATCACAGACTCCAGTAGTCTTTGATGTCAAGCGTCTTCATTTTTTCAGACCTGGATTGCTCCATTTCTCCAAGGAGCTTTGGCTCTTGAGAAAACTGGTATTCAGAGACCACAGTGGGTGAGAGCACTGCTTGTTGATGTTTAGCTGACTGGATGAGCTAACCCAGTCAGCTCATCCCTTTGGGAAAAGCAAGGGGGGGGGGGGGGATTGTAAGAGCACTTGGAGGATGGCTGCAGGAAGCTTCTCTTCATTCGATGTCTTAATTGTGTAAGGTTAGGTCATGGGTGAGAACTAGAGCTGTTACCTTCAGCCTCACCAGAGAACAACATAGGTTAATAAGGCCGTTTGGGGAGAGCAGATTGGGCTGTTTGAACTGGATGGTGCAAAATGATGGGGCGTGATGGAGGGAGGTTTATAGTGGTATGTCACAAAGCTTGCAGAAGGGAGTATGTGGTTTTGACTACTAGCTCAATGAAGGGAGGTAAACATTGTCAAGGGTGGGGCTTTTATTCAAGGGCAGAATTTTGAGGGTCACAAATACTGAGCTTACTAATCAAAGTGAGTGGTGTGGGCTGTTGCGATAGTAGAGTTAAAGTTAGTTCTGAAAGTTAAGGCTATCTTCCACCCATTTCTCACCAAAGAGCCAGTTGCTCCGACTTACACTTGGCGGTAGAGGTGCTGTGAAAGCTTCAAGAGGTGGTTTTGAGAAAATTTTAGAGCCTCCTCTGCTAAGGGTGTACTTTCCTTATTAAACTGCTTGATTCTTTTGAAGACTGGAAGGCTGCGTGTGTCTTATGGTCTTGGGCTGAAGGTTCTCCCATCTTTGTTTAAAAAGTTTGTATTCTGCAGATTACCTGACACTTAAGAGTTTTATCATTGGAGAGAGGCTGAAACAGATTGAGATGCTGTTAAGTTTAACTTTCACTTGAAAATGAGATAGAAAGGATCTAAACATCCTATCTAATAAAAGAGAAACATGGTAATTAGCGTACGACCGCTACCCTTCCCATTGGCTAATCAGGGCAATATGCAAATTAACTGCCAGCCAAGATGGCGGCCGGCAGCCAGTCAGCTTGAAACTAACATGAGGCTTGCTTGCTTCAGTGACGGAGGACTCCAATGTTGCCTGCCTGCCGCTGCCGGCCTCTGAGCTGCAACTCTAAGCAACTATGTCACAAATATAGAAGCTAAACAAAACCCCAGAAACCTGCTTTAGTCCGCCGGGCTTCAGCCAGCAGGATTGCAACATTGTTTCAAATACAGAAGGTAAACAAAGGCCAGAAACCTGCTTTCAGCAGTGGAGGACTAAGAGCTGGAGCCTCAGAGCTAAAGCTGGCCCAGAATAAAAAAGAAAAAAAGGAGCGGTTGGGAGCTTCAGTCACCTGCCAGCCTGAAAACAGCCCTCAGCCCCTCACCCAGACTGGCCAGGCACCCCAGTGGGGACCCCCACCCTGAAAGGGGTGTGACCAGCTGCAAATAGCCATCATCCCCTCACCCAGGCTGGCCAGGCACCCCAGTGGGGACCCCCACCCTGAAGGGTGTGTGACCAGCTGCAAACAGCCATCATCCCCTCACCCAGGCTGGCCAGGCCCCCAGTGGGGACCCCCACCCTGATCCAGGACACCCTTCAGGGCAAACCAGCCAGCCCCCACCCGTGCACCAGGCCTCTATATAGTAAAAGGGTAATATGCCTCCCAGCACTGGGATCAGCGTGATGGGGCAGCGCCCAAACCCCCTGATCGCCCTGCGGCTCTGTGTGTGACAGGGCGGGGCCACAACCTCCCTATCCGCCCTGCTCTTCGTGACAGGGGAAGGCGCCCCAACCCCCTGATCAGCCCTGCTCTGTGCCTGATGGGGGGAGCTCCCCAACCCCGATTGCCCTGCGGCTCTGTGTGTGACAGGCTGCGGTGCCCCAACCCCCTGATCGGCCCAGCTCTGTGTGTGACAAGGTGCGGCGGCCCCCCCACACACACACACGGTCCCTGCTCTGTGTGTGACGGGGGCAGCGCCCCACCCCTGATTGGCCCTGATCTGTGCGTGACGGGGTGGCGCTGCAACCTGCCCATCAACCCTGCCTTGAGTGTGATGGGGCGGTGCCCCAACCCCCCAATCAGCCCTACCCTGAGCATGACTGAGGGTGGCATCGCAACCTCCCGATCCGCCCTGCTCTGTGCATGACAGGGGCGGCACCCCAACTCCCCAATCAGCCCTGCTCTGAGCCTGACCAGGGGCTGCACCTAGGGATTGGGCCTGCCCTCTGCCACCCAGGAGCAGGCCTAAGCCAGCAAGTCGTTATCTCCCGAGGGGTCCCAGGCTGCGAGAGGGCACAGGCCGGGCTGAGTGACCGCCCTTCCCCCTGAGTGCACAAATTTTTGTGCACCGGGCCTCTAGTCCTATATAATAAAACCCTAATATGCAAATTGACCAAATGACAGAACGACCGGTAGCTATGATGCACACTGACCACCAGGGGGCAGATGCTCAACGCAGGAGCTGCCCCCTGGTGGTCAGTGCGCTCCCACATGGGGAGAGTCGCTCAGCCAGAGGCCAGGCTCACGGCTGGCTGGCACAGCAAGTGCAGCGGCAGTGGCGGGAGTCACCTGCCTCTGGGGCACTGCTAAGGACCCCTTGGGGGGAGCAGGCCTAAGCTGGCAGTCAGACATCCCCTGAGAGTTCCCGGACCAAGAGGGCGCAGGCTGGGCTGAGGGACACCCCCACCTCCACCCCTAGTGCACGAATGTTTGGATATATACTGACTATTCAAGTGTTTAGGACTAGTCAGTAAGCAAAGCAGGTACCTGCCCTGCGGGGCTGACATTCATTGGGCTAGCAGTCAACATACCTTCTCAATTTTCCTTAAGGCAACCAGGGGTTTTGCAGATGTGAGATGTGAATCTCAGAAAATTGAGAGTTCACTAGCCTAGAGCTGGGGAATGAAATGCAGGTCTGATGGTTCCAGCAGGACTAGCATGGCCACCTAATCCCAACTACCGAACTTTGGCCTGGACTGGCAGCCTGCTCACTGCTGCCACTGTTAAGTGCTGCTAGTTCACCTGCAGTTTCTAAAAATGAGTTTAACCTTCAGTTTCAAAGCCTTTGATAAACTGTCAAACAAACTGGTATATCCACACTGTTGAGTACTACTTGACCATAAAAAGGAACACCTAGATAAAAGCAACAACAGACAAGGATGAGTCTCAAAAACAGGCTGAGCAAAAGGAGCTGGACACAAGCACCTAATATATGGTTCCATTATGTGAAACTAGAATCTAGGGCCAATAGATTAATGGTAACTTGGGTCGAGTGATGGGTGTGGGGAGGTTACCTGGAAAGGTGTTTGCATAACTAAACTCCATTTGTTAAACTCCAAGTACACTTGAAACATGCATTTAACTTTTTTATGTAAATAGTGCCTTTTAGGAAAAAAGGCCTTTGCAAAGGATGACCAAGCATCGCCTGTTCTCACCCTCATCTCCTCCCACTCTCCCCCCTGGCCAACCCTGCCTGCCACCCAGCCTTTTCCTACTTGCAGGCACTTGACGCCTTTTGCCTGGAATATTCCTTTGCACGGTCAGCTCTGCTTATTGGCCTTCTTCACGCAGGACCCACTACACCGGATCTCAATAAGTGCTAATTAAATTGAGAAATGACAAATAGTGGCACATACTAAGTGCTATATGAACACGCCATATTCAGATGGAAAGAACATTTAAGATTCATGCATGTTATGTGAGAACTATATGAAATGACTGGATTTGGAGTCAGGTTGAACACCTTCAACTGTAAATTGAGCATGCTCCCACCTGCCAACTGCATGAAATGAAAACAATGTGAAAATAACCTGGAAATCATAATGAGCAAATTAATAAAAGCTAAAAGCTCCTGGAGTCTTCATGTGTGCCTCACCTCATTCAGTAACACAACTGAGTGGTTACTGTTCTTAGCCAGGGTTTGTTGGTAGGAAGCACACACTTGCTGTAGTTTATAAGAATGTCAGAAGCAATACTCAAATCTAGGACCTCTGACTTGAGTTTGTATCCTTACTCAGAACTGTTCTCTTGACAACTCTTTGGTCAGTTGTATTTGAGTGACAGTCTTATTTGTGAGATGGACAAATACGCTTTGAGCATTGAAAAAAATTGCAAGCATTTTAGAACATATAGATCTATTCCATCCCAAAGTAATAGGGAACAGGATAGAAAACTTGGAAGATTCTTAGCCAGGAGATACTTCAAACACCGCAATTGGCCAAAACTACCTCTTGACTGGTGTCTCAGAGTTCTTCATATAAACAGAAGCTCCAGGATGGTGGTGATGGCTTGGGCCCGGCAGGGCATTTCTGTCCATGGCTGTGGCATCTGGCCATTGCACCTATCTTGGGGTAGGTTCGTTTTCTCTAGGACTTGGGACTTGCCAGTAACTGCAAGTCCAGTTCTGGCAATGAGAATGTCTAAGTATCTTCAGCCCAGCACTTCACACAAGAATTTTCCCGATCACTTGGCAGCTAGGTTTTTTTTTTTTGTTTTTTTTTTTTACATATATTTTATTGATTTTTTGCAGAGAGGAAGGGAGAGGGATAGAGAGTTAGAAACATCGATCAGCTGCCTCCTGCACACCCCCCAGTGGGGATGTGCCCACAACCAAGGTACATGCCCTTGACCAGAATCAAACCTGGGACCCTTCAGTCCGCAAGCCGACGCTCGATCCACTGAGCCAAA
This sequence comes from Myotis myotis, assembly GCF_014108235.1. Classification (NCBI taxonomy): domain Eukaryota; kingdom Metazoa; phylum Chordata; class Mammalia; order Chiroptera; family Vespertilionidae; genus Myotis; species Myotis myotis. The sequence goes on along the minus strand of NW_023416368.1, from coordinate 6,088,824 downwards.
CCAGTCAGGGCTGGCAGCTAGTTTTGAAAAGGTTTTCTGCACTTGTGTCCAATGCTGAAACAGGCTATCTGTTTAAAACAGCCTCAGCTTTGAAAGGGAGCCCCACATGGCTGGCCGAGAGGCCTGGTATTTTGGACAATTGTTGCCATTTCATATTCCATGACTAGGGAATAGCAGTGTTCAGTGGCACCTACTTCAATTTACACGCCAGTGAAATGGGAACATCAACCCCAGCCAATGACACAAGGAGGTTTTAAACCCAGTAATTTGGATTCCTGGGTTTTGTTTTTTTGAGCTTGCCGTCTGGGCTCTGAGTCCAGCAGTTGCATGTGACAAGAACATCGTTTTGAGGTTGGAGGGGAGGATGAGCAGCGCCTCAAAAGGGGCAGAGGCGGTGAGAAGAGATGTCCTCAGAGGGGTCCTGGTTAAAGGAGTCAAACTGCTTAGGATGCGAAGGCAGCAAGTCTCAAGCCAGGAGACCAGAGTTGGGCCTGGAGTGGTCGCTGACCAGAGTCCTGCTGGCTCCTCCCGGTCGTAGTCAGCCCGGGCTGGGGTTGCAGTGAAGCCTCTGAGCCTCTAGGTGGCAGCCATGCGTTTCCAAAGCTGGCTCGTCTACGGGAGAGCCCGGCTGGGATCCCGAGTACCCAGCCGCGAGCCCCGAGGGGAAGAGACACCCTGGAGACCCCTCCCCCTCAACCTCACAAGGTTTTCTGCACTTGTTTGTATCTAATGCAGGGAAGGAGAGTGGAAGGGGATCACTTAGTGTGGCCAGGTGTCTGAGAGGGCAGCTGGGACACGCCATCATCCTGCGTGGGCTCACAGGGCGGGTGAAAGTGACCCCTCTTAAAAGGAGCCGCCCAGGGGCTGGGCCTGGCCCGCCCCCTCCTTGCTCCCCTACTCAAGCGCTAGTGGGTGTGAGAATGAGGAGGGAATGTGGGCGAGTGAGGACGTTCCGCAGCTAACTGCGTTCTAGGGGACCACTGCCTGCCCAATTCGGGCACCTTTTGCGCCGCGGCGCGGGTCATTGCTCGCTGGCGCAGAGCTCCGACGGCTTCTAACGCTTACCAGCTCCAGTCTCGCGGGCTCTGCCCCTTTGGAGCTGCCGGTCCCGTCGCCGAGAGTCTGAGAGCCTCCCTCCAACCGGAGCCGCCAGGAGAAGGAGGAGGCAGTGGAGAGGCCGCGGCAGGCAGGCTAGCAGGCAGGGCCGCCTTTGATGTGGGCGCGGCGCACCCAGGCGAGCTGAGCGCCCGTCCGGCCGCGCCCCGAGGGGGGAGCCCCCGGGCCCCGCATCCTCATTGTGCCGGCTCGGGCCCGGGCCCGCCCCCGGCCCCCCGCCCCCTCGCCGCCCGCGCGTAGAAAACGCCCCGGCCGCCGCCAGTGGTGGGAGGCGGCGATGCGCACGGCCGGAGAGACGCGGAGGAGGAGACATGAGCCGGCGGGCGCCCAGACGGAGCGGCCGTGACGCGTTCGTGCAGCAGCCGCGCGCTCCAGCCCTGGAGCGCTGACCCCTGGCCCCGCGCAGCCCCGCGCCCCGGCCAGAGAGCGCACCCTGCTTCCAGCCCCGCCACGCATGCTGTCCCCGGAGTGAACCGGACAGCCAGTTTCCCGTGGACGCCCGGACGGCCGGCCGGCCGGCAGTGAGCAAGCTTCCCCGCACCGGCTGGGCGCCTCCTGCATAGCGGCGGCCGCCCCGCAGCCCCCGCGCCAGCCCGGAGGGCGCAGCGCTCGGGAGGAGCCGCGCGGGGCGCTGATGCCGCAGGGCGCGCCGCGGAGCGCCCCGGAGCAGCAGAGTCTGCAGCAGCAGCAACCGGCGAGGAGGGAGCAGCAGCAGCGGCGGCGGCGGCGGCGGCGCCGGCGGAGGCGCCCGGTCCCGGCCGCGCGGAGCGGACATGTGCAGGCTGGGCTAGGAGCCGCCGCCTCCTCCCCGCCCAGCGATGTATTCAGCGCCCTCCGCCTGCACTTGCCTGTAAGTGCTCGCGCCCGGGGCTCCCCATCCAGGGTCGTTTGTCTGGGTGCCCGGGCTCCGTCTGCACGCCCGTCTGACTTTCGGACCGCGTCTCTGTCTGTCCGCGCGCCCCCCTCTGAACACCTCTCCTTCTCTCTCCCGCAGGTGTTTACACTTCCTGCTGCTGTGCTTCCAGGTACAGGTACGTGGGCCCCTGACTCTGACCTCCTCCCGCCCCTGCTTCGCGGTACACGCCGCGCCCCCTCCCTGCGCCCCACCCCTCCCGGGCGCCGAGCCCAGTGCACCTGTTCCCAGGGCGCGGAAGGGCGGCTCCGCGCGCGCCCTGCGCCGGCGGGGGACTGGCCAAGGGCAGGGGTCTCCGCTTCGGGGCGCGCTGGCGCGCGGCCCCCGTCGGCCTCTGCTGGGAGGGGCTGCTGGAGCCGGCGGGCTCAGCCGCAGCAACGCGCCGCTCCGAGCCCCCTGCCCGCAGCCGGCGAGGAGTTGGGACCTAGGGATTTTCTGCCATCCGTCCCTTCACATCCCCGATCGCTCTTCCAAACAAAAAGGCTCCTTTCAGCCGAGTGGATTTCGAGTCCGGGGAGAATTAGCTTCAGTTGTAAATTACTCTGTGGTTTTTAAGGCATTTGCAGCATTGAGAGAGACAGACAGACAGACTGACGAACACCGAGACGCGGGACTAGGGGCGATGGGTCTAAGAGGGAGCAGAGCAGGGCGCTTGGGCCGCGGGGCTGTCTCCGCGAGGCCACTCCTGAGCCGGCCCCGCTCCGCACACCCTCGCCCAAGGTGGTGCAGCCCTCGGCGGGTTCCCCGCCTCGCTCCCCGCTCGCTCGCTCGCTCTCAGTGAATCAGAAGAGGGCTTGGCGCGCAGCCTGGAAAGCACTTGCTAAAATCTGATCTGTTACTTCAGCAGCTTTCAGACTCGGGAAGGTCTTGGCACGCAGACAGTTGGAACACTCCGGCTTCCAAAGCCGTGGAAATGAAGGAGGGGGGGGGGGCGGTGGAGAGAAGAGGGAAAGAGGGAGCCGACTTCAGCCCCGATTAGAACCAGACCAGGGCTACCTCAGCACGGTGGTTGGCGGGGGTGGGGGGTGGGGTGTGGGTGGGTGTGGGTGGGGGGGTGTGTGTGTGCAAAGGGAAAGAGAATAGGAAGTGCCAGCGGCCCTCGCCCCCCACCCACCTAGAGCCGCAGGGGAGGGGCCCTCCGAGGAGCTGGACTGGGGCCAAAAGAGATTATCTTCCCTGTCCACCTCTGGGTTGCAGGCAGGTGTCCTCACAAGGTTAGGGAGGATGCTCGGGCTTTAGGCTTCTGGGTTCTGGAGGGGCTGAGGGGGCCTTGAGCAGGGGAACCGGTGGTTCTCAGTTTCCCAGCGTGAGGAGTGCTGTGTGCTGGTGGTGGGTCTGCTTATTGCCCTCCCACTTCTGGGAGAGGATTGCTACCATCCGTCAGGCATTGAGCTGGGGACAGCTTTTGGGGCTGGGGACTGGAAGGAAGGATGGACAGATAGATGGATGGATGGATGGACAGACTGATGGGTTCTTTCCTCCTGTTGGTCAGGCTAGGGGGTCCCCAGTGACTCCTTGAATCAATACAACTGGAGTCAGTAACTTAAGACTGGCTGTTTGCCAAAGCAGATGTGACCCTGTGTGGTGGCGGGGGCGGGGGTGGGGATGGGGGAATGGCTGGTGTCAGAGAGAGAGGCCAGTGCCAGGCATGGCCTGCCTGGGTTGCAGCTGAGTCCCTACGCAGAGGGCAGGCCCTAGGGTCACGCTGGCGGATCTGCTTGTGTTACCAGGGCAAGAGCTCTCTCCCCGAGGGCTGGGCCTGCGGAGAGATGGCTGCGGACTTTGCTGCCTCTGCGTCCTTGAAGTGGGGCCCAGGAGGGGTTGCTGTGTGGTCTTTGTGTTCTCGGGGGGGAGTGTGAGGGAGGGAACCTGGCCCCTGCATCCCACCTCCACCTCCTTGGCCAGAGCTGGAGCCAGCCTCCCGGGAAAGAGCTGGGTGGTCTGTCTGGGTTACGTCCATCTGGGTGAGGACTCCAAGCAGGTGAGGGAGCCCCCTCTCCTACCTCCCCTTTGCTTTGCAGCTTTCCCCCATTCAAACTGCCGTGGGACTGATGTTTTTAACCCCTTCACCCTAAGAGGGTCTCAGGATGGGGGGCGGGGGAGGGCCCCCCAAAACATTGCACCCAAACGGTGTCCAAATGTGCTTGTGTCTGGGCTGGGGTTCCCAGCTCCCCACAGATTTCAAAGGCACTAGGACCCCTAACAGATGAAGAAACAGCGCCACAGGGTGTCACAGCAAGGTCGGCAGGCTCACGTCCCCCCTCATGCTCTAGGGACAAAGGTGGAGTGGCCATAGAGATAGAGGTGGGACCCAGGAGTTAGTTGTGGGCGTCTGAAGTCTGCTCCCTCGGGCGGGGATGTGGGGCAGATTCCTGCAGCAGCGCTTCCTGGGCTGGGTGAGCTTCGAGGGAGGTAGCGGGAGGTCCCCCGTGAGCAGGGCTGGCCCCCTGCACAGTGGAGGGGCTGTGCAACCCCGTCTTTCCCTATCTGCCCACCCCCGTGTGCCTGGCTTCCTCGCTTCCTCATTTGTGAACGGGGCGGCCCTGGTAGGTGTGCAAGAAGTCTTGCAAAGCCGCATCCACCCAGGAGCACACCCATGCCCTCCCCCCACCTCCATGTTTTGGGGGACTGGAGTAGTGAAGTTTTGGGGCTCCTCCCCTCTTCCCATTCATCAGCCCCGGGCCCACAATGGGCCCCCGCCCGTCCCCCAGCCACAGTTCCCCCAGCATAGTCAGTGCCAGGCTTGGTCCTCCCCATCCCCGCGGGGCGAGCCCCGCCTTCCCGCCGGCTACCCCAGGAAGTGGGAAGCTGAGATTTAATAAAATCCCTTCTCCACACGACCTGGGACGCCGCGGATAGCTCAAATCGGAAGAATTTTAAAAATTTCCAAGGGGAGCAAGCGGCGTGACCAGTAAATTGCTTTTCTGCACTTGGCTGAGCGCTGACAATGACACCGGGCTGGGCCTTTCACGCAGCTCCGCCGGCACCTGCCCGGCATTGTTCCCGCCGCCAGGCTCGGCTAGGTCCCGGCCTTCCCGAGACAGCCAGGCTGAGGGGCGGAAGGGGGGCCCCCCCGGGGCCGGTCCCTCCTGCAGCGCCGCTTCCTCTCACCGCCGTGCTCCAGTTTCCAAGTTTCTCTCCATGCCCCTCGCCGAAGCCTGGCACTCGGACCCGCGCCCGGCCTCCCCAGGGGGGTTTACCCTGCAAGCTGAACAGGATGGGAAGCTGCCCTGTCTGATAGAACTTCTAATTTAATTTCTTTACTATTTATTGTTGACAGTATTACAGATGCCCCCATTTCGCCCTCCTTTGCCCCCCCTCCGCCCAGCCCCTGCCCCAGGCCCCCCCACACCATTGTCTGTGTCCATGGGCTGTGCCCATGTGCATGTATGTTCTTGGGTTAATCTCTTCCCGTCCCTTAAAGCGGTGACATCATCTTTTCCATCCATTCAGTCAGATGTTCATTCAACAAACACTTGCTGGGAGCCTGCTTCCTGCTGGCCCCGTGTTGCTGGCCTCCAGGGTTTCCGTCTAGAGGGGTGCAGCGTTGGGGAAACAGGAGCTCCTTTACCGCCCCCCGCCCCCGCCTTGTCCCCCCCTCCCCCGGGCTGTGACGTGTGTGTGTGTGTGTGTGTGTGTGTGTGTGTGTGTGTGTGTGGTGGGGCAGGTGTGTCCAGCTCAGGTGGGAGAAACCACCTGCCCCTCCCGACAGAGCCCCGCTTGTAGGGCTTTGAAAGCGGTTCTTGCATCATGCGCCTGTTTTATTCTTCCTCCTGAAGGAAGTGAGGGTAACACTCCTACTCCACAGACGGAGAAACTGAGGCACAGAGCAGGGAAGGGATTTGTTCAAGCCCAGGGTCTGGATTCAGGGGCGTGTATTTCTTTCCACCACACCAGGCAGGTGTTTTCAGGAAGAATAAGGAAATTATTCAGAGAGACTACTGGTGGGGAAACGGAGTCCCAGGAGGCATGCTGGGGGTCCCCGGGGAGAGCTCCCTGTGGCCCCTGTGGTGGGGGATGGGCTTGCCCAGGGAGGGGTCTGCAGTGGAGGGCACCCGGCTCAGCCTGCAAGCTCTGAACTCCCTGGAATGTTCTGGTCTGAAGGGTCTCAGAGCCAGTGATGGGTGTTTTGGGGGGTGGGGATGGGGGGTGGGTGGAGGGGGGATTCGGCACTCCCCTCCCAGCTTCTTTCCCAGCCTGGAGGGGGAGGGGCACCCTGCCAGCATTCCTGCAGCCCGGGGGAGGGGGGTGTCACCTGCCCTGAGATAAGAAGGTGGATTTTTAAAATTTCTGGTGGTCGGCATGGCCAGTGTCAGCAGGCTCCGGGCTTTGTGTCCGGGCTGCAGCACTGCCCCCACCCTGCCCTGGGCATGGGGCCCCCAAAGGGAGCGGGCGGGGCAGGGAGGGGACTTCCTGTCCTCGGCAGGACTTTTTGGCTCTGACCTTGTCCTCCAGCAGGAACGCTGTGAGTGTGGGAATCAGAGTGCAGGCTGTGGGCCTGACAGGGACACCGAGCCGCCACTGGGACAGGCAGGCGCTTTCTCACAGCTTCTGGGGCGGCCTCCCAGCCGCTGGGACGCGGGGATTCCGCAGGTGAAGACAGTGAGGCTCAGAGCCTGAAGTAAGCTGCCATTGGTCCAATGGCAAGAGGAGGCGCAGGTGGCTTCACCTCTGAGTTGTGCGGCTCTAGGACCTGGACTTCTTTTCAATCTTCATTGTTGAAAGTTTTACGTTTGTCCCCCTTTTCCCTCCATTGACCCCTTCCAGCCCGCTCCTGCCCCCCACCCCCAGGCCTTCAGCACCCCGTTGTCTGTGTCCATGGGCCATGCATATGTGCATACAAGGTCTTTGGTGGATTACCTCCCCCCCCCCCTTCCCTCCCAGATTCCGCACTCTGTCCCCTGCTTCCAGGCTCTGGACCCACTCCGTTCCTCAGTTTATTTTGTTACTTGGATTCCACATATGAGTGCGATCATGGGACACTTGTCTTTCTCTGACTGACTTATTTCACTTGGCGTGATACTCTCCAGGTCCCTCCACACTCTCTCAAAGGGTAAGAGATCCTTCTTTTTTTACAGCTGCATAGTATTCCACGGTGTAAATGCACCACAGCATTTTTATCCACTCATCTACTGATGGGCACTTGGGCTGTTTCCAGATCTTAGCTATGGTAAACTGTGCTGCTATGAAATTGGGGTGCATATATCCTTTCTGATTGGTGTTTCGGGTTTCTTAGGATATATTCCTAGAAACAGAACCCGGACTTCTTAAATAACAGTGTGAGGGCTGAAGTCTGCCAGCCTGGCTCAAATTGTTGCTCGGCCTTGTCTTTGCTGTGTGACCTTGGGCAAGTTACTTAACCTCTCTGGGTCTCAGCTACTGCACAAGTAAGATGGGAAGAAAACCACCAGCAAGACGGCCCCTCCTCCCTGAGGGTGTAGAGCAGGGGCAGTGGGATCCCAGCCCTTTGACCTCTCATCTGCATTTCCAGACCTGGCCCTGAGCCCCTGGGAGGCCTCCCTCGCCACCAGTCTCCTGTCAGTGTAGTAAGTCCCTTGGCCAGAGCACGGCCACCTGCTGGTCACAGGGAGAGGGGAGGTATTGGCTGTTTCCTTCCCGAGGGCAGGGGCTGGCTCCGTATGCTCTGTATTTTTTGTTGGGTGGGTGTCCCCACTCGAAAGGCCGGTGGCCGAGCACTCCGGGACGGGCAGCACTGGGGCCCTGCCAGTGTGGGCTCGGCTGGGGGAGAGCTCCCGGGCCTCAGAAAGTAATGCGTAATTGAGGCCCACTGTCCGCACTTTGGGCCTGCGTGTGGCCATTGGGGATGGGCCGTCAGTGAGTAAGCGGCCCCTCTGGCTGTCGTCAGGCTTGCTGGGAGGGGCCAGGAGGTGTTCGGATTTCATTTGCTGTGACGTGGAAATGGCATAAGCCTCAGGCCCATTTAAAATGCTGCTGGGCCGAGGATGGGGCCCAGGACACATCTCCTGTGCGTCACAGAACACAAAAACTCTCAGGGTCCCAGGGATTCTGGCTCATTGGGTGACCTCCCTCTCTGTGCCTCAGTTTACCATCCTGGGTACTAGCAAGGTGAGTTAGGCGGCTTCTGTGGTGCTCGCATGCATGGGCTTTGGCCAGGAGAGACCTACATTTGAATCGTGTCTATGCGGCAAATCTCCTCACCCTCCTTCAACCCTCTGCACCTCGGTTTTCCCATCTGTAAAATGGGTAACCCCTTTAAGGACTATTGCGAGGGCTAAATGGATAATGCACGGGGAGTAGTTAGCACGCAGCTGACACGCAGTAAGTAACTGAGTAATGGTGATGGCCCAGTCGATTCTAAGTTAGGTACGTAATATGCTACAGGTGCCGGAGAAAGCCAGAAGGACACCATCAGGCCTCCAGTCGGAGGCTTTGGACCTAAGTCTGCATGGCATCCTCACTGCACCACTTGCAGGCTGTGTGGCCTGGGGCAAGATCCTTGACCTCTCTGAGTCTCTGCCTCCTCATCATGGGGAATGGGTCGCAGACGACACTGTGGTCCCTGCTGGGAGGAGTCACTGAAGCTGGTCTTGGACCAGCTGAGAGCAGTAGGCACTCAGCACACACTCGAGGGACGCCCGCTGCACGGCTGGCCCTGGACTGGGTTTTGAGGGGCATAAAGCAGACATCCAAGGCTTCAGCTTTGTCCTCAAAGTGCCCCCTGGGGAGGGGCGGCCGGCACTTCAGGCAGCTTTATTCAGCACCATCCCCCACCCCCTCCCTCCCACCCCACCTCCGCTTTGGGACCCCTTGGCCTATGACCAGTGTGTTCTCTGTTGGGGCTCTCAGGGATGCAGAGGAGCTCAGGCTCTGGCCCAGGCCCGCCCCTGCCTTCCTTCACACCTGCTCGGCCCTTGGGAGCCCTGTATTGAGCAGGTTGCCTGAGCTCTGTGTGGCTCATCTTTCATATGCGCATCCGGAGAGAGCCTCCCTCTTGGGGTTGCTGTGAGGGTGGGTTGTGGTCCCCTGGGGATGACTTGGCAGGGCACCGGCTCATTGTAAGTGTTAAGTGAATGAGCTGGAGTGACTGGGGGGCTGGTGTTTCTGGAGGCCTGCTTGTCAGCCAGCCCCTGGTTCCTGGAAGGCAGGGGTGGGGGGGTGGGGGGGGGAGTCCTGCCCCATCCCCCGCCCCTGTGGCACCTGGCACAGGCCTGGCTGCAGGAGGAATGCGGTCAGTGCTGGCTGGCGGGGAGGGGAGCAGTTTCTCTGGGGGCTGGGCACCTGGACTGAGCACCCCTCTGCACACCCCAGGGTGCCAGGTATGTGGCACAGGGGGTTCAGGGTCTGCCCTGCCCGTGGGGACTTGAGAGTGACCTGAGGGATCTGTGCAGGGGACAGGGTGCCATGTGTCCTCTGATGAAGGGCCCAGAAACCAGACGCTGGGGCAAGAGGACCCGGCTGGGGATGGTGCCCCATTTGCATCTTGAAATAGGAGCCAGCCAGGTGAGGTGAGCGTGTGTGTGTGTGTGTGTGTGTGTGTGTGTGTGTGTGCGCGCGTACCAGCCTTGCAGGCAACAGAACATCTGTACACAGAGCAGGGAGCGTCCTAATGTACTCAGGGGACTCCCAGCCGCCTGGGGTATCTGGAGCCTCAAGTCCAGGAATGGGGTTGATGTAAAAGGCCGTGGTGGGCATTGAATGCTGAAATAAAGGGCCTGTTTATTTATTACCCTGTAGGTGTGCATGACTATCTCCTCACCCAAGAGCTTTAAGGGAGAGGGAGTTGAAACGGGGCAGGCGGGGGGGGGGGGGGTGAGGGGGAGAAAAGGGAAAGAGAGCAGGGGTCGGTGGGTCTCTAGACCCACCCCCAGCCTGCCCCTCCCCCAGGCTGGCTCTAGAGCTGACCGCCAGCAGCACCCATATTGATGATCTGTACCGAGAAGGCTGATGTATGGGAGAGGGAGCTCCGGTCAGCTGCCTTGGGTGGCAGCACCCCCCACCCCCATGCTGATGGCTCAGCCCTGCCAATCAATACATTGATAGCCCTGGGAGCTTAATGGCCAGGCTGGGGGTGGGGAAGGGCTGGGTTGGGTGTGGGGAGTGTAACAGGAGAGGGGGGAGAAGCCTGGGGCTGAGCAGTGGGTGTGGGCATCGAGCTGAGCCAAGTGCAGATTCAGGGGTGGGCCTGGCCTTCCTCCTCTTCTTTCTGTCTGGGGGTGCCAGCTGGGAGAAATTTGGGGGCTCTAGAGCCAGTGATGGGCTCAGATCTTGGCTCTGTCACTCTCCGTATGGCTCGGGCAAGTCCCTTGGCCTGTCGGTCTCCCTTTGTCCTGGGAATGGCAATCATCAGACCTGCCCAGGTCATGCAAGGAGGAAGGAGACGGTGCCTGGAAAATGCTTAGCTTGGGCCTGGCACTGAGCAAGCGCCCACTGAGTGAGAGCCAGCGTCAGTCTCGCTCTCCACGATAATAATAATCCACGGAGCCCTGGGGCTGGCAGCCGCTCCGGCGCCTGCTCCAGGCCGCTCGCTCTCGAGGAAGAGTTTGGGGAGCTGCATTTTGGGGTGGAGAGTGGGGCTCACTCTATCAGGGACCACTCCTGGAGTACGGGGTGCAGGTCTCAGGTTCGAATCTAGAATTTGGAGAAGGCTTGGGCACGGCTGGCACATGCTGCTGCCACTGAAGGAGGCTGGCGGTGGTGGAATGTGGCCGGAAGTCTGTGGGCTGCCCCTCCTGGGACCAGGGAGACCCTCCCTTTTCTGGGCAGGCTGCCTGGAGACAGGGGCACGGCTGGCTTGTATGCGGCCTCAAGGATGGGGACCTGGGCAGGAGGGGCAGTCTGACCCCACCCTGCTCTCTTGGGTCGGGGAGTGAGCCCAAGGCCTTCAGCCAGTCCCTGCCCCAGCAGTGGCTTGTGGCCAGAACCAACTGCTGTCCTGCTTAGGAGAGAGGGGTGGGTGAAGGGAGAAGGAGATGGAAGCCGGCGAGGGGGAGGTGGTGAGAGCTGGTTTCTAGAATAGACAGAGGGGGAGCTGGATTTGAATCAGGATTCCTATTCTCACCAGTTCTGACTTTGGACGAGGCCTCAGTTTCCTCATCTGTAAAATGGGGATAATAACCATACCAGGTCCCAGGGCCGCTCTGGGGATGATGTAGGATCATTAACGTGGTTCTTAACACAGAGGACATGCTCAGGAAGTAGGCTGTTTAGAAAACCAAACCAAAGAAGGAAAAAGGTTGTGGCTATTGCTATTAGTATACTTTTTTTTTCTGAGATAAATACTGTGAACAATTCCCATGCTGCTAGTGAGAAAACGGAGGGCCACAGAAGTCAAAGCAGGGGGTGAGTTGGGGTGGGCCAGGTTCTAAGTTAGGTACATAATATGCTACAGGTGCCAGAGAAAGCTAGCAGGACACCAGCTGGGGTCGGTGCTGGCTGTGGGTCGTTGGCGTGTTTGTGTTGTGTGTGCGGGAAGGTGATGGGGCAGATGTCCGTGGGAGGTGGGTCTGTGGCCCGGGAAGAGACAGGAAGCCCCGAGACGTGTCTTCAGAGCCGCGAGTGGGTGGGTGAGACCGAAATCTCCCGGGGAGCTGTGGCGGCTGTTGCGCTGGTGGGAGTGGGGACCTGGGCTGATGGCTGGGAGCTGCACTGGGCTGGGGGCTCACCCCAGCCTCTTTTTATCCCATAGAAGGTCCCCCTCGCCCCCCAGGAGCCTCAGAGAGGAGGCTTGGTCGGCAGGGGCTCGATGACAAAGATCGTTCCCACCTGGGGACGCGCCTGTGGGTGGTTCGGGCGGGCGGGGCGGAGCTGGGAGCAGGGAAACAGCCTGCCCTGTGCGTTAGGGAGCTGGGCTGCCGAGGGTGAGGCTGCAGTGGAGGGGGTAGCCCAGTCCCACTCGCACCCTGTCCCTGCGGGAGCCTGGGGGCAGAGCTGGGGGGAGAGTTGGACCTGTGGGGTTCTTGCTGCTCCTGGGCAGCCCTGGGTCAGGGAGTCAGTAGTTAACCCCCCACCTGGAGGGGTGTCCCCGGCAGAGAGCAGTGCTGACTGTTCTAGGAAGGCCCGGGAGACAGGCCGCCTCTTAGGCAGCGGGGCCAGTGACCTGCGTCCCAGCTCGCAGGAAAGGCGGGGAGATGGTTCCTGAGTGGGCTGCTTGTGTGAGCCCCACGGGCAGACCTGGGAGCTCTGTGGCCTGGGGAGCTGACGCTGAGGTCCCATCTGTGCAGTGGGCTCTCACGGGTGCCCCCCTCCATGGGTGGCTGAGCGGCTCAGATAAGGTACCATGTCTAGAGGCTTCTTAGCCGAGGAAAGCTAGCAGCTGATGGCTTTCATCCCCCTGGGGTCCCTGCGTCGGGCCCTCTGGGTGGTGAGCGGTGGGCTGATTTGGCCGCCAGGTTTCCCTTGTCCCAGCCACAGTCGTTGAGCATGTATTCGCGGGGTGCCTCCTGGGGGCAGAGCCAGAGATCCAGGATGACCCAGACCAGCTGGGCGCTGGGGACAATAAGCCATTACAGTTCCTTCCGGAGGCCCCAACCTGACCTGGGGTGGGCGGGCAGGAAAGGCTTCCGGCCGAGGCACCTGAGGGCAGGGGTCAGGTGTGCAGAGGGGGCAGGGTGCCCTGCGCAGAGGACACGGCCCTCCCCTCCCCCCCCAAAAAGGCCTGGAGCCCTCTGAGGTCTTCCCCAGAAGCCCAGGGGCCTCCTGCCTTTTCGGGAGGATGGAGTGTTTCCGTGTCAGAGGCCACCCCCCTGCCCCCCTAGGGATGGATGGGGCCACAGAGTGTGGCTTGAACGGTGGAAGCTGGGCAAGATGGATTATCCCTCCCACATCCGGGGGCAGGGCCACCAGATAGCGCCTGCTGACCCCGGGTCACCGCCCGTCTCCGTCCAGCGCGCCAGGGAGAAAATCGGTAATGGGGGGCTGGCTCTGGGCAGGGCAGCTCCCCTCGGGGCCCGGGGTGAGGAGATTGGTTTGACCTCTGGTCGATAAGGTCTCCTGTGAGCAGGAGGAGACTTGGAGGACAGGGAGGGAGGCTGGACGCCTGCCCCTGGGGGAGGGGACAGGGCCAGGCCACCTCGGGAAGGTTGAGGGCCACGGGTGGGAGGTCTTAGGACACATGCCCACTGGGGGGTGGGGGGGGGGCGTCCCTCCCTGAGCATCAGGATGTGACACGATTGGGTCCTGGCTGTGGATGGTGGTGGGGAGCGGGGAGGAGAGGGAGGCGGGGAGAGCTGGCGGTGAGGGTGGTGGAGTGAAGGGTGTGCACGCTCGGTGGGCCAGCGGCCAGGCTCCACGTCACCAGACTGTGAGTCAGAGCAATCGACTTACCCTTTCTGAGCCTCAGTTTCTCCATCTGTTGAATGGCTGCGTTAAGCATCCTCATGTCACAGGGTTGTCCAGGCGACCCAAGGCAGCAGTACTTTCGCAAATTGTATCTGTGCCTCAGAAGTGCCTCCTTAGGGACAGGGCCTGTGATCTGCTTGCGCCGCAAGAGGCTTCTGTTGGCGGGCTTCCCGGGGAGCCGTTCGAGGGCTGCCTGACCTTCTCCTAGTAGTTTCTTACCGAGACTTACTCTGCACCCGGCACTGTGCTAGGACTTCGTGCGTTTGAAGCCAGCACCCTGGTTTTAGAGGTGAGGATACAGGCCCAGTGAGGTTAGTAACGTGCCTGGGGTCCCTTAGCTAGGGAGCGGCACGCCCTGGGTTTTGAACCTCGGTCCTGCGCCTGATGGCCCTGGTTGGGCGGGGAGAGGGGGTGCGGGGGGGGCGGTGCGGGGGGCAGCAAGATGGGGCTGAAAGCTGGGCTTTGGAGCCACGAGGTCTGGGCTGCCATTGCCTGATCTGTGACCTTGTCAATTCAGCTTTGGAGCCTCAGTTTCCTCATCTGTAATGTGGGTTAACCCTTCCAGTCGGAGGATGGTAGTGAGGGTTAAATGATGTGGTCCCGCGGATGTGCCTGGGGGTCCCGGCTGGGGTGGAGGATGATGTGCAGGTCAGCTGGGGGACAGAGGCCCCGGGCTGGGCGTGGGGTGTAGCCATGAGGGAAACACGGTCCCTGACCCCGGCCGCTCACAGCTGAGGGCTGATGCAGCCGCAGCCCAGGTCCCAAGAGCTCTGCTGTGGGCTGAGTGGGCTGAGGTCCTATTGCCTAAATGGGAATAAGCCTGGACCTTTAAGAACTGTTCAGCTTTCTGGTTAAGATGAGTTAGGGCAGGCGCGCCATTAGCAGGCCGTAGAAAAACCCAATTTAATGTTAAATGGAATGACAGGACTCTAGATCTTTTCAATGTTAATTTGTTCATTTCTTTTTTCATTCATTCAACAAATGTTTGAGTTTCTACTGTGCTATACATGCTGGGGATAGGGCAGCCAACGACAAAGGGAGCATTTCAGCTTTCCCGGTGCTGCCAGTCTGCGCGGGGAGGACAGACGAAAGCCAGACAAAGAGATGTTATGGCAGGTTGATAAATGTTAGAAAGAAAAACAAAGGGTGGTTGAGAGACGGATAGTGACAGAGTGGGGCCTGGCCTCAGAAAAGCAGGCAGGATGTGACATTTGAGCAGAGACCCAAAGGAAGCAGGGAGGCCAGAATGTGAAGATCTGGGGAGAGCATGGAAGCGGTGGGAGGGGCCAGTGCAAAGGCCCTGGGGCAGGTGTGCACTCTGTGTTTGACATGCTCTGCGGTGTGAAGTGGCAGCCCGTGGAACTGGTGGAGAGGGGGTGATAGGAGATGAAAGCAGTCGGGGTGGGGACCTCATCTAAACGTGATGGGAGGCCCTGGAGGGGGAGGATCACAGGAGGGAGGGAGGCGACTGGGTTTGCCGGAGGATAGACAGCCAGGGGGCAAGGGTGTGCGGGTGAGAGGCTGTGCTGGTGAAGGGAGGCTGGAGAGTAAGTGTTGGCGTCGCCAGAGGCGGCTTCGCAGAGGATGTGGGGAAATGCTTGGTGGCCTGGGCGAGCATGAGGACCCTCAGGGCCTGGGAGGGGCTCCCTCAGCATCAGGCTCCGGGAAGAAGTGACATGACCTGGCCCATTCTTTCCGGGATGAGATGAGACTTGTCGGGCCTCCCTCCTCCCCGCCAAGGACCCGAACAGCAGTCATATGCTCCCCACCCCTCTCCCATCTCCATATCCTCACAGCCCCCTGGGATGTGGCCGGAGCAGGGGTTCTGGACTCTGAGACCAAGCAAATTGTGTGCCCAAGGTCCAAAGAGAAACCTCCGTTCGTTTGTTCGGCACTTCTTGCTCTGATGTGAGGCTGTGGTGGGAAGATAGTGAGCTTTGTTTCAAACAGACCTGGGCCTGATTCTTATCTTCGCCGCTTCCTGGCATGGCCACCTGGGGCAACTTGCCTCACCTCGCTGCCTCATGTGGGAGATGGGGGTGGCCTCGGGCAGCTGTGCGTGTGCGCCGAGGCCTGGCCCAGAGCTGGCGTAGAGGAGGCCCTGGCCTGCAGGGGACCCCGGACTTCCAAGGGTCTCACCGTCGCTCCTTGCCCTGCCCAGGTGCTGGCGGCCGAGGAGAACGTGGACTTCCGGATCCACGTGGAGAACCAGACGCGGGCTCGGGACGATGTGAGCCGTAAGCAGCTGCGGCTGTACCAGCTCTACAGCCGGACCAGCGGGAAGCACATCCAGGTCCTGGGCCGCAGGATCAGCGCCCGTGGCGAGGACGGGGACAAGTATGGTAGGTGCCAACCCCCTCCTGCCCCAGCGTGCACATGCTTCCCCACCCCAGAGACCTCAGGCTCAAATCTCAGCTCTGCCCGGCCTTGGCTGTGTGACCTTGCCCCTTGCTGGCCTCGGTGTCCTCGTCTGTGACACGGGGGTGCGGGGTGCGTCCCTGAGAGCCTCGTTGGGAGGACTAACGGAAAGGGGGAATAAGAAGTGCCTTTGCGGGTAAAGGCCCATCAGTGGCCCACAGTGGATGGCTTAGAGCCGGCGGCTGTGCCCCACGGCATTGCTCACCAGCCCTCGGTTCTGAGGCTCAGAGGGGGCGAGCCTCTGGGAAATGCTTTTGGAGGCTGGTGGTGGTGAGAAGCAGCCTGGTGTGTGAGTGTGTGTGTCTGTGTGTCTGTGTGTGAGTGTGTGATTGTGAGTGTGAGTGTGTGTGTGTGAGTGTGAGTGTGTGTGAGTGTGAGTGTGTGAATGTGAGTGTGAGTGTGTGTCTGTGTGTGAGTGTGTGTGTGAGTGTGTGTGTGAATGTGAGTGTGTGTGTCTGTGTGAGTGTGAGTGTGTGTGTGAATGTGAGTGTGAGTGTGTGTCTGTGTGAGTGTGTGTGTGTGAGTGTGTGTCTGTGTGTGAGTGTGAATGTGTGTGTGAGTGTGAGTGTGTGTCTGTGTGTGAGTGTGAATGTGTGTGTGAGTGTGAGTGTGTGTCTGTGTGTGAGTGTGAATGTGTGTGAGTGTGTGTGTCTGTGTGTGTGTGAATGTGAGTGTGAGTGTGAGTGTGAGTGTGAGTGTGTGAATGTGAGTGTGAGTGTGTCTGTGTGTGAGTGTGAATGTGTGTGTGAGTGTGTGAGTGTGTGAATGTGAGTGTGTGTGTCTGAGTGTGAGTGTGTGTGTCTGAGTGTGAGTGTGTGTGTGAATGTGAGTGTGTGTGTCTGTGAGTGTGTGAGTGTGAGTGTGTGTCTGTGTGTGAGTGTGAGTGTGTGTGTGAGTGTGTGTGTCTGTGTGTGTGTGTGAATGTGAGTGTGAGTGTGAGTGTGTCTGTGTGTGAGTGTGAATGTGTGTGTGTGAGTGTGTGTCTGTGTGAGTGTGTGTGTGAATGTGAGTGTGAGTGTGTGTCTGTGTGAGTGTGAGTGTGTGTGTGTGAGTGTGTGTCTGTGTGTGTGTGTGAGTGAGTGTGTGAGTGTGTGTGTGTGTGAATGTGAGTGTGAGTGTGTGTGTGAGTGTGAGTGTGTGTGTGAGTGTGAGTGTGTGTGTGTGTGAATGTGAGTGTGAGTGTGAATGTGAGTGTGAGTGTGTGTGTGAGTGTGAGTGTGTGTGTGAGTGTGTGTGTGTCTGTGTGTGAGTGTGTGTGAGTGAGTGTGTGAGTGTGTGTGTGAGTGTGTGTGTGTGTGTGTGCGAGCTTGAGCTTGAGTACCTGCGAGGCACGGGGACAGTACCTTGGGCCACCGTCCTCTTAACTTGGCCTTGACCCTGGAATTCGGTGTTTGGGAACCATCACCTGCCTTTGCGGAGGGGTTGGGAGGAGTAAGACACCTGACCCCTTCTCTGCCCAAGCCCCCAGCCCACAGAGACCCTCCGCTGTGAGTGTCACGGACAGGATCCAACTTCCCAGCGCTTGGAGGGGGTTTGGGGATAGATGCTGAGCAAATACCGACCATGCCCCACCATCCCTGCCTTCTCAGGCCAGGTTCTGGGAGCTGTTAGGCCGGGAAGGTGGGGGCTGGGGCTGGGGCTGGGGCCGGGGCCGGGGCCGGGTCTCGCGTGTGCTGGGGGCCTGCCAGCCCGGCTTTTTTCTGGGATGATGCCCTGTCGGCCCCTGCCCATTGCAGTCAAGACGTGACAACAAGACAAATACTTTCTCGGACCTTTTATCTTGGACACCATTTATTTTCCCTCAGCCCCAGGGCAGGACTGACCCCGTGGTCGGGCCCTAGTGTGGCAGCTGCACCGCCCCTGGGGGCTGGGCCAGGCCGGGCGGGCAGGGCTGGGCCACCCTGGCTCGGCTTCTCCAGGCCAGCTGCCTCCCTCCCGCTCCCTGCCCATCACTCTTTCCTGCTCCATTCCCCTTCCTCCTTCTTTCCCTCCTTCCTGTCTCGGTCTGGCTGCTTCTCCCTCATCCAGGTCTCTCTCCTTCTGGGTCCTTCTCCCTCCCTCCTGGTCTTCCTCCCTCCCCCTCTGTGTCTGGTCCTCTCTGCCTGCCCCCTCCCCACCATCTCTGCCTTTCTGCCTCCTTCCCTGGACCCCAGCTCTCGCCCCTGGTCCCCACCGCTCCCAGGCCCTCTGCTGCCGCCTCTGCGGGGCCTCCATCCCGCCGTGCCCCCCTCTTGGACGTCTGGCTGTGCTGGGCAGACCCAGGTGGCGCTTTTCCCTGGGAGCTGCTGTCCAGTTGCTGCCAGGGAAGGGGCAGCTGGCTGGCCCGGGCGGGAGGGAGGTGCCCTCCTGGGGAGTCCCCCCAGCTCTGGCTGGCCCCTCCAGGCTGGGAGAGCACAGGGGGGACAGATTCTGGTCTGAACCATCTGTCCACGCCCTGAGACAGGAGGCAGGAACTCGGGAGGGAGAGGCGCCTGTGCAAATAGCGGGCCCTTCCCTCCAGAAGCCCCTGGCCTCCATGTTTCCTCTGCCCCAACTAGAGTCCCGGGGAGTCTCACCTGCTGTGTGCCCTCAGGCGAGCCCTTGGCCTCTCTGGGCCTCAGCTTCCCTCCTGGACACGACCAGGGTGGCGAGAGCAGTGACCGCAGTGGGAGTCACCGAGGGCTCTCGCTCAATGTGATGTTGGCTCAGTGGGTCTGGGGGCCCGGGCCCTGCTTTTCTCACCAGGCTCAGGCGGTTCTGGTCCTGCACGTGGAGGGTCCGGGCCCAGCCCATCTTGGCTGCTTCTCCGGCTCCATGAGCTCGGGCGTTCATAAGTCCTTTTCCAGGAATATGCGCTTCGCTCCCCCCCCCCCCCCCCCAGCACCCAGGGCAGCACGGGGCCTTGCTGGCACTGAGGCCACTCCATTTAAATGTCGCATTAGAGACACAGATGGGGGGATGGGACCCCATCTGTGAACCCCAGGAAAGGAAGTGAGACAATGGAGCCAATTGAGGCTTCCAATCTAGATAATCAATACCAATATTATTGAGAGGGTGATTTATGTGGCCAAGCCACGCCAGGAGGACGGAGCTGTGTCGGGGGCCTGCCCTACCTGTGGGGGAGGGGCAGCCAGTAGTCCCCGGTCAGGGAACCCCGGATGGCCCAGGAAACTGCTCGCTCCATCTCAGGGCCCCGCATTCATCCCCGGTTGGAGCCCAGCCTGGGAGTTTCAGTGAATATCAAGCACGAACAGGATCCTGTTCATGCCTGGAACCTGGCATCCCCACGCACACTCCGGACCTCAGATCCCATGCCAGGCTCCGTGGGTGGGCACGGGGTACAGGCGCACCCTGGGGTGCCCTGCCCAGGCGCTCTCTGCCTGCTTCAGGGCAGTGAGCAGTCTGGTGACATCTGAGGGGAGTCGGTGGGGCACCCGCAAAATGCCCTTCTGCAAGAGGGTCTCCCCGTGGTCTCCGGCTCCGTGGACTTGCCTTTCAGGGACCTGGGTTGGCTCCCCATGCCGTACTCACTCCCCTGACCAGATCTGGCATTTCTGCTGCTCTCGCTGTGGTTTGAGCCTTGGGTGCTTCTGAGGGCTCCCCACTTTCCAGTATCAGCTTGAAGGTGACCCTCGGGGGACCCCTCCTCCCTCAAGGGCATTTGGAAGTGGAGCTGGGAGGGGTGGGCCCTGACCTTTGGCTCTGTGGGCTTCTCTGCCCTCAGAAAGTGAGGTCACGGTGAAGACCTTTGCTGCCCACCTTTGGTGTCCACGTACTCGTTCCCCAGGAAAGAGACTGGTGTCGGGGAGCAGCGAGGGGTGGGTAGACGGGCTGAGACCAAGACTTCTGGGTTGGTCAGCCTGGGTTTGAGTCCTGCCTGGGTTTGAACTGCATCACTGTGTGACCTGGGGACTCAGTTTTCTGACCTGTAAAATGGGGCTGGCTTGTGTGGCTCTGCAGGAAGATATGTGGGGAGGGCTGGGGTTTTTGCTGAGCTGGTGATGAGAGTGACAGGGGATGCTCCAGCCCTCATCACCTCATTCTGGTACCTGCGGGAGGGCTGTTTGAGCCAGGAGCAGGGTCCCAGGAGCAGGGTCCCAGGAGCAGGGTCCCAGGAGCAGGGTCCCGTGGGCTGGCTGGTGTGGCTGAAGCAGCCGAGACCCTGCTCTCTGAGCCCGACGCCCAGTGCTCACCCTCCACACGCAGCCAAATGCAAGGCGGTCGCTGCTCCCAAAGGCTCTCCTCTCACTTCGAATTCATCCAGGTCAGGGCCGCCTGACTCGTGGCGGCCGCTCCCACCCCAGGCTCTCCACGCTGTCCACGCTCTCTCCGCTCCATCCTGCGGCCTTGGACATGCTGTGTGTTCCCGGCTGGGAGCCTTCGTGCTGGCTGCCCCCTGGGCCCGAGAGCGCTCCTCTCCAGACACCTCATGGCTTCTGTTCCGCTGTCCCCTCGCAGAGAGCGCCTGCCCCGGCCCGCTTGGGAACATTTCTCGTGCGAGCACTTCCGCTGCCTGCCGTCCTGCTATCTGTTTAGTTATCCCTCTCCGCCTCTCCTGTTACAATGCATGCTCACTCAGGGCAGGGTTTTTGTCTGTTTCGTCCACTGCTGTGTCCCCAGGCACAGAGCCAGCCGTAAACAGGTGCCCATTAAATGCCCGAGCCAGTGCACGGATGGCTCTCGTGTGCTTCCGGGAGTGCTGAGGGCAAGGGTCCCCCAGGGCAAGTGCTCAGCACACAGTAGGACCTGCTGCACACAGTAGGTCCTGCCAGCCAGTGTGCTTCTTACTGTGCAGCATAGCCGGCTTCCCCTCGGGGCTCTCCCAGCTGGGAGGGGCACTGATTCTCAGTCTGAGCTCATGTCCCACGAATTCTGTCCCCAGAGGAGTGGCCACCCACACCTCGCTGACTCCACAGCTGAAACGGCCAATTAGAGCCACAGCGAGGATGAAATATAGCCCCGGATCAATCCTATTGATTCTTCCCCTCTTCCTCCCCGGCGAGCCCACGTGGCCTGCCAGCCTCCTCGGGGACATGGGGAGAAGGAGAGCCATGGGCGCCTCTGTAGAACGGCCATCGCGTGTGATGCTGAAACATCTCCAGAAAGGACCCCTTCTCCCCTGCCCCCCGCCCTCTCCCTTCCTCCCGACCCGGCCCCGCTGCAGCTGCAGCGTGGAGGAAGGGAGCCTGATTCCTGGGCCCTCCCAGTGCCTTTGTGGCAAGGACAGCTCCTCGCTGCAGGGTGACACCTGGAGAGCGGCCAGCAGCTCCGTCAGCATTGGAAGGTAGCGGCCAGCCTGCTGCCGGCCGCCCTGCACCGGCCCACGTGCCTCTCCTGGCTCCCGGCTCCCCCAGGGTGCTCACGGGTCTTGGGGTTTACGTGGAGGCTTGGCAGGTGGAGGTGGGAAGAAACCCGTTCCGGCTCCCCCTCGCTGGTCCTGTTTTCCCGTGTCTCTCTTTGTACGTGTCCCTCTGCTTCTCCCTTCAAACCAAAGTCTCAGACCAAAGATTCCCGCTAGGGAATCACAGTGGGATCAGCCAATCAATCACCCAACCAATCAATGCCCCTTCTCTGTTCTGGGCCATCACAGGCCTGCTGCTGGTCTGCCCCCTCTGCCTACCTCAGGCTCTGTCTGTCTCCGACTAGCTCTGGAGTTAATACTCTGCCTGTGTCAAATCCTGGCCCTACTGTGTGACTCTGGCAAGGAGCTTCACTGCTCGGTGCCTAAGTTTTTTCATTTGTAAAAGGGACATACAGGGCCTTCCTCTTAGGGTTGTGAGGAGCTAGTGAGACATCCCACAGTCAGACTCCAAGCACAGTGCCCAGCAGAGGGTAAATGCTTAAGTAAGTATTAGCTGCTGTTTAAAAAATTACCATTGTTACGCCATCCACTTCGGAGAAACGGGGGTCGCATCAGGGGTGGGGTGGGGGGGGGGCAGCATGTGTTTATAGAAGGGCTTTCTGGCCAGTTCCTTTTTCTCTCACTCTTTTCCCTTTTCTGCTTTCCTCTCTGGATGCTGCCGGCCTGGGAGCTCCTGGGCCCAGCCATAGGCAGGTGCTGGGCTCCCGCTCTGTGCGGAGCCTGCTGAGACGGACTCTGTTTCCTTTCAGGGGCCTGGGTCACGGGGTTCCCTATCCCGTACTCACTCCCTTGACCAGATCTGGCATTTCTGCCCCTTTCGCTGTGGTTTGAGCCTTGGGTGCTCCTTAGGGCTCCCCACCTTCCAGTATCAGCTTGAAGGTGACCCTCTGGGGGACCCCTCCTTCCTCAAGGGCATTTGGAAGTGGAGCTGGGAGGGGTGGGCCCTGACCTTTGGCTGTGTGGGCTTCTCTGCCCCTAGACCTCTGCCCTCAGAAAGTGAGGTCATGGTGAAGACCTTCGCTGCCCACCTTTGGTGTGCACGCACTCATTCCCCAGAAAAGGGGCTGGTGTTGGGGAGCAGTGAGGGGTGGGTAGACGGGCTGAGACTAAGACTTCTGGGTTGGTCAGCCTGGGTTTGAGTCCTGTCTGGGTTTGAACTGCATCACTGTGTGACCTTGGGACTCAATTATCGGACCTGTAAAATGGGGATGATAATAATAGTTCTAACCTCATGGGATGGTTGTGAGGATTAAGTGAGACAATGCATGGTAGGTTGTTAGAATAGCGCCCAGCACATCATAAGCTCTAAATGAATGGAAGTTACTGACACTTCCTAGGGAGGCAGAATGGAACAGGGCCTTGCAGGTCACCTAGTCCTGGCCTAGAGAGGGACAGGGTGCTTCCTTTTGTCACACAGCAAGTCAGAATATGTGATGGTCGCCCCGAGGCTGGGGATGGGTGGGTGGAAGCTCAGAGACCAGGGAGTGGCGGGAGAGACCCCACTGGTGGGGAGGGGAGGGGCTATGGGTAGTGGCTGTGGAATCAGAGCCTGGGGCCGAACCTCTGCCCTGCTCTGACCAGCTGTGCCTTGGGGCACGTCTCTTCACCTCCCTGAATCTCATGTTCTTCATGTTACTCATTCCTCCCTCTCAAGCGAATTGATGCATTTAGTAAACTTGACTGATTGGTCATTTACTGGGAGCCCGGGATGGGCTAGTGCTGGATGGAGATCACAGCGGCGAATAAGACAGGTCAGGTCCTGCCAGCATGGAGCGCACCTCTGGTGAAGAGAGACAGACAATAAAAACGGTAGCAAATAAGACAATTGGAGAAGAGCTCTGAGGACAGTGGAGCAGGGGGTGGGGTGCTGGCTGGGGGAGGCTAGTAAGACATTGGACAGCATGGCCAGGAGGCTTCTCTGAGGAGGTGACACTTGCGATAAGTCACTAGGGGAAGCTCTGGGCAAAGCATTCTCCAGTGAGAGGGAACAGCCAGTGCAAAGGTCCTGAGGCTCCAGTGTGCGGGATGTGTTCGAGAGGAGCAGCAAGGGGGCTGGCTGGCTGGAGGGCTGTGGGGAGGGGCAGGAGGTGGGATGGCCAGCAGGCACCAGATCACGCACCCTTGTGGGTCCCGGTAAAGGGGCTGGATTTTCAGTGGCTCGGAGACTCCCCGGGGGGCCTTTCAGCAAGAATCCCCCTGGCGGAGGCGTGGAGGGGGAGACTGGTGAGGGCAGGAGTGGCAGAGGGAGGAGGCTGTTGAATTGTGAAGACTGGAGGGGCTGCCAGGGTGCTGAGGAGGTCTGACGAGGAGGGGGGTGAGAGAATGTCATCGCCTCCTCCTGCCTGGCCTGGTACAGGCCTGAGAACAGAACTGAGTGGCGAGGAGGGGTCCCGTCCAGCTGCACTTGGGCCTTGGGGCTTGGGGCTTGGGTCATGGAGGGAGGGGCGTTGACGCGGAAGACCAGGCAGGCTCTGGGGAAAACCTGGCCTGGGTGGGTGGGGTCTCTCTCTTCCCCCCTCTCTCTCTCCTTCTGAGAACTGCTGCTGCTATTACTCCCTAAAGACTTTACATAATTCTGGCCCGGCTCCCTCCTCATTATGTCATGCGCGCCCAGTGGAGTCTAGGCCAGTCCAGGGCTTGCTGCGGTTGGGGGAGAACAGACTTCTGGCTCCCCTGGCCCGGCGGCCGGCACAGACCCTTCCCACACTGGGGTGTGGGGGAGGGAGGTGCAGTCCAGCCCCAGCCCCAGGCCCTTCGGGTGCTCCTGCAGAGGCCAGGGCTGCCTGCGGTGGGCTGGGCTGTGGCTGATGAGGGGGGGAGGGCTGCGTTCGGAGCTAGTCTCCCTGAGCTGGGTCCTCCCCTGGAGCCCAGGCCCCAGCAGAAGGAGGCAGGAGACCTGGAGTCGGCCCTCAGTTCTCTCCGCTATAAAATGGGGACAGAATACTCAGGCGTGTGGGGATGTGTGACTCCAGATCGGGCAGCAGTGGGAGCTGTCCCCCCGGGGAGCCACTTCTGGTTGCCTGCGCCCCAGCTCTGTGGCCTCATCTCCTTCCTAGTGTCCCGTCCCTGCCCCTGCCCTAGAGCCTGCCCCCAGTCTCCGAGAGTCAGGATAGGGTTTGAGCCCCCGCCTTGCACAGGAGAGGAAACGGAGGCTCACAGGGAGGGGGTGGAGGTCACGCGGCCCAGGACGGCAACACCGGAAAGGGAATCAGACCCCTTAAGTCCCAGCCCGAGGCCTTGTCTGATGTGTGGGGTGCCGGCGACCCCCGAGGCCGCTGAGGAAGTTCAGGCGGGGGGCAGGTGTGGTCCACCTCCGCCCTTTCGCACGCACACCTGGCTTTTCACAATGTGCGTATATTTTTCTTCTGGGAAAACAGTTTTGTTTTGCGGCTATTAGGACACTTGAACAACAGGTACCGAGTTTCCCCCACCCCGCCCCTGAGGACAGGAGCCAGGCCTTTGCAGCATCGTTCTGGGTAGTCCTCATAGTAACTATTGAAGATCAGGGATGCTTGCCCCCATTTTACAGGCGGGGAAACTGAGGCCCAAGGTCATGCAATTGGGCCAGCGATTTAGACTCAGGTCTGTGCTCTCCAAAGCTCTCACCTTCCCTGACACACGCTGCCTCCTTCCGAAGCTCCTGGGATCGCAGACCCTCCTGATCCCACAGCCCATCCCCAGGAGGGTCTGAGGTCCCAGGAGCTGTGAGGGAGGCAGAGAGCCCGGCCCAGGGCTGCTGGCATGTTTGGGCCTGGGTCCCAGGGACCGAGCTTCCAGGGAGAGTTATCGGGCGTTTGAACTGGGGAGCAGCGAGGGCCTGCAACCCCTATCTCTGTGTTGGGGAATGTTCTTGACTCGATGTTTACTAGGGATGGGGGAAGGTGGAGAGAAGAATGTGCCCTCCCCCTTGTTTCTAGAATTACTAAATTCTTGTTAGATCTTTAAATTTTATGTAAATTCTTCTTTTTTTCCGTGGAAAGGTGGGGTATCATATTTTAATTAGTAGTGGTGTCAAAGGAGGGCTAGATTAATTATTGGAAATCCTGCTTTCCAGATGGTTTTAATTTTCACAGCAGGGCACCAGGGTATATATTTTTAATTTTTTTTTAATTAAAATCATACCTCGTGTATTTTAGGGCCACTGAGGTCCGCTCTTTGTGGCTCCAAGGATACTGTACTGAGGGCTATGATTTTTGTTATGGAGAAGCAAGTCCCTTGTCACTGAAATTAAAATTTTGTGGCTGAGGGAGGGGCAGGTGCTGGGAAGCAAAGGGTCAGAGAAGGGAGGGTGAGGATGGGAGGGTCACAGGCAGAGAAGGCAAGGAGGGGGCAGCAGGGGATTCGGGACGGAGAGGAGAGAGTGCTCAGAGAGTGTGCGTGGCCTCCCGACGTCACACAGGACACTACGGGGAGGAAACGGACTGGCAGAGGGCGGGGAGGGGTCTGGACACAGCAGGCCTACCAAGGGGCAGTTCGCCTTTGAGCCTTTGACCTTCAAGGCGTTGGGGGGATCAGCTCTGGAGACCCCCACCCTGAGGAGCATGGGTGGTGTAGGGTGCGGTCTCCTACTCAGGACCAGGGGGCACTGGTCCTGATTGGGACGTCTGGGCTCCTGGGAGTTGGGTGATGACCTTGATTGAGGAAAGTGGAATTCTGTAGACGGCCTCCGCTCCCTGGGCCTTCCCCACTTCACGTGGCAAAGGTGCGGAGGCAGGAGGGACACTCACATGTTTTCCCTGGAGGAAGGAACCTCTGCTGTCCCCCAGGGCAGGGTGTGTGCGTGTGTGCAGTGCGTGTGCAGTGTGTGTGCAGTGCGTGCATGTGCGTGAGCGTGTGTGTGCTGTGAGAACTCACATGCATTTGTCTGTGCCCTTATCGCAGAGACTGCTACTGCTGATGTGTGGGGTTATGTGTATAGCTCTCTGCCCTGCTTTGGGGAATGGAGCCGAGGGGCTGGGGGAGCTGGGTAACGAGGGGAGAAGACACCCTGGTATTTAGCCACAAGGGACAGAATCCCCACTCGCTGGAGCCATCTGGGTCCCAAGTGGAATCGAGAGAGGCTGGGGGTGGGGAGCGAGTGGGAACGGCTCCCTCTCCCTGCCTGGAGGGTGCTCGAGTGGGACGCGGCAGAAGCCTCTCCCAGGCCTGGTTTCAGGGATGTGGGGGTCCAGGATGGGGTCAGGGATCCTGCCGCTGAGTCTTTAGGCCAAGCCTTTGCCCTGGTAAAAAAACGTGTCCCTTTTCTGCTTCTGCCTTTCCAAGCCCAGCTCCTAGTGGAGACAGATACCTTCGGCAGTCAAGTCCGGATCAAGGGCAAGGAGACGGAGTTCTACCTGTGCATGAACCGGAAAGGCAAGCTGGTGGGGAAGGTGAGTGATGGCCGGAATTCCGGGCATTGGGGCGGGTCCTCCCTGCAGCTCTGGGCAGCTGGAACGGGGTGCCAAGGCCATGGTGCCCCAGATGGAGACAGGCCCCGGTGAGTGTGGGTGAAACTCCCCTTACCATCCCTCCTTTCCCCCTCCCCCCTTTCCTGCCCCACTCAGGCAGTATCTGAGGCTGCGACTTTGGGGGGAACGCAGGGCCCGATCTCTCCTGGGGGCTGGGGAGCTCTGGCTGGAGAGGGGGGTGAGTCCCTGCCTGCAGGTACCTGCTGTCTGGGCACAGGGAAGCTGCGGTGGCCGGCCCAGGGCTGGGCTGCAGCGATGTTTTAACAATCGCCAGGCTCCGGAACCCAGCCGCCGCGTCAGCGCCGGGCCTCACGGTTCTAGCATTTCAGGGAGATTTTATTACTTTGGAACGGGCAAGAGAGCCGCATGTAACAAATTAGGGCAGGGGTGGGGGTGCGGCCGGTGGACCCACGTGCCAGGCCTCTGAGCCGCCACCGATGCCGCTTCTCAGGGTCCCCCCTTTCCTCTGGCTGAGCTGGTGTGTGACGCTCACACGCCTGCGGCCTGTGGGCGTTCAGGGGAGGAGTGACGGGCAGGACCTCCGTGTGCGATCACGCCTGCAGGGACCCTCCTTCCCCCGGTGTCCAGCTGGGATAATGGGGGGTCTTCTGCTGCAGGTGGAGTGGGGGTGCGGTGGAGAGTGGGCCCAGATGCCAAGGAGGATGGCGTCCCCTGCTTGAGGGCGGGGCCCTGGCTGATTATTTACATTCATTACACCTAGTTGGGGGTTACCCAAGCCTTGTATAAGCCATGCATTTATTTATTTACTTATTTATTTAAAAAACCTTTATTGTTGAAAGTATTCCATATGGCTCCCCCTCCCGTCCCTCCCCCATTGACTCCTCCTAGCCCAGCCCAGCCCTAAGCCATGTTTTTTATTTCCTGAGTCTCCCCACTCATCCCTCTTGCTGTCCACCATACCCAGGCGGCCGGGGACAGGTCACAGGCCAGGGGCAGAGCCCAGGCATTGTGCTTGTTGTTAATAGTAGCGGTGCCGGCAGCGCCCTTCACTGAGCACCTGCTTCCTGCCAGGCACCGAGCAGGCGCGCTGCCCAAGATCCCTGCCACCCCCGCTTCGCAGATGCGACAGGGGCCCCAGGCCCAGGCCCCAGGGCCCTCCCTAGAGCTGGGCGGGATGCGGGGCCCAGTTCGGAGGCAGAGATTCCAGCCGCGCTGCCCACACCCACTACAGCTGCCCAAAGGGCAGACAGAGTAATAGTAACCGCGGCTCAGGGACGCCTATGGCTTCAATCAGTGATTCACTTTCCATGTCGGGAGGCCGGTGGCCCGGAGCGAGGGGTCCGGGGCAGGGGCCCGGGGCAGGGGCGGCGGCCCCTCTGGGGCGCTTTGTTCTCCCGGCCGCCTGCCCGGGCTGCCTCCCAGGCCCGACCTGCTCGCCGTCAGCCGGAGGCTCGGCTCGGCCTTCTCTCTGGCTCGGCCTTCTTTCCTTCCCTCTCGGAAGGAGGGGTGCGCGGGGCCTGCCGTGCCCAGTGCCCGCGCGCCCCTCCCTCCCGTCTGCGTGGTTCCCGGCATCTTGACCCCAGGAGGGCCCTCGTGGGGTCAAAAGAGCAGCCCCGTCCCCTTGGGCCGTTCCGCCGCCCTCGCCCGCCCGCCCACCGGCTGGCCGCTGAGTCACCGCTTCCACAGGAGCCGGCTCCGATTTCCTGCCCCCTCTCCCTCTCCCGTCATTAATATTGGGGACGGTTCAGCTGGAGGCGAGGGAGCTCAGCAAGGTCCAGGAGGACCGCCCCTCGCTGGGCTCCCCATCATCTCCTTCCAGGCTTCTGTCTTCTGGGCTGGCCTGGGGGGCTCCAAGGGCGCCCCCAAATCCACCTGTCCCGACTTTGCCAGGGGCAGGTCCCCCTGTTGGCCTCGGCCCAGCCCGGCGCCCCCTCACTCTCTCTGGCTCCCACAGGGAAACCCTGGGCCCGGGGCTGCGGTTTGCTGTTCTGCTGTCTGACTCCCTGGCCAGCCAGGCCTTAGGCCCTGCACTCTCCTTCCCTAGCCAGGCCTCCGCCTGGCCTCAGACCTTACCCCAGCTCTCCCTGAGGTCCCAGCTCAGGCTGCAGCGCCAGGCCTGTCCCCACTGCCCACCCTCCGCTTTCTAAAGCACCAGGGGTCGGTCTCCCCTGCCCTCCAGCCCAGCCCAGTTCAGAACCTGTCCCTGTGTCCTCACCACCCACTGGAGAAGGGCCACACTCCCTGGGGAGGCTCCCGGACCTCAGACACATGCAACGGGCAGGGCTCTGCCAGCCTCCACCCCCTCAGGCTCTGTACACGCGGTGCCCTCTTCTGGGGCTGCCTTTCCCTCTGCCCTGCGTCCTGGCTCATCCCCAGCAGCCTCTAGCTTCGCTGACCCCTCCGTCACCCGCCCACCTGGGAGCCCACAGCCACCCCCCCCCCCCCCCCCAGCCCTCTGTTGCTTATCTGCTCACCTGGGAGCGTCTTCAGACCTACACTCCTCCGAGGGCCCATTCTGGATCCTCCCCTCTGGGTTCCATTAACCTGCCCCAAAGTCCGCACGGGCACCAGAGAAATGGAAGTATGGTTATTGCTTTCTGAGGACTGACTCTTACCCTGTAGCCAGAGTTACCCACATCTGGCCAGGGAGTCCACGTGCCCGGACCTGGCTGAGCCTCAGTGTCCTCACCTGTGAAATGGGATGATCATGCTGGCACTTCGAGGCATTGACTTGTTAAATGTTAGTTCCCTTCCCCTCGGAAACTCGGAAACCAGATCACTCAGTCACTCCTTCGCCTGTGGGCACCTGGGCCTCAGCATGGGCTCTGGCTCCTTTGCAATGGCTCAATAGGACAGCTTTCTTGGGCCGTCCTGACCCTGGGTGCCAGCCTGGCCACAGCTGGGCACATCATTGGGCCCCTAACCCAGCCTTTCGGGTACTCCAGGCCCTTGGCTGTCGCTGCTCTCTCTGCTGCCTTGTACCAGCCATGTGCCCAAGCCCTGCCCCAGCCCCTGCCTGCTCAGGCAGCCCCTCCCCTCCTCCCCTGGACCCCACATCCATCTGGCCCAGGAGGTCTGCTTCCTTTCATTCCATAAATAGTTGTTGAGTGTGGTGCATTATGTACTAGGCTTTCCCCCCCCGCCCCCCCATCTCTGGAGACAGATGAGAAAAAAAAAAGGTGTTTTTTTCCTCCTCTCTCCCCTCCTGTGTGATCCCTCTTTGGGGCAGCATAGGCCCCCAGACTGGGGGAGGCGGGGGTGGGAGGATGGTCCCTGCCCACCACCACATCTCTGTGAAGACTGCTTTGGTTGTGACCGAAACCCAATTCAAACTGCCTTAAGCGACAAAAGGAAAATTCTGCCTGTGTAACCGAAAACATCCAGAGGCTTGTTCTAGTTTCAAATAAGACTGGGTCTAGGGGCCAAATGACGTCATCAGGATTCACATCAAATGGAAGGAACGGGACTCCAGTTTGGGCAGAAGGAGGCTGGAAGTGGCAGTGGGGGAGACGATCAAATTCCAGATCCCCGAAATCCTGCTGATGTGCCTTGTCTGAGCCAGTGGAGTCAGCATTGCTGGGGTGAGCCCAGCCACAGGGGTCTCTGAACCTCAGCAGGCAACAGGGGGCCACAGAGGTCATCAGGGGCGGGGCGAGGTCCAGCCCAGGCGCAGCTGCGTGGGCGTCTTATCCTCTGTGTCTGAGTTCCTGGTGGGGAGCATGTGACCACCACAGGCCCATGGCCACTCCCAGGGGCTCCCAAACTCGGGGGTGTTGAGAATTTCAGCCCCAAGTCCAGCTCCCCAACCCTCTAAGCCAGCGGTTCTCAACCTGTGGGTCGTGACCCCTTTGGCGGTCGAAAGACCCTTTCACAGGGGTCGCCTAAGACCATCCTGCATATCAGATGTTTACATGACGATTCATAACAGTAGCAACATTACAGTTATGAAGTAGCAACGAAAATAATTTTATGGTTGGGTCACAACATGAGGAACTGTATTTAAAGGGCCAGAAGGTTGAGATCCACTACTCTAAGCAAACCCAGGCGTGTGTGAGTACATGTGCCAGGCTCTGCACCTCCTAGAGCTTGCTTCATGCTGATGTGGCTGTGTGGGCCTGGGGAGGGGAGGTGTTTTGATGGCAGTGCCCATGCTGCCATGCCTTCTCTCTTGTGGGTGTGTCTGGAACTGGACGGAGGAGAAGCGAGCGGCAGTGGCAAATGCAGGTTCAAATCCCACGACCTTGGATAAGCCCTTTTGCCTCTTTGAACTCTGTTTCCTTCCACCAGGCAGAGTCTACCTCGGTGGGTTAAGAGGATTAAATGAAGTGTTGGGTGTGGAACTGTCTGGCCTATGGTTGACAATGAATAAATGCTGAATGAATGCGTAGGGAGATGGAGTGGGCCAGGCACAGAGCTCTATTCTTCTGCTGGCTCTGTCCCTACATCCCCATGATGGGCCTCTCCTAGCTCATGACTATCTGGGGGACATTAGCAAGGGAGCCAGGAGGCCGAGTCTATTTTCTTTCGGAGGGAAACCCTTTCCCTGTGTTGCTCCCATCATGTCTACCCCAGCAGAACTCACATCCATTCAACCACGAGAGCGCTGGGCAGCCCCGTCTGGGGTTACGGCCTGTGCTGAGCCATGAGAATAGCCAAGAAGCAGTCCCGCCCTCCTGATGCTCTTGGGCTGATGGGCAGGCAGATATGGAATCACTCTGTTGGGTGGGGGGTAGGAGGAGAAATGGGTGCCAAGGCTGGTCTAGAAGATGGAGTATTTGAATCCAATATAGCTTGATGCGTGAGTGGAATCTTGAAGGAAGAGGCAGAAATACCCAGGGCGGTAGGTGGCAGTCAGGGAAGGCTTCCTCGAGGAGGCAGCTACTGCACTGAGCCTTGAAGAACGAAAGCCATGCTCCAGGCAGGCTTTCTAGGGTGGGGAAGCAGCATGGCGTGGCTTTTGTTCATTTGCTCTGATTGTTCCATCGAGACCGGCCAAGGGACCTGGACGCAGGTTGGACAGGCAGCTTCCAGAATTATTCATGGGGACTCAGAGCCCAGAGACCACTCCCATCTCCCCCCACCCCCTTGCACATGTGCTCTGGCTTCCCGCACTGCTCAACCCGCCCTCCTGTCTCCTGGGTCCTGCGTGTGTCTCCCCGCCCCGCCCCGGCCGGCTCGGCAGCCTCCTCGAAAGATCGCACCCTCCAGAGAATGTTTTCTTGCCCTGCCTGTCCCTTTCTGCAAAGTTCAGCACTTTGCAGAGCCCAAGCTTGCCCTCCGCTCAAAGGTGAACGTTCCTGGAAGCCCCAGCCTGTTTTCCACTTCAAACAAAAGGCTGGAGCTCGCACCTCCGTCTCCGCGCACAGCCAGCCGCGCGGCTTCCAACTTGGCCCGGCACCCGTCCGTAACGAGGAGTGGGCCCGGCCCGCATTTGGAGATGTTCGCTGGAAACTCCAGGCTGCTAATTCAGGCTTCCAGCTCTGTGTTTCCCACTCTCCCACTTCGAGCACCTCGGCTGCCGCGGGTGGAGACTTGGAGCCTGCCACCCACCACCTTCTGTCCAGACCAGGCCCCAGGAGGGCAGCCAGACCAGCGAACCACCTGGTCTCCAGCCATAATTTAGCAGGCCCCTCCTGTGCGCCAGGCTCAGATGAGCACCGTTCCTCACGTTTCTATGACACAGGGGTCCCCGTCCCTGTTTGGTGAGGCCAGGAATCGAGGTTTGGAGCGGAATGAACGAACCTGAGGTCGCACAAGGAAGCCTTAGAGTTGACTCGGCTCCTGAGTCCGAATCTCGTGCCGCTCGCCCCGCACGGTCTCCCAGGGAGGCCACGCGTCTGCTCGGGAGCTGGGTGTCTCCGAAGCCAGGCGACAGGCTCCGGAGTCTGGCCACGCTAAAGCTCTAATTCTGGGAGGCTGTTTACACCAAACATGGAAATGCAGCACACGCCACATTAAACGTAACTGATCTTTAACGGTAGCAGTGGCGTCGAGCGGCAGTCGAGTAGCTGACTTCATGTCAGGTTTCGTGCACACCTGCCGGGACTCGCCCCTCTTGCAGGTGCTAGAACAGTCTCAGTGGTTCAGAGGACACGGGATAAACTGGCCCACGTTGCCGTGGTAACTGGAGCGTCGGGGCAGCCTGGTGCAGAAGCTGAAGGATGTGGCCAGGGCTTGGTTGCTCTCATTCTCTTGCTCTGGACTTGGCTTCCTCCATGCTGGCTTTGCTGTCCCATAGGATTTCCCCTCGTGGTGACCAAATTGTGGCCTTCGCTTCAGCCTTACGTGTTCCCCGAGTTTACGGCAGCCTATGTTTTTAGCCATGGCTCGTGCAGGGGTCTCGAGGAACACGGATTGGATGGCCCTGACCCCATGGCCGGCCCTGCACTAGCCCCAGGAAATCATGTTTTGATCGGCTACGTCTGGGTTTCTTGCTCTAGTCGAGTGGAGGTGGGGGCTCCTGGCTGCAGGGCAGAGAGTGGGGGAGGGAAGGACTTCCGGATGATCACGGGAGCCTGTTACGTAATTGTAACCGGGGCCAATACAACACGTTCGCTTCACAGATCCAGGGCGTGGCATGGCCGAGGCCAAAGCTTGGGGGAGGCCCTCTCTCCTGTGCTGCCCCGCGCAGCTGCCCTGCCGTTCTCACCTCCCC
This sequence comes from Myotis myotis, assembly GCF_014108235.1. NCBI lineage: Eukaryota > Metazoa > Chordata > Mammalia > Chiroptera > Vespertilionidae > Myotis > Myotis myotis. Next base: position 6,055,654 of record NW_023416368.1, on the reverse strand, counting down.
TCCTCCTCCTCTCTCCCCCCGCAGCCCGACGGCACCAGTAAGGAGTGCGTGTTCATCGAGAAGGTCCTGGAGAACAACTACACGGCCCTGATGTCGGCCAAGTACTCCGGCTGGTATGTGGGCTTCACCAAGAAGGGGCGGCCGCGGAAGGGCCCCAAGACCCGGGAGAACCAGCAGGACGTGCACTTCATGAAGCGCTACCCCAAGGGGCAGGCGGAGCTGCAGAAGCCCTTCAAGTACACCACGGTGACCAAGCGGTCCCGGCGCATCCGCCCCACGCACCCCGGCTAGAGGCACAGCGGACTGCACCAGAGGAATATTTTTACATGAAAAAGAAGGAAGAAGCTCTATTTTTGTACATTGTGTTTCAAAGAAGACAAAAACTGAACCAAAACTCTTGTGGTGGTGGGGGAGGAAGGGGGGACGATAAGGATTGTTGACTTGAACCCCCCCGCCCCCCCCATCCCCACCCCCCGCCGATGACAAAGACTCACGTCACGCAAAGGGACTGTTGTCAGCGCACAGGTGCTTGTCTCTCTCAGAACAGACAACTCTAAACGCGTCCCCGGAGGAGGACTTGAATGAGGAAAACGACACTCTGAGAAACCAAAGTCCTTTTTCCCAAAGGCTCTGAAAGCAAAAGAAAAAAAAGCAAAAAAAAAAAAAGTAGTCAACCACCCCCCGCCCCCCACAAAGAACTCCCCCTCTTTTCCAATCTCCTGTCCTTGCCCCAAACTCCAACAAAAATCGCTCTCTGGTTTGCAGTCATTTATTTATTGTCCGCTGCAAGCTGTCCCGAGACACCGCGCAGGGAAGGCGTGCCCCTCGGAATTCTCGGCGCCTCGACCTCCGACGACAGACGGCCTCGTCCAATCACGGTGACCCTGCCTTGCTCGCAGCCTGCAGGATGCTGCTATGGACCTTCCGTGACCCACGTGACCTAGCACACCAATGATAAGGGAATATTTTAAAACCAGCTATATTATATATATTATATATATATAAGCTATTTATTTCACCTCTCTGTATATTGCAGTTTCATGAACCAAGTATTACTGCCTCAACCATTAAAAACAATCGACAAATTATTTAAAAAAAACAAACCACGAGGCATTGAGTGGTGGCCGGGGGGCAGGGCAGGGCAGGGCAGCCCTCTTGTGTTTCGTTCTTCTGGGTCTGTGGTCTTTGCACGGAGAGCTGGGGCCTTGCTCATTCATTCATTCACTCATTCATTCATTCACTGATTTATTCAACACCTGCTATGCTCCTGGCACTGAGAACGCAGCCTTAAACATAGCAGATGGCAATCCTGGCCTTCAGCGAGATTACATTCTGATGAGCCATTGGTTCGATGATTGACTCAGTTGTACGGTCGCCTACAGATACTCTCACACCATTTACTCAGCATCTCTGATGTGCCAAGGCTGTATTTGAGGCCCTGGGGATTTATCAAAGAACACAAGAAAAACATCCCAGCCCTCAGGGAACTTTTACTTATCATAATTCATCGCTTCATTCATTGATCTATGGATTCATTTACTCAGTATGTATCTCCTAAGTCCTCAGTAAGTGCCAGGCACTCTTTTAGGTCCTGGGAATTCATCAAAGACCCAAACAGACAAAAAATAAAAATCATGCCTCATGGAGCTTGCAGGGCAGGGATTACTCAGCGAGTCATTTGTGGGGTCCACTCTGGCTGAACAAGGCAGGGCGGCCCCGCTCTCCTCCGCCTGGTGGTGGAGGAGTCAGAGGGCAGGTCAGTGGGGGCCTGGTGTTTCCCTCCTTGGACCCTCACGGGCTGGAGCACAAGGAGTCTGTCTGGCCTCGTCGACTCCCAGGGCCTGTTCTAGGTCTTCCCAGGCTCTCCAGGAGCTTAGGGAGAGGCTGGTGAGCAGACTGGGCAGGAGATTGGCTGAGGTGGGTCCTGCTGGGGTCACCTGCCTCCCGGCCAGGAGAGGTCTCCCATGAAGCCCTGTGCAGAGAGGAGGGGGCAGGACGGGGGGTATGAGTACCTTCTCTGCAGGGGGTTCCTGGCTGTGGGGGGCTTGCCTGCCTCTGAGCTGTGTTCCCTCTGCAGCCCACGCCCACCTCGCAGCATAGGCGGAGCTCACCCGCTGGCTCTGTCCTGACTCTGCACCGAGTGTCTCTCTTCGTCCCCGGCCCCGTCCCACGTGTCGTGGCTCACGCTTCTGCCTGTCCCGGCCCATCTCCTTAGGGCTTCAGGTGCACAACCTCCTCGTGACCTCAGGACAGCCTGTGAGGAAGGTTCTGTCATTATCCCGGTTTCATAGACGGGACTGAACTCAGAAACGTTAAGTCGCTTTCCCAAGATGACAGAATGAGAACGTGGTGGGGCCGGTATCCAAATCCTAGACTCTCAGGACTCTAGGAGGTACCACTTGGTCAGTGCCTCCTGGGTGTCAGCCCCCTGCTGGGTGCCTCACATGCAAGCCTGGATGCCCACCAGACCTCCCTGTGTGGGACGCAGGGACTCCTGGCCTCCACGTCTGGCCAATGAACACAGCGGCTCAGAGAGATCATTGCGGTGCCACGGTCTCCATAAGCAAGAGACTGAGCCTGGGACCCTTGGTGATGACAACAGTGATTGTGGTGGTTGTTTACTGAGAACCTAGTATGTGTTAGTTCCATTCACATTCTACTAATTCCATTTAAACAGTAACCCTATGAGCTGGGTGCGTGCTCTGTTTGGAAGTTTTGGTGAAGTGACATGACCTGCCCAAGATAATCCAAATTGGAAAATAGCAGATCCAGAATTCCATCAATCGTCCATTCATTCGTCCAATAAATGTGTTACTCTGTGCCACATGCTATTCCAGGGGTTGCAGGTACAGCAGTGACCTGAGCAGAGCCCCTGCCGTTGTGGTCATACATTTTCTCGGGAAAGAGCAATAATAAACCAAATAGTTATAAAATCTAATGGCAAATGGCAGTCAATCATAAGGAAAATAAAATAGGATGAGGGGATAGAGGATAATGGGGCTCCAATGTTAGATAGGGTGGTCGGGCAAAGCCTCTGGAGGGGGGACCATGCAAACACTGAGGGGAAAAGCATTCCAGGCAGAGGGAACAGAGAGTGCTAAGACCTGGTGGTCTGTCATAGAATAAGGAGGGGCCAGAGGGGCTGCTGCAGAGTGAACAGGGGCGGGGACAGAGCTTTCGAGGGTCTCGGGGCATGCCCAGAGCTCTTCATCGGAGTGAGACCAGATGCTCCATGTGATACCCCTTAAAGGGACTGCTCTGGCTACGGTGTGGAGAAGGGCGGGCAGCGTCCAGCCTGGGGCCACCTGGTGTGAGGTCAGACCTGGGCTCTCACCAGGACCCACCGCCTGCCCCTTCCCCTTGCATCCTCTGGCCTCCTCCGGCCTCCATTCTCTGCCCACAGGGCTGCCGGCACCTCCCACACCCAACACCTTGCCCTTGCCCCACCAGGGGCCAGGGGCCAGGGGCCCGTCGTAGTTCCCTTTCCTGCCCCTCTGGACACTCCCTGGCTTCGGAAGACGTGGGACCAGCTTCTGTTCACTGTAGACAGAGCTTTCTGGCCATTTCCCGGGCTATGAGCAGCTTGTGAGCGATACGCACAGTGGGCTGGCGGGATTCCCCAGCCACGGGTGATGTCTTCTTCGGGCACTTGCTTGGGGGAGGAGCCAGTGAGCGTTTCCACGGTCCAGCTGAGGAGGGAACCCCAGTCATCACCCACCACTTTGGGAGCTTGTGCCAAGCACAATCTTATCGAATCCTCCCACCCAGCCGTTGGGGCGGGCATTTTGGGCCCCACTTTCTAAGGGGAGCCACGCAGCTAGGAACAGAAGAGCTGGGTGTGGACCCGTCTGCCTGTCCCTAGAGCTGTGGCTCCCCCTCAGCTGGGATGCTTGGAGCTCTCAGCCTCTTTCCCCTCAGTCCCCTGGACCTGCCTCGGTGGCCATCGTCTCCCAAGCCACCAGAGGGAGGAGGCAGGGCGTCCCCGTTCCCAGGGGCCTAATGACAGCCCTTTCCCCCTCGGGGTCCTCCCCAGGATGTCCGTGTCACGAGGGCGTGGGGATCTGGGACTAAGGCCCCTGAATTTGTTTTTGTCTTGGCCGCTTCGCCAGCTCTGTGACCTCGGACGCGTCCTATCTTTCCTGTGCGGCTTGGATTTCTCATCAATCCAACTGTCTGCCTTAGGGGCCGTTGCTGCTCAAGAGAGACAGCAGAGCAAATAACTGGGGATTATTCCTGCCCAGCAGAGCTGGAAGGGACGCACGCGGGGTTTTACCCACTCAGTCTTCTCCCTCCTTCTCCCTTCACCCTCGTCCCTCAAGGGAGGTAGCAACAAGACGCAGAGGAGAGAAGTGACTTGCTCCGGGCACCCTGTGAGTTAATGCCAGAGCTCGTTAGATGACCGATGACTCGGGATGACAGCAATATGACCAGGAGGGGATGTGGAAAAGGTGGCGAGTCGGGGCTCCTCCAGGGAGCTCAGGGCCAGGGAGCCACTTCAGTGACCAGCCAGGTCCCTCTTAGCATCCTTCCCAAATCTGCGTCTCCGACCCAAAGAAGCGGAGGGCAGGGAGGAGAGGGCTGAGGTCCCTGTGTCCAGACCCTCATCCTCTGCCCCTCACCCCACAGCGACGCCATGGGAACAAGTGCCAGAAATGAGGAAAGAGGGGCTCTTGCCCTAGCGTTTCAAGGGGTCGCGTAGGCAAGAATGGGGAGACCGGCCCCTGCATCAGGGAGAGATTTGGGTTTGGGTGGGAGGGGAGGATATGACAACGAGGAGAGGCGGTGTCTGGGGTACTCCTGCCAAGCAGGTGAGCTGTGGGGACGGCACCGAAAGCCAGGCTTTGTGCAGGAAGCAAGGGAGGTGCCCTCGGGCTGCGTGCCCAGCTGGAGCCTAACAAGGCTGGCCTGGGATGCCCGGGGCTTGAAAGCCCCATAAACGGGCAGAACCCTCCCTCCGCAGCCAGCCAGCCAGCCGCAGGACTGGGCTTCCAGAGAAACAATAGTGAATTAGGTGTGAAAGATGTGAAGGCTGCTCCCCAACCATGCAATTAGGTAGCAGGTCTGTTACAAACATTAGGCGGGGAGTTGGGGACCAGATGGCGGCCGGCTCACCCTGGCAGTCCGGTCCCAGGACCGCCTGGCTTCCTGGCGGAGGCTCCCGGCTCTGGCGAGGAGGGCAGGCGGCAGGTAGGCCGGTGTGCGGCCCCCTGCAGAGCAGGCCGGTAATTAACCAGGCATTCCTCCCCTCCCTCGGGTGGCTCCTGACCTAATTAGCACTTGCTAGAGTTTCTGCCCGGCCCGCTGCTGGTGGAGGGAGCCGCTCCTGCAATGTGACAGCCTCCCCGGCTGACCACTCTGCAGCTGCAGGCCCGTGTCACCCTCTGGGGCTGGTCCGAGGTGCCGGCTGATGTTAAGTGTCACAGACTGAAGTCTCACTTGCCCGGCCCATGGGGCTCCTTGTCCTCTGCTGAGCACCGGCTTTGTGCGGGCACGTTATCCAATTCTCTCATGGAATTCTCGCCATCGTCCCCTGAGATAGCTACGTGTATCTGTCCGACCAAGGAGGAAACTGAGGCGCAGAGAAGGGAAGTCCCTGGCTCAAGTTCATCTGTCTGGCTCCCCAAATCCTGCAGGTGACTCTTACACCTCAAAGCCGCCCCGCACCTCCCGGGAAGCTGGGGGCCACCCGCTGTCCACAAGGACAGAGGACCAGCGAGGCAAGGTGACAGGCTCCCAGTCACACGGGTACTGACCAGTGAAGCCAGGGTTTGAAACGAGGTCTGTTGGGTTCTGGAATCGTCCCTCGCCACTCCTCCCGACCCTCCACTTCGGTTCATGTGTTCTTCCGGCTTCTTTGGACGACAAGGGACAGATGCACGTGAAAACTGACCTAAGCCAATAAGGAAATTTATTCGAATGACCGTATTCAAGATTTGGAAAAGGCATGCTGGGAGGTGCCCACCTGGGCGGGGGCGTTCTGCTGCGCGGCCACCGTTCGTGGCGACGAGAACGAGCCGGGTGCGTCTCTCCATCCTTTCTCGGTCACTTGTCTCCGTGGAGGATTTTGCCCGACTTCGAGGTGGAGGAGGGGAAATGCGCCAGACCTCCTCCCTCCCGGCCAGCTTTGAGGAAAGCATCGCGTTCTCAGAGGGAAGTTAATGTTTTCTACTTTCTTATAAATTTATGCAGACTTGCAGGGGAACTACTTCACTTAACTTCTGCAAAGAGATTAGTGGCTCTATAAACTTATTTTTCACTTGGGAGTGACTATCTCACGTATTCATTCTCAGCGTGTAGCTATTGGATTTAGATGAACTGAATTGCGTATGGTGTGGATTTTACCGAAAAGGTAAAATTTTCCAAAAAAATTGTTAGGGGTTTCATGAGCAAAAAATGAGTGAAGACCTCAATCTAGTCCAATCCATGCATCTGTACGCTCTACACCCACACAGACGTCCAGTCCCCTGGACTCTGGCTGCTGGCATGCCTTCCCCAGCTGCCAGCATGGAGGTGCCTCATCTGGTCCTTGGGGGACCCCAAGAAGTAGCCCTTGGGAAGCTCACAGTGGAGTCCCGTGAACAGCAAGAGAGAAGTGCGGAGGCTCAAAAGCTTTGGGTGCACAGAAGGCGAGGGGACTCACTGGAGAGGAGTGAGGGGCCAGGAGACCCTGGAAGGCTGAATGGAGTTTAAACTGCAAGGAGAAAGCAGGGAAGGGCAGAGCAGGCGGAAGGAACAGCAAGTGCAAAGGTGGAGAGGAGGGTTTACAGAAATATGGCACAGCCAGAGCCGGGAGGCCCGTGGTGCACTGACGGGTGATGAAGCTGGGAGGGGAGAGAGGTGAGGTGGTCAAGGCTGTGGGTCTCCCAGGCCCCCATGTTGGCACAGCACTCGTGCACTGTGCACAGACGTTCATGTTCACACACACTCTGCCCTGCACATGCACATGCACAGTCACATCCAACGCTCAGCCGAGTGCTACACCAGCACGGTGATAGCACAAAGTCGTGCCTCTCTCTGCCCCCTTCCTCCCTACTTGCAACATTTGCCGAGTGCCCACTCCGTACCCGCTTCCTTGGGGATAAAGCAATGAACTTGACGGCCTCTGTGCCCGTGAGTCTGATTGAGGAATCAGACAGTGAACAATCATCTGTCCTAAGGGGCACAGTGGGCAAGGATTGTACAAAGGGGGAGTCAGAGAGGGCTTCCTGGAGGAAGAGGCATGGAAGCTGAGACCTGATAGAAGGAGGAAGCAGGAACAGCCAGAGGTGGGAAGGGGTGAAGCACTGTACGTAGAAGCAGCAGCAGATGCCAAGACCTGGCCAGGAGAGGCATGTCCTGCAGAAAAACAGCCAGGCCAGGGGGTGACTTCTGATTTCCGTAGAGGAGCGGCAACTTGTTTGGCAAAAGTGGGGGAGGGGATGTTACTTGGGTTTCTGTTTTGCTAGGGAGGCTGGGGCTGCTTTCGGAGTCCGGGGTGGTTCCGTCGTCCTCATCAGCTTTCACCTCCTGGTTTCAGCAGCCAGTGAGGATCATGGCCTGCCTGGGCGGTTCCCCACCAGCTGATTTTGTCCCCTGGGGACACGGCGGTGCGTGGAGATACTCCTGGTTGGCACAACTGGGGTTCCGCTGTGGCTTCTAGTCCACGGATGCTGCCAGACCACTTACACTGTACAGCAAGCGTGTCAAACTCGAAGGCTAACACGGGCCAGATAACCAAGGTTGAAGTGGAGGTGGGCCACAGACAAACACAAGCTTCCATTTCCATAGAAACGCAGGTTTATTTCGATAGAGACGTGCTGAATACAAAGGGCTGGAATAAATGAGTCATCGTTAACATAAAATAATAGAACATTTTCATAAAAATTAATATTTTTTTCTTGAATGTTCACTTACCAGACACTGAATAACTGCACAAATTAATAAGCGTAACACAAATAAACCTATTTTTCTTGTTCTCCGAAAGCGAAATAGTTCCTGTTGTGCACATCAAAAAAGTCAGTCCAAGACTAAGGACGTGGCCATCGGCTGCTAAAATATTCGCTGCTGGTATTAGTGGAGAGAAATGGTGCACCTGTGCGTAAAGGAAATGAATGCAACACGATTATAGTAATCAGTCATTAGTGAACGTTGTAGTTCGTTATTAATAATTATGTATAACAGGATATTGTAAAAATTAAGCTATGAAATTTTTATTAAAACGATTTTTACATACCGTTATATTGGCTGGGCTGCAAAAATATTCGTTGTGGGCCGCATGGGGCCTGCGGGCCTCGAGTTTGACATGCTTGCTGTACAGGACAGCCCCAAGCCACAGAGGCACCTGACCTCAAACATGAACTGTGCTGAGGTTTAAAAACCTTGGCCTAGATCCATTCTCTCAGGAGGATGGCTGATTGCTGATTTCTGGTTGTATCATTCCTTCTGCATTTATTGGCTGAGACTCTCCTACAAACCAGGAATCCCCCCACCAACTATTCAGTTAACCCCGGAAACAGTGCATACAGGGTTCATACAGAACAGAAAAGTGCCTGACTCTTTATTTACCCATTTTCAGAATAATTAGTTAACCTGCATCCTCCTAAGACCAATACTTTTTTTTTTTAGTATAATCATGGGAATTTAAAAAAACTTATTTAATGTCTTTCAATCCATGGCAGCAAAAATGATTCTTTTTGAAGGTCAAGCCCTTTCATCTTCGGCCAGTGAGGATGCCTTCCAGTGGCCCTGGTCAGCATCCCAGGGTTCTGATGGCTTCTTTGCTTCCTGGTGTGACAGGACGTTCCCACCCCCAACCTGGGACCAGCTCTTTGTCCCCGAGCCCATCCGTGTTGGTGTAGAATGTCAGGGCCGAGTGAGGGTTAAAAGAGATGATCCACATGCAGCTCCTAGCATGGGGCCTGGGACACAGCAAGTGCTCACTGAGTGCTGCCGTGACTTTTGAGAACAGAAATGAACTCCTCCCAGTTGCTTTCCTCAGCCTCTGGCGCAGTGGTTCTCAACCTTCCTAACGCCGCGGCCCTTTAATACAGGTCCTCCTGTTGTGGTGACCCCCAATTTCATTGTTACAAATTGAACATCATTAAAGCATAGCAATTAATCACAAAAACAATATGTAATTAGATATGTGTTTTCCGATGGTCTTAGGCGACCCCTGTGAAAGGGTCGTTCGACCCCAAAGGGGTCGCGACCCACAGGTTGAGAACCGCTGCTCTGGTGCTTTCTGACACTCGGTGTCTGTACCGCCAGATGCCCTGGGGGAGGGGGGCAGGGGGGAGGGGGAGAGGCTGGGTGAATGAGGGTTCAGGTTGGCCAGGGAGGGCTGGGTGGACAGCTTTGTTGGGCAGAGGGACCTACCAGCCAAGAGAGCACTAGTCCATTAGGGAGAAGCCAGGTTAAGCCCACAGGAGAGAGAAGCAATTAGTTAATTCAGGAGTCAAGGCCTTGCTTTTGTTTTCATTGTCCGTCTTAATCCTCAGTCCCCTTTGACCTAGGCCCCGAGGCAATTAGGGCCTGCTGGGGAAGCGGTGGTGGGTTTGCGCTCTGCCTTCCCCCCCAGGCTGAGTCAATACCTTTGTATTCTATTACAGGTAATTGAGGTAAAGGGTTTACTTAAGCTAACGAATGATGACTTCCCACAATAGGGCCTCCAACCCAGTGAGTGAATTGGCTCTTCCAGGCATCCTGTTTTGTCTGCCACCAAAGCCTGTGTTTTATTGACCGCTTTGTCCTCTTCTCGCGTTCCTCCTTGCTCCTGTCTCCTCCTACCCCTCCCCTTGGCCCTCGCAATTCAATTCAGTAAATTCAGTGTAACCGGCACTCACAGGGCACCGGTTAGGCAGCCAGGCCCTCGGGTCCCAGTACATCCTGGCCCATCCCAGAAGGATCTCATAGCCTAGTGACAAAAACAGATTTATAAACAGGAAATTATAAATTATTAGAGGCCCAGTGCATGAAAATCGTGCTCTGGTGGGGGGGGGGGGGTCCCTCAGCCTGACATGCACCCTCTCGAAGTCCAGGACCCCTCAGGGGATGTCTGCCTGCTGGCTTAGGCCCGATCCTCCTGGGCAGTCAGACATCCCTCTTGCAGTCTGGGACCCATCACCCACTTGCAGCAGAGGTGGGAGAGGCTTCTGCCACTGTCGCTGAGCAGTGCTCCCCCTGTGGGAGCGCACTGACTACCAGGGGGCAGCTCCTGCATTGAGTGTCTGCCTCCTGGTGGCCAGTGCACATCATAGCTATCGGTCATTCCGTCATTTGGTCTATTTGTATATTAGGGTTTTATTATATAGGATACTGGGTGTGATAAGTGCAAAGTAATTCAATAAGTCTTGACAAAGAAGGCGGATGGTGTGAAGTGGTCTTTGTGCAGAAGAGTCTAGAAGGGGAGGCAAGGTTAAGACATTTGAACCATCGGACAAGAGGCTTCCATGAACCAAGTAGGGGTTTTATCCATGTGGCCTGAAAGGGTAATTATTTAAGAGAACATGACAGACTTTTCACTACAGAACGCAGATTAGGTTCAAGTTCCCTGATTCCCTATGGGGTCATGTACTTAAGAAAAGCCTTGTGCCATCCACATCCTAAGACAGGGAGTCTTGATCCTTCAAAACCAATCATGCTAATTGCATCCCCCTGCAAACTGATAGGCTTAAGAGGGGGCATGTGACTCTATTCTGGCCAATGAGCTATAAGCGGAAGTCTGTGGGCTCTGGTGATTGGTGGACATGTCTCTAGGGTAGTTATTTAACTTTTAAAATATAGACACAAGAGAGTCATGGCCCCTTTTCTGAGTCTGGAATTTGGTGAGGATGTGATGGCAGGAGCTGTTGCAGCCCTCTTGTAACCACGAGGAGAACTAGCTGCTGCACTGAGGATGGCAGAGCAAAGAGATAGAAGGAACCTGGGTCCTTGATGCCACTGTTCAGCTGCTGAATTAAACCATAAGGGGGCCTTCCTGATTTGAGACTTCTCATCGTCTGAAGTAACAACAATTTATTGTATTTAAGTCTCTTTCATTTGCATTTTTCTGTTATGTGTTGCTACGAGCTTTCCAGCTGTTACAGAGGGAGGCAGAAATGAATGAGTCACGAAGAGAAGGGATACAGCCCAGGCAGAGGAACTGAGAAATAGGAAAGGCACACGGGGTGGGGAGGACGGTCAGTGTGCGGACGGTCTAGTTCTGAGAGGTGAGGTCAGATGGGGCTCAGCCAGGGTAGGCAACACCCACTTCCCCCCCCTCTGTCTGCCTCCGTCAGTCCCTTCATTCCCTTGAGGGCTTCTTTAGCCAGTCTCCTCTCCAAATGTACCTGTCAGGGAGACGCAACCTTAGCCTGGAGAGAAAATGTTCGATGAGTATTCACTCTGTGCCAGGCCCTGCGCTGGGCTGAAACGCACAGAATATGGTCCCCCTGTGAACAGAGCCCCCAGTCCAGGCACAGGGACAAAAACATAAACCGCGGTTTCTAAACATGAGATCAGTCTCAGGTGAGAGGATTTCACATGGTTCAGGCGCTAAGATTTAGTTTTTATTTGAGCAGTTATGAGTTTATTTTGATAGTCAATCTCTTTGTATGGCAGAAACATTAAGTTCCCTTTTCAGTATATTTAAGCAAAGAAAGAAAAGGAGTTAATTTAAGGAAAACTAGTTGGTAATATCATAGGTGGTATGTGAGTCTGGTAAAACTTGTGCAGTGGGCGTGTGTGTGTGTGTGTGTGTGTGTGTGTGTGTGTGATATGTTTGTGCCCAGTCTTTTTTCCAACCATATGAGAGCAGGTTTCTGTTCTTCCAGGAACGACTGTCTCTGCATTTTTTGTGATTTCGCTGGGAGATGCCGTGTACATACATGACCTTCCCTACTCCCACCATATTCAGTCGGTCCCAGGTTTTCCCTGAGGATTTTTCAAACCATGAACGGCCCCTGTCCAGTGGCAGACGCTATGAGGCACGAGGCTTGGGAGCCATCGTCTTGTTCCTTCCCTTCCCAAGGTTCTGAAGTGAGGGAGACAGGCAAAGAGAAGGAGAATCAGGAGAGACGGCCGATTCTCCTTATTGATGGTAGTTACGTTCTGTGAAGTGGCCACACACTCACTGGTGACGACTGAAACACGGTTCTTCGGGGAAATACAGGGTTAGGTTCCTGTGAGCCCCTGGTCAGGTCATGTTCACCAACTGATCAACACATCATCTTGTGTTACCTGTGTTCCTGTTTCAAGACGCCTTATTTAACACACGGTTGATTGTTAACAGAGAACTCACAGCCAACGGCACTATAAGTCAGGCCTGAACAAAGGTCATACAACACGTATTTTCTCCATGAAGGCACATCCCAGCCCCCGTGAGCTTAGGAACACGAGAAGGTACTTCGGCACTACACGGGTGGGTGGAGTGGGGATTGGGGGGGGGGAGAGGGAGACCGTTTGAACAGTAAAACCACCAACACAAAACTTGAAAATGAGAAGAGCATGGCAGCCAATAGATTACAAAAAGGACACTTGTTTACCTTTTTGCTGTAACACAACGCCGCCTCGCTCGACGTCAGCTGGGGACGCGAGAGTTGGGTGACTCAACCTTTTCACCACTCTGTGCGTGTCCGTGGATAGCTGTGAGAGTGCCACAGATGTTGATTTGGGGTGGCAAACCATTTTAGCAAGCAGGCAAATTCACAAATACAGAACCCGTGAGAAATGAGAGCCAACCGTGGATAAATCAGATTAGAGAAAGGCAGCGAACGCTGGCTTAGCTCTGGTGGGGTTGAGTCATGGCTCTAGTTGCTTCCTGCCCTTCTGGTGGTTTGAGTATTCAGTTTTTGTTTGATTATACGACATAGTTCAAGGTCACTTCTACCTCCCACCTCCTTTTGTTTTACCCTGAGCTGACTCCATTGGAGTTTTCTGTTGCTTGCAACCAAATGAGTTCTGACTTAATCTAAACACTAGTAAAGCCTTTGGCACACAGTAGGTCCTCCATGAACGAGGGTCCCTTCCTTCCTTCATGGAATGCAGGGTTGGCTGAAGGTCACCAAGGCATGTATAGCATAAGCAGAGACTGTGGTGAGGAGAAGGCAGGCTCTGTAATAAAAAAAATAAATAGGGAGCAACATATTTTCAACTCTTCCCTCAACCCTTAGCAGCAGCAACAATTCCTTGCCATGTTCCAGTACAGATGGAAAAGTCACTGAATTACAAACCCAGTTGCGAGCTATTTTTGGTGGAGTTGTGGTGTGGTGTGTGTGTGTAATGTACGCACTGGGATTCTTGGCCACCGCCTCTGTTTGTATCAGCTGTCAGCAAATCAGAGGCGTTATACACGTTTGTTATAATTCATTACATTAATTAACAATGTTTGAGCACTGGGCGCAGGCCAGAGGGGACGCGGGGGAGGGAGGCCTCCCCTTTGTTGTGTCTGAACCTCCCGGGTCAGAATTTCCACGGTTTGATGGGCTGCCATGGGCTGCACATGTGTCCCCTGACACGCGGACCTTGATGAAATCATCATGTTTACATCTCTGAATAGTCTCTGAAGATGATGCCCGTGGCGGGACGCCAGAGGCAGAGAGCATCCCAGAACTTGGCTCTGCAGGCCCATCTCTGTACCCAAAAGAGTTTGGAATTACCCTGACGTCCGATACCAAACCGGGCATCCTTCTCTAGCCCGTCCCTCTCTGGCCGGCTCCCTGGGCAGGCTGCCCGGCGTAGGCCGCTGCAGGACAAATAACGCCGACTCCACCACCCCGAGGGCCAGTGGAGTGGAGCCTTCCTCTCTCTACCTCCCCCATTTCAGTGAATGGTGCCATTGCGCCCCCCGCCCCCAGTGCCCCCAGCGGTGGGTAATTCTTGACTTTTTTTTGCCACATCCTGTCGATTTCCCTTTAGTATCATTTTTCAGGCCCTTGCTCTTCTTCAGCTCCACGTCCATCCTTCCGGAGGGATTTTTCTAAAATGCACATAGAAACATGTCCCTCTCCTGTTGAAATTCCTCCCGGCTTTGGCATTGACCTTGGGATTCTCTGGGATGGCTTACAAGGCCCGTCCTGGCCGGGCCCTGCCAATCATGGATTCCCGTCCACCGCCAGGCTGTACTCGCCGGTCTCCCTAGCAGTTCTTCCGAGAAGTTCCCTTTGCCCAAGTTAGTTTCTGTTTATGCAACCAAAGACCTGACTCCTGCACCAGCAGCGATTCTATTTGTTCTGGATGTCGGAGTAAGGGCAATTCTGTTTATATTTTTTTCAACAAAAATGCCCTATGCTCTTACCATGTTATCCGTAACTGAGCCACTAGTTAGAGTTTGGCCACTAGGTCTTTGCTGCTTAGAAACTAGATCCTTAGTGACAGAACTGAAGCAACGGAAACGAACCTTACCTGAAGCTAGTGCCAAAAAACTGCCAGTGTCTCCAGCTGACAGATTCTTCTTACGTGTAAGTGTTCCGCGACTTCGCATGTGACGTAGACAATGAATGACGGATGGCTTTTGGACAGAGACAACGCCTGCCTCACCCGACCCTAACGACCCTAACGATCTCTCAGGCTGGGCTTTGTGTTTGTATTCTCCAGGCCGATTCCCAACCCCTTCCCATCTCACATCTACCTCGTGAAGAGAGTAAGTGCCCTCTGCCTGTCACTTACAGCTTATAACGCACTCTCCTGTCCCTTAACTCATTTAAACCCGCCACCAACCCTGGGAAGTGTGTGGAATTGCACCCATCTTACCGATGAGAGAAGAGAGGTTCAGAGAGGCGACAGGCCTGCCCAAGGTCACATGGCTAGTGAGACGCAAGGATCATGTTCAAACCTTGTCCTCTGATTCAGAACCTGTGCATTTGCTTCTATTTGTGTATTCATTCATTCACTCAAAAACAACAGAGACGATCGGGTGACTAGTATCTGCAGAGATCTTGCTAGACTTTGGAAATAATCAGTAAATAAGACAGAGTCCCTGTCCTTAAGGAACTTACTGACTAGCAGGAGGCACAGACCACGGCAGTGATCTTCGATGTGGGGGTCGGGGGGGCCCTCTTTGTGCTGAGCTTGGGTAGCTGGTCAGCAGGCCACCGCGGGAGGGATGAGCCCCCGCTATTTCCAGTCTCTTCATCTCCAGGCATCTGATTCAAATTCCGGGCTTGGCTGGGGTGGGGGCAGGTGAGAGCCGATGCAGTGGGCTGTGTAATGGGGAACCGGCAGTTCACAAGAGGGACTGGGGCATTGGGAGAGGGAAGTAGGAACAGCAAATGTCTAATTCAGGCCACTTACCGGATTGTAGGGTCGTTAATGTCGGCTGACGGTCAAGAGTTATAGTGGCTGCACTCTAGCTTCTATTAAGTAATTTCACAGTTTTTGGCATTAGGACTTTGTTCCCTTGGGTCCTTTTGACTTGTTTTGGAACCATCTCCTATGAACAAGAATGTTGCTGACGCTCTTAGGGAGGAGAAGGTAGAGGCTGGTGAGCAAGGCCCATTCTTTCGGGTGAATGTAAATATATAGGCCATACTCTCTAGCCGCCACCCATGGCAGACATGGCTAATCAATTCTGGAATTCTTTCCCACTGAACCCAAATGAAGCCCCACAGATCTTCTTATAGTCCTTCAGGTAGTCATTACCCATGGACGAGTTAGCACAGGAGGTGAAACCTACTTGCTAGTCCTGTTTCTGGGACTGTGGGGCCTTGGGAAAATCCCTTCCTTTCTCTGGGCCTCAGTTTCCCCATCTGTTAAATGTGGCCCAAATGAGCTGTAAGGCTCGTTCTAGTTCTGATGGTGTGAAAATGAAGGTCTTTAAGTCCTGGAGGGGCAGGGGGCAGGAAGGCACCTCGTGGCTGGGGAGCTCTAGATGGAGCTCTCTCCCCACCCCCTCCACCCTGGGGCCTTCAGGACTGGGAAGTGGGTGGGACTCAGGTCACGTGCTGGGACACAGACTAAATGTTTCCCTCACAGTCTGTGCAGGTAACACCGCTGGGGAACACCGAGGCTCAGGGTGTGGCCAGATGGCCAGGATGGTCACCATTTATTGAGCGCCTACTGTGTATGCCTGCCCCACACGGACTCTTGGGCATGGCCATTCAAGTTCATGTTCTTCTTCTCATTTACAGACGAGGCTGCTGACTTCAGAGGGTCGCCACTTGCTCCCCTAGTGGCAGGATCAGCACAAGAACTGGGTTTCTGGGTCTATAGCTTCCCCCCAGTTCCACCTGCCTCCAGGTACAGAGGCCTGAGGGGAACCCCAGCCCCACCCTGCAGCCCCCTCCCTTTGGGGTGCCACTCTATCTGTTGTTGCTCTACCCAGAGTGCCTCAGTCCCCTTTCCTGTCTGAGCCCCTCCCTTGGCCTGTGTTCTCTGTGTCCACCAGCCTGGCCTGCACCCTCTTCGCCGGGTTGCCCAAGACTGGAGATGCTCCATCCAGATGTCAGCAGATGGTCGTGTCCGAGAGCTTACGTTTTCCTCCCACCCTGCCCCGGGGCTCCCGTGGCCAGCGCCTGCTGGACGGGTAACATCGGCCCGGAGTCTCCCCGCAGGCTCAGGCTGAGGCTGGGCCCTCGCTTGGCCTCTTTCCCTTCCCTGTTGTCCGTCTCCCACTCTCTCACGGAAAGCAGGTCCTCAGTAAACCACTGCCCTTAGGTACTCCCTGAGTGGGCTCTGGGCAATCCGACCCAGCGCACCTCCTTCCCTCCCTCTGGGTCTTAGGAAATGACCCAACCATCATCACAGATTGATGGAGTTAGCTGCAAAGCGTTTTGGATGATCTTACACAGTTCTTAGCACAGGCAGTTCTGTCTGCCCGGGATGCCCTCCACGGCCCCCTTCACTGCTGGACCCCATTCCACTTCCACTTCCGAGGAAGCTTCTGGGCTCAGCCTGATGGGGTGAGTTACCTTCTCCTCTCCTCTGTCTTCCCTGTTGTGGCAGAGACCTGCTAGATCCCCAGCCTGGCTCCTCACTTCCCAGCCTCCCCTGCGGTGAAGTGGGGCAAGGGTCTGGTTCCAGCCAATGGAACATGGGCAAGTGAGGGACGGGGTTTCCGGGCGAGGCTCTGAAGGGTCCCATGCAGCCCTTCATGACGCCTCTCTCTTGCTCATTGGTTGACACCCAGGAGAGGACTCCAAGGAGGCCTGGACCCTGTAATGGTCCATGGAGCAATGCGTTGACCGCGGGATGTCTTGTGAAGCCTCTGAGATGCTGGGGTTACTTGTCGAAGCAGCTTGCACGGAATGCCCTGACTAACACACCCAGCGCCTTCTACTTCATCTATATGACAGCAATCTCGCTGCGTTATGACTGGTTACTTATCAGTCTCACCCGATGGGCCGGAAGCTCCTTGGCATCAGAGACAAGGCTCATCTGTGCCCAGAGCCTAGCACTAGATGTTGTGTATGTGCGATGGATGCGTGAAAACACATAACATGCATGAGATGCCGCCTAAGAGTCACACCTGAGGCTCCAGACATGGAGTGACTGGGTTGAAATCCTTGCCTCTTTGGGCCTAGCTTCCTGATCTGTAAAGTGGTGAACTTAGAAGTATCTGCTCCATAGAATTGTCATGAGGATTAAATGAGGTCCTGTGTTCAGCCAGAGCCCGGGCGGTAGCAGACACTCAGTAAATGCCATCATTCTCACAGCTCTTATCACCTCCATGGACACGAACATGCAGGGAGGTTGCTGACTGACTGACCCAAGGTCACTCAGGAAGGGGCAGAGCTGGCTCTTGCATCCAGCTATTCCTCTTTCTGTTACGCTTGATGTCACCTTCGGCTCTTCCCCTGGAGGTCTGGGTGGCAGCCAGTACCCCCAGCAGGAGTGTGACCTGGGAGGTGGTTTTTTTGGGCCATTTTCTTGATCTTTTTTTATTTTTAAAAAATCCTCACTGAGGACATGCTTAGAGAGAGGAAGGGAGAGAGAGAGCAACATTGATCGGCTGACTTCTCTGACCAGGGATCAAGCCTGAAACCTGGGTATATGTCCTGACCGGGAATCGAACCAGCAACCTTTTGGTACAGAGGACAACGCTCAACCACCTGAGCCATGCCAGCCTGGCGACCTGGGAGTTTTAACGCCTTCAGGCACTAACTTGCGGCAAAAGGCCTGAGTGACTTCCCAGGGGAAGAATCTAATACAGTGGTTCTCAACCTTCCTAATGCCGCGACCCTTTAATACAGTTCCTCCTGTTGTGGTGACCCCCAATTTCATTGTTACAAAGTGAACATCATTAAAGCATAGTGATTCATCACAAAACAATATGTAATTATATATGTGTTTTCCGATGGTTTTAGGCGACCCCTGTGAAAGGGTTGTTCGACCCCCAAAGGGGTCGCGACCCACAGGTTGAGAACCGCTGATCTAATACTTGGTTGAAAGACCTCTCAGGGTGGAGACATAGTTTGGAGCCAGGGCCCCACCCTGGAGGAGCCAGGCCACACTGTGGGGGTGCCCCTTGTTGTGGGGGACGGGCATGGGCTTCTGTAAGAGCCACAGGAACTTGCGGCCAGCTTCGCCCATTTTCCAGGCTCTCTTCTCTTCCCAACTTCTAGGGCTCCTCCTCCTCCTCCTCCTCCTCCTCCTCCTCCTCCTCCTCCTCCTCCTCCTCCTCCTCCTCCTCCTCTTCCTCCTCCAGCTGTTGAGCAGTTGCCTAGCTGCGTTGGCAGTCTCTGAGCTTGAATTTCAAGACCCGGCCCCTGAGGACAGGAGCCCAGAGGAAGGCTTTTAGCTCCGAGACCAGACGGCAGGAAGCACTGGGTTTTCCTGAGGGCTGGAGGAGATAGGACACTCCAGGGTTTCCCCAGGCTGCCGGGAGGGGCCCCAGCTGCAGGCTGGCTTCAGCTCCCTGGGAAGCAAGGGCCTGGACCAGCTGGAGAGAGAAGGCCCACGTGGAATGCGGGGGAATTCCAGGGAATCCTGGCCCGGCTCAGTGGCGAGGGCCCCCAACAGTCCTGGGGACCCTGCGAAGTGCCCTGCTCAGGGGGTGGTGCACTGGGCCCCTCTCCAGGTCTCCTCTCCCACTTCCGGAACACAGCGTACGGGAGCCCACCTCTCTGCCATTTTCCTGGACTGCCCTTTCCTCCCCTCTGACCACCTGGTGCCTTGCACTCAGCTTCCCACATGCCCCCTGTCTGCGAGTCCCTGCAGCTGACCCACTGTCTGTGACTGTCCACCTTTGAGTGCATGCATCAGTGAATGAATGAAGGAACCAGTGAGAGAATGAATGAATGAGTGAACGAATGAACGGAAGAGTGGCTGCCTGCACTAATGAATGAGTGAGTCCAGGAGCGCATGAGGGAATGAATGAACTTGCTCCGTGGGAGTGAATGGGTGAGCTGGTTCTGGGGCGGCCCCTGGGGCAGAGGCAGCAGCAGCCACAGCAGGAAAGGAGGCCTTGACGGACGGAGAAAGGGGCTTGCCCGGCTCATTATGCGGGGACGCTCCACCGGTCAAGGGGTCCCTTCTGCCACGCACGGCGCCCTGGCTTCCCTCCTGGCTCCTGTGTCTCCACAGGCTCCATCCTTGGCCGCTCAGAGGAGAGCCCTCCTGGCCCCCGCCCTTGGGTTTTCTTGGCAGGAGCCTCCTTGGAGGCTGTTTCTCTTGGATGAAGCCTCTCCCTGACCCCTCCTCCCCTCCCCAAGTCCCCATAAAATGTTCAAAGTATTTTCTTTTACTCAATAAAGCAAACAAAGGCGAGGGCAGCCTTGAGGCCTGAGTCTGCAGCCCTCGGCTTTGCTCTGCCGAGCTCGCTAACCACCTCCACGCTGGAGTCTCCGGGGACCCTCCTGTGCGCTCCACTTCACAGACGGGAAAGCCAGGTGCAGAAGGGCCAAGGTCATTCTGCGAAGAGTGACAGGCAGACACTTGACCCTGGGCCGTCTGACTCAGGTCTGGGGAGAACCACCGCCATCGCGGGTCCCGCTCTACCTCACCTGGATTCTAGGGGCGACGGCGTGGGGAGGCCCTGGCAGCCTTGGGGTGAGGGCCTGCAGGTCTCTGCGAGAAGCCATGTGGCCTGTTCCTTCCTGCTGAGCATCCTCTGTTCGCAGGCAGATGGCTGTGTGGGCCCTGAGGACCCCCCCCCCCCGGGCTCCCCCCGGACCAGCGAGACTCGGGTGGGTGTGCAGGGCAGGCGGGCACACCAAGAAGGAAGCGAATGACTGGGCACTCTCTCCATGCCAGGCCTTCGTGACAACAGCCCCCGTGGCGGGCTCTATTCGAACCATTTCACACACGAGCCAGAAGGCCCAGAGAGGGGGCGGGCCTTGTTCCAGGTTGCAGGTGGAAAGTGTCGGAGCCAGGATAGGAACCAGCACGTGACAGACTCCGAGGCCCAGGTGCTAACTCGTCCCCCTGGTTGGGGGAGAGCCTGAGGTTGGAGGGGCAGGTGCGGGCGGGGGCTGGTGTCAGGCCTGCGGTGCCCGGCTCAGAGTGGGTCTCACCCGGGCTCCTGGCCACGTGCTCTCCCACGATCCAAGGCCAAGGCTGCTGGGGCAGACGGGGTTTCCGTTACTGCAGGAAAATGGACGCTCCCTGCTCCTTCAGTCTCTCTGGAAGCCTGCTTTGGTCTTCCATGGAGATAGATGCGCTCCGGCTTCAAGTGTGGGCTGGTCTCCCTTCTGCCTGTCCTGAGCCCACAGCACTGTGGTGGATGGAGCCGGCTCCTCAGGAAAGGGGGTTCCCTCCAGACAGCCCTGCCCTCCACCCCCCTTTGCATTGCTGGCCCTGGCCGGCCCCCTGGGCCCCGGCTCGAGAACAGACACTCACCCCTTTGCCAAGCACGGAGTGGGAAGGGAAGGGCTGCGGCAGCCCCAGCCAGGAGTCCCAGCCAGGGAACAGGATCAAGAGCGGATGGATGGCTGGGCTGCCGAGGGGCCGGGACCAGGCACAGGGACCTGGGGCTGGCTGGGCTGGGGGTGGCATGGAGGTCAAGGGAAGGGCAGGGGGCTCCCTGTCCCCAACTCTGCCAGGCTGTGAAGGTCAGGAGTCTTGCAGCTACAGTTGGAGGTGGCACAAAGGGGGAAACAGCCTTGACCCCCCGGCTCTCTTCTTAAAGGGCCAGGCCTCTTACAGGGACTTGCTGTGTTGGGCAGGGGCCATGGGCGATCTCAGCCTTTCTGCCCTGGGGTCTGAGCTCAGTGCCTTCCCGCAGCCCGTGGGGCTGTCCCTCTTAGCGATGCCTTGGTTTCCTGCTTCCTCATCAGAATGGCATCCAGCTGGGCCTGCCCCGTTGAGGGGGCCATGGGACTGACCCCCTACCTCCCTTGTCCTTTGTGTCCAGGCGACTTTGGTGAGGGGACCAGGTTGGTGCTGTGAGTTGGGACCCCAGACTCCAGCCATGGCCCGCCCCTGACTCAGTTTCCCCTGGGTCTCCCAGGGTGCTGGCAGGGATGAGGGCTGGCTTCCTGGTTGGCTGTTCTCTGAGCTCCCTCGCCCCTCAAGGTCTCCTCTTTTGGTGAAGTCACCTCCACTCAACCCCAAATTCCTAGCCCCTTGGAGCACCCAATGTGCAGAATGAGCTTTTCACGCATCATAAGTGGGCTTCACATCGAAAGGGCCTGACAGGCTGAGTTCAAATCCCGACTCTGCCCACTCCCAGCTGTGTCCCATCAGTGCCCATCAGTGGAGCCGCCAGAGGACTGTTGGAGGATTCGATCAGTCTATGCAGCTAGAGGGATTAGAACAGGTGCAATAGGTGGTAGTGGGGATTTAAACTCAGGTCCCGCTGGTGCCAAAGCCTGCCTTCCTTGTTTCACCATGTGCCCTGGATGGCACGCTCACTGGGGAGCTGGTGGCCGGTAAGTGCTGGGCTGGGGGCTGGAGCTGGCATCTCACCGGGTCCTGAGGCCAGTGGTCTCCAGCTGAACAGAAACGACTCCTCTCTCCCAGGAGCCTAATTCCACGGGTCACAGGACTGATGCACAGCCACACAGAGTAGAAAGGGCCCCCAGAGCCCCCAGGCCCTCCCCCTCCCCGGGCCTCAGTTTTTCTATCTGTAGGTTGGGAAGATCAGCAAAGGCAGCATGAGTCTCAGCTGAGCTATGGTGCGTGAGAAAGCTGAGAAAGCTTTCAGGACGCCCGGTGGGTGAGGCCTCCCAGGTCGGGGGACAGAAAGGGGCCTTCGCAGCGGGGAAGCGAGCTGGCTGTGTCCACAGCCTCGGACCTTGGCCTGGGCCGGCAGCTGGGCCTGGACTCCTGCTCGTGGCCGCCCCCTCTCATGGGCCTTCAGGGATTTCCCTGCTCCAGGCTGACCTCCTCCCTGCTGAGGAGGCTCCTGTTGCCCACCCAGCCGCTGTCTCTGCCGGGCCGGGTGCATCCGTGGGTGCGAATGTGGGTGGGGTTCTGTCGGGCGCTGAGATGGAGGGATCTTGAGCACATGCTGTGCCCGGCGCACCAAGCCCTGTGGAGTCCCCCTGGGCGGCTGGCGCAGCTGTCCTTCCCGGAGCCTCCGCGGTCCTGGCTGCCTCGGCAGGCAGATTCCCGGCGAATGGTGCTCCTGAGACTGCCCCGGGCCCAGGCTGCGTCATTCCCGCCCTCCCCGAGCCCTGGGACCGGCTGGGCAGGGCTCCAGCCCTGGGAACTCCGCCGGCTGCTTCTTTTTTTCTTCTTCTTCTTCGAAACTTCACTCTGGGATTCAATGAAATGTCCTCTGCTCCCCACTGCCTGGCTCGGCCGAGCTGACCTTGTAGGGCAGAGGGCACTGGACCTGGAGTCCAGGGTCCGGTCCGCGTTCTGCCTTGGACGCCCTGTGTAGCCTCGGGAGAGGCCCTTCACCTCTGTGGGCCTGTTTCTCCATCTGTGAAATGGAGCAGAGGCGGGGGGAGGCCGCCCTTAGCAGCAGGAGAGGGAAGGAGAGCTGCCTTTGCATCCTCTCACGTCTGTCTCCTACCTTCTTGGGGGGCGGGCACCCCTCTTTCCTTGCAGGAAGTTTACCCAGGGGTCTAAGCTGGACCCCTCCACTGTGTCCTCCGGCCAAACCAGCTTACAGGTCACTGGGCCTAGGCCTTGCCTTGGTGGTTGAGACCCACCCCGAGGCTTCTGAAGGTTCACCTGTAAGATCTCACCCCAGCTTCCCCCCTGCACTACCCCCCTGCCCCCAGGCTAAAGGCTAAGGCACCCCTCCATGTGGGACTCCACCACTAGAGGGCGCCCACCACTCCCCAAAACATGATTTAAAACTCAAAACCGAAATGCTCACCCCATCTGAACTTCATGATAAAGCCCCATTACTGAGTATGTGTCAGTGCTGTACCGATCTCCATAGCACCCCCAGGAGCTAGGGGTGCCATTGTCCCCACTGGACAGATGATGAAACTGAGGTCCAGGGAAGTGAAATGACTGACCCAAGGTCACTCAGCTCATCAGTGACAGAGCTGTGACCAGCATCCAAATCCACCCAGGGCCAATCTCAGGCCCAGAGCCGAGGGCTCAGTGGCCCCCAGAGTCAGCCATAGAGGTGGGGGATGATGACTGGGATGGGACCAGGAGGTGGAAGCTGGGACTGAGAGGATCAGAGACCCTCAAAGGGAATGGCTACAAGCTTTAAAGAAACCATCCAGCAGAGTCTCTGAACAATTACACTGGTCGGTCACACCCACGAAGTACTCACCGTGTTCCAGGCACAACACCGAGTGTTCCCTGTACACCAGCTCACCTAATACTTACAAATCCCCAATGGGGGTGTTTCTAGTGTGGTTTCCATTTTACAGATGGGGAAACTGAGGCTCAGCAAGGCCCACTGTCTGGCCCATGCTTCCTCATTTGAACCCAGGTCCGTTTGCCTGAGCGTGTGACTCTTAATGTCTACACTGTGCCGCCTGTTCTAACCAGAATCCCAATATTTAAGAGAGAAAAGTGGGCAGGAGCAGAGGAGGAGGGGCCATGGACGCCGAGGCTCCCAGCACAGAGCTAGAAGGCTCCCGATTGGATGCATCCCTCTCGGCCCCAGGAGGAGGAGGGACCTGGCCCCGGGCCCAGGGCTGGCTAAGGGCAGAGCAGGAGATGACCTCCCGGTCCCAGGTCCAGCCTTGGGTCCACCTTATTACTTTGTTAGAGTTGAATCTGGAATTTTCTGACTTTGCAGTGATGCTGCAGTGACTAGGTTCGCCTTCAGGATGGACAACAAACCCTGCAGCTGGGGAGAGAGGGTGGTGGGTCAGGCTGGGGCTGTGGGCATCAAAACTATTAACTGGGGACCAGGCCAGGGCTAAGCATGACTGCACTGAACCCTCACAGCAGCCCTTTGAGGTGGGAACGCATGAGCTTTCACCCCTTTTGTGCAGATGAGTAACTGGAGCTCACGGTGCAGTTAGAGAGACGAAGGCAGATCAGGGGCGCACAGTGCAAGAGCACTGGGCCACAGGCCCACGTGAAATAAGGTGACTAAGCGAGGGGGCCACGTGTAAGGCAATAGGGAATGGTGGGGAGTGTGGCGAACTTCAGGTTCACGTCTTAGGGTGGTGACTGCTGTCAGCTCTAGTTGCTTGTTGCTCTATGGGCCCAAGGTGGTCTGAGTCTGTTTTTTTAAAGCCAAATCAGAACAACAGGCAGTGGCGTTGCGAGGAGGAGACAGAAGGTATCCACGCTGGGCCTCCTCAGAAGCGTTCTGGAGGGCCCCGCATTTCCTGCGGCCACGTGGAATGGGGCCGGGTGACTGTGTCTGGGATTAAAGGGAAGGGTGGCCCCAGCAGACTTGGGTGACCCCTGATGAGATGGCCGTTGGTCGACTGCTGCAGGGCTCCGGCCATAGCCTGGAGTCACAGAGCGCCCCTCCGCCTCTGCCAGGGAAGGTGGCTGGACCCGGGCTAAGATGGCAAGTGTTTTCATCTCATGAGTCAGTTCTCACGGATTGGCCACAGCTTTGCATGAATAAGAATTTCGGGCTGTGCGGGTTGAGCCAGGAGGAGTGCGGAGATGGATTAGCCATGCCTGCCAAGGGTGCAGAGCCTGGAGCCGCTTCTGTTCCTGGCGTGCTGCATGCTCCGTTCACCCTCAACGGAGGAGAATTCTTGACTTTGCTCTTTAGTTCTTTTGACCCCTCCCTCGGTGACTTCAGACATTTCCCCCTCCGAGGGCCAGATTGTCGAGTGTGACTCACCCTCCCTCTGGGACTCGGTTTCCACATCTGTAAAGGGCTGATGGTGATACTAATCCCCGCCCTGCCCGCCTTGCAAGATGCCGGAGAGGTAAAGCGACCTTTGCTAAATGATCCCATTGTTATAAATGCTTGTCTGTGGTCTCCCTCTCAGGGCTCCATTTCAAGTAGTGTGACCTGGCGATGCATGCTCGTATCCGCAGAGCAAAACCTTTCATGGCTTTTTCTCCCACCATTACCCCTCCGGATGAACTCTGGGGTCATCTCATGAAGTTGCGACAAGGACTAAGGTCGTCTTTGGTTATTTTATAACGTTATGGTGTCCAATGCTTCATAAGGAGTGTGGGCTGTGGCACCCGACAGCTGGGGTGCACATTCCAGCCCTGCCCGCCCCATCTGTGTGCTTTGGGGCAGATCTAACCTTCCCAACCTCCATTTCATCATCTGTAAGTGGGGCTCATAGTGGCGCCGACTTTATAAAGTTCTTAGCGAAGATTAAATGAGATAATTCACGACCAGTGTTTAGGAACGTGCCTGACCCATGGCAGGCACGCAGTAACCGAGAGCCAGTGTAAGTGTCTTATGGGGTGTCCTCTCTCCTTTCTGTCACCCCCTCAAGCCTGTGGTCCATGTGCGGTGGTGATGATGGCAGTGGGTGTGGCTTGTGTGTGGGGTGCGTGGAGAAGCCAGGGGCTGGTGAAGGACTCCAAACCACACAGCACGCGTCTATGGCACAGGCTGCCACCTGGGCTGTCAGGATACATGTTATATGTCCCTGACCTCAGGGGCCACAGTGTGGGGTGGATGCAGGCATAACACCCCAGTCGCTGTGCAGGATGGTAGAAGGTTCTGTCTGTCCAGAGAGGGATGACTCACCCCAGGATGTCGGGGACGTTGGGACAGCCTCCAGGCAGAGGAGACCGATGAAAAAGCTGGGAGCGGTCAAGGATTTGGGTGCGGCCAATGCAGCTGCATGAGGAGACATCAGAGCTGTGCGTGTCAGCATGGGTGGTTTGGGCTTTATTCCGAGGGCGACTGGAAGTTAGTAAAAGTCTCACCAGGGTTGAGACCTGGTGAGAGTTATGTCTGAGAAATGAGAACTCTGGGGAGTCCTCTGTAAGGACAGCTCGGGGGTGCCATGTGGCCCCGCCAGACTCCCCAGCAGTGGGACCCTCTCTTCCACTCCAGCTCTGAAAGGTGTGTTGGGGCTTCCCATCTGCTCCGACTTCCTGAGAAGTCTCTCCCGCCTTCCTCCCCTCCCTCGGCCCCTCACTCCCTCCTCCATGCTTTCCCCGGCTCTCGGCCGTGTACCCCCAGCCCGTGCACAACACCCTCTTCTTGCTTTGGTCCTGTTGCCTGGTCCTGCAGCAGTGCCCAGCTTTGCTGTCCCTACAAACGGAGCCTCCTGTATCTGGACGCACTGGACAGCGTGGGTGGAAGCGCAAACAAAAGACATCTGAGCAGCCAAAACACGAGTCATCACGTTCGTATTCCGCAGGCACCGGAGGCTCTTCCCGCCCGGGTGCTCGCGTAGAGCCCAGCTCCTACGCTACCCATGTTTTGCGTGTTGTTTCTTAGCACGTTTCCAGATATCACGATTTGAAGCAACACCTTGCAAGTGCAGTCTAGAATTTGAATATATCATTAACCACTTTTTATTGATTTTATTATTGTTATTTATTTATTTTTTTTACGATTATAAGCACATCAGACACAGTAAATATTCTGAGAAAATGCACAGAGGATATGCAGGGCATTGAAACGACTCTGTGTGTTACTGCAATGGGGGGTACATGTCATTGCACGTCTGTCCAAACCCATGGACGGTACAGCACGAAGAGTGGGCCCTGATGCCAGCTATGGACTTTGGGGATAATGATGTCAGTAGAGGCTCATCGACATGACACATGTCCCACCCTGGAGGGGGACGTCGGAAATGGAGGAGACTGTGCCTGTTTCGGGATGGGGGAGGGTATATGGGAAACCTCTGTATTTTTCACTCCATTTTGCTGGGAACCTAAAATGACTCTAAAACCGAGTTTATTGATTTAAGGAAATCATCCCATCAAAACACTATTCAAGAGCAACATAGATCCTTTAGTAATATTTTATAAAATATTATATGATATATATATTATAGTATATGTCCATTATACTATATATGCTATTGGTATTATAAGCACATTCATTGATGCTATATGCACTGTAGACCTTGTCCAACGTGCTTTCATCTTATTTTGTCTTAGGTCTCTTTCACTGCTACTAACAATAGGTGAATATTTCTTTAATGGAGGAATATCATGGTTTATTTCATTAATTCTCTCCTGTGACCATTTGCATTATTTTCAATTTCTCATTATAAATGCCGTAACAAAGTTCCTATCTTTGTGTGTGTTTGCCCAAGTTTTCCTTTAAGATAAATTCTAGATGTGAACTTGCTTAGTTATCGTCCAAAAACATCGAGTCCATTTACAGTCCCACGGCCACTGTCCGAGGGGGCCTGCTTCCTCATACTCTCAGTACTAATAGCAGCCTTTCACATCTTCCCCCAAAGAGGCGGACGATGCCACCTTCGTTTCAGTACAGGGCTCTGTGCTCACCCACGGGGCGAGGGGTGTGCCCACATGTCCAGTGGTCGCCGTATTGCCTTTAAGTGTCATCGCACATTGTCTGTCCTCTCAATGGCATTGACTTGGTGGAGTATCTCTTCTAAGTATCTGCCCAGAGCTGCACAGGATGGCAGGCACAGCAAGTGAGTGAGTGAAAACATGAATGAAAGAGCAGGGCCACACAGGGACGGACGTGTCTATCGCAAGGCTCCTCATGTGAGGAAGAGGCTGGTGCCCCTGATGTTCAATACTCTGTTTAAGAACTTCGTACGGGGAGATGAGTTTTGGAGGAATTTACCTGCAAAAATCGTAGAGCTGGACGCTGGTGAGTTTTACTGAGAAAAGATAAAAAGAACAATAATCCAGGTAAATTCACGGTCTGACATCACCCTCCAACAATCACTGCTAAGTGCGCTCTGGAGAAGGAACGCCCACTGGTGTTCCAGCCAATCAGGGTGCTCAGAGTCTGGGCTAATTCAGCCAATCGGAGCTCAGCATTCCTCTGCTTCAGGCTGCCCAGTGGCCCAGTTGATTTCTGCCAATGACAGAACTTTCGGGGCTGAAATGGGGAAGTGGCTGATGGGAGCACTTTTCAAGAATTACAAGTCATTGAAAAGTAATTAACATATTACTAACAGTTATTAACATATTCATTAACGTTTATGAGCACTCACGCACCAATCATGTTCAAAATGCCCTCAGAAAGGTTAGGGAGCCTGAGCTCCCACGGTGGTGTGCGGTCCGGGTCCGCTGCTCTCCCACCTCTGCGAAGTGGGACTTGTCATCACTGATATTTAAGAGTACCTACTGTGTGCCAGGTGCTGTGCTAGGTACTTCAGACGCAAACCGCACGCGAGAACTTCCTGAGGTGGGTGCTGTGACCACTCTGTTTTATGTAGCTACTGATCAAATAATAATAAAAAAATCTGAAACCTGTCCTCAGTATGTCTCCTTTGACAAAGGACTGTGCCAAATTATAACCCCAGGCAGACGATGTGAGAAATGGATCGCAGGGCCGTTGGGCGTGGGTGCTCCGCATTCTTTGCCCTGTCCCAGCCTCCCAGGAGGTCATCAGAGCTCAGGGTCAGTTCCGGCTCCCTCCAGGCGGCCCTGGTCACACAGGGCACTCACACTTACCCACGGGGGCTCCCTCACTGTCAGGTGGACACACACGCCCAGTCACAGCAGGTAGAGCCCCCGGGATAGGGCTGTGCTTGTTCTCACGGGTACACCCGTATGTGGACAGCTGCGTGCGCCTGATCTCTCTCTCTCTCTCTCTCTCTCTCTCTCTCTCTCTCTCTCTCTCTTGCTCTCTCTCGCTCTCTCTCTCTCTCCCTCCCACACACACATTTCTTTGAGGATCTTGAGGAATGCGTAAAAAAGGAATTCCTTCCTTACGTGCCTTTTTGTTGGTGGTGGTGGTTCGATGGCTCCGTCAGCCACCCACATTGATGGGGCACCCACAGCGCGCCCACACCCACAGCGTGTCCACCCACAGCGCGGAGCCCGGGGGCCTGTCCTCAGGGGCCAGAAGGCAGAGGCTCCGACTCAGGAATCAGGAGGACTCAGGTTGAGGGAGAGAAAAAAAAAAAACCGTGTTGGTAAACGCAGCGTGTTGCTGGTGGGCCTGTTGGGGAGAGCTTGTCAGAAACGCTACGGGGAGCTGGCTCCAGTTCAGACATCTTCCAGGAACACAGAAAACAAGCACATTTTACTAATTATAGCAAAGGAAAACACGCTGCGATTACAGCTAAATTACATTAAGACATAACCGGCTGGCTGGCCGGGCCTCTATCTCTCTGGCTCAGGTTTCAGCCCGGCTGGGCGGTGACACAGGCCAGCCAGGCCTTGGCGGGGAGGCCCGCAGCCCCAATCTCTGTAAGGTCGTGACCCTGGCATGACTTCTGGGAGTCCTGGGGCGAGTCCCGGCTTGTGCGACCAGCATCTTTTCTCCCCAGAAGGGGCTTCCCCGGGCCTGGGGCTGGAACCAGGTGCTGCCAGACCTGCTGAGGCACCCAGCCCTGAGCCGTGGGAGCTCTTGGAGCTCAGGGTCGGGGGCCTTCGGGCTGCAGGCAGGTCTTGGGGTTTGGTCCGTAAGAAGGGCACTGGAGCGGGTGGTTTTTCTAAACCCTCTCTCCTGTTGTAGCCACTGACACTGGCTCTGCCTCCCAGGCCCCGGTCTGCACCTGCCAAGAAGGGCTTGGCACCTGTTTGGGGCGAGGGGCGGGGGACGGTAGAGGGTGTTTGGGCTCTACCCCCATTCTGCATATTATTATCCCCAGAGGGCCAATGTCTGATTCATGCATTAGAATAGCGGGAAGGAAGGAAGGAAGGAAGGAAAGAAGGAAGGGAGGAAGGAAGGAAGGGAGGAAGGAAGGAAGGAAAGAGGGAAGGAAGGGAGGAAAGAAGGATGGGAGGGAGGGAGGGAGGGAGAGAGGGAGGAAGGAAGGAAGGAAGGAAGGAAGGAAGGAAGGAAGGAAAGAAGGGAGGGAGAAAGGAAGGAAAGAGGGAAGGGAGGAAAGAAGGAAGGAAAGAGGGAAGGAAGGGAGGAAAGAAGGAAGGAAGGAAGGAAGGACAAGGGGCAGGCAGTAATCAGTGTACAAAAGACAACTTACTGGGCACTTGCCAAATGCCAGGCACTGCCCATCCAGCATCTCCTTGAGTCGTCACTGCTTGCCCAGGCTCTCCGGCTGCACACCATGTGGCATCAGCAGTTGCCCGCCAGTGAACGGGGTGAGCCCTGGTACCGCCCGTCTGTGGGTGAGGCTCCGGAGCTCGGTGGGGCGGTCACACGATGACATTCACACCCGGCTGCTGGCTCCCAAGCGGGCTCACTCACCTGGCGCCCAGGAGCTTCCCTTCGGGTGCCGGTCCCTGGACCCCACAGCACCCAGGTCTGATGGGGCCTTGGTCGCCACCCTCAATCTCTCCCAGCTCGGGGCTGAACCAAGCGTACTCCGAGGCCCAGCCCCACCTTCTATTCTGCCAGGCACTGCTCTCGACGCATTATTTCACTGAACCTTCACGCCACCATCTGGGGAGGGGAAGGTTTTTAAAATCCTCCCTTTTTTTAGATGAGGACCCTGGGACTCAGAGAGGTCAAGTGACTTGCCCAAGCTCACACAGCTGTTAACTGGGGGTGCTGGGGTTCCAGCCCGGTCTGTGTGCGGCACATCGCCAGGGCAGATCCCCGGCGGCCTGGGCTCGGTCACCTCCTCTCAGGGCCTGTCTGCCAGCCAGGTGCAGGGGCAGGTGTGGGAGGCCCTGTCCCTCTGCGGACAGACCCTGTAGCTGTTCCCGGGGCCTCCTGACTCTGAGGACAGGGTTTGGCCGGGGCCCCTGGGCTCCGCTCAGGGAAAACACGGCCTGTGCCCGGTGCCCGTGGAGGAGCTGGGGCCATCCCAGATCCAGGGGCAGCAGGAGGTGTGGCCACGGGCGTGAAGCAGCTGGGCTGTGGTCTGGTGGCCACTGTGTTCTGGCCAGTTATGCTGGTGTTTACAATCCACATTTTTAATAATCTGATGTTATGTTTGGCCCTCGATCCCTTCTGCAGGGCCTGAGGCTGGCCTCCAAGATGGTCTCCTAATTCCTTCCAACGCCTGCCCTGAAATGAGCTGGGGAGAGAGAGACCTAGAGGAGATGGACTGGGAGGCAGAGCGGGCCGGGACTCCACCGCTTGACATTGATGGAGCTCCTACTGTGTGCCAAGTGCACGTCTTACGTTAGTTTTATTTGATCCCCACGGCAACCCAGGATGTTGTGTGCTTCTCTGCCCACATTGTGGCTAACACTGAGGCCCCAAGGCTGCAGCAGCCTGCCTCAGGTCACAGGGCTCAGATCTGGGGCGGGGGCGGGGCGCGGAGCCTGGGCCTGAGCTCAGGTGTGTGGGGTTCCAGTGCCTGGTCTTTCCCACGATGGTGTGGAGCTGGAGGCGGACCCAGGCACGCGGCTCCCTCCGGAGGACTCACCCACTCGGAGTCTTACGTCTTTCCCAGGGAAAGCAGGCTTCCGCCCCAGGTTTGGGGGAGAGCAGAGGTGAACAGGACAGTCCTGACCTTTCCTCACCGACCCCATCCAATCCTTAGCACCGGCTGCCCAGCCCCAGCCAGCCCTGGCGTAACTCAGCCTCCGTTAAAGGCAGGGCTTCCCGCCCAGCCCCGCCGGCTCCACTGAGTCAGGAGTGGCCAAGCCAGGCCTTTCTTTTCAGGAACCAGGCCTGGCTGCAGCCACAAAAGGACTGTGGTCTCCCGGCTCCCACCGCTGCCCTTCCTGGCCTTGCTTCCCTCCCACGTGGCAGAATGGACGCGACCCCAGATCGCAGCACCAGCACTTGTTGGCCATGAGGTAGAGTCACAACTCCGGGATTACGGGGCCTTCGCTGTGCGTGGCCCCGGGACAAGGCGGGGCAATCCCTGGCTTTCTGTGTCTGGGTCCTCACCACAGCCCTTAGAGCAGTGGTTCTCCACCTGGGCTGCGCATGAGAATCACCTGGGAATCTTTTTAAAATCCTGATTTCCGGGCCTCCTCCTCCGGAAATTCTGTTTCTTTGTGACTAATGTTGTGGCCCCACCCCATAACAAAGAAACAGAATTTTCGGAGGAGGAGGCCCGGAAATCAGGATTTTAAAAAGATTCCCAGGTGATTCTCATGTGCAGCCAAGGTTGAGAACCGCTGCCTTAGAAGCAGGTAAGATTATTGTTCTCTTCCAGATGTGGAATCGGCCTGTGGCTGCACGTCGGCAGGGGCAGAGGCCACCCTCCTAACGGCCCCGTCAGAGTGCTGTTTGTGACTGTGGTTCTGAGCCTCAGTCTCCACCTCTGTGAAATGGGACGGCTGGTTCCAACCTCAAAGAACTGCTGGGACAAGGACGAGAACATGAGGGTCAGGCGCTCAGGGCGTAGTGGTGCCTGAATACATCAGTTGTCTCAGCTTTGCAGGTCATTCAGAAGCGTTGCGGGGGTTTCTCCCTGTGCCAGGCACTGGGCCGAGCACTGGGGATCCAGCAGGGAACACAGACGAAGTCTCGACCCCAGGAGCTCACAGCCCAGTGGTGAAGGCAAGCGAAGTAAATCATTACACACAATTGATGGGATGGTTTCAGGTGTGCCCTGTGCTGCCGGAGAGCAGTTCGAGAGCGGCTGGAGACTGGGGAGGGGTAAGTGCTTGCTGTGGGGGGTGGTGTGGGGGGACAATGAGGCCAGGAAGCCTCCGTGCACCATGGCACCGGGGAGGGCTCCTGTCTAGGGCAGTGGGAGGGGTCCTCAGGGCCGAGGAAAGAGGATATTTGAGGGCCAGAGAGCCGCTCCGCCATCTCCATGACAGCGGCCAGGAAAACCCGGGGTGGTGCGATTCCAACGATTCAACCTGACCAGGCGAAAAGGTGCTGGTTCTACAGGAGGGCCGCCTGCCCGCCGCTGGGAGCTTGCTCAGCAGGTGGGCGGACCCGCATCTGAGGCTGTGAAGTCTGCCTTTTAGGGGCTGGCTGTGCGGAGCAGGCTGGGCCCTGCCTCGGGTGGAGTTGACTGTGGTAGGATGGGTCTGTGGGCTTCCACAGTGACCTCGCTACCTTGGCCTCAGGGCCTCTGTGGGTGGCGGTGGGAGTTGGGGGACACCAGTCCCTCTGGCCCTGGCCTCACCATCACCAAGGCCTGTCGCTAGGACAGATGCTCCACATTCTCCTCCAACGAGATCGCACGTACTGTTGGGATGGCCAGGTTTAGCGAATACAAATGTATCTTTTTTTCTTTTTTGTGTGTGTAAGTATGTTCCAAAGGCTCTAGTTCAGCGGTTCTCAACCTGTGGAACGACCCTTTCACAGGGGTCGCCAAATTACATCCTGCATATCAGATATTTACATTACGATTCATAACAGTAGCAACATTACAGTTATGAAGTAGCAACGAAAATGATTTTATGGTTGGGGGTCACCACAACATGAGGAACTGTATTAAAGGGTCGCGGCATTAGGAAGGTTGAGAACCACTGCGTCTAGTTCCTTCGAACTCTTAAGCACAGATATACCTACGTGAAAACATTGCTTGTCGTTTATCTGGAATTTGAATTTTTCTGGGCATCCTATCTTTTATCTGGCCACCCTGTATCCCGCCCCAGACCACCCTGGTGGGATTAAGAAAAGACCAGTTTCACCAACTTACTAGACTGCCCTGCCTGTGGGGGCTCTCTGATGGTATTTTTTTTAAAGTCCTGAAAGTCTCTTGGAACCACCTCGCATTTTGTGGGCGTTAAAAAGCCTTCATTTGTTCAGCGCTAATATTTAAAACAGGCGATAGTGTTTTGTAACCTTAGGTTGACATTTGGGTGGGCCGTGGTTGGTGAGCCAAATCCAGTCCAAAATCAAGTATCTTTTATTTATACAAATAAAGTTTTATTGGAACAGAGCCACACCCACTCGTTTACCTGTCGGCGAAGCTGTTTTCACACCACAGTGGCAGAGTGGAGCTGTTGCGCCAGCGACCAAATGGTCCACAAACCTCAAGTATTCACTACCAGGCCCTTCACAGAAAGATTGCCAGCCCCTCCAATGTTCAGTCCATTGCTGGTGTTATTTCTTTTTTTAAAAATATGTTTTTATTGATTTCAGAGAGGAAGAGAGAGGGAGAGAGAGAAATATCAATCATGAGAGAATCATTGATCGGCTGCCTCCTGCACGCCCCCTTCTGGGGATCGAGCCGGCAACCTGAGCATGTGCCTTTGACCGAAATTGAACCGTGACCCCCTGGTTCGTAGGTTGATGCTCAACCACTGAGCAACACGGCCGGGCTGCTGCTGTTATTTCTATTGATCGGAACTTGCATTCATAGTAGCAGTAACATTCAGGTGGTCCTTGTGTGTGGAGGTGGTGGAGGGGTGACAGGAGTTTGGGCCACACCCAGAGCTCATTTCCAAGCCTCTCAGCATCCTACCTGGCACGCGGTGGGTGTCCAGTGGGGATGAGCCCTCCCCCACCTTTTCTCGAATTTCCTCCACCTTCTCCTCTAGGAAAGGGGGCCTCCAGTCACCCCCTCCTCTCCCATGGAGGTCTGCTCTGTAAATTCAAAGCAGGTTCCTGCTGCGCGTTCAGCCCTGTCTGCTTTCCACACGTTTCACCTGGCTAAAAATAGTCCTGTGCGTAATCCCCCGATTAAAGGCCTCAGCCTCGGGGGAGGTCTGTGCCCTGACACTGGGCAGCCCTCCCTCTCTCCGCTGACAACCCCATCTGCCTGTCAATTGGGGTGCAGACTTGCTGGAGCTCCCCTCCCCAGGGCCCCGTGCTCAGCTGGGTTTAATTGTAGTCCTCGGAGAGGGTCAGTGTGCACATGGGAAAGAGGAGATGTGCTGGGGCGGGCACGCGGCCGCACCTGAGCATTCGGCCGTCGCCGGCTGCCTCCGACCTGCAGGGGTGGGCACAGTGCAGCCGAGTGGACGCACAGAGGGAGGAGGAGAGGCCAGTGGCCCACGGTCCCCACACCAGTCCTCGGGGTCCCACTCCTCTAAGCAGGACGATGGCTCTGGCAGAGCCGCCTGGCTGGAGACTCAACCTGCTCTGAGCTCCACTTTAGTTAACTCTGGGCTGCGGGAGACACAGTCCCTCCTTCTGTTTCCAAGAGGGCCGGCGACTTTCGAGTTTCCCTGCAAGGCGTGACGACCGACTCGGCCTCTTGCTGTCTCTCTCCAATGCACTGAGGACACTTGGCACCTGCTCCCAGGATCCTTACACCTCTCCCGCGCCTGAGGTGCTGCACCCACGCCCCATCCGGGTCCACCCCGTGAGAGTTTGTAGAATTGCACCCCTGCAGCAGGGGAGGGGCGTGCTCTGAGGGGCGAGGAAAGCCAGCCTGGGCAGAGGGAGAAGGCGAGGGGCCATGCAGGAGCTCGGTGGAGCTGGGGAATGGGGCCTTGGTCCTGCAGGGGGCGATCTCTGGGCCTCACAGCTTCGTCTACACCAGTGGTTCCCAATGTGGGGCACACGGCCCCCCGGGGGGCAATTTGATTCTTAAGGGGGGCGATTCGAGAATGAGTTACTAACAGTGAATATTTGGCATTTCTTAGGGTCCTAGGGGGCCTCATATACAGTATGTAAATACATATGTTGTGACATATTTATGCACTTCAGTTCTCTATTATATGTTTTGAAGCCGTATTTGCTATTTTTTCACATCACTTCATATTATTATTGTTATTTTTAAACAATTTCTTAGTGATTTCTTCCTCGGTACTTCAACTGTCCTTTTGTTCTTTTATTTTTCTCTTTCATGGATGCCATGTTCTTTGGAAGCTTGTTTAGACCAAGTGAAGCTTGTTTAGTCCAAGCCCTTTTGGGCTTCCTCCTCGTGAATACGAGTTCACTTTTTGAACAATAAGATTTCTATGTCACGGGGGGGGGGGCATCCAGGTTTTAGAGATTCTTAGGTGGGGCGTGGCCAAAAAAAAAAAAAGGTTGAGAACCACTGCTCTACACATCCCCCACTTTCTTGCTTCTCAGGGTCCCTGTGACCTCAACTACGCATCATTCTGTTACGCCCCCATGTATGTGTGCATGTATGTATGTATACAGAAGTTTTTAAAAATATATATATTTTTTATTGTTGATAGTATTGCCGATATGCAGTTTTTCTGAATACACAGACACTGTTAATAATGGTTGGGAGCGAGGCAGCTGGGAAAGATGAGTGTGAAGATGGCTTACTTTCTACTTACACATTTTTAGTTTTGCGTCACGTGCATTTGTTTTTACAGACATACATGCATTTGCAAAATAAATTAATCAGAATCCTGGGAAAATGAGGTGCAGTTGAGAAATATCATGTCGTTTCCCAGGCATTTTACAAAACCATTAATCACATGTTCCTTCGCCATCCAAGTGTTGCATCAGCATTTTAGCATCCTTTAAATGTTTCACAAAGGAAAGTGCACATGCTTGCCTTTCAAAAGGCTTTGCTCTAAAGCAGAGGTGGGGGACCGTCAGCCCATGGGCTGTATGAGGCCCAAGGAATCATTTGGTCTGGCCCTGCCAAGGCCTTCGGGGTGAGGTCATGAAATGCTGGACCAAATACAGCAGGCTGACTTTTAAGCTGATGATTTGGTATGGCCCTCGAATGATGTTACAAATACCCTAATGGCTCTTGGCAGAAAAAAGGCTCCCCGCCCCTGCTCTAAAGTATCTGGGTTCTGCTCTTTACCTGTAGTACCTCGTTCAGTTTCTCTTTATCCACCCAGGCCCTTGAGGTGGGTCTCATCATCACCCCAATTCCACAGGTGAGGAAACTGAGGCCGGCCGAGGTTACATGGTGGTGGGGCATGCCAAACCACCCTTCTTCTTTGACCCCACAGTTTCTCCCAGACGCAGGGCAGGGCTTCCCAAAGGAAACTTGCTGGCAAGAAACTGGGCTATGGGAGAAAAGCCCTCAAGGGAAATCAAGGCTCGCGGGGTCTTGCACCAGGGCTCTGGCTCCCCGGCCGGGCCTGTGTCCCTCAGCTCGGGGCCCTGAGCGGGCTCAGGAGGCCTGGAAAGGCCCCACACGGTGGGCTGGGAGGCCGGCGGCCGGGAGTCAGGAGGTCATCGCCCTGCCCTGCCCTGCCCTGCCCTCAGTTTCTCACACCAACCCCGGGGCCGGGTGAAGGGACTTTATGGCCGTGGGGATTTATGGCAGAGACAACAGTTTGTCCTCCAAGCGGCACCGGCCCGAGCCACCCAGGGAGCAGTTTTGCACACACCCCTGAAGCCCCCAAATGGGGTTTCCAGCTGGAGCTCTGGGGCCCACCCCTTGGCGGAGCCTGCCCTGGCCCATTTCCCATCTGTGCAGGGGCCCTATGGGGTCCGTCTGCTCCCGTGAACCCTCCATGAACCCCGGAGAAACAGGGAGCAGCTTGGAGGCCCCCCTGGTAGGGACCAAACTCCTCCTAGGAGCTCAGAGCAGCGGGAGGTCAGGACCCCAGCCAGGGGAGCAACAGGTCTTCTGGGATCCCCTAGAGAAGTCTGTTTATGGCCGCAGGGCCCCTCTGTTCCAATAAGATCGTCACCTACTCCTTCCTTCTGACCCAGCCTCAGTTCTCTCTTCTTTCAACTCCAGCTGCTCACCTCTCCCCATCTGCTAAATGTCCCCCCGAGGTCCCCCAGGAACTGCCGCCCAATGTGGCCAAACTTGAGCGGCCCACTGCCTTCCCCTCCTCGCCCATCTCCTTGTTCTCAGCAGTGATGCCTCCACTTACCTCTCAAGCCAGAACCATGGGGTCCTCCTTGAGGCCACCATCTTTTTCAGTCACCAGGTTCTGCTGAAGCTGCTTTAAAAATATAAACATCAGACTTCCCTCTTCCGTGGGGGACCTCAGCACCTTTTGTCTTAAGGCTTTCGACTGACTGGGCGAGGCCCACCCCATTATGGAGGGTAATCTGCTTTCCTCAAAGTCTACTGAGTTCATCTCATCTGAAAAAATGCCTTCCCACCAACATCTAGGCTGGTGTTTGACCTCATATCTGGGTACCATGGCTTAGCCGACTTGAGACATGAAATTGGCCATTGCAACATGTGGGTGTTTTTGTTTACATGGAATGTGGATGACTGGATGGCTGAATGAATCAATGAATAATGAGTGGACGATTGGACATGTGGATGGGATGATGGGTAGTATGTGGCTGGTGATGTATTTGGATGGGAGAATGAATGGATGGATGGATGGGTAGGTAAATCTTGGAATGATTTTTTGAATGAGTAGGAAGGGGACAGATATATAAACAGGTGGATAGATGTGTGAGTGGATATATGGGTGATTAGTTGGGTGGTAAACTTGAGGGTCGGTGGACCAGTTGGTGGTGGCAGTGTTGTCTGGTGGGATCATATACACACGCACGGATGGGCAGCTGTGAGATTGCTGGTAGGACTGGCTGAGTGCACAGAGGGATAAGTGAACAGTTAGGTGTATTGATTAGATGGAGATCTAAGGGTAGGTGAATGAGTGGATGGGTGTGTGAATAGATGTGCTGGTAGAGGATTCCTTTGGGAAAATGCTAAACTGGGAACATGCTACAGACAGCCAGGCCTTTATGATCAAAGAAAGAGCTGATAGCAGGAAAGGAACATGTCACCCACTTACGTGGTTTATACAAGTTCCTTCTTGTCTCTGTGCCTCTGTTTCTTCATCTGAAACAAGGGAAATACAATCCTATCTACCTGGCAGGGTGCTGCAGGCTCAAGTGAGATAGTGTGCAAGCGCCTGGCGCGGCGCCCTGAATACTGTTAAGTTCGCAAGCATGTAAGTCTCTGCATTCCTCTGCCCCATCCCCTCCTCCTTCCTTACACGTGGGTGGTAGGCTACGATTTATAGGGCCAAGGCAGAGCGAGGTGTCCTCTGGATCCTCACCCCAGGTTCAATATAAATACACCGCTGATCTGGTAGGTACGGCCCCCTGACTCCCCACTTGGGCTTAGAATAGCCCCTCCTCCACCCCTACCTCTCTCATCCCAAAAGGGACCCCACTGACTGAGCCCCTTGCTCCAGCCGGCATGGGCCTTTGTCCTCAGTGGACGGGAGACGCCGTCTGGGCCTGGCTACTGCTTTTCCTTGAATCTTCCCCTGGGACTCAGAAATGATGAGAAACACATTTGACCCCCTTGGCAGTGGCCACACTTCTCCCGGGAGAAAAGAGAGATGCGTACGAGGTCCCAGGAACACGTGTGTGTGCGCGCGCTCCGGAAGTTTCTGAGGGGCCCTCGGTGGGAGGAAGCCTCTGAGATGGCCTGGGAGTCTGAGAAACGGGGCTCACGTCTGGGCTCTGCGGTCTGGGCCTGGATCGGTTTGGAGGTGTTGCCTTCTCTTCTGGGACTCAGTGCCCTCTATCTCTAAAATGGGAAGAAGATTGCCCACCGCACAAGGCCATTGTGAGGAAGAACTGAGATAATTACAGACAAGGTGCCCGGAACGTAGCAGGCACTAAGCACACACCAATGTCCGTTTCCGCCGGAAAAGGCCTGGCTGGGGAAGAGAGAGCTGAGGGGTGTCCGTCGGGGTGACGCCTATGTGCTTGGAGCCTGGTGGAGTGGTTGGCGGGGGAAGCATGGTGAGGGCATGGATTCATCCATTCATTCACTAATTTCTTTTTTGGTACCACCTGTGTCCAAGGCTGCTGGGGGATGGGGCGGAGGAGGACTTCACACGGGCCGTTGGGTGTGGGCACCAGAGGCCTTTGGTCCAGAAACACGGTGACCACGGAGGGCGGGGTGATGGGTGCGGCGGGGGAACGGGAGGAGCGGAGGGGAGGTGAATCCGACTCTCTGAGGGGTTGCGCTGGGGTGATCGCCGATGGGGGTGTGGGAGTCAAGGAGTTTATTACTTTTAAGCTAAGCACTGTTTGGCATATATATATGTATTTTAAATATTTGGCATATTTTTACGCTAATGGATTGAGTCAGCACTTACCAAAGGCTTTCTCTTTCCAGGCACAGGGCTATTTACCCCATCCTTGTTTCTCATAAATTTCAAGAATTTTGACCCTCCCTTCACTTTAAAATAACTGCTTTCTGGAGGAGGGTGTCTGAGTGCATCCCGAGGACCGGAGAGTGGGCCGGGCGGGGGCGGGGGCGGGGGGAGGAGATGAGCAGACAGAGGGGTCTTACCGCCTGGACGGCCTGGTCTCTCACCCCGGAGGGGCCGGCCCACACCAGGGAGAAGCCCACCAGCTCCGGGCTGAACTGGGAAGAGCACCACCTGAACCCCTGAGGGAGGGGGGAGGGAGAGGGTGAGCAGGACGCGTGCCCCGGAGGTCCCTCCCTGGCCGTGCGCTTCGGGCCAGCCTCTCCTCACCTCCACGGCTGCCACTGCGGCCTCGGGGGCTGGGTGGTCAGGACGAGCAGCCGGGAGGGGCTTCCCTGCCTTTGGACAGGGTCCCACGCGGACCCGCCGGCTTCTTTATTTCCTCTGGAGCCTGCTCCGGAGGGTGGGTGTGGAGCCTGACAGATGTGGGTGGGAATCTGGTTCCATGACATTTTTGAAGGAAGACAAAGGAGCCCAGCCGGTGTGGCTCAGTGGTTGAGCGTCGACCTATGAATCGGGAGGTTACCGTTCGATTCCCGGTCAGGGCACGTGCCTGGGTTGTGGGCTCAATTCCTAGTAGGGGGTGTGCAGGAGGCAGCTGATCAATGATGCTCTCTCATCATTGATGTTTCTATCTGTCTCTCCCTCTCCCTTCTTCTCTGAAATCAATAAAAAAAATATATTTTGAAAAAAAGAAAAAGATGACTGACTTGTCCCAGTTTGCCTCGGACAGTGATGGCGAACCTTTTGAGCTCGGCGTGTCAGCATTTTGAAAAACCCTAACTTAACTCTAGTGCCATGTCACATATAGAAATTTTTTGATATTTG
Organism: Myotis myotis; assembly: GCF_014108235.1. Taxonomy (NCBI): domain Eukaryota; kingdom Metazoa; phylum Chordata; class Mammalia; order Chiroptera; family Vespertilionidae; genus Myotis; species Myotis myotis. The sequence goes on along the minus strand of NW_023416368.1, from coordinate 6,014,632 downwards.
CAACCATAGTAAAACAAAGATTTATATTTTTTGATATTTATTTTATATATTTAAATGCCATTTAACAAAGAAAAATCAACAAAAAAAATGAGTTCGTGTGTCACCTCTGACACGCGTGTCATAGGTTCGCCATCACTGGCCTAGGACTTTCCCAAGTTTAGCATGAAACCGCCTGTTCCCGGCCAATCAGTTGGGCAGGTCACCCTAGAAAGAGCGGTGGCCATGCCTGTGAGAGGTGGTAGAGTAGCAGGAATAAAGCCCAGGCCACAACCCTGGCTTCAGCACTTACTGGCTCTGAGACCTAGGGAAGCAGCTTACAGTGGCATATCCATCTGTAAAATGGGAATCGTAGTTCTATCTTATGTTGCAAAGATTGTACACAAAGCATTTAAAACTGCCTGGTTCATGGTAAGAACTCAATAGATGTTAGTGTCCAGCTATTATTGGTAACCTCAGTGCCCAATGTAGGTACCCAGAAAATGTTTGTCTATTTATCTATCTATCTATCTATCTATCTATCTATCTATCTATCTATCGAACTTGTGAATGAATTAATGAGTTACTTTGGTAAGAGTGTATATAAGGTGCCAGAGAAAAGGGTAGCCAGAGAAAAGAAAGACTGATGTAGCAGGAATCCGAGGCAACTTGACAGCGGGGGTCATACTTGGCTGGGTATTGTAGGCTGAGTAGGAGTTTTCTAGTAAGACCAGGGCAAGGGAGAGAGCCCTAGCAAAGATGCTTGTGCAGCGGCGTAGAGGCGAGAGCGAAGGAGTCAGTTGCTTCTCTTTCACCCAAGACGCAAGCTGGTTTTAGCCGAAGCTCAACAACTCAGTCGTCAGACATCAAATCTCGCCGGGGTCGGTTTTCCTACACCCACATTGTAAATGGCCCCCGCCCTGTCCGGCCTGTTTTTCAGTCTCGACTCCAGCATCCAGCCCAGCGCCTAGCACACAGTGGGTGCTCAATAAGTATCTGTTGCTCATCAGCTTTGTACCTGCAGCTGTGGTAAGTGCCTTATGGGTATTATCTCACTTTTCCTTTACTATTACTCTCTCCCACTTCAAAGATGGGAAAATTGAGATGTGAAATAGAGGGCTGGCCCGCACGAGGTCTAAGCGCTGGGAAGTGAGACGCTGGCATTCAAAACCAGGAATGTCTGCCTCCAGATTAAGCTTTTAACCACTCCCTTACATATTTCTCTAGTTCTTGGCACATGGTACCTCTGGCTCCAGTTCTGAGGACAGGAGGAGGTTGGGTGAATTCTAGGATCTCTGCTTCTCCTCTGGTGGGGAGGGAACTCGGTTCACCTCCGCTCAGTAAACAAGGGGAGGCCGTGCACTGCGGGGACCGGGCGGGTGAGCTGCCCCGCCAGCCTGCTTGGGCTCACGTCCCGTCCCCGCTCCACGCCTCCTAGCAGCGGGGTCCTGGGCAAGTCACTGCTTCTTGGTGGCCTCCTCTAACATGGGGAAGTAAAGGAGGTACCTCAGATAAGGCACCTCAAGCTGTGCCAGGCACGGGGGGAGCTCCCCATGCACGCAGGCCGGCTGCCTTCTTGCTCAGGCCCGGGGCCGCTGGCAGACAGCGAGGGCAGAGAATGGAGAAGCATGTGACCCTGGCCTGGAGGAGCGCAGAGGACAAGATCGACCATTCAGCGGAGCAGGCAGGGTGCCAGACCCACCTATGGGAGTCACTGGCTGGCGGTTGCATCTAATCTGCAGAGTGGGAGGCGATGCTCAGTGGGAGGGCAGAGCAGAGAGGCGAGTTGCAGGCCAACCACAGGGAATGCAATATCCACCGAGCAGACAATGGGATGCCCAAGCGCCCCTCGGTCCCGGGCTGGAGAAGGCACGAGACTCAGGCAGGTGAGAGGGTTGGAGACATAAGGAGCCAGTGACTGCGCCTGAGAACTGTTTGGGGCCGAGGGGGGTGCCAACAGGAGCCAGTGAGCCTCTGGGACAAAGGGTTGCCGCGAAAGAATGCAGCGCGTGAACTCTGGCTGTTGGAGGTGGAGCCGGGGAGGAAGCATTGGTGACAAGGAAGTCCAAGGTCAGAGAGACGAGGGCGTTGCTTGGGATGTCAGTGTGACCCAGGGCAATGGGAGAGGCGGGGTCGGGGAGTCCTCAGTGAGAGAGGAGCAACCTCGAGGCTGGTGGACGATGGGAACAGGGTGAGGTGCATCATGGCCTGAACACCAGGGGGCAGGGGGTTTTGGAAAGAGGGTGGAGCAATGAAGGTCAGAAAGTATGATGGGGAGCCACCCAAGGCCACCCCCAGCTCCTTCTGAGGTGTGAGAGGGCACCCAGCCTCTCTCTGGGGGTGCCAGACAAGAGAGGGGCAACTCGCATGGAGCGATGATGGAGTGGTGGGGGAGGGTGGCTAGAAGAGGAGGAGCTGTGCATGTGAGGAGGACGCTGGAGCTCTGGAGGACACCATGAGAAGGTTCTAGAAGGAGGGGAGGGGAGGGGAGAGCTGGACCTGGGGAGAGACAATGCGGAGAGGAAGGGGATGAGCATTCGCATGGATGGGCTGCCCTTCAGTGATGAGGTCCTTCCAGTGGCTGGGAGGAGGGTGGACCCCTGGGCCTGGTAAGATCCAGCTGAGGCCTGGCAGTGTGACCAGAGCTGTAAGGTGGTGGCGGGGGCTGGTGAGGTGATGCCCAGGGGCCTTAATGTCACCCCCTGGGGTGGGGGCCTGTGTCCCAGGGTGGGACCCCTCTGGCTGCTCCAGCTGGCTCTGGGATGGTGCCACCCCGCCCCACCCTCTGACCCCCGGGTCAGGGGCCTGTCTCCCCGGGAGCGGGAGTGTGTGGCTGGCCCCAGCCAGCTGCTTGGAATGCAGGAGGCCCCTGCAATGAACGGCTTTCACACCCCAAGGAAAAACAAGCCCATCTGCAAAAACCCAGAGGTGCGAGGCGGGGGCTTGGCACCGGCTGTGAGGGAGGAGCCTCCTGGTCAGCCTTCCTGCTGAGCCGGGTGGGAAGCCGGGCCAGCGGGGCCTCAGTGGGGCCTCCGGGGAGAGCGGGCTGGGAAGCACCTGGAGGAAGGAAGCTCTGGGGACGCTGAGCAGCGCAGAGGACGGGCTGGGAACGAGCACTGTGCAGGGAGTCCGGAGACCCCTCCACCCACGCCCCCCAGACTTTGGAGCGTCCTGGGGCCCTCAAGGGGTCCCCACCCCTGGCCTCAGTTTCCCCCACTGTCCAGCCGCGCGTGTCCATGGCCTGGGATGCTCTCTGGCGGGCGAGGGCGTTACGGCCTCTCAGTCTGAGCCGAGGGCCTGAGCGCCTGCCCGCTCTGGGCGCCTGCCGGAGCCTGCTCGAGTTCCATTCCTGAATATCAATGAGCAGGCCCAGGAATGTCTGCCACACAGCTGGCTGCGGGCAAGGGCGCTGGGCTGCGAAGGGAGGAAATGGTCGTCGGCCTTGCCAGACCCACCTGCCCCTGCGATGGGCAGGCAGAGCCGCCCCGGGTGGGACAGACCCTCCGGCGGCCGCTGTCACGCGTGCTCTCGGCACCCTCACATTTTTAAGGCTCCAACACTCTCCGGCGCTCTGCATTGTCACTCCCGTGACTTGCCCACGTTCCCTCTCTGGGAAGACACAGAACTAGGGGTCAGCCCTGGCCTCTTCAGCTCCAAACCTATGGTGTTTGCACTCTGTCTCCCCAGGGGATGGGGAAGCTGCAGGTTGGACAGCTCAGAGGCTGTGGAGCTGAGAGCTGCATTCGTTCATTTCTTCATTCTGCAAGGACTTCAGCGCCAGGCTGGTGTGGGGTGCCAAGGAGACAGCTGGGAGCAGGCCAGGGAGGCGTGAGGGACACAGACAGGCTATGTGAAGCGGTGCCCCTTCACCATCCACACCCCTGTGGGCCACGGAAAGCCTGGTGCTGGCGCACTCCTCGGCGGCTCAGAGGAAGCCCTGTCATGAGCCAGAGCATTTACAGAGGAACCACATCTCAAGACTGACCCTGCACCTGCAGGAGCGACGAAGCCTGGGGGGAAGTGGGCGTTAGTCACCAGCCCCCAAGCGTGCCAGGTCCTGGGGCTGGTGTAGGGCGGGGCGGGTATCAAGATCATGTGACAAGGTTTCTGTGCACGGAGCTCACAGACCAGCAGGCAACCACCCCATAGCCAGGCCACCATGGTGCAGAGCTCAGGTGGAGAGCAAGGAGGGGCCAGGTAGGAGGAAGGGTTCTGAGGTGGGGACATCGGAGTGACGTAGGAGGAAAGAGACTTCCTCAAGGGATACAGTAGGGAAGGGCAACCTGGGCCGGAGGATCTGCATGTGCGAAGGCCGAGCAGCGGGCTACGGCCTTGCTGGAACGTTGCAGGGTGCCTGAGTCTGCACATGGGCCTAAACCCAGAGAGGGGGTGAGGGCTGGGCAGCCAAGGGGACACTTTGTGCGACCTGAGGGATATTTCAGCCTCGTTCCCTGGCCCAGCAAACAACTTCAAATGTGTCTAGTTGTGTCTGGTGAACGATCAGGACTGCCGGGAAGCAAGGTGATGTGTTGAGGCTGACCGGCCTGCCCCTCCACAGAATCTAGGGCTGTGTCTGGGCCACACGCACACCGCCGCCTGCAGAGGGGGCGGTAATGAAGAGCCCATGGCAGGCGGTCCAGGTAGCTGCTGGGCCCCACCTGGTTGGTGGGGAAACGGTCTGGCCCTCCACAGCGTTTGAAGCCCTTCCTACCCAGACCGAGCTCAGCCACGGGACCCGAAGCTGAATAGCCCTGACCAGTCCTTGCCCAGTCTGGGGCTCAGCTTCCCTGTGGGCTCAGAGATGTTCTCCCACATCCCCGCTTCGATGTTTGAAGGAGAGGTGGAGTTGGATGGTCACATAGAAAGTGACTACAGAACTAGATTTAATTACCTGTGACTGTCATTTCTGACTCCCGGGGGGTGGAGAGGCTGAACGCTTCACGGGCTGGTTGCAGTGGTTTCACTGTAGGGCCAACCCCTGGAAGGGAACACTTAGCTTGAAACTGGCGTCTGAACGTTCATGGGGGGTTAGACTTTTGTCTAGGCCTAGTGTGGGGAGTAAAGGCAGAATTGGGACCTGTGTCCCTGTTACCCAGGGAGATAAGAGTTAGTATATCCAGCTCTGGGATCCCCTCATCCACCCACCCATCCACCCATTCACCCACCCATCCACCCAGCCATCCACCCATCCACCCAGCCATCCATCCATCCACCCACCCACCCACATATCCATCCACCCATCCACCCATCCACCCACTCATCTATCCATCCACCCACTCATCCATCCATCCATCCATCCATCCATCCATCCATCCATCCATCTACATATCCACCCATCCACCCATCTACCTATCCACATATCCATCCACCCACCCACCCATCCATCCATCCATCCATCCATCCATCCATCCATCCACCCACCCACCCACCTACCCACCTACATATCCATTCATCTATCCATCCACCTATCCATCCATCTACTCATCCACCCACTCATCCATCCGTCCGTCCATCCGTCCATCCATCCATCCATCCGTCCGTCCGTCCGTCCGTCCATCCATCCATCCATCCATCCATGACCACTTGTTTTGCACACGCACATTCTAGCTGCGTGATCAGTAATGGACATTGAAGGTGCGTTAGGAAACATGGCGCAGATGCTCGAAGGGTCTCGCTCCGACAGCGGGTCCGTTCCATCTGGCACTCAAGAAACTCCCTCCTCCCTGTGTGTGCCCAGAGAAGCCACTTTGTTCCCGTGAGCCTCAGTTTCCTCCTTTGTATAGCGGGTTTCCTGACCACCTCCTGCAGCGCTGTTGTGAATTTCATGAGGTGATGGTTGGAGAACGCCCAGCCTGGCACATGGGACTCCGTGTGAGAGCTCTCGTTGGTATTTGTCATGGCGTCACGCCTGAGCCTCCAGCTGACATGGCATGGTGGCAGGACCGGCCATGGGAGTAGAAGAAAGAGGACCCTGGAGTTGGGCAGAGCTGGCCACGCCCTGGCTGTGTGACAGTTCCGCAGCTTTTCAAAATCCTCATTTGTCAACCAGAGGTCATAATTCCAACTTGCAGGGTTGGAATGAAAGGGATATTCGAGGCCATCTTGTGTTAGAGCAGCGGTTCTCAACCTGTGGGTGGCGGCCCCTTTGGGGCTCGAACGACCCTTTCACAGGGGTCGCCTAAGACCATCGGAAAACACATACAGTGGGGCCTAGACTTACGAGTGTCCTGACTAACGAGTTCTTCGAGATACGAGCCGTCTCTCGGCCGATTTTTTGCTTTGAGTTGCGAGCTAAAATTTGGGTTACGAGCCAGCTTCAGATACCCCACCGCTAGTTGGCGCAGCAAACGTCACAGTGAACGCCACAACATCAGCCCAGCATCACGTGTCTCACTCGTTCACTTTTTGATTTGACATACGAGTAATTTGAGTTACGAGCTCCGTCACGGAACGAATTAAACTAGTAAGTCAAGGCCCCACTGTATAATTGCATACTGTTTTTGTGATTAATCACTGTGCTTTAATTATGTTCAATTTGTAACAATGAAAATACATCCTGCCTAGCAGATATTTACATGACGATTCATAACAGTAGCAACATTACAGTTATGAAGTAGCAACGGAAATAATTTCATGGTTGGGGGTCACCACAACAGGAGGAACTGTATTAAAGGGTCGCGGCATTAGGAAGGTTGAGAACCACTGTGCTAGAGGCACATGCCGAGTGTCCGCCTCATTCCGCTTGCCCGTCTCTGAGGGGATGCACTGGGGCCATCAGGACACCGAGGGCTGAGGGGAGAACCAGGAGGCCGCTGCAGTGGGCCTGGGACTCCCTGCCCCCTCCCCGGGCCCTTGGGAAAGCCCTGTGCCCGCAGCTCGATGCAGTGAAGGACAGATCAGATGTGGCCCCTGCTGTCACGGAGCCCCCTAGACGGGGCGGGAAGGGGCGAAGGATTCCAAAAACACAGCCAAGAGTGAGCTGCAGGACAGCTCCCGGGAGCGGCTCAAGGGGCCGCTTCAGATGGAGAAGCCGGGGAGCCTCTCTGAGAAGCTGGTCTCTGAGCGGTGACCTGAAGGGCTGGAGGGAACCAGCTGTTCAGACGTTGAGCAAAGAGGGCTGAGCAAGTGCAAAGGCCCTGGAGCTGCAGACTCTGGCAGCCCGAGGCCGCCGAGCAGGTGGAGCTAGTGGGGGCTCTCCTGTCCCACAGGAAGAGTGTAAGACATTCGGTCGGAAAGTCAGGGCCAGGCCAGATCAGACGGGCAGCCTCGCTTATGTAGATGGCGATGACTCACATTTCCCGGCCGAGGAAACTGAGGACACAGAGAGGTGCAGCCACCTGCCCAGAATCAAGTTGGCAAGACCCGGAGCCAGGTGGCCTCCAAGTGTCCACCCCTGCTGGGAGGCAAGGGACAAAGCCCTCAGGTGCTCTGAGGCCCCCGCCCCCGCCCTCCCGAGGGTGAGGGCAGGGAGAACATGGTGTCTGCGGGAGGGAGTCAGAAGAGGCAGCAGCCTAAACACACGACAGACCCCGGCCAGCCCCGGCTGCCAACGCAACTGCTTGTGCGGCTGCCAAGGAGCCAGATGCCGCTTCTGGAAAAAATATCTTCCTGGCTTGGCACTCCGTGGTCGGCCTGCCTGCCATGCGAGGGGAGGAGGGGGCGGCCGAGTGTGGGCCGGCTGCTTAGCACCCCAGAACGCACTGCTGGGCCTTTGAAGCCGGGGCAGGAACAGGGAAGGGAGGGGGCGGGGAGGATGCAAGCAAAATATTTTCGCTAAAAATATTCTGGTCCAGAGAAGATCTTTTTTCTTTTTTTCCCCTACTCTTGCTGGAAAACCAAAGTCTTATTAAAACAACACCAGAATATTTCATGTTGCTATCAATTAGGCGAAGGAGAAGGAATCTTGAATTTTCCTCCCTGCCAGCTTCACATAAAAGGAATATTCTCCCAGAGGCCAAGGGATGAAGGGTTTTCGTTTTTTTCCTTTTCGACAAAAAAAAAAAAAAAATTAAAAAAAAAAAATTCCTGCAATGTGGATGGAAAGTTCCTCCTGTCTGAGAGCTTCCTGAGAAGTTGGGGCTCTGGACCCTGAGGCCAAATTCTCCCCCGAAGGGGGGTGGGGCAGGGCAGGTGGCTGGCCCCTTAAGAGGGCCCTCTGAACGCGTCAGGGAGGGATGCAGCCCGGCCTGCTCTGCACCACCGGGCCCGACCTGTGTACTCTCCAAGGCCCCCGCCAGCTGGACCACGGAGCCATGGCCAGGAGGTGGGCAGATACAGAGCACGTGGCCTCACCCCTAGCACCCACGGTAAGGCTTTAGGGTCAAGACAGGGACCTAGTGCGAGATGCCAGGCCTGGCCCAGGCCACGCGGCCTCATGTGGGCCCCTCGGAGCCACGATGGTAACACCATTTCTCCTTCTGCGTGATGGGCCGGGGCCTTGAAATGGGTGGGACGTGCTACCTCATTAGTCCTCACCGGGACCCAGGAGAGGAGGGTTCTGTTACCCCCGAGGCCCCTGAGCAAACGGGTTTGGTGTCACATACTAGCAGCTAGGAAGCTGCAGCGACAAGGTCGGAACCCAAGTTCTTCTAACCCTCAAGTCTGTGCTCTGTCCTCTGTCACGACCTATCTCAGGGGTGGGCAAACTTTTTGACTCGAGGGCCACAATGGGTTCTTAAACTGGACCGGAGGGCCGGAACAAAAGCATGGATGGAGTGTTTGTGTGAACTAATATAAATTCAAAGTAAACATCATTACATAAAAGGGTACGGTCTTTTTTTTTTTTTTTTTTTTTTTTTTATTTATTTCAAACGGGCCGGATCTGGCCCGCGGGCCGTAGTTTGCCCACGGCTGACCTATCTCTTGGTGACCCTTTGGTTCAAAGTGGGGTCTCCTGTTGAGCATCTGGTAAATGAGCGAGGCTCTCAGATATGATTCCAAATCAGAGCTCCAGGAAGCAACCCTTCAGCAGTATTTTCTCTCCCCTCTCCCTCTTCTCCACCTTCTAATATTTCCATTATTTATGCATTCATTCATTCATTCCTTCATTCATTCATTCCTTCAATCGACCACCCATCCACCCACCCACCCACCCACCTACACATCTATCCATCCTTTTACCCACATATTCATCACCCATCCATCCCAGGTAGTAGAGATGCAGAAATGACTAGAACACAGCTCCTGCTCAAGTGCCACTCAGGGTCATCAAATGTTGAAGGTGGAATAGAATCTTAGAAAGTATGTAATCCCACCCCTTCTCTTGTATAGTCCGTGTGTGTGTGTGTGTGTGGGGTGGTGGGGGCGGGGGAGGGTGTATCTTTACTTTAGAGCTGAGGACGCTGCATCCAGGAAAAGCAACGGGACTTACTGGGAAGCTGAGCTCTGCAGCAGAAGGATCGAGAGGCGTGAAGTCCACCTGAGCTCTAGTCCCGGCTCATTGCCCTGCTAGCTGGCTGACATTGTGCAAGTCACTGAAACCCTGGGGAAGCGGGGAGAGCAATGTGTGAGGCCAGAGGGGGCTCCAGGCGATGGAGGGCACTGAAGGCCGTTGCTAGGAACTCTGAGTAACAGGGCGCCATTGCAGGGTTGGACCAGAGCAGAGACAAGCTCTCCCTCTGGCTCTGTGCAGAGAACAGCCTCTCAGGAGGCGCGGGTCCGAGCAGGGTGGTGACCAGTGAAGGAGCTATTGCAATAGCCCAGGCAAGGGCTAGTGGTGGTTTGGACCAGGTGAAGGCGGGGGAGGTGGCAGGAACCGGCAGTGTCCGAGGCAAGGTGTGGGAGGAAGAGAGGCATGGAGGAGGACTTGTTGGTTTTCACCTGAGCAGTTGCAATGGAGTTGCCGTCCGCGGAGAGGGGAAGCCTGTGGGTGCAGCCGGTTTTGGGGGGAAGATCGGGAGCTCACGCTTGGCTGGTGGAGTCGGAGATGCCCGCTAGGCACTCGGTGGTGCTGAAGAGGCAGTCGGACAGGCAGTCTGGGGTCCGGAGCAGGGCCGCGCTGGAGGCACAAATCTGGGAGGCGCTGGTGTATGGATGTCACTTAGTGCCCTGAGACTGAGATCAGAAAGGAGTGAGTGGGCAGAGAAGTGGCGAGGACCAAGGCTGAGCCGCGGCTCATTAGGAAGAGACGGTGACTAATCTACAGTGAGACCTCGGCATGCGGAGGAGCAGACAGAAGGACCCAGCAGCGTCACTCAGCTTTAGGAGAGGGTCGGACTGGGGGCGGTTGGAGCCCAGGGGTGGCTCCTCGTCCAGCCCAGGGGTCACCCACAGCCTAGTCTGGCCCAGTTCCCTCTGACAGATGTGGCCTGGCTTGGGCCTGGGCAACTGTTAGCATCAGAAGCTATTCTGTTCCACGGGAGGGGAAGGGAGCCCAACCCGAGGTTGCAAGTTCGTGGAAACCTCTCTGTTGCCCTATCAGGTAAGTACTATTATCGTCCCCATTTTAAAGATGAGGACACTGAGGCCCAGAAAGGGGAAGCCACGGGCCCAGGCCTGACTCTAACGGTCATGCGCCTAACACAGGAGAGGGAAGGGGATGCAGAAGGGGGCTGAGAAATCTTGACATTATGATTTGGGTCTCTCTCCTGATGCTTCAGGGGCGGGGCGGTGAGCTGGGGGCGGGAGGTGGAAGGCAGGAGCCCGGACGAGGGGCGGCCACCCCTCAGCTCAGCCCGTGCGGCCCTGAGGAAAGGTGGGCATGCCTGCCAGACCCGGTTTCTAAAGAAGCCGGAAATCTGGATTTTTATGTGAAATTTCCCACTTTTTAAAGCAGCACAGGGTCCAAACAAAACATGTCTGCGTGCTGACTTGACCTCATGGGCCACCAGCTCCAGGCTCCGGCCTTTTGGACTGGGGATTGCAAGCAAGGGCTTCAGGACCACACAGGCCTGGGGGTGTAATCCCCAGTCCCCCCGTACCGGCTGTGTGATCTTGGGCAAGTGAGTTCACCTCTCTGAGCCTCAGTTTCCTCGTCTGTCAATCATCTCCGATCTCAGGCTCAGGGCTGCAGAGGATCATGGGAGATAATGTGTGCAGAGCACCTAGCCCAGCATGAGGCACCTCACAGATGCTTTGTAGAAGGTGGTGAGGAGGTGGCCGTGTGTGTGTGTGTGTGTGGGGGGGGGGGGTGGGAGGGGGGGGGTTGGGCGGTGGGGGAGGTGGGGCGCGGGAGAGATTGGGATTGCCCATCCTGGTCTTAATCGGTGGCCTCTGAGTGCTGGGGAGCTCGTGTTCGGGATCCTGCACAGCCTGCCCTCCAGGCTTGCCCGTGCCTCCGGGACCGCTGTGCCAGGCCCTCCCCACGGCCACTGAGGGCTCTCCTGGGCAGTGCGGGCTCGGCCGAGCATCCTCACCCGCCTGGCTTCCCCTCCCGCTACCTCTCCGCTGCACAGGAGAGCCGCGGGGACGTCTGGATTCCTGAGGGGATGTTTTCCACATTTCTGGAAACCCACTGCGGTTTGGTTTTCCGTGGTAAAGGCCTTGGCAGGGGCTCAGCCCAGGGGAAGGCTGGTGGCTGGGTGGGGCCAGAGTCAAGGAGACATTCATTGAGCGCCCACTGTGTACCCGGGGATTCACAGATGCTTCAAACAGCCCTGGCCCTCCAAGAACCTCATTATCTTGTTATGGATACAGACTGGAAACATGAGAAGTTAAAAACAGAGCTTAAAACCAAACTCCTGGTCGCTCCAGCCAGGGGCCCGCCCACCCTGGCTTGCTCCTCCTCCTCATTGGGTCACCAGGAGGTTCTGCCGATTGGCCTCCTTGGTCCTGTGGCTCTCTCAGGCCTGCCCCTTCTCTCCACCGTCTGGGCAAGGCCTTCGTTTGGGTCCCCATCTCCATCCCCTGGGGAATGGCAGCTGCCTCCCCCTGCCGCCAGCCAACCTCCTCCAGTCTTTCCCCACGTGGCCCCTGGATGTTCTAAAACCCAAATCTGCTCACATAACTCCCCCACCGGAAGCCCTCAGGGACCCCAAGGCGTCCACACTCCCCTCTGGGCTCTGCCGGCCGCCTCTGACAGCTTCGTGTCCTACCACGGTTCCCCGCACCTCGGTCTGCCACACGGACCTCCTGAAGGTAACCCTCTGTCTCCGCTTTCTCTGCGCTCTGGGCCTTTGCACACACGATGCTCTCTTCCCACCACCCATTCACCAAGTGCACTTCTTGTCACTCTTCAGGGCTCAGCTTGACTGCCACTTCCTCCAGGAAGTCCTCCCCACCCACTTGGAGATTTCTTTTAAAAAAAATCTGCTTTTCAGGTGTCCTTTTCTAGTCTGCCCACTTCTGCACATGTTAAGAATTTTCTTTCGTTTAAGGCCAGGTCAGGAAGGGATGCCTCTGTCTTATTGTTGCTTTTCTCTAAGTGTGACATTGATGGTGCTTTATATGTGTTTCATTAGATGTGTCCCCGAGGTGTGTTTTGCCGTCTTTTTCTTCTGTTTGGCGTTGCAGACCTTGGTGTACTGGGGGGATTTGTTCGGCGATTGGCCCCAAGCCCACTGCCCTTCTAATGGCGTGAGCAAGACAAGACCGCCTTTCGGGGCAGGAAGACACAATGGGGTGTGTGTGCAGGAGTGAGCTGCATTGTTGTGCTTTGTTATTTATGATACAGAAATTGCAGACTATCTGACATGCATGTAAAACGTTTTCACCTGTCAAAAAATACAGCTTCCTTTATAAAAATCATAAAGTACTCAAGAAACCTTGGGTAATAACATGGCTAGGAATCAATTCCCCCAAATTACTGATAGTTTCAACCAATTTTCACATGTTGGGTTATTTCTTTGTTGTCTTTTTTACTTTTTCTTTTTACAGATTTGGATTCTACTGTATATGCAATTCTGTTCCTGCTTTTCCTTCACTTAATATTGTGATAAGCGTGGTATGCATTGTTGTTCGTGTTTATTGATACAGCTTTATAAACATCATTGTAAATGTTTGTCATACTACTTTAAGTGAATATGTTGCCATCTATTTTTTTTCATTTTTAAATATATTTTTTTATTGTTGATAGTATTACAGATATCTCCCGTTTCTCTCCCCTCCCCCCCTTCTCCCAGGCCCTATCTATACCCTCCCCCCCACCCCCGCCCAGAACTTTACTACCCTATTGCCCCTGCCATGGGCTGTGCATGTAAGTATATAAGTTCTTTGGTTTAATCTCTTCTTGTTCCCCATCCCCTCGTCGAGGTATGTCAGTCTGTTCCAGGCCTCCCTACTTCGGGTCTTATTTTGTTGGTCGATTCATGTTGTTCATTAGATTCCACAAATAAGTGAGATCACATGATTAGTCTCCTCCTCCAGGGTGTCTGTGGGCAAAAGCAAGGACGATGAGAGGGAGCAGCAGAGAGAGGAGGTGGCCACGCAGGGTCATGCCGCTGATAAGATCGGGGATGGGACTAGGAAGAGGTGTCCTGATCCCCTAACCAGAGTGTAGTTCACCACCTTCTCCTGTGGTCCCTACCCTTTGCCTAGATCAGTCCTTGGCCTAGTCAAGGTTTATGCACGCAGCTGCCCCCAGTCCACACCTGGAAAAAGCATAACACATTTCTATCATCGCAGAACCGAAGATGGAGTCTATAAATGGTTCTGGTTGCAGTTCTCGCATGTTCGCTGGATGTCATAAAAATGGCTCAGTGCAAACAGGGAGCCATCACCTTTCACAGCTGGGCCCCGATGACTGCACTTGGAAAGCAGAGAGCTATGCGTGGGTACCCCAAAGAGCAAACTGGAAGTCCTGGTCGGCTTGGCTGTAACTGTGCTGGGGCCACGTGGTCAGTGAGTCTGGGATCCTGTCCACAGTTGGGGTGACCAGGTAGAGTCCAGCAGGAAATGTATAGTTGGCTAATGGAAGGTTCAGGAATGTGAATAAAAGTAGCATCAGGACGTACAGAGTGGCCAGATTATTATGACCACCTGACTTTTGTAGGCAAATTAGCCGTACATTGCATTGTATGGGATATGGAAACCAAAGGCCTGTTCGAACACCTTTGCTGTCTGCAGTTACCAAGATAAAATGTCTCCAATTCGCACAGGAACACAAGGATTGGACAGTCGAGCATCGGAAAAAAGTCATGTGGTCTGATGAATCACGTTTCCAGTTGCATCATGCAGATGGCAGAGTGAGAATTTGGCGGAAACAGCATGAAAGCATGCACCCCACATGCATGAGTGTAACCCTTCAAGCTGGTGTGGGCAGTGTTATGGTTTGGGGCATGTTTTCCTGGCATGATTTGGGCCCTTTAATTCATGTGGAACAACGTCTGAATAGCACAACATCCCTAAGTATCGTTGCTGATCAAGTTCATCCTATCATGTTGATGGTGTATCCCAATGGAGATGGCTTCTTCCAACAAGACGATGTGCCAAGCCACGGTGCTCGTGCTGTGCAGGAGTGGTTTCAAGAACATGAGGGAGACTTTACCTTGCTTAGGTGGCCCCACAATCATCAGATCTCAATCCAATTGAGCATTTGTGGGATGAAGTTAAACGAGCCATCAGGCAGCTCTTCCACAGCCATCAAATCTCACAGAACTGGACAGTGCTATTCATCAGGCATGGTGTCAGATTCCTTGCATCACCTTTCAACATCTCGTGGAGTCAATGTCAAGAAGAATCACCGCAGTATTGAAGGCAAAAGGTGGCCCAACGAAGTACTGAGGGGGTGGTCATAATAATCTGGCCACTCAGTGTATAGCCTCACCTGCTTTCCTGGCACCATGGAAAGATGATGGAGCTGGAATATCACCACTGAGTTTGAATCCTGCTTCCGCCTCTCCCCCCACTCACTCTCTTAGAACCTCTGCTTCATTATTTGTAGAATAGGCATGTGGCAGACGCCACTAGTTGTCCCACTGAATGGCTGTTCCTTCCATCTTCCTTGCTAACAGAGCCCTGGGTTCATCCACGTGGCAATGTGCTTACCTTGGGGATGAATCACATTTGGTCTAGGCCAATGACTGGTGGAGGCGTTGGCATGTGACCTAGTTCTGACCAATAGGAAGTCTGGTTGGTGCAAAATATCTTCCTTCCTTTTCCTTCCTGTCTTGAATTCCTTTGTGCAAAGATGTGCTAGTTGTAGCAGAAGCAATCCTCCTACAACTGTGAGGTGATGAGCCTAGAAGTAAAAGCCCATGCCCTGGGGATGGGCAGGGGAGGCTCGTCAATGACAACGCTGAACCGTTGCATCAAATTTGGGACTTCCTGTGATAGGAGGTAATTCGGTCATTGCTGGTGCGGGTGCTCTGTTACTCAGAGCTGAAGCAGCCCTAACCGACCTTAGGGGTAACGGTAGCTACTTTCCAGAGCTCCTGGGGGAATGAAATGACATATTGTATGTGCGGTGCTACGGCCGTCACTCTCTTACCTGATCCTCACTGCGAACAGTGTGATCTCTTACCCAAGGCTGGAGAAAGCCACATTGGGAAAGAGTGACATGTTGGCAACGGCACTTGCAGGACAGTTGACGGCCCTAGAAATACTCAAAGGGGCATAAAATAGTAAGACACGATTCAGAGTTATTGTCAACACACGCAGCCCTCAGCTCTGTCAGAACCCACCCCTTCGATGGCACATTTATCAAACAGATTCTTTCAATAGAGGCTGTCCCAAGTGTATGTGGGGGCGATCAATTTGGTGTCATCATTTATTCTAACAGCCAGTGCATCCAAGGTGGTTAGTCTAAGCCAGTGGTTCTCAACCTGTGGGTCGCGACCCCTTTGGGGGTCGAATGACCCTTTCACAGGGGTCGCCTAAGACCATAGGAAAACACATATATAATTACATATTGTTTTTGTGATTAATCACTATGCTTTAATGATGATCAATTTGTAACAATGAAATTGGGGGTCACCACAACATAAGGAACTATATTAAAGGGTCGTGGCATTAGGAAGGTTAAGAACCATTGGTCTAAATTGATTACTCTGATGTCACCCAGGAGTGGCTGTGTGGCCCAATCCGGGCCCATGAGCTGTGAAACCTGCTGTGGACTCTTGAGAAGCGTTTTCGCTCTCTGGAGCAAAAGCCATGGATGCTGTGGTGTCTGGTTGAGACAGCTGGAACCACTGTGGCCATGTGACTCCCGGGCTGAGGATGAGATCAACACCGAGACAGGGAGGGTGGCTGCAGGGTGCCCGCTCTTCGCCGGCGGTGCTGAGCGGCCAAGCTAGCCAGGCCTGGAGCCTGCCCTGCACCTGGACTTTCTAATACATGAGCTAAATATTTACTTACGGTTTATGAGTTGGGGTTTGGGATTTTGTTGCTGAAAGCATCCTGCCTGATACTCTGGGTTTATTTAAGAAATTTTAGTTTATGCGAAGGAAACCCAGATGTACACCCAGTTTTACAGAACCGAGCTCTCGCAGGAAGTGAGGTAGGCTTTTGGGATGGGCAAAGAGGCAGCCCTGTGCGGATGCTGGACAAGAGAGTTCAGTGCCGTTGAAGCTGTGAGTTGGTAAAGAAATCTAGGTATTGCTACTGCATTGGTCAGGGCTCTCTAACAAAACAGAACAGAGAGAGAGAGAGAAAGAAAGAGAGAGAGAGAGAGAGAGAGAGAGAGAGAGAGAGAGAGAGAGAGAGAGAGAGAGGCTAACTTAGTCTAAGGCAGGGGTCCTCAAACTACGGCCCGCGGGCCACATGCAAATACAAATATTGTATTTGTTCCCGTTTTGTTTTTTTACTTCAAAATATGATATGTGCAGTGTGCATAGGAATTTGTTCATAGTTTTTTTTTTAAACTATAGTCCAGCCCTCCAACGGTCTGAGGGACAGTGAACTGGCCCCCTGTTTAAAAAGTTTGAGGACACCTGGTCTAAGGCATTGACTCATATGATTGTGGAGGTTAGCAAGTCCAAAATCTACAGGGTGGGCCAGCCAGCTGGAGACTTAGGGAGAAAATGACATTATAGTTCAAGTTGGAAGACCAGTAGGTTGGAATCCCAGGAGAATCAATGCTGTAGTTCAGATACAAAGGCCATTTTCTGCAGAATTCCCTTTTGCTCAGGGGCGGGCAGTATTTTTTTTGTTCTCATTAGGCCTTCGACTGATTGGACGAGGCCCACCTGCATTATAAAAAGCAATCTGCTTTACCCAAAGTCCACTGACCTCAACGTTAATCTCATTCAAAAGCGGCCTTGCAGGAATATGTGGAACAATGGCCACGTAGCTGGGCACTGTGACCCGGCCAAGTTCATACATAAACTTGGTCATCACATCTGCCTGAACGGCAGCAGTGAACCTGCACGCGCTCGGCGGACCGGTGCTCAGCGTGTGTCTGGTCAGTGCCCTTAGCGGAGGTGCAGGATTTAGGACCTCCCACCTGCCCTCCACAGGCCCAGGAGTCCGTGGCCCCATCCCTGCTCTGGGCCAGTTGTGCATTCCGTCCCTGGCCAACAGCCCGTAACCAGAGCCCTACCTCCAGGCCGCCCCTGCTCCCAGCCTCCTTTGCTCTGACTGTGCCCCACTCAGAACTTCAGTGGCTCCTGCTTAAAAACAGGTGGCAAGGAGGCCTCTGAGCCTGGCACTCGAGGCTCCCCTGAGGGTCTACTGGACTCTCCTATGTCTTGGACCCCTAGGAGGACAGGGTCCACCTCAGAGTCTCCTGTGTGACCTCCTCTGGACCATGCTTTGTCACACTCTGCCACTGTGCTCTCTGCTCCGTCTCCCTGAGAGGTTTAGTCCCCACTTGTCCATCTGACGAACTCCTCTTCAACCTTCAAAGCCTTGCTCCGTCAGATGTCACCTCCCTGAGGACCCCTTTCCTGACCCTGCAGGTAGAGCCAAGCACAGCCTCCTCTGTGCTGCCCTGTACCTGCTCCAGGGTCCTCGCTGGTTCCTGCCCCTCTCCTCCCCTCCCCCATGGTGAGTGTGGCCTTAGTATAGCCCTTAGTGTGCCCTGTGGGCATCCAAGGGACCCACTGGCACTGGTTAAATGGACTTGCATTTGTAGCGAGTTCCCACCTTGCCCACCCACCCGCATCTAACAGTGCCTACACGTGGCAGACATTCAAACCAGACTTGCTGAACTGAACTGGGGTGAAAGAAACATGGGAGGAAGAATGGAAGGAAGGAAGGAAGGAAGGAAGGAAGGAAGGAAGGAAGGAGGGAAGGAGGGAAGGATGGATGGAAGAAGCTTGAAAAAAAGCAAAAATCTCTATTTGGAGGGAGATGGTGTGGGGGTGGTGGGAAGAGGGGCATGGAGACAGCCGGTGTAGTATAGAGGGTGTCCCCTTCCTTCACTGTGTACTGGACCCAAATCCCCAAAAGAAAATAAATGCTCAGAGAGAGTCATCTGCTAGGAAAGCTTCCTTTCCCTCCCCAGGAACGTTGCTGGGAAAGTTTCTAGAGAAAGGAAATGGGTCCCAAATGGCTGAGTCATGGGACAGGCGGCAAAATGGTCAGAGGTCACTGGGGAGGGAGCCCACGTCTCCCCAGCTCATCTGCCCAGGGACAGTCGTCACACACATACCCTTGCCACCGTCTCTGCCCCAGGTTCCCCTTGGATGCTCCCTGGACCTCCGCTCCAAAGCCACAGGCCCCGGCTACGGAGGGACCGGATCCCTGGCGGGGCCAGGGCCGCGCCCCGCACTGGGAACCGAGCCGCGGTCCAGCCTCTGTCATGCTTGGCTGACGTGATTCCGCCTTCGCCCCACGCCTGGCCAGGCCGGGGTTGGAGCTGGAGCTGGAGCTGGGAAGAGAGGTGGGGGAATGTCCCGGGGAGAGAGCGCAGTCTGTTCTTGGAAGTCGGGATCGCTCTGCCCATTTTCTGGATGAGGAAACCGAGGTTTCCTGAGGACAAGAGACTCGCTAAAGATCCCTCAGCAGGAGCCAGAGCCAGAGCCAGAGCCAGAAGCCGAGGCCCGGCCTCGCTGCCCCTCCAACATCTACTGCCCTGGCACGGCCCACTCTGCTTTTACTCCTGGGCGACGCTGCCACATCATCTCCAGGAAAAAAAACAAAAAGGAAAAAAAAAGAAAGAAAGAAAAAGAAAAGATGACCTCTGCTTTACTCCAAGTGGCCACCAAGAGGGCACGTCTTTCCCTTAAGACTCAGTAGGCACTGGCTGAGCCTAGATCCTCACAGGCTCTGAGCTGGGCACCTGGGAGACGGATGGGAACCTGCATCGAGTCCACGTCTGGGTCTGGCTTCCTCTGACCTCTCAGGCTGACCCTTGGCCCCGGTACATGTCACTTCACCTGGTGCCTCGAGCTCTGGGTCCCAAGCGGGGCCACACCGCAAGGGTCAGGGAGGAAGAAGGAAGAACGGACAGTTCACTTGTCAGAACACGCAGGGACCTGGTGACCAGGAGCCTTCGCAAAGCAAGGGGCCGAGGGGAGGAGGAGGGATGTATATTTAGAAATAAAGAGTCTGACCAACTGGGTGGAGGGAGAAGGGGGAAAAAAGCCCGCGTCCCTGCAGTAACCTGTTTGCAAGATCTGCCTAATTTAGCAGAAAATCACACACACTGGTCCTGGCACGGGCTGGTGGAAGGTATTTCCTCCCCAGCGTGGGTCAAGTTTCATTCATAGGTACCGTCTAAAATTAGCCCCTCCGCTTTCATTCCCATCCAAACTCCCTGCCTAGCGCAATATTTGGGAGAAACAGGCACTCCATTAAAAGTGTGCCTTCCTCCCAGCGGCCCCGGGGCTGGGAAGGGCTGGGCCCTGTCCTCGGCTGGCGGCCGCTGCGGCTCATAAACCCGGGTCTAAATTCAAAGCATCCGCTCCGGCTGGTGACCTCTGGCTTCCAGGCAAACCCATACCGCCTCCTCCAGCTCACACCAAAGGCCTGGCCAGGTCCCTGGGAGGGGCCCGTTGCAGGCCTGTGACCTTCTGTCTGAGGGTGCGTCCCTAAAGAGGGAAGAGGGGCTTGCCACGCCTGGGCCACGCCACGGGGCCTCTGCCCTGACGTCTTCCTCTCCTCTGGACTCGGGGAGCCTGCCAGCTGGGCCTTTCAGTCTCAGACAAAAACAGTTTTATTGTTATGATTGTTCTCCAAATTAGCATCCCATTAAGGAAAGACTCCTGAGGCCGGGAATGAATCAGCACCACGTGTGGACAGATACCTTCGTTTAATAAATGTTCAGTGAGCACCTTGTATTTGGAGTTTTTTGGTTGTAACCGACGGGAGGAGGACACGGAGGGCCTCCAAGAGCAGGTCGTGTGCCAGGGATGGGCTGGAGTCACAGCCTGAGCGTGACCATGGGAAGCCGGGATATGCTTTCTCTTTATCTCGTAGCAGCAGCAACGCTTCTCTCACTGTCTGCTGGCCTTTGTGCTCCTCAGGCCACATGGCAGAATGTGGCTCCTGCTGCACATGGTCTCAGCTCCAGCCATCTGCACAGAGACAACTCCTATTCCTGGGTTCCAGTTCCAAAGTCCCGGGGAAGGTTTCTAATTGGCTTAGCTTGCATCAGGTGCCTGCCCCCTGACCAATCAGGGGAGGAGCTATTTGCTAGCATGGTGGATTCTGCTGTATCCTTGTGCATGGCAGAAGGACCCCCCACTGATCCCTGATAGCTGACTCCTCATTGGTTCATCAACCTCTGATATATTGCCCACCCTAACCCCCCAGGACCCTTTAGTCCCCATTTAACCTCCCAATGACCCGTTTCCTTGTTCAGCTCCTGCCTTCACCCCTGTCGGGAGTGTGGGGACGTGAGTGGGATTGGCCAGATGTCCTTGCTGAAGTAGCAGGAGGGTGGGTCCACTTCCTGACCATCTCCTGGGATCTTCTGTGGCCGCCTGGGTGAGTCATGTCCTCCACCCTCCCACCCAGCTCCATCCTGGTCGCTCAGAGAGGGGCTGGCTCCCGCCCTGGTGGCTTCCTCCCATTTCCCTATTGAGAGACAGGGATCTGGTGAGACCCAGGGTGGCTGGGAGACAACGAAGTCAGCCTGGATCATTTCATGGGCCCTACAGCTCGGGGAGGCGCACGATGAAGCTTTTTCCTTCTAAGAGTTTTTTATCACCTAAGTGCCCTGGCCAACTTTCTTAAAGTTGCTTCTTTACATTCATCCATCCTTGTACCTACATCAGTGGTTCTCAACCTTCTGGCCCTTTAAATACAGTTCCTCATGTTGTGACACAACCATAAAATTATTTTTGTTGCTACTTCATTACTGTAATGTTGCTACTGTTATGAATCGTCATGTAAGTATCTGATATGCAGGATGGTCTTAGGCGACCCCTGTGAAAGGGTCGTTCGACCGCCAAAGGGGTCGCGACCCACAGGTTGAGAACCGCTGGTCTACATCTATCACAAACCTGGGCCAAAAAAAGTCTGTTTCTAAGACGGTCTTATTTAAGAACTTCTAAGACTGACTTCTTGGAAAACAACATCATGGTTTTCTCATTATGACCATTGCCTGGCTCATAAAAGGCATCCAGCATTTGTGGAATGGAGAGATGGGGTCAGAAAAGAAGGAAAAGCAGCCTTCCCAGGCCATCAGAAGGAAACTTCCATGAGTTTGTAAAGTTGGGTGGCGGCAATGGAAGCACATTTTATCGGGAAGACGTGGACCCGTTTCTCTGCTGACGTTGCACTGTGTGGTTACATCGCTTCCCTCTCTCCTGGATTCTACCCAACTCCATCAACACGCCCAGCTTATAACACGAACCACGGAAGACCATGCACAGGTCCCCGGGGTGGTCATTATGGCCGACTTCACAACCTTGACATTTGTCCTTTCCTTTTCAACTCGAATTAAAACCAGTTTGAGTCCTCAAGCGATGGGTGGGCAGGAAGCCCGCAACCTGCGTTTTGGTCACCTCCTTCCCCTCGAATGGCCCAAGATCTCCCGGGCCTCCTGCCTCCGGAAGTAAAAGTCTGCCAACCTGTAACGGATCCAGCTCACGCACGGCTCTTGAGAGTGAGGGCCTCCTTCAATGTCACCCTCGGCACCCCGCTTGCCTCACATTAGTCCCAACACTCAAAAGTGAAAAGCCATTCCCAGGTACATCCCCCACTTCGCTAAGGAGGGGATGTCCCCCCCGTGACTGAATTCCTCATAGATGCGCAGTGTCCTTGGCCCCTAGGGAACCCCCACTCTGTGGGCCTTTTGTTCTTGTGTTTGAATGTCAAGGCCCAAGGGAAAGGGAATAATTCTGTGCATCTGAGTTCATGACAGATATTGGTCTATAGTTTTCTTACCTTATAATTTCTTCTTCTTCTTCTTTTTTTTTTTTGTTCATCTTAACCAGAGGATATTTTTTCCCATTGATTATTTTTTACATAGAGTGGAAGGGAGGTAGGGACGGGGAGAAAGAGAGAAACATCAACGTGA
This sequence comes from Myotis myotis, assembly GCF_014108235.1. Taxonomy (NCBI): domain Eukaryota; kingdom Metazoa; phylum Chordata; class Mammalia; order Chiroptera; family Vespertilionidae; genus Myotis; species Myotis myotis. The sequence continues at coordinate 5,992,374 of NW_023416368.1, read as the reverse complement.
GAGAGACACATCCATTGGTTGCCTCCTGAACACATCCTGACCAGGACTTGGGATCAAACCTGCAACCCAGGTACGTGCCCTTGACTGAGAATCGAACTCTTGACCCCTCGGTGCCAGGGCTGACGCTCTAATCCAGTGATAGTGAACCTATGACACGCGTGTCAGAGGTGACACGCGAACTCATTTTTTTGGTTGATTTTCCTTTGTTAAATGGCATTTAAATATATAAAATAAATATCAAAAATATAAGTCTTTGTTTTACTCTGGTTGCAAATATCAAAAATTTCTATATGTGACACGGCACCAGAGTTAAGTTAGGGTTTTTCAAAATGCTGACACGCTGAGCTCAAAAGGTTCGCCATCACTGCTCTAATCACTGAGGTACAGCAGCCAGGGCATTATCTTGTAATTTCTTAGTCTGGTCTTGATATTAGGATAATGCCGGCCTCATAGAATAAATTTGAAAGTATTCCCTTCTCTTCAGTTTTCTAGAAGTGTTTATATGTGGAACAGATATTATTTCTTCCTTAAATATTCAGTAATATTTACCCGTGAAGCCATCTGGAGCCTGGAGTTTTGTTTTGGGGATGATTTGTAACTGAAAATTCATTTTAATAATTTTAGGGGTATAATCTGTAGCAATGCCTCTTTCTTGTTTCTGATACTGGTAATTTGTATAATCTCTTCCTTTTCCCTGATTAGTCAAGCTAGACGTTTTTATATTTTTATTGATCTCTTCAAGGAGCCAGTTTTTAGTTTCATAGATTTTTCTGCCGTTTTCCGGTTTATATTTTATTGATTTCTGTAGTGATTTTTGTCATTCCTCTTCCTCTGCTTTCGTTGGGATCACTTTGCTCTCTTGTTTTCTAGCTTCTTAAGATAGAAGCTGAAGTTATTAATGTGAAAACTCCTTTCTTTTAGAATACAGGCATTTTGTGCTATAAATTTCCTTATAAGTACTGATTTAGCAACAGATCACAAATTTTGATATGTTGTCTTTTCACTTTCATTCAGTCCGAAATACTTTCTAATGTCTCCTTTGATTTTTTTCATTGACCCCCTCAATTATTTAGAAGCATGTTATTTAGTTTCAAATATTTGTGGATTTTCCAGAGATCTTTCTGTTATTAATTTATAATTTGATTTCACTGTGGTCAGAGAACATACTTTGTATAACTGGAATCCTTTTAAGTTTATTTAGACTTGTTTTATGATCCAAAATATGGTCTTTCTTGGTAAATGTTCCTTGTGCGCTTGAAAAGAATGTGTATTCCGTGTTGTTGGGTGGAGTGCTGTGTCAGTGCCAATTAGGTCAGGTTGGTTCATAGTGTTGTTCAAGTCTTCTATATCCTTATTGATTTTCTGTCTATTTATCCTGTCAACTCTTGAGAGAAAGGTATTAAAACCTTTTATTATAATGATGGGTTTGCTTCTCCTTCTAGTTCAGTTCTACCAGTTTTGCTTCATGTGTTTTGAAACTCTTATAGGTGTGTAAATATTTAGAGTTGTTATGTCTTGAGGAATTGACCTCTTTATCATAGGACAATGAACTTCTTTATTTTACTTTGCTATTCATATAGCCACCCAGCTTTCTTCTGATTAGGGATAACTCTTTTTACCCGGTATCTCTTTTTTCATCCTCCTATTTTCAGTTTATTTTTGTCTTTAGATATAAAGTGCATTTTCGATAGGCAGAATACAGTTGACCTTTGTTTTTTTCTTTTTAAGTCCAGTATGAAAATCTCTGCCCTTTAATTGTGAGTGTTTAGAACATTTACATTTAATGTGCTTACATGATTAGGTTTAAGATCTTGATAGTTTTCTATTTTTCTCATCTCTTCTTTTCCTTTTTTTCTGCCTTCTTTGGGATTAACTATTTTTTATGACTCTATTTCATCTTCTCTGTTGGATTTTTAACCATGGCTCTTTTGTGATTTTAGTGGTTGTTTTAGAGTTTATAATATACATTTTTAACGTATCACTATCTACCATTATGTGATATTCTGCCTATTTACACATAGTATGAGAATCTTACAATACTATGCTTCCATGTCACCCCTCACAGTGTTTATGCTATTGTTGTTACACATTTTACTTATATGCATGTTATAAGTAAAATTCTACATTATGTTTGTTTAAAGACTAAATTATCATTTAAAGAAATCTTTTATATTTACCCATTTAGTTGCCTTCTTAGTGCTCATCATTCCGTTGTGTGGATCTAGACGTCCATCTAATATCATTTTCCTTCTGCTTAAAGGAGGTCTTCCTTAAACACTTTTTGCTCTGTGGTTTATTGGTGAAGAATTCTTCCAGCTTTTGCACATGGCTGGGGGAAAAAAGTCTTTATTTTGCCTTTGCTTTTGAAAGATGTTTGCTGGGCATACAGTTCTAGGTTAAGAGGTTCTTTCCTTTGAGTATTTTAACATATTGGTCTATTGTCTTTTTAAGTATTCCTTTGCATGGTTTCCAAAAACAACCCTGATACTATTCTTATCTCTGAATCTCTGCATTTCACATGTCTTTTTTCCTCCACTGCTTTTAATATTCTTCTTATCACCGATTTTGAGCAATTTGGTTATGATATGCCTTGGTGTAAGTTTTCTTCAGGTTTATTGAGCTGGAGGTTTATTGAGCTTCATGGAGCTTTAGATTTATAGTTTTCATTTAATTTAAAAAGTTTGAGGCCACTATGTTATGTTTTTGAATATTTTTTTCTGTCCCTATTGGTCCTTTGGGGAGTCCAATTACAAATTTATAATGCCACGTGAAATTGCCCCATAGCTAACTGATACACCTTTCACTTTCTAAGTTATTTTTTCTCCTCGTGTCCTATTTTGGATCATTTCTATTGCTGTTTTCAAATACACTAAATGTTTCCTTCCCCAATATCTAATACGCCCTTAATCTCATTCAGTGATTTTTTTCATCTCACAAGACATTATAGATTTCATCTCTAGAAGTTTGAGTCATATGTTTTTATGTCTTTATATCTTTAATTCAAAGGCATTATATGTTAATGCCTTAACTTTCTGAACATCTGAAATACAATTATAATAACTATTCTAATGCCCTTGTTTGCTAATTCTGGATGTAGAATTCCAGGCTGATAGGGTTTTTTTTACTCTAGTAACTTGGAAGTTATTGTTCAATTTTCTTATTACCTGCATGATTTGTCATGACAAATCAATGATCATTCTTATTTTCTTCAATAGAATATGTTTATTTTCCTCTGACTCTTCCAAGATTTTTTTTTTCAGGATTTTACTATGACATGCCTACTTCCCGCCCCTCCGCCCTCTTGTTTGAGATTTGTTGTGCTTTTTGGATCTGTGAATTAGTGTTTTTAATCAAATTTGGAAAAGTTTGGGCCATAAATTCTTCATATATTTCTTAGGCCCCGTTTTGTCTCTCCTCTCCATCTGGCACTTGAGTTACACTTACGTTAGACTGTTTTCTATGATTTCACGTTTGTTGAACATCATCATTATTGATGTTTTGTTCATTTTTATTGAATCATTTTTCTCTCTGTATCTTAGTTTGGGTAACTTCAATTTACCTGTGTTCAAGTTCACTGATTTTTTTTTTTTTTTTTTTTTTTTGGTCTGCATTGACCAATCTATTGTTAAGTTCACCGAACTAATTTTTTTCTCTTTATTTTGGGCAGTCTCTTGTGGAGACCTGGGCTTCCCCATGGACCAGGTCAATTTGATTTTAACGGACTCTGGACTCTCTCACACGGATCTGATCCCTTTGAATGTTGCACAGCCCTAGAAAGAATCCCTGGTGATGAAAGGATCTTCGCTCCTGATTATGGGAACACTGGAAGGTCTGTGGATATGTTTCTATGATGCCGTGTAAAGCTGATGTACGCAGAAATGAAGCCAGTCCGTGGCAGCTGCTGCTCTCTGGACAGGCCCAGGATGGAAGTCAGAAGGAATGGGGGCGGGGGGTTAGAATAAGTGTCTGTTCCCTGCAGTCAAGTCTGGCGCTCAGACCCTTTAGACTCACTGTCAGTTGCCACTGTCAACACAAGCATTAACCCGTGATGTGTCGATGTGCCGCGTGGCATCACTGAAGACTGATGCTAGCCTGGAGACTAGCCTTGCCTCGGAGCCTAGGAGTCGAACCTCAGGTCCTCAGAGAGCTGAGCCCAGCCCTGAAGAGCCAGCCTAGCCCCTAAGACCCCTACCTCCTCCCGATCGGCCAAAGCCAGTGCCGAAGGGCAGAGCCTGGACGCCTCCTACTCTTCACGCCAACAACACTAAATAGTCTTTGATTTCTCCCCTGGGTCTTGGTCTCTCAGGCATAACTGCATGATAAGCCTTTGGTCTGGGGACACTTTTCCCCATCCCTACAAGGCACACACATACGCACACGCACAGTCATCCCTGCTCATCCGTCCAGCAGGCCGCAGCTGCAGACACCTCCTGTCGCCGAGCCCTAAGTCGGGGTTAGGCGGGCCTCCTCTGGGCTCAGGGACCCTGCGCTCACTGCCACCACTGTGCTGGGAGGGCTCCATTCCTGACCTGCCGCCCCACTGCGCTGGGTCAGTGCACAAGCACTCAGTGCCTCTCCTAGCCTCGCTCTGGGCTTAGCCCGCGGGGCTGCTTGAGGGGGATGCTAACGTGGAACATTCATGATGCTGACATGGAGTCAGGCACTAGCCCAGGTAATCCTCACAACAACCCTACTCATTGGGCACTGTGACCATGATCACCTCCACTTTGCAAATGAGAAAACTGAGACCTAGGGCAGTGAAGCCATCAGTCCAAGGTCAGAGTTCAAAAGCAGCGGCTCTGGGGTCCAATCCAGGTGTGTGATGCCCGAGACTTGCTCCCCTAACCGCTACACCACGGCGACCCTGACCTCCCGAAGCTTTTGGCTGGTTCTTACAAAAGATGGAGATGCTGACACAGACCCCAAATGCTGGGGTCACCCAGAGATGGGAAGAGGCAAGTGGGACCCACTGCAGCCTCGGAAACCCGGGGAAGGCGACGAGTTCTGGGAGGGCGATGGAGGGGCTCTCAGGGGACCCTGGTGACCCCAGATGCCCAGAGGAGGGCCGGGAGCCCCTTCCTCCAATGTCCCTGGGACCTCGGGGCAGGAGATGATGCTGACGCCAGGCCGGAGCGCAGGGCCAGAGAACGCGGGGAGCCGGGGTGGAACAGAGCACAGCTAAATGTCAGGGATTAGGGCCCCAGCCAGGCCTGGCTGCTCTGCGCTCGCTCCTGCCCCGGGAGGAAGAGCAGGGTGAGACTCCCCAGGAGCCCTCGGAAGAGCTTCCGCAAAGGGCCCCGCAGCCAGCGAGCAGGGAGAGCGGCGCCGTGGCGGCCAGGTCGGGGTGGGGCCGCCCGGCCACCCGGACACCTCTGACGGGCAATTTCCAATTTCCTATGGAATTACACTGTAAAAGCAGAGAGCCCGTCACTGTCTGCTGCCTCCCTGGGAGAGGAGAAAGTTACTGTGACGGCTCGAACAGGCTCAACTGTCCCTTCCCAAACCAAACAGCCACCAAGGAGGCCGGAGCATGGAGACCAGGGTCAGAGCCCGAGATGCCCCAAGGCTCAGGGAATCGGGGCGCCTGCATCTGTGGTCTCTCCCTGCTGGGGTGGCCTTGGGCACGTCCCTTCCCCTCTCTGGGCCTCGGTTTCTTCATCCAGGAAAGGGGCTGTTGGACACGACGATGCTGGAGGCCCTTTCCAGCCCCGAGATACCGGCCTTTGGTCATAAAGTTGGGTGTGGGAAAATATGAGGTCTAGGGGGACGGGGGAAGGGGCTGGAACCGTCCTGGGTTGGAACCGTTAAAGGGAGCTCTGTTCAGCCCCAGCCCCAAGGCTCCCAAATCCAGCAGCAGACCTGGGATCCACCCAACCAAAATCAGCGAGGGGAAGCCAAAAGCATGAGTAAGGAGAGGCTGGGCCATAAACATGTCATCTGCGCAAACATCCAGCCCCCTCTGGGGTCCCATTGGCCCTGCCGGGGAGGAGGCTGCTGTGGGGGCCCCCTCAGCCACAACCCCAAGTTTGCTCGCTTGGCCCAGGGTCTCAGGGTGGAGGCCTGACTGCCTAGGAGGGAGACCTGGCTGTGGACGTGCTCCGAGGAGCCCTCAGCAAGGGGGTGGCTCTCCGCTGAAGGAGGCCCCTCCGCCCTGATCTCACGCAGGGCTTTCTGGGATGGTCTCCACTTGAGATCGGCGGAGGCTCCTGCTCCTCCAGCCCTGACCGCTCCCTCCGCCAAGTTCGAGAAAGCCAGCAGCCTCTGGGAGGGACCCGGCTTCCTGGATCTCCACAGGCACTCAGACTCCCATCCCACAAACACAACGCGGCTTCTCTCCCAACTGCCTTCTTCCGTAGCTGCCCCAGCTCAGAGATGGCGCCTCCCCCAGCCACCCCGGGGGGTGTTCCGGAAGGGACCCTCCATCCCGTCCTCCCTCCCCACCCACGTCCAAGAGACCCCACGTCCTGGCAACCGGACCCGTGGTGCGGCCCACACTGGCCCATTCCTGTCTCAATCTCTCTCCTTTTTGGACCTCAAGCACACAACGGTTGATTAATCATATTCTAATGTTCACGGGGCCCTCTTCTTTAAAATGATCATTTTAAATAATGAACACAGAGGCGAGGACTTTGACAATAACCTGCATTTCAAATGCATCGACCTCCCGTCCCGTCCCCATGCCCTCTGCCCTCTGAGGGAGCCGCCATCTCGCACCTTGTGCTTTGTGCCCTATTGCTTCCTTTTAGATAAAGTCCTATTTTCCTCTGTCTGCACCAATAAAGTCTAATTTTAAACTTTATAAAGGGGCATAATCATTTTGTATGCAATCTTTTGAAATGTACTTTTTTTTCTTCTTAATATCGTATTGCCGATCAAACACGGCTGCAATGAGTCCTCTTCGTGCCTCTGCATCCGTTTTGCGATGGAAGCATCAGGTGATGGAGTGTACTTCCCATCTCTTAAACCTAGGCTGGCCTTGCGCATTATTTTGACTAATATAATGTGGCAGCAGTGGCATTGGGCCATTTCTGAACTTTAGCATTAAGAGGCTCTCTGCTCTTCCTCATTCTCTTGGAAACCTCTGTAGCCATGTGAACACTCCAGGCTGGCTTGCTGGGTAATGAGAAACATATGGCCCGATGGCCACCGTCACCCCAGCTGACAGCCAATCAACTCTTGAAAGTGGAACCTCCTAGCTGACCCTCCTCTGACCATGGACTCTGGAGGAAACCCCACTGAGACCAGAAGAACGGCCCGCTGAGCCCAGCCTAAAATGCCTACCCACCGAAGTGCGGATTAAATAAGTCACTAAGTTTGGAGTGGCTTGTTACACAGGGATCCACCAAGATTCAGCCGTATTGTTGCATGCTGCTGTGGCCCTTCCTTTTCACTGCTGTATAATATTCCATCGTGTGTATGTCACATTGTTTATTCATCCACCCACCAGTCACTCACTAGGCATTTGTGTTTCTGTTACTCTGAAAATGCCTCGTGGACTGTTTGGTGCATAGCCTCTATGGAACATGTGCAAGAGATTACGTCTCTCTAGAGCAGCGGTTCTCAACCTGTGGGTCGCGCCCCCTTTGGAGGTCGAACGACCCTTTCACAGGGGTCGCCTAAGACCATCGGAAAACACATATATAATTACATACTGTTTTTGTGATGAATCACTATGCTTTAATTATGTTCAATTTGTAACAATGAAATTGGGGGTCACCACAACATGAGGAACTGTATTAAAGGGCCGCAGCATTAGGAAGGTTGAGAACCACTGCTCTAGACTCACAGCTACTCAGAACCTTCTCACAAAAAACTATTAAAAACGAAAAACAAGTCCGAATGTTCCCTGCTCAAAATCCTTCAATGGCTCTCCCCCTACCCTCAGGGTAGAGTCCAGTGCCTTTACCTGATGGAAGGACCTAGTCAGTTATCTCCTCTCTGCCCATAAGCCTGGCTATTACATAGCTATGGGACTTCGGGGACAAATTACGTCACCTCTCTGCCCCTCAGTGTTTTCTTCTGAAAAATGGGGCTAATAGTAGGCTGAGTCATGGGGCTATTGGGGGGATTCAATGAATTAACATACAAAGCTTTAGAACAGTGCTTGGCACTAAGAACCCCACAAATAGTTGCTATTGTTATTGTTGTTGTTATAAATGTCGCCAAATGGTAAAGCTGATGGTTCCTAGAGGACCTCACACCTCAGGCCTCTGCTCAGAAGGCCTGCTCTGCCCTTGGGTACCTCTCTGCTTGACTCTCCAGACCTCTCCTGGCCGTCACTCATTTTGATACCTTTCCTGCTCAACCCCACCTCCCAGTAGACTTGACCTCACCCTCCTCTGGGCCCATGGGCCCCTGCACACAATGATCATTGCTCATGGCTGGTTCCTGGGCCTCTGAGCTCAGGGCGGTGCCCCATTCCCCTCTATATCCCAGAGCCTGGCACGGAGGAGATTCAGGGTAAATGTATGGTGAGTGAGTGAATGAACAAATGAACTACTGACCTTGTCTCCCCGGTGCAATCATTTATTCATCATTCATCTGACCACCATTTCCCGAGTCCACTCTGTGCCAAACGCAGACATGGCTCAGAGGAGACCTCTGCCCGCAGAGTCGCTGGGCTAAAGCAGACCCCACGTGGATGAGCACGACTCAGTGTGGTCTGGCCTGGGACGTGCAAGTCCCCTACCCAGAACAAGCGAACAGGGCTGCCCTCAAGGAGTCCACGCCCTGGAGGGAAACGAGGCGAGACTGAGATTGAGACAGAGCATCCTGGGCGCCCGGGGCATCTGGGAATTCAAGGTGCACAGGGTGGGCGTTGAGAGAGCAGAGAGGCGCGAGGCCGCTGGGAGCCCCAGCCGCAAGCCCCGCGGGGGCAGGAGCCATCTTGTTCACCCTTAGCCCCTGGCCCAGTCAGGGTCTGACACCGAGGGGTGGTCAGCATAAATATTTGTTGAATATGTGATAAATGAGGAGAGGGAACCTAAAGAATGAAGAACTGCATTCCCGCCCTGCTCTGCCACACACAGTGACGACAGCCAGGACACGTCCCCTCTCTGGCCTCAGATATTTTCCAGCGTCCTCTCCAGCTCTCAGTCCTGCGACCGTACAGAGACGTAGGCCGTGTGCTCGGGGCGCTCCTTGACGGCTGGTGTCTGTGTGTGTGTGTGTGAGTGTCTGTGTATCTGTACGTGTGTGTCTGTATGTGTCTGTGTGTGTGTGAGTGTCTGTGTATCTGTACGTATGTGTCTGTGTGTGTGTCAGTGTCTGTGTATCTGTATGTATGTGTCTGTGTCAGTATGTGCCTGTGTGTGTGTCTCTGTATGTGTCTGTATGTGTGTGTCTCTCTGTGTGTGTCTCTCTGTGTGTCGGTATGTGTGTGTGTCTGCGTGAGCGTGTCTGTCTGTATGTCTCTCTGTGTGTGTCAGTGTCTGTGTTTCTGTATGTGTGTGTCTGTATGTGTCTGTGTGTGTCGGTGTGTGTCTGTGTGTGTGTCTGTGGGTGTGTCTGTGTGTGTGTCAGTGTCGGTGTATCTCTGTGTGTGTTGGTGTGTGTGTGTGTGTGTACGCACAAATGCAGTGCATCCCAGAGCCAGGGTTGGAAAAGCTAATGACAAAGTATGACCCCATCATTCGGGGAGCACGGTTTCTGCGCTAGGCGCCGAATGCCAAGTTCTAAGAGCTCCACGTCCACAATCCCACTTTCCCCTCACATTTCCCAGTCCATGGCCTCCCACTGAGGTCTGCCCTCTGGCGCCTGGATGCACGACTTTCTGCCACTGAGGGCAGCTTTGGATGAAGGAATCTGGCTGGGAACTGAGAGATGCTGGGGCCGGGGGCTGAGGAGCGGGCGCTCAGCCTCGCTGCCTCTCCCAGGCCCTGCAGACCGGAGCCAAGTGCCTCGTGCAAAAGTTCTGCCTGGGCTTTCCCGGCTTGCGTGGCAATTTTCGGAGTTTTCACTTTGCTTCACCGAAGCGTTTCCCATGGTGTTCTGGACTGTTCTTTCTTGGCTGGGTTCAGGGAGGGCAGAGGTCAGCGGAGGCCCTGCCTTTGGCTCACCCTCAGGGAGGTGGATTCCCAGCCAGCCCGCGGGATCCTGAAATGGCCTCTCACACTCAGGCGGGCGGCCGGGACACCGCGTCCTCCCAGGCCCAGCGCCGTGCCCTCCCGTGCCACGGAGCAGCTCAGAGGAGACCAGCTCAGCATGGAAACCCAGCCTCATGAGAGGCTGCAAGAAAGAAGGAGAGAAAGAGAGAAGAGAAAAACTGGCCAGACCGGAGGCCTGGTCTGTTGAGTCAAATTTCCAGCCCCGTTCATCCTGCTCATGGCTGCGGCGGCGGGGCCATCGGGGGGCCGTTCCTGCAAATGTCCTGAGCGGACAGCTCATGGCCTCCTCTGCAGCTGCAGGCTCCCCAGTCCAAGGCCCCCACTCAACAGGTCTGATGGAAGGTCTTGGATGCCGATCCCACATCGAGTCACCCTGGCGGGGAGGGCCTCTCTGGACCCCGGGGAGCGATTTGGATGGTGGGGACCTAGGATCCTGCAGCTGACGCGGCTGCCCTCCCAGGCAGGCGGGGCGGTCCTGGCCGGGTCCGGGGCCTCACCGAGAGCATCTCCCCGCTCCTCCAGGACAATCCCTGGAAGTGACCTGAACCCCGGGGACGCGGGCCAGAGCAGCCTGCACCATGATTTCTGCACACGCCTCTGGCCCTCCGTCGAGGTGTGGGGGTGGGTGGGGGAAAGGCTTGCTCATCCAGGCCTTCGGAAACATCCCGGCACTTTCCTCCAGGCCGGCTGAAGTGACTTTCCAAGTATTTCACTTTCCATTTCTCTCCAGATCTGGTAACAGGGTGTTCCTGCCCTCTCCCCCCCACTGACCTTTCCGCCCGGGCCCTGCCCCTGCTGGGTTTCATCAAGTCCACACGCACTCAGAACCCGGGCCAACGCTGCGCTCAGCCCCGCGGCAGGCGCAGATGTGGGCGCCGGCCCCACGCGGCCTGTGGCAGCTGATCGCCGAGCCCCAGGGACGGCCCGACAGAGGGAAACAGGCGCCAGGGGCCCAGTGGGCTTCGCCGTCTGGCATCCTGTCTGCCGAGGCCAGCCCCGACCTTCCCTAGCCAGCTGTGTTACCCGGGGACGGTGTCCTGAGCTCTCTGAGCCTCAGGGGACTCATCTGCGGAACGGGGTGAGCCCTTTCTCGGTGGGATGTCATGGATTTGAAACAAGACAACGAGTCCGGTCAGAGCGCAAGTGCAGGTGTGCTTAATACACGTCCCTTAAAGAAATGACGCCACCGTACCTTTCTCAGGTAGAATTCCGCCGCTACGACGTCCTCTCTCGGGCACGGCCTCTTCGGGGGCTTTCCAGCCACGTAGGGAGAAGCCGAGACAGCAGAGTCGGACAAAAAACGGGTTTCGATTCTGATTCAACGCACTTCAGCTCTCCAACCCCTGGTTGTAAACAAAAAATAATACAAAATGTGGATAAAATGCCACCTCCCCGAGGGCTGGGGAGCAGGGTTAATGGCACAGTGGTAACCTTTGGCTCAGCGAGCAGCTTGAGGGACAGTGGCCCTCATGGCAAGTCCCCTGGGATCAGGGGTGCCGTGGTCCCAGCCCCTCGCCCTGGGCTGGCTGGGAGGGTGTGGGCTGGAAAGCCCACTGTTTTCCTGAGAAGAAGAAGGTACTGTATCTCGGGCTGGCTCACCTCCCTTCTCTCCCACTCACCACCACTTTTTTTTCTCTTTGCGGCCACATGAATTTTGCAGAGCAGACATAGAAAGCAGGGGATGAAAAAAAAAGAAAGAAAGAGGCGCAATCTGAAGCCAGGAGTGGGCGTCGTGCGAGAGGCTGCAGAGTTGCAGACAGTTGCAGCCCAGCTACGACGTGCGAGGCGAAGCGTCCCAGGTCTCCCAGGCAGGGCTCCGGCCCACTTTGAAGTGTTGACAACACATAAAATTAAAAGCATCACAATGCGAATTAGCACATTGTTTTTTTCCACTCTGATAGCCGCTACAAAGCATTTCATCCCGATGAATCAACGTGAGAGTCTCTTTACAAGGACATCAGGAACACACAAAGAAGTTTTGTTTTCCCTTAAGGGAAACTCACAAAACTAGCGAGGAGATCGGAGCGCTGGCTTGCAGAACCGCTCTCGGTTACAGGGACTTGGGTTTTGCGTTTGAACCACGGCCTTGGAGGTCAGCGATGTCCGCTTGCGTGGATCACAGATGACTTGGGCCCGCTGAGCAATCAGCACCACGCGATGAGATGTCAAAGCCACAACGGCACTGCCCTTGTCTCATGACTGCACGTGTGTGTGTGTGTGTGTGCACGTGTATAAGCATACATATGGTGTACGTCTCTATGTATATATGCATGTATGTGTGTGTGTGTGTATGCATTTTGTGGTTTGGTAAAATAAAGCCTGCAAATTAGGAATAATTTATAACTCGTTATAACTCGATTATTGGCTGGGACTCCCTTTATGCTACAGCAGATGGACTTTTGCATGAAATATTTTCCCCGAGTTGCTATAGAGACATGCCAGCATCTTTCTGCCGCAGCGATTCCCTGCAGGCCTGTCTGCTGTTGCGCCCGGTGCCGAGCGCTTGCAGGCTGAATCACTCGCAGCCCTCGCGGAGGCTGCTTAAAGGGCCGGGGGCCCTGGGAGCCGGCCCCCGCTACTGCCACCAGGGATGGGCTGCTGCAAAAGTCCTTAGGGCTGGATTGCGGGTGGGGGATGGGCTGCCGGTGAAAGCCCATGCCCACGTGAGCCAGGCAGCTGCAGGGGCGAGGGCTGCGGTGGGGGAGCATAGTAACTTGGGCTCATGGAGGACCTACTCTGTGCTACCTGTGGTCCATCTCTTACTGTGTCTAGTCCCTGTGGCAACCCTGTGAGGTGGGTCCTGTTATCCCCACTTTTCAGGTGGGGAAAACGAGGCACGGAGGAGTTGAGTGATATGGTTGCTACAGTAAACATTCAAACCCGGCCTCTCTGACTGCCATCTTACTGCACGTGTCTTCCCCAAGTGGCGGTGGGTGCGTTTGCAGCTCGGGATCTTGGGTGAACTGAGAAGCCACAGGCCAGGCAGGGCGGCCCAAAGCAGGCCTCTGCCAGCTCCTCTGGCTGTCGGAGGATCCTCAGACAAAACGTCCCGCCTCCATCACGCAACTCACAGCCCATTTGGGCAGACACACTCAGGCCTGTCTGACCAGCAACATAAACATGGCCAAGCATGGAGACGCGGTGGGTCCCAACTCTTGAGCCAGAGGCTGTACATGCCTCCCCCTTCCCTTCTCAGACAAAGTCAGGGACTGAGTGACGTTTCCGGGAGCCGTTTACAAGGAGGGTGGCCTGGAGGGATGACAAGGGCCTGGGTTTTCAAGTCAGACACACCCAGGTTAGCATCCTGGGTCCACCCTCGTGCAGAGGTGTGACTTCAGGCAGCTCGCCACTCCTCTCGGAGCTCTGACTTTCCTCATCTATAAAATGGGGCTCCTGCTACCTACCTGGCAGGTTAGACTCAGCCTTCCCCCTAGCATGGAGCACCCTAGAACAGTGCCTGGCACACAGTAGGACTTGCTAAACATGATGCGTAGGTGAATACACTTTTAATATACCTGGCATATATTAGGTACTCATAAATGGTACAAATTACTTTAATCTCGAATTTCTTAGACTTTTGGGACCGTTTTCTTCCTTCATATTCTTAACCTTTCTCTTTGGGCAGGGTTTTAAGAAGGATCCTGAGTCCTCGAGTCTTCCTTCAAACCATCATAGCCAGGATTCTCAGAGAAACAACGCAACGTGTTAACAAATATCTCAGTCCATGGAGATCTCTTCCTAGGAGAGGACATTTGTCAGGACTTTTTAGACTGAAGCACAGAAACCTAACTCAGACGGTCTTAAGCTAACAAAGGAGCTTATTCAAAAGCGTCCTACAGCCTCAGGTATGGCTGGATCCAGATGCCCAGCCGACCTCCATCCATTTCTTGAATTTTCTCTCTCTCGTTTGGCTTCCCCTTCAGGCATGCTCTGCCCTTGTGATGGGAGGAAGCTGCCTCGCTGCAGGGCTACTTCACACCAGTTCAGCCCCTTAGCAAAAACAGGACTCCTCCTCCCCAAGGTGCAAATACAAGTCCCAGGACAGAATTTCATTGGATGCACTGGAGTCACATGCCCTGTTGATCATGCCTCCTTTCTGTTAGTTAGCCTGGAGGTGTACTCGGCCCTTCCTAAGTCAGCGTGGCCTGAGGGTAGGCAATGAGCAGTTCTCAAGGGTAAATGGATGGTCTTGTCAGAAGGAGAGGAGCAGGATGCTGATCAGCCAAACACCGCCAGTATCTGCCACTGGGAGGGAAACAGCCTAAACTTTACCCTCATGACACTCTTGAAAGGTAGTTACGATTTTTCTCATTTTACAGAAAACCGAAGCCCAGAGAGTCTGGGGACCTAGTCCAAGGCCACATCCTGTGTCAGTGTCAGAGTCAGGGTGGGAATCCTCAAGTCCATGTTCTTGCTGGGACTTTCTCAGAAGAAGTGAGCTGGGCAGTGGGTCTGCAGCTAGCATTTGGAGGATGGTGGGAGGCGCAGATGGCCCCCGAACCCAGCCTCAGCCAGGGTAAGCTTCCATGCAGGACTGTCTGCGGTTCTTGCTCTCATTTTTGACAAGTAGCACGCCTTGAGACAAGCAGGTGCTTGCCTTCCTTCATCTGCCCCAAAGCCCAAACCATATTCTATTTAATGCTGGAGAGTCTCGTAAGCAATTTATCCTTTTATTTTGGTTGTCTTGGGTCAGAAATAATTTGGCATTATTAAGAGTCTTATTTTTAGACATCATTTTTCATGGGCTCTTTGGTGCTTCTCTGAACTTGGAGAAGGTCCCTACATCTCAGGCCATCACAGACCCACAAAACTGGGGTCTTCCAAGAGTTTTTCAGATGGGCACACCTCAAGCCCATCCTGAAGATCTATGCTGGTCCCCTTGCTTTCTCCGCCCCCCCCCTTCCACCTCCAGCTCTCGCTCAATCTGAAGGCTCCTCACCCCTTGGAAGGTTACCTTGATTGCTTCGTACCTGTGCTTTCTCCTCGTCCAGTAGGGCCACTTATCCGTGCTGCACAAAGAAACGCTTCACCTCTCTGGACCAGGGCCAAGTCATTTGTACCCGTAATTCCACCTGCCCTTGACTTCATCTGCAGAATCTTGCCCTTCAAGAATTGGCTCCAAATAAAACCTGTGAAGGGATTTGTCAACTGTAAAGCAAAATATGTGATAGATGTTAGAGAATTAAAGGTAGTTTTCCCAGGTTATTCTCTATTTCACCCTCACTAGTCTCTTGGGTCTTTCTACATTGAAAATTCATACACACACACATACATGTATACCAATCCTATATAATAAAAGTGTAATATGCAAATTGACCAAAACGGCAGAATGACTGGTTGCTATGAAATGCACTGACCACCAGGGGGCAGACGCTTAATTCAGGAGTTACCCCCTGGTGGTCAGTGCGCTCCCACAGTGGGAGCGCTGCTCAGCCAGAAGCTGGGCTCATGGCTGGCGAGAGCAGCGGTGGTGGTGGAAGCCTCTCCCACCTCTGCTGCAGGCGGGTGGTAAGGAGCGAGGGGTCTTAGACTGCGAGAGCCCTGGACTGCGAGAGGGATGTCTGACTGCCGGCTTAGGCCCGATCCCAGGGCCTTAGGCAGACATCCCCTGAGGGGTCCTGGACTGCAAGAGGGCACAGGCCGGGCTGAGAGACCCCCTGCTCCAGTGCACAAATCTTGTGCACTGGGCCTCTAATTACATATAAATAAATATATATTTGCATATCAATAGATATTAAATATATACCAATATACTAGTACATATCCACAAATACATATATATTTAAGATATATACAGGGTGGGGTAAAAGTAGGTTTACAGTTGTGAATACATGGAACAGTTTATTTTTGTATTATTATTATTTGTTAATTATTGTATGATTTTTCAGGTGAACAACTGTAAACCTACGTTTGCCCCACCCTGTACATACTTTGTTTTTGTCTGTCTTCCTCACCAAACAGTAAATTCCCGGGAGGTACGCCACGACGGCCGTGTTCAGCATGGTAGCCCAGCACGGGGCATTGTCCCGTGTGCAGTTAGACGCTCAGTGAGCGCTTGCTAAAGGAATGAAAACGTGAGCGAGCGAGGGAAACAGAGTCTGGATTCCTCAGCCGGCAGTAAAGTAACAGCACCAGAGGTAACACATGTGGCTCCAAATCACAGCTCTGCTGCTTCTTAGCGATGCAACCTTTTGGGTACAGAACCTTGCTTGACCTTCTGTGTTTCAGTGTCCCCGCGTGTAAAATGGGGATGAGATGGTATTTCCCCGAAGCTGCTAAAAGAGCACACCTATGTGTGTTCAGTGCTTACAATCAATAGTAAGCACTCAATAAATGTCAGCGCCCGTCTTCCCTCTTTAGAGATTCCGCAATGCCTCTGGTACTGGGCAAAGGTTGGCTGCTTAGTAAATATTTTTTGCTTGCTAGAGGGATGAATTTATCAGAATGGTGGGCACATCTGGGTGTGGGATTTCCATTCCTGGTTGAGAGAAAGCTATGAGATGTATAACTGAGTCAAGAATTCAGAGAGGATGAACTGGGGGATGATGAGAAGTTAGAATGAGGAGCTGGTAGTGTCTGTGTGTGTGCACACATGCATGCGTGTGCATGTATGTGTGTGTGTGTGTGTGTGTGTGTGTGTATGGGTAGGTGTACACAAGGAGAGGGAGCTAGTTCCTCAAAGTCCATTGACTCTAGTTTAAAAGTTTATGCTTATAATCCACAGCTACCTGGGAGCCCCTGGAAGTTCTTGAGAAAGAGAAACGTAATGGAAATTCTTTTGCTATCTGTATGGAGGAAGGACTTGAACAGGGAGGAGCTGTGAGAGTAATTTTAGTAATTTAGGAAACAGAGACATCACTAGCAGGCATTCAACAAACCATGCTGACATCAAAAAGCAAGAAGAGGCAAGTCTTGGAGACTCATTGGATCCATAACTCAAGAAATGTTTATTCAATATGGAGCAGAAGAGAGGAAGGGACCTGCTTTTCTTTTTCCTTTCTAAAATTATAAATGTGATTTTTCCATTGTAAAATAATACAGCCCCACACACGATGGAATTAGGAAATGAAAGGGAAAATGATCATCCATAATTCTGCAACCTGAACATCACCATGACTGCATTTCATGACACGCCCCCCCCCCCCCCCCCATATCCATGGCCTTAGGAGAATGAATGAATCTGCTGTGTTCATGATGGCGATAGAGAAGGAAGGTGGAGGTGTGAGGGAGCGAAGAGTTTAAGGCCATGGCTGAACACACACTCATTGCTAATCTGATTCAAGCCCCACAAAGGAGACTGAAATAGCAAGAAACACATCTTGGCCCTGTGTTGGAACCTTCCAGTTTCTCTGTGCAACACTGGACATCAACAATGGCCACCTGATCACCGGAACCCTCTTCCTTCCTCACCATACAGTGGACATGGCAGTGTTCTGTCTTCTTGGCATCTGCTGTCCTTTACTTATTGGATCTGATCTTCCTTTGGAGAACATTCTCCATTGTGTACAATCAACTGCTTTTTGACGAAGGTGTTGGCCAATGGCTGCTTAGCTGGTTCACCCAGCAGATGCCCTTGTCTTTTGCACACTCGCCTGTCAGTATTTGGGTGGCCTGGTTCATCAGCCTGTTGGTCATTAGGTCAACTGGTTAACCAGACTTTTGGGGAGACAGGCAGGTTAACCCTACAATCCAGGGGCTCACAGACAAAATGATCCATCTGTCGGTTGGTCTGTTGACCAGCAATGAGCTCATCGGTCTATCCATTGGGCAGTCAGTCGGTTCACTGAGGTATTAACCACTCCACTGGCTTAACCATCACTTGGTTATTTTACCAGTCTGTCAGCCAGTCTCTCCATGAGCTTCTGGCAGGTGAGCTCCTCAGTCATTCACTAAGTCCGTAAGTCTGTCAGTTGCTAGTGAGCCGGTTGGGCCACACCCCCGATGAGCCCCTCCAGCTGGTGATCTCAGTCCTCACCTGAGCGGGGAGGGCACGGAGGGAGGAGCTCATTTCCTCCCTGCGGAGGTCCTTTGAAGTGCCCAGTCAATCCTTGGAAACTTTAAATCAGAAGTTATTTATGAGGCACCAGAGTGAAAACAGCCCCATCATTCTAAATTACTAGCAGCTAACTTGAGTTCACTCATTTTGTTTTAAAAAAAAAATTGTTAAAATTCAGAACCATGGTTCCCCTTCTGGCCCCCACTCCCATGCCCGGGGCCGGCCGCCTCCTCCTCCTTTCAGCTGGGAGATTGGTTTTCAGGAGCCTGTGGCCTCATCAGCTGCTCCCCATGCCAACCGGAGTTGTCTAGGTCCATGAAGAGATGAGTCACCTCCTGGAAACGGAATGCATGGGGAGCCAGGCAGGTTCCCAGACCCTGGGCCCTGGGCCTGGGGGTCCTGCTCAGGGGCTTGTGACCCCAAGAGTAAGGCAATAGTCCAGCCTGTGGGGCCGTTTTCCACGTGGAGGCCCTGTACACCCGATGGGTCTGCAAAAATGATCCACTGGGTCGGGCTCCAGCAGAGGGGATTAAAGAGCTGTTTTCTTCTTTCTTCCTGGGAGGGGAGGTGACATCGGGCGTTTAATATTCAGAGCAGGTTTCCTAATCGTCCGAGGACAGGCAGTGCACTGGGTGCCGGGACACATGGGCTCTGGGCCGGCCCACGGCCAAGAGAGGAAGAAGTTGGCTCTTAGCCACCTCCCGCCTCCCCACCGAGCCACTCTCTTTCCAGGTTTCTTATAACCTCTTCCCTCCCTCAACCCCACCTCCAGCTCCGACTCTCCTCTCAACTAATCTCCAAGAACTGACCCTGTGCATGAGATTGAGCCGTCAAGTCCAAGCTCAACAACAGGCATTTACTGAGCGCTTCTTGAGGTCGGGATCTCCTGTTCTCTCCTCCCGAGGCGCTTACATATTTATTTATTTACTTATGCAACAGGTATTTGCAGGCATTTGCATACTCACACTGGGCTGGGTGTGGAGAGACAGGGTGAAGGAAAACAGACGTTGCCCCTGCCTTCATGGAGATGAGAGTCTGCTATACAGATTCGGAGAATAATCAGATGATGACAGAAAGGAGTGTTCAGTCCCCTGAGACAGGCGCTTGATGGGAGACATCTGTGGTCCATGAGCGAGACGATGCCGAGGCCTATATCAGTGATGGCGAACCTTCTGAGCTCGGCGTGTCAGCATTTTGAAAAACCCTAACTTTGGTGCCGTGTCACATATAGAAATTTTTTGATATTTGCAACCATAGTAAAACAAAGACTTATATTTTTGATATTATTTTATATATTTAAATGCCATTTCACAAAGAAAAATCAACCAAAAAAATGAGTTCGCGTGTCACCTCTGACACGCGTGTCATAGGTTCGCCATCACTGGCCTATATGGTGGTGGTTTGAGAAGCCAGGGAACTTCCCACAGTAAATGACTGTCAAGGTTAGGAGCTACGAAGGCGAAGAGAGGAATGATCCTCTTGAGTAGAGGGAGCAGCATGGACAGGGTCCTGTGGAGAGAGGGAACCTGGAACATCGAGGCCCTGACAGTGAGCAGCTGGGGCCCTGCAGGGAGGACGTGTTCCCCAGCACACAGCGGGTGGACAGTACTGTTATAAATGAAGCATCCTTGCACATGCCTTAGAACATATTCCTGGGGCACCTACTGTCTCCCAGATTCAGCCTACATTTCTCTGCAGTATCAGTGAACCGTTTGCCGGGCGTGTCTGGAGTTCCCAACCTTCAGGAACCATCTCAGTGTTTGCAGTTCGCCTTTGGGCCGTCCCTAAGTCACTGCACCTGGTAGGCGCTTACTACGCATTGAATGGATCGACAGGTGAGAATAATGAGCCGCCTGTGGGGGGAGCGACAGGCTGACTCCTACAAATGGGCCAATCCCATCTCTTAACCCAGCCTGCTCTCAAGGTGTGGGGCTTGGTGGGTTTTCAAAGCCTCGGAATCGCTGCTCTCTGCACGTTCAGCTCCGTCTCTAGGCTCCTCGAAAGCCTGGAGCTTAGGATGGGTTTTGGGGAGGGGGTACCTGACGTGGTGGCCATGGGTCATGGGCCGGCGCTGGGCTCTTCCTTCTTGCCCCTGGACACTAGGAACAGAACTCAGGCACCTTCAGACAGCGCTCCCACTGCGCTCCCAGCTGCAGCCGCACCCA
The DNA here is from genome assembly GCF_014108235.1 of Myotis myotis. Classification (NCBI taxonomy): domain Eukaryota; kingdom Metazoa; phylum Chordata; class Mammalia; order Chiroptera; family Vespertilionidae; genus Myotis; species Myotis myotis. The sequence goes on along the minus strand of NW_023416368.1, from coordinate 5,972,107 downwards.
CCTGCTCCCATTCGGCCACCTGCGCCGCACTCTCACACCTCTGTGCCTTCCAGCTGCTGTTCTCTGGGCCTGGAATGTCTTCCTCCTGCTCTGGCATCCACTCAAAACCACCTCCTAACAGTCCCCCCCCAACCCCCGCCCCTGCCAACTTCCTGCCAGGCAGAACCAATCGATCCCGCATTCTGCGTCCACCCCTGGTGCGCATGCCTATTGCAGCTCTTCCCAGGGTATGGGTACCGCCGCAGGCCCTGCCACGGCCCAGGGAGTTCCACCAGGCAGGGCTCGCTCATGGCCAGTAGTCGTGGCCAGCAGATTCTGCCTCCACGCCCCAGCTCTGGTCAGTTAGTCGTGGCTGCTTGGAGGGCTCTGCTTGAGGCAACGCTGCCCAACGATGGGAGGCCCCTGGTTGTAACGTTCCCGTAGCCACGTTCGGAGAATAAACAGGCAGGAGAAGTGAACGCTCACGAACTATTTTGTGTAAGCCAGTCTATCCAAACATGAGCAGTTTAACATACGATCAATACGAAAACCACGGAGATATTTTACATTATATTTTTCATGCTGAGTTTTCCTGGTCCCAGTGTATTTCGCATCTCCATTCAGATGCTGTGTCTTCATCGGAAATGCTTGATACTTGCTTCGATTTCATAACACTCGTAGCTGAAGAAGTAGATCCGCATTCCCAAGTTCCAAAGATACGGAAAAGCTTTCCGATAAGAGCGAGATCAGTTGTTAAATCTAAATTAATTTAAAAATCCCGTTTCTTAGTGGCACTAGCTCCATCTGAGGTGCTCCACGGCCATGTGTGGCCAGTGGCGACAGTTCTGGGGGGACATGAGAGCTGCAGAGGTTTTCCGAGGAGGGGACGCGTCAGATGAGCATGAGGACGTTGGCTCTGGTTTTGGCCGCGGAACAGACCGGAGGGCACAGCCTGGAGTGGGCAGGGGGCAGGGAGGGGGCGTTACAGTGAGCAGCTCAGAGTGAGCTGGGGCCGTCAGAGGCTCAGTCACTCACGCTGGCTCCTGCTCTTGGGAGGGGAGTCCCAGGAAGCTGGAAATGGTTCCGTCCCGGGGAAGGGCCCCCCTCCAGGGAGGGGCTGTATTGTTGCTGACTTTTTATTGCAATTATCTGCGTTGACCTCACTCTGAAAGGGGAGCTAGAACGCACATGAAGTGGTGGAAAGAACAGGGCCCTGGGGTGAGAAGCTCTCCAAGTTCAGCTGAGAGGCCCTGGGACCCTGAGCCAAGTGGCCCCGCCCCTCCGTGGACCGCTTTTCTCGCAGGACCGCTCACCGCCCCGTGCAGAGCTGTGTGCGTGTGTCCGGCGGGCGGTGCGGGTTGCATGCAATGACCCATGTAAGCCATCCGGTTACGGTCATGGGTCTGGCACGCAGTCATAGGAGGGGCGCAGGCCATGGCAGTTGACTCTGCGTTCTCGTTCACACAGGAACAGCTACGTAAATGCAAGGGCCGAGGTGAGAAAAGGTGCAGTACAGACCGGAGACTCCCCACATGATCCCAGAGCGGGAGGGGCCAGACCTGGGTGCCTTTTGGGATGGTGACCCTGGGAGACTTATCCCACCAGAGAAGGAGACGGCAGGGGCTAGCAGGGTCATTCTGACCACCCAGGCTCAAGCCAGTGTGCCTGGTCGAACTCTGGCTCCACCACTTCCCAGCTGTGCCTCAGTTTCCTTGTCTGTAAAATGGGGATCATCATAATTCCCCTCACACCGAGTGTGCTATTTGGGTCGGTATGATTTTTATCACTGTTTACGGGCGGTTACAGCCTGGCTCTCACGTGGCCTAGCCAAGCCCCCTTCTCCAGGCAACCCCGTGGACACGGTGAGAAGGACAAGGCAGTGGTCGGGGACATTTGGTCAGGCCTCTGCCAGGTTCCTCAATTCAGGGAGCGAGCAGCCACGGAAGGAGCAGCGGAGGGCCCCGCCCACTGCGCTCCCAGGTGCACCCAGTGCTGGTGGGAGGACTGAGCACTTGCCAGAGGCTGCATGCTCTTGGCAATGACAGCTTTATCAACGGGCGTCACTGAGGGTTTAGATAATGCGGGGGCCGCAGCCTGGCTGCCGCAGAACCACCTGGGGAGGTTTTTAAAAAGGACAGATTCCCAGGCCCATTCTAGACCCGTTGGACCTGGATCTCCAGGCGTGGGTTGGAATGTGTATATTTTAAAGTTCCCCGGGGTGACTGCCATGCACAGCCAGGCTTAGAAACCTCTGGCTCTCGGCTCTGAAACGGCAGCTGGTATGACAACCTGAGGCGAGCTGAGCAAGCCTGAGGCTGTGATTCAAAAGGAACCGCTCCCCTCGTCTTCAGCGGTGACACCAATGCTCACACCTGGCCCCAGGACTGGCTAACGGCGGGGAGTGTGGCAGCGCCCGTCACGGGTGGCCCTCTGCCGTGGCGGCGTCCCTTTTCTAGGAGGCGATTATCTTTCCTTTCCAGCGCCATAACTTCTCTCTCTTCCAGCCCCAACTCGGATCCTGTGCACGCACCGTCTTTCACCGCATCCCTAGAGAGGAAAATAAAGAGCAGATAGCAGATAGGTGTTAAAACCAGCCCGACTGAAAAAATTCCACTTTTAGAGAGATGCTGGCTGGAGCGTGCAGGGAAACATGGCAGAGGCATTTATCAAAGCGCTGTCGCCCTGACCGGTTTGGCTCCGTGGATAGAGCGTCTGCCTGCGGACTGAAGGGTCCCAGGTTCGATTCCGGTCAAGGGCATGTACCTTGGTTGTGGGCACATCCCCAGTAGGGGGCGTGCAGGAGGCAGCTGATGGATGTTTCTCTCTCATCGATGTTTCTAACTCTCTATCCCTCTCCCTTCCTCTCTGTAAAAAATCAATAAAATATATTTTTAAAAAAGGAAAAGTAGAAATGGTTGCTCACCAATGGACAAACAACCTGTTATTTATCTGAGCAGCGAGCCCTACTTGGCCATTACACTTAATGCAAGACATCCGTGCGTCTCAATATGCGTAATTATTAAAAAAAAAAGCAAGTTGCAAAAGGATATGTATTACATGAGACTATTTAGATAAATTCTAAAAGCACCACCCAGCACCATATACGGTGTATGGGTACGCTCCTGTGCAGAGAACGTCTGAAACTTGCGTGGAAACTGTTCGCCGCGTCATCTTCAAGTTCGTGATTAAGTCTGGGAGGGGCGGGGCGGGCCCTTGTAAAAAGATCTGAAGCAAACACGGCAAATGTCAGCGTTTATTAAATCTCACTGGTAGATCAATGGGTGTCTCATTATTTCCGATCCTTTTAAGTACGTCTGAACTATTTTACAATAAAAATAAAGCAAGCTGGCATGGGTGAAATCAGAGAGGTTTGAGTCACGCAGCCTGGAAAGGGAAGGACAGGGGGGAAGCCAAGGAGATTTGGGGTTCGGCGTGGGTACATGTTGAAAACTTGTAGGGTGCAGGGGGAGAAAGAATGAGGTCGTGCGGTGTTCTGAAACGAACGTCTGACTCTTGATAGAGGCATTTAACCCGTTATGGTTACTTCGTCGCTGATAGGCTTGGACTTACTCCTGTCTTTAAAGATGTCTCCCCGTTGTTTTAGGCCTAACGTGCTGATAAAGGGGTCGGTTTCACAAACACGGGCTCGAGCCACAGCCTGTGCACACGAACTGAGAACAGAAGATTTGGGGTCAGCGAGTGACCCTCGTTTGGATAATAAGGGGCGTGCTAGTGCCGGTCCTTTGAACCAGGATACTCTGAAGTTGACGTGGAATGTATTTATTTATTTGTTTGTTTGTTTATTTTTGGGGGGTGATGGTCCATTTTCTAATATGTATAACCCGGTTTTAATAACCACGCTGACATCTCCGACATCTCCAGCTCCTCAGTGTTCCCTTGTGCCCCCTCCAGGTCAATACCTGCCTTGATGTGGGATTTAAAACGAGCTGTCTTCATCCCAAAATGGATGTTGCCTCCACACTTGGGCCCCCACCAAACACATTGCTAAAGGGACATTTCGCTTCGAGGGCCAGGGAGGGGCGATGGCAAGAACATGGATCTCGAGTCAGACACGAAACGATGCCGTACACGCCTGCCCCAGCTGGACACTTGCTCCTTCTGCGTGAGCGCTCCACTCAGCCCCAGCCAGAGGGCAGGTCGACAGTCCGACAACCCTGGATGAGTCATTCCATCCCTTGAACTTCGGCCCCTCATCTTTTTCTTTTTTTTAACTGATTTTTTAAATTTTTTAAAATATGTTTTTATTGATTTTTGAGAGGAAGGGAGACGGAGAGAGAGATAGAAACATCAGTGTTGAGAATCATTGACTGGTTGCTTCCTGCACGTCCCACACGGGGGATCGAGCCTGCAACCGTGACCTCCTGGTTCATAGGTTGACGCTCAACCGCTGAGCCACACCAGCGGGGCTCGGCCCCTCATCTCATTTTTTTTTGTTTATTTTTTATTTTTATTTTTAAAATCCTCACCTGAGGATATTTTTTCCCACTGATATTTTAGAGGGAATGGAAGGGAGAGGGAGAGACAGAGAGACACACCGATTGGTTGCCTCCTGCATGATCCCCACGGGGGCCAGGAGCCTACAACCGAGGTGCGTGCCCTTGACTGGAACCAAACCCGGGACCCTCCAGTCCACAGGCCGACGCTCTGTCCACTGAGCCAAACTGGCCAGGGCCGGCCCCTCATCTTAAAGCCAGGACACTCATACCCACCAATCGCACTGCTGGCAGATTGAGCGAGAAAATGAACATAACCCCCGCCCCGTCGGGGGCCCTTGGTCGATTTTCTTTTCTCTCTCCCACGCCTTGGGTACTGACACGCACACCATTCCATTTCATCGTCCCGGGATGGTTGGCTGGAAGGGAATCCCAGAGAAGGCTGGTGCCGGCCCCAGAGCCGGTCAGCAGGGCTGTTCCTGCCGTGGTTCCCGCCCATCCAGGGGGGCTCCCTCAGGGGAGGCAGGGGGTCTGTGCTCCGAGGAAGGCAGGACCCTCCTCCCCCGCCAGCCCCCACCCGGGGAGTGCCGAGTGGCCCTCCCGTGGCTGCCAGCTCTCCTGCGCCCGCCGGAGCCGAGTGAGGGGCCCGCGTGCGGACGCCGGGCTGGGCCGGCTCCACGCTCCATGTGCCCTGGCCCCATACACCATTTGTCGAGCAGCAGAACAGAATTTCCTCATAAATAAACAAGGGCTTGGGTTTCACGTTGGGGAGGCGATGACAGAAGAGGGCCTGGGGCTCTCGCCGTTATCTGCACCCGGGCCTGCCAACTCCTCGCCGCCTGGAAGAGTCTCGGAGAGAGGAAGGCGAGCCTGGCCAAGAGCACATTTTTCGGTGGTAGCGTCACTGCCTGGCGGCTGGCCGCAGCTCCTCTCACTTCCCGCGACGTCGTCCCTCACACTGGCCACCGGGGACTCTGGGCTCGGCAACCACCAGAACCCCTGCCCCGTGAGTGTGAGCACCTGAACTTGGCTAGGAGGGGGCTGGGGAGGAGGGGCGGCCAGAGGCCGGGAGCCATCAGGCCCGGAGGAGAGGGATCGAGGAGTTTCTAGTCTAGGTCCCCTGTCCTGTCCCGAGTGAGCTCTCACCCCAACCCTACTGGGCCAGAAGCGGGCATGTCCTGTGCAAGCCGGGTGCCGGCCGAAGGGGAAATTGAGGACAGTCCCATCCGGGTTTAGGGGCAGTACCTTCTGTGCCCAGGTCCGAGGAAGGTCAGATCACAGGCTGGAAACCACCGCCCAGCCCTGGGAGAGGGGAGAAACGGAATACTACACAGCCCTCAACACGGAGGGGCCAGGCTACATGGGCGATCGTGCCCACGTACTATTGACCCAAAGAAACGAGACACACAAGAATTTATACTGTGTGATCCCATTCATAGAAAGCTCCAAAACAGACCAAAGCAACCGATGATCATCCGCGTCAGAATGGTCCTTACCGCTTGGCGGGGGGCTGACTTAGAAGGGGCACAGGGAGCCGTCTGGGTGCTGGCAATGGCCTCTCTGCTGACCTGGGTGGGGTTACACGGTGTCTGCATCAGGACACCGTGTCTGTACTGAGCCCAGCTCCTGTCTGAACTGCTTTTCCGCTTGGCCTCATGTAGGTTACACCTCAGTGAAAAGTATTTCTTAAAAGGATGCTGAGAGGATGAAAGCAAATCAGATCATTTCCTTCCGTGATTCGTGTGTCACACAGACCTCCCACTGCTTGGAAGATGAAACCCAAGCTTCTCCCCCTAACCCCGTGGTCGGCAAACTGCAGCTCGCGAGGCACATGCGGCTCTTTGGCCCCTTGAGTGTGGCTCTTCCTAAGCCTTAGGAGTACCCTAATTAAGTTAATAACAATGTACCTACCTATATAGTTTAAGTTTAAAAAATTTGGCTCTCAAAAGAAATTTCAATCGTTGTACTGTTGATATTTGGCTCTGTTGACTAATGAGTTTGCCGACCACTGACCTAACCTACAGGCCCTCCCTGATCGGCCCCTCCCCCTCTCAACCAATTCCACCTGCCCAGAGAGGCCTTCCCTGACCACTTATTTAAAATAGCCTCACCTGCCCTAACCGGTTTGGCTCAATGGATAGAGCGTCAGCCTGCGGACTCAAGGGTCCCAGGTTCGATTCCGGTCAAGGGCATGTACCTTGGTTGCAGGCACATCCCCAGTAGGGAGTGTGCAGGAGGCAGCTGATGGATGTTTCTCTCTCATCGATGTTTCTAACTCTCTATCCCTCTCCCTTCCTCTCTGTAAGAAATCAATAAAATATATTTAAAAAAAAATAAAATAAGATAGCCTCACCTGCCTGGCCATGTGGCTACGTTGGCTGGGCGTTATCCTGTGCACCTAAAGGTTGCTGGTTCGATTCACGGTCAGGTACGTGCCCGGGTCTCGGGCTCCAACCCCGATGGGGGGCGTGCAGGGGGCAGCCGATCGGTGTTCCGCTCTCTCATCGATGTTTCTCTTTCTCCCTTCCCCTCTCTCTCAACATCAATAAAAACATTAAGAAATAAAATAGCCTCCCCCCAATCCCTGACGACACTGCCTTGTTTTATCACAGTCCCGGGGGATCTTGTTTATATACTTATTCGTGTGTCATTGGCCCTCCTCCCCGGGGACGGCAGCCCTGCCAGGTGCTGACAGAGCTTTGCTGTCCACCCCAGGGTGCCCACTGCCTGCATGAGGTGGTGCAGGAGTTTCCCTAAACGGCACCCAGTCCTCCTCCCCACTTAACTTCGGTTCCACCCCTTCCTGATTCTCAGTCTGTGTGGTCTGGGGAGAGTTTCGGGAGAAGACTTTGAATCTTTCCAGCTGTACTTGACCCTGAGTGGACGTGGGGCTGGGGCTGCAGCGGCTGCCAGCACGGCTACGCTGTGGGGGAGGCGAGCCCTGGGAGGTGCCGAGGGACTCGGTCCCGGGAATATCACCGGAGGCCTGGGCCAAAGGGCACCTGAAGCCAGACCTACCCCTGGGCTTGCCCGTCACACGAATCATTACCTTCCCGTTTTCTTAACGTAGCTTGGGTTTTCTGGCCACAGAATGAATCTTTCGTGGTACGCCCAGTTCCTAGAGGGAACGGAGGACGACCCCACCCTGTCTCTAGGGGGCAGTCGGCACTGTGTCCACTCGTGACGAAGATCGGGCCACAGACAGAACACAACACACCTTCCCAACAGTGGGAGAGCACCTAGTGGCCCCAAATAGTCACGACTAAATAAATAACTGTGTGTGGGGGCGGGCGGGCGGGCGGATGGATTGGATGGATGATTGGCAGGTGGATGGGTACGTGCGTGGATGGATGAGGGGGTGGGTGGATGGATGGATACCTTGGCTTCGGGAGGAAGGAGCGCACCATCACAGGGCAATGGAAGGAGAAAAGAGCCGGGTGGGCGAGGTCACTGGTCCGGAGGGCCGCGCAGAGGCGTGGGCTTGGGAAGGTCAGGAGGGACTGAGGACTAGCGTTTCTTGGTACGTTCACATATTTAAAACTCATCCAACCCCATGAGGTCGGTGTGATTGCCTCTGCTTTGGAGATGAACAGACAGGCTCAGCAAGGCGTCGTGGCCAGAGAGGGGCGGGCAGCAGGCGCACGCAGGTCTGGCCGGTGCAGGGCTCCCCCGGCACCTGCAGGCCCGCTGCCTGGGACCCTCTGAGCAGCGTCAGAGATGAGCTGGGAGGACAGCGGGCTCCAAGTCCCATCCTGGCCATGTGCGGGCCTCCCGGGAGGCCCCGGCCGGATCCTCCCCACCCCGCGGAAACTCCCGTCAGCGTCCTGACAGCTGTGTTCCACTGGCCGGCCACCGCTGCCACTGAGGCCCTTGTTTCCCCTGCTGAATGTTCCACCACTTTTTCCTGGCACCCCAGGGCCGCCGGCCGCTCAGGAAAGCTACTGTACTTGTGAGAAAGTGAGGTCACTGCATGTTTCCATTTACTCGGAGAAGGAAAACAAAAACAAATATTCTCGCTACTGAATGTGCTTTTCATTCGGCAGAAGCCATCCCCAGAGGCTTAATTTATGGTTCACCCGGTGTCCCTGGCGGATTTGTCAGGGGACATCGTGGGGAAGCCTGGAGGAGCCCGTGGCCCTGGCCGCGCCTGGCAGGGACTCCAGGTCCCACTGCAGGGAGGTGTGGGGGGTGAGGGGCGCATCCAGGATCACGGAGAGTAGGCTCGAGGCTTGGGAGCAAATGCAGGACAGTGAGGGGAATGGCTGCTTGCATTTCTGCTCTGCACATGCTGTTCTGCAGCCTGGAATATCTGTCTATTTTTAAGTCTGGCCAACTCCTACTCACTCTGCAAAGCCCAGCCCCAGCCTTCCTCAAATGTTCCAGGCAAAATTGGCCTTCACCACCTTGGAATTCGCTGAGCCCTGTGCCCATCCATCTGTCTGGACAGGGAGCCCCTGGAATCGGGGACCATGACAATACACCTTGGAAAGCCCAGCCCCGGGCAGGCACACAGGGTGTGACGAGTGATGACAGTGGGAGAGCAGGCCCGGGCCTGAAAGGAAATGGGCTTCAGCAGGAGGCGGGCGTCCCTGGGGCCCCACGGGATGGCGGACGCAAGGAGCAGCCTGTCGCAGTTGGGATGGGGCTCGTGTGGCTGCGGGAGGCTGGCTGTGACGGTGGGAAAGAAGGCCCGGCTACACAGGACGGGGCAGCTAGGAACCACCACCCTGAGGCTCCTCCATTCACTCCCAGCTGCTCTCATGTCACAGATGTGGACATGAGGCCCAGCAGGGGGCTGCCTTGTGAAGCTCATTCTTACCTAGTGCCCCAGGCACACCCCCTCCATCTTCAGGTGCACCCCAAACCATTCTGGGGTTCCCCTCTGCCCCCTTCCTCCCCTCTCCTGGGACCAGGAGGGCCGTTCTGCTTGCTGGCACTGTCTGGATGCCACTCCCTCCTCCCCCTGAGCCTCTGTTTTCTCATCAACGAGACCAAGGGTGCTGCTGCCGCCTCACTGGGTCAGAAAGGAGGCTCCCGATGCAAAGTGCCTGGCACGGTGCCTGGAACAGAGTGAGCGCTCAGTTTCTTCCTTCCTTCCACAAACTGGTCTTTCCTCCACGGACTGTGCAGTCCACGGTCCGGCCCCGCCGACCCCCACCCCAAGCAAAGACCTGCCCAGCCCTGGAGTCATGGTGGCCATGGAGCAGACCCCGTCTCCAGCGTCTGTGCCCACAGCAGCCTCGTGACCCTCGTGATGTGTGGCATGGGTCAGGTGGGTGTCAGTTGGCTGCCTGCCCCAAGCCCCTGCCCCTCTAGACAAGAAGGTCTGGGAAACCTGACTTCATTTATTTTCACACATGAGAGACAGAGAGAGAGAGAGTGAGAGGGGGGAGGGGTCAGGAGAGGTGGGGAGCGAGGGGAACAGGGAAGGATGTTGGGGTTCTCGCGCCCCTCCTGTCTCCTGGTCGCCCGGGCCTGGTTCTGGGCCCGATGATCAGGGAGAGCTGCAGCTTCGGCAGCACCTGCTGACAGACTCAGGCCACGTCTGGGGGCCCGGCCGGCAGCTTCAGAAGCCACGCGGGCCCCTTGCAGTGGGCGCAGGACCCTCGTCCTCCTCCTCTTCCTCCCGCGAGTTTCACCTCTGGAGCCTGGGAAACGTCGCCTATAAATTACTCTCCTTCACAGAGAGCGCGTTTTTCTTTATGAATCACGCGGGGTCCGCCTCCAGCCTCAGTGTGTGTAAAACAACAAATCAGGAGACGTTTGACTTGACCCACGCAGGGAAAATTCCATCCATCACAAGAGGAAAATGTTGGAACAGCAGGGAGAGGCTTAGAGCTGGTGACAGCCCGAAGGGGTGGGGGCGGAGGCAGGGCAGGGGGCCCAGCTGGGCCTCCCCCAAGCTCCGGGGTGGGTGGGAGACACCCCCAGGCTCCAGAGACATCAGGTCCTGAGGTCGCCCTAATTCTCTGGCCTCTTGGTCAGCATTCCTCTGGGCCCTGCCGGTCACCCGATAAAGTGGCCCTTCCCACCTTGCTCGCTCTGCTGCTCCACACAGAACCCTACAGCGCCTGAGCCAGTCCTCTCTGTGCGCCTCCGTCTTCGCACATGCTGTTCCCTCGGCGGCCTCAAACAACATCCTTCCTTCCAAAACCTGACTCAGGGGCACGCCCACGGCCATGTTTCCCGGGCCCTCAGGCGGAGATGACAGTGCCTTCCAGGGTACCATCACTCTCTGACATTAGTGAAGTCATTCTCTATGTTTCTGTCCCCCCACCAGGCGGACTGTTCCACGCAGGCCAGGCCAGGCGCTTACAGGTCCCTGTGTAGGGATACTCCACCGGGGCCAGGCTCTTGCCTGTGTGTTCCTGGCTTTATCCCAGCGCTTAGCACACAGATGGTGCTCAGTGAGTAATTCCTGCACAGGGCTTGGCAGATGCTCAGTGGTCTCTGGTCTGACAGAGGCCCCACGCGGGCCTGATGCGCGTCAGGGCTAATGAACACAAGATGGGATTCTGAGCGGGCAGTGGGTGTCGGGAGGTGGGGTTTTGGTTCCTTCTGTTGGTGGAACCTTTGGCCCCGACTGCCTGCTGCCGCCCAGGAAACCAGCTGACCTGGTCACGTCCAGCTTTATCTCATTCATTTTATATATATATATATATATATACTAGAGGCCCAGTGCACGAAATTCGTGCACTGCTGGGGGCTGGGGGGCGGGGGAGGGGGGAGTCCCTCAGCCCAGCCTTCGCCCTCTCACAGTCCGGGACCCCTTGCTCCGTATCACCCACTGCTCGCTGCTTGGCTTGCTTCTCCTTAGCGCGGCTGTGGAGGAGGGAGAGGCTCCTGCTGCTGCTGCTGCTGCGCTCGCCAGCTGTGAGCCATAAGCCTGTGAGCCTGGCTTCTGGCTGAGCAGCGCTCCCCCTGTGGGAGCGCACTGACCACCAGGGGGCAGCTCCTGCATTGAGCATCTGCCCCCTGGTGGTCAGTGCCCATCATAGTGACTGGTCAACTGGTTGTTCAGTTGCATATGTATATATATATATATATATATATATATATATGCCATATATGTATATATACATATATATAGTATGTACATATATAGTATATATGTATATATACATATACATGCCATATATGTGTGTGAATATATATACATATGTATATATATATACACACACATACACACATCCCACATTCAAAGGCTGTTAAATCATGTTGTTTACCCACATCTTCAGAAAAAAATCACTTCTACTGTCGTGGTAAACAACCTGCTTCCCTATTTATAATGGTCTGGCCCTCTAGCAACTTCAGTGCAAAATTATAACTAATTTTCCTACAAATGTCAGGTGGTCATAATAATCTGGCCACTCAGTGTAGATATATTCCCAGAAATTCCAGACTTGCCATTTATCTTACAATCTATGCATCTAAACTTCACCCACATTGCTGTATGCAGCTGTAGTTTCTTCATTCTAACTGCTGTAAAATCATCATCTGTGTGTATACCACAGTTGATTTACCCATCCTCCTGTTGGTGGGCATTTAAATTACTTCTAATGAGCTCCTGTTGTGTCTACGCCCAGGATGGGAGTTATTGGGTTTTAAGATATGCAAAGTTCAATTTACATGCCAGAGCCAAATTGATTTCCAAAGTGATTGTACCAATTCCTACTCTTCACCAGCAATATCTGTTGCACAACCTATCTGCAAAACCTGGCCTTGTCAAATTCCTTAATCTTTGCCTATTTAACAGTAGCATTAATTTGCATTTTCCTGTTACTATGAGGCTGAACATCTCTCCATATTTTTAATGGCCACTTGTATTTTCTTTGAAATGCCTTTTCCTGTCTTATGTCCATTTTTCTAATGATTTATTTTCTTACTGATTTGTAAACGTTTTGCATTTTTGGTATACTAGTAGTTTCTCAGTTACATATGCTGCAATAACTTATACTTTGTGGCCTATCTTATTTTCTAAATGTCTTTTGATTTACAGAAGCTCTTGAGTTTAACAGTCTAATTGATCAATCTTTTCTTTTATGATTGGTTAGGACTTTTGAGGTTTTGTTTTAAAATATTCATCTACATTTTAAAAATGAAAGTCTTAAAGTTTTGTTTCCACTTTAACTCCTTAATCTACTTGGAATTGATTTTTGTACATGGTGTGAGGTAAAGATCTGATTTCGGTTCTTTCATATGGATAACCAATCTTCCAGTTTCATTTATGGAATAGGCCTCTCTTTCCCCACCAACCTGCCATGTCAGATCTACCACATAGTAAAATTCTATCATTGGATTTTCAGCAAAGGTCATGCTAGCTACAAATACAGACAGTTTTACTCCAGCCTTCCTTTTGTATGCCTTTTATTTATTTTATGATAAGGCTATCCAAAACAATATTAAATGGAAAGGTGAGAGCAGACAGCTTGCCTTGTTCTAGATCGTATGGAACAAGCATTCCATTTTTTGCTAATAAGTATGAAGTTCGCTGCAGGTTTTTTATAGCTGCCCTTTATCAGTTTGAGCAAATTTTCTTCTAAGCTTGCTGAGTTTTTATTTTTATGAATGAATGTTAAATTTTGTCAAGTGCTTTTTCTGCATTGACTGCTATGATCCTATTTTCTTTTTTATTTATTGTTTTAAAATATATTTTTATTGAATTCAGAGAGGAAAGGAAAGGGAGAGTTAAAACATCAATGATGAGAGAGAATCGTTGATTGGCTGCCTCTTGCACGCCCCCTACTGGAGATCGAGCCTGCAACCCAGGCATATGCCCTTGACCAGAATCAAACCCAGGACCCTTCAGTTCACCGGCCGCCGCTCTATCCACTGAGCAAAACCAGCTAGGGCCTATTTTCTTTTCTAAATTAGACTTTACTTTTTTTGTAGCAGTTTTAGGTTCACAGCAAAAGTGGGGGGAAGATACAGAAATCTACCATGTACCCCTTGCCCCCACACAGGCACAGCCCCCCGCCCATTACCAACATCCCCCTGAGAGTGGGTCATTGATTACAATTGGTGAACCTCACTGACATAGCACCCAAAGGCCGTAGTTTACGGTAGCGCTCACTCTTGTGCATTCTGTGGGTTTGGATGAATATATAATGACACATACCCATCATTATAGTATCATACAGAGTCTTTTCTCTGCCCTAAAAATCCCATGCATTTCTACCCCTCTCCCCAACTCCTGGCGGCCACTGATTAATTAACCGTCTCCATAGTTTTCCTTCTCCAGAATGTCTTAGAGTTGGAATCGTACAGTATGCAGCCTTTTCAGATGTCAAGATAGGTAGGGATTTTCCAGTTATCTTTCTGTCATTGATTTGCAGCTAATTTTTTTGTGATCAGGGGACATAATTTGTTCTTATTTTTGCTTTGGAACTAATTATAGTCTTATAGGAAAGTTGAAAAATTTTGCTGGAGATATTCTATATATCTAGCTTCCCCTGACATCAACAGTTGACAAAACTATGGTACAATCATCAGAATCAGAAAATTAACAATAGCCTAATACAGTTAAGACCATTTTCTTACTTCACCAGATTTCCCATTAATTTCCATTTCTATTCCAGAATCACACCCTGGGTTTCTGCACTACACTCACATGATTTCTTCTTAGTTCCTCGTAATTCCCCAATCTTCCCTTTTGTACCAAGACCTTTACACTTCCAAAGAGCACTGATGTGATTTTTTTCGGGGTCAAAATACATTAATGTGTTACATCTTCATTTTAAGACCAAAGTTTTCAGTGTCGAAATGTGTCCGTCTTTGTCATGTTCCATGCTTTGGGGCTTGAATTCTACGTTGCCTCCTAGCAATCTCACTTCCTCTGATTTTGTTTGTCACACTTGCCAGGTGTCCGTTTGTCTGTCTCTGTCTTTAGCTTTTCCGAATCCCTTTGTTTCGTGTGTGTCTCTTTTACACAACACACAGTTGGGTTTGTTTTGTGAGCCACATTTTAAATCTTTTTTTTTTCGTTCAGAAGGTCATTTAAGCTCATTCACATTTATTGTTACAACGGACAGGTTTGATGCCAGTTCTATTGCAACCTTTTTTAATGATGCAGATTTTGTTACGTTCACTGTATTTCTTGGAGGACATTCTTTACATGTTTAAATCCACTTGCGTTCTTAAGACTTCTTTCATGGCTCAGCATATAGCTTATGAAGCCGTGAAAATTAAATAATGATAATAACAATAATTCATGAATAGTTGCTTTTACTGCGTCTTATTCTGGAAAGCAGCTGTGGTGGAGCAGTACTCATAAGTAATAGAAAACAGTTTCTCAAGCTAACTTAAAGGACCATGCAAACAGGCGGGCGTGGGAGAAAGAGAACATAATTCAGGACATGCAGTCCGAAAAGCCACAATGACGGCAGTTCAGCTGCAAACTTGACCCTGAGCTCCCTGGCAGCTAGAGCAAAAAGAAAACCACAGACACCTATAGAATTCTCCATTGTCCTCCAAAAAATGCACCCCCCTTTTTCAGGGGGGTCAAAACCCTCCCTGGCACAGAGGAAAATGGGTCACCTGGGGCAGGTGACAAGCTCACTGAGGAATAAAAGCGGATGAGCTCTTTAAGCTGCACCCCTCAGTCCACTCGACGAATAGCGCTATAGGCTCGCCTCCGGCAAAGCCTGGACTCATGGCGGGGCACCCGCATTCAGTGACGCAGGGAAACAGTGGCAGCCGGTTCCATTTCCCTGGGGGAGCTTTGCCCTCTGTACCGATCACTCCCCCGTCCGAGCCTCAGCTTCCTCATCTGAAATAGGGGACGCGTGATATTCATTCTGAGTCGTGTCGGCACGTAACGGCGAACAGAAGAGAGGCTCTTGCTGCCTCTGTACGTCAGCCCTGCGACGGTGACCCGAGGATGAGCAGCTGGCGGCATAGTCTCCCCAAGTTCGTCCAAGAGATGGGCAAACTTTTGATGAATCCACGGGAGACGTGCCTTCTGCCGGCTAATTGACTGAAACGCTGAAGACCAGGTTTGATTTCCCAGGATGTGGCGTGAGGGAGGTCTCCTGTGGACGGGAGAAGTGAGGGTAATTATGTCTCAGCTTCTTGGAGAGCGAATTTAGCTGCTGTGGGCCCGCTCACCTGGGGTCTGCCAGCCCTCTCAGCTCCAAGACCAACTGCCATTTTCCCAGGTGCCCGGGTATCTTTAGCCGGTGCTCCTGGGGGAAACCGCCACGCACACACTGCCTGGCCACGAGGGACCTGAGGAGGAAGAGGGAGGCACAGGGCAGCGCCGTGTCTGCCTGCCAATGCCCGCTTCACCCAACCCAGGCTGGCAGAGAGCTTGAAGGCCCCTGGCGCCGTATCCCTGGCCTGAGCCCAGGTGGGGGTTTGGGGAGCAGGGAGTAGGGGACATGCAGAAAAACACACGTCCACTGAGTGGCCTCCACGCACCATTCCCATCGCTGACGTTATTTCTTCTCGTCCCCACAGCCAGCCGGGGGTTGGAGCTGAGGGCAGACCGGACACTGAGGTTCAGAAAAGCACCGCGAGTGGCTCAGAGCCCCGGAGCCAGCAAGCGATGGAGCTCAGATTTGAACCCAACTCAGACGTGCCGAGAACCTGTGCGTTTCGTGGTGAGCGGACCGGGAGGTGGAGGAAGAGGAGCAGGACAAGTTGACGGCCAAGGACGAGGGGGAGAAAGAGGCCGAGCTGCAAGAGGAGAGGGACGTGCAGTGTGGAGGGGAAGACAGAAGAGACGTGCAGATGAAAGAGAAGGCGGAGCAGAGCAAGGATGTGTATTAGTTCCCTGTTGCTGCTATAACAAATCGCCACACACTTAGCGGGATAAAGTAACACAAATGTAATCCCCTACAGTGACGGAGGGCAGAAGCCTGAAATGAGCCTTAAGGAGCTAAAAATGAGATGTTGGCAGGGCTGGTTCCTTCTGGGGGCTCCAGGCTCTCCCGGCTTTGAGAGCCACCTGCATTCTTTGGCTTGTGGTCTCTTCCTGCATTTTGAAAGCCCTGGTCTCTGTGTCCAGGCCCACGTGGCCTTCCCTCTGACCCTCCTGCCTCCGTCTCAAAAGGACCCTGTGGTCACGTCAGGCCCTGCAGACACTCTGGGATAATCCACCCACTGGCACTCTTTTCACGGAGTCACATCTGCAAAGACTCTTGCCGGACAAGGTGACCGTCACAGATTCTGGGGGTTACGATGCGGACACATTTGGGGGTCATTATTCAGCCTCCCACGGATATGGAAGATGAAACTATGGAGAGGAAGGGAGATTTGATGGTGGAGATCAATGGGGAAGAGAAAAGTGGGGGTGGAGGGGGCCCTGGAGCAGGGCCTTCCCCTCTTGGGCCTCGGTTCCCCGCACTGTAAAATGGGGGTAATGCCGCATCGGCTCCTGGGCTGTGAGGATTCTGCAGAATTGCACAGCCCAGGTGCTCAGCCCAGCTACCACCATAGCCCATGTTCTCTCCCTGCGACCCTGTCAGACCACCTCCTGCCTTTCAGGGTCTTTCCCTAGGGTCCCCACTTTCTTGCTTCCCACTGGAAGGGCCCCTCCCCGTAACCTCCCCCCACCCCGGGCCCCCAGACTTGGACTAATGCATTGCAGCTTGAGCCTGCGGACCGCCTGCTGGCTCCTTTCCCTGCTCATTCCCCGCCCAGCCCGACCCGTCACTTCCAATCACTCCAATACAAACCATTTTACCAGATCCGTGTCGCTGCCCAGTGGCCTTGCCTGGCTCTTGAACGTCAGCACTTGGCCATGAATTCAGACCTGCAGGGCGGATGTGTGTGAACTCCAAGGTCAACGGCTCACCATCCCCTCTCACTCCAGGGCCGTGATGAACACCAACCTGTGCACGGCACCTTCCCCTGGCCGCCAGGGTGCCCATTCCTTCTCTCTCCCATCTCCAGAGAAAGCCACCGTGGACTGTAGCCACCAAGAGTCCCTCAGGCATCACAGCTTCTTTATGGCGAGGGGACCACCGTTTCTTGGGCAGCTCTGTGAATCAGGTCCTTGGCGAATAGTAGCTCAGCTCCTCTTCGTAACACCCAGGGACGTGCAATGGCTGAGGCACAGAGCAGGCGTCCTTCCTCCCTTCATCTCGCTCCGTATCTCTCTACCCACCCCTGTCCCAGTCACTGCGCACCTGCCGTGGCCAGGCATCTCATGGATGGTGTATGGGGTGGGGGACACGAGTCTTGACCCCTGATACCTGTGAGGGGGACCTTATTTGGGAATAGAGTCTTTGCCGATATAATCAAGGTAAGGTGAGTGCATGCTGGGTCACAGTGGGCCCTAGTCCCATGTCTGTTGTCCTTATGAGAAGAGGGAAATAGCCCGGCCTGTGTGGCTCAGTGGTTGAGCCTCAACCTATAAACCAGGAGGTCACGGTTCAATTCCAGGTCAGGGCACAGGCCCCAGTTGCGGGCTCCATCCCCAGTAGGGGGCATGCAGGAGGCAGCTGATCAATGATTCTCTCATCATTGATGCTTCTGTCTCTCTCTCCCTCTCCTTTCCTCTCTGAAATCAATAAAAAACATATATATTTTAAAAAAGAAGGCACACACAGAGGGAAGGAAGCCATGTGAGGCAGTGGCAGGCATTGGAGTGATGTATCTATTGGCCAAGGAACGCCAAGGGTTGCTGGCGACCACCAGGTGCAAGAGGAGACGGGAAGGGTCCTTCCTGGAGCATGTGTGCCCCGAGTTACCAGGAGCTGGGGGCCCCAGACAACACTGAATCCTAACAGACAGCAGCTTGGGGGTTTCTGGGCACCCATGTTGGGGAAATGTTGCATCTCACCTTGCTCTTGTCACCCAAAGAAGCGTGTCCTCAGGGCCTGGGAGTCGGTCATTTGTGGATTTGTCACAAGGAGGCAGAGGTGTGGACGAGGTGAATTGGAGGTGGTGGCGGGTGGGGAATGGCCGTGGTGAAATGGACAGTCCCTCCACACCTGCCCAGGAAGCTCAGCCCTCCTGTCACCCTCTCACAGGACCCCAGACACTGCAGCCCCAACCTAACCCCATCCCGGGACCCCAAGCCCAGGGACTTTTGTCTTCCTGGAGCCTTCTAGCAACCCTGAGTTCTAGATCCAGAAGTTGTCCATGAGGCACTGCACCCAGTCCCCCTCAGACCCTCCTTCCACCCTCACCTCCCCCCCTACTTCCACCCTCACTGTCGACCCCCTCCTTCGACCCCCTCCTCCCACTCCCTTTCACCCCCCTCCGTCCACCCTCCTTGCACCCCCACTTCCACCATCACCTTCCACCCCTCCTTCCACCCCCTCCTCCCACCCCCTCCTACCCACTCGTTCCACCCCTACCGTCCACCCTCATGCTACAGTTGGGAAACCGGGGCCTCAGAGGGAAAGGGTCTTGTCCCAAACACATGGCCACCCCCTCTCTAAGCTTTGCTTTAGGTCCTGGGCCCCCGACTACTGGAACATACCACGTGAATTCTGAAAGCAGCCGCGGGCAGGAGCCAGGCCATCTGGGAGCAGACCACGGGCCTCCAGGGGGTGGGCAGACACGGTGAGGGGCCGGAGGGAGCTCACACACACTGAGCACGCGTGTGCCAGCAGCGCTGGGCCGAGTGCTGCTCATCCGCCCTCACACTCGATTGTGCGACCGTTTCTGTCCATTTCACAGATGCGGACACGAAGCCTCAGAGGAGTAACGGCACTCGCCCAGGCTCACCTCCCTCCCGCCGGAGCTGGAGCCCTTCTGCCTGCCTGACCCCGGCCTGCGCCCTCCCGCCTCTCCGCCGCTCCAGCCGGCCGCCGTTCCCAGACCACACCCTCCCAAATATGAAACTAATTTGCAAACCAAGTGTTCGGTGCCATTGGCAAGAGGCACAGGCCTCGAGCTATTAGTGCACAGCAAGTGCTCAGCTGGGCTGCACAACAGGCATCCAGTGGGTGTTGGCAGCCCCCCTCCCCCCGCCAATATTTCAAGGGAGAGATTGAAGCCACATGTTTGGAGGCCATATGCTGATCGGATCGCTGGAAGGACGTTCCGTATAAATAGCAGGAGGCGCGGCCTGTCACTCGGCCTCACCTCTGGTCCCCGACCCAGGCTCCAGCCCCCAAAGCCACTAGTGCCAGCCCCGCCCCGACCCAAACACTGACTCACTGGCTCTAAAATGCAGAGGCCCACCGAGCCCGCCAGCTGGGAAGGGTTAAACCGCAGGCAGCAGGTGCAAGGCCGAGAAAAGACAGGTTCTCCTGGCCCCGGGCGCGTGGGGGGAAGAGAGAAAGCCAGGCAGTGGGGGCAGGCTCTTCTCCACCAGCCTGGCCTCCCCCCGCCCATCGCCGGCGGAGTCTGGGGTCATGTCCCCCCTTGGCCCTCCCCCCAGCACACCGTGTTCTCTCTGTGGGCCTCGGCATCTTCTCAGACGGGGGTTCTGGTCAGGGGGCCTCTCCCAGCCCCAGCTCTGCGGGTCCTGGGGCCGGGCCAGCTCCCCCTGGCAGGGGCTGAGCATGGAGCGCAGGCCCCTCCGAGACCCAGGTGGGACCGCTGGGCCACACGGGCTGAGGGACTGGGGTTACTGGAGCCGAGGCAGCACACGTGTGTTTCGAATTTGCTTTTAAGTGCTCTCCGTGCCTGCCTGCCTGCTCCGGCCCTCCCCCAGCCTCCTTGCTCTGGGCTGTAATCAGTTTGGATGGAGAACAGCAGACACACGCGGGAGGGGTGATGTGTGGGGCGCAGTTGGGGCTGGGAATCATTTCGGGGGTTTTGTTACTTGCCAGCAGCTTGCGGCCCGTCTGAGGGGAAGGGGTGTGGACATAGGGACATTGGCTGTGCCCGGAGGGCAGGAGTGCTGGTCGGGGGACCTGGGGGAGGGCTGCAGAGTCAGCCCCTGAGGATCCAGCTGCTGGATCCACATCCGGGCTGAGCGGCCTTGGCTGTGGCACTTGACCTCTCTGAGCCGTAGTGGCCTCATCTGTGGAAAGGGGCCCAGATGCATATCCTGGCTGTAGAGAGCCTGTGAGGGCTTGGGGCAGATCGGTGGGCCGCTGGCTGGGATGCCCTTGCTCTTAGGGCAGGAGGGTTGGGGGATGGGCCGCAAGGCCAGACCGCGGATGCCGAGGCCATCAGGCAGCTTAACTCCCGCCACCTGCAGGTCCCGACTACCCACAGCCTGTCCGAGGTCGCACTGGGAGGGCCGCAGGGGTATGTGTGGGGCCTGGGCCCGTCCTGTCCGGACCGTGGCCGCTGTCCCCGCACCCAGCACCCCGCCTCTGCTCAGACACCCCCAGGCTGTTTGCTCCCACCTCGGAGACACCCCCATTTGGGGTGTAAGAGGCTTACTTGTTCTCTGTGTCCCCGCCGTCTGTGAATGGCACTGTAGATGGCGGCAGGCCTCCCAGGCTCCAGGCCTCCCATTAGGGACCGTTTCAAAGTCACAGGGTCCCTCGAGAATCAGATGAACATGCTGCTCCCTGCTTCTGGGACAACGCCCTTCCCCAAACTCTGCCCAGAGTATCAGGGTCTCACAGCCGCCCCCACCCCGCCCCGAGGCACCAAGTTGAGACCCTACTGAGGATTTGAATTTGAACCCCATTCCCCCCAGAGGAAGCCAGTGCCCAGGGGAGAGCCCTGCTCTGAGCATGCTCCGGGGAGATGGCAGGGCCTGGGTGTCAGATGGTCAGACCCGGACAAAGGGGACTCAGGAGGGTCAGCACTCACGCTCTGCTCGGGCTGCCTCGCATCGAAGACCTTCCCCTCCCCAGACCCCAGGGACGGGGCTGCCTGGGCATGTCGGCCAGCAGGATGTGCAGAGACAAGCTGCCCCCACCCCTGCACCTCTTGTTTTACAAATGGGGTAACCCAGGCTCAGAGAGGCTTCTCACCGCCCTTGCTCAGGCCTTGGTGTCTGAGGCCCAGAGCGCTCAGCGGGCCGGGAGCAGGGGCCCAGCCCACGGAGGGCCAGCGAGGCCCCAGGGAGGGCGTAGCCCCGCCCTCTCCCACTCGTGTTGTGAGCAGCTGATGGAAAGTGGCAACTCAGAAGGCAGAGGTTTCCGGCCTGCCAGATCGGGGCTGGGAGAACAGATGGCCAATTCATCCCACCAAACTTGGCACCTCAAACAAAAGAAACAATATGTGTTTGGCTCCCTAATCTTTTCCTCAGGTTCCCAGGCAGGTGACTGGAAAGTCTGATGACAAGAAAGCATCAACTCACTTCTCTCAGGACACAAACCGCAAGCCAAGCCTGACCATTGTTCCGCCTGTTCCCTCCACCCCATCCCTTGTTCCTCCCTCTCCCTGCTGCCTTCAGGGCTGTCCAGGCCTCTCAGCAGCCCAGTGTCTCCACCAGAGCCCGTCCCCCGTGGGAAAGGGGTGGCAGGTGGGGACAGGGAAGCACCCATTCTTGGAGCATTACACCCTTTCTCTCCTTTCATCCTCATATTCGCTCTATTATTGTCCCATGTTGTAGAAGGGGAAACTGAGGCTCCAAGGGGTTAACCAGAGGTTGCATGGTCTGGGAGTGGCAGAGCCAAGGGTGATAATAGCAGCTACTATGCATTGAGCATCTCCTGGGGAAGAGAAGGGCAGGTGATTACCATCACCTCCACCTCCACCATCACCTCCACCACTACCATCACCATCACCACCACATCCACCATCAGCATCATCACCACCACCTCTATCCCTACCACCTCCACCTCCACCACCACCTCCACCTCCACCACCACCTCCATCACCACCATCACCATCACCACCACCTCCACCATCACCACCACCTCTATCCTTACTACCTCCACCTCCACATCACCATCACCTCTATCACTACCACCTCCACCATCACCATCATCATCACCACCACCACCTCCACCATCAACATCACCTCTATCACTACCACCTCCACCATCACCATCATCATCACCACCACCACCTCCACCATCAACATCACCTCTATCACTACCACCTCCACCGTCACCATCATCATCACCACCACCACCTCCACCATCACCATCACCTCTATCACTGCCACCTCCACCATCACCATCATCATCACCACCACCTCCACCATCACCATCACCTCTATCACTGCCACCTCCACCATCACCATCATCATCACCACCACCTCCACCATCACCATCACCTCTATCACTACCACCTCCACCATCACCATCACCACCGCCTCCACCATCACCATCACCTCTATCACTACCACCTCCACCATCACCATCACCACAACTTCTACCATCACCATCATCTCTATCACTACCACCTCCACCTCCACCTCCACCATCACCATCACCTCTATCATTACCACCTCCACCATCACCATCATCATCACCACCTCCAGTACCACCATCACCATCATCATCACTACCACCACCACCACCACTTTGTAGACCTGCCCCATGTTCTAGAGCTCAGCAAGTTGGTGTGGCCTGGGAGCTGGGAGCTGGGCATGAAGACGCTCCTGTGGGAAAGTCTGACCAGGTGGCCAAGGTTTCCTGCAGAGTTGTGAAGTTTGGTGGGGGTTGGGGGTTGGGGGGCAGGGAGGCAAGGGGGGAGGGTCCTTTATAAGCCCTGGGGATACATGACTACAGCGATCGGTTACTGACCACCTACTGTGTGGCTGGCACTTGGTAAGTGCTTCACATGGACCCTGATTTGTTGGTACAATTGTCCGGTTTCACAGATGAAAAATCAGAGGCGTAGGGAACGCTGTGTCAACGCCGCACAAGCAGTTAAGGGCCGAGAGAGGGCTCTTTCCATGGCCTCAGCTGTTTCTCTTTGCCTCCGCCCCAGCCCAGCCCAGCCCCGAGGGCAGTGATGAGGCCAGCGCAGGGAGAGGCCGGGCAAGGAGCTGTGCCCACAGGTGTCAGCAGGTCTTCCCGTGGTGGCCAGACCCGAGCTGGCGCCGCTCTGCCCCTGCCTGTCGGTTCTCCCCATGTGGGATGGTGGCTGGTACCCCTCTGGGGTGGGGTGGGGCCCCTCACGTGTCTGGACCCTGCCAAGACCCCGCCCTGGAGACCCAGAGTCTGTCTCCCAAAGGCGGCAGTCCCTCCCATTCTGGGATCCCTGGATGGGGCGATGGGGCGGGTGGGGCTCCGGAGACCCGGGCCTGGCTAGAGGCCTATGAAGCTGAGGACAGCAGCAGAGGAGGTGGTGGAGCATGAGCCTCCAGGCCTTGGGGACCTGGTCTCCTCTTGTCGTTTCTCTCTTTGTAACTACAGTTAGTTGGCTCTTTGACTCTTCTCTGCCTCCGGGCGACTCAGAGGTCAAGGAATTAGTGGTGCGATGGGGAAGCCGATGGGAAGCCAGGAGGCTGAGCTGTGTCCTCAACTCTGCTGGGGCCCCTGGCACATCCTGTGCCCTCTCTAGGCCTCAAGCTGCTGGCCGTACCTACTGGCGACCATCGAGAGTCCTCAGACCCTCACACCCTGGTGCTCAGGCCAGTGCAGGGCAGCGAGGAGCTCAGCAGGCAATGTCTGTCTGTCCTCTCCACACAGAGTACACCTGAGAGGCAGCTCCTGGCCCTCAGTGCAGAGGGACTTCAAGGGCAAAAGAAATAAAGCACGGACGTGCCTCTTGTGACAGGCTCCAGGCCTGTTAGCGTGGCCTCTGCTCCTCTGTGCCTCCCACCCCTCAAGCTCCAGGCCTGTTAGCGTGGCCTTCGCTCCTCTGTGCCTCCCACCCCTCTGGGGCCTGGGAGTCTCTTCTCAGCCACCGGCCCCTCCCCAGGCCGCCCTCCTCCCCAGCTTTGGGGGAGCTGCTCCAAGATGGGGGTCCGGGAGGGTCAGAGGACAGGCTGTCACTATAGGAAGATGGCAAAGCAGCCAAGAAGCAACTGGGCTCTGACAAAGGGTATCACCACCAGCACCAAAAGCCCACTCCACCATCACCCCTACCACCCCTCCACCCTCACCCCCACTCCACCATCACCCCACTCCACCCTCACCCCCACTCCACCATCACCCCCACTCCACCCTCACCCCCACTCCACCATCACCCCCACTCCACCATCACCCCCACTCCACCATCACCCCCACTCCACCATCACCCCACTCCACCATCACCCCCACCACCCCTCCACCATCACCCCCACTCCACCATCACCCCCACTCCACCATCACCCCCACTCCACCATCACCCCCACCACCCCTCCACCATCACCCCCACCACCCCTCCACCATCACCCCCACCACCTCTCCACCATCACCCCCACTCCACCATCACCCCCATCACCCCTCCACCATCACCCCCACTCCACCATCACCCCCACCACCCCTCCACCATCACCCCCACTCCACCATCACCCCCACTCCACCATCACCCCCACCACCCCTCCACCATCACCCCCACTCCACCATCACCCCCCACTCCACCATCACCCCCACTCCACCATCACCCCCCTCTACCACCATTCCCCCATCCACCATCACCCCCCATTCCACCATCACTCCCACCACCCGACTACCATCACCACCACCACCATCATTTCCAACAACACCTCACCTTCACTACTTAGAGTTCAGCTCAAATGTCACTTCCATGTAGCCGCCTCCTCAGACCACTGTAAAGTAGGGCTCCTTCTGACCCTCTTCCCCATCACACACGCACAGACACACTGGAGGTTATTCCTTGAAGTCAGTGACCTTCTCTGTTTGTTCATTGCTGCATTAATGCCTGAATGAAGGAATGAATGAATGAATGAATGGGCTTGGCCTAGTGTGGAATGCCAAGAGAAGTGTCTCTGAAGGAAGAGTTGAGGGTTAACAAGTGGATGTCTGCAGACAGTGCCGTGTGTTCTGAGAACCCATAGTAAGCAGGTCTGGAGGCTGAAGGTCATGGCACGAGGAGCACAGGGGAGTGCGACCAGAGCAGCAGGCAGGGCTCTCTCAGACCGTCAAAAATGTTGCTCTATATCCTCAGATCAATGGACGTGTTGCAGAGTTTTAAGGCTTGTGATCTGACATGTATTTCCAATTTCAGAGAGGAAGGGAGAGGGAGAGAGAGAGAGAAACATCAATGATGAGAGAGAATCATCGGTCAGCTGCCTCCTGCACACCCCCTCCTGCACACCTCCAGCCTGCAACCCCGGCATGTGCCCTTGACTGGAATCAAACCCAGGACCCTTCAGTCCTCAGGTTGATGCTCTATCCACTGAGCCCAACCAGCTAGTACTGGACATGTACTTCTGGAAGGTCACTCTGGCTCACCCTGAGGACTGGATTGCCAGGGGGTGGGGGTGGGAGGTGCGTGGCACAGCTGAGGGGCTTCTCGCTTGCTGTTGTTCAGGAGTGAAGGGTAGAGATGGCTCTAGCTCAGACCAGAGAGGTGGGTGTGAAGATGGAGAGAAGTGAAGAGAGTCAGGAACTACAAGACGTGAGAATCAAAAGGACCTGAGGACGGGTGAGACTTGAGAGTGAGGAGAAAGATGCTGCCTAGGTTTAGGCTTCCATGGCTGGATGGTGGCAATGCTGACTGGGAGGTGGATGGAGGGGAGACCAACGCCTCACGAGGACAAGAGTGCTTCCATAGTTATTACTATTATTGTTGACTAGTGGCCCAGTGCATGAAATTCGTGCACTGGGGGAGGGGTGTCCCTCAGCCCAGCGGGCACTCTCTCCAATCTGGGACATCCCCCTCGCAATCTGGGACCGCTGGCTCCTAACCACTCACCTGCCTGCCTGCCTGATTGCCCCTAACCACTCTGCCTGCCAGCCTGCTCGACCCTAACTCCCCGCCCCCCCCCCCCCCCCGCTGGCCTGATCGCCCCCAACTGCCCTCCCATGCCAGCCTCATGGCCCCCAACTGCCCTCCCCACCAGCCTTCTTGCCTCCAACTGCCCCCCCCCACCAGCCTGATTGCCCCCTACTGCCCTCCCCTCCTGGCCTGATCACCCCTAACTACCTCTGCCTCGGCCCCGCCACCATGGCTTTGTCCGGAAGGATGTCCGGAATGTCTCCCGGTCTAATTAGCATATTACCCTTTTATTAGTATAGAAGAAGAAGAAGATATGTAATAATGTAATAATAGTGATAACTCATATTATTGGAGTGCTCCAAGAGGCTATGCATCATACTAAGGGAAGTAATCTGTCGAAGTCACATAGGTAGTGTCTTAGTTTGGGTTCCCGAGAAGCCAAACATGGTACAGGATTCGAAGGCCAGTGGTTGATCTGGGGAGGGAAATTGAGGAGTGGGGACGTGAAACAGGGAAGGGAAGGCAGCCAATGAAGTGTATGTTATCAAGCAAGTTACCACCGTGGGGCAATGGAGCTGAATCCCGTTGGGTCCTCTGGGATCCAGGAAAGAAGACCCACAACAGGGGCATCCCCCACAATGGTGAGGAAGCGGGGCTCTCTAGACACCAACTCTGGCCAGTCATTGGTTGGAGGCTGCTCTGAGGGGTGTGGATCCCCATCTCACCCAGCCTTCCACACAGGGGGACAGAGAAAGCTCAGTGGCAAGAGAAAGCCCTCGGGCAAGAAGATTTAGGTTCTGGCAGTTGGGGGTCAGACCTGTGTGACTGAGATGGTAAGGACGGGGTGATATGGGGAGAGAATTCACAGCATCTGCGACTGGTCGGAAGTGGTGAGATAAGCACATATCCAGGTCTTTTGGATTTCAAAGTCTACGAATGGATGAGCATATGGGTGGGTGGATGAATAAATAGACAGATAGACACATGGGCATATATATGAATAGGTGAACAACTGATTGGGAGATTAGGTGTTCAAAGGAATGGAGAATTAAGTGGGTGAGCAATGGCCGAATGGATGGCCATTGGAGTGGGTGGGTTCATACCCCACCCCCCACCTTCAGGAGGTCCTCAGTCTCTAAGTCTCAGAGGCATCCCAGCTGTGGTCTCATGTTGATGACCAAGCACATCAGGAATGAAGTTCAGGGAGGAGGGCAGATGGGAGGTAGGGGGGGCTGTAGCAGAGGGTGTAGGTTGGGGGAAGCCTGCGAGATGGAGCTGGAGGAGGAGGGTGGCACCCACTGGAATGGTGCTGCCCTGCCCAGAGCTGGCTGGGCACCGGTCCAGGAGACATCATCATAGGGCCAGCTCTGGCACGTTCCCCCCCCCCCCCCCCCCGCGCTTCTCCCCAAGCAAGGCAGCGGCTGCAGGAGAGGAGAGCAGCACTGGCTCAGGAAGGCTGGGAAAGGACTCTGACATCAGGACAGGGAGTCCCATCATCCTGGCATCGCGGAGCGGAGCCAAGGGACACCCGGCTCCAGCTCAAGCACAGCTGATGGGCTCAGCTCTGCCAAGTTTCACTGCCTGGGGCGCGTTTTTATGACGGAGGAATAATGAGAGGCAGGCATCGTGTTCTGGCCTTTCCCCGGTGCGGCGTGTGTGTGTGTGTGTGTGTGTGTGTGTGTGTGTCTGGTTGTGTATGCTAGGAGATTTGGCACGTGTGAGATTGTGCCTTAGCACGCCTGTGTATCTTGCAAGTGTGCTTGAATAGGGTCCATGTGTTTGTGTGTAATGAGTACCTTTGTGTACATGAAATTGTTTGTGTATGTGTGTGTGAGTAGGTTTACATCTGCATGAGCATGCTTGTGGGTGAAGGCGTTCACATCTGTGTCTGGGTGTTTGCACACGTGGGAATAGTCTGTGTCCGTGCGTGCGCGTGGACCTGATGCTCATCGGGGAATGGACTTCAGGGCGTGAAGCCTTATCTCTTACCAGCCCCTCCCTGGCTTCACACAAACTTCAGAAGCGAAACAATCAGGAGTTTTGCAAACATTCCAGGCCGGGTCGGACCTCTGAGATTCTGCCTGGAATGCCGTCCTCTTCCTTTCTGCCGAGTGCGACTCTTGTTCATCTTCCAGGTCAAGGTTTCACTCCTCCTGTGCTATCTTCCTGGCCCCCTCAGACTCCTTGCTGCTCCCCAGGCATCCCCTCCCCACCCCCACCCCCACCCCCAAAGCCCTGAGGTATTTCTGAGGTATTTTCTGCTCTTCCTTTGGACTGGGAGTTCTCTGAGGGCAGGATCTGTGTCTCATTTCTTTCTGGCTCCCCAGGGCTGGAACAGGATCTAGCGTGCGGTGGGATAAATGGATGGATGGATGGATGGATGGATGGATAGGTGGACAGATAGGCAGATGGACAGATTGGGTGGGTGGATGGACAGATGGATGGACAAGTGGACAGATGGCTGAGAAAATGATTGAACCTGGTGCTTCTGCTCTAGAATCCTGGGTGCTGAAGGCAGACGGCGGGCAGCTCTTCCTTAGCTTTTGTTCCTCTGCTCAGGAGAAACAGCCTCTCTGCTTGCAGACGAAGGCTGCAACCTCAGAGCCCTCTGCGTTCTCCCCTCTCAGTCCCGGCTCCTGGGAGGGCTGGCTCCAGAGTGGCCACCTACCTCACGCAGGAGCAGATTAGGCCTGAAGAGGCCTTGCTGAGTGGCTCGGGGTAGCCCCTGCTTGTGCTCAGGGCTTTCAAAGGCTGGGGGGACTGCGGGGGAGGGGCCTGACTTCAGGCCCTGCTGCTAAGTGGGCAGGGATTGTGTGCCCTCCAGGCCTTGACTGCAGGCAGCTTAAGGCAGGGCCCTAGGAGTTTTGAGACAGGAAAATGGTGTTTTGTCTTGTTAATGCATTCACTTGGCTTTGAACTGGAGAGTAGTCAGGTGTCCCCAGACGGCTGCTTTGAGCGGGTGTAGGGAGGGGGCAGGCAGTCAGGCCTGGATTACAGAGGCCTTCCCCGGGGAAGGGGGCCTTTGATGGGGCCGGTCTGTTGTCCGAGTCTGCTTTGCTGGTGGCGGAGCCCTAATGAGGGGAAAGGGCTGTTCTGAGGCATTCCCTGCTCTCCCTGGGGCAGCGGGCGGAGCCTCCTTTGATGTTGCAGTCCTTAAGCCAAGTGGGGAGTAATTGCCACAAGGTACAGAATGTTCTGGTTTCTTGGGGGGTCTGCAGCTTGCTCACAATGCCGCAGCCACCCTGGGGTGGGGGGAAGCAGCCGCTCCCGGCGTGAGACAGCTCAGGAGGGTCGGGGCTGTTTGGGGGTTGGCTTTTTCAGGCTCACGGGCCCACGTACGGAACGGGACACACGCTGTACACAGCGCAAGCACACAACTTCGTAAACGGGATCATGTTAGAAGACAGACATGCTTTGAAAACGCAGGAGTCCGTGGGGTGGAGGGGTCACGGCAAAGAGAAAAGGGAGCGGCCGGTGCGGACAGACTCGCATTCTGGTTCCCGCTTCGCCTCTTGTTCGCCGGGCCGGTCACTGCGGCGTCCAGAGGGCTTCCTGCCACCGGGGCCAGCGCTGGGTGTGAACAATCACCTTTTACACGGCGATGATCTGACGGGTGAAAATCATGCCTGTCGCCATGTGAACGTCTCTGAGCGTCTTTCATTCCACAAAAATGTACTGAGTGCCTGTCCTATGCCAGGCACCCCCCACTGCAGGGCAGGGGCGTATGCTCAGCAGAAAATCAAGCAGACGATCTCCCCTTTACAGTCGTAATCCGGGGTATGAAGAATGGAGGCCTAGGAGGGGATGGCCAGTGGGGGAGTCGGCCCCTCCATAACCTATGGCAGTGGTTCTCAACCTTCCGGCCCTTTAAATACAGTTCCTCATGTTGTGACCCAACCATAAAATTATTTTTGTTGCTACTTCATAACTGTAATGTTTCTACTGTTATGAATCGCAATGTAAATATCCCATATGCAGGATGGTCTTAGGCGGCCCCTGTGAAAGGGTCGTTCGACCGCCAGAGGGGTCGCGACTCACAGGTTGAGAACAGCTGATCTATGGGATGTGAAAAATCAACCCTTCTCAATTGAGTATAAAGTGCTTGGTAAATACAACTTCATCTCATTCCCACCACCCCAACCCTTCTAACCTTGTCCAACATCTTTTGAATCAGGAGTAACTCAGGCTGACAGCACACTTTCTGGGTGTTGACTGGAACCCTGAGAAGTGGGCACACAAAGGGTTGGGGGCTTGCCTAGGTCACATAAGCAGGAGGGGGCTGGCCATGGAGCCGCGGGCCGGGGACTCCAGGGTGAGACCCTTGCTCCTGCCTAATGGCCAGATCCCAACTCTGTGCCTCCTCCTTCTGGAGCAAAACTCTGGCGAGTCCCAGGCCTTTCAGATTCTAGAGCTTCTAAGGAAGGGGTTGTGCTGGGGCTGCCCTGGCCTGGGGCTTGTTGGTGCCCCTGATTGCAAACGGAGTCCAGAAGCCCAGAGTCCAGCTGTCCAGGTAGGTGTCTGGGCAGTGCCCGCACGCGCTGCAGCTGGGACAGGCGACGGGCGAGGCAGGCCTTCCCTACTGGCTGATGTCATGAGCTCATTAGAGCAACGGGGTTTATAGTACAAGGCAACTGTCCAAACAATAAATTAAGCCGCACAATTTAGCACTTAATTATCCTCTCCCTCATCTGCTTCACTCTTGTTCCCTGGGTGCCTGTCTGGGCCTCCAGCTAGAGGGTGAGATCCTCCCTCTGCCTCACACCCCACAGACCATCCATCACAGCCCCGCCGGTGCCACCCCGGGAACATCCCTCAAATACTTTCCCTTCTCCACGCCCTGGTGGCCTTGACCTCAGCCAGGCCTCACTCTCTCCCCTGGATGATGGCCGCCCAGTTCCTCCGGCTTCCCTGCCCCTCTCTGCTGTGCCCAAGTGGCACGATGGTGACTTTCCTCGGTCTTGGCATTCAAAGCCCCCGAGCCCAGGGTGCCCTGCCTGCCTTACCAGGCTCCCCTCCTAGACGCCCCCGCCCCCCGCCATCCTGAGGAGCCAGCAGCTGGGCCCAGGGAGGGGCTGAGCCCGAGTCCAGCAACGTCAGCCCACGATCGTCCACACACGTCGTCCTCTCTATGTGGATGGCCCACCCCTCACACACGCACCCCTCGCCACTCACCTTGCGGAGCCATGCCCGGCACAGTCCTTAGCTCTGCAATCTCCTCCTTCAAGAAGCCCGCGGGTATTTTCTTGGTGACCCCACAGCTGAGACTCCTCAGCGCCTCCGCCCTCAGGGATGCTGGGCGGTGGGGAGGCCTGCCCGGGATCACAACATCCACAATAAGCCTCGCGGGCCGGGGCCGGTGGAGAGCACCCTCACGCCCATTCACTTCGGAGCCCTCATAGTTACAGCCTCACCACCAAGCCCAGGGAGCCGCGATCAGGTCCTCACAGGGGAGGAGACTGAGGTTTGATTCCAGGTCCCCGTCTGGCCGACTGGGCCTCAGTCTGGAAGGGCAGGGACCGAGTGCCCGGCTCAGGGAGAACAGGTCGGAGGACCCCATGGGGCACGGGCCGAGGGAGGGCACTGGGGATGGGGGAGGGCCCCCATTTGACCCTGAGGAACTTGGCACCCCCACTGATGACTCCCTTCTGCTCCCCCATTTTACAGTTGGGCAAATGGAGGCTCAGAGAGAAGGAGGAAGGGACAGGGAACAAAGCTGAAGAGGAATAGGGACCAGGCCAGAATCAGGCGTCTGAGTCCAGTGCCACTGAGCAGCAGCCTGGGCTGTTCGGAGACCACAGCGCGCCCCACCCCTGTCCTTCCTCACGCACTGGGTGAGGACATCCCCGCACGCTGCCCTCCTGGCACACCGCAGGGCCAGCGTCTCCAGGAGTTCAAGTTAAGGGGCCCCTGTCTGGTTTGCTTGCAGCCGCGCTTGGCACACGGGGAGCGCTCAGTCCACGCTCGCCGAGTGGCTGCACTAGGAAGTGAACAGAGCGCTATCATCTCCTCATTCCGGGCAGGACCCGAAGGGATGGCTAAGCATCCATCGAAGCCCCTTCTGCCCACGGACTCCTCACCACCACCTGCGGGGCCAGCGCCGTCACACCCATTTTACAGACGAGGACGCCGAGGCCCACAGGGAGGTGCGGTGTGCCCGGAGCTCTGCGGTTAGAAGGCAGCTCTCAGGCGCCCAGGAAATAAGGCCTTGCCGGGGCTGTTTGTTTAGAGAAAGGATGTTTTCCTTCTGGTGTGTAAACAGGCAGAGGTCTCCCGAGAAGCCATTGTCAGCATCACCCCTTCTCCTGGGGGCCTGTCAGCTTACGTTCCGTTACTACCAACATTCCGCTGTGCATGGATCCAAGAACCTGTCCTCCAGTGGGGCGCAAGGACATGTGTGCGTTGGGGGGTCCGGCAGCAGTGCTCTGGAAGCAGGGGCGGGGGTGGGGGGATGGCCTGGGCAGGAGCTGGGCGCCGAGTCCAGGCACGGAGGCCCTTCCAGCACCTCCCTGCTGGGTGGAGCGGCAGGTTGGAGTTCCTGCAGCTTGTCCCTCATTTCCATAAGGGGGAGCTTGTGCACAGGCGATCCCTCCAGGCTGGTGCAAGGCATCCAGGGACCTGCTCCCTGCGGCAGTGGCCAGCTGGGTCTCCGCAGGCCTGTGCCGGGTCCTGCCTCCTGCCTCCTGCCTCCTGTCTCAGGTGAGGAACTAGGTGGGCAGCCAGGGGCATGCATGCAGGCTCTCCCCCCCTCCCACCCCCTCAGCCATTTATCCACCAGAGGAACCAAGGGAAACCAGGGACAAGGCCCCACGTGGAAAGAACGCAGCTTTGGAGCCAGACGGGGTGGGACTCGCCCCAGCGCCTTCAGGGACTGGCCACGTGGCCTGGGGCTGGTCACTTCCCTTGGACCTCGGTTTCCTTATCTGTAACATGGAAATGCCAGCTTTAGAAGGATGACAGGGTGGCGACTACTGTGCCTGGAGCCCAATAAATGCTTCAAAGTAAAAGGGCTATCGCTACGATGATGGTCGCTGGGTTATTTCTGCAGGTCTTCTCCCTCCCAGAGATTCCTGCTCGCAGGCCTTGGGTTTGCAAACCCAGAACCAGGTGCTTTGCTTAAGAGTAATGATGACAAAGCAAAAGGAGACTATTTTAGACGGGTGGGGGGCGGGGGGGAGAGGGGAGAGCCTCTATAGCTGAATTCTTCGCCCAAGTTCAACAGCCAGCTTCTCTTCTTTTTGAACGCTAACCCCCTCGTCCACACAGATGGTTTTTTTTGGGGGGTGGGGGCGGGGGGTGGGGGGGATGTTAGTGACTCTGCCAGGTGCTGTTTCATTCCTGACTTGCTGTGGTCCTCGGTCTGAACCACTCTGTCTCCTTCCATTTGGTCCCTGCCAGCGAGCAGAGCACATATTTCATGGCCCCTCTCTCTGGGATGAGGACCCTCCCACAGCCGCCTCTGTGCACGGTCACTTCACGGTCACGGCGCCACTCTGGGGGCGGAGAGACCGCTGCCAACGCACCCTGCGCCCCTTGGCTGCCTTCACAACATTCTCTTCCCCCCGCCCCCCAAAATGGAAATAGCATTTTCTCCCTGGTCATTTTATGGATTTGCGTGATCACCACCACAACCAGGACACAGCCCGCCCATCACCACAGAGATATCCCTCGTTCTCTTCCTTCATCGTCACTCACAACCTCTACCCCCCTCTCCAACCCCTGGCAACCAGGAATCGGTTCTCCGTCTCTAAACATTCACCATGTTGAGAAACAGGTATTTCTCCGGAGCCAAAGAGTAAGCGCAGCCACTGGAAACTGGAGAAGGAGAGGCAACGGGTCTCCTGTTCAACCTCCAGAAGGAAGGCAGCCCCACCCACAGGGCGATCTCAGCCCATTCGGGGCTCCTGACCTGCGGAGCTGCTCGGCAATGACACGGGGTTGCTTAGGCCGCTGAGTGAGTGGGGATTTGTTACAGCAGCAAGAGGGAGCTGATACCACCGGGACGAAGACCCTGGCACAGGAATCGGCGGACGTTCCAGCTCTTCCTGAGCTCACGGGCTCCTTCTCCAAAGGATCCTGGGGCCTCGCTTCAGTCAACACTGGCTCCGACACGCAAAGCACGTCCTTGAAGCCGCCTGCATTTTCTCATGTATGTGGATCCTGCATGTGTGCGTACAGAGGCCAGGGAGAGGAGAGGGGGCCGGGCCAACGCTTTCTCTGAAGCATCTTACGTTGCCCAGTCCAGTATGGCAGCCACTAGCCATGCGTGGCTCCTAAGCTCTTGCCATATGACTACTCCAAACTGAGATATGCTGTAAGTATAAAATACAGTGGATTGCAAATCCTTAGTGCTATTAAAAAATAAAATAAAAAAAAGGAACGGCTGAACCGGTTTGGCTCAGTGGATGGAGCGTCGGCCTGCGGACTCAAGGGTCCCAGGTTCGATTCCGGTCAGGGGCATGTACCTTGGTTGCGGGCACATCCCCAGTGGGGGGTGTGCAGGAGGCAGCTAATTGATGTTTCTCTCTCATCAATGTTTCTGACTCTCTATCCCTCTCCCTTCTTCTCTGTAAAAAATAAATAAAATATATTAAAAAAAAAAAAAAAGGAACGGAAAGGAAAGGGAAGGAAAGGGAAGGGAAGGAAAGGAAAGGAAAGGAAAGAAGAAAGGACCTCAGGAGTGATGTTCCAAATTGATTATCCACTGAAATTATAGTATTGGGATATCTGTTGGGTTAAGTAAATATATTAATAACGTGCATTTTACCTGTCTCTCCCTTCTTTTTTTAATGTGGCTACTAGAAAATTTTAAATTACATCTGTGGCTTGCATTTGTGGCTCACACTGTGTTTCTATTGGTCAGTGTGGGGCCAAACTCCCTCACCCACAGCCCTTTATGATCAGCCGTGGGCAGTGACAGGGCAGCGGCCAGAGCCAGGGGCTCGGCTCTCAGCCACCGCAGGCGAGTCCGCCAGGCCCTGTGGTCCTGCTCTCAGCGGCCAGTGCCCAACCACAGACCCCACAATGCGGTGGGAAGTGCTGGGGTCAGAGAGACCTTGGTCTGAGTTCAGCTCCTCTGGAATTTTCTTGTCTTTGGCCCTTTATCCATTTCAGTTTCCTTATGCACGAAATGGGGAAATAACCCCATCACACTCCTGGAGGCATTCCTTTATTCTACCAACTTCCACCAGACCTACTGTGTGCCGGGCACTGCTCTAGGCCCTGCCTGGCTCTACAGCAGCCCGCAGCCCAGGAGGAGCCGGCACGGTGTCCTGGCACTCAGACCTCTGCCTGCCTCCAGAAACGCTCTCTATTGCTAAGAAGAACTTTTCAGTGGCAGTTTGATGACCCCACTGGTTCTCTGAGCTAGAATGGCAGCTCCGGGCATGGCTTTGAATCCACCTCAGCCACCACTTTATGCCTTTAGCTAAGTCATTCCTTTCTCTGTCCCTCAACTTCCCCATCGATAAAATGGGGCTGCTAACATTCCCCACCCCACCGGCCTGCTGTGAGCGTTAAACCAGACAGCACACACAGAGGGGGCGCTAAGTGTGGGAGCTGCTATCATTGTTGTCATCGCGATCATGAACGCGATCATTTCCTTGCCTTAGAGCCCCAGCGATCTCAGGGCACCCAGGAGCGGTGAGTCAGGAGCAGAGAGGGAAGGCCTGGAAAGGCCTGATGACTATGCCCAGGATGAGCTGAGCCCTCGGGCCTCCGTCCAGGTGATGAAGACATTGCCCGACATCATGGGGCTCAGGTCATGGCGGGCTGCCTACCCGTGGCCATGCTCAGAAGATAACTCTTCCCTGCTGGCTGCCAACCCAGGCTCCATCCTCCTGTTTCGGACGCTGTTGGGGACCCTCCCATGGTCCCTCGGGGGACCTCCACCTGCAAACACCTGGGTCCTCTGCCCGCGGCTGCTTACCAGGCCTGTGCTCAGGGCAGGGCTCCGGGCACGGGAAGTAGCCCCGATCCACTGAGGAGGGGTGCTGCGGGCCGCAGTCCTCGGTCAGGGCACCTCCAAGTGTGCTCTCCATTGTCCCCCGTGTTTCTCCGTGGATTAAGCTCCCGTTACCCACGGTGGGAACTGGCCTGATAAATAGCTCATCACCTGTCTTTCCTCCTCTGCCCCGCCTCCTCATCCTGCTGTTTCCGTGGCAGTTCAGGTTCTGCTTCTAGAAGAATCCAGCTGAGTCACCCTTCTCACTTCTTCTCAAGAGAACCCTGTGTTGGGTCCGTTATTTCTCCTCCCAAAGAACCACGTGCCTTGGCGAGGTTGCCCCCCTCCCATTCCAGGCTGCCCCCTGGGCCTTACCTGTAACTGGTGGAGCCTGGCCAGGTACCCGGCCTCCAGCCCAAGGCATCCTGCTCTCCCCGCGGAGAGCGAGCTGCAGGAGAGGCACCAACCGGGAAAAGTCCTCTCCCGGAAAAAGAGGGCTCTCCCGCCGCCCCTCCAGGAAGAAGCGCTTTCCTGTCTGACCAATGTCACATGCGGGCGGGTTTTAACGATGAAACTGGTGAGCCAAGCAGGTGCCTTTCGTTGGGCTGGTGGCTTTGCTACCAATAGACGTGAGCACGTGGGTCCTGGGAGGGGGTTTCCGAGGGATGCACGGAAGGCACCGCCATTTACACCGCCATTCATGTGAGACGGTCAGTGGTGCAGAAGGCCACCAACCAGTCAGGGGGTCCCCTCTCCTGGGAACCCCGCCTTTCCAGAGGGCTCCTTGATACTGGGGTGCCACCACCGTGAGGAGGATTGGGGTTCCTATTTTTAAACACACATTCAACTTTAAAAAGCAGGAGAAATGGAGCCGGCATATGAGGGAATGGTGGCCCCCCCGAATGACAGGTCCATGGTGTAACCCTGGGAACCCATGAACCTGACTGTCGCGATGCGTTGTCCTGGGTTATCCGGATGGGCCTTAAGTCCAGTGACGGCTGCCCTTGTAAGAGAAAGGCCGGAGGGAGGGTTGAGGCAGACAGAGAAGTGGGAAGAGGCACTGCTTTCTGAAGAACAAATATCAGCACAGGTTTCTGCAATATTTGTCAAAGGTTTGTCCTCCACACCAGGCCTCCGTGTACAGGGAGCGCAGCTGTGTCCCTTTGTACATGACGGTTGCCCTCTCTGAGCCTGTTCCTCCCACTGTTCCGTGAGGATCATCACGGTGCCCACGGCCCAGGGCCGTGATGAGGGTCAAGGAGCGCCAGAGGCTCGACAGCTCATCGGCTGCTTCAGGACACAGACTTTTTTGGTTTGTCCCACATAATTTTTTTTAAATTTGAATTTGTCACTAACCTTCCACGACCAGGGGACTTTATATGACAATCTCAGAGTCTCTTGAGAAGTCAAAAAAACCCTGCCAACCCAACGTCACCAGGAAATAATCGGCTGGAGCTGACCTGCGGCTGGCCCGGCCCGGCCTCCTCCGTTCGCCGCAGTCCTCACCCTGCCCTATCGCATTGCTCGCTCCCGACTTCATCCATTCCCCCTCGCTGCGCCGGCCCCTGTCAGCATCGCAGTTTGCAACTGTGCGGGAAAGCTTTCTGTACACTGTTCGCTAATTTCATTTCTGTTTCACAAAAAAACAAATCCCAGGCCAGCCTCTCTTTCAGGAGACTGTCTCCAGTAGGGAGAGGGACTGATGAAAACCTCTGTCAGACAGAATTTTTTACTTAATAGAATTTGTTGTAACCAGATCAGCAGCGTCCTTTAATCCCAGGCCTCTGACTTGTGGAAATCTCTTTGTTACCCAGAACTAGATACAAATGATGGTACTTGTTAAAACCAGGCGTGCCGGTGGAGAGAGACTTCCATTTATGCATGTTCTTGCCAAGATGTGGATGTTCCCGTCCTTCTCTGGTTTAATAGTTAAGTAAACGTTCATTTCGGAATCTGGTTCAAACCAGTTCGAGAGGCGCTTTTAGGAAAAACCAACACCTTTGGTGTTTGCATTTTGCCACCAGAGCTAGCTCTGATTTTCTTGGGCTTCAGCGTCCGTGTATGGAATCGGCCTCAGGGTTTGGCTCTGCCTTCTCCTCGCTGTGTGACGTTGGGCTGTCACTCACCCTCTCTGAGCCTCAGCGTTCTTGTCGCTGAAAGGGTCAGAGCCTCTACATCACTGGATTGCTGTAGGGATTTGAGCTGATATATGCCAAGCTCGAGGAGGCATAGGAGCCCGGACACCGGAGATATTTATTATTCTTATTGTGATTGATTGCTCTTTTATGAGGCTGCCTCGGTTGCAGCTTGGGAAGTAGAAATATGGATTATGATGATTTTATTGTTCACACATACCCGCAGCAGAATCCTGCCTCTATCTGCGGGCCTTAGAAGTAATACGATGATGAGCTTGATAGTAATTACGGGGGCTCATATTTATCATATTTATTGGGTATTTCCTAAGAACTGATAGAACCCTCGTCCCCTCTCCCCTCCGGTGCTCCCTCCCCTTCTCCATCATGATCTGTGGTACTTGTGAGTTAGTTCTGCGCTAACATGGGATGCCTTGGAAGTCTAGAATAAGAAAATATCCTCAAAGCCTGTGGATTGCACACCAAGTCACATACTTCCTAACTGTGGGTGTCCGCCTTGTGAGGTCAGACCCAGGGCTGGTAGGTGGGGGTGCTGTGGGCACACTGAGGGCACCGTTCTCTGATCCTCGACTCTATTCCTTGCATGGCAGGAGGGTTGGCATTCCTGGGTGCCTGGCATTAATGCTGGTCACTGCAACCCTGAAAATGCCCTCCCATGAGTGCGGGTGGCCTGAGGCGAGTCTGAGAAGCACCATTGCAAATGAATATTCGCGCTCTCTCAGCCAGCAAACTCGGGCCAGACCCTCCATCCATCCATCTCTCCCGAGGCTCAGTTTTCTGACCTGTCCAGTGGACAGTCACGCCCATCTCGAGGGGCTGTTGGCAGTGGGTGTGAAGGAGGGTGTGTGCGATGTGCCCGGCGTGACCCTGGCACACGGAGGGTGCTCAGTGGCCAGGGCACAGCTCGGTGCAGATCTGGCATCGGCAGGCCCTGGCTCCCCTTCTTCCACTGATTGTGTCTCCAAGTGACAGGGCCAAGGGGGGCCTTCGAAGCCCTCCAGGCTCCACTCTGCTCTAATTGGACGCCATCGTGGAACGAAGTCCAGTATTTAATTTGGCCCGCGCTTGACAGATCCTGTGCGCACGGCAAGCAGCTCACTCAGGGCCCGGGGTCCAGGGGGGGTTCTTGGCCTGGGCTCAGGGCGCACTGGTGCAGAGAACGTCGCATTCAATTAAAGCTGATTGGCCCTGACAGTTGTCTGGGTGAAGTTTATAAGGTACATCTAATCTGGATGCATCTGGTCATAAAAATGCAAAACAAGCCATTCCCACCCAAGTTCTAACTCCAGATGTGGGCTGATTCTCGGTGATTGACACCATATTTTTTGCAGCTGTCCCACATTTCAAATCTCTTTCTATTTGAAATATATTCATCATAATTATGGAATGCAATAAACAAACTTCAGCCTGATGACAAGCTTTAAATATAAGAATGCTTCGGCTTAAAATAAATGCCGCGATTTCTCAGCCCGGGACGGAGACGGCACCGCGAGAGTTCTCCAAGGGAGCCCTGACCCTGTCACCACGAACCAGACAGAGTTATTTTCTCGCAAGTATTGACTGATATTTGCAGGGGGAGAGGGTGGGGGCGGGGGAGAAAGAGAAAAAAGCTATTTATATCGGGTAGAAAAATGTGCACGAACCATCAGAAAGCCGCCCTGCAAGACAAAGAAAAATAACTGGATCCGACCTCATCCTGGTGGAGGGCTTCCCGCTGTGCCCGTCTTGGCCCAGGCAGGGGAGAGCAGTGGTGAGCGCACGGGCAGGGTCGCCGGTTTCAAGTCCCAGCTCCCACAGTCCACCCTCTGTTCCCTTCAGCGCTACTCTGTCACCCAGCCGCTCTGTGCCTCGGTTTCCCCGTCTATAAAATGCAAGGCGATGACAGGACTTACTTTATCGTGCGATCGTGAGAGAGAAATGAGTGATGACAGTGCCCACGTGTAACCAGCGCTCAAGACATGTTTGCTACGACCGTCGTCTGACCTCTCCCCACCGACTCTCTCGGGGAGAAACGGCAGGTTTCGGGGTCAGGTGACCGGTTTGGGGTCACACACAGTACACGGCAGAGCTGGGATTCCAGCCCCGATCGCCTGACCTCACTACCCAGATGCCCGCGCGTGGTCAGCTTCGCTCACGTTAGCGTTTTCCGTGTCCATCCGAGGCTTCTGAAAGGCTTAGGGTGGCCGGCCTCCCTCCCAGCGGCCGCCACGCACCCCAGGAGCGTCCTGTTAACCTGGACAGAGAGCACCCCGCCGCTCCTGGGCCCTGGGCTCACCTTTTCTCTTTCGTGCTGTTTAGATGAGTCTCCGATGGAGACCGTTACGGAAACAAGCGGGAAGGTTCCCTAGAGAGAGGCCGGCCTCGACCCCGCTGCTGGATGGCCACTTTGGACCTCAGCCGCGACCGCCCGCCCCCGCGAACGGCGCCGGCCGCTTGGTTCCTCGCTGAAAACCAGAACGCGCCGGAGTTCCAGCAGTCTGCTCCTCCTTAACATGAGGCCATAAGTCACACGCCGCCGAGGGCCCGAAACAGCGTCTGGCGCTAAGCTTGTCTCCTGACGCCGATGACTGTCCTCCTCTTAGGCTGATGCGAGAATCAGCAGAGCCAGGGCCTCCTGGGGCTGTGCCCACAGCCCCGGCCAAGATGGAGAGGACTCCGTGAGTTTTGTTCCCGAGAGACGTGAAAGGCTGGTCCGTCCCCGGGCCCGCGGGCACGCGGTCAATATCAAAACAGTGTGTGCGCCTCCCCCGGGAGACAGACAGACAGACCCGGTCCTGGCAGGCCCCGTGCTCCCGGCGGGAATGGGAACCTCTGCTGGAAAAGGGGTTTCAGCGCCCCCAGGGCCCTCTGGGTGCCCTGCGGTGTCTCTGAGCCTCCCCTGACCTGCGAGGCTCCTGCAGGGGGAGGTAGCGTGGAACAGTGGCAAGATGTGCCCTTGGCAGACAGACAGGCAGATCGAGATTGAAAGAGGGGCTCCGCCAATCACAAACTGGGTGAGCTGGGGTAAGGAGCCTGGCCGCCTCGGAGACTTGCCGGTGAAACGGAAATGATCATCTCCGACTTGCAGGGTTGTCATGGGGGTCCGATGAGATGGCATGGGGCACGGACTAGCCTGCAGTCGGCACTCGCTAAGCAGAGGCGGGGGTTTCACTTGTGGGGTGAGGAAGGCACCTCACGTGCTGTCTGGGGCTGGCAAGCCTGTTTCTCCTTCTGTAACCAATGGCAAGTAGACTGGACCTCTCGTTGCCACACCAGTCAATTGGCGGTGCCTGCTTGAATGCGGTCATTGATTTGTGATGTCTGCCACGGACCGGGACGGGCAGTAACGGTCCAGGCATTGCTAGCTCCCTCCCACAGGGCACGTTCTGAAGGCAGGAACTGGGCCTGAAAAAGAACCTCTTTTCGAGTGCATGCTACAAAGCCCTTTTTTGCATCTATCATCTCGTGGATCTCCCTAACAACCTCAGACATGGCACACTGTGACCCCACGTCGCCCGGTATTAAGTCCTGACACACGTATCATCATTTGATGGATGTGGAAACTAAGGCCAAAGGTCAGATGGATGAAGCAGGTAACTGACAAAACAAGGCTGGACTTTTAAAGGGAGCTGCAGCATCACTCCAGAAAACTGCTCTGCCTGCGTCTCTCCCTGGAATCTTGAAATGCTACCCTTCCACTAACCGAGTCCCTTTACCTTCCCAAGGCTCAGTTTACCTGTCTGCAAAATGCACACAGGAACTACCCCATTCTCCCAACATCAACGGCCTGTGTGAAGATGAGGGAACAGTGTGTGTGGTAAAAGGCTTGGATAAAACCTCCCTGCCTGCCATTCTTTGAGGGGGGAATAATTGGGGTGCAATGCTCTGTGCACTTGTCCAAGGGGGTCTTTGGGGCTTGCGAATTACTACAGATTTCCCTGGGCTGCCATGTGGAGGGCGTTAGCACTTGGCGTTTCAAAGCTAGACTGGTTTTATGACCTTGGGCAAGTCACTTCTCCTCGCTGACCAGCAGGCTCTGCATCTGCAGGAGGGATGACGAACTTCCTGACCCGGCTGCTGTGAGGCCCAGGGCCAAGGGGAAAGGCCCCTGGAGTGCAGGAGGCGCTCGCCGAAGGCAGGTCCTGCTCCTGAGGACCGGCTAGCGTAACCTCGCCAGGGCTTTAAGGTACAGAACTTTCTTTTCTCCAAAGAAATGGCAATACTGAGGTGTGTGTGTGTTGAGAGAGGCACACGACCGTCGTGTGGGTGGGTGGCAAGGGTGGGGTGCGTGTGTGTGTGTGTGAGTGGGTACATGTATGTGTGAGTGTGTGGGTGGGTGTGGGTGCATGTGTGTATGTGTGTGAGTGGGTGTGCATGTGTGTATGTGTGCTTGTGTGTGAGTGAGTGTGTGAGTGGGTGCGTGTGTGTATGTGTGTGCGTGAGTGTGTGAGTGGGTGCGTGTGTGTGGAGAAGGAGGAGGAGGAGTCAGAGGAGGAGGAGGAGGAGAGAGCTGCAGAGAAGTAAAGTAAGGGAGGGGAAGAAGCAGCGAAGTGTTTTAGTGACGTGCAGACGAGCGCTCCTTCGAGCTGGATGCGTTAGCCTTCTGACACCAGCTGAGCTGTGTTTGGAAAAATGCTTAAGCTGCCACAGGATGCCAAGTCATGCATATGTCAGAGAGAGTCTATTTGAGAAATCTGCATATCCCTCTCCCAAGAACAAGGCCTATTGGAACAAAGTGGCTGGTGCTTGGTGACATCCTTTATTTGTTCATTTTGTGCAGAAAGAGGCACTGTGAGGGAGAGGGACTCGCAGAGAGGGGAGAGCAGGGGGAGGGGAAGGGGGTCAGGAGGGACAGACGGACAAAGGGAGGTGAGATCCCGCCCATCCCCTTTGATCTTGATCAGGTAGACATGCTCCGTTTTCAGACCTTGAAGCTCCTCCCGGGGCCTGCCTGCCCCACCGGCTGCGTCTGCAGTGTTTAACGGGCCCAAGTGGAGCCAGATGGTGGACCCGAGCCAGCCTGCGTTTGACAACCAGATGCTGAGCTCGCACAAAGGGGACCCCGGCCTGGCTGCTGGCGGGGAGCTGAGCTGAGCTGAGCTCTGCAGAGCACCAGTCCCCTCTCTGTGCTTGGACCCCCATTGCGGGCCCTGCCTCAGCCTTGGCCCCCAGGAGGGGCCCCAGAAGCTGGCTGGACTGGGGCTAGGGAATCAGATAGAACTGGGTTTGAATCATGATCCACCCCTGACCAGGGGGCTCAGGGCATGTGGTTTTGAGCCTCAGTTTCCTCATCTGTGAAATGGGCCTACCAAAAAAAAAAATAATAGCAGGTCTCGTGGATGGTTAGAGGGTTAAAACAGACACCGTGTGAAGAACCTGCTCCAGAGAAGGCCAGAGACTGTGGAGCAGGCTGAGCAGGCTGGGGGCAGCCTCAAAGGGTGACAGCCTGACCTTCAGGTTTCAGAGTTTTAATTCCCGCATTAAAGAACCCAGGCGGTGTCTCATAAAAAACCGCATTCCTGGTTTCTTGTGAAAGACGCTCGTACCAAAGGCTGGAAGTGAGCAGCAGGTCCCCTCTCGCCCTCCAACCCCGGCCCTATCTGGGGAACCCCACCTCCCACACCACCTTCCCTCACTTGGTTTCTTCCTCACTGGGGGGCCAGACGGTTCTCCAGGCCCCTGTCATGGCTGTTTGCACCTCTGCCGAGGTCGACATGGCCTTTCATGGAGAAAGAAAAGCAAAACTCGCTGAGGGCTGAGCTGTCATCTCATCCTCGGGACAAAGCGAGAGTCCCAGGGCCACCCCACCGGCCCCGTCAACACGAGGGCTGGACGCGCAGAGACGACACTCGGATTGTCTGGGATCCCAGTGAGTGGCCGCTTCTTTTTGGAAAAATGTGTTTTAATTTATCGTTTACACAACATGGCTTTCAACCCTGCCATTGTTTGGGGCTTTCCAAGAATATTTTTGAAGTATTTAGGCATGAAGTGGGGGCCTCCCCACCCCAAAAGGAAGAATCCTGTAGCTTTTCATGAGTTGGGGACCAGAGTATATACACTCGGAAGGCTACAACAGGCCGAAGGGGGAGAGGGGCCTGGGCTGACGGAGGGAGACCGCTCCCGTGGGTTGTGCCTGTTGTCTGTCTGACCTGGCCTCTCCCTGGGAACGTATAGCCCAGCCTCAGAGGACAGGAGGCAAACAGGCGGTTCGGACTTTCCAAAGAGACCAGCACAAGGTACCGGGGAGCCAGGAGGAAACGCCACCTCAGCCTGGAGGAGAGCCCTTGGGCTCCCGGGGCAGGTCAAGC
Source organism: Myotis myotis (assembly GCF_014108235.1). Taxonomy (NCBI): domain Eukaryota; kingdom Metazoa; phylum Chordata; class Mammalia; order Chiroptera; family Vespertilionidae; genus Myotis; species Myotis myotis. The sequence goes on along the minus strand of NW_023416368.1, from coordinate 5,927,646 downwards.
CCAAGATCTGCCCAGGACAGCAAGCAGGAGTCGGCGTGTGCAGAGGTGCCAACGGGCACTGCAGGGAGGAGGTGGGGGAGGTCGAAGTCTGTTGGGGGCCTGGAAAGACTGTGGGTGCTGGAGCATAATGTGGCGGAGAGATGAGGGAGGCGTGAGGGGTGAGGCGCCTGGGGAACAGGGTCCCCTGGGGAAGGCCGGGGAGTGCGGAGCTGTGCGATCTCAGGGAGGTCGGAGAGGATCCTGCCGGCAGCGGGGAGCCACAAACAGGTTTCCAGCGCAGGGAGCGCCTGAGCCGAGGACGAGGACGTGCTGTGACCTGGGAGGCTGGGCGGAGGTAGCTGGGAGGGGTGAGCCCGAGGGGAGGAAGACCGCCGGGGACAGGGGTGGCGGCGGCAGCTGTGGGGACACAGAGGAGGCAGTGGGTTTGGGAAATGGATGTCACCGGAAAAGCCACTAAGACTTGGTGACAGCTGCCGTGTCCCAGGAGGACTGATTTGCATAAATGCTGGTTCTCTGCAAAGTTCCACCCGATGGATGGGTGGCTAATTGAATTCATTCATCCCACAGCAAACAGTTATAGACGCGGGCTCCCCTGGGAGCCCCGAGCGGAGGTGCTGAGAGGAAGGACAGGGAGAGCAGCCTCCTGCCCAGGAAGTGGCGATCCACCAGGAAGTCTCGCTTCTAAAAAGGGTTTGTGACCAGCGTCCTATAAAGCAGATGGTAGCCGCCCGGCCAGCTACAGCTCCCAAGTGTTCTGGCTCAGGCACCCTGCCTCCCAGTGGGAAGGGCCAGGCCCGCCGACAGCTTCCCAGGGGCCAGGCACGGGGCTGCGGGCTTGCGCCTCCCGTCTCCTACCTCGGAGCTCTGGGTTTAGCAAACTTTCTGTAACGGGCCAGACAGTCCAAATTTTAGGCTTAAGGGCCATCCAGACTCTGTCACAACTACTCAGCCCTGCCACTGTAGTGCGAAAGCAGCCACCGGCCATGTGTTAAAAAAAAATGGACATGGCTGTGTTCCAATAAAACTTTATTTACAAACACAGTCAGGGGGCCAGATTTGGCCTGTGGGCCAGACTGACAAATTTGGACGGAGTTCTCAGGTTTCTTCCCATGCTGCAGATGAGGAAGCTGGGTGTGGCAGGCAGGGCCCAGGGAACAGAGGCCGTTCAAAGGGGGCAATGGAGGAGGCGTTACTAAAGGGGCGACTTACAAGGTGTAAGGTTAGGGGGAACCCACCAGGGTACTGAAGTCCTCCACGGCAGCGGAGAGCCGTTGAGACCCCAAGGCTTGAGGAGCAGCAGGTGCGGTTTCCAGAACCTCTCGTTGGACGAGGGGCCACCCAGTGAAGCTGTGGCTGCCTTGTGGGAAGGAAGCTGGGGGAAATACTCAGGCCTGTGTCCCCTCCTGCCCTCCAATCTCCTGCTATCGCCCCCTGGTGACTGGACCCGGCAGGGAGCCAGGGGCCAAGGGAACCACTGAGGCAGTCCATCAGGCAGCCTCCCAGGGCTCCAGGCAGGACGGAGAAGGGTGGGTGGCAAGTGGAGGGAGTCTGAGCAGCTGCTCAAGGTCACGCGGCCGTTGAGTGACAGCCATGGTCAGCATATCCTCCAGTCGCCATATTCTCTTGGGCAGAAATCGCCGTGGGAAGTGGGGGTGGCAAAGGGGAGACGGGCTGCGGGAAGACTGGCAGGCAAGAGCTCCCCACTGATGGAAACCCCCAAATATAACCTGATGCCAAGGCTTTGGAGTCAGACAGGCCTGGTTTAAATCCTCGCTCTGCTCCTTACTGCTCAGGTCAGTATGCCTCCCAGGTTTCTGCAAAGCTGGGGTGGGGTTCTCTCCAGGGGTGGTCAACGCGCCTCCAGGCCATTCCACTCAGTTGCTGGTTCAAAAGGCAAATTCTCAGGCCCCATCTCAGAAGATGAGAGCCCCCCTCTGCGGGTGGGATGCACCCCAATGTGTGAGAGACAGTCTCTCAGCTTCCTGTGAAAATCAAACATGCCACCAGTCGCAGGCCTGTCGCTGGCACACCCATCATTTATGGAGCAGTCCCTCGGAGCCGCAGTACTGACCTGAATCAGGTCATCGGATCGTGGTGGCAACCGGAGAGACAAGCTGGCTTTCATTCCCGTTTTACAGAGAAGGAAACTGAGAACCAGAGAGAGCCAGATGCTTCTCTGAGCCGGGAGGGACTCGATAGTAGCCGGCTCCCTTCCTCTCCCCCTCACGGGAGAAGGCAGAGCAGTATGGGCACAGGCCAGAGGGCCCCCTAGACAACGTTCAAGGGCTGAAGTGGGGAGGCCATGGACTCAGGAATCTGCAGAGAAGGGGCCACCCAGGAGGCCCTGGCACGTTCATCTGAGCCTGAGCGGCCTCGGGAGAGCCCCACCTCCGCGGGCCGAGCTGCGAACCCTCAGGGGCGGCGTGAAACCAGCCAGGGTGTGTAACTCACAGCGAGGGACTGCAAGCCCCAAACGGAGCTTTCCCCCCATTTTTTTTTAATCAGGCGACGGGATCTGTCTACCGTGAGGGGTCCTTACACCCCGACTCCTTCTGAGAGGGGGAGTGTGCTCTGTGAGACGAGGCATGGTTCTCTGGCATCTTTGTGTGGAGGTACCTGGAGAGGTATTTTTTAAAGCTAATAAATCATAAACCTTGTTTGAATCCCAATCCAGAACAGATGTAATGCATATGGTCAGTAGACTTGGAGTTGCAAATAAATATGTTTGGAAACCAAATATTTGAAAAGCAATTCTTCTTCTCCGTCTTCTCTTTTTTTAAGTGCCACTGCCAAGATCGGTTCAGGGATTTGGTTTCCCCCAAAGCTGTTGCCACAGCACTACGCTCCCTCAGCCAGAACGGAGATGAAATGCCTGAAATGCCCTGGGGCCAGGAGCGCACGGAGCTTCCAACTCGCATGCCGGTGCCGCGGGTTGATTGGTTGTGGCTGCCTGGAGCGCACGCTCTCTCGGCGGGACCGAACGTCATGATCGATTAGCAATGTCTGCTCCAGGACCAGCAATGGTAAGCAGAGGTAGGCGTGCCACATAACTGCCACCCCTGTCCTGCTAACTCTGCGCTACCTGCTTCTCTAACGGGACTGTGCTTTGTTTATGTTGGTTGTAGTGCAATTCAAGTTTAAGGGCACAAAAGAATCAGGGACACGAAGAGTTTCACCTGCTCGTTAACTGCGATGCCCAAGTAACATCGAAATAGTCCTCTTGCTAATTCAGCCCTCCCCGCAACATGGGAATCTGTAATCCTCTGAGCAGTCCCCGGACCCCGAGGGGCACTTTCACCAACGGCAGTTCCTTTGTCTCTTCGCCTGTGCACATCACTATCGCCTGCTTCTCCCTGGCGTGTTAGCTCCAGGAGACTGGGACTTCGGTGCGTCACTGTTCCTCCCGTCCAGCGAGAAGTGGTACACAGTAGGGACTTGATAAATCTCTGCTGAATGAAATTAATTTCTTCTTTTTCTCCTTCCCTTGTTCAGGTGCTTATTTATGCCATCACTACTCTGGGCTCAGCCCAGGGCTCCGTCTGCAGATCCAGATACAATCAGACAAACGAGAAACCTCCAGCCGACGGAGGGAGACAGATGCATCTTTTGATGATTCCAGACATGAAAAAAGTGATAATAGAAGGAGGTGCTGGGCGGAGGTGACTGACATCACGGAGAGATGATGGAGCCCTAGGAGACTTCATGGGGGCTTCTCGTTGACCTGGGGCAGGGGTGGGGAACGTCCGGCCCGCGGGCCGTGTAAGGCCCGCGAAAGCATTTGGTTTGGCCCTGCCAAGGCATTATGGGTGAGTTAACTAAATGTTTGGCCAAATACAGCAGGCTAGTTTTTAAGTTGATAATTTTGTATGGCTCTGGCAGAAAATAGGTTCCCCCTCCCCTGACTAGGGTTTTGAAGGATAAACAGAAGTTCTCCAAGCAGAGTTGGATGTGATATGCTTTTTGTGAGGGTATAACAGACTCCTGTCTTGTGTAAGAATGACAGTGTGATGCATAGGATATGAGTGAGAAGAGCAGTAAAACTGTCTGGGAGTCAGACACATCTCCGTTCTGTCATGCTTCAACTGTGTGGCCCTGGGCGAGTCGCCTAGCCTCTCTGAGCCTCCGTTTCTACCTGGCAGACTGAGAATCCAGAGGAAATGGAGGTGAGATGCTAGCAACGGCCCCCATACCTCATAGACCCTCGGGACATGACAGTTCCTCCTGTTAGCAAGCCAGGCAGGACCCCACTCTGACCCAGCCTGGGGGGCGAACTGAAGCTTTCCTGGTGTGATTCAGAGAAAGGCAGATCTCTGGTCTCGTCTGGAAAGACGTAGTTAAGGACATCCTGCAAGGGTCTCGTTAGCAGGGAAGCCTCATCCCCAGTGGCTCTGTGGTGAGCTCTGTCCCCCCTCCCCCTGCCCCCCCTCCCCCCAGTACTGCCTTGGCTGCCTCCCTGACCCACCCAGGGGCACGTGCAGCCTGTTTTTACAGCTTTTCACTGAGCCGAGCCTGAGAAAATGCCAGCTCCATCCATTTCCCTTCCTGTCCTTCAGACACATGCGGCAAAAGCACCGGCTCAGCAGACTGCTTCAGGCTGGGCGACTCATCACCGAAAAGACCTGCTCTCTTCAAACGTAACGATAATAAAAAAAGCCGGAGAGACGGCTACCGTGGATGGCAAGCTCGCTCCGGGCCAGCACTGGACACACACGATTTTATAGGCGTCTCACCAGGACCCTGCAAAGCTGCGACTGTCTTCTGGGATTGCTGATAGGAACCCTAGTTCGAGTTTACACAGCCAGGGGTGACAGGGCCAGACAGTAACCCAGATTTCCTGTCTCCCAGACTCACACCTCCTCCTTCCGTCTATCTGTTTGTTTTTCATTTCTTTTTTAAAAATATATTTTGATTGATTTCAGAGAGGGAGAGAGAGAAACATCAATGACGAGAGAGAATCATTGATTGGCTGCCTCCTGCACGCCCCACACTGGGGATCGAGCCTGCAACCTGGGCATGTGCTCTGACCGGGAATCGAACTGTGACCTCCTGGTTCCCTGAGCCATGCCGGCCGGGCTGTTTTTCATTTCTTCACCAATACTCTTTCTCCTTTCAAAAAGATTGGAGGCACCAAAACCGGTGTGGCTCAGTGGATAGAGCGTCGGCCTGCGGACTGAAAGGTCCCAGGTTCGATTCCGGTCAAGGGCATGTACCTGGGTTGCGGGCACATTCCCAGTAGGAGATGTGCAGGAGGCAGCTGATCGATGTTTCTCTCTCATCGATGTTTCTAACTCTATCTCTCTCCCTTCCTCTCTGTAAAAAATCAATGAAATATATTAAAAAAAAAAAAAGATTGGAGGCAAATAGGGGAAATAGAAACAGCAAAACAAAATCAAACCAACCAAGGAAATCAAAGCCAAGAGAACCTGGGCCGGGAAGCTGAGAAGCTCCCTGCAATGGTTGGGTGCAGAGTTCTGTAGGTGTCGGATGGGTGACGTTTGTTAATCGTGTTACTCACCTCTGCTCTACCTGTGTAAAGGTCTCCCACCGAACCTGGTTTCAGACTTGCCTCTTTCTCTTTTTAGTTCTATCAGGTGCTGCTCTGTGTTTGAAGCCTGGTTGCTAGATGCATGCACATTTGAAATTGCTGTGTCCCAGTGGAAGGATGATAAAGAATCTCTGTAATGGTTCCCGCCTTAAGGTCTCCTTTGCTGATAACATAGTTTAGCTACACTTGCATGGCCTGTCTTTTTCCATCCTCTTATTCAACCAACCTCTCTGGGTCCTTATATTTAAGACACGTCTCTTGTAAACAGCATACGGTCGCTTTATTTTTAATTCTAGCTTGGAAATTGTAGTCTTTTCATTGAAATATTTAGTTCATTCACATTTAATGTAATTACCCACAAATTTGGGTTTAGAGATACCATCATATTATTTGCTGTTCATTTGCGCCATCTGCTCTATAGTCTTCTCTCTTAACCCTATTATTTTTCCCCGTTACTCTTGTATTATTATTTAAATTTCATGCTCTGTGGTTTTGTTAGTTTACATTCTTGTGCTATTCTTTTAGGAGTTTTTAAAATTAATGACAATCGGTGTCCCTGACTTAGTTAAAGCCTAGTGTAAGTCAGTACTTTTACCATTTATGAACAATAAAATTAAAATATTTTGGTGTTAAGTTATTTAAATAAAATTACATTTAATTTTATCCTTTTGAATTTATGTTATTGCTGTCAAATATTTTGATTTTACATATGTTACAGTTTTTATATGTGTTTTATATTCTTTGCTGTACTTCCATTCTTTCAGTTTTCATGCTTCAATCAGGATATTTTCTATGAACCCAGTCTTTTAGGTCACTAAACGTATTTTAAGCTGTGTCTAATCTGCTCTTAAAGCCGTCACCTGCATTCTCAATTTCAATCGTAATATTTTTCATTTCTAGAATTTATACTTGATTCTTTTTTTTAAGAGTCTAGTTGTCTGATAAAAATGTTCACCTTGTCATTTATTTTCTTGAATACATTAATATTAATTTTTAAAGACTATGTCTGATAATTCTAATATCTGGATTGCCTGGGGATCTGTTTCTATTATATATTTTTTCTCATGATCCTATTCTTGGTATGCCTGATGAATTTGGATTGACTACAGAAAATTTTGTATTAAAAAAAATTGCAAAGGCTCCAGATGATGTTATTTCCCCCTGAAAGAATTTTCTCTAGCTTCTGGCAAGCTATTATTACAGAAGTTCACTCTGATGTAAGTGGATAGAGATGATTCAAGGCTGAGTTTTATTATTATTATTAATCCTTACCTGAGGACATGTTTTTATTGACTTGAGAGAGAGAGGGAGGAAGAGAGAGAGAGAGAGAGAGAGAGAGAGAGAGATGTAAAGGAAACATGGATCCATTGCCTCCCAAACGTGCCCCAACTGGGATCAAATCCGCAACCTGGGTATGTGCCCTGACGAGGAATCGAACCCACAACCTTTTTGTGTGTGGGACAATGCTCCGACTAACTGAGTCGCCAGCTAGAGGAAGGCTGAGTTTTAATATTTGAAAGACCTGGCCTGTTTCCACTCACCTTACTCCCAGGTTGACATGAGTCCTGTCTGAAACCCAGCTCAAACTCGCTTAGGAAAGCAATGGAGGCCGGCCAGGTGAGCAATATCACCTGGGACGGTAGGAGTGGGCGTCAGAGACCACAGTAACCAGGCAGTCCAGCTCTTGCTTGTCCACCTGGCATACCTTCCTCCCCTCCACCCCTCTACTTTCTGACTTTACTCTCAGACAGGTTATGGCTGAGAACATAGTCACCGGCAAATCTCGGGAACACGGGTCCAAGATTTCCCAAGGACTAAGCCTCGCCTTCTCCAGCCTCCAGGTCAACAATCTCGAGAAAGAGCAATGGTTGGTGCCATTTGATCAGTCAGGATAGCGAGGTAGGAAGATTCCCGGGGAGCACAGACCACTCCGTCAGAACCACAGACTGGGGTGGGGAAAGAAACGCTGCTGAAACGGACACAGGAGGTGGTTGGCCACACAAGCCCAGACGCCCGGTGCGGCCAGGCGTGGAGGTTTGCTGTTTCCCGCCAGAAGTGCCGCTCTCAGAGCGACGCAACGTGCGTTCCTCTAGTTCAAACACGGTGAGTCCCGACGGGTTTTCCCAAGCTCCTAGCAAAACCAGATAAAACAAACAACAACAGCACTCCCCTTCGGGGTCTCGGGGAATAATAATCATAAGAATAGTTGCTGGCTACGAGCAGCCCGTCCCAGGCCAGGGGAGCCATTCATGCAACTCTCTCAAGAACCTTCCGCATCTGCTTGCAAAGTACATGTAACTAGGCCAATTTTCAGACGAGAGCCCGGATTTAGAGGGACTGACGCTGACACGATCACAAATAAAAATTAGGTGCAAAAGGGAATATTTATTTAGTGTAGGGAAAGCAACCACACACATGTTTTTAAAAGCCGACGGATGCCCCAAAGACCATGAAAGTTAGAAATGTACGTAACATTTTAAATTAAATCACTACCTCTCGCTCCTCTATAATATTCTCCCCTCCCCCCCCGCCCCCCCCACCCCCTACTGCCTACATTTTTGGCTGCATATTTGGTCACCTTTTTTTTCTTCACATAAAACGGGTGTAATATTATTTCCTCTGGAGAGAATAGAAATATAACTCAGCCTTCCCTCTAGCGTGTCTGGGCAAAATGCATCTCTTTACTGAGAGTTGAAATGCAAAACATGCAAATTCCCAACCCAATGCCCCAGCTGCTTATAGTTTTAGAGATTTGTGCTGGACAAACACATTTAACACATGACACCTCACACCGTTCCCACTGAAAGAAAAGCAAAGGATAGCGAGTTTATCATCATCTAGTCCAGTGATGGCGAACCTTTTGAGCTCAGCATGTCAGCATTTTGAAAAACCCTAACTTAACTCTGGTGCCGTGTCACATAGAGAAATTTTTTGATATTTGCAACCATAGTAAAACAAAGACATATTTTTGATATTTATTTTATATATTTAAATGCCATTTAACAAAGAAAAATCAACCAAGAAAATGAGTTCGCGTGTCACCTCTGACACGCGTGTCATAGGTTCGCCAGCACTGCTCTAGGCCGCATTGCTGCGCGTGTTTCTGGGAAGAGCGAATTTCTATTTTAACGAGATATCTGTAAGAACCACATCGTCTGCTCCCAAGTTCCCATGACCAATGACTAGGAGGATTTCCCGAAGACCAGCTTCTGGCTCCGGACCTGCCGAACTCTGTTCTGTTCTGCCACCTGCCTACCTCGGGGGCGTCTGGCTCGCACCCTTGTGCGGAGACTCCTAATCTTGGGAGACAGGGATTTTCAAGGGGAGCTGGGAGCGTTTTTGAAGCAATTTCTACCCTAAGAAGACAACCACATAAGTATTTTCCACTCAACACAGGAAGTGCAGCCCGACTCCTGCCCACCTCAAACTCGCCCTGGCAAAGAGGGCCATGGGCGGGGGGGGATGTGGGGGGTGCAGCAGTCAACCACCGGGACCACAATAGCTTCCTTTTCATGTTTTACTGAAACACGTGGGCACACTACCGGGCTCCTCCCGGCTTCAGAGGGAGCCTGTGCCGGGGGCGGGCGGGGGGGTGGGGCGCGGACCCTGAAACGCAAGCCTCATTAGCTGCATGGCGAGGTGGCATTTCCGCTCTCAGGTGGGGAAACTGAGGGTCAGAGACGTGAGGTCACGTCATGCGGCGAATACATGACGAAGCTGGCAGACAGGTCTTTGAAAAGGAAAGGAGGTCCGGGATGGATAGGTCCCCCTCTCCCCGTCTCCTCCCCGCCACCGGGCCTGGGAGAAAGTGAGGATGTGGAGGTGACGAAGTTTGCCCAGGTCAGGTCAAGGGCGTGCGTCTCAGCAGCGCCCAGAGCCCGGGGCGCCTGGTTCCGCCTCCGTGAGCGTCCGCTGTGTAGACACCGACAGAAACTAGTAGCCCCTGGCGGCTTCGAGGGATCCCGGGAGGATCTGCCCGGGCCCTGTGGACGGTCGACGCTCTGGAATCCAGGCCATGTTTGTGCGGGCTTTTAAAATACATGTTTTTTTATTGACTTCAGAGAGGAAAGGAGAGGGAGAGAGAGATAGAGACATCAATGAGGAGAGAGAGTCATTGATCGGCTGCCTCCTGTACACCCCACGCTGGGGATCGAGCCCGCAACCCAGGCATGCGCCCTGACCAGGAATCGAACCGTGACCTTCTGGTTCATAGGTTGATGCTCAACCACTGAGCCACACTGGCCGGGCATGGTTATGAGTTTTCCTTGTCCTTGGGGCGCCTCTGTTCCCTTCTGGGCCAGACCTTCTCCCTCCCCCCGCCCCCCCCTCCCGGAAGGATCCTGACCCCCACAGGGCGCAGGTGCAGGATGGGGGACCCTCCGTGTCACCGTGGGTGACGCCGGAATTGCTGTCTTAGGAAGTGGAACATGGAGCGATGGCGGACGTGCACCCTCATGCACACAGCAGGCTTGGGCCTTCATCTCTTTAAAAGCAAAAACACAGGGAAATGTTGGAAAGAGTGGAGGCACTTTCCTTTCCAAACTCCTCACCGCCTGCGTGTTGACAGTCGGCGCTCACGCACCCATCCCGCCGTGCCCACGGGGCGAGCAAGGCTCCAGGACCGCCTCGCACAGAGCCTCCCTCCCCCGTCATTGGAAACAGACCCGCGATGCACTGTGCAGTGTTAACACGCAGGAGGTTAAGTGCCAGCTCTCGGGCCCTTTGATGTATTAAATACCAAGGACTTTAACGTAATAGAACTGTAAACCTCAAATCAGGGCTAATCACTCTAATTTGCTGAACTCGAAAACCAAACCGAAATGTTCATTTCTTCTTAAACTGAACCACAAATCCGAGTTGTTTTGATCTACAAATCTATCTAACAAAGGACTTGAGGTGGCTTTACCAGAAATACATGCAGTAAGACAAAAATCTAAGTCGATAAAAGCCAGGATTGCAGGGAAGGGGGGGGCGGGGGGGGGAGGGGGGGAGGGGAGAATCAAAACCAGAGGGAATATTATGATACAGATGTGCAAGACCCATGCAGTAATTTGAGTTCCTGAGCCCCCTGGCAGCCAAAGCAATATGGAAGACGCATTAGTTACATGGCATGCATTATCCATAAAGAGAAATAATTGTAAAATAGCAGGGACCTGGTTTGAAAGCGAACTACGTCGCAGACAGTAGGGGGAACGGTAACAGAATATTCTCTGAGTCACACCGAAAGTACTTCACTTGGCTCACGATCCCGTGTAGCACACATGATGGTTTCAAAAACATTAATCCCTTTATCATGTCGTTTCTGTGTTCTACTGGCGTTCAAACCCTGCCGTAACGTCGACTTCCCGTCAGCCCAGAACGGCCAGGTTTCCCTTTCTTTTTGCATTTTTTTGCCTTAAACGATTTCAAGCTCTGGCTGTATTGGTTTTGTGCATGGCCTCATTGTTTTAGCAATTAAAGAATAAAACTTGCACGCGTGTCTCCGGGGACAAGGGAATTCAAAAGGTTAAGTGTCGGCCTCGCACTGCGGAGCGCGGTTCCCGGTCCCCGGAGGGCTCCTCTAAATTGTTTGGATAAACTGAGGAAATGTTGGGGGGAGTTCTGACACTGAGCATGACATTAATCTTCGTAACCGTTCCTCCAGATGTGCACACATGTTCCGAGGATGCTGAACATCCAAGTTCACGGCGGCAGCCCACTCTTCTCGGAGGTGGGGGCGGGGGGGGGGGGGGCCTTTGGACGAGTTGGGGGTTGGGGCAGCCAGTTTGGTTTTTCTTTCCTAAGTACTCTCAAATCTCGCAAGATATGTGTGCTTGTCATCTTGGCGACTTGAAATGATATTAAAAACCATGAGGAAATGCTTAGCAGCTATTGTCAAATGAGAAAGCAGGTCATAAAACAATATTTGCAAGTACCTAGATAGCTATACCTACAGCTACATGTAGCTATAGATATATTGGGTGTATATGCACTCAAATGTTAACAATATTTATAATATTTCTTTAAAATAACACCCAGTTATCTCTGGGTGGGGGAATTTTGACTCTTTACACTTTCTAAGTTTTCTACAAAAAAACATATACTGTTTTTACAGTGACCCAACCCCCCCACAAAAAAAAAAACCACCAATCGCTGTTGCTTTTATAAGCCTTACACTTAGCCATTTCCAAATGAACATCCAAAAAGTCGCATGTCTGTTCGTGGCCATAAGCCCCCTGTACAACCATGATGTGCTTATAATTTTTTCCTAGTGGCCATAATCAGACTGTGGCCAACATGTATGTACGTGGGGACATTTGCCCTCCAGGTAAGGTGTGCTTTAAAGGTTTTCAAACAGCCCGAACTTTAAGAGAGATTGGAATTGGGTCTCAGACTGTACCCTTTATCTGATGGCTTCTGGGGGGCTCAGATCAGTTTGCAAATATTGTTGAATTTAAAAAGGAGTTTGAATACCCACTGAGGAATTTGTCCTCACCCCATCTGTCGACTGCAGAAACAAATGAGCTTCTCTCCACATGGCCCGCCACTCCCCGGGGCCTTCCCCGCCCCCCGCCCCCTCGCTGCAGCCCCTTTCCCCTGGGGAGAAAAGCCCAGTGCAAAAAAGGCAAGAACTTGTCTTGCCAAGACAATCAGCGGCGTGTGTCTGCATCGATGTGAGCGTGTGTGTGTGTGTGTGGGTAAGCATGTGTATGTGCGTGTGTGTCTGTGCACACACATGTGGGTATTTATGAAGGTGTTCCAAGGTGTCCGTGTGTAGGGACATCTGTGCAGGTAGCAATACGGCCACTTCTGCAACTCAAGGCACAAAATGAGGTCGCCGTCCTCTTAACGGCCAAATTGTGGCATCTTCTGCCTTTTGAGAAAAAGTCATTCCTCCCTCGTGGCCTTTCTGTGATGGCCAGGAGGCCCAGGACCTGCTTGGTTCAGGAGGTAACACCTCCGAGACGAGGAAATGGAGGAATCTGGCCATGGCGTTGGCTGCAGCTGGCACCACATGGGGCTTCTGCAGAAAAGGAGAGACCAGGGCTCTGATGCAAAGTCCCCCTCACCCCACTGAGCGTGGCGGGATCTACCTGCACCCACCACCCAGGGGACCGGGCGTGAGTCCGGTTTTGTCTGCATTGCTCCCGTCAGGAGCCCGGGTCCCTCAGGTCAGTGTGGGATGGGACAGGAAGTCCCGCCCTTCTGGTGATGTGCTTCAAGTGGGACTCTGCACCGAAGGCGGTGACGCCAGTGGCTGGACCAGAACTGGTACCCTGGCCACCCCACTGACCCCTGGTTCTCAGGCCCGGGACTCCTTTCTGGATGGGGAGCTGCTTTGTTTTTTGGAACAGCTTTAGGAAAACTGAGCAAATAGTACAGAGACTTCTACACCACCCCCTCCCGCCCGCAGGTTCCCCTATAACAGTGGTTCTCAACCTTCTGGCCCTTTAAATACAGTTCCTCACGTTGTGACCCAACCATAACATTATTTTCGTTGCTACTTCATTACTGTAATGTTGCTACTGTTATGAATCGTAATGGTATGAATCTGATATGCAGGATGGTCTTAGGCACCCCCTGTGAAAGGGTCGTTCGACCGCCAAAGGGGTCGCGACCCACAGGTTGAGAACGCTGCCCTATAACGTCTTACATTATAGTGTGGACGTGGGTTCCAATGAATGAACCAGTACCTATATTTTATTAACGAAAGCCCGTAGTTTATTCAGGCTTCCTTAGTTTCTACCTAATGTCCCTTTCTGTTCTGGGATCCCATCCAGATACCACACACATAACATGTGGTCCTCACGGCTCCTCAGATTCCTCTTGGCTGTGAATCTCTCAGACCAGCCTTGCTTTCCATGACCTTGATGGTTGTGATGACTCCTGGTCAGGTCTTTCCTAGGACGCTCCTCTGTTAGAATTTGTCTGCTATCTTTCTCATGATGATACTGGAATTTGGTTTTGGAGAGAGGGACCATGGAGGTGAAGTGCCGTTTTCATCGCACCCTATGCAGGATGCTTACTATCAGCGTGACCTGTGACTGCTGATGCTCACCCTGACCACCTGGCTGCAGTCGTGTGGCAGAAGGAATTGGGGGGATGGAATTGGTTGGTCTCTGTTCAGGATCCTACAAAACCTCCCAGCCACTCCCTCGGCATTTTTGCACAGCCATATCTTTTCGTGGCTTGATACCTCATTTGCGAATAATACCCCATCGTCTGGGTGGACCGGTTTGTTTGTTCACCTACTGAAGGGCATCTTAGCTGCTTCCAGGTTTGGGTGATTATGCATAAAGCCGCTGTAAATATTTGTGTGCAGGATTTTGTGGGGAGATAAGTCTTGACCTCATTTGGAGAACTGCCAAGGAGCGCAATTGCTGGATCGCAGGGCAAGAGCATGTTGAGGTCTGTCAGGAACTCGTAAACTTGTTCGCCACAGTGGCTGTGCCATTTTGCAACAATGAATGAGAGGTCCCGTGGCTCCGCGTCCTCACTGGCATTTGGTGGTGTCGGTGTTTCAGATTTCAGGTATTCTACCCGGTGTGTAGTAGTATCTCGTTGTTGTTTAATTTGCATTTGACCCCTGATGACATGGGATGGGGAGCATCTTTCCTTGTGCTTATTTGCACCTGTCCATCATCTTTGGTGAGGGGTCTGTTCAGCTCTTTCTCCATTTTTAGTTGTGGTATTGTGGAATGACGAGAGTTCTTTATCAGACATGTCTTTAGCAAATATTTTCCCCAGTCTGTGACTTCTCATTCAGTCTTCTCATGCTCTTGGTGTTATTAATTATTCAAATTTGAATTAATTGCCAATATTTAAAACGTAACAGTTCCTATAGAAAAGCTGGGTTTCTAACTTTTCCTTGAGACCCCAAAAAGCTGACAACACAGACTGCGCATTCCTGTGTGGCAGCGCTTGGCCATGAGGATGGTGGCTGCACTCGCTGGGAGGCGGGCGATAGCTGATAGGCCTCAGTCTCCACCCCTCCCTCCTGCCCTGAGTGCCAGTCCCCTTGCTCTGCCTTTCCTCCCACTGGGCCCTGGCAGGTTTCTGGAAGCATTAGGGTTTGAGAGTCTTATTTCCTAACTGTTTAAATGCCAATCCTTTCTTACTGTCATTAACACAAAATTCTTGAGAAGAAAAAAAATAAACTTGCTTTACTGAGTGTTTACTATGTTCCAGTCCCCTACGTGTTGTATGCATTCAAGTCTCACCTCCTCCTCCCAAGAGAAGCACCATTACTTCCATTTTGCACATTAGGAACAAGGATGGAGATCCAGTTCTGACTCCCAAGACCCTCTTAACTCCTCTGCACCAAGTGGTTTCCCTGGAAGACCTGGGACCTTGATTTCCTCAATGGAGGGACTTTTATCAGAAATCGGGGCGCCCCTGCCAGCCCGCGCTCTCCTCTCCGTGGTCTGGTTGCTCCACAGCATCTTCTAGGAACCATCACCCCAGCCCCATCCATCGGCCCAGGGCTCTGATCAGCGTTGTCATGTAGGTACGATGTGACTGGCCCTCCCGGCCCGGCCATATGGTGCAGGATCATCAAGGGACCCACACAAGGTCAAGTCCAACTGTTCCCCAGGAATGGGAAATGTGGGTAGTTATGGAAGTGCAGAGGCCGGCAGCTGCTGGAGCCGAGCCGCATAAAGGGTGCTGCTACGAGGAGAAGGCTCTGTGAACGCCAAACATTGAGGGCCCAAGGCTGCCGGGTCCTCTCTTCCTGAGTGCATTCCTTCATGCCTCTGAATCCTGTGAGGCCCCTTGAATACTCTTCCCAATTAAAAAAAAATAGCTACTTAGAATCGAAAATATTTTTTAACTTAGTCACCTTACTGTCTACCAAATGGCCCATGAACCAGACTGCCAGGTACAGGAACCAAGATGAAATAGGCCCAGATAACTAGGAGGCCAGAAGAACAGCACAGAAATCAGACCCCGGGAGCCAAGTCTGTCGGCTTCCAGCACAGCCTCCCCCAGGGAAGGGGAGGTCCAATCCTTTCCTCCAAGTTCAGGAGAGCAAACTAAAACCCAGAACCATAAACTAAGAGTGAAGGGTTAAGCTACAGCGGCTAAAGACACAATAAGAGGCTGATTGGCCCTAGCCGGTTTGGCTCAGTGGATAGAGCGTCGGCCTGCAGATTGAAGGGTCCCAGGTTTGATTGTGGTCAAGGGCATGTACCTTGATTGCGAGCACATCCCCAGTAGGGGGCGTGCAGGAGGCAGCTGATAGATATTTCTAACTCTCTATCCCTCTCCCTTCCTCTCTGTAAAAAATCAATAAAATATATATATATATATTTTTTTAAAAAGAGGCTGACTGATTCCGTCAACCAATGTTAATCGGTGATCTTCATGGGTCTACAGCTGGGCACTGAGGGTTCAGAGATGAGTAAGATATTGTCATGGTAATTATGGTCCAAGCAAGAGAGTTCCATAAAAACACGCATATGTCATTCATTTATTCACTTAAGGAATTTCACCAAACTCCTACTCTGTGCCACACACGAGGCCCAGGGCCGGCATGGTGTACTGCCACGAAGGGCCAGGCAGCCGGGGCTCTTGCTAAGGTTGCGCCATCCTTAAGCCACCTTGGGGAAGACCCTCTTCCTCTCTGTGCCTCAGTTTCTCTATCTGTAAACACAGTGACAAGAATCAATGATGCCAAGGTCCTTCCACTTTTGACAACTAAGGCTGAGCCCCACGGGTAGAAACGCAATCTTCAATTTGAAACCCAATCTTCAGTTCCCTCATCTGTGAAAATAGGTGTATAGCAAACAGCACCTGCCTCACTGAGTCTTTGTGAGAATTAAAAAGGATCGATGTCAATTACTAAGCACCATGCCCGGCATTCAATCGGTGCTCTCTACTCAACAGCCTCATCGATATGGTCGCTGTGACTTGGGCACCTGCCTTGCCTCCCTTCATGTGCGCAGCGCGGAGCCAGGCACAGCTGGGGGGGGTGGGGGGGGGCACGGAAGACCACCGGGATCCACCCTCTAGGGAAGACGGGAAGTCAAATCCAGGCTGGGGAGGTGAGCCTGGAAGCCTGCTGGGGACAGTCACATAGGAGACAGGAGGAGCGGGAATGGGAAAGGGGGGAGTGAGTGAGGAGATCAGAGGAGGCCTCCTGGTGGACGGGAGGGGGCTGGGCCGCATCCTTCTCTTCCAAGAGCCCAGTGGTGGCTGGGTCTGGGCGAGGACCCTGGCTGGGGGTGCCAAAAGGTGGCCTTGTGGGTAAGTCCTTCCAGCTGCGGACAGGTAATCCCGGCCTTGGAGCCGGAGAGATGATACCCCCCGAGGGCCAGGCCTGGTCCCGCTCAGGATGCCTTCCCTGAGCACGGGCTCCGCGGTGCTCGCGTTGAGGAGTGCGCGGGTCCAGCATGAATCATTCCTTTTTGAACTTGTCTAAATGTGTTTATAAAATAAAGCTGCGGCCCAGGGCTGCTCCGGGCGGAGCGGGAAGGTAATATGTTTTTAATTGGAGAGATTGGGGGAAGGAGGCAGCGGGCCAGGGTGAGCTCACCCCGCATGCATGCGGCTGGGCGGAGAGCAACGTATGTGCACATTCCTGGGCCGAGCGAGACCCCGCGGTGGGCAATCCTCGCCGGGCTGGGCCCCCACCAACGCGCACGCAGCAGCCCGAGGTGAGCCGGGAGCATGTGTCCTGGCGGGGAGCCAGGGGCCCTGGATCCAGCGTCAGCGGGGATCAGGGCGGGGGTCACGGGCTCCACGGCACGGAGATCCGGCAGGAGCTGGCACCCTGCGCACAGCCAGGGCAGAACTGATGGATTGGGGCGCGTGGCCCTGACAAAGGGGCCAGCCTCCACTCGGCGCGGCCCTCCCCGCCACCAGATCTAATGACGGCTCGGAGATACCAGAAATCACAGATGGACGTGCAGGCCCTCCTAACGGGTGGGCTGTGCTCGGTCTTCTTACTTGGGCTCTGCGGGCCAAATAAAGCAGATGTGTAGGCCATAGCCCGTGCCTGCCCCCCCCCCCTCGGGGATCCCCCTCTTTGAGACCGTGGCCCGCACCTCACCCTGCCATTTCCTAGCCATCATGACTTTAGACAAGTCACTGAGCTTCTCTGAACGTCGGCTTCCTCAACTGGAAAGCTGGTATTTTCACACGACTTTTCAAATGGCTCCCAAGTTGAAGATAAAGGCCGAGGGGAGAGGAGGTAACATTCCCGGCGTCAGCTCCGGGCCAGGCATGGTGCTAAGGGATTTACGTTTCCGCTGTTGTTCCGCTTTGTTGTTTAACCGGCACCATGATTTTCTAAGCTGCCGAGGAGCAAACAAGGCTGGGAGAGCTGAAATGAGAACTGGAGGCAGCCTTCCCAGTTCTGAGGAGTTGAAATCATCCTCCAAATTTAAGGGTCACTTGCCATGATACGAATGGGGAAACGGAGTCAGGAGTTAAGGCTGCAAGCCAGGCCCGGTGAAGGCACTCGCTATTTCAAAGCCTCACTCAGGAATAAGAATTCAGCTCCTCAGTTAGCAACAGGTTTCTACCAGGTGAGCCTGGCAGAGCTCTGGAGGCTGTCGGAAAGGCGGTATTGACTCCCTACACCGCTCCCGCTACGAACTTCCCAAAGGACGGTGTGGCAACATGTGTCAAAAAATCATACTTTTCCACCCAGTGACTCAACTCGAAGGACTTGGCCCTAAAGAAATAAAAGAGCTGTGGGCAAAGATTTTCAAAAACGAATCCCAGATAATCAAATGCTCATCATAAATGAAATAGTTAAATAAGTCACGTGCTAATCATACCAAGGAATATTATGTAGCCGTGAAAGAGAAATGTTTATGGAAAATGTGCAACAACATGAGAAAGTGCGTATGATAGAAGGTCTTGTGGGTTTCTTGGGGGGTGTTAGTGTGTCCCCCCAATAAGTCTAGTACCCACCACTTATGATAGAATGTTAAGAAAAGAAAATAGGCCCTAGCTGGTTTTGCTCAGTGGGTAGAGCATCGGACTGCAGACTGAAGGGTCCCAGGTTCAATTCCCGTCAAGGGCACATGCCTGGTTTGTGGGCTCGATCCCCAGTAGGGGGTGTGCAGGAGGCAGCCGATCCATGATTCTCTCTCATCATTGATGCTTCTCTCTCTCTCTCCCTCTCTGAAATCAATAAAAATATATTTAAAAAAAAGAAAGAAAGTGGAATGCAAAGTTAGATAAAATGTATATATATTATACTTAAAGAAATGCAAAGAAAGAAGACAGGAAGGAAAATTAGCCCTCTTGCTAATTCTCTGTGTGGTGGGATTCTAATTTAACTCTTGGAAATTTTTAGATGTTTTCTAATAGCATATTGCATCTTATAATTAGAAATGTGTCTGTCTGCAAGATGGAATGGGCCTCATCTCATCTGGTCTGGAGAGTAGGTAGGTCTGGAGCCAGGTACCACATTTACCTAAAAAGTAAAAGCTCGGAAAGAAACTTCAGAGAGAAGAAGATCACATTGTAAAGTAGTTACTACTGGCCGTTAGGATTATGGGTGATTTTTCCCTACTTCTTTATACTCCTATGCGTTTTTCAAACTTTCTCCATCGAGACTTCCTTGAAATTGGCAAACAAACAGACAAACATAAAGCACTCCCTTGCCTTTTACAACTCTCCCGGTCAGGGAGACGCTCTTGGCAAAGGCTGGCTGTCCCAGAACCCAGACTTGCTCTGTCTCCATCCCAGGCCTCAGGCTTTGTACCTGTACCCCCGGCCGCCGCCACCACCCTCTCAGGAGGTTTTAATAACGCTGGAATCTGTTCAAACCTAAAGGGACACGAACCGAGGATTCCCTTGTAGCTTATGGAGGAATGGCTTGGCTGTTTGTTCTAGAAATCTGTCTTCTACCAGCTTGCCAAGGGAAAATGGCCGAATGTTGGTTGCATTTAGTTGAGGCCAACATGACTCTCAGGACACTGCTGACCTAGAAGGTGCCATTCCCTGACTCTCCTCCAAGATCTGAACCGTGTCCTCACTTCCTATATGTCCACCCTTTTGAGGAGCTGACCACTTCTGGCTTGGAAGGTCACGACCTCTGCAAGCACCCTTGCTAAGGGGGAAGGCCCTCCCATTCCCGGTCATTGCTGCCCGGGGTGCTGTCTGGGATTCACCGCCCTGTTCTGGGTCCCCCGGTCTTTGCAATCCAGAAGACCCGGAGTCCGATGTGAACTTGAGCTAGTTCTCTCAGCCCCCCGTCCACCTCTATAGAAGGGTCCACAACACCAAGTTCGCCCAGTGGTTCAGAGGATTAAAATATGACACTTTGTTCTAGAAAACCTTGACCACACACAGACTGTCTTTCTCCTCCCTGTCCGGCGTCTTTCTTCTTCTCTGATTCAGGAGCCTTTCCTGTTCTGCTGTGGAGCACACACGTCGGCCAGTTTCCGCTTGTCACCAAATCCCGACACTCACGCTCTCCTGGAAGGGCCACCGTGGGAATTTCCTGGGAAGATGCCGAGATAGCTGGATGCTCGGGCCAGGCACGTGGCCCGCCCGAATTCCCTTACACATCGGCCTCGCCCGGAGAGCTCTGCGAAGAGGGACTGTGCCACCAGTCCCAGGAGACAGGACCCTGAGGACAGAGAGGTGAGGTGAGGAGCCGGCAGGCCTCTTAGTGAGGATTTTGCGTTTACTCCCATTTCCCGCCTCCTTTCTGCTCAGTCCTCCTCCTTCCTCTCCCTTCCCTGAGAAGTCTTCCAAGTTCACAAAAAGGAAAACCTTCCGAACACAGGCAGGCCAATAGGTGAGATGCCCATTCGGGCCAGATCTTGGCCGTCCCCCCCGATGTTCAGACCTGCGTGAGTTCTCCATTCACATCGACCGAGGCAACATGGTTCCTGGTCAGTTCGATGAGATCAACCTCTCTTGGGAGCTTCTAGAGCCTCTTTTGTATCTTGTTCTACTTTGGGAACTCTTGAACATTTCAAGGTTGTTGTTTTGTGTGTGTGTGTGTGTGTGTGTGTGTGTGTTTAAAATGAATTCACCTAAGTGATATGACCTTAATTTCCAGAAAATGAGTGCATTTTAAGTGACGAACTAGAAGGCAAGGTCATGAATAACCAGAGAAAGTGAGGCTCATGAAGGAAAAATTACAGTCACCCGAATGTGTGGCCTTGGGCAAGTGACTTAAGCCTCAGTTTTCCTCATCTGTAAAACAGGGTAATAATTTTTATCTCATGGGGACATCCGATAATAATTTCTATCTCATTGTGACTTCAGTGTCACAATTTGTGCAAAGCACAGAAAGCTCCTATTGGTAAATGTTCAATTATGCACAACACCAGTAATAATCTCTTTAATTAGGGGGACGCGATCACAGCTTTGCTCGCTCTCCTGTCCCTTGTGGTATCTGTGCTTCTGTTTGGCCTGGAGAAGAGAGAAGTGGCTCAGGGCGGGGGAGAAGGGAACTTGGACGTGTGAATGAGACCTCCCCCTCTTGCAAATTATAAACCTGCAGTGAGACCCTCTGTATCAGACTGTACACCGAAATGCATTCCAGATGCACTAAAGGATTGAATATTTGTCTAAAAAAAAAATCAAACCTTTGAGGGGGGAAGACTTGAATATTTATCAGACCTCTCGGGGAGAAAAGGCCGGTTAACCGTAGAAGCATCAGAAAAGATCACAAAGAAAGAGATGGACAGAACTGAGTGCAGAAAAACGTAGCACATCAGCACCTACACAAGAAGGGAGAACGAAGGCGGCAAAAACAACAGGCCACGGCCTCGTACCCTGTACTATATGCACGCACACATGTGTGGAAAGAGGTGAGAAAGTTTCCCAGCCCCGACTAGAATGAACAAAGAATTCACATGCATTATTCACAAAGGAGGAAGTGTGTTTGGGAATAAAAAGGGAGAAAGACATCTCAGTGGCAGTCTGAGAAGTGAGTTACTCGTTTTCTACCATCCAATACCATTGACTTTTTAAAAATAAGAATAACACCTTGTGTTGAAGAAGGTGAGGTGAAACAGACACGGATGCACTGGGAGTAGGAGTGTTAATTGGCCTAACCCACTGAAAACAAAGTTTCAAAGCACCAGCTGTTGTAAAAAAAAAAAATTATCTAATATATCATGTGGGGAAATCTGTAGAAAAATAAACCTGGGCCCTACGGGCTCCAAGGGGGTGGGACACCCAGGCGGGAAAGGTACAGGCACAAAGCAGACACTGTGAGAGATGTTCCCGCTCTGGCACTTGGTGGCTCTGTCCCCGGGGGCAGGACACTGCGCCCTCTGATCCTCAGTGTTCTCATCTGTAAAGCTGGGGACTTAGTGCCCACCTTACAAGGCGACGTATGGAAAGCACCGGCACAGGGAGGTGCCTTTGATGAAGTGGCTGAATATTCCTTTCTTCCGGGGCCAGCAGCTAAGTCACCTTCCCTGCCTCGCTTGTGTTGATATGGCCACGTGAGTACGCTCTGGCCCCTGGACGTCAAGTAAAAGTGATGAGCATACTTCTAGGCCTCCCAGGCATAATCCCACTTTCTCTTTCCCCATCCATTGGCTGAATAGAGAGAATCTAGGACGATAGAAGAAGCTGATGCAAGATGGAAAAAGCCTGGGTCCCTGAGTCACCACCCGGGAAACTGCTCAAGAACCCCTGATGAGACTTGGTGTGCATAAGATACAAAATCCTATTGGGTTAAGCCGCGGAGATCTAGAGAATCTATTATAGCAGCTAGCAATACCCATCCTAACTAACACAGTGCCCAATAGCTATTATGCAGGTTGACTAACAAAGTCCACTTCTGGGAATCCGTTGTTGGGGGGCTGGGCGGGGGGGGGAGGTCATTAAATCTGGCTCCTGGGGGACAACGGAGTGTCACTAATTAGAGTGCACGTTGGAAGATTTCCAGAGGAGTGGCTAGTCGAAGTATAGATCCCGTTGTTTGACTTAAGGTTTTGTTAAACTGTTAAAGTTGGATTTTGCACATTCTGAGGCTGGGCTTGGCAAGAGTGTTTTGACTAGACTAGACTAGAGCTCAAAAGATATTCAAAGGAGAAGCCAAAGCAAGAGTAGAAAAGGGGAAATATGGAAGTAATCAGATTGTCTGTATCAGCTGATAATAGTCTGTCCCTGGGCACATGGTCAAAAAACGTCAACCCAGCCAGCTGCTCTCACACTCCAGGTGAGCGGCTCAAACAGGGAGCCCAGGCAGCCAGCCTGGGAGGGAGGGCGTGGCTCAAGGGCAAGGAGACAGATAACTCCTCTGCCCAGGTGCCTCCAGGCCCCCCCCCCGCCACCCCCCACCAGGCCCCATCCCCAAAATCAAGCACGGTGTTTAAGGGAACACTGAGGCATGTGTGTATTTGTGTGTGGGTGTCGGTCTCTCTGTCTCCAACCACCTCACCAAGGAGATATTTTAAATGTGGAAAAATCTTTATGCAAAAGAATATTCAGGGCAGTCTTATTTATACAGTGAGAGACTTCAGAAGCAACCGAGCCGCCTATGGCAGATCCCGCTGGTTTCCTCCTACAGCCATGCTCTCTTCTTCCACAGAAAACTGTAGCCCAGGTTTGTTCCGGCTCCAAAACTGAGTCAGGATTGTTCTAACCCAGGCTTGGTCTAGGATGGGACATATGATTCTGGCCAATGAAACGTAAGGGAAAGTTTGAGAGGGGCTTTTCGGAAAGGCAAAAGACAGAGGCACCGGGGGAAAGGGCCTTTCCTCTCACACACCATTCCCTTTGGCCTCTGCTGATGAAGGTGTGACGCCCGGAGATGCTGCAGCCGTCTCACCACCATGAGGGTCAAGCCAAAGAGACTCACAGAGACATCAACCCAGCGGGACTGAGCCTCTGAACCGACCTGGGCGCTTGTTACGGGAAATGATGATGTCTCTACTATTCGCCTGACTTCGGGGTTCTGCTGTAGCTTCACGCTGCGGAGCAATGGCAGCAAAGGCCCCACTGGGGTTTCTGGCAGGGTCTATTTCTCATGACATCGGACTGAGGGCCTCGCAACCTGCTGTCTGGTGACCAGAGGCCCCCCTAAGTGGAAAGTCAAATAAAGTTGCTGCGCTGGGCAGGTTAGATAAGAAGGTCACACCAGGGCTCTTAGCAGAGACAGATGTTATGGAAGATGTTGGCGTGAGGGAAGCTGGGGAAAGGGATGCGGGAACTCTCTCGCTGCCTTTTAACTCTTTTATAACCTCAAAATCATTTTGAAATAAAAACCTAAATATGCAAATGTTGAGCAAGAGCAGATGCTAGATTTATCCAGGGGTTTGCCAAGCTGGTGAGTAAGTTAGGACTTGGAAGACAAGACGACGGAGGGACTGGCATAGGAGACCTGCAGGGAACAAATGTCTAATCAGAGCCCCCAGGAGGAAGACAAGTCTGCTTGGCCCCTGGTCTGCAAACTGGGTGAAAACCCATGTCGGATGGAACCCTGGCAACGCTGCAGGTCTGCCTGAAGCCCCCAGTCCCATGGACTTAGTTTAGAACAGTGGTTCTCAACTTCTGGCCCTTTAAATACAGTTCCTCATGTTGTGACCCAACCACAAAATTATTTTCGTTGCTACTTCATAGCTGTAATGTTGCTACTGTTATGAATCATAATGTAAATATCTGATAAGTAGGATGGTCTTAGGCGACCCCTGTGAAAGGGTCGTTTGACCGCCAAAGGGGTCGAGACCCACAGGTTGAGAACTGCTGGTTTAGAGCCAGCCAAGATTTCTGCAAACTTTTCAGTGGTCCATCCTCTGCCATGTTTTTTGGTTCCTGTGCTGTGAATATATGTGTGTGGTCCGAGAGTCCCATTCACTGAATTTGTCACACATACACACACACACACACACACACACACGCACACGCCCTGCGGGGTCGAGGAGGGGAGGTTAGGAGAGTATCTGAGATGTTGGGACTCACAGGGCAGAGAGACACTCAGCACAGCAGAGCCCTCCATCGCTTGCTGGCTCTTCGCCTCTGCCCTCCCCTCCTCCCTCTCTGCTGGGCAGTCTGTGCAGAACAGCCCAAGCCCGTCTCCCCAGCCCCCAGGGCCTCAGCATCCCCCCTCCCCCACTTCAGTCTATATTAAAATACAATTCCCTTCTTAGGAGGAATTTTGACACCAACTATTAAAATACCATTTGCTTTAGCTCCTTAAGTGAATCCGAAGCCAGCGTGTGTCCTCCGGGGCTCATTACGGCTGTGGCTTTGATCCGCTGTGTCTAGACAACCTTGCGGGTCAGAATGCGTTGGGAGCAGCCTGGCAATGTAATTATTTGCTAACGACAAAGCAGGGGTATGTCCAATGATTTGGGTTAAAATCATACAACTTCGAGTATGTCCAAGGTTAGCCCCCTGACAATGCCACTCTTTCTTATTTGCATTCTAATAAGCTCTCTTGCGTGGGAAGGAAAGGGGTAAAGTTTGACAGGAGTCCGTGGGAATTGTGCATGGGAGAATGCCGCATATGTAACTACCTGTGCACCGACGGAAAAAGAGGTCGAGAACGGATGGGTCAGAGGAGCAAGCGAGATCTTTACAGACCGTCAAATACTTAAGCCGAGTTAGCAACGGGGCTTCATATCTGGCCTGGAAGAGCCCTTGAAGGCAAGCTGGTCCAGCCTGGCCCTGTCATTTCACAGAGAGGAAAACTGAGGCCCAGGGAGGGTGATGACATGCCCAAGGTCATAGGGGTGCCCATGACAGCCCACGGCCGGACCCCAGGGATGCCTCCTAGGACCTGCATCCTCTCTTCATCCCTGGAGACATTCAGACGCACATGGGCTGGCCACGGAGGGAGGTCAGGGGCTGGCCCCCGGCCCTCGACCCCGCCCCAGTTTCTAAGAATGTTCTGGGTCACTCAGGGACAGCACTGCTCGGTAACGCTTCTGCTCTCTCTTCTCACCGGAGCGTGTCTGGCTTGACAATGTCTCGGGTCATTAGGACCACACGCGTGGAGTCAGCACGCCGCAAGTGGGAAAGCCTGCCACAGGCTTGGGAAGGGTTGGGACCTCGGTCTGGGTGCCCTCCTCCCTGACCGTGGCCGAGTGAGGTACCCTAAGCAGGCCTGGCTGTCCTCCTCACGGCTCTCCCACAGGTCGATGTGAACACGAGCACCCCCAGCACACGGTGCTTCCTCAGACTTCACGCTGTGTGTCCCGGCCCAGAGCACACGACTTCGCTGCTTCTCAGACAGGATTTCTGCCCCTTTTCTCCCACAGGCGTGCGGGCTGCTTTCCTTCCCGCCTTCTCCTCCCAAAACTCTGCCCTGGGAGACGAGGCACCACAGCCCACGCACGCCCAGGGCGAGTTTCAGAGTGGAGCGGAAGGACCGTGCGTGCACTGGAGCCTTTCTTTGGTGAGAGGCAGTAGCCCAGTTTATCCACCGCTTTTGTCTCTTCAAGGCCATCCGCTCTCCTCCGACCCTCCATTGGAGCTCAGGGCCTTCCACCCATGGACAGTTCATCGGCCCATTTAGGAGACTGGGGGCTGCAGGACTTGGCGTCTTTTCTTTCCCTCCCTCTCCCGGCTTCCTCCCTCCCTGCCACCCTCCCGGCCCACTCCCCATTTCTCTCCTCTCTGTTCCCTCTCTCCCTCCCACCTCTACTTCTCCCCGTGGTCTTAGCTTTGCCCCTCGGCTCAGCTCCCCCACGAAACTGGACGCGTGGCGCAGGCAGCCCGTCTTGCCGAACAGACAGCTCTTCCTCCACCATCTCCAGTAAGAAAAGCCCCGGCAATGGGCCTTGACTGGGTCACATGCCCCCCCCTGCACCAATCTCTTCTGAGCCTCCGCCTCGGCCCCGTCCTGTGGCTGGGAGTGGGAAGCTCTGAGTGCCAGACCCACGTGACTGAATCAGAGGTTCAAGGCCGTTCTTCTGGGCAGATCACACGAGAATAGTCCGCTATCTCGAGGCCTGGATCCACGTGTCTCGGGGCAGCCAGGAGCCTGGCCCAAGACCTCAAGACTTGCCCTTTTTGCTCCTCACCAAGGGAGGGCAAGTTGGCTACTTCTGCTTTAAAACTAGTGCCACCATGATTGCTATGGATCATGATCGCCCCAATTTAGACACGTCCTGAGGACAAGCCTATCTTATCTTCTTCCTTCATTTCTTTTGAGATGGGGGTCTCCTGCTGCAATAGGCAGTTACTACGTTATTTGAGGATTTACTAATAATTAATATTTACTGAGCACCCTCAGTGGATCAGGCACAGTTCGAGGTATATTGTTTGTATTAGCCATTTCATCTTAAATCCACCCAACGAGAAGGATGCTGCTCTTATCCCCATCTTACAGGTGAGACAACTGAGGCCCAGGGTAAGTAAGTGGGAGAGCCAGAATCCAAAGGCAGGTGGCCAGGCTCCAGCATCCATGCTCTCAGCCATGCCCGAGGGGGCAGGGCTGGGTTTGTCCATCCCGTCCCATTGAGCCCAGGCCCCTGCAGGCCCCTCCTGGAGTGCAAGCTCCTGCTACCCTCCCAACAGCCAGGTGGAGTGCCAGGACAGCAGAGAGCTAGAATCCTCGTGGATTTTATTTTAATTTCTGATTATAATAGTGACCATTTGTTGGCACTGGTTAAAGACCTTCAATGACACGATCGCATCTTTCTTCTAAACAACTCCTTTCGAAAATGAGGTAAGAAGAAGGTAAGTAGCTTGCCTAGAGACGTTCAGAGAAGGTAAGTAGCTTGCCTAGTGACGCACAGCTAGAAAAGCGGAGATCCAAGGTGGTAGCCCAGGACGGCCTGACTCCGACACCTGAGCTCTAGCCAGGCACGGCTCCCCCCAGAGCGAAGAACCCCCAAACTGAGCCTGGTGTGAGGCTGTGGGGCTGGTCAGAGGAGAGCCCTGGGAAGGTAGCTTCACCTCTGCCCACATTCCCATGCCCACTCCCACCCCGAGAACTGCCATGGCCTCGGGGGCAGGGCTGAGAGGAGCTGCCCATGTCTTCCCACGCTCCAAGGCCTGGCCCAGCCCCGTCTCCACGTGCCCAGGAACAATGCCGCCACATTCAGGGTAACGGGGGGTGTGCGTGTATGACCTGCCCCCACCCTCGGGCACGCTGCCAGGGCTGTGTGGTTTCCCAGGACGCCTCCACTAGACCAACACGTACCCATAATGAGGACCGGCACTTATTAATGCCAGTACAGGCGGGCCCTGTGCTCGGGGCGGGGAGAGTCCCTCCCTCCTTCTTTCTAATGACCCTTTCTAATGAGCATTCAGGGAACTGAGCCTCGGAGAGGCAGAGGAAGGAAGCTGGCCAAGGCTGCACTGTCTGCAGGTGGCAGAGCTGGGACTCGAACCCAGGTCTGATTGACCTCAAAGACCATGACTTTAATGCCAACTTTCTGCTGCTCCCTAGCCTGTGCCAAGACGACAGAGCTCGGGAAGGCACAGTCCTCGTTCCCAGGAAGCTCTGAGTCCAGGAGCAGAGACGTGCGTGCGAACGGACAAATTGCAATTGGATGAGGGTGCTAGGAACGATGATGATGTGTCCGGTGGGTCCTGAGGTGGCACAGGTGTCACCCTGGATGACAATGTGTCCTTCGTGACTTGGGGACAAGTGACTCAGGGGGAAAAGGCTCCTACATCTGAGCAAGTGGGGAACTAGCTTCAGGCGTGGCTGGTTCCAGGAACTGAAGGACATTATGGGGAGTCTCCCCAGTTCAGGCTGTGCTTTTGGCCACGTTGCCTCCACCTGGTCCACACCCCACAAGGTCAACATGCTGACCATTTACTTTTCACTTCAGCCAAATTCCCAGGATTGACTGTGGATTTGTTAGCGGTCACGTGCCAACCCCTCACTCCAGGGCCATGGCCAGAGGTGGGGTCACTGATGGGCTATTGGCCAGGCCTATGGAGGAAGCCGGCTCCCTGCACCCCCCTTGGGTGCTGGCACAGGGAGAAGGGGCAGCCGATGCTGAGTGGGCAAGGACACTCGGTGCCTAGCAAGGTCGGCCACGCGAGGAAGGTTCACAGAAGGGGACCCCAGAGCTTGGTCCCCAGGGACTAACAGAAGCCTGTTGGGCAGGGCTGGGGCTGGGAGGGGTAGGGCGTTTCCCACCAGAGGAACACCTGTGTGGGCAGGGCTGTGTGAACTGATGATTCGGGAGAACTGGAGGCCAGGCCAACGCGGGAGGGGAGTGGGAGATGTGGCTTTGGAGGCCACGGGCAAGGGCCTGCAGGGCTGGGGATCATGCTCAGGAGTTTGCACTTGTTCCTGCAGGCACCCAGCGGGTAGAGCCTGATGGTCAAGGGCAAGGGCTCAGGGCTGGACCTCCTGCACTGCCCCTTCCTCTCTGGGTGACTCTGTCTCTCTGATCTCAGTGTTCCTGTCTGTGAAATGGGGAGATTGCGGCACAGCCTTCATAGAAGCGAAGTGAGGGCAAAATGCTCCATGCTGAGCTACTGCAGACGGAGTTTAAGCATCAGAGGGGCACGCTCTGATCTACATTCTAGAAAGATCCCCTGGGACAGGGTGGAGGAGACCAGTGGGGAGAGGTGAATGTGAGGCTCAGGTCCTGGTGCGAGATGGAGCACACAGGACAGACAGGGAAGGGCTGGTAGAGAGAAAATTCCTCTGCACTTGGCAAAGGCTGCGATGTGGGGAGAGGGAAGGATGCAGGATAAAACTAAACAGGAAGACAGAAATCTACCCGTGACCTTGGATCCCTTCACTTTTCACTTTTGAACAAATAAATTTTCTCAAGTAAAATTCAACGAATTTCCCTAGGCATCCTATCCTGCCCCTCCCCCTCTCCCCCGCTACTAGTAAATATCTCACAAAAATACCCCCAGACGATTTGATCCCCAGTTTTGAAATCTTAAGAGTTTGGTTTTCAGCCCGAATGTTCTTTGAATGTTCCACCTGCTCCCGTGGCCTCACCTGAGAAGCTCGGCCAGTTTCCTAGGCCACGGGGGTTTTGTGTGATGGGAACTTGGGTTTGTTCAGGTGAATTTGCAAGCGACTTCACTCATCATGACAAGTCTAAATCTCAACTAAGTTTCTGGATTCAAGTTCTAATGAGTCCTTACCAGAAATAAATAAGAAAGAGAAAGATGAGGAGGAGGAGGAGAAGCAGGAGGGGGGGGGGGGGGGGAGGAGAAAAAGAAACAGCAGCAGCCACCACAAATTCACAAGAAAACAGACATTTGACCAGAAAAGCCCCCCAGCCACAAAATCTTTCACAAGAGCCATTTGACGTCTACATGCAAATGAGAACAATGCTGAAACTTTGTACTAAATGTTGTCATTTCAAAGCCATTTTTACAATCGTTCGTTGATCAGCACATGAATCGGAAACATATGGATCATATTTCACTGAAATCACATGATTTTAAATCAGAGGAAAGTTGCTGTAGGGAAAACAGACAATACAAGGACTTTTTTAAAAAAACACACGCACTTTTTATTTTTTGGTTTCGTCCAGGCCTAGAGCTTGATCGCTGGCTGACACGAAGTTGGACACAGATAGGATCAGGTTGCTCATCGAGCTTAATGAGAATATAAACCTCCGATTTCCATTACGGCACCCGAGCTTCCCTGGTGGAAACGCTAGAGGGAAGGAAGGAATACACAGGCACATTTACCTGTCCCTGTGCCCCATAAATCTGAGCGAGAATTTTCCCTGGGGAACCGGCTGCTGGGCACAACAGACCAAGGGCACCGTGGCTGCTCTGATGTCCGACTGCGATGGACTTGGAGCCTAGCAGCCTTTCCATGCACCGCTCTCTGCTGGCCAAATGTGAGCAGTTCCTCACACTCCTGAGGCCTGCTTATTAATTAATAGAGGCTCGGTGCAAAATTTGTACACAGGCACGGTCCCTAGAGGCTGCCGGCCAGGGCCTTCCTTTGTTCCACGCCGCCCCCTGGTGGTCAGTGCACATCACAGCAAGCAATCGAACTCCAGGTGGGTCAAACTCCCGAGGGGACACTTTGCATATTAGGCTTTTATATATATAGATAATAAAAACGGTGATCTATGAAGCCTATGGAACTGTTACTCTGTGCCAGGCGCTGTTCAAGTGCTTGACTCATTTAAACTCATGCCAACCCTCTGTGCTATCTCCCCTTTCTATGTAGTTCAGGACAGGGAGGTGAAGGACGGTCAGTCAGTTACCCAGGATCACTGTTATTTACGTGACGAGATGCAGCTGGGCTCTGAGCCCCTAGGCCCGCTGCCTCCCGGGGGCGGTGGGGGTCTGAGGAGCTGCTCTGTCCTTGCCACCCTGCCCCATGGGAGGCTGAAACAGTCCTTTGTGTGCTCCCCAGGGTGTGGTGCGCCTGCCTTTCTCCCAAAGATGTGATCTCAGGAAAACACCAACTCCAAGGCCAGGCACGTGGTCCACACAGCCCTCCACTCTCTCTCCACCCCTGGCTTCACCCCGTGGGTGCCTCCCCCCAGTTTGTCATGATGCGTTTACTTGCTCCCTGCCAGGTTGGTTCTCTCTCCCCTTCTCATCCGTGCCCCCCCAGCAAGCCGGGTCTCTTTTGTGCCTTACGTTACAGCATCTGATCAAACCGCATCTAGCCCAGAGCCTGGCACCGAGCCTGGGCCACACAGAATGGGCTCAAGAAACAGTTACTGAACAAAACGTATCCATCGGATTCAGATATTCAAGGAGAGTTTTGGTGAGCGAATTTCTCTTCTTTGTTTTCTATTTCTGGCACTTTAAACTCCGTGGGAGCTGGACTGCCATCCAAGGAGGTGCACACAAATTTATTTTCATTGTATTGTAATTTGACGAGCGCATGGAGCTGGAAGCTGGGGCACAGAGCCTGGAAAGAGGAGGCCTTGCCCTCAGGGAGGCCCTAGTCCGATAGGGGCACCAACTCGGACTGCTCCCAGCTTGGAGCGCCCTGGAAGATGGAAGCAGAGCTGGGATGGTGAGCGGGCACTTGCGGGCAAAGCAGGGGGAAGGGTCTCCCAGACAGAGGGCGGCAGAGGCAGAGGCCGAGAGCTGGGAGGGATCATGAAACATGGGGGCATGTCCCGTGGTGTGGCCTGGCTGGAGTAGAGAAGGAGGCAGACGATGAGGCTGGAGAGAGCCAGGCCCCAGCCAAATCCTTAGGGGGGTCCGGTTCCGGCGGCCAGAGGCGTGGCTGGGGCCCCCTGTGGGCACAGTTACCATGTGGAGGGCGCAGGACCAGGGGCAGGGAGAACCAGAGGGGGCGAGGGAACGGATCTGAGGGCTACTCAGAGGTAGACCTGCCAGGACTGGGCTTTAATATATTTTTATTGATTTCAGAGAGGAAGGGAGAGGGAGAGAGAACCATCAATGATGAGAGAGAATCATTGACCGGCTGCCTCCTGCACGCCCCACCCTGGGGATTGAGCCCACAACCCGGCCATGTGCCCTGACTGGGAATCGAACCATGAACTCCTGGTTCATAGGTCGATGCTCGACCACTGAGCCACTCAGTCGGGGAGAAGAAGAGGAAAGTGGGAGAATCGGGGGCGGTCCCTGTGGAAGCTCTACCCCTGGCACGCCCCCAGCTCCGGCTGCAGACTCACCTGACTAAGCCCCGTCCTGAAGGTCCTGACCTCACTGTCCATGTCCACTGGCAAGTCCCCTCCTGCCAGGCAGTTCCGTCCTGGTCCTCCAGAGAGTCTTGGAAGACACCAGAAGGTCAAGGCCTCTCAAGTCCATGGAGGCCAGGCCCAGCCGCCCAGCGCTCTCCCCGGCAGTCACCCCTGGGTGGGTCCCGGGCTGCAGAGGATGGCCTATTCTCTCTATATTTTTAAAATATATTTTTATTGATTTCAGAGAGGAAGAGAAACATCAATGATGAGAGAGAATCACTGATCAGCTGCCTCCTGCACGCCCCCTACTGGGGATGGAGCCCACACCCAGGGCACATGCCCTTGGCCGGAATCAAACCCGGGACCCTTCAGTCCTCAGGCCGACGCTCTGTCCACTGAGCCGAGCCGGCCAGGGCGGATGACCTACTCTTTGGCAGCTGGAATTGTTGTTTCCCTCACAACACAGAACCCCCAATCCACGGGGTGAGCAGGCAGGCCTCCAAGAGCACAATACCACGTCTTTGCTCTCGGTTCAAAGCCAAGACTTAACTTTTCATGTTCAAAAACATGAGTGGTCAGACCACGGCTGGAAAATTGGAACCATCCTCCGAGCACCTCTGAGCTCCCACGTGGCCCTTCCCGGCTGTGAGCAGGAGGGAGCGGCCGGAGCAGCACTTCACAGACTCCCTGCTTACGACCGGTGGAGGGCCAGGGTCCCTCCTAGGGCTGCAACCCTACCTGCCCAGCCCCCATGCTCCAGCGCTGCGGGACTCCCAGCTCCTTCGAGCCTCAGTTTTGTCAAGTGTTACAAGCACATCAGCACAACACCTCACAGAGCAGTGGTGAGGAACCAGTGAGATACCCCGGTACGGGTATCTGTGTCCGTCATATGTTAGGTGCGTAACAGTCTAGATTTTCCTGGCTTATAAACAAGGCTTTCCATTTAGAGAACTGAAAGCTACATCGCCCAGTGATGCCCCCATTTTCTCCCCTGTCTAGCCAGATCTATGGAAACCCTGACAAGAGTAGGAAGCTGGGCAGCTGTGCGACCTTTAGCAAGTCTCTGAACCTCTCTGGGCCGCAGTTCATTCGTCTGTAAGATGGGAGCCGTGATGCTCGCCAACCTCAGGCTGTTGATCCAGAAGGGAGCTACCACCTACCCAGCCCTCAGGGGCGTATTTCCTGATGGAGGAAGGAGCTATGTGAGGGGTTCCAGGAGGCTGGCCATGAAAGAGGAGGGTCCCCCCCCCCCCCCTTTCAGGAAGGAAAGGAAGGCTTTGTGCCCTAGAGGACCAAGGCTTCCCTGGTTCATGAGAGAGGTGAGGGGCTTAACTATTTTCAAAAGTTTGGGTGCAGACACGAAGAACTGGTTTGTCTGATTCAAGAGATGAAAGAGGGGCGGGATTCCCAAGGGGCGGCCTGTGTTGGAGCGTAGGGGCTTCACATCAGCAGATGGGGACCTCCACCCCCTTAACTGCCCGGGGACGGGGAGGGGGGAGTCTCCAAGGACACACGGCTAGACCCTCGGAGCAGGACCAGCTAAGTAATATGCAGGGCCCGCCTGGCCGATGTGGCCCAATGGTTGGGTGTCAACCTACGAACTCAGAGGTCACGGTTGGATTCCCACACAGGGCACATGCCTGGGTTATGGGCTCGATCCCCAGTAGGAGGCGAGCAGGAGGCAGCTGATCCATGATTCTCTCTCATCATTGATGTTTCTATCTCTCTCTCCCTCTCCCTTCCTCTCTGAAATCTATCTATCTATCTATCTATCTATCTATCTAAATAATATATTTTATTGAGTTTTTTTACAGAGAGGAAGGGAGAGGGATATAGAGTTAGAAACATAGATGAGAGAGAAGCATCGATCAGCTGCCTCCTGCACACCCCCTACTGGGGATGTGCCCACAACCAAGGTACATGTCCTTGACCAGAATCGAACCTGGGACCCTTCAGTCCGCAGGCCGACGCTCTGCCCACTGAGCCAAACCGGTGAGTGCAATAAAAATATTTTTTAAAAAAAGAATATGCAGGGCCCAGTGCAAAACGGAAATGCAGAGCCCGTGTTTGAAACTCCTCACAAGGGCAAGACGGCGACTCAGCCAGGCGCGGGACCCGGCTGAGCCCGGGGCAACCGCACAGGCCAGACACCCGTGAGGCCGGCCCGGTCTTGCTTCGGCCTCAGAGACCCAGGGCAGCGTCCATGGCTCCCATGGGCACCAAGAAAGTGGCCGCCACAAGCAGGGAAGCCCTTGGCTCCCAGTGGACCTGGGGGCCTCAGACAACTGAGGAAGCCCAGGTGCCCGGCCCGCGTTGGTCTGTCTGGGGCTTCGGGAATTCCTGTCCGAGTTTAGGGAAAACAAGCCCCTCCCATTCCGCACCCCCACGGAGCTGAGACCAAATACCCTGCCAGCCAGGTGGGGACGAAGCCGAATGTCACGTGACTTTGAAGGGTGCAGACATGGGCCCATCCTTGCGTCTGGGTGCCGTAGGAAACAGTGTCCAGCTGTTCAGGCCTAACGCATCTCGCCCCAGGACAGCCCTGCTGCCCCTAAGCCCGGGGCTCTCTAGGCACGACTGGCTCAGTAACAATACTCACACCCCGAGCCACGCACTGCGCAGATGGCTTCAACCACCACCACCCCCACCCCCCACCCCGGGGCAGTCGCTATCCTTAGCCCCATTTTGCAGACGGGGACACAGAGGTGAAATAATTTGCCCAAATTCCAAGAAGTAGCCAGTGGTGAGGCCGAGAACTGAGCTGAGGCCCTCTCACTCCAAAGCCTGCTGCGTAACCACACTACCAGGCGCGGACCCGGCCAGCATGGCTCTCCGCTCCAGCCTGCGATGTGACGCTGCCCCTGTCCCTCGTTAGTGCTTGTCTTTCCCTCCGTATCCCTGTCTCAGTGTTCTGACGGCCGGCCGGTGCCTCCCCGTCTGCATGGGAGCTGACGGAGTGATCGCAGTAACACTCACTGCTCCCCTGCACCCCTTGCTCACTCACCCCTTGCACCGCTGTGCCCGGCCCCTTTCCACCCCACACAACAGCACGAGAGGGAGGCGTGGGCCATTTCCCAGATAAGAAAACTGAGGCTCCAAGAGGTGAAGTGGCTTAGCCAGCGTCACTCAGGATTGCACGCGGACCTGGGACCACAGAGTCAAACTCACAGAAGGCAGGGTGTGTTTTCTGCAGCAGATTCACGAAGCAGGAAAGAACTGGGCTTTTTCCCACCAGAGGATACACGCTCTCTCGTGTCCTGCTGCGTGGGACAGTCCCTTCCCCCTCTGGCCTCAGCTTCCCCGTCTATAAAATGGGGAGCATCAAGCTACTTCAAGAGCACATGTTCTAGTGCCCAACTTTCCAGCTCAAATTCCAGCACTTGTGCCTGTGTGACCTGGGGCCAGTCACTTACCCTCTCTGTGCCTCAGAGCCCTTATTCTGTAAAATGGGGATGGGGGCAGCCATTGTCTTCTTCTTAAGAGTTGTAGCGGTAAGTGAGGTTAACGTGTGTAACACATTCAGCCCACAGCCTGGCACACAGTAGGCACCGAGTAAATGTCAGATATTCTTACCAACATGAAAGGTTGGCTGCGATCTTTTCCAGCTCGGTCCTAAGTACCCCTCCCCCCAGAGCCTGGCCCCGGTCCCCTGCAGCCTTGGGGTAGAAAGCCCTGCTTCTTGCTGGCGCCCCCCCATTCTCACTGCCCCCTCGGGGGGCCTTGGTGGGAGGGACAGCTGACGCCCTGAGCGTGAGTCTGGCCAATGACCCGGGAGGTGTTGCCTGGGCATGAGGTAATGGAAGGCTGGAGCTCGCGGCCAGCCTGATGGCACACGTCATCACTGGAGCGGTGAGAAATGAGAGTGACTAACGCTAACGCGCTCTGGGGCCCCGACGGGGGCAGCGGCCTGGCTCTGGCTGGGCTGCACACGGTGCCTTTGTGTCCACCTCCTGCCGGGACCTGAGCTGCAGCCCAGCAGTGGAAGAGGCGCTGAGCAAGCACGCAGTTCCGGCCGCCCCCCGCCCCCGCCCCCGCCCCCCCCCCCCCCCCCCGGGAAGAGAAAGGCGAAGGGAATGGAGTCAGACGAGAGCGCGGAGTGACCCCCGGCTTTCTCACTTGTCACCTGGTGGGTGTCCAACCCCGTGCCGGGCCCTGAGGTTCCGGAGGTAAGAGAACCTGGCTCTGACCTTCCAGGTAGTGGGGGCGTGGAAGGGAGACGGACCTCGGAAAGCACAGCGATGCTATTTATGATGATTTTGAGGAGCGCCCGGGTCGAAGCCACGGAGGGGAGGAAAATCAGAGAGGGCTTCTCAGAGGAAGTGACCCCTGAGCTGGGTCTCGCAGGCAGTCGCAGGGACGATGTCCCAGGCACAGGGCACTGTATCAGCCAAGGCAGGGAGGCCTGAAATAGCACCAAGCTTCCCAGGATCTGCAAGAACTGTAAGGGATGGGCCATAGGAGGTGTTCAGGGGCCACCGAGCTGTTACTCACTGGAAGCTTCCTGGGATACACGGGCATCATCTCATTTCCTGGGCCCATTTCACAGATGAGGAAGCTGAGGCTCAGGAAGGTAAGGCCGTTTCTCCAAGATCAACTGACAGGAAGTAGGGCCTCTGGGACCGGCACCCAAGTCCACCTGCCCTAAAGCTTTAAGGTCTTGACTACCCTGCCCACCTCTTCAAACCCCGGGGGCTCTCGAAAGCCATGGGAAGAAGTTCGGATTTTATCTGAGGGCCGTGGGGGCCTTAGAGCATCGCAGCAGGAGAAAGAGGTGCTCACATTTGCAACGAGCAGGCTCACCACGGGCCAGATACAAGCAGACAGGAAGAACAGAGTGAAGTAACATCAGGAAATCGAGCCAGGCCAGGGAATGTCAGGCCCCGTGTCGCCCCCTGACCCGGGGACCGCCGCTCCTCAACCCGGCCCCCTCCTCTCCACCGATGCTCTGGCCACACAGAAACGGTTTCAGCTCCGCCCTGGCCGGTCCGTCTCTGCCTCTCGCATCCGCCCAGACACCTTGCTGCTGCTCTTTTTGCCTGACTAACGTGCATTCTGCCGCCAGGAGCGGCGGAAAGGTCGCTTTCTTCAGAAAACCTCCCCTGACCACTTCCCCTTCCCAGCTGGTGAGCTGGCCTGTTCCCCAGGCACCACGCCTCTCCTTTGACCTTGTCCGTTGTGCTTCTAGAAAGGGTACAGAGCTCTGCCTCGCCCACCCGGCTCCCCGGTGCGCAGCACATGGAGCAGCCCCGGGCATCCAGCTGAATTGGGGTTTGGAGGTGGCACCATCTGCTTAGAACACCCTCGGTCCCACTCACCTCCCTCAACCGCACACTCACACTAGTGTCCCCCCCGCCCCCACCCAATCCACCGGGTCCTCTGGTCTTAGAGAAGTGAATTGTCCAACGAGCCGATCACTGACCAGCTCTTTAAGGGAAGTGGACAATTATTAGGCCTGGGCTACTGTGCTGTCTTGAGACTTGGAGGAAAGACTCAGGCCCAGGGTCTTGCCCTCTAAGAAGACTGACGCGCCCCCTCCCACCAGGTTCCTCCCCTGCCGGGCTGGGCCGGGTCCCTCCTGGGCTCCTCCAGCACCAGGGCCATCCCTCTGGGTTGGGGGCCCGCCTCTCCCTCTAGGCTGGGTCTGCTTGAGCTCCAGGCCCAAAGCCTGGAACCTGGTAGGTGCTTGCACCTGTGGGGCTGATGAGTCCATGAATGGCCTGATCAACACGGAAATCAAAATAAGCTGCTCAAACTGAAGGATGCCCA
Organism: Myotis myotis; assembly: GCF_014108235.1. Taxonomy (NCBI): domain Eukaryota; kingdom Metazoa; phylum Chordata; class Mammalia; order Chiroptera; family Vespertilionidae; genus Myotis; species Myotis myotis. Next base: position 5,889,864 of record NW_023416368.1, on the reverse strand, counting down.
AGGCTGGGCTGGGGGCATGGTGGCCGCCTCGGCTCAACTTAGATGGACTAGAGGGACCCACATCCGAGCCATCTCCACTTCTGGCCAGGGCCTGGGAAGGGAAATGCCTACAGATGACCAACACGTGGGGGCACGGTGGGCACCTCTCTTCTTGGAGTCCCTTGATTCTGGGGACTGGTTGCTTTCATCCTTGATTTCATCACAGTGGGTCATGCAGAGTCGGCCTATTTTAGACACCTGCTAACCCAGGTGGCTGGGCACAGGCCTGGCCCTCTAGCTTAAGGGCCCCACAGACCTGTCTTCCTTCATCGTGGGAAGCGGGAAGAGCAGGGGATGCCCAGTGCTACCCACACCTGGAAGTGTTGGGACACCTGATGCCCAGAGTAGAGAGAGTTGGCCCTCAGGCACAACAGTGGATTTTTCTATATTGACAAAAAGACAGGGAATTCAAATCTGTGAATACATCCCATCTGCCAAACGCCACACACTCTATCTGCAATCTCTCTCCCAGCTCCCCATTTTACAGACGAGAAAACTGAGGCTCAGAGAGGCAGAGTGGCAGGTCCCAGGGAACACACTGAATTGGAGGTGAACCCCCAGATTCCAACCAGGTTGTGTTTGGCCTCGCAGTGTTTCGGGGGACCTGCTGGCTGGCCTTCCCCAGCCAGTGCCCTGTGCCCCTCTCTGGTCACCGGTCACCATGACAGGGGCAGGGGCCTTCCCCACCCACTCTCGGCTCCTGCTGCCAAGAGCTGGGACCTGATTGGAATTTGGGGTTCGCTCCGCTGCAGCCCAACAAAGGTTTTTATTGGAATGCCCCTCTGATTTCCAGACTTTGAAGATGTTTCAACAATGCAGTAAAAGGCAGGTCCTTGCCACAACAAAAGGCAGAAATATCACCGAGGAGTAAACAGAATTCCTTGGCCTCTTCGGAGCATGTGTCAACATCGCTTATTCATCCCCCTCCCCACCGCCTCCTTTTCTTTCCTCTGGAGTCAGAGCCGGGGCGGGGAGGTGTCTTCCTGGCACCAGTGGGGAGGGCCACGGGCTCCCCGGCCCCGCCTCAGAACAGATGCCGGCCTTCGGTAAACTGAGAACGCGTAAGCGGCCGTGAGATGCTTTCCCCACGACCACAATCCCCCACATGGAAAAGCCATTCGCCACCGTGGCCCCCGCGCCCTGCCCCCTGGCACACACATGTGGCGGCCACGGCTCCAGACACAGGCCTTCCCAGAACAAGAATGTATGTGACATGTACAGAATGGGTTGATTTCCACCGATGGCTGGAAATTAAATGGATTTGAAATGTACATGCTTAAAAACCATTTCGGCGGAAAGCATGCCCATTTAATATTGCGTCTCTAAATGAGGCCTCGCTCCCCAGGCAGGCTTGTAACAGTGATGAAAACCAGCAGGCAGACCCCACCTGGGACCCCACTCGCCAAGGACGCGGTACCCAGGGGCAGGGTAGGCATGTAAGTGTGTGTGAGTGTGAGTCCGTGGTGTGTGAGCTTGTGCGAGCACTTGGCAGTCTGAGTCTGGGTGTCAGTGTGTGTTGTGAGTGTGTCCGTGTGTCCGTGCGTGTGTGGCAGGGGGGTGAATCTGAGTGTGAGTATGTGTAGTCTGGTGTGTGATCTTGCATGTGTGTGTTTGTGTGAAGTGATGGAAGGAGGGGCAAGATCCCGCCTTCCTTCCACATTTTTCCAAGTCGGCAAATGCCACCTGCGCCCTCACCTTGTGCCGAAAAGAGGGAGGGGATGGGAGGGCGCCAATCTCAGGAAAGGAGAGGTCGTGGCCTCTCAGAGCCCACATGTGGTTTGAGGAACCGAGACAACGTCAAAGAAATGACCGAAGAGCAAGGCAAGACCATGTTTAAGTGCAGAACTGGAAAGGGGAAAGGGACAGTGACTGATCACACACAACCTGGGCATTCACATGGACCCGTGATGCAGCGCTGGTCTCTGAAAGCAGTTAGTCCCGGTACAGAGTCACACAGACGCTACCACTTCCTGGCCATGAGGCCTCGAGCAAGTCTCTTCTCTCCGGGCCTCTGTTTCCTTGCTGGTAAGATGGGGCTGATAGAACATGTTGTGTTCATGCCAAGCATTCACTAAATAACACCTACATTCACAGAATAATGATTTCCCTGGAGGGGACCCGTGAGATAGGCACCCCATGCCCATTTTACAGATGAGAAAGCCGAGGCCCAACGGCCTCACAGCCACACAGGAATAGAGTCCAGGCTAGAACCCAGAGCCATCTTGCTCCAAAGTCTACCATGTCACCCTCCCGCTGAGGCTCCAACCTCCAGAAATACTGGTTTCAGAGGCAGGAAGGCTGATGGCGGGCGGGTTGGGGAGGGGGGGAGGGAGGAAAGGGTCAGCAGAGGGAACAACTTTTCCTGGCGGGAGAACCTTGTAGGCACAAGCACCCAGACAGGACCTCTCTTCAGAGTGAGGTGGGTAAGGAGCTCTTCTCAGCAGGACCTGGGGGTTGAGAGGGAACGAAGCCGGACACAGCCCTGGGCTTTATTAAATGCCGTGTCGCCGGCCGTGTCCACCCCTGACCAAGGACCACTCAGCAGCAGCTCCCGGCCCTCCCGAGGAGAGAGGCTCCGATCACAGTTAGACGCCACTGCCTGTCCAGCGTCTGCAGGCGTCCCGGGCAGAACGGGCTCCTGAGGAGGCAGTGGGGTCCCCGCCATGGCTAGTCCGGGTGCTGTGGTGAAACTGAGTGGAAGCTGGAACGTGCAGCAGTTCAGTGGCCGGCACGTGGAGGGGGGCATGAGATGACCAGCGGCTCATGCGGGCAGAGCAGCAGGGAGTACAGCGGCCCCTTGGGGACCCAGGCACACAGATACCCAGGCCTGTCCGCGTGGGAGCCTCCAGGGTGTGGAGTGGACGCGTCATCCTCCCCAGGCTGCCATTTTTTCATTCCAGCACAAGGCATCCAAAAATAATCATAAAAGAAAAAGAAAAAGGAGAAGGTTTCCACAAGGCCAGGCTTCGAAAGCATAAAGTCAGCCTCAGAGAAGTCCTGAGCCCCTGCTAGCGTGTTCCTGGGCTGAGTCTGATGCCGTTTGCGTTCGTTAACAACGGCTCTTGGAGGCGGGGTTCTGGGAACCCTGCTGGGCGGCGATGGCAGGTTCCATTAGGCCGCGGCCCTCGCACGGGCAGCCCAGTGCCCCATGCACCCCGTCCCCGTGAGCAGCTGAAAACCCAAGATCAAGTGCAAAGGGGACTCCGGCTGCCAAATTTCAGGGCTGAGGGGGTGGGGGGGTGGGGGGGGCGGGGGGGAGAAAAAGAAAAAAGAAATCTGGAATGTGTTTCTACTTACTGTCCATTCCAGTAAAATGAACCGGTCTCTCCTCCAAACATGTGTTACTGCTTAGGCCAGAAACTGTATATATTGGTCTAAATCCAGAATGGTCTATGTGACATATTACTCCATATGACAAAATTACTACAACCTGCACTCCGTAGAAATGCCTGCTGCAACAGTATAGGATGATAATTTGTTGTACAACAAAAGTACATAATAATTTCATGTCAGTGTGGGCCAGGCCTCAGGATTTTCAAAGGGAAATCTCAGAGGCATGTGGACCCGTGTGGAATACGCACCCCCCCCCCACCAAGTCCCCCGCCCCTACCCCTCACACATGCTCATATGGTGTGTGATCAGGACGGGAGAGAGTGGGGCTTTATTTATAACATACCATATTCCACTTGAAAGTGACAAGAACACACACACACACATACACACACACACACGCACACACGCACACGCCATCGAAACCCTGAAAATAAAGCCAAATGGGAATCTGCTGTTCGCAAGCACGAGACGCTGTGGCCGGCGCTGGTTCCCGAACCTCAGGGTGAAGGAGGGTGAAGAAGCCCTAAGACAGGGATGCTCATCTGTCAGCTGTAGGGGACCCATCCGAGCAGAGCCAAGACCCCCCCAAACCACAGCCTCCTCCTCAGCCCTTGTCGGGGCTACGGTTTCATTAGGAGCCGCGGGCCGCGTGCCAACCCTCTTATCCGTCCCGCTAAGCGGCTCCGCAGGCCACGCCACAGAACACGGATTCGCGTTGGGATAATGTCGTGCAGAGGAACCACCCGAAACCTGACCCACTCGGGGCCCGTTCGCGGCGCAGCGTGCCTTTATGGCAGCGGTTCTCAACCTTGGCTGCACATGAGAATCACCTGGGGATCTTTTTAAAATCCTGATTTCTGGGCCTCATCCTCCGGAAATTCTGTTTCTTTGTTATGGGGTGGGGCCACAACATTAGTCACAAAGAAACAGAATTTCCGGAGGATGAGGCCCAGAAATCAGGATTTTAAAAAGATTTCCAGGTGATTCTCATGTGCAGCCCAGGTTGAGAACCACTGGTTTATGGCACTTCTCACGGAGCAGGGTTGCGAGCCGGGGAGAAGCACCGGCCGAGAGAGATTGGACGCTGCGCGTGAAACGGCTCGACGGCTAATCCAGCCGCGTGTGACTCCGTTTTTCCCGCCGCGGAAACTTCGTTATAGGCAAACCTGCAGACATCCTTTTCCCTTCCCCTCCCTCCGTCATTCCCGTCGGCCCTTCCCGGCCTGCCTTCTTTCTTGTCCTTCCTTTCTCCTTGTTTCTCCTCCCTCTCTCTCTCCTTCCATTGTTAAAGTGGGAAGCAGACTTTCTGGGGTGCTTCCTCGAAGTCTCCCTTCCTGGGGGTCCACTGCAAAGACAGGCCACCCAAGCACCATGGCTCCCCCAGGTCACCTCTGCACTTCAGACCTCCGGCCCTCCCAGAAGACCAGCGGGCGCCTCTCAGGCACGGAGAGCGCTCCTATGAGCGAGAAGATCCCACGAAAGCCTTTCCGAGCTCAGCTACGTCACACGCTAACTGCATTTGTCCCCGGTGTCGAGGGCCGGGGCGTACGCTACCGCGGCTTCAGGGGGCCTGGCTTTCGCGGCAGCCAGCCTGGGCAGCCAGACCTGTCTTCGGGGTGGGGTGAGCGTCGAAAATCTATCTTCTTAGAGTTTTTTTTGGTTCAATAAAACCTGAAACATATTTGGCCTGGCATTTTTCCTCTGGATTTTTAAACCCGTGTGCACTTTATGGCAAATGAGATCCATATGTCCCTGATTCATTGATACTTAAGCCATTAGGACGCTGTTTTGTAAGAACACTTTGATGTCCAAGCGCCGTCGAGCCTTGTGGAGGGCTTTTTTCCTTCGCAAACAGGAAGTGTTCCCTTCTTGGAGAGGACACAAAGTGAGGGGCCGGCTCCCCCAGAGCTGGGGACAGTGAGCAGGAAGCGGTTCCGGACCGCCAGGATGTGTTTGTCCCACTCGGCCACAGGACAGCCCCGAGCCCCTGTCCCGGGGCGTGGGGTGGGACGGGCTCTGGTGTCAGGAGCCGTGGAGCCGGGCTCGGGCCTGGCCCTGGCGCCTGGGTCATTACTGGCCGGCCCACACCCCTGGGACTCAGACCCGTCTCCCAGAGCGGACTCCACAGGCCTTGTCATGTTTATTGCTCTTATTCTGTCACAAAATAACATGTGACAAAACAAACAGCCACACACCAGGGCTGGGGGAATGTTGAGGATGCATGTGGCCTCGTTTCCCCGGGACCACCGTGGGGATGGTGACCGGGCTTGGCTCAGGGATGGGAGGCGGTCAGGAAAGGCAATTTGGGGACCAGTTCCAGGTGACGCAGAGAGAGAGCCATCCCGAGGGGCTTTGGCATTTGAATGTGGTGATCAGAGACCAGCCTGCACCACCAGGAGGGGAAAGAGAAAGAGCCAGGCCTTGGTTCTGGAATACCAACTGGGGCGAGTGACTTCACCCATCACAGCCTCCGTTTCCCCTCATAAGCAGCCCTGAATGTGTTAGGAGAATCCTGCCTGGAGGTGGAGCAGCCGCACCACCTCACCTGGCCCTCCCCCCACCTATGTTGACACTGTCACTTGTCACCTATGTTGACACTGTCACTTGTTTGGCTCCCCAGTCACCCCTCCCTGCCTGTCCACTGCTCTCCTAGGTGCTTCCTGGGGGGGGGGGGGGGGGCTGGGGACTCTCTCTCTCTCCCAAGAGGCCAGATTCTCTATCTCCGCTTGCAGTGAGGGGCAGACCCGTGACACAGGCCCGGCCAGGGGGATGCCTTCATTGGGATGTCATTCACGGGGTCGGCTGCAGGTCAGACCCACAGCAGCGATGCTGGGGACCCGCTGGTTCAGCATGTGCTCCTGCCTGCCATCCCGGACCTAATGGTTCTAGCTCCCCGTCCCGTCCTAGCTCCCCTGCCTCCTGCCTCCTGGGAGTGCCCAGAGCCCTTCGAACGAGGACCCTTTGTGCTCAGGGCAGAGAGAACGCGTGCTGCTTGCAGTCCACACCCCAGACAGGTCCAAACCCTCAAGCGAGTCCTCACGTTCCATCTGACGCCTTCCCAGCTTCTCATCTACACAGCGCCCCAGCCTCGGCCTCCCACCTCCTGCTCTCATCCCGGCACACTTGTCCCTCCCCTTCCCGCGGCCCGCCTCCCGCTCCTCCTCGCATGTAGAGGATGCCTGCACCTGTCTGTGTCTCAGGTGGGACTCATGCTAGGGTTGAGCGCCTGACCCAGACCTGGCCAACCAGAGAGTTCCATTCCCTGGACGTGGTGATGGTCCGGGAACGGGCACAGGCCCCGAGCTGGTCCATGGGGAGTAGACCCTGCATGGCGCTTGGGGCTCTTGGGAAGGTGGCGCTCCCTTTCAGCTGGAGGCGCTAACTGGTTGGTGGCTGATCTGCAGTGGCGGGACCTGCCTGATGAGGAAGCCTGCACAGGACAGTGGAGCCACAGTGGAGCCGGAGAGAAAGGCGTCTGATCTGCGAGAGGGAAGGGAGTGCGGGCGCTAGAGACACCGGCAGCCTCTGCGCCAATGAAAGCAGTTAGCACGCGGCCTGGCCAGCAGGCAGGGCGCCGCAGACGGCGGTGATAACGTTCGACCTGCCACCGTCCGACCCCTCAGCGTGCGGGCTGCCTCGCGCTTCCACCCTAGCAACCAGCCTCCACCTCCATGCGCGTGCATGACGACGAGATTGCGCCCGGCGCTCCCAGGCTCACGTGACACAAGGCGTGAGATGCCCACCCTCCCCATGCAGGTGCTTGTCAGGGACAGCCTGTGGCTGGGCCCCCATCGGCTGTGTCGCTGTGGTCTGGGTGACAGGGCCACGTTCTCGACACTTGCTTCCCCGAGCCCAGATGTCAGCCACGTGAGGCCTAACGATCTGCAGCTGGTCCTCAGGCACTCCGGACTCCCCGCGGCCACGCCAGGGACTGATCGTCATTATAATAAAAATCGCTAGCATGTAGTGCTTGCCCGTGGCCGGGGTGCCAAATGGGGCCCTTTACCGATGGCTCATTTGCACACAGAGCCAGGGAGGGGGAGGTAAGCTCTCTACTTTATAACCGAGATACTTGACGCTCAAATAGCCAAACTTGCTTAGGTCCACACAGTGAGTAAGTGGCCATGGCAGGATTCGAACCCAGAGCTTTCTTCCCACTCATCCCCATTCTCTAAAACATTGGTTGTGGGGGAGGCTTACAGCCACCTCCGGGAGGCTTCCTCATTCACCTCCCAGCATCCATTCCCATTTTCTCGGGAGAGCTCTAGGTCCCCTGTGTGTAGATGCGGGAGGGGTGGATCCTCCCCCACGCTCCATCTCTGTGGCCCAGGCAGGCTCCCCGCCAGCCCCAGAGGTGGAGGGCATGGCTCAGACCTAAGCTCGTCGGTGTGTTCCACCCATGGCCACACTGACTGGTTCAAGGGTGGGTTTGTGACCAACTGAAGGGCCTCTGGCCAGAAAGGTGACACCCGATCAGAGGGCACGGGAGGCTTGGCCCTGTGGCAGCCGCCTTGTGAGGCCTGAAGGACGCAGGCGGTGAGCATCGCGGGCAGATTCAGCAAGAGCCAAGGGCAAGGCGTGTCCAGGGAGTATCCCCAGTGCCGGCACCGAGCCCTGCCAAGGCCCCACACCTAGGACATGGCCGAGGTGGGACTGGAAGCGGGCACCAGACGAAAGACGGTGGCCACGCTGAGGCCCGATGGGAGGGAGGAGGCTCTCTCCTGCATCCCTCTCTCCAGCGACCCCGCCCTGTTACCTGTGCTCACCTCACCTGGAGCCCGAGGCTGTCCTCAGCCTTATTGCAGTGATGGCGAACCTTTTGAGCTCGGCGTGTCAGCATTTTGAAAAACCCTAACTTAACTCTGGTGCCGTGTCACATATAGAAATTTTTTGATATTTGCAACCATAGTAAAACAAAGACTTATATTTTTGATATTTATTTTATATATTTAAATGCCATTTAACAAAGAAAAATCAACCCAAAAAATGAGTTCGTATGTCACCTCTGACACGCGTGTCATAGGTTCGCCATCACTGCCTTATTGGCTTATAAGCAAACAGGTACGTGGTCAGAGTAGGCAAAGCAAAACCAAAAGACACCGTATCTCTAACCACTGTCCTACGCCTGAGACTAAGATAACATTGAACGCCAACCGTAACTGAAAAAGAAAAAAAATAGTTTTTAAAAGATAGCATTTCTTACACTGATTGGAACTGCCGAATGCCCTCTCGAGATTGCACTTGGGTATTTCACCCCTAAAACGCTGGAGGTGCCATCTCAAGCTGCCGGGGTGCCGGTGGGAGGCTGGTGGTGCTTGAGGCCCTGGGGGCTTCTGACGTGCCAGGGTTTGCTGTGCTTCAGGTGCCCCCTGGGAGCTGGAGAGCCCGGCGGGAGCAAACAGAAACAATCCTGTGTGGGAGGGGCTCACGCGGGGCCCTGGCAGGCTCACGCGGGGCTCGGGGAAAGTCTTCCTTTCAGCAGCTGAGTAGAAGAGGCCAGACACAAAAGAGCATTTTTCGAATGATTTCATTTACCTGACGTCCTAAAACAGGCCCACTATGGGGATAGAAGTGGGTCCGTGGTTGCCTGGGGCAGGAGGCCCAGGGAGCTGTGTGCGGATGAGATAGTCTCCACCCTGGCTGGCGGTGGTTGCGCACAAGGCACACGCGTTGACCAAGCTCCTTGCACTGAGACGTGTGCGTGTGTTGCATGTGAGCTGAGGCTCTCTAAGGCTAATGCTTGAGAGAGCATTCCCAGGGACAGGGAAACCCAGAATGCGGTGGGTCTCCGCGCCCGGGGAGACTGCCGAGGGCACTGTCATCCTGTGGGCATCCGGCTGAGTCAGCCCTGTAGTGACTGTGCTTTGCTGGAAGCTCATTCAGATGCTCGGGGCCCTCGGTCTCCATCCGGCCGAGCGGGAGCTGCGGCCTTTTCCCCGGTCCCCCGGCTTCTCTCCCTGGCTTGGCTCCGTGGGTGTGTTCCCGATGACTTGCTCTGTCCCACCCTCGCAACTCCTCCTTCACCAAGTCCTGTCGATTCCACCTCCACATCTGCTTCTCTCATCCCTGCCGCCTCCAGACGAATTCAGGCTCCTGTACCCCCTCCCCCTCTCCTGCTTCTCTTGCTCCTCCATCCACCGAGCTGGCCACGCAGCCTCGCCGCATCCCTGCTCCTAATTCTCCCACCCCTCCTACCCAAGACCCATCCGCCTCCGCGCCCTTAGGGAAGGCCCCTGATTTTGGTGAGATTGGCAACGGGTCCAAAGGAGACGTTGCCCAGCCCCTTCTGGATTCCTGTCTCAGTTGTGTCCGACAGCCGGGGGCGGGAGTCACCGGGTGGGGCTTTCAGGAAAGTACACTCACTTACAGGGTTGACTCAGCTGGGGTGCCCTTTGGACTTCCTCCTTCCCAGCCCTCTTGCCTCCGGTCTGGAGTGTGGAGGTGATGGCTGGAGCAGCAGTGGCCACCTGGTGGCCGGGAGGAGATGTTGGTGATGGACTTAGGTACCAAGGATGGGGAGCTGAGAGAGAAAATCTTCTGGGATGGGAACATCAGCTCATGGAACCGCCTATCTCTGGATTCCTTTACAAAAGAAAAATCTCTCTCTTATTCCCTGTCACTACCAAAGAGTGGAGGCACTTCCTACCGGTTAGCGCCCTGCCTTTCCTCCGGGGGGTGTTGGATTCCTGCGAGAGCCACGGCGGCTCATGCGCCAGCCCCCAGATGCCCATGGAGGAGGTCAGCATAGTCATTCCACTGCATACACACCTGGGTTTGGGTGTCTTTTTCCCTAGAAAGGGGCTCTTCCATCAGATCCTCAGACGGACCTGTGACACCTGGCCCCCAGAATGTCTTCAACCTTGCGATACAGCCCCACCTCGTACGCACAATGAGCGCCCTTTACACGCGAGGACACGGATTCTGGGTGCGGAAGCATCTTGTGAAGCGCTAGCCTCCGGGCAAGGGAAGGCAGCAGGGATCATGAACAAGTTCGGAGAAGGAGGTGCCAGAAGAGAAGCCGAGTGTGCCTCCCGGTTGGAAGCCGGGGCGAAGCGTCTGCACTTGCACTCGGGGCCGCACGGGGCTGGCCCGGCCCGGCCCGGCCCGGCCCGGCCCGCTGGGTCTCTCCACCCGCATGGCTTTCATCGCGGAGGGCGATCCCTTTAATGAGTTGTCCGCCTTCGGCGCTGGGCTGCAATGTTCTCCCGCTGATGGCTCCGTCGCCGAGAGGCTCTGCTTTTGAAGTCATCTCGTCAGCCTGGCTGGTCGCTCTGTTCAGTTTCTGGGTTACCCCTGAGAGGTGCGCAGCCCACGCCCCCCCACCCCCCGTTTCCAGGGCGGCTAGAGCACGTGCGTGGAGCGGCCCCTGGCTCTGCTCCGTCCGGAGGCAGCGCAGCCTCTGAAGAGCCGCCCGGGCTGCCGAGCAGCTGCGGGCGAAGCTGCCGCTGGGTCGCACAGGCCGCCTTCGAAAGCATCTTCTGACTCGTGGGACAGCGTTTCGAAGGATCCTGTCCAGCGGACATGTTTCTTCCTGTGTTTAGTGCCCAGATCTGATCTCCTTCCCCGCGTTTGGGGAACTCCCAGGCGCGTGGATCTCAGCGAAAGGCAACGTCTGTCTCCCGCATCCCTACCTGCACCAAATGCCTAGACCAGGGGTGGGCAGCCTTTTTGTGAGTGCGTGCCAAAACCAGCAAAATCTCTGACTCAAAATTCTTCTGCGTGCCAACCCTAATTTTTTGAGAACATGTTACGCCTACTTGATATCTCTTAAGGTGTACATATGTGAAGAGCCTTGAAGAAATAATAAAATTCACTCGAGCGACAAAAACACAGTATATGATGATGAAAAATACATTTATTTTTTAGTGTATACATGTACACTGCTAGTCCGACAGAAAACTTTATGACTCCGTGTGATATGATCAGTGGGACTTTTGCTGCTGCATCACTGATGGCAGAGAGTTTACATCAGGTTTATATTTCGTGACCTTCAGAGATCTGCACGAGCTACTACTTTCATCCGTCAGGCTACTCCTATTACGAGACTTAACAAAATTCATCGCTGAGAACAAAGATTCACAAGCGTATGTGGGTGAAAACAGGGAGAGTAACGCTGCTGCAAAGTTTTTAAGCAGAAACCATTTTCTGGAATGGCATTCCAAGTCCTCCATAGTTGGTTTTCGACACTTCTCTCTGGCACTCCTGTCTCTAATCGCTTTTTTTCCAATGTTTTCCAAGTCAACTCTAAGGTCAATAAATTTCTGCTTCCAAATTGATCTACTCTGAAATTCAATCAACTGCATGTCAAAGTCAGCCATGTCTATGGTCTTTAAGAGAACTTGTTATGGAAAATTATTTATTTATCTAAGATGCACCTACACTGAATTTATCTGAAAAATAAAAAAGTCAATATTAAGAAAAAAACTGTAAAGGGAAGATTATAAGAGAGGGTTTCACGTGCCGGCAAAAGTTACTGGCGTGCCATGTTTGGCACGTGTGCCAGGGGTTGCCCAACCCTGCCCTAGACACATGGAAAGGCCCTGGGCTGCCCCGGATGAAGGGGACGGGGCCAAGCTTGACAGACACAGGCAGACGGGAAACTGCAGGATGTGGGCAGAGATCTCTGGTACAAGAAGCCGGGGTGCTGCCCTGAAAGAGCAGACGTGGCCGCCGTGGGGAGGCCTCCGTCCGCCAGGCACGGGGCTGGGCACCAGGCATCGGAATCTCCTGCCACTCCACGAAGGTTCCTCCCGATGGGCCCTTCCTCCTTCACATGAAAGAAAACTGCAACCCGAAGGAGTCACGTGACTTGCCCACGGGCCCATGGCTAGTTAGCAACCAAAGCGTGTCTGAGTCAGGTCAATTCCCTCTCCCCTAGGCCACACGGAGAAGCAACCCACTCTTCAGGGGGCCTCAACTATCACGTCAGAACCAGCAGGCCGTGTGGGACAGGAACATGCACACGCACGGCTCCTGCAATTCCCATCCATATCTGCCCAGGCTCTCAGGCCTCCACTCAGAGGGACCATGTAGCATAATTACGAACTTGTTTATAACATGCTTCTTCCATTAAGGAATTTGGGTCGGCGCAAAACAAAAACATTTACAAAAGATGACAGACAAATCACAAGAACCTGGGAAAAGGGGAACGTCTCTATCACAAGGTGGTATGCAATCACTGGAGATGGAGCTTGGAATCTAGTGCTGAGCTTCCTGGCAGCCAAAGCAAAAAGGAACACAAGATTCGTTAGCCACGTCTTTTCAGAAGAGGAGGCAGGCACACCCTACCCTCGGTTTCCCCTAACACCGAATTCTAAAAGAAATTTACTTATGAAGACATCACAGCGTCATATATAAGACATCGTCAGTGACATTTTCGGTAATAAACACATTCGTGAATTTCATAGGAGTATCCACGTATGACAGTAAAGCTTAACTCATAGAACAAAATTCCGAGGCAGGAATTCTGATGAGGACTGCAGAAATTGGCTAGAAATGGCCCTTTCTGTCCGCTAGAAGGTCGCACGAATCATCTCTGGCACAGTATTTCGGTTCACATTCAGTTAAATGCTCAGAATCATCACTTCACTACATCGCAGGGAGGATCTTTTCAGGTGCCAGTGAAAGAAAACCCAACTCCAAAGTGTTTTATCCAAAAGAGAAGATTTGTGATTCATGTCATTGAGAAATTCTGGCGGCAGGCCCAGCGAGATCCAAGGGCTTACACAAGGTCAGGTGCGGCTGCTTCCTCCACCGCCCTCAGCATCATGCTGGCTTCATTCTCAGGATTCCTGTGCTGGCAAACGGTTGCTGCAGCTTTGAACCTTCTATCTGATCTGCTCTGTGCCCAGGGGGAGAGAGAGCTGCGCCCTCCGCCCCCCACCCCCCACCCCCCCGCCTCCCGGACTGTGCCGGTGGCCTCCGGACGAAAAGAATCTACTTACTTTTCACTGTCTCAGGTTTTGTCATGAGAGCACCCTTGATGGTGGCAAGAGGAACATGACACCTACCCAGCTTAAGTTTCCGTCCCTTAACCTGACCACACACCTTGAGAGCCACAGAAGACAGCGAAATGGGTGAGGAGGAGAAAACAGCCATGCGTACAACACATGCTTCCTGAGTTCATGGACCTGCTTGGAAGAAAAGAGGCCTCAGTCGACAAAATCAGATTATTTTCAAAGATTACTGCCTCCTTCCAGAATTTTATTTCTTGTACTTTTAATGGCCATTCAAATTTACGGTCGTTAAATTTACTGATGTTTAGAGAACCAGCCAATCCATTTCCAGATGGAAAAACTGAGGCCTTCCGGCCGGTGTGGCTCAGTGGTTGAGCGTCGACCTATGAACCAGGAGGCCATGGTTCGAATTCAGGTCAGGGCACATGCCTGAGTTGTGGGCTCGATCCCTAATGTGGGGTGTGCAGGAGGCAGCCGATCAATGATTCTCTCTCATCATTGATGTTTCTCTCTCTTCCTCACTCTTCCTCTCTGAAATCAATACATATATTTTTTTCAAATATGTTTTTTTATAAAAGAAGAAAAGGAAAACTGAGGCCCAGAGAGGGTGGCTTGACTATCACCCTTGCCATGCAGTCATTACACCCTCTCATAGCTTTTGTCTTACTGGTTCTAAGATACTCCTCTGTGCGTTATCGTCTCCGCAATTGCGCTGTGTGGTCATCAGTAAGCTAGCAAACAGCGCGTCCGTTCTCTCTCCTCGGGCCCCAGGGCCCTTGCAGTTAGATGAGTCCATGACATGTGCTCTGGTCACCGGCGTGGTGTCTGAGGGGAAGCCTTGATGAGCCTGTGCAGTTTGCCATGTTCCTCTGTCCCTGCCCAACAGTCACGGGAGCACATGGCGAGATGGAGCCTCCACTGGTCTGAGTCCCATTATGGCCAAAGCTGTGTCCCCTCAACATTCACATGTTGAATGCCTAACCCCTACTCCCTCAGAAGGGGACCACATTTGGAAAGAGGGTCTTTCAAGAGGAAGTTAAGTTAAAATAAGGCCGTGAAGGTGTGCCGTCGTCCAACATGCCCCATGTCCTAGTAAGGAGGGGACTCGGCCACGGGCATGCACGGATAGAAGGCTGTGCGGAGACACAGGGAACGGACAGCCGTCTACACGCCACGAGGAGGGGCCTGCGTGGGAACCAACCCTGCTGGCCCTTGACCTTGGACTTCCATAACCGTGAGACAATAAATTCTGTTGCTGAAGCCACCTGGTCTGTCTGTGGGACTTCTTATGAGAGAAAATAATTTCCGCCCCCAAAGGACCACAGCGAACAGAGCCCTCCGCCGCTCTGCACGGGACAAGTAACATAAGCTACAATGAACTTTGCCCCATGATTGCTTGTTACTGCAGCATAACCTGCTCTATCCTAACTTGAAAGCAACGTGCCTCAGTTTGATGGCAACCTTTTTTCTTTCTTAGAGGTGATACGTTGATCATCTTGCAATCAGTATCATTTTCTATTCGTGTGAAACATGCTACCTGCGGCACGTAACAGCTGACAAAATATGAATCTCTCCATCCCTACTTCGCATTTTCCTAAGACCAGAACTGCAAGAGAAATAATGACAGTAAGAGTAACAATAATAATGGCTAATCTATTCAAGCATTGACCTTGTGATAGCTACAATGCCAAGCAATTTCCATACTTTAATTTTTTAATCCTCTCAGGAAACCTGAGGCATTTTTATCATCCCCATTTAAAAACGAGGACATTTAAAGGGGTACGTGCCCCCCCCTCCCCTCCCTCAATAAAGTGTAGAACTCAAACCAAGGGCTCTAAGCGTAGAGACCCTGCTGCATTCCATGAGCCTGTCTATCGATAAAACCTCTTTACTCTGTAAACATCATGTATCTTTCATTTTAGAATATGCACGACGCTTCATAGCAATAACACTTTTATTTTCCAGTTTAGTAATTTAAGCTTCCCCGTGAAATCTGGGAAGCTTTTCTCATTCATCTGACTCAATACAACTTCAAATGCCTAAATCTACATAGCTCACGGCTGCATCTCGCAAACACGGTGGAATTTGTTATGCACAATATCCATAGTGCACGACATGCTGTTTTTTTGTTCTGGTTGGAAAAGCAACCGTACTCCACAAACTGTGGGATGATTTATTCGATTGTTGTTATTCATGGCTAGGAAAAGCTGAGAATGCTCAAAATAAGCGAAAACACTTCTGCAGCTGCTACAGATGTTCTCCCCAATACAAAGTTGGCCCGGACTCGGTGATCATGAAGGAGTGCCAGCCTCATGCTGAAGCCATTAGCACGTTAAAGGAGCACGTGTTAACGAACGAAGGGGGATGTCCTTGTGGAAACCCTGGTCACTGGTGGAGTGCCCACACTACTCTTTGACCCCCCGAAGTCGGCCCCGATCTCTGGGGCCCCTCACGTGCAAGAGCACCCCTTCTCACACGACTGGAGCTGTGTGGAGCAGGGAAGGATGAGGTGTTAAGAGAGTCCTAATGAGCCATGTTACAGATGTGTAAAACAGCTGGGGGGGGATGATGTCACTGCACTCACCCTGCCGCCTCTGCTACTTGCTGCTGTTATTAGAAACAGACACTGGAGGAGGGCACCTAGAATACGCACCCGTCCCTTAGCGACCACTCTCTGGTCCTAATTAGGTAGCCTGGGCCCCAGCTGCTGCACATAAACCTCACCAGGTGACTCCAAGCCGCATGGGTTTATAATCCAGATGAGCCCAACTCCAGCTTGCGCTAGAGAGATGCCATCCTCGGTGAGAGATTTATTGTACTAGTTACATTGTGAGCCTGACCCCTGGGTGGGTGCGGAGAACATGAACTTCTCAGGGAACGGCTCTGAAAAGCACTGCAATTATTCACAAATTCTGATTTTCAATTAGGAGTGTGATTCTTAAAGGGCCTGATGTCTGATGATGTCAGACTCTGTCACAGCTGCGAGTTTAAGATTTGTTTTCCAAAACAAACATGAGGAATTATCCTGTCTTGTTGCTAACTCCAAACACACATCCCCCCCCCCCCCACCCCAGTTAAGCTAGAACAGGAGCCATTTATAAGTACCTACTATGTGCCAAGTGGTTACATAGAGAGGCTCATTTAATCCCTCAACAACCCTAGGAAAAATTGTTGTTGGTGATGTTGGACTCAGAGAAGTGAAGCAACTTTGAACTGTAATCTTGCAATAATATATTTTATGTGGGGTTGTACAATGTTAGTTCTAAGCAATCTCTGATAAAATAAGAATGCATAGTGTAATCTCTAGAGCAATCTTTGTAAAATACAAAGAGATATAATTAAAACTTCAACAGAGAAACAAAAAAGTATTTGACTAGTCCAAGTAATACAGGAGAGGAATATAGAGGAACAAAAAACAGTGGCAAAGAATATAGAACAGTAAAAAAAAAAAAAAATCCAACCATATCACTAATTGTATTAAATGCTAGACTAACACCTTCCCAAAAGGAAGACCTGAAGCAGAAATCGTTTCACCAGTAAATGTTAACAATTATTTAAGGAAAAGTAATATTGGTCTTGTACAAATCTCATCTTTTACAAAGTCAGCATAACCCTCACACCAAAATCTGACCAAGATATTACAAGAAAAGAATATTACACACCAATGTATCTCATGAACACTGATGTAAAAATTCTTATTAAAATGCTAGCAAATTGAATCCAGCAATACATAAAGAGGATATTACATAATAACTAACTGAAGTCTACCCCAGGAATGCAAGGTTGGCTTAACATTCCAAAATCAATGAATGTAATTAACCATTCCATTCAAATATTCAAAAGTATATAATTGATAAAGAAAAAAGCATTTGCAAAATTTAACACCCATTCATTGTAAAAACTCTTAGCAAACTAAGAATGGAGAAGAATTTGCCTACTCTGATGAAGGCTGTCTATGAAAAACTTACAGGTAACATTAAACTTAATGGTGAAACACTAAGCCCTTTGTCCTAAAGATCAGGGACAAGACCGGGATGTCTCTGCTCTCAGCATTTATAGTCAACATATTATTGGAAGTCTTTATCGGCGCAATAGACAAGAAAAAGTGATAAAAGACACAGAGATGGGAAGGAAATAAGCAAAATTAATCCCTGTTTGGAGATGACATCATTGTTTTCTTTAATATATTTTATTGATTTTTTTACAGAGAGGAAGGGAGAGGGATAGTTAGAAACATCGATGAGAGAGAAACATTGATCAGCCGCCTCCTTGCACACTCCCCTACTGGGGATGTTGCCCACAACCAAGGTTCATGCCTTTGACCAGAATCGAACCTGGGAACTTTCGGTCCGCAGGCCAACACTCTATCCACTGAGCCAAACCGGTTAGGGCGACATCATTGTTTATGTAGACAATCCTAAACAATACATAGAACAATTCTAAACTATTTTACATGGGTTTCTGTTCCTTATAGACACCCCTCAAATGATGTAGTAGCTAGATCTCAATGCTGACAATCCCATAAAAACAATGAAATTCCACACACACTCATATATAGGCCTAGCCATTGCCCAGAGCTTGGCCACATGCCCAGAAATCTCAGGATATTGTTCTAGGACAGTGGTTCTCAACCTTGGCTGCACATTAGAATCACCTGGGAATCTTTTTAAAATCCTGATTTCTGGGCCTCATCCTCCGGAAATTCTGTTTCTTTGTTATGGGGTGAGGCCACAACATTAGTCACAAAGAAACAGAATTTCCGGAGGATGAGGCCCAGAAATCAGGATTTTTAAAAAGATCCCCAGGGGATTCTAATGTGCAGCCAAGGTTGAGAACCACTGCTCTAGGATTTACACCCACCTCCATGATTCAGTCCCTGGGGCTTCAGGATGGGCCTCATTTGACTCTGCCCTAGCAGGCCCTCTTCAAACTGAGCCCCACGCACAGTTCGGTCACCTGTCCCTCCAGGCCTATCTCCCGGTACACACAGCAAAGGCAGTCGCTTAAACCCTCACCAAGCATCATGGTGCCCGAGAAACCTGAGGTTGGGCTGAATTGTGACCCTGTCCACAAAACGCTGTGGACCCTTCCAAGCCTGTGATGGCAGAGAGGTCAAGGCAGCAAAAGAGACTCTGATTCCAGTTGCCGGCCACGTGTGTCCAGTCTGAGTCGGGATTCCTGCCCCTGTGCGGACAGAGGAGATGGATGTCGGGTCTTTTTCCCCTGCAGGCTCAGCTACAGATCCACCCAAATGTCTGTCCACATCGCCAAGAAAGTCAAGCCTTAAGGAGCCACTGGGGATGGAGGGAAGGGATGTGGTCTCTCTGAGGCCTGAAATCCCCAAATTCTCAGATCCGAAGAACCCCAAAATTCCTCCCAGAAAGATGCATGAGGTTAAAGGGACTCTTACACAGCTCAAACGTCTTTCCAACATCCCCCAAACTGACACTAGGAAAGGCACAAAGATAAAGAAATTGTCAGTCCCCACGGATTCTTCCCCCTTCACATTCTACAGCGAACCTGACCTCCATCGTCCTCTCCAGGCCTCTCTGACGGTTGAGGGACGAAGGAGGAAATGGGGGCCTCCTTTGCTGACTCCTCTGAAGGGTTAAAAATATTTTTCCCTTTCCCTGCAGGTGCCCCCTCTGGGGTAAGTGAACTCAGCTTTTCCATGTTTAGACCGATCGCCTCAAATTCCTTCCTGGCAGGTGTTCATGGATGTGAGCAAATTAGATTTTGAAAGTATTTTTGCCCTAAGTCTCAGGCCTGCAGTGTAGGTTGCGTGTTAGCCAGCAAGCGCCGCCTCTCGGAGGCCCCGGGAGCCAGGGCAGATGAAAGGAGACATAAGAAAGCATGGAATTCGGAATCCGAAAGACCTGGATTTGAATCCAGCGCCGCCATCCACCCTCCGTGCGGCTTCGGGCTTGGCTCCCCGCGGCCGTGTGTCCTCATGAGGAGAGCAGACGCCCTCCCGTTCCCCTCCCGTGGGCGTTTGGGAATCTGACCCGATGTCACGTGTAGAGTGCCTGGCTCACCATGCGCTTCATAAGCAGTTGTGTGTCAGTCAGGGTTCCCGATCGCAAGTCGTGTGGTAATCACCCGGAACGTACTGGAAGGCTATGAGCGGCTGGCGGAATTGGCACAGGTGGTGCTGAAGCCGGGAGATGGCCAGAAAGCGAGGCCTTGCTGAGGGTTAAGCGGCAAGGCCTTAGCAAGGTCACAGGACAGGAAGGCCAGCACGCCACCGCGACCTGCAGTGCGGCAGCCTCCTCCCAGCCCCAGTCACTCACTCCAGGGCCCAGGGCCCAGAGGGAACCCTGGTCGCCTCACCTGGATGGTGGGCCCACCCCCTGGTTGAGGCTGGAGCGGAGAGAGAACTAGCTGTTTGCACCTCCGTGCAGGAGGCGGGTGACACCCTCTCCCGGGGAGTGGGTCTCCATGGGGAATCGAGGTGCTGTTAGAAGGCAGGCTGGCTGCTGACTACCCCCGACCCACAAACGCTCGCCGCAGGTACTACCCTGTGAATCCAGGAGAGAGCAAGATGCTTCTGGAGGGGACCCTCTGGAGGGGACCCTCTGGAGGGGACCCTCTGGAGGGCTGGGTGGCAGGGAGGGAAGGGGATGTGGGTTTCTGCCAGCTCCATGCCCCGGGTAAGGGGAGCTGAGAAGGCAGCGCCCGCGCCTCTTCTGATCTGCCCGGGCGACCTGTCTGAGCCAACCTAGGACACAGCCAGAGCGAGAGCAGGCACGTGGCAAGCACAGGACGAGCCAGCTCTGGTGACGGCAGAGCCGGGGCCCAGAGAGGCGGCCAGGCTGCTCCCCAATGCCGGGCCCCACGGCTGAGCCGCAAGGGTGAGCATACCAGCCATGAGGGCTGGGAAGTACATGGCTCTTCAGACAGGGGCCTGACCCCTGCTAAGGGGGCTGAGCCTGGGCTTTCCCGGGGCTTCCCGGGTTAATAACACACAGTTATTAACGACCCTGAGAGACGGGAGTACGTAATTCTCTCCCAGCACAAGGATGCTCGGCACCTGAAACTCTCCCAGCGCAACACTCAGCTCTGTCCTCCAAGCTCCTCCAGCGACTTGAGCGACTTACCTATTTCCCAGCCCCGAGCTTTCCATCCCCCCACTCCGGCGGCGGAAATGTCAGAGGAACCCCGAGGGCCGCCAAGGGCCGCCACCCTCCGGAAAGGAAGTCTGGCTCAGGGAAAACACTCGAGACGGAGCAGACAAGTGCATCTCTCTCTCTCTTTTCTCTGGAAGACGACTTTCCGCAGTGAGCCACACGATCTGTTCTCTAGACGAGGAAATAATGGCTTGGGTGCAGCGATGTGGAGGCCGAGCGCATGTATCACTGGTCGGCTCCGCGGCCTGTGCTGCGACCTCTCCTACACGGAGCCCGCGGGCACACGCCTCAAACACGGCACAACACACGCAGGGGTTGCTCTGCCCCTCATAGTCTCCAGACTCCCAGGTCCCGTGGCCTCCCTGTTTGCTTCCAGTGGCACACAGTGCGGACGGTGCCACTTCCTTGCTTGAAGCCCCTTATTGACTTCCCATGACCTTCAGGAGCCTCTTAGCACAATTTGCGAAGTCTCTCGGGACCCTGGCTCCTGCCCATAACGCCAGCCTTTCTGTCTTTCCTGTCCCACAGGCCGCCTACCCCACGCTCTCTCTCATCCGTTCGCCATTCATCCATCCCCTGAACGTGATGGGGCAGCCCTCCAGCCCTGATGCTCTGTCTGCTGCTAGGGACCCATCGGCGGGGCACAGGGCAAAGGAGACCCTGCTCTTAAAAAGCGTATGTCCTAAGAGCAAAGGAAATGACACTGAGGGAAAAGAAGAACTAGGCGCCTTTCAGACCGTGAAAAGCCCCACAAGGAAAATGCAAGAGGGCGGAGGGCTAGAGAGGACGGGGAAGGGACTGGGTGTCTTTCGATCGGGTGGTCACGGACAGCAGCAATACCCGAGTGGAGAACCGGCCCTTCCAAATGACTGGGAATTCCGTGAATAGCCAGATGCTTGGGCCACCTTCGTGCATGCGCACAGGCTGCCGCCTCCTCCCAACCGCCCCCACCCCATTCCCCTTCTGCCTTTAAGGCTGGCTCAGTGCCACCTCCACAGGAAGCTGCTCCCAATCTGCCCAGATGCCCAGAGCCCGCTCCAGCGTAACGCCCACGCCACTGCGTCACACCTATCCGTCCCCATCCCCGGGACCCCCAGCATCAAGAGAGGGCGGCCAGACGTCGCCCCTGCCTCGTGGGAGAACCAGGGAAAAGGGAAAACTGGAGGGGACTGAAGGGACCAGTTGGGGTCTGAGCTTGGTGAACATCAACGATTTTTCAGCATTTTTTGTCTGATTAAATCCCAAAGGATGTTTTTTCCTCCAGTTCCTTTACCCCTCCAACTCCTTTTTCCTTTAACTTTTAAGCCATATGGTTCTGATTCATTTATACTTAACTAATTACAACATTGGTTTTGTAAGAGCTGTTTGATGTCCGTGAGCCTTCGGAGCCCTTTCATACGATTTTCTAACCCTTTTCCCTGTGAAACCCGAAGTCCTTTGCCAGCCGTGAACAGCGGCCAGTGCCAGAAGGTTACGGTTTGGTCTTAGTTTGGTCACAGGGACCAGGCCTTGCGGTTACAAGGCCTCGGAATTTGGCAAAATGTGTTTTTTGACTCCCAGTGAAATTCTTAAAAGGTTCTGAGAAAAATAATGAGGAGAGAACACGTCCATAAGACAAGCAGCTCTTAAAGAGCAAGGCCCTTCCCTTCAGAGGAGCCCTCCTGCGGCCACGCTTCCTCCAGCCCGCCCCCGGGGACCGCGGCCGGCGTCTGATGGCTCAATAAAGTCCAGAGGCCTTTGCAGACCCTGCCCTGCCTCTTAGGCTCTTAGAAAGTGACATTTGTGTAAACAGGTAGGATTTTATGGGGATGCCTGTGTTCTGGCCAAGTTGGCCGCCAAGCAGCTCTATTTTTGTTCCTTGGAAGACCAAAGGAACTCAAGCCAGCTGAGGGCCCACTATGTGCTGGACCCACTGTGTGCCAGGCGCTCTGCCAGGCCAAGGGCGAACAAGGATGAGAAAAGCGCAGTCCTTGCTCTCAAGGAGGTTAGAGTCTAATATTCCCATAATGTGCAACAGCAACGAGCACCCATTGACCAGGGGGGGGACACTGGGTTTCCAGAACATAGTTCAGTTAGTATCTGTGGTGACTTTGGAGGTTGGTGCTCTTCGTAGATTCCACGAGCACACGAGGAAAGTGAGTCTCTGAGTGTTGAAGTGACCGGGTTGGTGAAGCCGTAGGATTGGGATTGGAACCCAAGTCTCTCTGACCTCAAAGACCACAGTCCGTGGAACATGGAAAGACGCTGATGAGCAGGCCCAGGGACTAGGCCACAGACATCATTGCAAAGGCCAAAGAATAAGGCCTGGGTAGCCTGGGCGGCAGAGACATGAGCTAGTGTTGTTGAACTCCTACTGTGTGCTAGGCACTACAACCCCAGGAGGTCAGCCCTATTCACAGCGCAGTGAATGGATGAGGAAGCTGGGGGCTCAGACTGGAGATGTCACTTACCCAAGGCCACCGGAGGAATGTAGAGTTTAGGCCTGTTCCCTCTGACTCTGGGGTTCTCTCCAACACACCCTTACAGATGTGATAACGCTTACAGATGTGATAACGCTTACAGATGTGATAACGTCTCTCCTCCCCCCGCCCCCCGCACGCCCCCCCCTCCGGTTCATTATAAAATCACCATCTCCTGCATTCAGCTAAAATCTATGTAAAGTGGGATGGTTCAGATAAAACCCAGAGAAAGCCTATGTAAGACAATTTAAATAAATGCTACACGGGGAAAGCAGCTTGGCCCCGAGAGCGAGATGAAATAATGGAAACCGGATTGGGAATGATTAACAGTGGGAAAGGTGTCTGAAATGCAATCACCCCGAGTGGTAAATGTGCAAAGTTCTCAGCAAGCGCGCAAGGCGGGCGCAGACAGTGGCCAAACCTGGGCGGTAGCCAAGCAAGTAGAAAAGCGAAACCGTGAGACCAAAATGTATGGAGGTTGGTCAAGAGAGAACGGAGTTGGCAGGTGGGTGACAATGTGCAGTTTCTCACATTAAAAAGGAAGAGAAGAAAGGAATCGCTCTGCAGAGGTCTGCCAAGGCCCGGCCCATTTTTAAATGGGTTTATCTCATTTAGCACATTTTCTCATTCCATCTTTTCGGGGGCCTTCGAAAATTGGCTCGAGTCTCACCCACAGTTTAAAGAGGGAAGAATTAAAGCTCAGAGACATAACATGACTTTCCCAAGGTCATTGACTTGGAAAGCATTAACTGGATTGTGTGCTGGTGCCGCCTAAAAACCAGATGGCTTCTCATTGGTCCTCAAAGAAGCCATAAACATCGTACCAGGACCTGTAAGAATCTGACATCTCTGACACATCGTAAAATGCTTACCCCATCACCCTGAATGTTCTAGTCACAAGTTATTTTTAGTTCCTGGAATACACTGTCTTATTTCCCATTTGGAGCCTTCAGATAAGCTGTTATGCCCACAAGAATGTCCTTCCTCCAGCTCTTGATTCATCGGCATCCTTTGATTGCTCAAGCGTTAACTCAAATGACTTCTCCTCCGAGGAGCCTTCTTTGACTGCACAGTCCACGACGGGGCCTTCCCATTGCTCTCTCAGACAACACCCCATCTTTTAGCACAGACTGTGTTAGTCATATATTAGAGTGTTTTCTTGTCTATTGTCCATCTCCACACCTAGGCCATACGCTCCAGGAGAGCTGACTTATTAGTCTGAACCCTAACATGAAACACCCCTTACCATGACTCAATGCTCCTTCAGGATAGATTCCAATAGAGCCTTTCTCAAGGAGCCACCACCTCCAGCCCTGCCCACTCACAGCCCCTCCTGAAGAGGAGCCACCAGCAGGTCACATGTCGCCACGACTGACTGGAAACCGGATGAATAGCAGACCTTCATACGACCCCAGGCAGGGCCGGCAGGACCTGGGATAGAATCAGACCTGAGAATCCACCCTGAGGGTATCATGAAAGGATGAGCTGGCCCATCCTATTCCTCCTTCAAGACTTCCCAGGGAGAACTGAAGCCGAAAGGATGTCATGTGCTGACGTTGGGCCTTGATGGGGCACCTGCTGTGGAGATTTGAAGCAGCAGAACTCATGGGAAGTGAATGAAACTAAACCAGCGTGGCCACAAGAGGAGAGACACGAGAGCCTCATGTCCCCAGGGCTGCCTCGCTCCTGCCTGAGCTGCGATCCCAGTGCCCACCAAGGGGAGTCTTCAATGACTAACAGTTATATCAGCTAACAGTTACATCAAAAAAGTAATCTCCAAGGCAGCCAATGAATGCTTCTCTCATCATTGATGTTTCATTCTTTCTCTCTTTCCCCCTTGATCTCTGAAATCAATAAAAAAATATATTTTTTTAAAAGTAATCTCCAAGCCAAAGTTATATATCCAAAATCTGTGTGAGCTTATACTGAGAGGGCGGGGGTGTCAACGTCCTGCAGACATTAGCCACTGTGGAATTTTTTCAGGAAAGAGATGCTGAACATTGTGCTAGACTCATGGCCTCCCTGACCTCTGCCTGGGCAGCAGGTGTATCAGTCATAACTCCTCCCATCACAGGAGACAAAAACCCAACTCACATTGGCTTTGGGAACGGATGGATGCAGGCGCTCAAGGGTGCCTTGTCACCTCTCAGGCCTGCTTCCCTCTGCTTCAGCTCCTTTCTCAGACAGGCTTTCACATTCAGGGCGCCCAGCAGCCTGACTTGCCTCCCTACCAGCGGAGGAGAAGTTTGTCTTCCCTAAGAGTTCCACAAAAGTCCCAGGATTGAGGACCACTAGGTGACTTGGGCACTTGGCCTTGAACTTTGGCCTGATAGAAGGAATGCTCTGATTGATGGAGACCAGACCTTGTGATCATTCCTACCATGTGGGTGGGAGGATGAAGGAAAAAAAGAAAGAATCAGTCTCTCCAAACTCATGGACTAAGAGTGGTGTTGAGATAGATCCCTCAAAGAAAAAAAAGAAGAGGGGAGGGAGCAGAGGAGGCAAAGACTCCAGACACCACGTAAAAGTACAGTACACTCGAGGCAGAGGCTCCGGGGCAGAAGTCCCCAAGCTTCTCCTCCGAGAGGGTTGGCTGATCACTAGAGGAAAGTTGTGGCAACAGAACCTGCACAGTAGCTGCTCCTTGGCCTGGTCCTCGGGACACAGCTGCTTCGCACCAGAGCACATTCATTTGAGGAACGTAGACTCCATCTTGAGAAGCATCTGAGTCAAGCAAAGGGGCAGAGTCTTCTAGACAAGACAGATTCTAGGCTGGAGGTTCTGCTCTTTACTCTGTCACCTCACAAATGGGCGACCTTGAGCAAATCCTCTTCCCTCTCTGTGCCTCCATCTCCTAAGCTATGAAATGTCAATAAGATACCCACCTTGCAGGTGTGCTATGCGTATTCAAATTAGTTAATGCGGGTAGACAACTCAGGGCAATGCCTAGTAGAATGTGACACTCAAGAGATGGTGATGGTGACGGTGATGATGGTGGTGATGGTGGTGGTGATGATGATGATGATGGAGGAGGAAAAGAAGACAGAGGAGGAAGAGGAGACAATGATAATGTTAGGGATGGACTCTAGTCTTCAGATTCTCACCTTTGGGAAGGACCTTTGAAAGACACCTGGGCCATCAATTCCTGTGACCTGCACCAAGATGCTAAGGGATAGAACTGGACTGAGCCCAAGTTGGGGAAACTGAGGCTCAGAAGGAGGAAGAGCTTGCCCATGGTCTCCCAGCCAAAGAAGTAGCAAAGATGGGCATGAAACCCAAGCCGGTCAGCTCTGAGCCTGGGCCCTCTACCAGAGCCTCTGCCTCCCACCACACGGACGAGCGCCTCCAGTCTCACAGGACGTCTGTGGCGCCTGCAAATGAGCGTGCCCATGACTTTGTGACTTTGCCCTGTGCATTGGGAAAGGGGCCATTGCATATAGGAACCTCATCTCTTTTTCTTTGGACTTCTTTCTACCATCGTGAGCACCAGACAAAAGAAAAGCGTCTTTTGTAAAAGGGAAAAAAAGAACACAAATTATAAGAGCCACCCATATTTCAAAAGCAATTTCACATCTTCCCTGAAATTCCTCTCCGTACAAACATTCACAGATATGAACAAAGCTATGCACTAAAGGAAAGTAGGCCAACTCTGCCTGCTCCCCGCAGATGGCGCGGGGCAGTCACGCACATCCATTTCAGTCTTGGCCATCGCCTTATTCATTAGTGTTGGCCCATGAGCTGTTTAAAGAAGTGTCTTCTTACCATGAAAAGAACAAAGTCAAAGTAAAAACATCTTTGCACACATTTTTGAAGAGCTGAAAAGAACCCAGTAGAGCCAGAAGCCGTGCCAGCACATCACCGGTTCTTTGTGAAATTCAAGTTTACACAGACACATACGCTGTGGCAGCTTATATATAATGTCTCCTTGGGCCTAGAAAGAAATGGACTTCAGCACAGCCTGTTGGACGTGTTTGCACGTGGATGCTTTCTGGATTTCTATCAGCACTAACAGCACTGAGCATTGCTTTATATTAGCCAGACAATTAATGGCATTGTCTAGACATGACCCACACTTTACATCGCGCCATGGCAGCCACGGTTGGTTGCTTAGGCAACAGCTATTCCCTCCCCACTCTTGCTTCCCAGTGAAGTCTCGTTCCAATAACAGACGTTGAAAACGGTAGAGACAGCATACAGAGTGCTGACCAATAACATGGCAGGAGCGCTCGCTGAGGGACGCCTCGATAAAAAGAAATGGGGGCACGCGGGGCAGCCTGGCGCCTCCTGCTGTGCATGGTAGCCTGGGAGGGTGTGATGTCTGGAGCTGCCACAGCCATTTTGCAACCACAAAGCGACAAGCCTAAGGACAAAAACAACAACGACAACAGGCTAAGGATGGTAAAGCTGAAGGAGGATGGAAAGATGCTGGCTTTTTAAAAAAATATATTTTATTGATTTTTTTTTTTTTTACAGAGAGGAAGGGAGAGGGATAGAGAGTTAGAAACATCGATGAGAGAGAAGCATCGATCAGCTGCCTCCTGCACACCCCCCACTGGGGATGTGCCCGCAACCCATGTACATGTCCTTGACCGGAATCGAACCTGGGACCCTTCAGTCCGCAGGGTGACGCTCTATCCAGTGAGCCAAACTGGCTAAGGCAAGATGCTGGCTTTTTGATGACTAGGCAGAGCCAGGAACCCACCTCAGCAACCCACTTCTGAGACATCTCCCATGTAGGAGAACAAAAGCATTTGGTAGATAAGACTTTGTATGTTCCACCCCTGGGTTCTATGAAAGACCTTCGTTTGAAGTGGGAGTCTGTTTATTTCAGCCTCGCCATGATCCCAGGATGCTGGTGGTACTGCTGGGGCCGAACTCCATCCCTGACTTGTTGCTGCGCCCTGCTGCCTCCAAAGAACCATAACTAATATGTATTGAGCATTTCTAAGTGCCAGACACTCCTCTTTAACACTTCACTTGTTCTGTGTTTAAACCTCACAACAATGGGGTTTCCTAATCGGAGGGGGGACTGAAAGGAGTTTTTAGGGTGAAATAGGTAGGTTTAGGAAATTTTTTAAAAATTAAAGGGTCCATGAAAAAAGCACAGGGCTCCCGAACTGCAAAAGGGTACACTTCCATAAGACAAGGGAGTTGGGTGAGGCAGAAGTTATATTTCCATAAGATAAGGGAGCTGGGGGTAGCAAAAGGTCTATATTTACAAAATAAAGAAGGAGGGGAAAAGCCCAAAGGGAATGGGAGAACAATAAGGGAGAAGAAGGAGGGAACTTCACGTACTTCACGTGAGGCTTAAGCTCCGGAGTTGCTATAGCGACCAACCTGAGGGAATAGTGACCAATCAGAGAGGACATCCAGGCACAAAGATCTGCAGCCTTTATAAACCGTAGGGAAAAGGGACTCAGTGGGACTCTTCCCCCTACCCACATGGGAGCCTGTGCTGTGGGACTCTTTCCCCTCCCCACGTGGGAGTCTGTACTTGTTCTTCAATAAATTTCTACCTTTACTATAAAAAAACAAACACAAACTCACAACAATCCCATAGGATGGGTCCTATTTTTAATCCCCCTTTTCCAGGAGAGGAAACGGAGGCCCAGAAACTTTAAGTAACTTGCCCAAAACCACACAGTAAGCATGTGACCGAGCCAGGAGTTGAACTCCGGAGTTCAAGCTGTAACCACTTAGCTCTACTATCTCACCCTCCTATTCCTTCTGCCCTTCCCACCACCTAGTGGACTGAGAGAGTATCCAAATGTTTTCAGTGGGGGCAGATGCTTGGGCCACGAACTGTCTGAGAAATCCAGGAAGACCTCCGGGAAGGGTTGTTATTAGAGTAAAGTATGTGAGGATAAGTTAGAATTGCCAAACAGACAGAATGGAGAGGGAGGCTGTACTAGTCAGATTTCACAGTTCCAAGCACAGGTGCTGACTTGGGCTTTTTTAAATAGAAAGAGAATTCATTAAATGCTAGGAGCACAAAGAACTGCCGGGAGGAATGAAGAACCACATTCTAGGCAACACAGCCGGCAGCACTGCCCTAAGTCATATCACAGAACTGGTCGAAGGAGGACCTCACAACCTTCCCCCCCTCCTCCCCCCGCCCCCCCAGCACCACAGCTCCCAACACCAGCCCAGAGGGGTTTGTCCAGGCCCCTTCTACTCTGCTTCAACAGCTCCTAAGGCCAAGGTCAGGCCAAGTGCATCTGATGGGCAGAGCCTGGGTCCCCTGTGATGCTCTAGCTGCAAGGGAGGCGGGGAAAGTAGGCCTTGGTGGTCTCAGCTCCTATTTGCAGGGTGGGCTCTGCAACTACCAAGACTCATAGGAAGAGCACTCAGACACTGGATGACCAAAGACAAGGCCGAGCGTCCACTGCAGGAAGCACTGAAGGCAAAAGGAACAGTTATGCAAAGGCACGGGCAGCATGTGCGCGTCTTGGCTCAGAGCAAGGAGAGGCCACGCGTTCCTTGGAGTATATATTTAGCGCCGCATTGTGCCTCCTGAATTGCTGTTTGGACAGCTTGCCTTTGCATTTCAATGTCTTCGGTCTGCAAGGGCAGAGCCTGTTCTTGACGGGCCTCAGAACACCTGGAGGGGTGCCAAGTGTTCCAGAGAGACTCGCGGCTGTTGACGAGGAGGAGGTGAGAATGGTAAGAGGACGGAGTCGCTGTGCAGGGCCCTTTTGTCCCAGGCCCAACTCCCCGGGGAAGCAAACTCACAAAGGGCCCCAGCCTCTGCGGAAGGTCATCCTCTTGCATAAAAACTGCCCTTTCGGAAGGCACCAGAGTCCTGCCAAGAAAAGTTCTCCTTCAAGGGCCGGCTCCCAGCCGTCCAGTCCTTTCACCCCGAAGCCTTCGCCACTGGCACTGAGGGGTCGGGGACGACGTCTGCTCCAGTTCCCTCTCCCGCTCCCTGCCATCGGCGACCTGGGCCTGGCTTCACCTTTCAGGTCCTGGCTGGAAATCCTGCCCCAGGCTCTGGTCCAAATACAGCCAAATGAACTCATGTCAGACAGTAGCCTGAACATAGCCAGAGCACGAGTTTTCTGCTGGAAGCATGTGAGGCTTCCCCAGCCAGGACAGTGACCCGTCCTGTCTGCACTCTCTCTCCCGCCTGGGGGAGCAGCAGCCGTGGGACCGCAGATGCCCAGCCCCCAGCACCACTGCCTGGCTCTAGGGGTGTCCCTGGCAAGCCTTGTGCGGCCCTGGCAGCACGCCCGGGAGATCCAGGAAGACGCGAGACCAGCGACCCCTGGCCACTCAGAGACTGGTCTTTCCCCAGAGAGACTGGCGCCACGCGGGAAAGACCCGCTGGGAGTCACTCTGCATTGGGGGGAAATGTGCTAAAGAGCAGCATGGCCCTCATCACTCCTTCTGCCCCCAAGGCCCTGTGTCACACTCACTGCCAGGAAGATTAGCCGAAGCTGAGGCCTCTGGTGGCTGGGGTTCCGTGGAGGGAGCTGGGACAAAGATGGCCTGACCCCCCCGGCGGCCTCAACACACTCCCAGCGCTGGCTCCTGTAGCGCCCCTCTGGGCCCAGCAATCCGCTAAGGGGCTGACCCCTGGCCCTGCTGTCCTGCCTTCGGCCTTTCCTCATGCTGGGCCCACCCCCCGAAGGTATGTCCCTGCTAACCCTGCACACCACGTCCTGTCTATTACCAGCTGTCCGGGAAGCCTCCTTTGTCCCCAGAGTGAGAAGGGATCACGGCATTTTGAAGACATAATTCCCCTTAATTTCTAGTCATGAATGTTACACTTCACCCTTCCTAATGGGCAGTGACTTTTCCAAGCTCTCCATTCCTTTCGAAACCCTCCGTGCCGAGCACGGGGCCGGCCCCAGCACGCGGCCAGCTAGTGAGATAACCATGCCAGCTCAGCCATGGTCTCTCCTTCCTCTGAGCCTTCTCGCAGACTGTTCCCTCTGTCTGGAACACCCTTCCTACCACCCACCACCAAGGCCCATGTCCCCACGCTAAGCTCTCAGGCCAATCTGGCTTCACAGGGCGCCTTCCCTGGCCAGGTCAGTGCCCTGCTACATGAACCAGTCACAGCCGGGCGTCTTCTTTCACAGTCTTTGCCACATCCTCTCCTAATCGGCCCCACGAAGCCGGCTCCCCAGGTTCAGGCACACTCAGCAGCCCTCTCTCTGTAAGATACACGACTGACATCCAGAGCAGGCCAATGCCCACCCCTGCCAGGCCACAGCGCCCTGCCCTTTGGGCTGCCTTCCCGACTCTCATGTCCTGCCCCTTCGTCCTTTCTGGCAGAGCCCATGTCCCTTTATGGAAACATAAGATGCCAGCCACCTGCTTTCCCAGCCTCCTTTGCAGCTGGGGCATAGGCAGGCGACCAGTCCTGGCCAATGGGAGCTGAGCAGCTGGGGACTGGGGATGCCTGGGGAAGGTTCCTCAGAAATGGGAGGTGACCCTGCAGGGCAGGGAGGAAGCCACTCCGGACGGTGGAAAGGTGGGAGGGAGACAAACAGGACGGCAGAGAATGGAGCAGGAAAGGAAAAGGGCAGAAGTCGGACAACAGTCGTCAATCTCTCTTTTGAAAACTTTGTATGAGAAGCAGAAGGAGATTCGATGGTACAAGAGGAAGGATTATGAAACAAAAATTATTGTATAATACAGGAGATTTGATTAGGTAAGTATCCTGGAGAGAAAAGGAAAAGAGGAGAAGGGATTGGAATCGCCCGGCCAGCATGGCTCAGTGGTTGAGCATCAACCCATGAACGACGTTAGATTCCTGATCAGACAGGGCACATGCCCAATTGCTCAGTTCCCGGAGGAGGGGGGTGCAGAAGGCATCCAATCAATGATTCTCGCTCATCATTGATGTTTCTATGTCTCTCTCCCTCTCCCTTCCTCTCTGAAATCAATAAAAATATATTTCAAATAAAAACAAAACACCTTCATTTTTTTTTTAGAAAACCACCCCTCCCCCATGTTGTCATGTGACTCATGAGCGGCTGACCACACCCAGGCTCCGTGATGGGCATGACCAGGCCTGAATATTATTGCTGTCTTTCATTCTCCCGTCACAGTGATTGGATCAGAGCAGACACGTGACCCAAAGGAGGCTGGCGAGCGCCTTTCCTAGGACTTGGGTTGCGTGTATTTAGAAAGAGGCTCCCTTCCTGCCAGGATGCTCCGCTACCCTCTGAGTCTGAAGCCGCTGAGGCCATCGCAGCAAGATGGTGGCAAGCCTGTCCGAGGAGCAGGTCTGTAAGGCGGGAAGTGAGCTGAAAGGGAGAAGAAGTGCCTGATGCCATCATTGGTCACGCGGATTCGGCCATCCCTGGGGTTCCCGGGATAGCCTTAGAGCAGCGGTTCTGAACCTGTGGGTCGCGACCCCTTTGGGGGTTGAACGACCTTTCACAGGGGTCGCCTAAGACCATCGGAAAACACATATATAATTACATATTGTTTCTGTGA